>NC_138548.1:144769783-146124783 GCF_964273705.1 Natrix helvetica
AATATATATATGCATGTTAGTCTCATGGTCATATGTTTTCTATGTTTGTGCCAAGCTTTTTCAGTGAAATGTACTCTCTGTTACTTTATCTAGACTAATGCATTCACCAGAATTATTTCAGCTCACATATAGTAACCTTACCCATACTAAGAATGGTATGGGACAGTGGTGAGTCTCTGGGCAGTATGCCCCAGTATGGGCGTACCAGTGAGTGCCAGCTGGGAGCAGCGGCCACTGTACCGTACGGTGCTTTGGAGGGCCCATCCACCTGCCCTCATTCCTTACCTCCATTCAAGCTAACCGGGCCATTTGCTCACACGCACGCAGCATATGGCACCTGCGTGAACTCCGCCGAGCAGCTGGAGCATCGCAGGGCAGTGGGAGCACATGCATGCACAGCACGCATGCCCTTGGTGGATGCCCAGCCCCGTCGCAACGTACCGGTTGTGATAGCATCCGGAACCCACCACTGGTATGGGATGATACATTGCTGTAGTACATTACCCATCAGGATTACATGTCCATGATACCTAAAGTGATCACTTCTATTACAGAAAGCTTTGGAAACAGATTTGGAACAATTCTTTAATACTGCTGCTTAGCATTACAAGGCTGCTATTTCTTGCAACACTCCTCTTTCTCTTACACCGGATGAATGGCAGGAGAGTAATTCTCATTTAATATTGTCTGACTCTGAGGAAATACAAGTGGTGCTGCCTAGATACTCTGAATGAATTATTTATGATAATGTTTGGAGTTGGAGAATTTCTCACCTCAAGCTAGCCTTTGAATTCTTGCTGTGGGAATCAAACTGGCAGAGGGAGCGCTGGTCTTCACCTCCTAGAGGAAAGGCAAGACATAACTATAACGAATAAAATCAAGAAATCATAGGAAGGAAAGACATGTGGGGGCTTACAAGTTAATTTAGCTAACTTCTAATAGCTTTTTTAAAAAAACAAGCTGTGACTAAGGTTGCTGCACATGCCTGAGATGTGGTCTGTTTGGTTTGGAAGCAGTGAATCTGGAGTTAAAAAGTGACATATACAGAGAAAAATCAAGGAGCAGAGTAGAAAATAATTAAGAAATTTTGAAACAAAAAGAATGATATACATCTACAGATGATATTATTATTTTTTATTATTATTATTATTATTATTATTATTATTATTATTATTATTATTATTATTTATACGATTGTATCACAGCGGCCAGTTGTTTCGCCGGATTTGGCATTGATTACTAGTCGGGCCCCACCCAGGGGCCTAGGACGTCGTAATATACGTGCAGATCCAAGCAGTGCAGCTTTTTGCATTTGACTGATGGTGATTTTGTCAAGTTTTAACTGTTTTAAATGTAATTCCAGTGCTTTTGGAATAGCACCCAGTGTGCTGATTACCACTGGAATTACCACTGCTGGTTTGTGCCATAATCATTGAATTTCAATTTTTAGGTCTTGGTATTTCGCGATTTTTTCATGTTCCTTCTCGTCGACCCTGCTATCATCTGGTATTGCGATGTCTATGATTGTGACCTTATTTTTCTCAACCAGTGTGATGTCTGGTGTGTTATGCGCCAGTATTTTGTCCGTTTGTATACGAAAATCCCATAGGATCTTGACCATCTGATTTTCGGTGACTTTTTCAGGCTTATGTTCCCACCAGTTTGTTGTTGTTTTAATATTATAATTTTTGCAGAAATTCCAGTGGATCATTTGTGCTACTGAATTGTGCCGCAATTTATAATCAGTCTGCATGATTTTTTTACAGCAGCTGAGTATGTGGTCAACAGTTTCATCAACTTCTTTGCAGAGTCTGCATTTGGCATCATCAGAGGATTTCTTGATTTTGGCCTTAATGGCATTTGTTCGGATAGCTTGCTCTTGTGCAGCCAGGATTAGTGACTCCACCATTTAATTTAGATTTCAAAATTTTCCTAACTCTGTTGGTGTACTCTCTCCTGAAAATAGTTTTTACATCTCCATGTTTAATGTTATCCAACTGCAGAATGCCTAAGTATTTGTAGGCTTCATTTTTGTTGCATTTAATTAGTTGGCCATTGGGCATTTCAATTCCCTCACACGCAGTGATTTTGCCCCCCTTTATGGATACAGTGGAGCATTTTTCCATGCCAAACTGCATTGAAATATCAGTGCTGAATACTCGGACTGTGTTTGTCAATGATTGGATTTCTATTTCTGACTTACCATAGAGTTTCAAATCACCCATATATTATTATTATTATTATTATTATTATTATTATTATTATTGTTGTTGTTGTTGTTGTTGTTGTTGTTGTTGTTGTTATTTGGTTAATCTTTGGTAAGATTCACAGCCTTTGGGGCTGGTTGGTAGCCTAACAGCTCAAGTCCTAACCAAGGACCTAGGAACTGTTAAGGTAACGTCAGAGGATATAAGTTGTTCCAAGTAGGGTGGTTTTTTGTAGAGTCAGAATGTTCAAGTCAGGTAAATTTAGAATTTTCAAATAGCGAGGTAGCCCTTAAGGTATTGCTCCAAGGGCTCCAATTACAATTGGGACAACACATGATTTCTTTTTCCACAGTCTCTCAACCTCAATTTGCAAGTCCCGGTATTTTGTGATTTTTTCTTGCTGTTTATCTTCAATTTGTGCATTACCAGGTATTATTATTATTATTATTATTATTATTATTATTATTATTATTATTATTATTATTATTATTATTATTATTGACTGTCTTGATTTGAACATTCTTTGCGAGTATTGAAAAACAACCAATACCATTTCCTATTAGCCTTTCCTCTTATGTATCTCCAAAAAACTCATGGTAAAAACCACTTATCTTCAACTTATAATCATTTGTTTAGTGACTGTTTAAAATTACAATGGCACTGAAAACAGTGACTTATGACTGTTTTATATACTTATGACCATTGCAGTATCCCTGGGGTCATAATATGATCACAATTTGGAAGCTTCACAGCTCTCGTGCATTTATGACAGGGTAATGTGATTATCTTTTGCAACTTTCCGACAAGTAAAATCAATGAGGAAGTCAGATTCAATTAATAACTAGGTTACTAACTTAACAACTGCAGAGATTTACTTAACAATTGTGGCAAGAAAGATTGCAAAATGGGCCAAAACCCACTTAAAAACGGCCTTGCTTATCAATGGAAATTTTGGGCTCAATTGTGGTCATAAGTCAAGGACTGCTATTCTCAGCTTGCTATAATATAGGCCAAGGTAAGCTCTGAAAGTTCATTTCATTTTGACCCAGGCTCATGAAAAGCATCTCTTCAAAGCTCCTTCCTCAATTTCCAGGCTTGCGATGTGAACTCAAGCTGGAAGAAGCTTGTGTAGCAAATGTGGCTTTGTGTTATCTTTCTGCTGTGATGGGGTGGATTCACAGCTAACTTACACATAGCTACTATAAAATACAATAAGGCATATAAAATTAAAAGACATCTCCTGCCATGTAAAAGGTACATGTCTCGTGTTGGATATATTTCCCCCCGACACACAAAGTGTTTCCTTTATGGTACAGAATAGCAGAAGGATCATCTTAAGCTTAGAATAGCTAAAGGCTCCTCCCTTTGGCTTTGCTAATGTTTAGCACCACAGTATGTTCTGCAGTACCCCTGGAACACTTGATGCTTCTGTTATACAGTATAGCTAGAAGGGATGCATGCCTCAGTGGCTAAGACATTTAGCTTGTCAATCAGAAAGGTTGCAGTTTGGTGGTTCGAATCCCTAGTGCTGCATAATAGAGTGAGCTCCCCCATTACTTGTCCCAGCTTCTGCCAACCTAGCAGTTCAAAAACATGTAGAAAAATAGGAACCACCACTGGTGGGAAGGTAACAGCGTTCCGTACACCTTTGGCGTTTAGTCATGCCGGCCTCATCTCCATATCTTGTACGTTGCTGCCTTTTCCCCCACTTCTGCTATCTTCGTCCTCTGGGAGGGAAAAATGTTTTTTAATAAAGGCATCTGCCTCATCCACTGTCTTAATTCTAATTCGGCTTCCCTCCCAGAAAATCAGCATTCCTTCTGGCAATAACCATCTGAACCAAATTCCTCTATTGTATAATTTCTTTGATAAGGAAGAGTACTCCCTCCTTTTTTCTCTAATCTTTTTTGGAATTTGCTTGAGAATGGTAATTTCTTTATCTTGGTATTTTAGAGGTCCCTCCCTTTGGGCCCCTAGCACCTCGTCTCTCGTGGTCCTCCTGAAAAATTTAATGTGTACCACTCTTGGAACATTATGAGTTCTGGCATATGCTGAATTAATTCTATAGACCAGGTCCATATCCCACCACATCTGTTCTTTGTTTCTCTTAAGGTATTCTGCTAAAATTGTGCTCATAATATCTTTAAGATCCCCCAAGGTCCCCTGTGCTCCAAATGGAGCCCACCAAGAAGACAAGCGGCAGACGAAACGTCCGTCGCTTGCAGGGACCGGAAAAAGGTTCTATCTCACAGGATTGTTGTTGTGGAGAAAATAGGAGGAGGAAGGAGTTTTGGTATGTTTGCCACCTTGAGTTGTATATAAATAAAATGATGGGATAAAAATAAACAAAAATGATAGTACATACATATAACGTAAAGAATTACATACTACCTTGTTGAGGCAGTATGCTGGGTCACTAAACATCATTCATTAGTATCGTGAAATGGCTAGCCAAAGAAGTTTGTGAAATAGTATATCTAGAAACATATGACCAGCTCCAGTCATGATTAATAGCAGTAGACTAACCTGAGTTGGAAATAGCAATAGCACTTAGACTTATATACCACTTTACAGTGCTTTTACAGCCCTCTCTAAGTGGTTTACACAGTCAGCCTATTGCCCCCAACAATTTGTGTCCTCATTTTACCCACCTTGGAAGGATGGAAGGCTGAGTCAACCTTGAGCCTTGTGAGATTAAACGGCCAAATGGTAGGCAGCCGGCAGTCAGCAGAAGTAGCCTGTAGTACTGCATTCTAACCACTGGTCACCATGTACCAGTGATGCATGGTGAATAGAAGAAATCCTCTTCTACTGAAACAGTGATTTCAAAATTAGTATTGAATCAAAGCAGTACAGTGTACAGACAATTGATAAAATCCACAAATATGAAAATAATGCAAGCCCAGTTGCATAATACTGGTCTCCAACACCTCCAGTAATAGTATGAGATTTTCACCAGGTTTAGTCTTTAGACTCTTCCAGGTTTTTTTTTTAAATGCCACTAATATTGTACTTGAGTATATATTTACTTTGTTGTGATTTTAATCAGATCTTAATATGAATATATCTTCTCCTAGGAGTTATTTATTTTCCACCCAGGAGAAACAGACACCAAAATATCTGCTTCAGAAGTGATTCCTAGCATCAAATCTATTTTGATTTGGGGACAAAGGATGCTGCAACCTGTTTCACACAATATTATTTCATTTATTGTTTGATTGCCTCTTCTCACTTCCAGCTCACTATATCTTGATTCAAAAAAAAAAAAGATCCTACTCTACTTGAAGTTCAGCTAGAACTTAATCACTTTCAAATGTCTCCCCTAAATGTACTCATTTTTAAAATATGCAAAATGAATAGATACTGAGCATATTGTTGTATAGTGCAAAACCATTTTACTGCAGTGAAATTCACCGGGAGCAAAATATTATCTGTGATTAGGGAATAATGTTCTCTTTCTACCCATTATTATGCCTGGTAGCAACAGGCGCTATTCCATTTATTTCAAAAGCATTCTGACCTTGAGTATTGGGTTTTCCCAACGAAGAACACTGTCCATATTTATTAGCACAATGTATATTGTTTTATAAAGAAAGAAAATCAGTGTAATATTCCTATGCTTTGCTAGCATCTTTTAAGATGGCAATTTTTAAAGAAAACACATTTTTGTGGATGAATAGCTACTCTTTATAAACCTATTATCATCCTTAAAAATGTAATAAAGTATATTTAACTATTCATGGCCAAACAATTTTAAATGTGCACTTTTAAGAAAAACAGCTTTGTTATCCTGCTACATAATTCAAAAATGTTTCGTAATTGTGTTAAAGCTATTGTTTTAGACCAGATAAGTAACTGAGGATAAAACAAGAGAAATCATTCACAATACAAACTTTAGAGTATAATATAGAAAGCAATCCACTCTGCATATATTCCAAACTTTTTTTTGTTTCCAATATTGTCCTTGAAAAGGATTATAAAATTCTGATTTATAGAAATTAATGTTTAAAACTAGTAAATGGCAAGTGAAAAATATTGTAAATTATAAGGTTTTATGAATTATGTTTTCCATATTTCAAGAGAATCCTATATTTTCCAGATTTTGCTTGAAAACCTACAATCCTAGGAAGTTAAGTGCTAAGATTTTTTGGTGTGCATTTACGATCTTGTTCAATATCTAAGTATTAGAACAACTTTGGATGTACTATTACAAACTGAATCATATTTATGAACATCTTCTAAACATCTAAGATAATAATAGAGGTTGAATGCCCAACATAACACTTTTTAAACTCTGAAGGAATATTCCTTCAGAATTCCTTACAAATAACTATATATCTTTACAGCAAATTAATAATTCACTTTCTTTTTAAACTATAGGAGAACAGGTTCTCAGCTAATTAAGCAGAATAATTGTGGAACAATTGGAGGTTACTGTGGCTTAAACTGGAATGGTTTAGGTCCCCTAATAAGAATTATAGATATGTTTCAAGTTGAAATTAAGACAATACTTGTCTAGGATTCTCTGAATTGTTGTAAGATTCAGCAAATCCCGTACTTAAAACTCATCTGGAAATTAGGAAATGAAAAGGGGCTATAGGAATATAAAGGGGCTATAGGAATATAAAGATTTCTATTCTTATAGCCTCCAATCATTGCAGAAGAATGAGAAAAACATCTGGATTTCTTGGTACTTCACAAACAGATTTCAGTACCATACAGATGTCACTTGTCTCAAGAGGGGCTTCAATTTTGTTCACAGTGTCATTACTGATGCAAGCAAGGATAAATGTATTATTGACATTCATACTAATGGGTTAAGCTCTTACTAAATATATAATATGGCAATAAAATAAATAATGCCAACATTGTTACCTGGTGGCAATGTTTGTTGATTTTCTCTTACTGGTGAAGATTGCCCGTCAAATATTTTCCAGTCTATTGTTGAAACAGCTGTAACATTCTGATAATCAGAATGTAAGTTACACAGCCAATGTATATAGTTTCTGTCCACTCAAAGCTACCATATAATAGCAAGTCATTACAAACTTATTGGGAACTTGAAATTTTGTGACATTTCATGAGGATAGCAAACAGATAGCAAGTCCTTTTCTTTGATCAGCTTTCTCTGTTAAATATTGTTTCAGTGGAATTTAAATGTTATGGTTCTCTGGATGTATACTCTCTACTTGTGTCTATATTTTTGGCATTTCTCTGGTTGGTGACTAAACAATATTCTTACCGAAAAACCATCACAGCCAGAGGCTTACAATGCTAAGAATATTCCAAGGACCACATGACTGCCAAAACACATTGTTTATGTGTATTTTTCTTTGAGTGTGAAGTGTTTAAAGACGATTGTCCCAGAAAATTTCTGCTACATGGAAATGCTTACTAATGACCAAGTCATCACCCAGCCAAAAATCACATGGTGAAAGCAGACTCTTGGCTGGAAAAATTACTCAGTTTTGAAGCACTGGAGTTAGGTGGCCGGGATTACACATAAGCTTCCCAAATATTTGGTATTATAATATTTATTTGCCCTTCATGGCAAGCAAAAATAAATCAATCAAATGACCAAGAATTTCCTAAGGACTTTTTTCACAACAGAGAATGATAGGACTGATGTATGAATTTTATTTCATTCTGAGCATAGTCTGAAGCCACAGAATATTGTGGAGCTTTCAGTGGTCCTTATCATTAGCAGACCAGCTCTTAAGAAGACTCAAAAGTTCACTTGGTCTACAGGGCTATTTCTGTAACCCTTGCCTTGCACTGCATAGGCACATGGAGTCAATCCCCCAAAAGAAGCTCAACCTGGCAAATCTGGTTATCCTGCATCTCTTCCTCCTCCTCCTCCAAGTTAAATAAATTAGGAAGTTTTTGTCTGAGCCAGTTATGAATATAATCACGGTATTGTGAACTTCAAAAAATAATTTATAGCCAATTGACTCATCTCTGTCAAAGTCAGCTTCCTTACTCCCTATAATATTATGCCAATCTGGAAGTGATGTTACTGGTGCTTTATTAGTCTAGAACAGTGATGGAGAACCTTTTCGGCACCAGGTGCCAAAAAGAGAGTGTGCATGTGTTTGTGCTCATCGTGGATGCAACCCGGGAGAGGAGCTGCCCAATGTGCATGCTGGCGCACACATGTGCACCAGCCAGCTCCTCTTCCAGTTTCTGGCACGCTTGCATGCACAATGATCAACTAGCTGGAACGCATGCTCATGCGGAAACCGGAAGACTAGCTCTTCCAGTTTCTGGCACTGCCACACGCACAAATGCCAGCTGATTGTCACATGCGCATGCACACCAGAAACCCAGAAGAGCAACAAGCAAGTGCCAGGTGACATAGCTCTGTGTGACACCGGGGCACATGTGCCATAGGTTCTCCATCACAGGCAGGCATCATAATCATAGCTGCTTATGCTCTATTTTAAATGGAACTATTTTCACTAAAATCCAAGCTAGATAGAGAAAGAACCTATTTGTAATTCAGGGTTGAACTGTGAAGCCCTTGGTTCTCTCTGAGCTTGGGGGTTTTCTTGCAGATGTTTCATTATTAAGCTAGGTAACAGCATCAGTGTAATGAAATGTCTGCAAGAAAACCATCAAGCTCAGAGACCACCAAGGACCCCACAATCCAAGCTATCTCTGTCAGACAAAAACCCCTTTTTTCATTTCCAAACTAGATCCTTCTGTACTTCATTCTGTTTCCTTGATAAACAAAAAAAACCTTTCACAGTATCTATTTTTATTACCTTTATGGCATATCCACATTCATAATTTTAGCTGGTCCTATCCTGGCCAATCAGCCATCTTAACAAAATCCTGTCTAGCATGAAACACTTTGGCAACAGCTTGCAAATATTCAGCATAAACTACAGGCTACTATGGCAACTCATTAGACAATTTTCCTGCTGAGATTCCCTCTTACCTTTCTGTCCCAGGAAAACAACTACCAATTGTTTTCCTTTCTATGGTGACTCTATTTGGAAATATATACTTTGGTAAGCGTGTGTAGGAGGTGGGTTGCTGCCAGTTCGACTGAACTGGTAGTGGAATTCAGACCTGGGTTGCAGAACCAGAAGTGACCCAGACCTGACACGTCCCCAAACCGGTTCCCTCACTGCCACTGATGTCACCGCCATGTTGGATTTTAGTGACTGTGCATGCAGAGTACATTGTAAATTGTTCTGCACATACACACATAACAGTTTACATTGAACAGCACATGCGGGGTGGTGTGTGTGTGTGTGTGTGTGTGTAGTATAGTGTATATACAATGGCACGCTAGCAATTTGAAAATGAAAACTCAATTCTTCCCATCCAGTTCCATTCCATTCTATAACTCCTCTATTTTTTTTTTGGGGGGGGGGGCAAAAAGCACAAGGGTTATTATCTTTACTTAGTATTGACAAGAGTGCCATTTATAATTTTGCTTTTTTTTTCTCCTCCTCCTCCTCCTCCTCCTCCTCCTCCTCCTCCTCCTCCTCCTCCTCCTTCTTCTTCTAGCACAGTTTTTCTTTTCCTGAATATCCACTTGTCCTCCTGAGGTTTTTTTTAAAAGCATCCAAAATTAAATTATTTTATCATTTTTCAAATCATCTTAAGGAGATTTTCACTCTTAACAATAGATTGCTCATATTGTAATGAGAGAGAGAGAGAGAGAGAGAGAGAGAGAGAGAGAGAGAGAGAGAGAGGGAGAGGGAGAGAGAGAGAGAGAGAGAGAGAGAGAGAGAGAGAGAGAGAGAGAGAGAGAGAGAGATACTCTCTCTTTGGCTTTGCAAGAAATGTATCCTGTTGGATGTCAGACTCCCAGGGGACTATGCCGGGGTCCAGCTAATCTTGTAGGCTGTCTGTGTACCAGGCTTGGTTGAACCTTGCTGGGTGATCATATAATGAAGAGAGTTGTGTTCTGAAAGAGTGTTGGGCAGTTCCTATTATGGCTTAATGGCTTTGTCCTTTTTTGAATCTTGAGTGAGAGCTAATCCTTTTATGTCCTGAGGGTGAAAGTTTTTTGTTTTGGAGCTAAGATGTCCCAGCCTTTTGTCTTGTAGATAGGATGGCCCAGTCTTTCTGGGGCTATTAACAAAGGCGGGGGCTGCTTTCCAAGAGGATGTTTCTCTTTTTCTCATCCAGGAAGGTATAATATTCTGCCTTTTTAATATTTCCTAAAATATTTCATTTTAGGAGAGGGGTGGGTGCTAACTTCCTACAATATGTAAAAGAATTTAGGACAACAGAGTAGCTAAAAAGATGTTCAAAAGAAGCAAAACAACAACAAAACCCTGCTAACCCAATACAGAAAGTAGTCTTTCCAGTGGAAGGCAGTTATGGAGTGAATACAACACTATAAACAAAGTTGTCATTTTAGATTTCCGTAGGAAAGACAATATTATTTACCATGATGCAAAGTCCACAGTCAAGCTTGTGGCCTTCTCATGAATGAAATTATTTACATTGTCCCCAGGTCTGATAAAAGCTTTTGTTGCAATTACCATTTTGTAGCTTAAACAAATAAATAAACCAGCCAAATCCGGAGTACTGAGGGGCCTAGTGATTTAGGGCTGAAGCCAGATCACTGTTTTTCTAGGATTGTGAAGAGAAATGGCTATGTGCTTAATAAAGCAGGTTAAACTTAAGGTTCAATCAGGTAAGGCAAGTGTGTATTTCTCAGTCAAATTAATATTTATATTATGGTCCTTGAAAACCTACTTTAGGGTATTGTCAATATACGCTTCTCTTTGGCACAATTCTGTGCATCCCACTAAAATGAAGGGAAGCTAATCAAGAGCACTTCTAATCTTCACCCCAATGCTGTCATATCTTCATTCGGACCTTCCACATTTAGGATGGAGAGTTTTACTATAGCAATCTAATGTTTACTTTAAAAAGTGCCTATGTCTTATTAAGCCCAGTGTTTCAACTCAGAAGTATTATACCAGCTGGGAAACATAAAGGAGAGTATTTACATTACTTAAAGCAGAGTACCAAAAGAATAGAAACCATGCTGCCTGTAACCTAGCAACAGAAAGAAAGCAATTATCAAATGCTAACTACTCAGTGGATTGTCCTTTGTCAATAGCAGCCTTTCTCAATAAAAGCCTCCCCATTTGACACTGCTCCATGTGACAACAAACAAGGTACAGTAGGAGCTCAGCTGGATTATTGGAATCTGGTGAACCCATTCATTCAGTTCTGAGTAGTGCATAATGGATAACCACCCAGAGTTGCTTTGAGCAGTGTATACATTTAATAAATAAATAAAATGTTGGTGTTGCAGGTGCCTTCCTTAAACCTTATGGTACTTTCTTTCATCTCAATATAAACCAGTGTTTGTCAACCCTGGCAACTTTAATAAGTGTGGACTTCAACTTCCAGAATCCTCCAACCAGTCATGCTTTAACATTTTAAATTTTTAACATTTTAAAGTTGCCAAGGTTGAAAAACACTGGTAAAAACTTGGCTTGTCCAGTCAAGTTAGGAAAGAGACTTGGATGGAGTAACAGATAGTAATAGAAGAGGGGTGTGGCCCATGAGCTGGATACGCTGGCCACACCCGGTTTAGCAAAGGGGGGGAAAGTCAGAATACATCATGTGATGATGACGTGATGACATGAGTTTGATACCCCCGTAATAAAAGAAGCTTTCTTTGGGTCATTTTAGAGAGAAAAAAAATGCAAATTATTTCAGCTTTCTATATCAGTTTCTCATCTCTACGATGTTGCATTTCAAGTGACATATTTAGCAATGGCCTAGAACAGATTACCACATAAACTTCCTCCTTTATCTCATTTCTCTACTGGAATGGAGCAGTCATAATGATGAATAAAAGCAGCTCCAGAGGTGCACAATATAGAGATTGTACGTAATCCTCACAAAAGCTTTCTCACCCCTCCCGCAAAGCTATTCCTGTAAGACCAAAATCATTTAATAGGGAGGATATTATTAAATATGTGATTGGAGAATAACATTAATTATATCTCTTGTAGAATATAAAATATATGAAATGAAATAGTTTGGTCTTCACCCTACCACTATTTTTAGGAGTATACAAAGGGCATAAAGCTTGAAAAAGAGTCATACAAATTAAGAACCTTTGCAGATGATTTTATCCTGGTTTTGGCATCTCCCCTAAAGGGATCTGTACTTTAAATGAGTAAATTAAAAGAACTGGGGCCAGACTTGTGACTACACTAACAATTGGGGGATAAATTTGAGTACATTTTGGCCAATCTCGCTGGGGGCAAATGCCATTTATAAAACCTATTATGGAACATTCTACCATATGTGGTGGACAAGTCCCATCACAAGGAAATACTGGAGCAAAATTCTGAAATGGTTGGAAGAAATTACGGAGCAAAAAATAGAACTGAAACCAGAAGCGCTCTTATTAGGACTATTAGATCAAAAAATGGATAAACAACTTCAATACATAATAATACATATACTCACTGCAGCTGGGATTGCTTTAGCACAAAACTGGAAAAAATCAATACACCTGCAGATGAAACAATAATTAGAAAAGTACTCGAATGTGCAGAGATGGACAAAATGACAATAGAACTAAAAGAAAGAGAAGAATCAGATTTCTATAAAATTTGGAATACAATCTATAAGTGGCTAGAAAACAGAAGCCAAAACAGAAAATAGAGATTGTAAATATAAAAGTGATATAAAAAATTAATATTATTATAAGTGTTACTACTACTGTTATATTATAGGACAAAGTAAAAGCAATAAGAAGGCAATGCAAAATGGAGAACTTTCAAGGCAAAACTTGAAAGCCGATACAGAAGGCTGTATAATTACTTTATATTGTTATGTATGTTTTGTTTTTTCTTGTTGTGTTTTTCTTTCTGTTTTTAAAGATTAAAATGTTCAATAAAAACTATTTTTTAAAAATAAGAGAATTGGAAATATGAGAAATATGTTGATAGAAAACATGAAGATATGAGATCAAACAGGATTAATGAATAATACAGATTTTAAGATTAAGAAGAAGGTAAAATATTTGGGTATAACTACAAAAAAATATGAATTTTATGTTCTTCCAAAATTACTAGGCTAGGACATGAACAAGGTTAAAAATGATATATCAAGATGGGACAAATTACAACTGCCACTGCATTGTTGGGTAGAATTTGTGTGATTAAGATAAATGTTTTAATTAGAATATTATTTTTGTTTCAGACAATACCTGTTTTATCAATTGATCAACAATTTCAGAAAGATATATCTAAATTTGTATGACAGGAGGAAAATGACTTAAATGTATGGTATTATAAAATCTAAAGAGAATGATTCAGATCTACCAGATCTGAAATTATATTTTGCTGCCTGTTCTCTAGCTTGGATGAAAGGGTAAATGTTGTTTAGAAGGACATAATTTGAGAATTGGGTGGCATGGATACTTATGGTATGATAAAGTTAAGGTTGGTGTAGATTTTAAAAATTATATTAAAATCAATTTTAAAATTAGGAATGAAAATAAATTCAGATTATGCCAAGAACACCTTGTGGTTTTCAGTACAAGAAGCATTTTATAGTTCAGAAATTAAAGTAAGTATAAAAAGTTAATTTACTGTGATACACTATAATTTTCTAAAGAGCATTATAAAATAAAATCAAGAGAAGATTTAAGACGGTTATATTGTCAATGGTTTTCCTGTGTAGAATTATTAGAAAGGTTTAAAGTGAATGAAAGATTTTAGGGTTTTGAACAATATAAAACTGAGTTTGAAACAGAACTACCAGTATATACCAATGCATGAACATGTTATTGCTAATTGTATATGTTTTTTTTAAAAAAATAGGACAAGAACAATAATGTATGATGAAATGGGCTTAACAATGTAGTTATAATATACAAATGGATCAATGTGAAAATCTGTAATTTGAAATTTACATTATGTTACTGTGTAATCTTAAAGAGATTTTTTGCAAAATGATGTCTCATTGGTCACCAGAGAAATTGTTTAGACTGTATAAAGTTATTTTGAATCTTTTCTGAAAATTTAAACAACCATATTTTTGGGCTATAAGAAGCACTGGAGTATAAGATGCGCCAAGATTTTGAAGAGGTAAATAAAAAAAAAGTAATCTGCAGGCCTCCCAAACCTTCTGCACACCTCATTTTTTGTGAAAATGGAGCATACAGAGAGTTTGCGAGGCCTGTAAAGTGCTCCTGGGCACTGGGAGGGCCCCCCAAAAATGAGCAAAAAATGGCCCATTTTTCGCAAAAAAACAGGGCGCACACAGGCTTTGGGAGGCTTGTAGAGTGCTCCTAGGGGCTGGGTGGGTGGGTAAAAATGACTCTGTTTTTCACTCATATTTGCTCTCCCCAACCCCAAGGAGCACTTTGCAGACCTCGCAAATCCTCTGTACGTCAATTTTTGTGAAAGGGGCAGGGTTTCAGGAGATCAAAAATGCTGCATTTAGTGTATAAGACACACCCAGATTTTCACCCCCCTTTTTGGGAGAAAAAGGTGCATCTTGTACTCTGAAAAATATGTTATATGAAGGGACATTTTGTTCAGTAGATACACTATATTGCCAAAAGTATTCGCTCACCCATCCAAACAATGAGAATCAGGTGTTCCAATCACTTTCATGGCCACAGGTGTATAAAATCAAGTACCTAGGCACGCAGACTGTTTTTACAAACATTTGTGAAAGAATGGGTCGCTCTCAGGAGCTCAGTGAAGTCCAGCATAGAACTGTGATAGGATGCCACCTGTGCAACAAATCCAGTCGTGAAATTTCCTCGCTCCTAAATATTCCACAGTCAACTGTCAGCTGTATTATAAGAATGTGGAAGTGTTTGGGAACGACAACACCTCAGCCACGAAATGGTAGGCCACGTAAACTTGTCCAACATCAGTGTGTGACATCACAAATGCGCTCCTGGAAGAATGGCCAAAATTTCCCATAAACACACTCCTAAACCTTGTGGACAGCCTTCCCAGAAGAGTTGAAGCTGTTGTAGCTGCAAAGGGTGGACCGACGTCATATTGAACCCTATGGATTAGGAATGGGATGTCACTTACAGTAAGTTCATATGCAAGTAAAGGCAGGTGAGTGAATACTTTTGGCAATATAGAGTATGTAAAAAAGCTTTAAACTTGTAGGCATATACATATATTAATTCAGAAGATTTTTAAAGACCAAAATTAAAATTGCAACCAAAGGCTTTTGTGGTGGACTAATGAATAGAAAACTAGAAAAAAAGTAATGGAACTTGGTATTTATATATAACAACTGCAACAAGACCATTTATATGTTCAAAATTGGAAAGATTTGACATGACCCACAACAGAGGAATGAGTAGCAAAGATGACAGAACTTCCAGAGATAGTTAAATTAATTTCCTTGATTAGAGAAAAGCCAAAATCTACATTTATGGCTGACTGGAAACCCTTTGTAGACTTTTTGTATGAAGCACCAAAAATGCTTCATTTTTACATTTGGTTTTGATGATAAGAAAAAAATTAGATAAGAAAAAAGTTTTTATTGTAATCATAGAGTAAGAGATAATTTAGTGATCGTATTTGCTGCAAAAGAAATCAGAAACTTATTTCTATTTCTTTTTGTTCTTTCTGCAGTTTTTTTTCTCTCTCTCCCTCTCCACCCACTTTATTTTGTATTAGTTTCTATCACTTTTATGTTATTTTCTAAACTTTTAATAAAAAAAAGTATGAGAAAAAATAGGAAACACAAAACTTCCCCGGATAATGGAATAATGCTATTTTGCATACAGTATGTGACCCATGTTGTAGTCACAAAGGACTTATCTGATCTATTATTCTTTGCCCCATAGTAACCAATCATGTGAATTTTGGAAGTTCATAAATATTGCAACACCTTTCGGTGAAAGCAGCAAAACCTTGGGGATATCACTGGTTATCCTCTCTAATTTAGAAACTACCTACCAAGGGATCAAAGCTTTGTGGTGGTCTTTGGTTATATAATGTATTTATGGACAAATCTATAAGGAATCCTTGCGATGATGGCAGAGATGAAACAGTACATCCTTTTTCATTCAGACTTTGCCTTGCTGTTGGCTAAAACCTTGAAATATTTGCAGAGAATGTTATGTAAATTGGATGATTCAATAAGAAGTATGGATCAAAAAAAATCAATGGATTAGGACCAAGGTTTGGTTCTAATCCATTGACAGGTATGACAAATAAAATGGAGCAAACAATTACATATAAATAGGTACTGGTAAAGGTTCACCTAGCACATATGTGCTAGTCATTCTCAACTCTAGGGGCAGTCATCATCTACGTTTCAAAGCTGAAGGACCAGATCTGTCCAAAGACATCTCCAGGGTCATGTGGCCGGCATGACTAAAAGCCAAAGGTGCACGGAATGCTGTTATCTTCCCACCAAAGTGGCCCATATTTTTCAACTTGCATTTTTTACATGCTTTTAAACTGCTAGGTTGGCAGAAGCTGGGATTAGTAATGGGAGCTCACACCGTTACGCGGCGCTAGGGATTCGAACTGCTGACCTTTCTGATCAACAAACTCAGTGTCTTAACCACTGAGCCAGTGCATCACCTATTAGAAGTATTATATATGTGTATATGATAAATATATGTATTATTTATTATACATATACATAGTATATATATATATATATATATATATATATATATATATATATATGTATGTATGTATGTGTGTGTGTGTGTGTGTGTGTGTGTGTGTGTGTGTGTGTGTGTATAAATGTGAAAAACGAGAGCAAAATAGCTGAATTTGTGTACCTTGTAGGATGTTTACCAAAGAATGCAAAATATTAGGAAGTGCACAAATGTTTACTGAAAGAAGAGAAAATGGCTTTGTAAGAAAGCATGCTTCTTCCCACTTTCTTATGAGATGTGAGTGGATGAGAGGAGAAATATGAAATCACTGAATTGCAATGGAAATATGTTACTTTATACACGTGTGTAGTAAAACAAAATGAGATGAGTGATGAATTAATATGGGCTGAATATGAAGCGCACGACCAGTGTGAAAGAAATACATTGAGGCAGTTCATTTTAGAAAGAGAAAGGATGATTCACAAAACAAATATATGCTTGAGAGGAAATGGCAGACTAAGAAAATTGTGGATTGATGGAGTTGATAAAACACTCAAAAAACAGATGGGAACCAAGCACAATGTATGAAATAGCATATGGATGTGATAGAAACAAGGAGTTTTCCTGGCTTAGAAAGGAATGGAGAAGTATAAGGAATGATATTGCGGTAAACTAGACCGAGATTTAACTAGGTTTTTAGTTTTTTTAATTGTATGTGTTTACATTTTTTGTTCACAGTTTCTTACTCCTTTTCTGTGCTTCATATTATGCAGTTTACCCCAAAAAACCTTGTATTATGGATATGTAAGTATGGATTCATTTCATTTACATATGATGAAGCTACCCAATCAATCATGTCCAATTCTCAGCAATTTGATTTAATACTATTGAACAGATAGTCTCATCATGTACTATGCATATAGTATCCATTAAACACACACACAGAGAGAAACACACAGAGAAAAACACAGACACACACAAACACACACAGAGAGAGAGAGAGAGTTGAAGATATTTTACCATTTGTTTTACTGAACTAGTGCTCTATAACAGAGTGAGCTCCCGTTACTTGTCCAAGTTTCTGCCAACTTAGCAGTTCGAAAGCATGTAAATATGCAAGTAGAAAAATAGGAAACAACTTTGGTGGGAAGGTAACAGCATTCTGTGCATCTTCGTCATTTAGTCATGCCAGCCACATGACCACAGAGAGATCTTTGGATAGCGCTGGCTCTTCAGCTTTGAAACAGAGATGAGCACTGCCTCCTAGAGTCAGGAACAGCTAGCACATATGTCCGAGGGGAATCTTTACCTTTACTTATATATTGCATATCAGAGAGGACAGTTTGCATTGAATATTTTTTAATATTGTAATATTTTGTAATATTTTGTAATAATGTAAACTACTATTGCTCTAATACTACTTATTAAATATGGGCACCACAATTAAACATAAGAAAAACATATATTTAATTTCTTCTTTTTTCTACCGCTTGTATGCACATGATACTTGGTAAGATTTGGGGAGGGCAAAGTCAAAAGCCCTATAAAGTAGTGCCCAAAACAATTAAATTTTAAGGAAAAGTAAAGCTCTGTTGGATTGCATGGCATTTTATCTACCCTACAAGTATAGGGTAAGGGTTAGAGCCAGATTCTCGGCCTGTGGTAAGAGTAGGGTTATGCCGAAACGAAAAATGAATGGCATGATCCACTCTCCTGAACACATTTTTTAAAATAGCTCCTTCTCTGTCTTCCCCCATTCCCCCAAGGCAAGGCTACAAATAGAAAGAAAGAGCTTTACAATTGGTTTTAATTGCATGCTTTTGTAACCCTTTTAAAAATTTGATAAAGGGCTGAGAGCTGTGTGTTGCTTCAGAGCTCCAGATTGCTCTGACTTTAAGCCCTAGAAGTATCAGATATTGATACAGGCAGTTATTCAATTCTCATATCCAAAGATTTCCATTACACTGATTGTGTGTGTGTGTTCCCTCACACACGTACATGCAGGAACACAACTGTGAGTCAGTATTGAATTTAGACAGTTGTGGGTTGCAGGAGGTATGCCCTGGTACAGGCGTATCAGAGTGAGCCCAGAGCACCGGATACCATTCCGGTACGGTGCTCTGGAGGGCCCACACACTTGCCCTCGCTCCTTAACTGTGCTTTAAGCTTTTAGTGCTTCCGCGCATGCGCATGGTACGTACGGCGCCTGTGCAATGCTCTGCCAAGCAGCTGGAGTGTTGCGGAGGCTTGCAGAAGCGTTGCAGGCCAGTACGACGCATGCATGCAATCCGGAACCCATCACTGAATTTAGGTGACTGCCTAGTTAAGTCCCTGCCGTTTTCTTGGGAACTTTTTGGAGGTGCTTTGCTATTGGATTCTTTTTAGGGTTGAGAGGGAGGGACTAGATCAAGGTCACTTTGTGCCTTCAGCAGGACTAGAACTCACAATCTCCCAGTTTCTAGCCTAGAGCCTTAACCGCTGCCCCAAACTGGCTCTCTACTTTGAAGTAGGCTGGAACAAAATTTTCAAATGAGGAGATTTAATGAATGTTATTTTCAAAGCAATGCAACAAATAGATGGAGCATAATGAGACTTCCTTTATTGATTAAGTAGAATTGCTTTCTTGTTTTAACAGATGTTTCAGTAATGCTATCTCTCTACTCTGAGATGTATAGGTTTTACTCTAAATCTGGATAAACTGGTAGAAATCTCTTATTTGTTTTTGTAGAATTTATTCTTATGGGCAAAAAGGAAGTAATCACTGTTTTACCAACCACTGCAGGCTTACAGTCTCAAAAACATTACAAGCATGGGTTCATGATATCCTTTTATTACCCATCCTTAGAGTCACTATGCCTTAGGATATTAATCAATGGAAGGAGTTCTTTATCTCAGATTTTGCTATAAAAAGCCCAAGTTAATCTGTGTAACAAGGCACACTTGATAATGTAGAGCTTTACAAAGATACAAAAATTATGACTTGTCTACATGCAAAACATGCACAAAAAGAATGATATCAACGAAAGATAGATGTGTAATGAATTTTTGAAATGGCTGTCACAACAGCTATTCAACAAAGCAATGTTGCTTTAATCTCTGGAGAACAATAATCGAGCTTTTTCCTTTAAAGAAAAGCTCTTAATGTTGCTAAAGAAATAAATGCCCTCAATAAATCTTTACTAGATGCTGAAAATATTCAGTGCTACCCAGAATTAAGCCAAACAAGAACCAATGTGTATTGTACATGATAGGATAATCAAGGGATAATATTTGGAGCAGGAACGCTGGTCTTTTATTCTAGAGTCTTTATGGAGGCTGAGGATTCTAGAATAAAAAGTCAGGAAATATGGATGGAGAATTCCTTCCTTCTTTGCCAAACGTATTGGAAATTGAGTCAAAGAATAAGTTAAAATCTACAAAGGCAACATATAATATTGATCTTAGATTTAGCTCTATATTTTTCCACAAAAATGTTTTTATTATATTATTAATATAATAATATTGTATTATTTATTGTATTATCATAAAAGATAAAAAAACAGAAAAACGAACAAAACAAAATAAAGCAAAGACATACATTCAACACTAACAAAGAAAAAAATAGTGTACAAAAAAAGAGAAAAAAGTGATCAAGTAAACATTTAACATGTAGAATCCTACATACACACACACACCCCTATATCTACATCTACATCTACATCTATATCTATCAGTGGTGGGTTGCAGGCGGTACGCCCCACTACGGCCGTACTGGAGCCAGCCCGGAGCACTGGATACCATTCCAGTACGGTACTCTGGAAGGCCCACCCGCCCGCCTGAGCTCCTTACCAGTGCTTAAAGGCTTCTGCACTTCCACACACGTGCATGGCATATACAGCACCTGTGCGATGCTCCACGGAGCAGCTGGAGTGTTGCTGAGGCTCTAAGATGCTGCGCACGCCCATGAGGATGCTGCCGGCCCCATTCCAACCATACTGATTGGAACGGGATTTGAAACCCACCACTGATCTGTATCTGTATCTATATCTATATCTATATCTATATCTATATCTATATCTATATCTATATCTATATCTATATCTATATCTATATCTATATCTATATCTATATCTATATCTATATCTATATCTATATCTATATCTATCTATCTATACCTATACCTATACCTATACCTATACCTATACCTATATCTATAATATCTATATATCTTCTATAGTTATATCTTCTATATCTATATCTATATCTATATCTATCTATATCTATATCTATATCATCTATATCTATATCTATATCTATCTATCATCTATCTATCTATCTATCTATCTATCTATCTATCTATCTATCTATCTATCATCTATCTATCATTCAGGACTCGGTCTATATGGGAGGGACTTTTTCTAAAGCCAATCTGTTAATATATGTACTGTCAGTCTAGTATTTTCTCTTTTAAATAAAAAGCATGCATTTAGCATTCAATAAGCTAATATACCAATAATTAGAAGGAATAATCATTTTACCCTTTCTAAAAATAGAGACTTTTATTACCAAATTACATTCACATCAAAATTTGGCAGCATTCTCTAAATATATTAAATTGAAAGTAATACAGAAGTCCACCAATCTAAATTACTAGGTATAATTTGTTTAATAGTAAAATCACTGCCTGCTTTTCTCAGCATAATATCTTCAGTCAAACTAGCAATTTCTGCACAGGTTACTAGAACTCAGTTGGGCATAGTGTCTGCATCAATTCCTAGTATGATTGGGTAGGTAGTGTGAATATTGGGAGAAAATGTACTGCTTTTATACCTTGGGTGGAATATGGCATATTACACAAAAGGAGCAGTTATAATTATCCAGAGCAGAGTGAGCTGCTGATGTCAGATGTTGTCAGACATTTGCAGCTGCCTCTCTCTCCCCGCACTGTAGTAATCTTTTTCACAGGTTTTTCTGTGTCATAGTTCTTAAGTGTTGATTCAGTTTGGATTTTGTCTAGTTAAAAACAAAAAGATCTTATCCGAGTCCTTTTTGTAAGTCAACTGTTTGAATCAGACCATGATTTGGAGTTGTCTACTTTATTCCTCAATGTACGGGTTTTTTTTCTTTAGCTTAACATTGCTTGTAAGAGAACAGGAATTCAATGAATTCACTTGCTTTGTGAGTGTGCGAGCCTTCCACACATGCACTTTGGTTTGCGTGGCTTGCATGCATTCTCGTGCACGTGGCTTGCACGCATGTACATGGCTTAGAAAATGTGGCTAAATAGGACGGCTTAGAGCCGGGGCAAATGGGCAGGGGCGGGGCCGGCCTGGGGCCACACACAGGTCACCACTACTGGTTCCCCTGAACTGGTTCAAATTGGCTAAATACCACCACTGATTATATTCCCTTCCATTGAGCATTTAGATATAAACCATGCAACCAGTAAATATAACTCTGTAACATAGCAAATGTCATAAATCACAGCATGATTATATACTGTAGAAAGTGTACAGATACATTAGTTAGTAACAGACTACCATTGTTATAGTATTACTGACATTACATACCACTCCAAAGAGACAATTCTAGAACGTCAGCCTGTAGTGCTATAGAAGTAAGCAACGTTAGTCACTCATACATCTTACTACCCCAGTTGCTGGATGCACCTGGGGAAACAGTGATTTTGAAACCTCCAAGAAAAGGTTTTCTGCAATCCTCGCCTCTTGTAAAAGTATATTATCATGCTTGTTTACTTAATTTTAAAGGGCCCAATCACTTAGCTTGGACAGTTCTGCCAAGCAACATTCCATGATATAACGGGAAACGCTTCTAAAATTGCAAAAGACCATTGGATTGTGAAAGAGGGGCTTTCATTATCTGAGACTCTTCAAATAGCCTCAAATCAGTTTGTATCTGAACCACTGAAAATACAGGCAGTATGTTAGAACTATGGCAACTAAAACAAGCCAGAGCGCCTTTGCTAATTGAAAAAAAAAACTGGCAGTACATAGTCTTCTTCATTGGATGTTTCAGTAAAAGCTTGTTACTGAATCATGGCTGAAGCTCAGTGAGGTTAAATCTGGGCTAAAATACATATCTTGTGTGTCATGTTTTTGTACAGTTCCAGAAAGAACAACAAAAGTATATACAATGTGGGCAGTACAAGTTCCTATGGACTCCCCCTTTCTGGATCCTGGATCTAGCAAAGCAATTTCTGTTTGTTTCCTGTTCTGTTCTATATTCTCTGAAGAATCAAAACGAATGAAAGAGAAGCTTAGCATATTGTGATAATTCCATCCATCTAGAGGGATGAAAGAAACTCAAGCCATTAAGGATGCAGCTGTTGCACAAATAGCTAATAGCATTTGTCTGAGTTCATCTAATCTCTTCAGTATGGGTGGTTGGATCGGTGTATGGTCATCACACATGGCCCTCTGCTTTTAGTGAAGAGGATTGTGTTTGCAGTACTTCTCTTGGATATGAAATCTATTCAGTTCCAAAGTTGCTTTGCTGATTTAGGTTAGTCAGTAAACTTTCTATTCAGGGGAAGTTGGCTAAACAAAGCATCTCTGTGGCATCAGCTTTTGCTTGGATAAACCTATCTTTCTCATTCTTGTGCAGCCAGAGTTCAGGTATGACCTTGGCCTGATCCCTTGGCATAATTTTCTTGGCAGAAATCTCCAGCTATTTCTGGCTGTTGACGTCTTTGCCAGCTGCCTATAGCTCATTCTAGATAAAATGTGTGAACCACCAGAAATGAACCAATCACAAAATGCATCGTTTAGCTTTGATTCCCTGTTGAACTCATTATATACTGATATTTCTACAAGCTTTTGCTGCTGCTAAGACCAAACTGGCCAATTGGGCCAGCACTCTAAAAAGCAATTTATAGAAAATTAGTTTTGGTCTGACACACTTAAAACAACAAAGGATCTTCAAGACTAACCAATATACTTAAAATGTCATCATTTGCAGATTTCAAATTTGATCAGAGGTATTTGTAGTTCATGATGAAAGTTCTTGCTTGTAAGCTGCATCCACCAAGATCAAGGGGAAATAACTAATTTGTGCAGTGATACAAGCGACAGAAACAAAGAGAAATGAATCACATCGTGATATACTGTGTTTCCCCCAAAATAAGACAGGGTCTTATTTTCTTTTGACCCTTGAAATAAACGCTTGGCCTTATTTTCGGGGAAGTCTTCTTATTTTTGAGTTGCAGGAGGCGGCGTGTGTGGTCACTTCATGGCTGCTGCTGTGTTTCAATATTTTCAGGGAGGGCTTATTTGGGGTGGGGGAGGGCTTATTTTAGTGCATGCACTCAAAAGCCCGATTGGGCTTATTATCTGGGGAGGTCTTATTTTGGGGGAAACAGGGTAGATATATGAGCCTGAATCTTTTAAGAGAATGTTTGTTATTGTTGCCTTTATGGATACATCTGTAAGGTCTTGCATCTATTCATAGTCACCAAGGAGATATTCATATGGCTTACGTTTGATAAGTTCTAGTCATAACAACAGTTTCCACTAAAGGTTTTCTTGAAGGTGTCATACGAATGGTGTCAGAGTACCACCAGCTGTGCTTTTATAGCCACCTTAAAGCTGTACATATTATTTCCTACCTGCACAATTGTTAAGACAGATTTTTATATAACAAAGACTTCCTCAATTCTGCTACTGAACTAATCCAAGCATTAGTTTTGGCTTGCTGTTGATGTGTTTCTTCGTTTTCCTGATTAAGGTCAACAGCAGATGTCAAACACAGCACTGCAATTGGCAGGTGGCAACAACTGCTTTGATATCCATGGGACAGTTTCACACAGTGTAGCAAGGATTTAGCAATTTGGGGAAGAGAATGGGGAAAGTTCCAATTAAGATTTGTTTCAGACCATATGATCTGAATGGGTAAGCAATGCTTATTACAACAGAATCTTTTGCCACTAGGCTGCTGAAAGCAATATTTGTACTAGTGCCATAAATGGCCAGCACAACTACATTTTGGGAAGCCAAGAAAACCAGACCATGCTGAGATTTTCTTTAAAAAGTAGCAAACACTGTGGAGACAGCATATACTTTTGTAACTGAATTCATTGCATGAAAAATATTGGCAGGGCATTCATTTGGCAAAAGCTTTATGAATAGTGAACAGGAAAGAGAAAAAGAGTTACCCTTGATAGTCCATGAAGTTTTTTAAAAGGACAAAAAAAGGAGGGGTCTAAGAAAAAGAATGATTTTATTGTGGCATTAGACATTGTTTTGCTCAGGGAAAGTAAGAACAAGAACATCTTGTTGTTGTTGTTGTTGTTGTTAGTTGTGAAGTAGTGTCCAACACATTGCGGCCCCATGGACAACGTTCCTCCAGGCCTTCCTCTCCTCTACCATCCCCTAGAGTCCATTTAAGGTCACACCAACTGATTCAGTGACTCCATCCAGCCACCTCATTCTCTGTTGTCCTCTTCTTTTGCCCTCAGTCGTTCCCAGCATTAGGCTCTTCTCCAGTAAGTCCTTCCTTCTCATTAGGTGGCCAAAGTATTTGAGTTAAGAACATCTTAAGTTAGAATAAATAGTTACCTTGCAGGAGGCAGCCAAGTCAAATCCTCTGAGATAAGGAGGTAAATAGAAATCAAGATCTTGGAAAGAAATAGCCAGCTCATTCCAGTTTGGCTGGCTCCAGATCAAAGTTTAATTCCTGCTCTACTGCTACATAATGAGAACAAGGACAGAATAAGGGAAATGATGCTTTTCTTGGGCACATAGGCTATCTCTTAATTATATGAGTAAACAATTGTTTTACTTACAAGTGAGAAATTCTTTTTTTCTTTTTGGTTACCCTATTCAAGGAGAAAAATTGCCTCTTACCATGAAACTTGCTAGCTTGGTAGCAGGTTTGAAAAGGGCAGCTTACTTTTCTTTTCTGGCTATTTTCTTGGATATTCTGTCCATTCAGGTTTTTTTTCCTAGTTTCCTCCCTGGGTGTGAGAGTGATCTGGCTGTCATCTCACTTATTTGGTGGTTGATTAGGCACTCTAATCTGACGCTCTGTGCATCTTCCTGAAGCCACGGGATCAGTGGAATTGGATCACTATCCCAGACAAAGGGGTGCACTGTCCTTTAATTGGGGGGATATAATAGCTGGGCTCCCCCAGTAGAACTCCAAACAAGCTCTTCAATATAATCATCTCTTCTTCCCAGCTCTCTCCTATTCCTCACCCCTGCCCCAGCCTTTATTTTTAGCTATTTCTGTTAGAGGATCAGAGGGAACATGTGTGTATTTGTATACATGAACATTGTTAGTTTGAATGGTTGGTACATGCAGAATGGGACATCAATTCATTTTGTAAATGTGGTATCTTGATTTGAGCCAATTAATTTAATCTGCAGTCATTCATTCATTCACCATGAGATTGCTCCTGACCTGGATTTTATAGATACAGTATATAGATGATATGGTGGCATAATGGCTCAATGGTTAAGATGCTGAGCTTGTTGTGTGGAAAGCCAACAGCTTGGGTTTGAGACCTGAACATCTTCCGATGGGGTGAGTGCCTGTCTCTGCCTCAGCTCCCACCTAGCATTTTGAAAGCATGCAAATGTGAGTAGATAAATAGGTACCACCACAGAAATGTCTTTGAACATCTCTGGCTCATAGCCTTGAAATGGAGAAGAGTGCTGACCCCTTCAATTGGCAACAACTAGTGGACTAAAATCTGCAAGGTCTCCATGATATAGATATACATACACATACTTGCACACATAAAAGTATGTACATATTTTACAAATGTATGCATTTTATTCAGAGGGGGACATTGCTAGTATGGATATAGTTGAAATCTTTGACTGGAAAGGAGGATCTTTGACTGGAAAGCAATCCATAAGATCCTGACCAATATTTGTAATTAGTTTTTGTCTTTGTTTTCCTTTGTAATGGGTGTCTTATAGCTAGAATGTCAGTTGGTCTTACCTGAACTGCATGTCTCAAAGATGGCACGGGAATAGTCACAGCTGGGTATTAACACGGCCCATTTGCCCGGAGACTGAGATAAATCTTGAGGCCACACCCCTGCTTCTCCTCCTGACTCCCCCTGATTAACCGATGGTCCGGTCAAAGAAACGCCTGGGAAGGAAGGGAACAGGAACACACACACACACACACACACACACCCCTCCCTTCCCGGTCCCTGACTGACCAGAACTAACTACTCAGGACCCTAGGCACAGGGCACACCTAATGGTTGGGAAGTGACTACTCCCACACTACCTTCGAGACATGCAGTTCAGGTAAGACCAACTGACAGTCTCTGAAGTGGGATGTGGGAGGAGTCACAGCTGGGACATACCAAAGCTGGATATCCATGAGAGGGATCATTGGGCCTGAGTCCCCCGAGAGTCCAGGACTCCCTGCAGAACCCTCCTCCTGAAGGCAGCCTCCACAGAGGCGTAGGTATCCAGCCGGTAGTATCTGAAGAATGGCAAGGGCGACAACCAGGCAGCTGCTCTGCAGATCTCCTCGATGAGTCACAAGGCCACGGAGGTGGCCGCACTCCTAGTGGAGTGTGCAGTGATGTCCTCCAGTACCTGGAGCCCTCATGCTTCATAGGCCTTGGAGATGGCCAGTCTGATCCATCTGCTGATGGTGGCCAGGGAGACCTTAGCTCCTCGGGTTGAAGATTGGAAGGAGTCGAAGAGCGCCTCCGACTGCTTGAAGGCTGCCGTGCGCAGATATATATGCGCAGGGCCCTTCTTACATCCAGATAGTGCCAGGACTTTTCCCTTCCCCTGGAGGGGTTTGGGCAAAAGTCCGGGAGAACTATCTCCTGAGCCCTATGAAAGGGAGAGTTGATCTTGGGCATGAAGGGCAGGGTCGAGTCTGAGGAGGACCTGGTTGTCGTGGAAGGAACAGAGTTCCTCCCTGCTGGAAACAGCGTTAAGCTTGGACACCCTTCTGGCCGAGGTGATTGCTACCAGGAAGACCACCTTGAGGGTCAGGAACTGTAGGCTCACCTCCCTCAGGGGCTCGAAAGGCGCCTCCAGCAGTGCCTGGAGCACTGTGGGGAGGTCCCAGGTGGGAAAGTAGTGGACCGCCAGGGGGCGAAGGTTTGCTGGCCCTCTGAGGAATCACCTTATGACCGGGTGCTGGGACACGGAACGGGAGCCCGCCCCCCAAAAAACTGTGCCTCAGGCTGAGACCTGCCTCCTGAGGGTACTGTGGGCCAACCCTTTCTCTAGGGCATCCTGGAGGAAGTCCAGTACCTGGGACATGGAAGCCCAGGTTGAGTATATCCCTGCAGCCTGGCACCAGGTCACAAAGGTGGCCCAGGTGGTGGTTGTAGATGTGAGTGGTGGAACCCCTTCTGGAAGCCTCAATGGTCCTGATGACCCTGGCGGAGAAGTGGGCTTCCCTTAGCTTCTCCCGCTCAAGCACCAGGCAGTCAGATGGAGCCACTTTGGATGTGAGTGTTCCAGAGTCCCCTGGCGCAGAGCCACCTCCCCCTGTGGGATTCTCCAGTGGGGTAGCTTCGACATGTCAACCAGGTCTGCAAACCAGGGGCAACAGGGCCAATAGGGGCCATTAGGATGACCTCTGCCCTCTCCACTACTAACTTCCTCAGGACTCTGGGGAGGAGGGGAAGGGGAGGAAGGCATAGAGGAGGCCCACCAGCCATCTGCAGCATAGGGCATCGGTGTCCACTGCTCCTCGAGATGGAAACCTTGAGATGAATCTTGGCAGCTGGGTGTTTGATGGGGAGGTGAAGAGATCCACTGTCGCCTGACCAAATCTTTGGCAGATCTGTCCAAAGATTCTGCAATGAAGCTGCCACTCCCCATTTTCCACTATCTACTGAGCCAGTCTGCCTGTTGGTTCTCTATTCCGGAGATGTGCTCTGCCCGGATCAATCAGAGGTTCCGTTCCACCCAGCTCCCCAGCAGAAGAGCTTCGTTGTGTAGCGCCTTGGAGTGCGTGCCTCCCTGCTTGTTCATGTGCACCTTGGCCGCCACATTGTCCGTCAGGACCAGGATATGCTGACTGGAGACTGTCGCCTTGAAGTGTCAAAGGGCTAGGTGGATCGCTCTGAGCTCCAGCCAGTTGATGTTCTTCTGCAGATCCATTGGGGTCCAGCGGCCCTGCGCTATCTGGGACTCCAGGTGTGCCCTCCACCTGAACAGACTTCTGTCTGTCATTAGAACCATCCTTTCTGGTTCCCTGAAAAGGGATCCCTTGCCCAGAGCCGGCGACAGCCACCAGCGGAGAGAAAGGAGCACCTGGGGTGTCACAGGGACTTTGAAGCTTGCATCGCTGGTCCCCCTGGTGTGGAAGCAGGAACCACTGCAGCTCTCTGGCATGGAGATGAGCCCAGGGCATGATCCCGATGTGGGAGATGAGTTTCCCGAGAAGCCTGGAGAGAAGAGCTATGGGAACAGAGCGAGTCTTGTGAATCTCATGAACCAGCTGAACAATACTATCCCTACACTCCTGTGAGAGGAAAACCTCACAGGTCACTGAGTCAATGATGGTCCCTAAGTGTTGGAGCCTGGTGGAGGGGGCCAGATGGCTCTTCTTGAGGTTAATCGAGAACCCTAGGGACCTCAGGGTGCTGATTGTGATATTCAGATCCTCCTCGGCCATGGCAGCTGACTTGGCCAGGACTAGAATATCATCTAGGTAGCAATGTAGTCAGACTGGGATAAAACGGAGGTGACCCGCTGCTGCGGCCAATACCTTGGTGAAGTTCTGGCGGCTGATGCTAACCCAAAGGGAAGGGCCCTGTATTGGTATTGGGTACTCTCATGGGAGAATCTGAGGAACCTACGGTCGGGGTGATCATGATGTATAGGTAGGGCTCCGTGAGGTCTATGGAAGCTAGGAAGTCCCCTTGTCGGATACCTTCCAGGATGGACTTGAGGGAGGCCATCTTGAATTTGTGGTAAACCAGTCTGGAGTTCAGTAACTTGAGGTCCAAGATGGCCCTCCACCCCCACCCCCCGAACCTTTGGGAACTAAAAACAGGTTTGAATAGAATCCTGACCCCTTCTCTCCCTCCGGAACCAACTCTACTGCTTTGACATCCAGCAGGTGTTGGATAGCTTTGCGCATGAGGGAGCGCTTGGCTGGGTTCCTGGAGGAGGAGAAGATCTGGAACCTATTCGGGGGATGTGAGCAGAACTCCAATCTTAGCCTGAGCTTAACGGTCTGGGGAACCCACTCGTCCATGGTGATGTGCTCCCAGGTATCTGCAAACAAGGAGAGACAGCTGCCAATGGGGTGATCCGAAGCTGGATCACTTGGACCTGCGAAAGGGACGTGCCCCCCTCCCCACAAAAGGGCAGTTTGCCCTATGTTTGGAACCTGTATCAGTCCCTGGCATGCTGCCTTTCTCCCTGCCTGGGGAACCTGGGTGCAGAGTACCTCGGTTGTTGGAAGTCCGACTCAGGGAGACGATAGGAGGGCCTCCTGGGATAAGGAGCTGGTCGATGATCGGAGCGCCTGTTCGTGGATGGAAAGACCTTACATTTGTTCTTGTCTTCTATGAGGAGGGGGTCCAGCGATGAGTCACAGAGCTTGTCTCCAGTGTAATCTGCCCCTTCCAGATGCCATTTTGCCCAGGACTCAGCCTACCAATGGCACAGCCGCAGCAAACATCTGGATGCCACTCAAGAAGATAAAGCTCTGGGTGAATACTTTACCACGTCTAGCATGGCGGCTGAAAATTGGCTGGCCGTCATTAACTTCATAATGTCCTGCAGCAGTCTCACATCTGACACCGGCGTTCTGTCCCGGAGTTGCTCCAACCATAGCAGAGTGGACCTGCTGAAGAAAGATGTGGCAGGTGCCGCCCTAATCGCCCACTTCATGGCCTGGAATGTCTTGCGTATGACCAGTTCCGCCCTCCTGTCCTCCACCTTGAGGCAGTTGGAGATGTCTCCCATCACCACCAAGGAGGAGGAGGCTAGGTTAGCCACTAGAGTGTCCACTGAAGGAACCTGTAAAGCCTGGGCAAAGGTAGCATTAAGGTTGTAAAACCTGTGATCATTGCTGCCTGGGGTTGGGAAGGTACTTGATTTAACCCACTGGGACTTAAGTACTTCTAGGAAGAGATCTGGGGTAAGAATCTCTTCCTTCTCTACCTGGGGCCTGTGGAAGGGTCCCTTCTTGTTCCCCTGCTCATGCAAGGGGTGGCAGCAGCTTGGGTGGGCTCTGGGATGCTGTCCAGGTCTGCAGTGGTCTTGGTCTTGCGTGAAAAGGAACTAAACAAGTTCCGAGGGAAGAGCCCCATGATATTGGGTGCCTCAGGGACCTGGGAGTCCTCGTCTTCTGAGAACCCAATATCCTTCTGCTCTTCCTCTTCTAAACCTGACCCCTCCGTGGCGGTGGAGGGACTCTCTGGGGACAGGGGACTTGAGTTGGTCTAGATGTCCTCTTGGGGTACCACGAGAAGACTTTCTCATAGAGCCCTGGGACTCGTGCTTCATCCCCGTGGTGATCCCTTGCGCGATGGCTGTGGCTAAAACATTCTGAAAGCTTTCAGGAAGCTCTGGATAAACCGAGGGAAGGACAGGGGGTTTCAATGTCATCCCTGGGGCTGGCGATTGTGGCGCTAGACGATGCCTGGTGGGACTAAAGGCTCTGTGGCCAAAGAGATCCCCCCGTGCCCCCGAGGGGTGTGCAGGAAAGAGAGGGGGAGATAGGGGACTGTGCACTCTGGTAGATCCTTGGGGAGATCCCAGGGATTCATGCTGGGCCTCCTCCAGCATGGAAAACCTGTGAGGGGAGCAGGATCTGGAAGGAGAAGGGCTGATGGTGTCCCTAGCCCTCCTCCTGGTAACCCTGGTGGTCCGCACCTCCCTGCTAGGGATCTCCTTGCTTGCAGCCTTAGAGGTGCTCTTCTTGGAGGTAGACCTCTCCCTGGTGACTGGGGGAACCCCCCTGGAGGTTCCATCACCCGGATCTGAGTCTAGGGCCAGCCACTCCCCCTCTCCTCATGGACTCTGCCATAATCCTTATTCATGGTCACGCTCACCACCTTGCTCCTGTTGTGCCGGACTCGGCTTCACTGTGCATCCTGCTCCTTTAAGGGTTCTGTGCACCTCCCAAGTGAGCCGCCAATCCACAGCATGATTGCCGGCCCACCGCCAAACAGCTGGGCTCTCCCTGGATTACCGGCAGAGCACAGCCCCAAGAAACTCCCTCCTGGGTTCTGGCAGTGGCTTCTGAGCGCCTGCAGCATCCGTAACCAGGCATGCCAACCACATGCTCCATTCACGTGCTCCTTTCAAGATGTCCACAGTCCATGATGGCAACCACCGAACATGCGGTCTGAATCTGCTGGTTCCAATCAGTTGTGTTCTGCCATCCCTCAGGGCTTCCTGCAATCCTCTGCCGGCTGTGACTCCTCGTGAATCGTGCCAAGCAGTGCCTGTTGTGCACAGCCTGGAGGGTCCCCCCCGTGACCACCCAGCCACTCAGAGGCTCTCGGCTAGCACAGCAAGCACCGCCTGAGCAAAGCTAGGAATTAGAGAGGTGCGAGTGAGGAGAGGTGGTCAGAAGTCGAAAAAACAGCTGAAACTTAAGAAGTCTTTGCATTGAAGGGAGAGTCAGGAAAGTACTCCTTCTGGGCCGAAGACTGAGGTTAATCTGCGGGAGTCAAGAAGAGGAGCAGAGGTGTGGCCTCAAGATTTATCTAAATCTCTGGGAAAATGAGCCGTGTTAAAACCCAGCTGTGACTCTTCCCACACCCCACTTCGGAGACTCATATTATTTTCAGATAAATATGATCTGTGTATTCATTTGAACCATAGATGAGGACCCTATTGTCTGGCCTCATTCATTCACAGAAATGTGGAGCAAGAAAAGATATTTGGATGATCAAATGATATATAATGCATAGCTTATTGCTGAATATTAAGAATTCTTAGCAAAGCAATGTTCTCATTCTTTTGATAGGAGCATAACATTTATTCAACATGTGGTGACTTTCAACCATCCTCTAGGAGAAATGTGCATATCAGTCATATTTCTTTTGGTCTGGAAGTACTTCATGTATTCACTCATTATTTCATTTTGTTATGTTTTCTGTGCTTTAGTTTATAAATAATAAATTAAACTTGCATCTTATTGCATGCAACTTTGTCTAAGAAATGTAGATTTGCAAAAGATGTCTTTTCGTGATCCTTGTCTCTAATACAGGAAGGCCATTTGGGGATTGCATGATGCCATATAATCTATAATGGTCAATCATAACATTTTATCCTAAGAATAATACTGAATTGTTTTATGTCCCTAACTTACAGCATGAGAATATAGCTCACCCCCGAGTCAATCTTTTGGCAAGATTTCAGAAGTGGCCTCCTTCCTAGGGGTTCAGAGAAGGCCCAAAGTTACCCAGATGCCTTGTGTCTAAAGCAACTCACAGTCTCCCAGTTTCTCCCTAGTGCCATGATGGCAAATCTATGGCACATGTGCCAGAGGTGGCATGCAGAACCCCCTCTGTGGGCACGCGTGATATCGCAAGCTGCTCTTCTGGTTTCTGGCATGCATGCACACTGGCCAGCTAGTCTTCACACATGCCAGAGTGCCAGAAACCCAAAAGCCAGGTGGCCAGGGTGCACATGTATTCCAGTTTGGGGACTTGGTGTTGAAAAGGTTCACCATCACCGCCCTAGTGCCTTAACCACTAATTCAAACTATCACTAGGAGCTGTGGTGGCACAGTGGTTAGAATGCAATACTGCAGGGTACTTCTGCTAACTACCGGCTGCCTGCAATTTGGCACATTGAATCTCACCAGGCTCAAGGTTGACTCAGCCTTCCATCCTTCCAAGGTGGGTAAAATGAGGACTCAGTTTGTTGGGGGAAATAGGCTGACTCTGTAAACTACTTAGAGAGGGCTGTAAAAGCACTGTGAAGCGGTATATAAGTGCTTTTGCTTTTGCTATCACAATGCATGTTGTGCTCTCTAGAAGACTTTGATTTGAATCTCAAAGTCTCTTTGTTGAAGCTAACTTTTGTCCCATTTTTAATGAACTAAAAGGAGAAATCTAAAGGAAGTAAACAGTAACAGAGTTAGAAGTAATTTAGGAGATCATCTACTCCAACCCCCTGTTCACGCAGGACCGGTATCAGGGATTTAAACTGCCAAACTGCCGACCTTTCTGATCAACAAGCTCAGTGTCTTAGCCATTGAGCCACTTAGTCTTTTTGTAAGTATTCATACTAAGCATATTACATTAATTAGATTCTAATTAAATCAAATAAAGGTTTAACATGGGCTAAGCTTTTCCACAGCCTTGCCTAGTTTTTGGCTAGGGAAGTAATATTTCATCTGTTGTTCTGATGGAAAAGCATGAAATCAATTCAAATTGCCTGATTAATATTTGCAAACAGCAAGTATTTAAGGATAGGTCACTTGTACCTTATTTGCAGTGTTTATTATTTATCGGTATCCCTAACGAAGATTTTATTTTTATTGAAAAAAAAATCTGTAAGACTAAGTGGATAAAGCTGCAAAACCTCCCGGCTTTGGAAACCAAAGGATAACACTTCCTTCAAGTACAGCTGCTTATGGAAAAGCAAGTATTTTTAAGAGCAAATGTGAAAGTTACTGTATTCCAACCTCAGCATTTTTCCCTGCAGAGTTTAGTCCATCTTTAGTGAATAATGCTAGTAAACACAGCTAAAGGGGAGGCAATCATGATGAAAAGAGGTTGCGCTGAGAGACATAGCTTCAAAACTACATATATTATTAATTCGATAGAGCATTTCTCTTGAATTATTATGCACTTCTCCTTTCAGATGGGCTCGCAAAGCAGCCTCATTGGCAAGTCTAAGAAGTCAGCACCAATCTCTCTTTTAAACCAAAGCATGAAAGATCACATTGCATAATTTGATTTATTTCGTCTATTTTCCTAGCCAAGGGAGCTAGTATACATGTGGAGTCATTTATACCCTTGCTGTGATCCAGGTTATACTGTGCATCTACCATAGAGTTATCTTTATAAATGTTCCCCTGCTAATTTCAATTAGCAAGGAAGGATCTGTGTGCAAAATTTTGATGAAAATTAATGAAGAAAGCTATATCAGTATCAGAATGTATATTGGAGATGAAGTTAGAATGGATGGCTTCAATCACAGTAATTTGAACTGAAACCAGTTTTCTGGATTCCGGATTTATATTTTTGTTTTCCATAGTATTGAATTTCCTCCATGACAATTTGTTTGTATTAAGTTTGGGTTTTGCCCTGCAACTTGGGTTACTCCTGCATATAGACATCACTTTCCATTTTTTTCTGTAGAAGCAGAACTTTATTTTCATAACATTAAGCTGACTGAACTAGGGAAAATAAATTTTCTCTGAGCAACACAAACACCCTTGAAATTTCTTAGTGTAGAAAATGTCAAAGAACTCAAATAAAATCTATCCCTGCAATCCATTAGTCAACTAGCAATATTGCATACATAACACATTGTAATAATTTTTAATTTGTTTCTTTGCTTAATCATAAATTCATTCTCACCGTCAAAGGGGGGGGGCATCTTTGCTTGATTCCTTGAACAAAAGGTGATCAAAAGACATTTTTCCTTTAATGCTAGCGTGTGTATAGCCCTCAGGATTGGTAGCAATGGAAGAATCTCGGGAAAATCAAAAGAACATTTACATGTGCTTCATTGACTACAAGAAAATCTTTGATTGTGTTGATCATGAGAAGCTACGGAGAACCTAACAAGACCTGGGTGTGTGAGCACCTCTGCTCAAGTTGGTGTAATCACTGTACATAAATCTGGAAGCTACTGTGCTAACATCATTTGGCATCACTGACTGGTTTAAGATAAAGAAAGGAGTGTGACAATTCAGTTCAATTCAACCTTTATTATCAATGCATAACATGTGTACAATGAGATTGGCTGAGCCTCCCTTCGTGCACAGCCCCCCCCCCCCACAACATAAATACATATCAATAATTCACAGTGAAAGAAGAAGAAATCCCTAACCCAATAAATCATACTGACAACACCACCAGAACATGTTGCGCCAACCCTGCAAATCTATCATGATGTTATGTTGCATTCAGGAGTCTGACAGCCCACAGATAAAAGTTGTTCTTCAGTCTGTTTGTATGACTGGCTATGCTTCTATATTTCCTACCTGTTGGTAGGAGAGTAAAGAAGTGCTGACCAGGGTGTGAGTCATCCTTGACAAGGTTGCATTCTTTCCCCTTTCTTATTCAACCAGGATGCCCAAATGGTTGTGAGGAAGCTAGCTCTTGAAGAATCAAAAACCTGGGTAAAGATTGCAGGAAGAAACATTAATAAACTTCGATATACTGATGGGACAACTCTCATCTCAGAAACCAAAGAAGGTGTGGAACATGCGGCCAAGAAAATCAAAGAAGAAAGTGAGAATTTTAAAATCTCTTTCTGAACATCAAAGTGACCAAGCTCAGGACCATTGCAAGGAATGGAAATATCAAACTAGAAATGGTGAAGAGACAAAATGCATAGAAAAATTCACTTTCCTAAGATTGCAGATCACTCAAAACAGTGAGTACAGACCAGAAATAAAACATCAGATTGCATTCGATCACACAGCAATGATGAACATGAGCTGAATAAGGAAATGCAAGGACATCAACCTGGCAATCAAATGTAGGTTAGTTCACTCCATTGCATTCCTCGTAGCTACCTATGGTTACGAAAGTTGGACCACTAAAAAGCAAGACCAGAAGAACATAAGTGCATTGGAGCTGTAGTGCTGGGTATTCCCTGGACAGCAAAAGTGACTAACAAGCAAGTACTGGAGTGCATAATACCAAACATGTTACTAGAAGACAAAATCATAAAACAAACTTACTTTGGAAGATGTTATGTGGGGAATTCATTCAAGAAACTCCTCCCAATTATTTTGGGAAGAGTTAGCAGTAAAAGGAAACCAGACCACCAAAGATGACAATGGCTGGACAGTGGCAAAGCTGACCCCAGTCAGAGCATAGAAGAAGTCAAAGTGCAACATCTAAAGATGTGGAGAGACCTGGCCCATAGAATCGGCAAGAGTCAAACACTACTGAATGGATATCATCATCATCATCATCATCATCATCTCTTTATGAATCTGCTTTAAGTTAACTTTTAAAAACTTCTGAGTCAATTAAGGTTACTAATTCAGGAAAACAGGTCAATCAGCATAAAGTGTAAAAATAGATTCATTTATGATTGATCAAATCTTCAGAATGATTTATTCTCTCCATATTTTATTCAGGAAGAACTTAGGCATTAATATTTGTTTCTCTCCATTTTTACTATAATTCCATAATGTGCCCCACACTGTAACATGATAAGAAAAGAATTCAAGAACATTTTGTGCTTCTTGCAGTCCTTCCCATGGGATCCCATTTTATTTTAACCATTTTGTGAGTTTTCAGCATTTTATATTCACTAGGACGTGTCTAGTGTTTCCATTTTCCTTTGTCTTCCTAACGCTTGTCACAGATGATATGGGTGGGGGAGTGGGGGGGGGAGGTATCGAGTTATTTTACTTGAATTTTAATATAGATATATGCATACAGAATTTTCAGAAACTCCTGCATTCTGCAGCTTTTTCTATCAGTATATAGGTAGCATTTGTAAGGATGCAGTTCCAGTCCCTGGATCAGAATAGAAGCAAGCAGTTTTTGACTGCCATCGATCATAATGGAAAATGCCACAAATGTCTCTTGATGTTTTAGCATCAAAAGATAACTTAAATTACCCCCACCCCCCAAAAGGGGGGGATAATATCATTTCTTTAAAGAATACGAGACAGCATTTAAACACTGAACTCAGCCCTTGATTGACCCCTAATGAGGCACATGCTGTTGCAGTATGAAGGCTGCTCTGACCACTTTCAATTATGTATGAAATGGCTGGGTCATGCCAGCAATTTTAAATGACTTTATTAGGGTTAATTAAAAAGACAAAAGAGCCCATATGGAATGAGCAAGATGACTGGGATGAGATGTGTGCATGCACCAGTGGTGGGTTTCTACCGGATCGCACCGGATCGCGCGATCCGGTTGAAGAATGAACCCGGAAGTAATTTCCGGCCCCGCCCCCTTGGTGTTTTTTTTGCATTGGGGCTGACTCCCCGCCGCCACTGCTGTTCCTTGTCTTCTGGCCGCGGCCCCACGCCGTGGAAAACATAGGCGCAATTACAGCCCGGAGCAGGAGCAAAGCCCCTTTCCCAACTGGCCTTTCCTCGCTTGGAGGGCTTTGGAGGGAAGCTTCTGCAGAAGCCCGGGTGAGTGACAACAAGTTCCCGCCGTTACGAAGTCTCGGAGGCTGTAATTTTCTGAGCTGTGCGCGCGCGCCTGTTTTCCACGGCGTGGAGCAGCGGCGAGATTCTGCGTGGCCGGCAATGACTCAGGATGCCATCCGGGAAGACGAGGAATGCAAGGGGGGACCGTTGATGGCCTCCGCAATCATCGCTCGCCTCGCAGAGCCTCGCTGCTGCTCCACGCCGTGGAAAACAGGCGCGCGCGCACAGCTCAGAAAATTACAGCCTCTGAGGCTCAGAACACTTCGGAGGGAAGCTTCTGCATAAGCCCGGCCGAGTGAAAACAAGTTCCCGCCGTTACGAAGTCTCGGAAGCTGTAATTTTCTGAGCTGTGCACGCGCGCCTGTTTTCCATGGCGTGGAGCAGCAGCGAGGCTCTGCGAGGCCGGCAATGACTCAGGATGCCATCCGGGAAGACGAGGAACGCGAGGGGGGACTGTTGACGGCCTCCGCAATCATCGCTCGCCTCGCAGAGCCTCACTGCTGCTCCACGCCGTGGAAAACAGGCGCGCACGCACAGCTCAGAAAATTACAGCCTCCGAGGCTCAGAACGCTTCGGAGGGAAGCTTCTGCATAAGCCCGGCCGAGTGACAACAAGTTCCCGCCGTTACGAAGTCTCGGAGGCTGTAATTTTCTGAGCTGTGCGCGTGCGCCTGTTTTCCATGGCGTGGAGCAGCAGCGAGGCTCTGCGAGGCCGGCAATGACTCAGGATGCCATCCGGGAAGACGAGGAACGCGAGGGGGGACCGTTGACGGCCTCCGCAATCATCACTCGCCTCGCAGAGCCTCGCTGCTGCTCCACGCCGTGGAAAACAGGCGGGCGCGCACAGCTCAGAAAATTACAGCCTCCGAGGCTTCGTAACTGTGGGAACTTGTTGTCACTCGGCCGGGCTTATGCAGAAGCTTCCCTCCAAAGCCCTCCAAGCGAGGAAAGGCCAGTTGGAAAAGGGGCTTTGCTCCTGCTCCGGGCTGGAGGCTTCCCTCCGAAGTCTTGGGATGTTCTGAGGAGCCCCCCAAGGCAAAACGCCGCTTCCAGGTAGTTAAAAGTACCTTTCTGATTCTGTCAGACTCTGTCAGTCTCTCTCTGATTCCCTCTCTCACTCCCTCTCTGTTCCTCTCTCTCTCTCTGTCTGTCTGTCTCACTCACACACACACACACACTGTGGTCACCTTGTTGAGTGTTCCAATCACATTTGAAACACTCAACAACTGGCCTGCATTTATGGTATTTTGCAGCATTCTGCAGTCATAGGACCAAAATATATGGTTTAAAGCATATATTTTAGTCCTATGACTGCAGAATGCTGCAAAATACCATAAATGCAAGCCAGTTGTTGAGTGTTTCAAATGTGATTGGAACACTCAACAAGGTGACCACAGTGTGTGTGTGTGAGTGAGACAGACAGACAGACAGAGAGAGGGAGTGAGGGAGGGAATCAGAGAGACTGATAGACACACACACACACAGAGAGAGAGAGAGACAGAGAGGGGGAGGGAGGGAGAGAAAGATAGAGAGACACACACAGAGTGAGTGATTAAGTGAATGAGTGAGAGACAGACACACCCACATACACAGAGTGACAGAGAGAGAGGAAGGGAGGGGAGAGAGACAGAGGGAGAGACAGAGACAGACACACACACACACACACAGAGTGAGTGAGAGACAGACAGACACACACACACAGAGTGACAGAGATGGGGGAAGGAGGAGAGAGAGACAGAGATACAGAGAGAGAGACAGACAGATAGACACCCAGAGAAAATGACAGAGGGAGACAGAGAGGGAGAGAGGGAGAGAGAGACAAAGAGCCAGAGAGAGAGAAAAAGAAAAAGAAAAAAAGAAAGTGGGAGAGAGAGATGAAAGAAAGAAAGAAAAAGAACTTATGACCACAATTGAGCCCAAAATGTTGGTTGCTAAGCAAGAGCATCGTTAAGTGAGTTTCACCACATTTTCCAAGTTAGCCATGCCCACCTGGTCACATGACTGCCAAGCCACTCCCACCAGGTCACATGGCCAGCAAGCCACTCCCACAAAGGAGGCCACACCCACAGAGTAGGTTCCAAAAAAAATTGAAACCCACCACTGGCATGCACGCACATGTGTGTGTGTGTGTGCCTTCAAGTCAGTTCTAATTCCAGGCAACCCCCTAAACTAATCCCTTCAATTTTATTGATAGGGGCATTTTTTAGAAGTGGTTTGCTTCCTTCCCAGGGTTGAGAGACAGTGACTGGCCCAAGGCCACCCAGCTGCCTTTGTGTTTAAGAGAGGACTAGAACTCACAGACTTCTAGTTTCTTATCTGATGCCTTAACCACTACAGCAAACTGGCTCTTTGGGATGAGATGAGACATGCGTTAAAAATGTAAGTTGTACTAAGCGGTATTTTCTTCCGCTTAAGCTCAACTCCCAGTTACTTCGTGGACTTATACTTGCAGTTTTCTCACCAAAAGTAAGGAAGGGGTGTTTTCTGCTATCTTTTTCCAGTACGATTTTCAACTGCCCAGTTTAGTTTCCAAGTCAGATATTGTTGTTCTTGTCTTCTAAGAGCTGCCATGGCTCAGTGGTTAAAATGCAGTATTGCAAGCTACTTCTGCTGACTGCCAGCTACCAGCAATTCAGCAGTTTGAATCCCACCAGGCTAAAGGTAGACTCAGCCATCCATCCTTCTGAGGTGGGTAAAATGAGGACCCAGATTGTTGGGGAAAATAGGCTGACTCTGTAAAACTGCTTAGAGAAGGCTGTAAAGCACTGTGAAGTGGTATATAAGTCAAAGTGCTATTGTATGTTTCAACAGTTTTAAAATGGCATGTTTTATGCCGTTAGAGGGCCATGGTGCAACGACATGTGGAATTCTGTAGATACCTGGAATAAGATACTGTGCAAGTGCCAAAAATACAAAAAAATGAAATTACTCATTGCGGGTTTTTTTTCCCACTATAAGGAAACATTATGCAGGATGCTAAGAAGATAGGAATGACATTGTCAGAAAATTCTAGGTCAAGAATGTGGCAAAGATAAGCCCACCTTAGCCTTGTTTCCAAAAGATCATTATTGAAGCAAGACAGTGCCTGAAATGTAAGTATTATCTTGTTTCCACACTAATGCTTAGTCAGTATTCTGAGTAACGTATTGCGGCTTTGCGGCTTGGTTAGTTCAAAAAATTGATTTTCCCCCCCCCCCAGAATATCCAAGAGGTGAGTCCATTCAGCTTACTTTGTAAAACACTGTGTGCTTAGTCAATTTTTGTTATTGATTGCACTATGTTTAGTTTAATGTGTCAGGCTTTTGAGTATTACAACTTACTTCACGGTTCATTCTTTGTGCCTGTGGAAAACCTTCTTTTTTTAATTACAAAACATTTTTTTAAAAACCTGCTTTATAGAACAGCATGAATAGAGGTGGATACTAGCTACAAACGGGGGATACAAATCTGAATTTATACTCCAATGCAATTCTTATAAATTCAGTGATGCCTCAAATAGGTAGAGGTTGAGTCTGTTTGTATGCGTAATATTTTGTCACGGTTTTTGAAAGAGTGCAAAAATGTTGTTAACGATCCTTTGCAAAGATACAGTTGTCTGTCTACTGGAATTAATGTAATAAAAATAGGTTGAATGCCTTGTGCGCAGTTACTATTGGATTTTGACTTATTACAGTAAGGTAAAGGTTCCCCTCACACATAAGTGCTAATCGTTCCCGGCTCTAATGGGTGGTTCTCATCTCCGTTTCTAAGCCAAAGAGCCAGCGCTGTCCAAAGTCATCTCTATGGTCATGTGGCCGGCATGACTAAATTCTGAAGGCGCATAGAGTGCTGTTACTTTCCCAACGAAGATGGTCCCTATTTTTCTACTTGCACTTTTTACGTGCTTTCAAACTGCTAGGTTGACGGAAGCTGGGACAAGTAACGGGAGCTCACTCCATTACATGGTGCTAGGGATTCGAACCACTGAACCGCTGACCTTTCTGATCAACAAGCTCAGCGTCTTAGCCACTGAGCCACCATGTCCCTTGTTACAGTAGCCAAACTCTAATAAAACATTTTTTTTAAATTTGCAATTGTAACACTTTATTTCGAGCAGTAGTCCTCAATCCCTGATCCGTGGACTGGCACCAGGCTGCAGAATGCCAGAAACCATGCTGCACAAGCAAGTGAAGCCCTATCTGTGGGATGCAGGCAGCACATGAAACCATGCCCCCACCATTCTGTGGAAAAGCCACTCTCCACAGAATTGTTCCTGGTGCCCAAAAGGTTGGGGGCCACTGATCTAGACTATACTCAGGGTGGGTTTCCATTTTTTTTACTACTGATTTGCTCGTGCACGCTCACATACATGTGTGATGCTTCTGTGCATGCACAGAAGTGTCTGGGTGGGTGGGTGGAGCCTCCTGCCACCACCACTACCTGTTCACCTGATCCAGGTTGAACCCGGAGCAATCCACCTCTGACTACACTATATACATTTTTTTTTTATTTGCTTGTTAATATTACTGGTAAAGAAATTCATAACTTGAAGTCGGATTTGAATTCTAGCCACAGTTTCTCTGGCCTTTGTCTTAAAGAAGATCCTTATGAGTTAGTTCTGATTCAGTGTGGAAAATATTTTTAATTTGAAATGTTTGAAGCTCAAAACATGCCATTGTTTCAGGTTTGAAATAGGTTGCTCTGGCTGTTCTGGAAGTATTTTGAAGCTGACAACAGAGCTTGAATTGTTTGGAAATCATCCAGTGATGTTCCATGGGTAAGTGAAGATTTGAATTTGGGTTGGTCTCTTTAGTCCTAGCCCGATATCTCAACCCCCCCCCCCCCAGTTATGCTGTCAAAGAAAATGCAATCTACCAAAAGGTATGTCAGTATGCTAACCATGCTAAGGTACAATTAATACATTCAAGTGGTGGAATTCAGGGGTAATGAAGTGTTTACTTAGGAGCTTAATATCTGATCAAATTACTGTTCAAAATTTGGTTAACATCTCTTCGATGTACTGTTAGTATAATCTCTTCAAAGTACTGTTAGTATAATCTCTTCTAAGTACTCTTAATATAATCTGTATGGCACCTTTCCACGGCTGTCAAACCCAGTGATTTTCCTGGCTGAAGTGCATTTTGTCACCTCACTATATCCAGTACAGACTTCTTCTTCCTTTTAAAGTACTTCATAACCTCTTTCATCATTGTTTTGTCATATATCTCTGCCCATGACCAGTTGCATCAATTCCTGATCCCTGGAAATCATAAAGAAATCTGCTTTTTTGCTTTTGCTACACTAGTGTTATTTCATAGAACATGATTCTTCTCACTGTTTCTTCAGATTCGTTCCCTCAAATCTACCACTTCTAGAAAGCTTTTGTGGGTGAAATCTTTATCTCCTATTGTCAGGACTTCCATCCTTTCACTCCAGCTTTGCTTTTCTAGATGCCAGTCTACCATGAACTATGAAGGGACGGAGCTGGGGGATAGGGGGAAACTGAACCAAGCACTGTGACATCCTGAGATGTCAGCCCACCCCTCCAAGACCACAGGCTGGGAAATTGAATGTAATGACTCGTGATCTAGCCCGCCTTTGCAGGGACAATTAGCAAAACACCTTCTTCAAATATAAGTGGACAATTAGCAAAACACCTTCAAATATAAGTGGACAATTGGGAGATAACAGGGGGAAGGAATGAAGGGGAAAGTTAACTGGGAAATTTTCATGCATAAAACCTCACTTCTGGCTTTGGTTTACTGTAACCATTTCGCTTTTTAGTAAAAGAATTATTTTCATTACACATGGAGTCGAGAGTATTTCTTTCCTAGAAGACCAAGCTGGGGCAGGCCTGACACTTATCCCCACTTCTGAAATTAAGCTGGAAAGAAACTGAGTGGAGTATTTATGACTCTCTATTACTCTCACAGTTATTTCTTACCTGAATTTGCATTTTGCAATTGTATTTCTACAGAGTAAATATTTTGTGGTTGATACAGTCCTTAACTTGCTAATAGGTTGCAAATTTAGAAGAGGTTTCAAATGAAGGACTGCAATTTATTTATTGAAAACATTATTTTATCCCACCCAATAACAACAAAAAAAGACTTAGGAAGTCCAAAACAAAGTTAAGCTTTGAGACCATCCAATGGTAATAGGGCTGCTGTTACCTCCTGCTTTGTCTGCGTTCTTTTTAATCCTACATTGCTTTACATTCCTTTGAATGGCCTCAGTGCTGCTTTCCTTTTAACTGGAAGAGTAACTATTCCATCCTCCAGCTGTTAAGCAATAAACACTAAGGGTATAAAATACAGTCTCTGAGGACTTCTAAGTGAGTGGATTTGCAGGCTCTGCCAAAATAGATTCTCCCATTGCACAAATGGAGTCTGGTAACAGAACGCAGTCACTAATATCTCTCTTTTTACACTAAGAAATGAGTATGAATGCAGAAAGGTCTATGACACAGCTACTTGAAAAATAATGTATACTTTAGGTGAAAAATGAATCTATCTCTGCACTGAAAAAAGTGTACAATAAAACAGGTTTTGCTTTATTTCTTTGTTGTTTTTAAAAGCTTATCTTAAGTCGAACATTGTCTTAAAACACCTGCATTGAGAAAAAAAGGCATTGGAGAAATTAGCAGGGCAAACCTATATAAATGAAATGTGCATTAGACATTTTCTTTAATTATTAAGGCAAAATTGTACCTCAAAAGATTCATCCAGACATTGATTTATTATTTATTTATTATTATTTACTATCAAGGTGGTATTAACTTTTAGCAATTGCATAGATGGAACTTTTCCAGATGAATGTAGGACTTCCAACGTGATAGTTTTCTTGTGACACATTCAAAATATGCAAGGTTTTGTCTATTTATTGAATTTATATGCCACTTGTCTTGCTTTTCAGAGCAACTCTGTGTGACGTACAATGCTTACTTGCCTTATAGGAGTATCAGTTTTTATTGTTTCCAAGACTTATGGATTGATAGTTCTTAAGTCCATCAGACTTTAAATAACCATCTTCTAATCAATAATTTAAAGCCGCCCCCACCCCCCATAAAACCAGCAACATCCTTTCTCTTATTTGACTTCACAGCCATACTGAAAGCCAAGTCTGGCTGTAGGTTCTGCCTCAGTTTACCTTCCCAATAAACAACTGAGTTGGTAGATCATTTAAAAGCAGTTTATTAGGGCACCCTGCTAAAGTGGAATCTCTCTATGAAAAAGGAGAGAGAGAACCCCATGTTTCACTCCTTTTTATAATTATAACTATAGTTATATTGTTATATATATCTAGTTTTTATAGTTAATACCAGTGGTGGGTTCCTACCAGTTCGGACCGGTTTGGCTGAACCAGTAGTGGTTTGGTGGCCTGGTTTGAGAGAACCGGCAGTGACCTAGGCCTGCCACACCCCCAAACCAGTTCTCCAGGCAGTGCCTACAGCGGCGCCATCTTGTTTTTTTGCTTCTAACAATTTTCATTGCACTGCACATGTGCGTGCAGCACGCATCAAGGGCACGGGCTCTGTACTCATCAAGGGCAGAGACTCTGCACTCTGCATGGCATGGCCAGGAGTGAACCGGTAGTAGCGACTGCTGGAACCCACCCCTGGTTAACACAACAAAGAAAATTCAAATTCATGAAAGTTGGAGAGGATAAAAGCAAGCTCCCCCTTTGCCTAGGCAATCAATTGCATGTAGTCAAACATGTTACATATTTGCATCCCATAATATCACACATGTTCATTAAAATGAGGTTCGACATCAGAAGGGGCTTAATTGTAAGGAAAAAAAGAGATAAACCAGACCCCAATTTGTACTAACAAACTTTTTCTTATCTGGAGCATTTCCAGCTTCTTTATCAGTTGAGGAATGTTAAAAGCTAATAATCCTGAACATCATTTTAGAAGAGAGAAAATAAATCAAATTAAAATACAAAGTAACAATGTTAGTTGACAAATTACAAAAGCCATGTTATTTTCCCCTCAATACATTACTACTATTTTTTAAAAAGTTGTGTGACTATTCTGATCTTGCTATTGATTATTGAATTCAAATTCTTCCTGATTTGGATTTGTGATTGCCTTCTTCTCGTGGATTGATCTTGTCTTTACTTCTTAAGTACACCATTCATGTTTATATTTTCTTGAGCCCTGAAAAACAAAACTATCTAGCAAATTTTTTCTCTTCAACTGTGCCTCCTGGCTGACATTATTTTTTTCTTAATATATAGAATTAACCTGAATGTTTTTATTATCCATTTTTATTTACATAATGTGCTTTTTTAAGCCCAGCCAACGAAGTGGCATCAGCACAACTCAAAATTCTTCGTGTTTTGATACCCAATTTTTATTCCAGCTGTCATCTCTTCCAATCATGCTGTTTCTATAATACATTCATTATACTGTACATGTTAGAAATATATGGGGCAAGATGCATCCCCATTTTAGTTTGAACACTTTATTTCTCCAGATTCAGTTGTTACTAAACTTTGTCATTGTAAAGACAAAGACAATACCTTAGAGGCATATTCATATGTTTTGGCATGCAAACTAACTTTAGACATTTATTTATCAATTTTTATTTTATTTGTTTATTGGTCAAATTTAGACACAGTCCATCTCACTATCCAAGTGACTCTGGATAGTTTCACATTCTGACATGTTCTACATAATTAAATGCCTATAAAAAAAAGGCTGTGTTTTCATTCAGTAAGGCACAGATTACCATTCTTTCTTTTTCTTTTCTTTTTCTTTCGTCTTACGTTTTTCCTCTTATTCTCTTTATTCTTATTCTCTTTACATTAGCTATCCAATATCTTGTTTCTATTTTTTTCTGGAAACTTGCCTGCTCATTAGCATTAACATTTCTCTCTTCATGTATAGATCTATTCTTTGTATGCCCTTAAGCAATTTTTTCCTTACATTAAAATTAATATAACAGTTCAGCAATTTGCAGGTTCTCTTGTATCTTCCTTTTCCTATCTCTAGGGACAGTCTTCTTCCTAGGGACTGTGACATATCACTCTTAGCATTTTAACTGCCTCTTCTCCTATAGTTTAATATTTTTTTCCCTGTTCCGAGTGCTTGAACCGCTAATATACTGTCTTTTATAATTAATTTTCTAAAAGAATCCCGGATTTATTCTAAGTCTGCAAATTATTCTGTCACTCTATATTTCCACTTGTAAAGTATATTCATGAAGATTTTTTCATTTTCTTTAAATGTTATTACCTTCTAGTAGCCTTGTATCAAGGCTTGTTGTTTATCTCTTGGAAAATATATTCAATGGTTACACTTGAATAATCCAACTTGGACTATAAATTTTCTTGTTATTTTTCTTCAGAAATATTTTTTTATTTTTTTATTTTATTTTCATGTATATGTTGACATCTTTGATTAAGATCTTTCCGTATCTTTTCTTCCTTGAAATTGAAAGTCTCCATTCATTCCTTATATTCTGTTGTTACTGTTGTTGAAAATTCTGTCCTTCTTTAAATTATCATCATTATCATCCTGCCCTTCCTTATCTTATTCTATCCTTCCTTATCCAAAGTTTGTTCTTCTTTAAATTATCATTATCCTTCTGTCCTTTCTTAAATTATCATGTTCTTGAATATTTGGTTCTTTTATTGTTTCATATCTGAGGGGTCCTTATTGTTCTCTGAGCTTGCTTGTTTTCTTGCAGACATTTCATTACCCAAACTAGGTAACATCATCAGTGCCAATTTGGGTAATTAAACATCTGCAAGAAAACAAGCAAGCTCAGAGAGCACCAAGGACCCCTCATGTCATCCCTGAGCTACAAATATTCTCCTGTGTTTCGTAACTCTACCAGAGGTGGGTTTCAAATCCCAGTGCTACTGGTTTGCTCATGCTCACGTGCGCCTGCGCGATGCAGAAGTGTCTGGGCGGGTGGGTGGAGCCTCCCGCCGCCACCACTACCAGTTCGGCTGATCCAGGCCGAACCTGGAGCCAGCTATCTCTGATCTCTACATAACTGCTCGTGTCTCTTTGACATAAGTTACCTCTTAACTTATCTTGACTTAAGTTACGATAAATCTATTATCTGTTCATTATTATCTGTTCAGTCCAAACTATGCTGGCAAATTCTATTTTCTTTGACTATTTAAATTTAAATTTTGTGCTTAAATTTAAGTCTAAAAATGTCCTGAATGACTTGCTTATTAATATCCATTTTTCTGTTATGTAATTAGTATATAACAGTATTGCCCACAGAATCCTTTCCTAGTTTAAAATATGTGTTTATGTTGCATGAAGCAAGCTCCTTTCTCCCATCTCCTTCATTAGTGCATTTATTTAATTCAATGTTTATGTAATTTCCTTATTTTTCCAACTTGTGTCTCCTAATGATTTGCTTCATTTCTAAATGTTGCATTTAGCATCTCTTGCAATTTGCCTTAAAATTCCTCAGTATTTTCCATCACACACTTGTAGTGCTTCAGAGATCATCATTGTATATCCATTAATTTTAGTAGAGAGGAGCCTGTTATTAATTAGATTATAGATAAAAACACACTCGGTAATTTATTTTCTGATTATCACTTCCACTCCAGTTCAGTATGTAGTCTCATGTAAACATCTGATTTAAAATGACCCACTACACACCATCCAAGTTTACTTCAGCACACTTCATTTCTTCTCTGACAATTTCGAGTTTCTCAGCATCAGTCATGCTTTGCACGCTTCATGTTCCTATTAGATCTATTAGATTCTATTTCTACCACTGGTGCTATCATTAACCAGACCTCCTAACCCTGGTTTAACCAAATCACCATAGAGCAGTAGTGTCAAACTCGATTTCATTGAGGGTTGCATCAGGGTTGTGTTTTACCTGGGGGTGGGGGACAGGGGGTATGGCCAACATGATGTCACTCGTGTCGGACGGGGTGCCTGTGGTGGCCCAAGCGCTCTGCCAGTGAAAACGGGCTCCCAAGCTTCGTTTTCGGCTGTGACTGTACCCTGCAACCCTCTATCAGTGAAAACAGAACTCAGGAGGATCATGCACGACCCTCACAAACTCTGTTTTTACTGGCAGAGGCACTGCGGGCCAGTCCTTTGCTGTTTCCAGGGTGGCCCCATGGGCCAGATCTAAGCACCCCGTGGGCTGAATCTGGCCTCCGGGCCTTGAGTTTGACACCCCTGCCATAGATGTATGAAAGAAAGCTTAATATTCTTCCACAGTTCTGACCTGAGGATCTTTTCATCTAGCATCCAATGTCATCTAAACATTCCAGCTTTAACCATACAGGTTATTTTGGCAACAACACAAAGATGATTTGCTATAATTTTCTTCTGGATTTGACTTTGGGCTACCTTTTCCTAGCTAAGACAGCTTTCTTCACAGATGCAAAGTCCTACCTGCTTTCATCCCCTCTGTGAATAGCTTTTATCTTCATTTCCCCATTTTTAGCTTTATTGGACAAGATGACCCTACCACTAACTCAAATGTCTGCCAGCATGATTCTTGAAGTAATTGAAGTTACTGTGCTCTTCCATTATGTCAAAAAGGCAATTTGCTAGGAGAGCCTGTGCACTTAGCATATTCTAATAAGCATATTTTAATAGGAATATTTTTAAAAATTCTTCTTCTGTAACTACAACTGTATAAATAGGTATCAACCCCTTACCATTGTGTCCCCATCTGTTGTAAGAGTAATTTACCTGTAGGAATACCCTACTTGCAACCTGTTCTTTATACTTTGTTGATTTCTTAATTTATAAACCAATCAGTCCTACACATATCCCCAGGAGGACCCAGAGTTGTCAGAATATATTTTAACAGTCTAAATTAGATTAGTAATATAGTCAGTAATAACAATCATGGCTCGGGTCATTTACCAAGGATTAATGACCAGCTGGGGGAAACTGATAGGGCCAGAAATTAAAGCAGAAGGGCACTTATCATTTTATTAGAGATTTGTTTGTTTGTTATTAATTACTGACAGAATATATGGCGCTTTGATACCTTGCAACATGGCTGTTATCTCAAAAAGAAATGGTCCCATTGCAGAACCAGAATGTTTCTGTATGCAGTTGTAGAACGGATGGTTTTTCAAGACTTATATGCTTGATTTAATGATAATGACACTTTCTTCCAGGTGACGGTACAGAAAATTGCAATCTAGAGAAAACCAAAGGGTCTTAAAACTGCATGACATGAGTGAATCAGTTGTCTCTTTCCAGTGACCTTATCTACAATTTCTTATTTTTCCTTTCCTTTCAACAACACGCCAACTTTAAACATTTACTGTCATATTCTTTTCTCCAACAAATTAGCCACATTATGCAAACCATCTAAAATGCAAATACGTGTATCTAGATATTTTAATCTATGCATAGATTTTTTAAAAAAGTATGCACGTAGAATAATATGTCTTGGGATATTTTTTTTAAGATTAAAGGTTGTATTTAGCTTGGAGAGGATGTTTCCTAAAAAAAAAATTCTAAAAAATCAGTACTAAAATTACAGCATTTGTACCGAGTCTTTGTTAACATATGCATACTCTGAATAATTCTGTGTTATCAGGGACAGTCCCTAGTTTCTAGAAGGAGTTAAAGGAAGACTACTGTCTTTGCATTCATTATTGCAGTTCTTCTTGTTATGTATCAGCTGTGTGAAACTAGTTTAACTGATAGGGCCCAGATTATGACGAACAGGAGGGGTCTACTGTACAAATTTGGCTTTGCAAGGAAAGGTGTCTTCCTTCCATTCTTATTTTGTGGGCTTCATCCCCAATTATGAATGAGCACTGCCTGAATCTCAGCTCCATGATTATATGAATCAGAGGTGGGTTGCCAATTTCTTTACTACCTGTTCGGGCACGCTCCCGCGTGTGACCCTTCTGCGGATGTACAGAAGCATCCAGGTGGGTGGGCGGAGCCTCCCTCTGCCACTACTAATGGTTTGGCTGGTCAGGGCTGAACTGGCAGCAGCCCATCTCTGATATGAAGGCAGGATCTTATATATCTTTAAATGTATCTTTTGAAAAATCTAAAAGCTCCACTTTCCTATCTCATGACTATAACCATTCACAGGGTCACATTTATACAGAAGACTGTATATAACAGTAAGGTTAGGGTAAAGATTCCCATCACATATATGTGCTAGTCATTCCCGACTCTAGCGGATGGTGCTCATCTCCGTTTCAAATCTGAAGAGCCAACGCTGTCAGAAGACATCTCCATGGCCATGTGGCTGGCATGACTAAATGCCGAAGGCACATGGAACACTGTTACCTTCTCGCCAAAGGTGGTTCCTATTTTTCTATTTGCATTCTTACATGCTTTTGAACTGCTAGGTTGGTAGAAGCTGGGACAAGTAACAGGAGCTCACTCCATTATGCGGTGCTAGGGATTTGAACTGCCAAACTGCTGTCCTTTCTGATTGACAAGCTCAGCGTCTTAGCCACTGAGCCACTACATCCCTTATATATAACAGTAGCCCTTGCTAAAGATGCCCAGCCATATTTTACAGACAAGATAAGATAACTTGAAGTATATCCAGCCAATGAAAAAGCACAAACTGATCATATTTTTTTAAAGAGGTAGAGTTATTTTTTAGACCAAAGATACTCTGTTCTTGACACACAAACCATATTACTACTGCAGAATTCTGATGACAACAGAATTGTGATGTGCCCAATGAATTGGGCTTGCTTTGTAAAAATCCACTATTGTGTCTCTTAAACATGAGACAGCAGCCCAAAGAAAGATACTCTGTTAGAAGGAGAGAGAAATGACTTTTGAGCTGGTTGGTATTATTTTCTGTCTTATCTATTGACATTATTTCTGTCTTATCAGATCAAGCTGCATAGGTTAGAAACATTGCATCTGAACATTTTTTCCCAAGCATTTTTATCTGTGAACCGATGTTAGTTGCTTCCTGGAACAGAACATGAGCAGCATGAGGTCCAAACTTTCTCAATAGATGACTGCTACTTCTGCTGTAAGTGTTTTTCTTACCAGCCATTTCTTGTTTGACTTGAATGGGGAACTGTGAAAATAGAAACTCTGTAATTATTATTGAACAGCAGACCTTCTGCCTCTCAAAAGCTCTCTTGCAACTGCTATTTTACTCATCATTGCCTTGAAATCCAAGCATTGGCTAGACAATTGGTAAGCTATGAGTTAGCTGAGAGAGGGGAGAGAAGATGGAAAGGGATTATAGAAGCCTTTGTATAGGAAATTGAATAATGGCATGAAATAATGCTCCAAATACAATGAAATGTGCACCATACTGTAATTTTTTTCAGGTATCTGTACCCAGTTACTGATGCACATGAGACTCCCACCAAATAACAATTCTCAGGCAGGTCCCAAGAGAGAATGGTGGTTGTTTTTTCCTGCAGGGTTTTTAACTGAGCTAGAGGACAAGTTTGTTCAGTTGAACTCAAAGCAGATGTAGCTATAAATACACCAGAGCAAAAGAAAGAGCACTTCTGGAAAAAAATCTGTAAGCCAAACCTAAATAAAGCATCTGTCCATCCATCCCTCTCTTAACCTTACTGAAATCCCATGCCAACATCTATATCCATTTTAAATTGTTTTTCCTGTTTTCATGACTTAACATTCTCTGTCTCTCTTTCTTTCAGTCTCCGTCTCTGTCTCTCTCTGTCTGTGTTTGTGTGTGTGTTTGTGTGTGTGTGTGTGTGTGTGTGTTTCTCTCTCTCTCTCTCTCTCTCTCTCTCTCTCTCTCCCTCTCCCTCTCCCTCTCCCTCTCCCTCTCCCTCTCTCCCTCCCTCCCTCCCTCCCTCTCTCCTTTCAATCATATTTGAATCTTGGAGACTGCCTGGACACATCCCTGCAGTTTTGTTTCCAAGATTTTATAGAAGTGGTTTGCTATTGCTTACTTCCTTGAGCTGAAAATGATCAGTGGGTTGAACTAGAAGACCTCCAAGGTCCCTTCCAACTCTTGTAATAGCTTTGTGCCAAAGATGGGATTAAAATCTTGTTTCTAGCCTGATGTTTGCTATTGCTTACTTCCTTGAGCTGAAAATGATCAGTGGGTTGAACTAGAAGACCTCCAAGGTCCCTTCCAACTCTTGTAATAGCTTTGTGCCAAAGATGGGATTAAAATCTTGTTTCTAGCCTGATGTTTGCTATTGCTTACTTCCTTGAGCTGAAAATGATCAGCCCAAGGTGTCCCAATTAGCTAAATAATTTGATGGCATTTTACTAGCAGGAAATGTAGGTTTGTCCCAAGTTTAAAGTGTCTCTTAGCAGGGCACTTTCAGACAAGGTATTCCAGTAGTGGTGGCAGCAGAAAGAGATCCTCTAAAAAGCTTTCATTTTAATGCTCCATCTATGTCTCCATTACAGAGGGGATTAAAGACACAGATCGCAAAACTCTTTTGCCTGGGTTAGGGGCACCAAAGCAGACATCTCTGAGGATTTCTGGGGACACTCTGGCATCTGTTTCATAGTGCTGGCTGCCAACGGTGGTCTATGAAGAAAAGAAGCTTCACACCTGAAATGTAATGAAAAAGAGGACTAGGGATAGCAGTGTTCCAATATCTCAGGGGCTGCACAAAGAAGAGGGGGCCAATCTATTCTCCAAGGCACCTGAAGGTGGAAGAAGAAGCAATGGATGGAAACTTGTCAAAGAGAGATCCAACCTACAACTAAGGAAAAATTTCCTGAGAGTTAAAACAATTCATCAATGGAACAACTTGCCTGCAGAAGTTGCTGCAGAAGTTCATCCACCACTGAAGGTTTTTAAGGAGAGATTTGACAGCAATTTGTTTGAGCAGTGGGTTGAACTAGAAGACCTCCAAGGTCCCTTCCAACTCTTGTAATAGCTTTGTGCCAAAGATGTGATTAAAATCTAGAACTCACATTCTCCTTGTTTCTAGCCTGATGTTTTAACCACTACACTAAATTGACTCTCCTATATACAATATGTACAGTATGTATGCATCTACATATATGTATGTATGTACATATACTACATGTACTTTCTAAGCCTGAATGCTTTTTCCTGTTATTCCAATGTTGACTTGAAAGAGACTTTCTTTGACCCCAAAACATTAACATGCACAATGTATAATTCCACTTTTAAATGAGAATGCAAAGTGCCTTAGAAGAAATGTAACAGAAAGCAGGAGGGATGGGGTTAAAAAAGAGAGTGAGGGTGATTTTGTGAGGCCATAATTACCTTCTGCCTTGTTTTTGAAGTTCCTAGACTGACATTGTCACTCAGCCTAACCTTCTCAGGGTTTGTGGTTGTGGGAAAGAAATGGGGAGAAGGACAGCTGTGCCTGCTGGCCTGAGTTCCTAAAAGGAAAAGTGAAATATACATCAAACAGTTAACTAAAGAAATAAATACTAAAAAAAAACATGGATTTTGTGTTTGTACGAGTCAGAAAACATCCCAAGAGTTAGTTCTCTAAATCATCTGCAATTTTTCACAGTCCCATCAAACTGGAGATAATATGGACATTTCTAAAGAAGAGAACTGTAAATTGGCAAGTAACTATCTGCCTGAGTGATGTCTTATAAAAATCCAATGTGCTACATGTGAGTGAGGCCAATTAAATCCAACTAAGTTCTTAAAGAAATTGTGTCAGAATTCAATTACTGGTAGAGATAGTTGCATTAATGAATTCAGGATCTTTCAGTTGGAAACTTAAAAAAAGAAAAGTAATTTCTCACATTTTTTTCCCCTCAAGACTAAACCTCCAAAGCAGAAGCATTTGAACAGATTTTTATGGAGAGCAAGGAAAAGTAACAAGTCTTAGCTGTCATTCTGAGAATCAGTGCTACAATGCCAATCATTTTCGATTCACCACAAAGCAGTTCTTTCATCTGAAAAACAGTTTTCCTATTTCACCTTGGACTCACCTAATATGCTTCTTTATCCGGTCCCAATATCAAATCCCAAAGACATTGCATACCTTTGGGTGTCATCTTCTAATTACACACTACATGCTTCCACAAAATTATATAATGAGTACAAAAATTTCCAGCCTTGTTCTGAAGCTAGCTCTATATAAATCATTGAGTGAAAAGTTATTGTGTTTTCTCACCTTGAATGTAACAGTAGCTAAGCAACATAATATGATGTCCAATCTCGAGGTTTCCAGATGAAGCTTATTCACATCTCTCAAATTAACTTCATGTACTTGAATTCTGAGCATCTTTGTTACACTCCACAAGAAGACATTTAAATATTCAGGAAGGGTTGGATACAGAAATACAGACTATTTAACACAGATTCACTGGCTAGACAAAGTTAGACAAGTCCATTAAGCATATTTTGAATGCAAACTATAGGGGAAGATAGGTCCTTACGGATAACACCATAGTCCTAGATTACATATAGTGGTACTTGAAGTAGTTCCAAAAATGGGATGTTCTGAGGATAGAAGCAAACTCTGATCTTCTTTATGCAAGCATTCAACTGGTTCCACCTTTATACACCAAAAGGGAAATGGTTACTAGTGTCCCAAACTATTAGGCCATGCAAAAAATATTAATCTGTTGGCACTTCTGAAATTTTGTTTCGTTTTCTAGTTGCATTTCCCCCTTTTTCCTTCTTTCATTCTTCCCTCCCTTCCTCCCTCCCTTCTTCCCTTATTGAGCTTCTGAAAACTAGGAATTTTTTATTGCTTTAGTTTACTGAACCTTTTTGGTTGGTTCTCTCATGCTGAGCTCCATTAAAAGTTAGAAAGAACTACCACCTTAAAATCAATAGTCAAAGGAATGCTTTTTGTTGTTGATGATGCTAATGTGAAGCAAATCACATTCTGGGTTACTTTTGCTGAATGTCTATGGCTCTTTGTGGAAGGAAGCTAGAATCATTAAAGTATGAATTTCTTACTTTATTCCTGTTTCATTTTTCCCTTTTATTCACTAGTTACCTGTAGGTTGGGTGTAGGTAGCAGCAGGGGTAGGCTGCTACAGTTTCACCTGGGTTTGGGAGAACCCATAGCTAATGTTATGGCTGGTTTGGAGAACCTCCAAATCCCACTCTGCTGCTCCCACCCCACCCCTCCCAGAAGTCTCCAGGCAGCCCGTTTTGGATGGAGGTAATTCCAGGGCCTGTATGGAGGCTTAGGGAGGGGGAAAATAGGCCTCCTGGAAGGCCTTTGGAGCCAGGGGGAGGCAGTTTTTGCCTTCCCAGAGGCCTGAGGAAAGCCTCTGGAACCTGGGGAAGGTGAAAACGACTCCCCCGCCACGGTGCAGGAGGCTGACTAGGCCATGCCCACCCAGCACTGAGCAGAGAACCCATTGCTAATTTTTTTGAAGCCCACCCCTGGGTTGCAATCAGCATGAACCACTATTCAGCAACTTTTGTAGCTCTGCAGAATAGACTACCCTCTCCTTTATTTTTGTAGTGAAAAATTTGAGAACAAAGCTAAAATACATGGAATGATGGAATTTGGTGCCGTGCAGAATATAGATTATTCAGATGCTCTTAGTTTTGGGAGTGTTTGGTAGACTATTCTGAGTAAGGCTGTTGTATTTGGCTTAAATCCCTTGCTGGGAGAGGGGGCGGTCTAAAAATCTAAGAAATAAATAAATAAAACAAAACACGTTTGAACCATTTTTCATTCATTTTAGTCGAGGTTTACAGTGGAATTCAATGTATTGGTAGCATATTTCTACTAACACAATCTAAAAGTACTTTTTTCCTTATCTCCTCTCTTTGCAGATCATCGTGCTACTTCAACTTCTACTAAAAGAGGAGACCGGATTTGGGAATTGCATGAGAGAAATGGTAGCATATGGTTGAATTCCATACCTATAATTTTTGGGCTAAAGGACCAAAAAAATCATCTACCTGAATTCCTCAACGATTCTATCAGAAAAATTGAGAAAGTAAAGAAAATGGAGGGTGGGAGGAAGAATCACAAACAATGTAGTTAACGACGAAATTTACCTGCCAATTTTGATAATATGAACAGAAAAAGGGTCCAAGGATGCAGGAGACTTTCAAAACAGCTCCGAATGGCATAGGTGCCATGAGTTCTCATGAAACACCCATAAGATAGATACACAAAAGTCAATACAATTTTAATCATGACCAATTGAGTTTCAAAAGAAAATTCTGAGGCCAATCTAATAATGGGTGGAATTATTTTTCTAGTGCTTTTGTGGCAGAAATTTGTACTGGTTGCCTTGATACCTAGTTCGTTGCTCAAGAATTGTTTTGCCTGGTTTGTCTGGTGTTTGCAAGTGCAGTTGCCTAAAAAAGATATGCATAGGGCACCTGCAAAAGGTACCAAGTGATCATAGATCTGATTTAGGATAGTAAGCAACACAGGCAGATCTGTTAACAGGCAGTTCAATCAGAATGGAGCTGGAAGGGACCTTGGAGGTTTTCTATTCCAGTCCCCTGCTCAAACAGGAGATCCTATACCATTTCAGTCAAGTGGCTGTCCAATCACTTTTTGAAAACCTCAAGTGATGAAGCACCTACAACTTCTGAAGGCAAGTTATTCCACTGGTTAATTCCCTTCACTGTTAGGATTTTTCTCCTTAATTCCAGGTTGTTTCTCTCCTTGATTAGCTTCCATCCATTGTTCCTTGTATTGTCTTCTGGCGCTTTGGAAAATAAGTTGACCCCCCCTCCTCTCTTCATTAGATATAAAGGTAACAATTTTATATTTTTGGACTTACTACTTTACAGAGAGAGAGGGAGGGAGGGAGGGGGAGAGAGAGGGAGAGAGAGAGAGGGAGAGACAGACAGACAGACACACACACACACACACAGATAGACAGACAGACAGACAACTCCATGAATGAGAACTAGACACGAGTTACTCAATATCTTTTGACTAGTAGTGGTAGGAAGCTCTCTAGCTTAATTTAATTAGAATCAGATGGTGAAGACTAGACCTTTTGGGGGTGAGGGGATCCCTATTGGGAAAGCAAGCCAATCATCTTCTAACTATTGATTTTCTGAAGCACAAAGTATCTTACCTCAGCATTTCTCACCTGCTAAACTAGCCCCTTTTGTGGTGCAAGCTTTGTGAATTTTGGCACCTCCATTTCCCATTAAATTCTCGACCTTAGAACTTCACTTTGAGAAATGCACCTTCTCTAAGTTCCTTTGCAATGACCTTTGACTCCGATGTCACTTAAAATGAAACCGTGATGGATATTATACAGTCCCTATAAAATCCCTTGCAATTACTACAGAAATTGTCCTGAGGGATAGATTAGATGAGGCTACAGAAATCACAGTTTGAGAAGCACAGGGGGAGAGAAATACTACAGAGGACAGAGATTCTGTTATTTCTCCAGACATTTTGCTCACAGGACTGTTGCCCAAGCTCAAAATGAAATAATTGGTTTCAAAGGTCGGGTCACACAAATGACTCTGCACATTTCTCTGAGGGATACTGAAATCAGTCACCGGTCAGAATCTGGCATCTTTCTACGGTCACTGTTCTCAAAACAACAGCAGAATTTAAGATTCTGTTTCACCCCAAATCCTCCTGTTTTTGTGACCATATGGGAAATATTTTAAAATAGCAGTTTAGCATTTAAAAAAAATCAGGAAGCAGGAGGAATGAAATCATCTGTACCCCATTTTTCATGTTTGGTCTAACCACTGTAAAACAAGTGAAGGGGAAAGTCAGATTTGAATATATTTTTATCTAGCCTATACATAAAGGTTCCCCTCTCACATATGTACTAGTTGTTCCTGACTCTAGGGGGTGGTGCTCATCTCTGTTTCAAAGCCGAAGAGCCAGCGCTGTCGGAAGACATCTCCGTGGCCATGACTAAATGCCGAAGATGCACGGAACATTGTTACCTTTCCACCAAAGGTGGTTTCTGGTTTTCTACTTGCATTTTTACGTGCTTTCGAACTGCTAGGTTGGCAGAAGCTGGGACAAGTAATGGAAGCTCACTCTGTTATGCAGCTCTAGGGATTTGAACCACCGAACTGCTGAGCTTTCTGATCGGCAAGCTCAGCATCTTAGCCACTGAGCTACCACATCCCTTATATAGCCTATAGGTCATATAATAAAAACAAAAGGATATATCTATTCCTAATTCCTTAAAATTTCCAGGTCTCATTTTTCAAAACGTAAAATGCTTTTATTTTAGTAGGAAAGCATTAAGTTAATGTTGTTAAAGTACATGTTGTTAAGCATGGAACTTATTTCTCATACTAGGCCCTAAAATGGACCTTTCATTTCATTATTTCATCTCACCTGTTTGTTTATTTATATCCCACCTTTATTGTTTTACAAATAACTCAAGGTGGGGAGCATATCCAGCACACATTCCTCCTATCCCCCCCCCCACAAAAACAAACCTGTGAGGTGAGTTGGGCTGGGAAAGAATAACTTGACAGTGTTTTGTTTTCTTCATTGCTCTCTTCACTCTTGATCGTATTCCTGTGCAACATTTTGTTTGGCATATTACAATATCTTCTTCTTCTTCTTCTTGGGCCACATCCATCATTGGACATCGACGATCATGTTGGCAATCCTATTTTTATTAACAGCCACATGAAGAAGTGCTGCTGAGTTTTGTCCAAACCAGTCCCTTAGATTTTGACACCATGGTGTTCTTCTTATGCCTAGACCTCATTTGCCTTCAATCTTTCCCTGGAGGATTAAGTGAAGTATGGTGTATTTTTCCGGGTGTCGCATCACTGGTCCGAAATATTCTTACTTTCACTTTTTAATGGTTTTGATGATCTCCCTTGGCTTTCCCAGGTGGAATCAGGGCCGGATTTAGATGAAAAGAGGCCCTAGGCTATTCCACTTATGGGGCCCTTTCACCTCCCATTTTTAAGTTTGTAAATTACATGAGAGATAATAAAATACATAATTACTGTGATATATATATATATATATCAATATATTAAATGAAACATGTTGTAATTGGTACTAACCTTTATAAAAAATGTGGCACGGATAAATAAAAGGCCCCTCTTGATCTTGAGGCCCTAGGCTGAAGCCTAGTTAGCCTATAGGAAAATCTGGCCCTGGGTGGAATGTTACCATATAGAGTGAACCAGAAACAGTGACCATTGTGATATTTACAATGGTTAATAGGATCTATAGTGTTGCATGAATATTCCACATAGCCTAATCCTGGTTTACAAAGCTATGAATCCAGTAAAAGAGAAGCAATGTGAATTCTGCAAAAGAGACACAATTTATCCCTCATGCTAAGCATCTAATCTCATATGGAATGTCTATGGAGAATCTCAGTCATCCAGGTCATGGTTGTCCCAAATATGCTTTTTCCAGAGACAACTGGACTTTCTTTGTTTTACCTTGAAGATGTTTCTCTTCTCACCCAAGAAGCTTCTTCAATTAATTTTCATATGGAATGTTTTTAATGGTACAACATTTAGAGAGAACTTTTCACACTAGAATCCTTTTGCAGCCCAATACATTTCACAGCATGAAAACTGCCTCAGCCGTCAATAGCTACAGTGAGTTTTGCATCTGTATATCATTTGCTCTTAACTTTTCACAATACGTTTTCACTATTAATTAGAAAGATCTAATTAATGTTTCCTGTTCCAGGCTTTCTTAACACAAATATTTATGTATCTTAGGAATTTCATAAAGGTTAGAGATGAACTGACTCGATGGACTCTCTCTTGAGATCAACCTATGAGGAAGAGGCTTTTGAAGGAAAACTACCTCCCCACATTGCCCCCAACAATTATTCACTGGGAACTAGGTGGCATATAAATTTAATCATTATGGTCAGTTGCATGCTCAGTCAAATGTTTAGACAGGGTTTGGCATTTTTGTCCACCTACCATATCCTTTGCAAGGACCTGGAATAGGCAGAAGTTGCTGTTTCATGCTGTTAAAGGTATTGTTGCAGGATGTAAGTTGTTCCAAATAAAGCTGCTTTTTGCAATGGACTGATGGCGATTTGTCAGTGCTGATGGTGTTCAAGTGGTACTCTAGATGCTTTGGGATTGCACCCAAGGTGCCCATTACTATTGGCACTATTTTTACTTTCTTTCGCCACAGTTGTTCTCTTTCTATTGCAGATCTTTGAATTGGATGATTTTCCTCATTCTTTCTCTTCTGTTCTGCTGTCTCCATATATTGCCACATCCACTCTCCAGACCTTTTAGTCTCTCTTATCAACAGTTGTTAAGTCTGGAGTGTTATGTCGCAGATGGGTTTGTCTGAATTCTAAAACCCCAGAGCAATTTAACTTCTTCATCTTCCATTACTTTGTCTATTTTGTGGTCCCACCAGTTCTTATTTGCAGGCACCTAGTATTTCTTGCAGATATTCCAGTGCACCATTGTTACTATTTTGTCATGCTATTGTTTGTAGCCAGTCTATATGATTCTTTTGCAGTAGGTAGCTAAAGTATTTTTCAGGGTATAAGACACACCTTCTCCCCCCTAAAAGTGTGTGGAAATGTTGGTGCATTTTATACACCGAATACAGCCATTTTTGGTCTCCTGAAAACCCCATACCGACATCCCATTTTTGTAAAAAATGGACCATTTTCCACCAAAACGGGACTGTTTTGGCCTTCCCCCACCCCCAGAAGCACTCTGCAGGCTTCAGAAGGACTGGGGGAAGGCAAAAATGCCCCCCATTTTGGTGAAAAACGGGGGGCGTTTTGCCTTACCACAGCCCTGCTAAAGCTTGCAGAGTGTTTCTGGGGGCCAGGAAAGTCAAAAACTTTTTTTATTACTTACCTGTTCGAAATCTTGGTGCGTCTTATACACTGGTGCATCTTATAGTCCGAAAAATATGGTAGGTGGTCCATTGTTTCTTTAGCTTCTTTCCAGCATCTGCTGTTGTTGCTGTCTTCCCAATTCTGGCTCTGTATGTATTTCTTCTTAAGATTTGGACTTGTGTTACCAGAATTAGCCTCTCTGTTTCTTTCTTCAATTATCCTGGTCTTAGCCATTACAAGATCTTGTTATCTGCTTTTCCTGCTATTTTTTATGTACTGGCCATGTGTTACTTAGCCTTACCATGCTTGTTTCTATACTTCATTTAGTCATTCTTGTAGGTCCTTTTGGTTTCTCTAGTATTTAATAAGCCTTCCTGAATAGGTTCAGTGCATCTTCTTTACTGTCCTTCAGATATTCTTCAATGTCCCTTTTCTTCTTCAGTGTCTGGTGTACTTGCAACATCCATGCTGTCCTGGACTCCTTGGTAAGTAAAGTCTGTCAATATTGCTTGGTGAATGAAGACTATGATTCATTGTCATTATTTTTCTGGTTTTCCTATCCAAGGCTTTTTGTTCTGCTTGAGTTCAGTCCATTATCCAGCTAGTTATCTAACATCTGGAATTGACTAAGTGTAAATTTCCTTGATGGCATTTCCTCCTCTAAATCTTTAAGAATGTTTTCACTCATGATATATTAATTTCTAAACTGATTTTTTACTTCAGTGTAATTGACGTTATTAGCTTGAAGGATGCCCAGGTAGCGATCTTCATCCAGCATCTTAATGTTTTCCCCCTAAAGGCTATCTTCAGTTTTCACTATTTTTCCCCTGTTGATGGTAAGGGTAGCACATTTGTCCACCAGATGTTTATTCCATTGCAACTTCTTGACTGTATATGTTGAGCGTTGATAAGTGATTCTTTTTCAGATGGTGTTTTTCATATAGCTTCAGATTGTCCATGTACTGCATCAGCTACAACATTAATTAGCAATTTAAAAGTTGTTGGTAAGGAGGTAATTGTCCTGTTGTTGCCTGGCGCTGCCCCTTTTGTTTAATCTTTCATTATGAGGCAGGTTTTGCCAGATGTTAGCTACTCTTCAATTTTATACCCATGCAATATGCTTTTAATCTACTTAGCTGCTTAGTGGATATAGACCAGTCAGATGTTTTAATCAAAAAGTATGTAATGCATCTTCACTCGGTGCTGACCAATTCTTGATCTTCCTTGTTATTTTCTCCAACATTTGTGCTGTTATTGCAAGTTTGTTCATTTCAGCTTCTTTTTTAATTCATATCCACCTTTTTCCAAACTGCATTCTTGTATTTTCTTTAGGTTGTCCCATACCTGTGACCAGAAGTGCATTGTTTCTTCTTTGTCAAATGTTGACTGATTCATTACAGTCTCTGTAGTAGAAATGTTTCTGATTTGATTGAAATTGAGGCTTTGGTCTGTAGTGTAGATTCAAGTTTCATATATGCTTATCTTCTTGGCTTTAGTTATTATTTGCAGCTTTATTTGTAGTGTTTCTTGATCTTCCTTGTTTCTAGATCATATATCTTAATCATGTATTCTTTGATCTTCTTCCTTTTATTTTTTCCAGCTTGCTTCCATCTGATCTTAGCATGCTCTTATTTTCCAATCTAATCTTACATTTTGGTGGTGCGCTATTTGGCTCTTTTTCTTCTTTGTTGATTTTGCATCCCAGATTTTTAGTTATAACTGCAGCTGTGCTATACATTAGTTGGTTTGTTTCCTGCAGTGAGGTGGCGCTTATATTTGATATCACAGTATTGGTGTCTTTTAATGCTTGTGCTAGCTGTTTCTTTGGAAAAAGTTTAAGCACAGGCAACCTTAATTTGTTGTTTTTATGCTGTTCTAAATATTCAGTAATTATTTGTTTCAATTCCTATTGCTAGTTGTTAGGATCTTGTTCTTTCTGAGGAAAAGGCAGAGAAGAGGGTGCCTGATTGGGGAATGAAAATAATTCAATAGCTAAGCTGGCTTCCTCTACTATCAAATCCTCCTTGTTTGCCTCTATACCCGGAGCTACTTCTAGCAAGACTTCATTTTTTTTTTTTGCCCTGGATAGACTTTTGAAGTTCTTCCAGTTCTGTTAATACTTTATTTTATATTATAAATCAGCACTGACCTGCCAGTCTTTGTTATGTTATTTCTGATTGTGGACATTGCTCTTTCCATAATTGGTGCGTTCTTTTTAGTTTTCTTCTTCTTGTTGAATTTCATTTGCAATAACAGGTCATTATTCTTTTGTTTACCATCTTCATTTATTTCTGACTTTTCCTCCAGTAGTTCTGCAGCTGCTTTCACCTAAAGTTCAGGAATTCCAACATCTAACACAATCCTTGTTGACCCAGATAGTTGAACGTCTGGCATAGCTCTCATACTCCTTGGAGCATGAAAACCCCACAACGTTGTCAAGGTAGTACCTAATTGAAGGATATGTTATGATTATGATGATGATTAGTGTAATTTTCAAATAGCCATAACAATCATGCTTTATTCTCTTTGCTGTGCCTACCTATGCGTGATGTATACACAAGACCATGTGTCAGTCACCTTCTATCTAATTAACAAATGTGAATAAATAATACTTATTTTAAGTTGATTTGATTTCATTTAAGTAAATAGGGCTTTGGAACTTAACATTTTGTCCCCCAGCTTTGTGATTACACCTTAAAAGTGTGACGTTTTATAACTTGTTAATTTGCAGATTTTTAGCATTCTTGCAACATGAAATATTGCTATAAACAACAATTATTAATATGCTGTTAAATTGCACTTTCAGCATCTGAGGATTACTTTTTTTAATGGACATGTTCATGAAGGTGATTTAAAGGTTCTGTCACATCATTCAGATATGACAGGTGCTCATTAATATCAATCTCTGCATCTACCTTTATTTCAGTAAATATGAGTGTATTACTGGAAACGAGCTTCTTTTTTCCCCTCAAATGTTCTTTGTCTTCTTGTTTTTTGTCTCACAATTCGCATGTTGTAATCTCAGTGACTCAATAATATCAAGGTAAGATGAAGGCCAAAATAGCACATGAATGCTTCTTTGTTTTCTTGACAGTGACTCACTTTTTAAACATCATCTAAGTCCTTTGCTTAAGAAGATTGTTTCATATTTTTTCCAGTTGAAAAATAAGTCATAATACCAAACTTCTTTTACCAAAAAAAAAAAATACAGACCCAGAGAGAAAATTAAGCTAGGGATATTTGAAGTCCTACACTTTTAATATATGCATTCAATATAGTTGTGCAACACAACTGTTATCTTGACTTTCACACACACACAACATACACACACACATGCACACAACACGCACACACTGCACACCCTACACCATGAATCCTATTGATTAGTAGCATACACTTGGTTATCAGAAATGGTTTCTGGAGTGATTATATCTTTCTTCTTGAAAATAAATAATCTCTCTGAGGAAAATAATGGGCCTAAAAGAGCTTGCTGCATGATATTGTGTTGTTATGCAATGTTATGCCACAATCTCTACAGATTTGGAACATGCATATCATATTGCAACACATGCAGGAAAGGGATATTCCTCATATCAGTCTCATTCCCCACATAGATGCTGTTGTAATGTTCATTTTAAAGTATAATATGTGACCTTTTAAGAATTCAGAAATTACATTTCTAAATAGTTTAACCCATTTCTTCCAGAAATCCAGATGTTATTCTGATTCATTATTATTTGAAAATTGTAAAGAGTCCTGCATCAGCTCTCTGTCCTCTCTTTCAAGACCTCAAACTTAAGGGAACATCCGAACAGGCCTTTAAAGCTTCCAAGATAAGAATATTCATTCATTCATTCATTCATTCATTCATTCATTCATTCATTCAGTCAGTCAGTCAGTCAGTCAGTCATCCATCCATCCATCCATCTTATCTATCCATCTATCCATCTGTCCATCTGTCCATCTATCCATCTATCCATCTATCCATCTATCCATCTATCCATCAATCCATCAATCCATCAATCCATCAATCTATCAATCTATCAATCTATCAATCTATCAATCTATCTATCATCTATCAGTCTTCTATCTACCATCTATCTATTCATTTGTTTTTTCTTTCCTGTTTGCCCTACTCTAACACCTTCTTCTCTCTCTTTTGTCAGAGAAAAAAATGACAATGAGCTGATCTCCCTTTTCTTGCTGCTCTGCTCCAATTAACTGAAGGAGCCACTTCCACCAGCTTCTAGATATTGACATTATTCCAGGCATTATCCCTCTCTGAGCCCACTGACTATGTTCCATTGGGAAAGCAATTGAACAGTAATGTCCAGGAATCCTCTTTCTCTAGTAGAGCAAGCCCTCAGGGGATCATTCCTCATGACAGAGCCCAAAGAAGAAAGAGAGAAGACAAAGTAACAAACCACAGTAAAGCCCCATGCAATAGTTAAAGGGCAGTACAAATTCTTGGTGCAAAATGGTGGAATGATGTACAAAGCTTCCATATCTTTGTAAAAAGGTTATTTCAGAGAGGCTCATGAAATGGGGAAGTTGATTTCCTTTGCAAATCTGGGAGGACTTGTCAGCAATGAAAGCAGGCAGAATGCAATTTGGCTCTTTTGATTTGGGAAGAGATTTAATACGAGGATCAATGAGGAAACCCACCACGGCAATATGTATTTTAATACATTACCATAGTTCATGTTTGTAAAAAATCAATTTCAATTATAGACTGGTTTACAAAGAGTGGTATACATTTGGAGAAGCCTATGGCCATCAAAGCTTCAATCAAAGCCCCACAAAGCCTCTCATAAAAAAGTGAACAGCCATGAGCCAATGGGTTATTGTCACTTTAATGTTAGTTGAATACCTATAATTCTTACCATGTCAGCCTTTATCATCAGCTTCTGATTACTTCCTCCCCTTGCAAACAGCTCATGCAGAAATAATCTGAGGGAATATTTTAAACTTCCAGGTTGGACTGGAAATCATGCAGAGAGAAGTTCCCATCTTTGAGAAAAGAAAAATATTGCCTCTTTTTAAAAATGATTCAGCTCTTGAACCATTTCTCCAAGCAAATATCCTACACCCTCCCAGAAGGCTCCTCCTCACCACAATAGAAGTAGTAGTTCCTGCTCTGGAAAGCGGAGAATTAAAAAATAAATAAATTACAGATTGTATCAATGAACCTGACCCTATACATTCAGAAAAATTGGGAAATGCATTCCTGTAGCAAACAGCTTCAGTGTCAACTCTGAAGTGAACCTGGCTGAAGCCATCTTGTGCTGCCTCAAAGTTGCCACAAAGCCTGAGAGAGGAGGGAAGTGGGGGAAGTAGATAGCTCAACTTACAGTCAAAATTAAAAGTTTTCCTGTGGGAACCAAGGTCATCATTATAGGTGGCTGGTGGAGGAGGGGAGAAGTTTTCCAGCTATATTCATTGGACCATGTGATTGATGACACTGGGAATGGGGGGGGTAGGTTTCATTCTTTTAATTAGATTAAAAACTGTGGGAACTTTCAAAATTGGTTTTCACCAGTTGTGCCGATAAGATGTAGCCAATAAACATATCCCTTCAGGAATCTTCCTGCCTCGGAGTTATGCTTTCAATGGGTGCATTACTTGGAATGCTGACTTTAGCTCACTCACTTGCAAAATAGGTTATCGTTGCTGCTAATCAATACACCTGAAAATTAAATGAGAAAATATATGTGATAATAGATATAGATGATAGTTAATGTTTAGGCGATGTTCCTTTGTTAGTCTGTGTGAAAACACCTGCCAGAAATGCATGCAGGAAAACACATGCCAGATCATCAGTTTAAAATCTTTGTGTTGGTACCTCTGAATTCTCGGGGGGGGGGGCTTCCCCACAGTAGTTTTTATTATGATGTGGAAAGAGGGGTTTCAACTTAAATGATGTATGACAGAAGGATGCTATTAATAAAAGTTCTATAATTCTGTAAGCTCTGGGCAATACATCAACAAATTTGATTGGTGATTAAAAGATTCAAAGGGAACCTTTTCATTAATGAAAGAAGACAACTTGAAGAGGACCCGTTATGGATTAAAACACTATGGATCACAGGTTCTGATCAGAGAAGGAAAAACAGACATTCGGGAATTGAATCAGTTGTCAGTTGAAAGAACTGAAAAGCAAAATGTGTAATTGAAACAGATGGTACTCCAACATCTAAAAGAAAAGAAAAGAAAGGTTTAAAGTATGAGAGACTGAAGCATGAGCAAAGATAAAACCAGAGCTTATCTACCCATAGCCCACTACATTGCAAAAGCAAGGAAAAGGAAAAGGCAGACATAATGGAAATTGCAGTGTGACACTGGAATGTTTTTGATAAACACATTTTGCTGACCTTCTTATTTATCCTTTCCTCATAGGTCAGCAGAGCAGAGCAGCTGAGATGCAGTCAGTGAATAGCAACTCTTTGGCCTACTGGACCACAACATCTGACTGAATTTTTCTCATTACCAGTCAGGGTTGATTCAGCTTGTTGTGAACATTTTCTTAAAAGGGTGCTCTAAGCAGTTCATGTTTGTGTGTGTGCATCAGGAGGGGGGGTGTCTCATAGGTAGTGATGCATCTCACGTGTATATGGAGAGGTACATTTTATCTCTACTACATTTATGCTAGAAAAAAAACTAATTACAGAATTCATACCATGTTTTACTGCAGAATTCACTGGGCATTTTTAAATTTGATTTTCTGGAATGGGGGAGCATGTATACAACACTGACATACATTTGTTTTATGGTGATTTATGCATTTCAAGCATGGAATTTTTCAACGGACCCTACATTTTCAAAACTTGAATCTAAGCAGCACTTTTGATGACGTGATGAAAATAGTTTGACAACCACTTTTGGTGGGGACTTGGGACTTGCCAAAAAGTCCTACATCCTAAACCCAAAAAGGGCAGAATCTACAGGATTGTTTTTAAGAAAAGCCAATATTGGCTAGATGCAGGATACAGCAGATGATGGCATAACCTAGCAAGCTAGAAAAATGCCTAACAGGTGTGTTACCAGGGAAAATATTTTTAAAGAAGATTCAGTCCAACAACACAATGGTATTCTGTCAGAATTGTTAAAGTAATGTCTGAAAAGCAATTTCCTCAAAAGTTGTTTCCCTGCAAAGGAGGCATCTTTTCTTTTGATACCGTCCTCAGAGTGTATTAGAATCTCAATCAGGGATGTTGTGAACTCGAATTATTTTTGCAAAGCGGCAGGGCATATTAAATTCTGCTCTGAGTCTCCTGTTCCATCAATCTTTGGCTAAGTTGTTGCCTGCTTGTGAAATTCTCATTTTTACAGCATTTCCCATCTCATCCTAGAAAATTAGCTTGGTGTGCAGAGGTTAAGGAACAAGGGAAGAAACTAGGAGATTAGGAGTTCTATTCCTGCTTTAGGCATGAAGCTAGCTCAGTGACCTTGAGCCAGTCACTCACTCTCAGTCCTAGAAAGCAAGCAGTGGTAACACTTCTGAAGCCTTGCCAAGAAAACTGCAGGGACCTGTCTAGGAAATCAGCAGGGTTCAATTTGGACTTGAAAGATAGATAGATGATAGGTAGGTAGGTAGGTACATAGATGTTGATGATAGATAGATGATAGCCAGCAATAGCAATAGCACTTAGACTTATATACTGCTTTACAGTGCTTTACAGCCCTCCCTAAGCATTTTACAGAGTCAGCCTATTGCCCCCAACAATCTGGGACCTCATTTTACCCACCTTGGAAGGATGGAAGGCTGAGTCAACCTGGAGTCTGGTGAGATTTGAACTGCCAAATTGCAGGCAGCTGGCAGTCAGCAGAAGTAGCCTGCAGTACTGCATTCTAACCACTGTGCCACTGCAGCTCAATAGATGATGATAGATAGATAGATAGATAGATAGATAGATAGATAGATAGATAGATAGATAGATAGATAGATAGATAGATAGATAGATGGATGATGGATGGATGGATTGATAGGCAAGCAGGCAGATGGATAATGATAGAGATAGAAAGATAGGAGAGGGAGGGAGGGAGGGAGGGAGGGAGGGAGGGAGAGAGAGAGAGAGAGAGAGAGAGAGAGAGAGAGAGAGAGAGAGAGAGAATGGCCCAGACCCATCAAATGTGTCTCATTATGCTATCCCAGAAACACCAGGATAGCTAAGCTTCCTATAGCTTAGCTATAGCACCTGGATAGCTAAGTTATAGGAAGATGCTCCGGGAAGCGATATCTGAGTATAATGATTCTGCTGGCCTTGACTCCTTTACCTGTTTCATAAAGTGGATGTTGCATAATTTAGATTGCCACTCTATTTCCTCATCTGAAAAAGTCCCAATGGAAAAGTTTCTTCTTGGCCTGTTCCTTAGAGATTTAATTGACATGAAAGAAGCCCAGGATACTGCAGGTAGATCAGAAAATCATTATACCACGGAAGTTAGTGATTCATATATTTTTTTCCGAAATGATGGCCGGCATCAAAATTTCCCACACTAGCCATGAGAATTTATTTAGAATGTATAAATTCCTTTCAGGAAAAAAAAATCAATTATCAGCTTTTCTTGACAAATTGAATACAAATGTGAACAAAACAAAATTTTCAGCAGTAGTTTAAAAAATGCACTTTCATCTGAGTAAGTATTTAAAAAGCAAATGAGTTCATTTCAAAGTTGTTATTCAGGGATAAACAATTCTAGTCCCCCATCTTGTCCCCCATCAGGATTTAGTTAACAATTACAGCCATTTTACATAATTAAATAGGATATGTCCAATTGACTCTTCATGTATTTGCAGAGTCAATGTTCATGAACCTGGGATTAGATTGACACTTCCTCTCTAGTCGCTGATCTGTGGCATTTTAAGCTTAAATTTTCATGAAAGTCATATAATGTTATAATAAGCAATTTGATATTTTCAAAAGATCCTCTATATACTTATAATTGATCATGTGATTGTCGATGAGATTGAAATGTGATTTTTTTTCACCTCTTAGTATGATTGCACCTGATTTTGCTGATAATGATTATAACCTTTTCCCACAGCTGTCAGATTAAGGCAGATTTACTGGTTACATCCCATTGTTAGGCTAGGTCTCTCCTATCAAGAAAAATGATGATTAAAATAAGGACAATTCTTTGAAATTGCATAAAGGTTTCCTCTGGCACCAGTCAATAGAAGTCCAAAAGGTGTCCAAGAGATGTATAGGGTAAATTGTGGCTCTGCAATGTTTACAAAGCTCTTGATCTTGAGTGTAGACCTCGACTCACAACCCTTAGGATGACAAGTTGTAATGGTCATTAAATGAAGAGGGGGCTGAAGCATCTTTGCAGGTGATCATAAGGATGAATGACTACAAGCGTGTTTTGATCTAAGCTTCCGCCAAACCATGAAGCAGACTCCTTGTCCCGACAAAAACCCCTTTTTGTTAAATTACTGTGAATTCCTCTCATTCATATCCAGCAAAGTCTTTCAATGGTGAGTTTGCAGTCACAGACCTTATCTGGCTTGGAGAGCTGCCAGGCTGATATCTTCAAAACTTGGCAAGAAGTCTTGGAGACTCACAAACCAATTAAGCAAACTAATTGTCTCATGCAAACTCCACTCCCCTTTCACTCCTCTTTTATTCCTTATGGGAGGGGCCATTCATTGTCCGCCTGTGACCTTAGTCCCAAGTCAACCCTTGTTCCTTAGCTGTCATCTGGCAACTCTGTGCATGCATACACTGAGAACAGGCTCCAGCTCTTTGTCTGCCTCACTGATGTCTGACTCCGAAGGCAGCCAATAACTGTCAGAAGGCCCTGGCCCCATCTCAGCCTCCAATGCAGAGCCCTCATTAGAACCTTCCCCAGACTCCAGGACTGGCCCATTTTCCTCCCCAACCTCCTCACTATCTGAATATGCTGCCAACTCTGTTGGCCATTAACGGGCCACAACAAAGGGTTCTTCATCAGCAGTAACTTTGAAACTGGGTTGTAAGTAGCTATTTTGGGGGGGGGGGGGCGGCAATCTGCCAAAACTTCAAATGGTTGCTAAGTGACTACTCAAAAGTTAAGGCTTACCTTTATTCTCAAATTGTTAGTATATTCAATCATGTTCCCAGTGGAATAGAGGTGCATTAATTATCTCCCACTGCAACCAGTTATAAAAAGAGAACAGATGCTCAATTGGGGCAGTATGGAATAAAACAAACCTTTCTTCTGCTTTCCTCTGGATACGGCCCTAAATCTACCTGCCCACTATCCAATACACTGAATATATGGTTGCTCTCTTAGAAGGACTGGCTTTGCTAGCATAGAAGGGATCTGTACACCTTGCAAAGGCCTAACAAGGAAGAATAGTAGCTAAGCTACCTTGATTAACTTATCTGGGCAACAATGGTCTCTTCAATTTCAACAGTAACTTGAATGATGGTGAGATCCAGAGGAAAAAAGAGTTACTGAACAGTGTAAGAACATAACTTAGGAACATCACTCCCTTCAGATACTTCCTTTTGACCCCACCAAAAGGCATCTGCATTTTCCCACATCATTATTCCAACATAAAGACTTCAATGTAAATGACAGCCCTGAAGAATCTTATATGGATTTAGGTCATTTTTTAAAAGGATTTAAGTTTCATTAGATAAGTATCTTGAAATAGCTATAATCCTCGTCTCATGCTTCAAAGGCCTCATAGGAACAGCCTACCCATTCCAAGAGGCTGACATTTCTACAGATAAGCAGTGCACTGCTAATCAGTGTGGGCTGCAATGCATAAAGCATACTGGCATATTGAAATTTCAGAGGCCAAGGAGAAGGAAAATGGATTTAGTTTTTAAACTTTTTTTTTATAAAGCTGAATAAGATTTGCTAGTATGAAATGTAAGTGCTAAAATTGAAAGCACCATGAAGCTTCACAAACACCATCAATTCAAAACATTACCCTTAAATGACATCTCCATTTATTAATCCAGCTGAACATGGTGAGCTCACAAGCTGGGCTATTTCTAAATAATTTATGGCAAAAACGAATAGACACATGAACGCAAAGTTTATATGTTTAGAACAGAACCAGAAATCCTGTTGGTTAATTGCATATAGAATGCAATGTTGCCTAACAGGAAGCTACACATGTTCTAGATTTGTTCTCCATGTCCTTTGCCTTGAAGCTAATCCACACAAAATCACATTTTACTTCAGAGAATTCAAGGAAATACGAGAGCAAATTTTGAGGGTTTATGTAGGGTTAGCCATACCGTTGGAGTTATGGTTATCTTTAGGTAAGACTTCCCTGATGGCATAGCCAAAATCCACATTAACATGGATCAGGTTGAGTTCATCAAGTTCCTGGGTGGAAAGGACAGTGAAAGCTTACAAGCACCAACTGATTCAAATGTTCTGTAATTGGCCTGATTTCCTTTGGGTGTGGTGTGCAGTGACTCAGTAGGACAGGATGGATGGGTGAGGGTAGTGTAGTGGCCCTTCAGTCAGCCATAAGGGTAAGTCTGCTACACCGTAATTTTGTAATCAAGTGATAAATAGCTTTTTTTGGGGGGGGGGTTATTATTTGAATGGTCACTAAGCTGAGGGCTATTTCTATCTATCCAAACCTGGTCTGAGCACTTCAACCATTTGAAACAAGTAATGAATAAATTGCAGGAGGCTGTGTTGATGGTAAGCCTTACAATTCCCCCACTTTTGAGTTCCAGATCTTAAAATATGCATCATTCCCCATTGACCTAGCAACAAATATTGCATATTTCTATCAAAAGCATCTTGCTTACTTTCTACACAAAATGTGCATTTTGAAGTAACTGTACATTTCAGCAGACAGGCTGATCAGCTTTTGCCATTGGAAATCCCAAGAAAACATTTGAAATTTCCTTTCCTCACTTTTAGGAACATAAAATCCAATTGTTAATATCCATATTCTTGCATCCTGTAGGAGCTAAACAGATGTCTCAGCCAGTAGAAAACCAGATCAAATCAAGTAGGCAGGGTCTGAGGTAGGAAGATTACAGTTCATGTAAGCTTTTGTACTGGGCTTATACTTAAACTAGTTTTGAAAAGGGGTTAGTATGCTTGGAGATTTGGTGTACTGACATTTGTATCTCCTAATCTTTTTTGAGTCCTCAGAATACTTTGTGACCTGCTGAACCTAATATTGCAGATCAAGCGGGACTATGGAAGCTTTTATAGGTGTCTCAAGTCAAAAGAAAACTTCCTTGACCTTCTCCGCTGTTCTCCTGATCTTCTCCTGATCTTCCTCCATGCATGTTGTTAATTTTGCTTGGAACAGTCAGAGTCAAAAGATAGCAGCTCTTTTGAGCTTTTGCCCTTATGAGCTATTTATCTTGGAACAAATTTAGAGTGACTAAATTTAGAGTGACTAAACACTTAGGGCTGGAATTTGAGAAAGATTTTGACCAAGTTTGTCACCAAATCTTGGTAGCTATGGCTTGAGAGGACAGGTACTCTTACAAAAAGTAATTGGCTAAAGAATTGGAAACCCAGAATAGGAACAGGATATTGCTTTTAGAAATAGGAGAATTATTGTGCTGATAGATTTGTTCTTTTGTTTTTGGGGTTGAAACAGGCAATTGCTTTCTAGAAGAGTTGAGGACCAAAAACAAGGGAAATAGCACTTCAAAAATAATTTTCCTCCCTCCCTCCCTCCCTCTCCCAAGGAAAGTGAGTTTCTATCTAAATACAAAGAATAGATTGTTTTAAAAATAAAAGTATTACGTATTCAGGGTACTCAATATGTTTCTTCTAAAAAGATCATAAGCTTTAATTCAAATTTTGAGCATTTCATTTTGAATAAACAGTTTTAACATCTGTAGGAATCCATCCACGAGCCATGGTGGCGCATTGGTTAGAATGTAGTACTGCAGGCTACTTCTGCTGACTGCTGCCTGCCCGCAGTTCAGCAGTTCAATTCTTACAGATTCAAGGTTGACTCAGCTTCCCATCCTTCCGAGGTCAATAAAATGAGGAACCAGATTGTTGGGGGCAATAGGCTGACTCTGTAAACCACTCATAGAGGGCTGTCAAGTACTGTGAAGTGGTACATAAGTCTAAGGCAGGGATCAGCAACCTGCAGCTCTGGAACCGCATGTGGTGCTTTCATCCCTCTGCTGCAGCTCCCTGTTGTCGGTCAGTTCCACATTGATAGGGCTTTCGGTTAGGACAGGTAGAGGAAAAAGGATGACGCACTAGAAGGAGATTCTATGGTGGGGGAACCGGACTTCCAGTTGGCTCCAAAATTGAATGGGGGGTTCCAGTTAGGACTTTTGTGGCTCTTTGAGTGTCTAATGTTGCCACCCCCTGGTCCAAGAGCTATTGCTATCTGCAGCTTTAACCTAGAACAGCATGCAGCAGAAAGGCTTTTAATCTGTGGTTGTACCCGCTAATTCCTTAAACTAATCTTGCTATGTAGATATCTAAAGAGGTGTGACACTTTTAATCTTCTGAGTTTTGGGATTCATGCTGAAACCTGTCCTTAGGAGTCAGAAAACTCAGAAGAGTAAACCTCTGGTCCCAGTGACCAACCCAGATTGGATCTTGCAATATTATCCTGGGATACATATATTTGCCTTTATCCATGAAGTGACACTGCCTGTATTTATTACCATGTAAATATGTAATTTCAGAGGTTTATCAACAAACACACTTCAGCCTCCTGACTTGCCAATGCTGTAATGCAGAAGCACTTGAAATTAACTATGCAAAAACTATGGTATTAGTTTTTGCTAAGTGCCCCAAAATTCATTCCTGGAAACTTAATTGAACTGAATTAAGATCTTCAATATTTATAGGATAGTGATTCACGCATTTGGTAAACACTAGGGGTTTAGGGACTACGTGGTCCAAAATGCACAGAAGCCAGCAATAGCCCTATAGTCCTTTTACTATACTTGAAGTATTTTATACCTGTTACATTGAAAATATTTTCATTTTAAGTATGGGGACAACATTTTTCTATAGTCCAGTTGGGAGCATGTAACACTTTCTTTATAGGGGGGATGCAATCTAAATGGTTAAGGAAAATACTTCAAGTACCATAATGTGTTCCTAATATGGTCTCACATTTGAAGCCTAATGCAACTGTCTTGTCTTGCCAATGGCACTAGAATCCAAAGCTCTATTTCTTAGCCTATTCTTTTTTTCTTGAAAACCGCCAGCAATGGAGTACCTGTAACTCCAGAAGGCAAGTTGTTCCGTTGATTAATTGTTCCCATTGACAGGAAATTCCTCCTTAGTTCCAGCTTGGATCTTTCCACAACAAGCTTTTACCCATTGCTTCTTGTCCTACCCTCGGATGCTTTGGAGAATTATGTTGCTGATAGCTTCATATAAAGCCTATCAATGAATCTATAATGGGGACTGTATGTATGAAAGAAATAAAAGTTAGACAGCATGACAATGCAGCTTTCCTTTGATGATTATACGACATCAGGACACACTTTATGGCTGGTCTAGTTACGTGGGGAATGTGATGCTTTGCAAATGCTTCTGTAAGCAGAGCTATACCTTCCAGATCACCATACAGATTGGAACCTATCCACAGACATCTATATTTCTTATTGTTCACCCTTCTTGACTTCTCCCATGATTAAAAAGAAGAAGAAGAAGCTTGCACTCACATTATGCCTCACATATACGTACATTCTGATGATTTGAAGACTTGTTGGTGACCTATGTACCAGTGTGGTTGATCTAATATGGGCCAAGATCAATTCATTTTTTCCAGGTATTAATTGTTGAGAGCATAATATTATGTAAAGATCCACCTGCCTGTTAATCATCTTGGTTCCATTGCAAAATCAAAAGTGAAAATGCAGAAAATTGAATTGATTCCAGTAAAACAAACACCTAATTATGCTGAAGGAATTTGGTTTTCTGGAGATTAAAGAAGGCAAGATAACTTTCTTTTTCTTTAAGGTAACTATGAAATACATTGGAGATCTATAGTCAGCCTTTTCCCGCTTGCCATAGAGGAATTAAAATTGAATTTCCTTTCTCTGTAGCAGCTTGTCAATTGAGCCTATTGGCAACCTGGGGGTGGGTAGGGACAACTTATAAAAGATGGAGCCACCCTGATTACAAAAGGGAGAAAAGCCCACTTTCCCCCCACAACCTGTTCAATTTAGCCGGCCTGGCCTAATTCAATTCAACCTGTTCAATTTAGCCGGCCTGGCCTAATTCCCAATTTTAGTCCCTCAAGCCTGCATTTTAGTCCCTCAAGCCTACATTTTTAAGTTTTTTAGGGGTATGCTTTTTAGTTGCTCTTAATTTTTACTTTTCTGTACAGCTGTATTATGTTTAATTTGTTTTTAAGGGTATAGGATATTTATCTTTTGTATTCGTTTTAATGAGACACCTGTATACCGCCCCGAGTCCCTTCGGGGAGAGGGGGCGGTCTATAAATCCTGAAAAATAAATACAAAAATAAATAAATAAAATAACCTGCATAGAACCCAAATAGTGGACAGTTAGGGCAATAAATTGGTCATCAAAGCTAATTAGTCTATGGCAGCCCATCTTCTCTTGATACACATTTGTTATCGTCATTCTTCACAGCAGTGCAAAGGTGACAGCAGCTGTAGTGATTTATTGATTTATTTATTTGTTCAGGCTTAATAAAGAGACAGAATGAAAAGGATGCAAGGAGCCCCATAAAAATGTTTCTTTGTGTATGTAGGGTCATTAGTGCCCAGAAACGTTGCTTTCATGATTTAAATTTTGGAAATGAAGATACGGTTCAGAAAGGACAGAAACACAATCGAGGTACAACTATTGTCTGTAAAAACAGGTTTTTTTTTTCCCTGGCAGATTTTACATTACCTTATACATAAAGCAACATTTCAAAAACGTGAGTACTCTGATGGCTTTCTACACATTTGGTCTAAAATAAAACTTTCTGCAATTTGGACATGGTTCAAATCTCTATATATCTGTGATTAAACTCAGAGATATTCCCCATCATCTGAATCAAATGAAATTTTGGAAATGATGGTGATGGTTTGGATGTGAGCTGATAAACCTCTGCCAAGGCTGAGATCTAGTGGTTGGATGGCTCTTAATACAGTATATTCAGACAAAGAAACTGGTATACCCAGAAGCTGGGTGTTTCTTTGACTTTTGATTTTTATCCTTAAACTTATTCTGTAGAGCAAAATACATCTCCTTGCCAAGTATGGTTAACTGACCTACAATGAATCAGTAAAAAAAAAAAGTTTGTGAATTAATAGGAAAACAGGGGGTTTGCTATGTTTTTCATCTGCCAATATTGTCTCATTAATTATTCCGGTATGGGTAAACATGAAAGACTAGTTGAAAAACTTTAATTAGTTCAAAATATATCTGCAACAACTTTAATGGATACAGCTTATTCAGAACACTCAACTAGTTCTGTACTGAGTGTGTAGCCCAACTCGAAGTACCAAAGAAATTGGAATTTATATTTCTACAGGAAATCCTACTACTTTCTACCTCCATGTTTCTGCCTCTTCAAAAGTAAGGCTTGTTTCTCATCCAAGCATTTTGAGCACTGCCCAATGACTCATGTGGCAGCAGATCCTCTCATAATCCATTCTGAAAATTATGCATTGGTGGAAATTAGTTGAAGGACCAACAATAGTTCTGTATTTGGAAAAAAATAACCCTAGCAGAATTGGAGGGTGAAAAAGATTGATTCGGGTCCAAAGGTAGCCCAGTTGTAGCTTCAAAGTAAATATGAATTTCACCTTTTCAGGTGCCTGAAATATGTATCACAATAATTAAAACTTAGCTTGAAGGTTATTTGACAATTATTAATTTTAATGAAAATATGTGGATTTACTACTAATTTTGAAGTAGGTTTGCCTTTAATTTAGCATTGACTCAGCACATATTCCATGTTAAAACAAGCAAAAAGGCTAGTCAATTACTGTTTCCAACAGTCCTTCACATTTAATATGGGGAAACCATGAACTATAATTTGTATTTCTCAGGCTATTCTTTCCAAAACATGGTAATACTTTTGAAGTGCCACTGAGTAACTCGGGCTCTGCTTCTGGCTCAGTTCTCATTGCGTTCTAATGACCTTGCATACTTAATCATAATTGAGAGTCAAGTGACTTTTATGAGACACGAATTTTAATTAGAGTTCACATTAGCAGGGAAAGTACTTTGTCTAGAATTCCTCCAATTGTGATAATTAATTGGCTGTGTGACTAAGCCTCCTGTCTTACTGAGTCTGTTGTGCAATGCCTTTTCAAACATTTATTAAGATATTTTAAAATATCTTTTGGAGAATCTACGTTGTTTTTAACCATAGATATCCGACTACTTCCTATTAGGATAAACACACAGTTTAATGGACTATATGGGAGAGGGGACTTTGTTAAAGAAGAATGCCATTAAATTATATATTGATAGTACACATATTTATGCATTATACATGTAAATACAATGGGATTTTATGCATGCATAATTTATATATTTCTTGCATGTATAATATGATAAATTGGATTTTAGGCATGTGCTGCACAAATAGGCAGATTTGGTCTGATGTTATCCAAAGGCTTTTAAATCAAGGAATCATTTAATTGAATAAATCTGAGAGAAGGCAAGACCAAATTTAGTAAATCCAAGTTTAATTACTTATGTAGTATTTCTCAATGCATTATGATTGTGGGGGTTTGTATCTCTTCTTCTTACAGTGCAAAATGTAGATTAAAATAATTTTATGTTTTTAGTAATAAAGAGAAAAGTGCTTGTTGCATCTGGGGAGGTAATTTATCCTTTGGCTACCAGATCTGGAGTGCAAAATTACTGTTTTGTATATTTCTTCCATCTAATGGCCTTGCAGATTTTGGCATCCCAGATCTTGTAAGCCTTTGTATCTAATGCTTATGTACTAATGAGAACTGATAGCACTGTCAAACATTTATTGAATAAGGTACCATGATGAAAATCTCCGAAAAAAAGTTTCACTTAAAAAATAAAACCAGGATTGCAGTGTTAAATATTGGATCTGTTCACCTTATGCAGAACTGCTGGGCAATGCATGGGTGCAAGTATTTTCTAGATCATTAAAGCAACCTTTCATTTCTACAGGGACATGAAACTGCTTTGGAAGTTGCCCCTGCTGTGTCCACACATCTGTGGATGAACAGCTACTTTAGTACATGGAGGGAAAACATGAAGCTAAGTTAGTGGAAACAGCCAATTGAAGCTTCTAAAGTAGAGGTGTCAAACTCAAGGCCCTCGGGCCAGATCCAGCCCACAGAATGCTCTGGCCCGTGGGACCACCCTGGAAACAGCAAATCACCAGCTCAAGGTGCCTTTGCCAGTGAAAACAGAGCTGGGGAGGGCCGCATATAGCCCTTCTGAGCTCCGTTTTCACTGGCAGAGCATTCGGGCTTCCACAGGTGAGGTGCTCCTGACACAAGTGACTTCGAGCTTTGAGACCATGCCCACTCCAGCCATCTGAGGTAAAACATAACCCTGATGTGGCCCTCAATGAAATCAAGTTCAACCCTGTTCTAAAGCACCAATGTGAGGCTGGGAAAAGAGGCAGCTACTGTAATAATTCACAGAAGGCTTATTTGAAACTGTTCATCTATGTTGGGGAGCACCTGTTTTGAAGAATTTGCACAGCTGTATTGTTACATTAATCTGAACGTGTTGGGAAATCACATTTGTACAAAACCATAAACTGCCAAAACCATAAGGCAATAATTTCCAGTCCACTCCAGTTCTCTCAAAACAATGTGAAGCTAATGCAGTGCTCATGAACTTCATGGCTGCCAACTACAAAATGCTGTGCAAGAAGAACACAACTTTTTGTCAACCCTCCCCAATTTTCATGGCTTGTTGTGGGCTGGTAATTCTGTGAAACAAAAAGGTGCAATTGTTATTTTTTTTTTGTGGGGGGGAGATAAAAAGATATTAAAACACCAATCCTTTGTTATATTGAAAAGCATCTTGTCAAGATGAAGGAGGAAAAGATAGCTTTTAGGGACAGAAGAGAGGTTATCCCTGAGCCAAGGGCCTATGTGAAGTGAGACCTTTTACTAATGAAAAGCTCTTGCACTCACAAGCTCTCTTGAGCTGCAGTGCATTAAAAGGAAAATCACTCCAAGAATCCTTTCCAATACAATAAAGACTAATTGGAAATATATTACCACGGAAGTCTATTGCTGGCTTTAAGATTTCACTTGCATGAACGCCAAGTCTACAAGCACATCCGGAGTATAGACTATGATTGAACAGGATTGGTATATTTAAAAGTAACCTCAAATCTCCCTAGCATGTCTCTGGTGTGAATGTTGAAAGAAAGATTATGACCTTTTATTTTCTATATCCAGAAAATATAATTCAGCCTTTAAATAATTAATGGTATAATTAGCAGTGGAAAGTTCAAGGCAAGATTAGAAAGGCTAAAATCACCTTAAGGTGTTTGAAATTATTTCAAAGCCAAACAGGAAATGATTAGATCCTAGGTATAGCAAATGGAAAGGACAAGTCGAAGTGACTTGCAGCATCGTTAAATAGGAGCATCAAAATCCATAAATATTAACGCAAATTAATAATATTTCCCAGGTAAGAATAAAAAGGAAGGAACCTGCATGTTGGCAAAGAAAGATAAAGCAGAAGAGGTTGAGAATCAATAAAGATAAAACATACCTCTTTTGGGTAAAGGGGCCTAACAGGATCTGCTTTTGAACATTGGCTGTTATGTTACATGTATGCAGATGTAATCCTCTCTTTTTGAGCCACATATTTATTTTCCATCAAGAATTCCATAACAAACTCAAGCAAATGTGTTAAAAATTAATCCCCCACCTCCACACACACAGTACTTTTAGGGAACAGCAACACTTCTGTTTAATAGACCACTTGTGGCCAGAGAGTTCCCCATCCCCCTATAGCAGAGATGTCAAACTGGCAGCCCTTGGGTCAGAATTATCATGCGTAGGCCACACCCACCCCTGTTCTGCAAAGGCAAAAAATGTCATGATACGCGATCAAGTTTGATACCCGTGTACTACAGTGTCATCAGGCAAACTATATCGTTTTCATTATTTCCTTCATTTGATGTCAAAATGTTGAATATACAACAGGAATTGCACTTGTTTCACTCAAAGTCTATAGCAAGAAGATCCACTAAACCGACATCCCACTGTAATGTGATTTTAGAATAATGCTCTTCATTTCATTTTTTATTTGTTTATAGTTTATGTTGCTTATGTAATATCTTTGTGTATTTAAAGTGTTCAGTCCAATAATGAAATGTATCATTTAATTAAAGGAAGCCAATGTTTTTATAGATATATAACATCTAGAAATATAGGGAGCATGACTCTTTTAACCAAATAAAATGAAATTAAGAATCAGTTAGTTTTAAACTGAAAAACTGAAAAGTTTTGCAAAATATGCATAATATTGCTCAAGCAAAACTGCACTTGTATTTACTTGAATCAAGTTTTTTTTAATAAAGGCCTCAACATGGCAAAGTTTAGAAATAGGTAGTATGCATGCACAGAATACAACAAAAATTCTCTTATAAAACAGCTGTTATTTTTGCAATGTTTTACAAAGGGAATAGAGCCACCACAAACGTATTTAATCTGTAAGATTAATAGATCATGACAGCTAAAATCAGCAACATGTAGCCGAGGAACGAAAAGCCCTCCAGTTCTCTGAATACCAGTGTGAGAAATATTTTGTGCCTTAAAGTGTTTGGAAAGATTCCATGGGTGGTTATCTTTTAACATCCTAAACAAATTGCATGATAGTTTTCTGCCATAATTAAAAAAAGGCAAATATTGTATTCATTTTGGTTTTTTTTTCCTTTTTATTCTTCATAACAACATAAAATAAGCTAATACCAGAGAAAGTGCTGGAAACTGATTACATTTTTACACTCTCCATAATTGAGAATGTGAGCTTGAGGTTTGTTGAAGAAGTTTTAAAATTTATCCACACTTGCTTTTAAATAAATGTGTTGAATGATACAAAAGAATGAAGATTTGTTTGCTGTAATGTTTCTGTGAAAGGGTTGAGTTTCCTCCCTCCTTCTAAGAATCTGGTTCTCCGTGTGTGTGCTTATGGCTTTTTGCTCTCCTGACAACATAGGAAAACTCATCATACACAAAGTGTGTCTGTGACTGATTAAAGAAACACATAAAGTTGTGTGCAGGCTTGACAACGCCTTCTTAGGATCCAAGTGTTCAGGACTGCAGAAGAGGCCTTCTCACACATGTTAAGGTCTCGCCACGTGCAAGTGGTATATCACTAAGTTCACTAAGATTTTACTAAATATGAAGAATTTTTACATGGTATATATGTTTAGTATAGCTTGGACAATCACTGAATCTCCAAAACGGAATAATCTGTGCTCATGCAGGCCATTAGATGTTTTCTATAGTACTCATAGCTTCTTTGCAACCTAAAGCTAATTGGAAAAGCAAGTTATGTTTGATTGTGAAATTAGCTCCTCTATAGTTTTAAGGTTCTGAAGTGAATTTCTAAAGAGCACGAAGAGAGTAAACAACCCAATCATACTTCCACTATCTGAAACAAAAACAAATTCACACACTGTACTACAGTCTTCAGACCATATAATGGAAAAGTGCAGATATTGTCTTCAGTAGATTAAGTAAAACCAAAGGAAAAAATTCATACAAAATAGATTGCCCATATTCACACTACAAAGGATTTCTTCAAATTTTTAACAAATTCAGTGTGTGTTATATCAGCAGCATTGTTGCAAATTGTACGGTAGTGCAGTTTTTTTTTTCTTCTTCATAAAAATACCATACAAATGGTCAGTCAAGTCATCAGCAAAAGAAAGACCCAGATAACCACCAACCAAATTGAAAAAAATATCCAGAGGTAATGCTGATGCCAAAACAATTATAATACTGTTGGTACATAGAAAAGTAATCCTTATATTTTATACATTTATACAGTATACAAAAGATTACAGTGGATTATGCCACAGTCTCCCTTATGCCAATATCTATTTTCTTTGGAAGAAGTTCTTTCCTTTCATCCATGCTTGCTAAGGAGTTTCGGCAATTCTGTCCATCCATGTACAACTTTGCATATACTGGATTCGAATAGTTTGTTGGCTGAAAATAGACAAACATATTAATTGTTATTTAGATTGCTGTAATCCCCTGAGTGAATGCTAATCAGAAAAGGAATATGACATGCATATATTTATCTAAATTTCATAAATAAATAAAAGTACATCACAAGACACTAAGGGAAGATTTTTAATCCACGGAATAGAGGCATAATATTTCATCTGAGACTCTTTGTACATCGATGATGACATACAACAAGGGAGAACTTAAATTTATCTGGAACAGAGGAGGGGGACATATTAAATGTCCCAGCTATTTATTTGCTTTGTTCCTTTATGGATCATGAATGACTGTTTATCCTTGACAAGTCCCAAAGAATTCTCATCTGGAATTTCATCTGGAAATTGATTAAAGAGGTTTATTCTATTACCTAGCAGAGATATTAATGAAACACCAGCTATGTAAAAATTAATAAAAGGGGAGGGATCTAGATGGGTTCCCTTCCCTGATCTAGATGTTGATTGAAGCTTTAAACAAGTTATTAAAACATAAATGACAATGTTTAATCTTTACCAAGCTGAAATAGTGATGATTTAACTTCCAATATACTTCCAATGGTTCATTTTAGACCCAAGTTCTGTTTTTAGCTAAATCTGGAATTAGCAATTATATCACCAAGCTACTGTTAAATAAAATAGAGAGACAGGAGCAAGTAACATCAACAGACATGTTCTGGCTATCTTTGGACTATTGTGTATATTTGTATCCATACATATTATGTGCAAAGTTTAAACTTAATACATTTAGACTTACAAGGGCACATAAAAAGGATGTTCAAATGGAGTTTTTCCCTTACAAGAGGGCTATTGTTAGAAGTATAGCAGAAAGGCAGTATCCAAGGCAATGTGCATGAAAGGGCCAAGTAGTGATGCAAAGAGCAGATGGAAAAGCTATTTTTATTTGAATTATGTTGGTAAAATCCAATATTGTGCAAAGAGCTTGAATAATTAAACTTTCTCCTTGCCTATATCTCCCTTCGGCTTGAGTACCACTAAAAATTTCTGTTTGGGGAATCAATAGAACTTATAGACTGTGCAACTATACTGCAGTGAGAAGGGAAACTGTAAATTCAAGAGTTTAATGTGACTGCTACAGCATTTCTCTGCGTAGTATGAAGTAATTTACCTTGTTTATTGCACCTTTGAAACTTATAACTTCAGCCTTCTCAAATAGATTTTCAGGAGAAACAAAGGGATTCATGGGGAAGAACATGAAAGATGTGAATTTATGTTTAATTTATGAAATGTTGCATTTTGTTCTAAATGTTTGTTTCTATGGACAATAATTTTATGAAGCATACGTAAGTATTGGTTCTGATAGCTACAGTTCCCCTACAGATACAGAGGCAATATAGCTCCTAATACAAGCTGATGGGGGAAAAAAAACTATATTCATGTTCTAATTTAGATTTCTTGTGTGATAAAATTGGCAACCAGAAACAAAATGGAAGAAATGATGGCTTTTGGCCTGGCCAGTTTAGCTATTTGTCTGCCCTTATTTTATTGTCTGATGGTCTAAGTGTACTGTTCAAAAGGATCTAGCTACAGGCATCGTTGAAATGATTCTGTTGTATGCTTTAGAATACAATATCTGATACCAGAAAAATTAAGATCTATTGAAATTGCACCTGGCCAAGTAAATGAATTGGCTTCTGAAAAGCATTTTGCTGATGTTCTCTTTTTTTCAGTTATAAACCTAGCCAGAATTTCAGACTACATGTCTGCCACAAATTGCTTCATATTCTCTATTGTGCTTAAATGATTTCACTTTTCTGGTGATCTTAAGAGAGAGAGAGAAAGCATGACTCAAGCACTGAGATAAACAAAGGTCATCCTGCTTTTAAGCCTACTGAGAACTATATTGGAAAGATACATAGCATGAATTCATGATTGATTTTTTTTAATAAATAGTTTTTATTAAACATTTTTACCTTTAAAGACTGAAAGAAAAACACAGCAAAAAAACAAGATAAACATAACAATATAAAGTAGTTAAACAGCCTTCTGTATCAGCATTCATGTTTAGCCTTTGTAGTTCTCCAGTCTACATTGCCTTCCTATCAATTTTAAAAGATGCATAGCATGAATTCATGATTGAAGTCATATTTTCAAACCCAATTATTGTCATTATTGCCATATGTAACCAGTCCTACTTTTCCATGCATCCATAATAAAGAATAAATATTATTAAATATGCACAGAATTAAGATGCATTCTTAATGGGTCTCATGCAGTATAAAATTGGATGGACTACAATAATTCATGATAAGAGAAGCTTAGCATAAAACCATAACAAAGTCCCTTACATTATTCCAATCACCCAATCTTTATTTTGTAAAAAAATTCCAGCATTTTTTTATGAAAAAGAGTCATTTTGCAGAATTGAATAAATAAAAAAATAATTTTCAGTTACAGAAATCATGTAACACACTAGAAAAACGAAGTATATAAATACATGCATCTTTGCCAATGAAGATGATTATTAACAATGCCACTCGTATTTAAAACAGTTCAAAGATTTTCAACATATTATTTAGAGATGATGGATGCAAATGAGTAAACTGAGAAATTAATGTTTCATTGCCTTATTTTAAAACATATTTTAATGTGATTTCAGTGCATCTATCTGTTTATAATTGGATATATTGTGCGCATGAAATTATTTCAAAACTAAGCACATATTTATGAAGATGTAAGGTTCAAATGCTTTCTCCCAGAGATGCCATCATATCATCTCTGGGACAACATCCAAGAAGTTCAAAGACTTTTCATATTTATTTCCCTGAAAGTAAAATGGAAGATAATCCTGCCAATGCAATATGTGTTCTTGCACCTGAAGTCTTTGGGAAAATTGAACCAGTAGTTCCCTAGTATTAGACAGAGTTAGAATCCAAAAAGGGTATTCGGGAGAATTGTCCATTAATCAAAAAACTGGGAGTTCTATGGCAACTATGGAGCCAACATTGTTTATTGTTCAGATGGGAAAATGGGTAGAGATGGAAAACCTGAAGAAGAAAGAGTTCTGCTCTTTTCTTCTTTTCATCTTACACAGTCTGATATCTTTTCAGAACTAAGTTTTGACATTGTTTGCCCTGAAGGAAGAATCTTTCTGTTAAGAAATGAAAAAGAAAAAAACTATATGAAACTAAATTCAGCACACCCTTCCAACACAGTATAATTTGTATTTATTCACTTTGGGTGAAAATCACTTCTAAAGCCACATAGCAAAATATCACCAAACTATAAACTGGTGTGCCATGGCATATTCTTGTTGCCTTTTGAGGAACAAAGTAGATGTGATGTTAATTATGGGAATACAATTAATGTGTAAGTTGAGTATGTTTGTGTTATGTAAAACAATAGGGGTATCATATCTGGGCTGCAAAAAATTGGGATGGCCTCTAGACTTTAGCAGAAATCTAGAGGCCGTCCCAATTTTTTTCCCAATCCAGATATGATATACTTATTATTTTACATAAAACAAACATACACAACTTACACTTAATTATATTCCTATAAATAATATTACTGTTACTGTGTTAATTGGTTTGCTAGCTGTGTTGAGATTTATTGTGCATGTCACAGTTCTTATCTGCAATGATTTACTGTGCAGGTCACACATTCTTTCTTAACTTTCACTTCTGATCTTTTGTTCGCCTGCCAAGGGAGGGAGGTACAGAACTCTGCCAAGATGTAATTAATTCAGTTAGCAAGTTTGTATTTTTACTTTCTTTTATTTTAAAATGTTTTTTATTAGATCATATCTCGGTTTTATTTTTGCTTATTCAAGAAGTATACTTCAAGGAGAAGCCACAATCCATCATCATTAATTGCAAAGGGTTTAAATTATATCCTTGTCAATCACAACTACTTTGTTCCTCAAAAGGCATCAAGAAAATGCTGCTTAAATTTGGTAAATCTAGTTAATAGGAAAAATTCATTATTCAGTCAATATTTCTGACATATATGTGAGAAAGCATAGAAACATTTGTAACTGTTGGAAGAGCACGGGGATAGAATGAAGATGGAAAATAAATGACTGTTTCTCACCCCTGCTGTTAGAGGTCCTTTCAGATCAGAGTTTAGGTAGATGGGTGGTGCTGTGTGGGGGAGCTTGAAGACTGTGGGACCTCCTCCTATGTATCTGCCCTGCATTGAATAAAACATGTTTCAAAGTTTATTTTCCAATTTTAAAATAATATATCACCCCCCTCCCCTCATTCCGAAATGTAAGTGAGCAAATAGTGTATGAAGACACATGTTGTAATCCCCCCCCCCTTACAGAAACAAATAAAATAAAAATGCTTTTTCTTAGATTATTTAGATCACATTCAGGAAGATATTCATACTGGAAACTAATTTTCATTTTGTGAAGGATGTAAGGAAGACCACAAAGTACAGTATATTGTCCATACCTGACTGATTAAAAAATACCATCATATCTAAGCCATTACTCAGCTACTGTTTTGGAATGGGATAACATAGCTTTATATTAGTGAAGGCCTATCTTTCAGGAATTCATACCGGTGATTATTATTTGGAAAAGTGGGAAGTCTTCTCTCTGCTTCCCCATCCCCCTGAAGCAGCACCACCAGTAGGATTTAAGGGTTTCCTTTTGCCTGTATATGTCTTGCTCTTGTCCAGCCATGTATGGAACCATGGAACACCTTGCCTACAGATGTTGTGGGTGCTTCATCACTGGAGGCTCTTAAAAAGAGACTGGACAGCCATTTGTCTGAAATGGTATGGGGGTCTCCTGCTTAATAAGGGGGTTGGACTAGAAGACCTCCAAGGTATGTTCCAACTCTGTTATTTTGATTACTTGTTTCCCTCAGTTTAGGAAAAAAAAAGTTTCTTTGATATTACACACACACAAAAAAGGAGGGATGGCAGGGAGGAAATTTCCAGCAATTGTGTCTGTCATCATCTTTCCCAGAGTTCTTTATTAAATGGAGACCCATAGAACCTATGGGACACCACATGCTTCCCATGATCAGGCCCTAATGATACAATTTCCCTTATCTGTAAGGATTATTTTATTAGAAAACAAAGTACTATTTTTTTAAAATAAGCATAGTTACAATACAGTGCTTATATATACCTGAAAATATATCACCTATGCAAATAGATTTTATTTTTATTGCTTTTAAAATAATAGAAAAAGAAAAGAAACATGGCACAATGATACATACAGCAGAAAAATATACTTCATACCACATGTGCAAAGGCAATTGCAGTAGTACCATTCAGATCACTGCATCAGAAAAATGGATACATTACAGAGAAGAAATGAACACAAGATCACCACATCTGCCACTGTTTCTGTTTTATAAGTGTACTGCCTACTTAGTTTAGAAAACCAAGCAATTATGGTATATTATGACATTTATAAGAAACCTTTTATTCTTTTGCATGCATAATAACAGAGGCAGGATTGCCCTTCCTATTTCGTAGACCCTGATTGTTGTCATTGAAGTATCTCTTTTTTTAGTGGATACTGTGAAACAAAATAACTTTCACTCATTGTTTGTGAATTTCCTACAGGGAACTCCGGGATTATGAAGTTAAATGCTGGACCATTATTAAATCTGGTCCAGGAAAGTAATGATAACACTGTACTACTACTTGTATCCTACCACTTCATATCCATTCTTACGTTTATATATTATGGTTCTGCCTACTTGCTGCCTTGCAACTATACTTGTGCTGTCATTGAAGAATCAATTGAGGATGGTATTCTGCTGTCCCTGTAAGTGGAGAACTAGAAGTATAATCCAGAGCAAAGTAACAGATATTTTATTTACCTTTTCTCGATTTAATGTGAACTCTGAAATATTCCTCTCACTGTGATTATGCCCCACTTCATACATGTTGTATGATGGGTTTCCAATTTCTACATTGATTCCTCCATTTATTATTGGTTGTCGTCGAATGGTTTTTGTCCTACAATATATAAGAGGAAAATAGGGAATAAAGCTGTATAAAATAACACATGTTAAAATGTTCTCCTAAATGCTCGCAAACTATGTCTGAAAGACTATACTGTGGGGGGAAATGCAAATATTTACATGCTACTTATACAAATGCTCATTCAATGATAATATGGCAGAAAATTGTCCCTTGGCATTCCCTTTCTCCATGGCAGTTCCTTGGAGTTTGGTTTTTAAGAACTTTTTTTTTTCCTATTTCACAAGTCTCCCTGAGTAACATCATTCCATTTCATAGATTTCATAACTCCCTTCATAATGATGATTCTGTTTTCAACTGCCTGTTTAATGTATTGATTAGATGTCTAACTGCCATATCAAACTGAAAGTTAACAAAATACTTTTCTTTTCTTTTTTAAAAAAAAACAAAACACCCTCTTTTTAATCTCTGTCCATAACCTTTTGCCAATATAATATTTTTCCTTACAGACAAGCTGTGCTTTATGTTCCCATTGCCTGAAAGATCTACTGTATAAAGGGAAGATAATTTTTCCAGATAGTCATATAAATTAAAATACATTTTCCTTTCAGTTGAGCATTATATCAATCAATCTGCCCACTGACCCACCCATCCTTCATATTTATATTGTTGCCCATCTCACAAAAATATAACTCTGGTTGGCATACAATAAAAAAAACCCTGTAAAACAGCAATATAAAAACTGTTAACACTAATATATATGTATAGTTCAGCAACTCGCAATTCCTTTGAGATTTCCAGTCCTGATGATAGAATCAAATTTTGGGGGAGTTACAGAAAATTAAGAGGGATGGAGACAATCTCACTTCAGGGAGAATGACTTCCATAAGGCAGGTGCCGATTTTTGGAAACTTCGTTGCCATATCTATGAAGGGATTTTTGCCAAAAACTTACCAAAGGCTTCATAATAAGAAGACAGATGCTTACCTTCGTTTTCTTTTACAGAGGAGCAAACCTATTGCCAAAGTAGTAATCAAAGTCACCAAAAGAACCAAAGGGACAATGATTGCAATGCTTCCTACAAGAGATAATAAAAACATCTCTGAGGCTCCGAAGCTAAAACTGGGAAGGCTAACTTTGAAAAATACATCATCAAACATACATTTGTATAGATCGCTTCATGTTTTAACAAACAGATGAGTTTATAGCATTACATACTGCACAATATCTGAAGAGTTGTATGACATATCAGGTTTCAATATATTAAATTATTTTACGGTATTGTTGGCACAGTTTGCCTGCCTACTATTTCTAAACACCACCTCAAGGCCCCTTCTTAATAAAACAAGTACTGAATACATAAAATGCATTGTGCTTATATCTGACAACCTTCTCGTCAACCTATCTCTGTGAATAAATCTGTCCATGAATCTTCTGTTTCATTAGTTTGTCATAGCAGGGCACAAGATTCCTGATTAGAGGAGAGTGGCCACGACGCTATATCAGTTTTAACACAGCATAAACAGAGAATAAAATATCCCATCTGTCAAGCATAAGATGTATTTTGATTTATAATCTAAAATAATTCTTAATTGGCTCTTGAAAGTTAATAAACCAGGCAATGCAGCACTTGGAATGTAAAGGCAAAAAGGTGCTTCAGAGGATACAGGGGCCCTCACATAAAGTCTATTTCCAATTACTTACATCAAATCATACCTTCCTAATAAGCAGCACTATGCCAGGAAAAGATGTATCTGTTTAGGAAACTGTAGAATACACTACTGTACATGAGCCCTCCCGTGCATTTGAATTCATGTTTTTGCTTTGATACATGAAATTATACAAAAGACGTATTTGACCATTGAAAATACTCTACATATCATACTGCCTTTGTGTGTGTGTTTGAAGGTTGCTTAATTGAGGCCATCAGACTCATTCCTTACTGATCCAAAAAGTATCTATGGAGCTAATTCAAATTGCCCAAGTTTGTATTACAGATGGTTGAACTCTGAAGTCAGAAGGATGATTTAGTCATAATTTAACTCATATTTATTAAAAGGGCAAATTCAAGTAATTAGATATAGATTTAGCCCATCTTAATTCTTTCATATAACCACAATATCCCTGATCCTCATATCCTCATTTTCAATTATATTCAAGTTGTCATCTTTGCTTCTCCAAATCTACAGCTATCATTCTTGTTTTCCTTATTATTAAATAATTATATTGCATAGTGAGCCTTTATTCCTTTTCTATCTCCAACACCCCCCCCCCGTTCTTCATAAGTGTACAAATTATAAAGACAGTGAGAGCTCAGCAATTTAAAATATATATTGCCTACAAGAAAAAAATGGTTTAAATGCTGGTATTAATTAAACACAACTTACTTGTACTGATATTATCAGATTTGCTACTCTTAGGAGCTGGCCTTTCACACTGTGTACCTGACCAGTTTGTAGGGCATCTAAAATAAATAAAAATAACACATTAATTCAGAGCAACAGTTTTCAGCATGAATTACTGTGTTTCGGAGTATCAGCTATTACATTAACTTTTTGATAGATAGACATAGATAAACATTTATTTTAATAATAAACATTTTGATTAATTATCATAAAATTAGAACAAAATCTAAGTACAAGCCATGATAAAGGTCTTTGTTAGTAGATGGTTCATATTTCAAAACCGAAGTAATCAGAGTTACCTAAATAATAATAGCTGGGTTTTACAATGTGTTCAAACTTAAAATGAATTTACTTTCAGTTAATAGCTGATCAAAATAGATTGTATTTATAGTCTGGATTATAATACCTTGTTTCCCCGAAAATAAGACAAGGTCTTTTTTTTTTAACCCCCGAAATAAGTTCTTGGGCTTATTTTTGAGGTGCAGGAGGCAGCGAGCATGGTCAACTCATGGCTGATGCTGTGTTGCAATATTTTCAAAGAGGGCTTATTTTTGAGGGAGGGCTTATTTTAGCGCATGCGCTCAAAAGTCCAATTGGGCTTATTATCCAGGGAGGTCTTCTTTTGGGGAAAACAGGGTAGTAACAATTACTTCTTGTTTGTAAATTAAAAATTAAAATTAAAAAGCCTTATTAAATGACAATTTTTGGATCATACTATCCTGAAATGAACATCTCGTTGTTTCACTTAACATACCCTAGTGCCATGATGGAGAATCTATGGCACACATGCCACAGGTGGCACACAGGACTCTCTCTGCAGGAAAACCAGCTGTCACCCCAGCCCAGCTCCATGGCGCATGTGCATGTGCCTCCCACTGACCAGCTGGTCTTCAGGTCTCTGCTGTGCATGCACTGGGGATGGGGCGCATGCAGGGGATATGCACATTGCATTTTGGGGGCTTGTGCAACCCCCCCTGCCCCATTTTAGCTTACAGATTGGTGCAGGAGGCTTTCCAGGCCCAAAATGTGCTACGGGGGCCCCACATGTGTGCGCCACCCTGTGCCCCGCTTTGAGCCTAGAAAGATTCCTGCACCAACCTGGAAGCAAAAAAAATGGGTGATGGGGGGCACATGGACATGTGGTCACTTTCATCTTTTATTTTCACTTTTGGCACACGGTGACAAAAAGGTTAGCCATCACTCCCTAGTGCTAGGTTTTAATTGATTAAATACTTTTATAAAGGCTTTGATTGAAAATTTATTTTATTGTTGAATTTACACTCAGTTCTTCTTTAGATTCTATCATTCAAGAGGCTTACAGTGATTAAAAATATAGTACAAAACATTAAAAATGCAGCTAAGCTAATGCTAAAAATCAATTATTAACATAGTTAACAATTACAGATTTGGCCACAGAGGTAATGATATCATTTCCCTAAACACTTAGAGAAAAAGAGACAGATCTCTTGATCTGCAGATGACACTGCATTCCAAATGCTGGGAGCCACACAGAAGCAAGTTATTTCTTGTTGTCAGCCCTTCAAGTTAAGCCAGGTCAGTAAATAGATTCCATCAGTTTGATGGGAACTATACTTTATTTACTGTTCAAAGACTATGGTAACAAAATCCTGAAAGCCTGGTTGCATTTTGTCTTCCTTCCTTATACATGTCTAAATTAGAATACTGCCACTTTTTCTTTTTCCTGGGCTTGTAGCATGCTTTTGGATTTGTAATTATTTCAGCATAGTTCCGATTACCATTACCCCAAATCATGTCTGTGGCTCTCTTGGTACCCAATAAGCCAAGTTTCCATCTTGCTGATATAGGTAAATATCAGAAGTCTACAAGACTGGGCGAGTTATCATTTAGTTTTAATATATTCATTTATTAAAAGCTGTAAAGCAGCACCTACTTACACTCTGCATTTGCTGCTTGCTCTTTTAAAATAATGCTTACTGAGAAACACATCTATCACTATGATTAAGTGACTTTTTCTTCAAATCTTTTCGTTTGTCTTCACTCACATTAATTATAACCCATACATATAATGGTCTGGAATGTTTTCAGTTAATTGAGTGGCAAACTATTTTCTTTGCATGCATTGTTTAACACTGTCAAAGGGATTAGGTCATCAAGAGTGAGGAATAATCACCAATAGTTGGACTGGTTGAAAGCAATTTCCTATGTTCTTAATGAGAGGATAGAAGTGCTATGCTGGTATGTCACAACCCTTCAGTTTCATTTTAAAACTTCAAATGCAATCGAATTCCTTTAAACTTAATGTAAAGCCTTTGAGATAAAATTTGATTGCTATTGCTGTTTTTATTAAATTTTCAAATAGGTGACAATTGATATGTAAGAAAAAAGATATAAAATAATTAGTGATACACATTTTCTCACTTTTATGGAAAAAAAATATGGTTCCTAAGAGTTGATACCTATTGGATGGCACACAATCAATTTTCATTTAAAATATGCATGAAACACCACAATTTTGAACATTAATGCTTAAAAGAACATTATGCAACTCTAGAAAAATATTGTCCGTTCTAACAATTATGTATCTAAAGGAGAACAAACTTCACAGAATCTTGCTTGTTTAAATTCCTATGTAATTAAAAACTTTCTTTAACCAGATTTTCTTCTAAGGTTTTTATATAGCATGACATGTAATAAGTAACCATTAAGTAGAAGGTTCATTATATGAAAAACAAAACAACAATAACACAATAATGTCCTGGAAGAATTTTGTTTAATAACAGTCTTATTTTCAATGACAAGAGAATATCACAAATTATTTCATAGGAAAAAAAAATCTGCCTTAATGGCAGAAAATGGAAAGCAAAACAAACAGTGTGTGTGGGAGGGAAGGAAAGAATTTACAGGCTATGAAACAACTATCAGAAATCATTAGAAAAATATGCTTAAAGTGACTGTTTACATTTTGATGACAACTTTGGGGCTTTTATTTGTCAAAAGTATATTTTCATAAGAAATGTCATATTAAGGATTTTTTCTAATTTCTGGACTATAGGAACATTTGTTATGTCGTGTGTGTGTGTGTGTGTGTGTGTGTGTGTGTGTGATGGATACAGAAAGAAAGAGACATTCACAAGATAATAAGTACATTGGCAGGTGTGACTAATAAATATATGGAAATGCTTTTATTACAAAAATAAGGTGGTATTAATTTCACAGTATGGAAGAACAGACCTATTGCTATTAGACAAGCTTGCCATCTGCTTGCTATATTTTATATACCTTATGAAATAGACTGAAATAATCTGTCCTTGCAGAATGAAAATAATCAAATGATTATAACTTACGAAATGGACAGGTTCACATAAAGTGAGAAATTATGTTTAAAACTACAATGTATAAACCTGTCCTAAATACAAATGGATAAATTCATCATTTATGAATTACATAAAATATTGTTTACGAATTATATAAATAATTATGTAAGTGTTAAATTCAATCACACTATCTGTTGAATGGTTTTAGTATAACTCTGTGTGATCGCAACCCTTCACAACTTTCCATTACTTGGGTGGATCCAATGGTTCTTTAGATCGTACTGCCTTGCAACTCTTAGTATACCTCATCATAGCCATGTTCAATACAGTTGCTGGGCCTTTTAATTCTGGATAGCTGCAATCCCAGATACAGTGCAGTTATTTTGTCATACTTATAGATAGTGTTATTCCTGCATTTCTACTAGAAGGGGGAAGAAATTGTTCAAAAAGGAGGGACTGCCATTACCTAATTTTGTACTATTACTCTGTGTGTGTGTGTGTGTGTGTGTGTGTGTGAGAGAGAGAGAGAGAGAGAGAGAGAGAGAGAGAGAGAGAGAGAGAGAGATGGAGAGAGAGAGAGATGGAGAGAAAGAGAGAGAGAAAGAGAGAGGGAGAGAGAGAGACAGAGAGAGAGACAGAGAGAATGACAATCCACTGAACTAACTCATCAATCATTTGATTAGGGTTGTAGCCTAGAAGAAGCATACCACTCAGAAAGCTACTTCATGAGCCTTTACCAATATGAAAGGAGACTAAATAGCTACAGAAGGAAACTGGAATAGAAACAATGATGCATGTCAATCCTTTAATAAATATTAATTCTTCCTATGTATGCATTTATCATATATAAAAAAGAGATATTCTTTTTGCAATGACCAGGCTATATTTTCAAAGATAAGTTACTTTATCTTAATAACATAAATAAAAGTCGATCAATGTGTAGCTTTTTGTAGAAATAGTCATTGCAAATTACTATTTAGTATGATTGTATCGATCTGTGGCTTTTATCATCATTAACATATTCATTTTATTCCTTGTTCAGTTTATGAAGGAAAACAAAATCTGCAACAGTCATTACTTTTCTTCTAATACAATTAAATTTACTTTTACTCTAATATAATTAAATGTACTAATTGTTTAATGCATTTTCTCAAGGTAACATGTTTTAGTTGTAATGAGGCATTATAAAATGTAATGTTCTAGGCAACTAGCCCTTTCTTAGCTTACTGTAAACCATGCCAATCAATTAAACATTAAAAGCATGTTAAGAACATGATCTGGTTTTTGTTTGTTCAAAAAGTTATCTCTAACATAATAAATTAAGTTTATCTTATAAACAGATAAATAAATAAAATCCAACAATCTCAACATATCTAAACCGCAAAGTCTCTATTTCAGTTATATTATATCCGTTGGCAATACTCAGCTAACCTGAGTGATCTTGAAAATATGAAGTGGGATCAGGCTTGATTACTACTTTTATGGGAGGCAACTAGAAAATCCCCAAATGGGGACATTGAAAACAACAATAACAAAAAGGTAATAGGAACAGACAGTAACAGAAGATGGTAACAGCTGACCTATTTCTTTATTGCTACTAGGAAAGCAGCATGGACATTCCATGTAATGATTAGGAATTGGGATTAACCCAAGGGTTAATAGTCTGTCTGCCTGCCTGCCTGCCTGCCTGTCTGCCTGCCTGTCTATCTGTCTGTCTATCTCATATTGTTTTAAAGATACAAATTATTATTGAAAGATAATATTAAAAATAAACTATAAATTATATTGCTACATATGATTATTGAACAAAACCACCTATAGTTCTCACTAGAGATATAAATGACTACACTCAAATTATCCTACATTATGCGAAGACCTGGCTCTCTGGAGAATGTTCTAAAGCTAGGGGAAGTAGAAGGAAAGAGAAGATGATGACAACCAGCAAAGTGAATGGATTCAGTTACAGTGGCAATGAATGCACTTTTGGAAAACCTGAAAGACCAGGTTGGGAGCTGTCATGGAGAAATTCTATTTATGTGGCTACTAAGAGTTGACAATAACTTGATGACACATAATCAATCAATCAATCAAGTTACTTAATTATAAAATATTTATTACTAACTTGGTAAGAGCATGAGAAGATAACTAATCTACAAAATACTGACGTTTTGTTCCCCATATTACAATACTTATAGAGTGATGACTAACAAGTGTTTTAAAGAAAACCAAAATCTATTCTTGAGAATCCATCATACATTAAATAAGGCAACAACAAGAGATTGTTTCTTAAGGTGAACTGAAGGACACCCAAAATTGCATGTGCCACTGCATCCTGGACCAGTTGCACCTTCTGGATGGTCTTCAAGAACAGCCCCATGCAGAACACAGTAGAGGTATTTGAGAAGGCATTACAAGCCACATATTGTAGCTCTCAACCACATTTGGTAGGAAAACTAGATCTAAGTTACTCACAAATATAAAGATTGTGAATAATTGTTTAATAAATTCCAGCACATAATTAAAATACATCTCTATATATTACAGAATTAGTATATCTCAGTACTATCTTAAATCTTATCTTTATGTTTACACAAAATCTTGTCTACATGTTTAAATGTAAGCTTTTGAGTCTCATTGTAGTGGCAGTTGTATATTTAATCGATTAATTAATGTAAAATTACAATGAGAGCTAATTTACTATTCTAATAAATGATGCAATAAATCAGACACATGCAGTGGAGCTGGCAGAAGCAAATTTCCCATTCTGCCTTTCACACAGTAGTTCTACCCAATAAACACACTATACAATATTTTGGTTGAAATGCAAACTGCATCATAAAATTAGGGAAAACATAAGGATTCGGCATATAACTACATTTGTATTCTTGCACAGATATGAACTAGTTAAGCTTTCATTAAAATGTAAATTAAAACTTGAATCTTGCCTCTACATTCCTGGGTTACAGAATAATTAGGATTAGGTGGCTATTTCCGTCATAGAGGAATCAGTGTATTGGTGACCTCTGGTGTATACAAGAAATGTTGTGGACACTAGTTTACCATTAATGTACTGATTATCCCAGAAATGATGATTCAAGGAATGGTTTTCTTTCCATTGAAAACAATGAATTTATTAAAGGCATAATGTATAGGTACATTACTCACGAATAAGCTGCATTGTTATATAGGCTTATATGAAAATAAACTGTATTAAATTCATTGGGATAATTTACAAATTGACATATATAGGAATGTGTGCTAAAATACATTATGTAGTTTTATATTGATTAAACATTACTTGCTTTTCCTTATCTTTTTTAACATTAGTTGTTTGATTACTTTAGCATGAAATGGCATAGGACTTAATGAAATGAGCTGGGTGATTATGATGATCATGTTATACAGGAAAAGAGAAAGAGAGAAATATTAAGTTTTTGTATTTACTGAACTATCTTGGGCATTCAGATATCCAGATGAAGTCAAACTCTGAAAGTATACAGTTTTACTTAATAGTGAATGTAACTAGCAATTACTATTCTACATATCCTATAAAGAAAAGAAACACAGAAAAAATGAGACACAGTAATAAACTCATTTAATCATATTAAGTGAGAATAGAGTTGTTTCAAAAATGATACAATTCTATTAATCTATATTTAGCCGCATGCTCCTAGAATGTAAACTAATAAATTCCCCTTATGGCATCTATGTACTCAGCCATGGCCTCTCATTGGCTCTGTGTATATAGGTAGTATTCACTTAATTACCATAGTTGGGACCAAAATCTTAGTCATTGACCCTGTTATTGCATTATTCAAGGATTGCAATTCTAGAATTTCCTGTTTGCAGTTGTTAAGTGATCTCTCAGATCATTAGGCAGAAAGAGTACAAGTGCTTCCTGCTGAAATCCTCCAGCAAGCAGACCTTTCACATTTAAATGTTCCTGCAGCCTACCAAAGGATTTGTACTATGCGTGGAGAGGACATTCTGCATGGCACTGCAGGAATAGAAATTGTCAGGATTTCACCTCTATTCCTATATGTCAATGGAGATTCTCAGTCATCCAGATCATGGTTGCCCCAAAAGTGCTTTACAAAAGGTAACTGAACTTTTTTTGCCTTTTCTTGAAGATGATTAACTTTTCATCCAAGAAACATCCTCACTTCTGACTGAATGCTGGGGAATGGAAGGATTTATATTCCTTGCAATCATCTGGTTGTTAGCACTTTGAGAGTGGGTCATTAGCTCTCTGAGAGTCATTGAAGTCCCTTGGGCACAGACAAACCAGAAAGGAAAGGAAAGAAAGGAAAGGAGACAGAGAAAGACAAAGGAGGATTTTTAGAGAAATATAGAAAGACTGTAGGAATTTTTTTGGGAGTGGGGATGACTGGCAACTTAAACGGCTAATATGGAACTGTTAGTTTGGTTAAAGATCTTAAAAGGCTTAGTTTATGAATTGTCCGAAGTTCATAAAGCACTTAAAATGTGATTCAAGGGAAGAGTACTGAAGAAGAGGACAGGAGCGAGATGTTATTTACCGATCGCAGCAACCACTCAAAGAGGTTGAAGACAAGTCAAAGGATTACTAGTTAGAACAAGACCACCTGTCACTTTATCTGATTTAACTAGAAAAGCAGAAACTCTTGTAACTAGTATCTGCAAACCTGTAAAAGTATGAATGATAGGTAAAGATAAAAAAATTGCATATACCCGCATGCTTGGAGTTGGATGTTCTCAGTTGTATTTATAAAACCATGTCTTACCAAAAGGGAGAAAAGCCTTGTTTGTATTTATATACAGTCAGAAGCAGCAAATTATAACTGTAAGCTTGAACCTGAAGAAACTAAATTATTTCTGATATGTATTTTATCAATACAGTAATTTAATGGTTTACATTCTTAAACAAGAATTGTGTAAAATCTCACTCTGGTTGCATTTTAAGTATTTTGCATTACCTCAGAACAGTGATGAAATTCAATTTTTTTTACTACCAGTTCTATGGGCATGGCTTGGTGAGTGTGGCTTGGTGGGCATGGCTTGGTGGGCATGGTGGGAGAAGAATACTGCAAAATCTCCATTCCTCCCCACTCCAGGGGAAGGATACTGCAAACTCTCCATTCCCACCCCACTCTGGGGCCAACCAGAGGCGGTATTTGCTGGTTCTGCGAACTACTCAACATTTCCACTACCGGTTCTCCAGAACCTGTCAAAACCTGCTGCATTTCACCCCTGCCTCAGAACATAAAAAATTATCTATATGCTAGAAATCCTAACTATAAAATATAAATAAAATTATTAACTATTGTAATCTTATATTGCAAATATATAAAATTACAATTCAATTATAAGTTTCACAGTATCAGTCACAAATATATTTTATCAAACCTTGAGTGATACCATATTTCCAACTTTACTGACTACATACTTAAATGTATTTCTTAAAATTGTTTTTAAATTATATTTTATCTCATTTTAAATTGTTTTAATGGTAGAAAAGTTATATAACAATATATAAGTAAATAAATTATGCAAAAGAGAGAAAGGGTACAAGTCTTATACTATTATTTGTAGGCATATGGAAATATAATAATGGATATAGTGGATATTATAGTGGATATAATAATGGAAATTATATATCCATTATAATGGAAAGGGTTATTTTTTGTGCTCTTTTCTGGCTTTCATCCAGACACAAAAAATAAGATAGAACACATATGCACTGAAAAAAATCTGATTTACATTTTGGTATGCATATAATGATGGATTACATTCATAGCAATTATAACAGATTTGTCAGATGGGTCATATTTTATTATTATTATATGAATAATATTTGTATTAAATGAACTACAGCTTGCATTATAGTTTGCATTGCTCACCCAGACCCTAAAAGATACTTTGAATAATTTCAACTTTAAATCTAAAATATATATTCTTCCATTTTTTTTCATTAATTGACTATGCGAAGTTAAAAAGAAGAACAATAGAATAGTTAAGAATAGAGAATAGAAAAGTTAGGAAATATAGAAGGATGGCAAGAAAAAGTGAACATATCTAAGACTGACTGGTGCTAGAAGTAATGATGTATTTGAAAACTGATAATGGATCAATTCACATTACATGGGATATGATTCTGTGCTGCAGTTTTTTCATATAGTATCTGCCACATTTTAAAATAGCAAGAAGATGAATTGGCGTAAACAGATGTAAATTTTTATGCTGATAGCAAGGAGAAAACTTAACAATCTGAATGGAGGTCAGCTTTTAGTTAGACAGCCAGTCTAGAACCCAATACAGGAATAATTCTGATGCCATGAACTTGGAATTTCTGAGTTATATTTATTAGCCAAAAGCTAATATATAGTTAAGTAAGTTTAAACTTAACAGAATGTGAATTCTCTATGAGACTATGCTCTGTCAGAAATAAACTAAGTATGAATTTTATTCATCTAACCTGAAGCTATAATTTATAAAAACGGAAAATTAATCAAGACAAATGTAGTTTATTTCTTGAGGAACATTGATAAAGGAAACCTGTTTCTTTCTTAAACAAAATGCAATGGTAAATAAATTATAGATAGTGAAAAGATTATGATAGCTCTGCTAAGTTGCTGTTATTGTAGTAATTGCTTTTTAAAATTATTTTCTTATTACTTTCACAAAGATATTTATCACTTCAACAGCTGACAAATTGTCTACTTGTTTTATTAACTAGCACATACTAGAATTAGGGTGTCAGGTTTTAGAATAGCATGTGATGAATTTGTGTATAATTTGCCTTTTTAAAATAAACATTGTTCTATTTAAAGGGTTATTTTCTAAATGTCCTGATGTCATATTTCTTTCATTGTATAGTAGCATAAAGTTTGACTTAATAATAAGGCAATGTTACATCCAACGTTGTACATTTTAATATAGTCATTAGCAAGACTTCAAACAACTACATTAAATTACACAAATGAAGCCTGAGATTAAGAAAAAGTTGCGAGATGATATGGATGTACATGATCTGAACCAATGAACTGTGGCCTGAAATGATGTAACAAAATGGGCAGCATTAAGTGGAAGGTTAAACCTACTTGCATCTCGGTTCATTAAACGCAGTTAAAGTGCAAATTCCCTCATTCTGACAGTAGTAATCACAAGGGTTCACTTTCTGGTCACAGCGCTGATTTTTAAACCCCACAGAGCATCTGCAGAATTTCAGTAAAATACAGCTAAATAAATAAATATTCTCCCTTTGTTTTTTGCTGAATATCTTTTAAATGCAAATACATAGCTGATAAAATGAACAATAAGCAAATATGCTCCACCTGATCATGGTAAGTCCAAACTATTAGTGTTCATTAAATCTTACTGATAGCTTGGAAAACCAAGCTAATGTGGGTGCAATTCTCTCAAACACAGGACAGAATCAACAGAATCAAGTTGATCCCTCTTCTATTGTGGCAGACAGCAAGCAAGCACTTTGTAGTGCCTGATAGTCTATCTCTAACCTTAAAGACATATGTATCCCTGGCTGAATGTTGCCTAAATTCTGAATTAAGTTTCGGACCAATTGAGTACACTGACATTCCATATGTAATAGTGCCCCAATTTATCAGGTTATTATCCAAGACAAAGGACGGAAGCTAATAATTCCATATGCTGTCACTGCACCCATATTAGAATTATGATCCTGCCCGAGGAAGGCAAATATAATCTGTTCTCATGGAAGCATGTGTTACATTCCTTAGTTTTTGAATAATTTGTAATAAATAAACACATTTGTTTATCACCCAGCAATGATGCATTCAGAAGAATATCATTACATCCAAATATCTGACAATCTTTTCTTATAACAAAACAATTATGGATTCTTTTAATGAGCATTCTAAGGGCAATGACATTGACATGTTTCACATACATTAAAATTAGGATACTTAGTTTAGACTTATTTCATACAGAACCATTTACAAGAGTGAAATGTACTTTTATAATTACCATAACACAATTGCAATATATGTTTAAAGACTACATATCAAAAGGTCACATCATTTGGATAACTGTGATTTAAGAATTAATTTAAAATTTGAGTTTTAAAGGCTTCCTTAGTACAATACTATTTCTGCAACATTGCAAGTGTTATTCATAAATATGTTGATAAAAATATATTTATCTTTGAACAATGCAATCTATATAATAATTAAACATAGAAATAGTATCATGTAGTTAGGTGTGCCATTCTCCTATCCTTACCATTGACAATTGTCAAAACCAAAGCCAAACCTGCAGCAAAATTTCATTATCACAGCATCACTCTGAAAGAAGAAATTATATTGGCAAAGTGGCATTAGGAATCATGTGGATATAAAGATGCCCAAATTATTTCATAATACTCACAGACAGACAGGTATATTTGTCTCTATATCCAACTGGCAAGTTGCACCATTGTAGCAATAGCCATCACATAATTGGCAGCTGGATGCAATTTTTCCATTTGTGCAGCTATGATTTGTGGGAGGAAAACATGTCACTGTTAACAATGCCATTGCTGATGAATGGGGTGCTTCATTCTATTTTTTTTAATAACATGTTAAATTACTTTCCTTGGTTAATGAAGAAAGCTATTACAGGCTGCTCATCTTAGCATGGTTACTCAATCAATTATATTTGCCATGTTCAACAAACTATGCAGCAAGATCAGAGGTCTTAGCTTGGGGAGTAGTTGTTATAATAGATGTTGACAATTTCGTTGTTTAGTACTAGATGAGTGATTCTAGTGACCAGAAACAATAACTTTACTTGCTTTTAATATCTTGATAACTTAAAGGCATATATATTTACATTTTATCTCACTAATAATTATTATCAAGGGAATAGAAGTATGAATGATTTCCATATCGGTTTCCAGTGATAGTTTAATAATGCAGAAGTAATGAAAATAATTGATTGTGCAAAACCCACCACAGAATATTGAGTATGTTGTGAGGAAGATTAAAATATTTGGATAAATGGTGGACTTAAAAATAAATAGATGACAATATTTACCAAGAATATGAACGTGGAAGATCAGAAGAAATTTGAAATTAAAACTGGTCCTAAAGTTGTGAAAAAGGTACAGTACTTGGGGCTGATTCTTACTGATAAAATTTCTAAGCTATATAAAAATAATTATGTTAAAATATGGAAGGAGATAAAATCAGATAGGAAAATATTCTCATCAATGACAATAGATTTGTCATTGATGAGAAGAATTCCAGTAATTAAAATTAATGTACTTCCTAGAATGTTGCTTCTATTCCAGAACTATACCGATATTGATTAAATATTTTTCTTTTAAACAGTGGCAGAAAGATATTATATATCAGGGATGTAAAACTGGCGGCTTGTGAGTTGGATGTATCATGCACAGACCAGGCCCACTCCAGCTCCACGAAGGGAAAAACGTCACAAAACATCATGTGATTGCAACATGACACCGTGAGTTTGACACCGGTGATGTATATCTAAATTTATTTGAAAAAAAAAGACTTAAATATTAGCTTTTACAGGATGCTAAAGTAAGAGGAAGTCTGGGTTAAATTATATTATGATGCTTGTTGTTTGGTATGTTTAAAAGATTGGATAATGTTGAAAAACGTAAGGTTGTTAAAAATTGAAGATTCTGATTTGAGATTTGGATGGTATGCTTACTTGTGATATGACAAAGTAAATGTTAACCTTGGTTTTAAGAATCATATCATTAGGCAATCAATTGGCCATGCACGGTGGAACTATAAAAGATTGGCTGACAAAGTGCCACTTTGAATATCACTCCATGAAGCATTACATAGAAAAGAGATGTTATTGGAATGTAAATGGATGATGTATCAGGATTTATTGGTATTTGAAAAAGGGGGACTTAAGATAACCAGAAAACAACTAGTAGATGAAGATTTGTTTGTGATTTGTGTAATTATTATATAATTTTTGAAAGATTTAAGCTTGATAAAAAGTTTTGTTTTTGAAGGAATTAAATCTGAATTAGATATCATGTTCTGGAGATGACCACTTGATTGCTAAAGCATATAAAAGTTACTTAAGATGAATTTGGAAGAATAATATGTCAAAGATTGTATGGTAAAATGGCCGATTTTTTTTACGTATAACATAACACTAGATAATGGGGAAACGTATGGACCAATGATTTAAAATTTACTTGGAATTAGAGTTTGAAACAAATTTTTTATTAAATGTTTCATTGGTATTTGACCCTAGAGAGAGGAGCAAAAATGTATAGAGGGATTTCTAACAAGTGTTGGAAATGTAATCAAAATCCAGGTACATTTTATCATATGTGATGGTCTTGTAAACATGTTAAAAAATACTAGATAAACATAGTAATGATAATAAAGAAAACATTGAAAATATAAATATGAATTAAATCCAAAGCTTTTCTTTTAGGTATTATTATCAAAAAACAGTTTGGGACACTTTTTTTACATGGTGACTGCTGTTAGGATTGCACTTGTGATTGTACATGGAATTGGAAATGAAAAGATATGCTAATTGTTGAGAGTTGGGAGGGGGTGGGGTGGAGATTCGGAGGGAGAAAAGGAATGGTTTTGTGTGCACGTGCACTTTCACAAATGCAGCTTTGCACATGTGTGCACATGCATGTGCTCACCTACCACTTCCCCGGCCTGGTTCTGAATGGATTGTAGCCTGGCACTGGGCCATGGATTGGGGGGTTGGGGACCCCTGGACTAGATAACTTTATAAGAGAAGACTGGAAGCCATGTGTGGACTTTCTATATGTTAAATATAATAACAGATGGTGAACAGAGAGATTTGATGATTGGTGTAATAGTTGGGCTAATCTGTTGACTTTTTTTTCTTTTTTTACATATATGTTATGATTAGATGTTGGATAGACTTGATTATTGGACAGAGACTTCCTCAACTGGAATATTTATTTAATAAAGTAGTTTTGTTAAAAAAAAGAGTAGGAAAGGTTACAACTATTTGTAGACACATTATATAAGGAGAGGAGAACCTATCAGGTTTTTTAAAATGTACTTTTCAGCATCTAGCCGGGGTGGATTTTTTAAAATCCAAATATTTTTTTTAAAATATTTAATGTTTTTATATTTATGTTTAATGATAATGTTTCTGTTTAATGATAATATTTGACATTTAAGGTTTTCTTTCTTTTTTGTACACAATAATATTTTTTTCTTAGTGTTGGATGTTCCTTTTTCTACTTTTCTGTTTTGTATTTTATTCTTGTTGATAAAAGAAAATAACTTTTTAAAAAAGGAAAAAATAATGAAAAATGTACTATCCAGGTATGTGATCTTCATATATTCTACAATAGCTAGTAGGGGCCAATAATTCTTCTAAAATTGGAAGTAATATTTGGTTTTTCAGTTTTATGGACACAAATCTGATATTAGCATGAATTTCCAAAAATGACATTAAATTAAATTTTAAATTCCTGGTAGATTTCTTAACAAATTCAAGAAGCAAAGTGCACTACATTTTAAATAATGCTCTTGTATAGATGTGTGTTTGGAATTATCATTTTGATTTTCTCTATCCTTTTAGTTTTCCATTCAGTTAAAACTGTCATATGCAGTATATATTTAATTAATTTTTCATGAAAGGCAAAACATAAATATTTTAATCTGCAAATTAATTACTATGGGACATTTACAATATGGAAAATGTATAATTAAAATATTTTCCCACAATAATAAGTCTATGCACATATTTTTTTATAACAGAGCAGATGGTTACTGAAAATTGTACATTAAGGTACACTATTCAGAGAACACCCAAAATTCCCTATCTAATTTCATTAAATCTACTGAATTAATTATCAATACTGAATGTAATAGATTTTTGATTACTTTTTTTTTTGCTGCAGTAAAAAAATATATACATTTCCAGCTATTCAATTACATGATTTATCACAGCTTTAACTTACTTGCACATTATGTCATCATTGTTCTTGTCTATGATGCATTGACCTCCATGACATTTTACACATTTGTCTATTTCACATTTTACACCTTCGTATTGTAGAGGACAGAAACATTCTATGCTGCCATCATCAGCAATGATGCAAGAGTCAGAATTAACACAATAATGGTGGCAAATATCTGCAATGAATACACACATATACATGCATAAGACATCACAATTATCTTATAAGCATACTATAAGCATATTAATAAATTGATTGAATCAATAACTATTTTAATAAGTTATCAAAGATTTTCTTTATAGGACACATATATAGCTGAACATATACACATATACACATCTATATTTATTCATTTCAAAGGCATAATCTAATAGATTATTTAAAAATATTCAAAATGAGACAAAAATTTGTCAACATTTTTTTAAAGACACTTTTCTTAAATCATAAGAATGTTCCTTTATGGATTTTTTTTTTGAACATTTGCCATCATTTTTCCCCTTCCCCAACCATCGAAGAATGATTTCAGATCTAAAGCAAGTGGATGCTAACACAATTCTTGTTCACAATTACAAAATAAAACAAAAAGGAAACAAACAAAAACAAACAATAGGTGCTGCAATTTATTTAGAAGGCTGAAGAAGGCAGGCAAGTGTAAACTATATTCTACAATCTCAGTTTCACTAAAGAGAGCGATTGAATTTCCACTTCCTGAATGATCTAAGTACCACCAAGTTTTCTGTGAAAGAAAAAGCTAAGCCTTTTATTTCTGTGATATAACATTTGCCTGAGGCTCATTTATTGTAGGTACAGTATGTCTATGTAAACCTTGGTGCTTTGTGCATGCATTCAGATATTCATGTATACATATACAAATGTGGATATGTAAGAACACTGCCTACTCCCCAAACTGTATTAATGAAGATGGAACTATAACATATTAAATATAAATAGGAGAGGAAGGAAAAGACGGGCAAAATATGGTTCAGTGAAAATAAGATTGGCAAGAAGAATGCTAAGGGATTTAAAGAACAAAATGCAATGTAGTAAGGGCAGTGTAAGTAAATATGTTTTGAAAGTACAGAAATATATGTAGTTTTTCTTATTTCCTGACATTATCTTCTCCTTACTTCTTTTTAAGGTTTTCTTGTACTTTGCATGATGTTGTTTACTTTGAAAGGCGATGGGATGATGAGGAAATGAATGTAGGCAGGTTTTTCTGGATGGACTGGACTTGCTACTTTTTCATTATGACACCAACTTATTCTTTGAACTGCATTCCAGGTGTGCTGTGTACCCTAATGCAGAATTAATGAGAATACACACATGGGCACACATGCACGCACCCACCCACACCCTTGTGTTTGGAAACTTTTATTATTCTCCGGACAATATATTATTAATATGTATTCACTTTTGAAAATTGGCAAAAACATGGCTGATGCATTTGTTCTTCCTAGTGGTTTGTTTTAAGTGCCTATTTTCGCATTTGGTATTTAAATCACCAGAGTTTGCAATATATATATCTACATACACACAAACATACATATATTCCAGAAGCTGACAATCTCCTTGTAATCCTGTTTTATGGTTTTTATTTAGAGCAGACACTATTGCAGTTAATGTTGCAACTATCTTGTATTTTATGAGATAGACATTATTGTGTGTAATAATGGCCAATAAGAAGGTTAGAGTTTGCTTCCCTCCTCCAAATATTTGTCTTTGTAAAAGAGAAGATAGGTTTGCAGACAAAAGGAAAGCTGCAGATATACTATACAAGAACTGGTTCTAAAATGTTTGGACCATTTTAGCCATTTAATGTTTTCTTATTCCTTTTTGTTAAAGAATGTTTTTTCCATACAGGTTTCAGGAGTTCTAGGGGTTCAAAATAAAAGCAATTTTTATACACAGAGAGAGAGATGGGCTGCCAGCGGTTCTCCTAAACCGGATGTTAATTTTCGGAGCAGTTCGGAGAACCGATTGTTGGAAGAAATCTTTTCCCACTTTACAGGGCTAATCCTACAAGGGAGGCAGGAAGGAAACATTCTGGTATTCCTGTATTTCTAGCCTAATCCTTATCTTAATTGCCCTGCTGCTTTCAGTGTTTTCAGAAACTGCCTCTAGGTTAAGCTTATTATGTTGTAAGCCTTAGCAGCCTTTCTATCTGTAGACCGAGCTTCTCTGGAGTCACTCCCGCCAGGAGTTTTTTTGTGATACTCTTATTCCTGGGGATTGACTTTCTTAAAGATTGTTAAAGGGTTGTTTTAAGCTTTTTGGAGTATGCTTCCAACACAGCTGAAACAGCTATTTAGAGAAGGGTTGGCATAGTCATAGAAGAAATGGCTGAGATGCAAACTTGGCATTTTGTCTAATTTTTTTACTGCCTTTGTGGGGGCATGTGATCTTTCCTTAAATCTGGATGATTACCTAAGGATATCTTGTGAGGTGAGTGAGAGCACTCTGGTATCTGTAAGTGGTGCAAATGGATCTAAGGATTGTTTGTCCTGGGTGGGAATAGGAAACTGTGCTTTGTCAGTTCACTGAGCACAGGAATCTCTTGTCTATGGGGATTCTTCAGTTATTCAGGTCATGGTTGTCCCAAAGGTGCTTTTTCCAAGTGGCAACTGGCCTTTCTTGGTTTCCAGAAAGTTCAGTTGCCTCTTGAAAAAGTACTTTTGGGACAGAAGTCTCTTGCATTGCTTCGGAGTGGGCAAGGCAGATGATTGCTCACTGATAATAAGTGGATCCTCCTTCCAATTTCTTTTAGTTTTCTCTCATGATAATATGGCATAGCAACATGGAACCAATTGTAGAAAGTTATCACCCACCCATCTCCGAGAAGAATGAAATATTTTAAGAAATATTAAAAAGGAAGAATATATTTCCATGAATGAGAAATGGAGAAACATGTTTTCTTAGAGGCAGAAAACAGCTCCCACCTTCCTTAATAGCCCACAGAAGATGTCAGCACTTAAGAGATAAAGAGATAGATAGCTATATTCATAGGCAAAACTTCCCTGCAGCAAGGTCTGAACAAAGACAGAATGGGATTAGCCCTCACTCAAGATCTTAATTTGTTAATTTGTCTCTTTAGCTCATTTTGTAGCCCAAATATGGCCACCCACTTTCTGGAGAGCTTAAATGACCTCTCTGCTAAAAGGTTTCATTTTATGAGCAATGGTAACTTGGCTGCTGATAGTTATCCTTGTATTTTAACTATTTTAATTCCTCAATCTGCTCTGGCAACCTGCCTGATTTGTAACTCCAGATTGCAGGTATTGCTGAGGAAAAAGAAGGTATTCAGACAGAATGGTTTAGGTTTCCATGACGGCTGTGACTAATTGATCTTCAGTGAGTATTCCCCCATTTTTAATCTAATGACTAGTATTTAGGGCAGCTTTTTGCAAGCAAAGAATCTTTTTGCAGTTTTTTACAGGTAATCCTTGACTTACAACAGTTAATTTAGTGACCATTCAAAGTTACAATCGCACTGAAAAAAGTGGCTTATGACTGTTGTTCAAACTTACAACTGTTGCAGCATCCCTACGGTCATGAGAGGGCGGGCAATGCGAAGTGCCCTTAGGCGTAAGTGACATCGAATTGGCCATGACCATCCAACCATGCCCACTCAGCCATTATGGCAGAGAACCAGTTGTTAAAAAATTTGCAGCCCACCACTGCACACACACAAACATTATTAAAGCATTATGATAAAAAAAAAATAATATGTCATGTCTGTTTTGTTATTATATTTGTCTGAGAAAAGGAACTTTTCTTGTGATTTTGCTCTTAATTATACAGTTTTGTTCTGGATGCACAGTATTTTGTCAAATGATTGCTTTTAAAAACTGAAAAATAGCAAGTCTGTTCTGATTTTTGCTAATTATACTCCAGTTATTTTGTACTTACAATCTTGACATCTGTTCCCTGTATGTTCAGGTTGACATTGACAGTGGGGCTGATTTCCAGCAGTGACACTGCAAGTTCCTCCATTCTGACAAAAGTGATCACAGACTGTTTTATTGCAATTTGGACCTGTAAACCCCAGTGTACAAATGCATGCAGGTCTTCCTAAAAGAAAAAATGAAATATCTGATAGGATAGCTCTAATTATGTACACCTTTCTTATTCATACTGATAATATGAATACTACAATTTAGAAAAATCAATCAGCATCATATGACATCTATAAATATATACATCTATAAATATTTTTAACACATATACTGGTAGTCCTTATTTAGTTACCATAATTTGGACTGGCAAATCGGTTGTTAAGCAAAGCAATTATTTCAATTTTCCTTTGTGTTAGAGATCTGTGAAGGTCATAATTGCAAGGATTGGTCATAAACTTACTTTTCCATCATCATCATACTGCAATTGGTTATTACATGAGGTAGCTGCTGAATGAGGACAATCTATAAATCAAAGCCCTTGATTATGCTTTTTATTTCTTTAAAATCCATTACAATAACTTATTTAGTTTGAAAATAGCTCAAATTATTTTGAGTTTTAATTACATTTTCCATATGTATGTTTTAATTAATTGATGACATTTCTTTGTTCAGATATTATTTTACTAAATCTGAAAAAATGCACACATTTTAATTAAAGCTATCCATATGATCCACACTAAAATATCCCAATACCATAAATTATAAGAAAACAATGATTAAATCTACAGTTTGCAGTGGAATTTATTCAACTAATTAATATTTGTGTAGACAATAATCTAAAAGTTAAAGTTTTTTTTATCTCCTTATGCAGCAAATAATGACTTACAGTGAATTTATTTTTTTCCTAAAAAAATAATTAGAAATACCAATACTAATAATATAATAGTATATTTATAGACCAATTTCCAACTTACAGAAAAATAAAGCACAGTGCAACTTAATTTAAGAAGAATATCATCCAATAAAATGTAAGCATTGAAAATGTATCAAGGCTGTAACATAAATGTACTAATTAAACAGATTTAACATTTGAACTTGTTCAGAAACAGGGCATAATAAAATTAAACAACATTTATTGTAATGATTGAGGATTGTACCACTAATAATTAGTTGAAATAATCATTCTGCAATTTAATTTACATTTAATTGGGAAAGTTATTAGTAGGAAAATAAGTAAATAGGCCATAAAATAAAAATTATCATTATCGGAATTATGTTTTTCAGCTATTTAGCTGTTTGGTATCTTAATCTAATCATTATTACTAGTCCCTGCCCCTTCCTTCTTAATCCCCATCCATTATCCAATTCAAAATGGGAAGATTTAGCGTATTGTAACTGGGTAGGAACTTAAAGCTGATATCCTTTTCTTTAAACTGATAATGGCTACCAAGAATACTTATGGATATAAAGCTGTAAAATAATTATATAAAACTCAATTATTTGAACTACAATTCAAATAATCTACAATCAAAAACATTTTGTGAAAACACAGGAGCAGCATTGGAATGTTTTAACTGAAGCTCTTGTATATTTTCTTCCAACATATTTACTTGATAAATTATAATAATTTACTTGATAAATTACTTGATAAACTGCTGTGGAGTAAGAAAAATATTAAGGCCTAAGCACCTATACCTGTAGCACCTACTATCAACAGTAGATGAAAAAGTATAGCTGTCAATGGATTGCATGTAATACTATCAGTACTTAAAGTTGGAAAATTCTTCAATATTGGAATAATGCCTCTTAACATGCCCAACTCAGTACAGCTTTAAATACAAATATTATACCCAAATCCTCCTTCAACCTTTATTGGCCAGCCAATACAGTTACAGGTTATTAATGAAAAATTGCTTTTGCAATCATTTAGTAAATGAAGGGGAAAACTCACTAGGATGACATGCATTTCAGCTCTCTTTTAAGATGATCTAAGGGTATAACCCAGTACATAAAACTACTGATGCAGGAATATTTTAGCTGTCAACTTTTGTCCTGTTCTACAAGCAGTGACTAGTAACTTTGGCAGTATGTTCTCTACCTAAAAGATTAAAAGTTACACCAAATGTGGATGGAACTTACAGTTTTTCACATCTCAACCATTTTTGAGGATCTTCATCCTATCTAAGAGACACTAATTCTTTGTTACAATTCTTTCCCAAAGCACTAATCTGATGTGAAGAACAATCTTTTCTATTTCTGTTATGAGAGGCTACAGAGCTGCCTTTGTTTTTTTCTTAATTAATGTTCACATCTCCTGACATAGATATCTGAATCCTGAAGTCAACTGTACATTAAAAAGAGCTGCAGCCTCGTGTTGTTTTAATGATTGTCTGAGCACATTCAGTTTATTATACAATCTCATTCTGGTTTTTTTGTCTGCACTGAGTTATTGAATATGCCAAATTAATCAGCTTCTAAGAAATCATTTCATGTGTCTTTAATATTATGAGACACTTCTGAAGAGAGGTAGAAACACCATATTGTTCTTCAAGTTCAATACCTCATTTTGTTACCTTACACAAGAATTCCTTTTAAATTATACTGGCCCCTCATGACCCATTTGGCATTAAAGCAGGCTAACATTTTCATCATGGAACACAGGACTATTAAATCAAATAAAAGTCTTTCTTACAGTCATTGACCACTGTAAAACAATGTAAAATTATCTAACTTATAACTTATGGAACAGGTAGCTAGATTGTAAAGATCTAATGATCAGAACTATGCATTTTTTAAAGGAATAACTGTAAATCTTTGGAAATTTCTCAGTATGCATATGGTTGGTAAGAGGAAAAATGGGTGCCTGAATTGAATTGCCTCTTCCAAACCTGCCATATAACCCTTAACACTAGATGTGGTTTCCACACTCTCACATTGCAAGGAAAACAAGGAAGCCATTCCTAGTAAATTTTCTACATATATCAGTATCATTTTTTTTAGAAGAAAACCAAAAATCAAATGGCTTTTAATGCTTTATACTTTAGTCGTAACAATCCCATGAAATTTTATGACTAATAGTAATAATTAACTATAGAATAACTGTTTTCCATTGTCTACAATAAATAAAGAAAATTAAATATATATATATATTTACCGAGAACCGAAGCTATGCATGTTCCTCCATTCTGACAATAATTGTTACAATGGTTAATTTCACATCTGTCCCCTGAATAACTTGGCCAACAATAACATCTTTGATCACCTTTTTCATTTATAACACATCTACCTCCATTTTCACAAGCCAGGTTGCAAGTCTCATCTGTAGGTAAGATATAAACACAAAGGTCATGACAGGAAATGATTATCATTATCATTGTTCATCCAGGAAATGAAAATAAAGAGCCAGAATAAACAAACTGTTAACACAGAAGAACATTAATGAATACAAAATCAGTTGCAGCCATTCAGTCCTGTTTGTTGCTCAGAATTCATATGAACAACATGTTTGACTGAATCATCTCAAGGCCTTGCTACTAGTAGAGTTCTGCAAAGCACTCAACTGAGTAAGTCATGCAGCACATTGGTATAAGCAAAACATCATTGTTGAAACACTGAAGTAGCACTAACCTTCAATAGCCTTGACATAGTTCATTTGAAGTCTCTCCTAAGTATTCTGAATTAACATTTTTCCTATACAGATAACACTTCAATTGGAATCAGTGGTAACGAGAATGATTATGGGGAACTGGCATGCTGAGCTGTGAAAGTCACCAAGTTTTGTAGAGGACCCTGATGTATTAAAGCTATGAATATAAGTGCCAGCTTCCTTTGTGAATTATTTTCGCAAATTTAATCTTAATGCAATTGGTACAGCAGATTTGTACACTGATGTTGAATTAGAATATTGTACCAGCATCATAACAAAAGTAGATATTTTTTTGCAAAATTGATAATGTCCAGATATATTAGATATGCAACTCTCAAATGTCATATTAGTAAACTGCAATCTTTATTTCTTTGCTAACTTTGTGTCTTTATATTTATATGTGGCAACTGATATGATTATTGTTATCATTGTTGTGATTCATTTGATTGGTTTTAACCTTGCTATGGATGTTTTGTTTATGTATCCTGTAAGCTGCTTTGAGGTTTTTCATTGTAGAACAGCAGAAGTATAGTATATAAATGACTAACAACATTGAGAGGTGCTGATGTCTTTTAAATTATGTAAATTTAGTGGGAGGGAATTTTAGATATTAGAATACAACTTTTAGGTAGATTTAACTTTAAAAGCCAAGGTTTTATAAGTCAAATACTAATCAAAATTAATACCATTCTGCATTTTTTTTAAAATATTCAAATGGATTCCTTTACTTAAATTTCTGATATTGAAAGAAATATAAAAATTGAAAATTTAGCATTATTCACTCACCCACAATTACTTCATGGAAAATTAAGTTCTTAAATAAATGTCAATACCCACCTAACATGTTCAAATCACTGCATTTTCCATTAAATATTGTCTTTCCTTCTGGACATATGCAAGCTGCACCTGAAGGGTTGAGTAAACACAGGAACTCACAGGTTAACTGCAGACAAGGATTGAGTGCTATTTGGAAGGAGAAGAGAAAGAAGCATAATATGAATTATTTTTCAAATAAATAATGAAATAAGAAACAAGGCCCTTATAGTATAGACATTAAGATTTAGCCCTGAGCCTGCCCCCCCAAGCCCATTAATACAAGAAAAAGGAACAACTTTAGACAAATCCTGATCCTCTGTTTTCAAGGGATCGCGTCCTGCCCCATACATCCCTACGACCAATTCGCTCGCACAGAGAGGGACTTCTCCAGGTGCCGTCCACCAAACAGTGTCGGAGGGCGGCGCCTAGGAGCAGAGCCTTCTCTGTGGCGGGCCCAGCCCTGTGGAATGACCTCCCCCCTGATATCAGGATTACCTCTGATCTCCGCTCCTTCCGTGTAAAGCTCAAGACCCACCTCTTCCAATTAGCTGGCCTGGCTCAACCATAGTTTTATCCTATTGCTCCTGACGGGTTTTTTAAATTTTGTAATTTTAACTGAGGGTGTTTTAAATAGTTATTTAATTTTATTTTTATATATATTTTATGAGTGTTACCTCCTCCAGGTACATGTATGTGTATGTGTTTATTTGTATTTGTATATGTATTGTATATATCTGTATATTGTATGTGTTTTATTGTACGCCGCCCCGAGTCCTTTCGGAGAGGGTGCGGCTAACAAATTAAATTTCATTTCATTTCATTTCATTTCATTTCAAGGACATGAGCAGATTCTCAGATAAGAAGTGGTAAGCAATTTGAGCAATAAACTCAAATACAAGAAACAGTTTCATGTAGTGGTTAAGACATCCGGTTAGAAACTGGGAAAATTATGAAGTCAGATTAGTGATCCTGCTTTCATTTTATTTATTTGTTTTTTATACCTATTTATCTGAGGTCTACTCCATAAATCATGATGAAAAAGAAAATATACCACATTTTGTGTCATTATCTACTTCATGATTTCTTTCCCAACAATTTGTCTCCAGCCTTCAGCAGTAAAGGTTCTACTACAAAATATTTTATTATTAAGCCCAGTAATTGATCTTTCTATAGTTTTTATTTTATTCCTAATACTATCCCAAGTTCCCCAAAATAGCTCATTTACTAAGTCCCTGAAGTCTAATGTATAATGCATGGGAAGGCGTGAATAAGTTATATATATATATTAGTATGCTATTTTGAATATTGAAATATTTTAAATTTTCCCGCCTGAAAGTAATAAAATGTACTCACAGTGTATTTGTTTGTAGCGATGTGAAATCAAGGCACTTTTTGTTTTATCAGTCTCCAAGTTCAAATATTCTACGGCACCATGGCCAAATTTTTGCACTCTAAATGCACCATTTTTAGGTCCAGCTCCATATATATAGTTTTCAAAAATATCAATTCTATGAGGATGTAGTAAGCCTTAAGTAAAAAGAAATACAAGGACATGAGCAGATTCTCAGATAAGAAGTGGTAAGCAATTTGAGCAATAAACTCAAATTTACATTTGGATGTGACATTTCTGTACCAACATATACTGTAAATTAATGTTGGTATTTTTGTAGTGATATTTTGGTTTTATGAACAGTATCTGGAGTTGATAAAGTTGACAAGAAAAATAAGGAATCCAGTGTGACTTCTCCACTGGAAATAAGTATCCTTCCTATCCAGCAAAAGTTTCAGATGAAGTTCCTTCAACTGATAATTATACTATAGAATTCATCATACACTATTTTAGGGTTCAACACAACGAAAAGGGCAACTCTTTTATATCTCTATTCATATTTATTTTCTTTCTTCTGAACAGGGAGTTCTTATCAGCATAATGCATGGAAAATCTGAATTAGCTTTTAACATTACAGAAAGTTTCCTCAGCTAAAATAATTTAAATAAAGAAGTTGTTAATTATTATCATTTTCTAATACATTTGCAGAAGTATCAAAAGCTGCCAAAGTACTTTATCATATAAACCCTAAAACATACTTTGTCGATTAGTTCACAGACTTCAAATTGGTTTCAATTTGGAAAAAATTAAAAAAACTCTAGGAGAAAATCAGATCTTGGGGATATGAATAGTATGCACATGCACGCGCGCGCGCACACACAAACACACACACACACACACACACACACATGCAGTGTATATAAAAACTCTACACACTTATTAAAATGCCAGGCATTTGAGATGTAAAGAAACCAGACCAAAATAACTCACTTCTGATTTTATTCCAGCTTTAGTACAACATATAAACTGTACAATTCAACTGAAAATGATCACACCTTACCAGTAGGGGTCCTTAGGCAAAGACTCCCTAGCTCTTCACCTGCCTACTTCAGATATGAGAGTCATAAACTAGGAGAATCATAATAGTTCAGATGATGCCTAGAAGCATCACAAGATCTGTATCACATGTTGTCAGGACAATCTGACAATAAATAGGCTATGGGAATAAACCATGCATAAACAAAACAAAAGAACCTGGAATTGACGGAATGCTACCAGAACAGCAGACGTAATGAGACATGATATATGAAGCATAAGAGGATTCTACACCCACACTAACTGAGAAACAGCCAATGACCCAATGTTTCAGCATAGTGAAGCGAAAGCTGCTCTCACAACCAGATAGGCTATTTATACATTACATCCTGGACTCAAGAAAACCCAGAAGAGCACGTAGATGTGCAGCCAACACCTGAAGTGGAATGAAATTGCCACTCCATACATTAAAAACACAGAAGTTTATATGAGGTATAAGATCGTGGATAAACTAACAGAATACCAGAGTTGGAAGAGACCTTGGAGGTCTTCTAGTCCAATCCCCTGCTCAGGCAAGAGCCCCTATGCCATTCTGGACAAAAAGCTGTCCAATCTCTCCTTAAAAATCTCTAGTGATTTTACTTTAATTTGTTTATTTGTAATTATTAAATTTGTAAACTAGCTAAACAGTCAACCCTCACGATCAATGCTCAATGTCAACCAATGCTTGGTGCAGAAGTATATATTCAGATAGTATATTAGAAGATGCTAATAGAGCCCTCACAGGAATCCTTACAAACACAAACCAATAAACTGAATACATTTACAGCCTCTGTAATCCTGGAGGTGGTTGATTACACAATCAAGATGAAAAGCAATACATATCTCCCCTCACTCCCACCGCCCCGGAAAATGAGGTTAGACGATAAGATCAAGGCAATTTGGAGAGAAGTTAATAAGCTGGTGGAACTACTTGGCCACTGAAAAAAAAAATCCAGCTGCTGTTTCCATGTAAAGCCCTAGAGACTGTTAATAGGGTCTCAGAGCACTGGCTACTAGGATAAGGAGATATATTAGAAAAGCAGAGATCAAGAAGTAAATGCCCTATTCTCCAAAGAACCAACTAAAGTATAATCCCAACTGCAATGCAACAATACAGTAACAGCAGAATCACACACAGTAGAAACTGAACAAAACTAGAAGAACATATAGGAAAAAGAGAAGATACATAATGCAAAGTGTCTGCTTTGAGAGCAGACCACAGTAAGATTCCAGAAAAAGAATTAGTCACTATCACACTACTAGACATCCAGTATTGAATCAAGAACATGAATTGCTGGACAGCATCTGTCCTGGGCCTTGTTCACACCTTCTGTCAAAAATACATGAACGCTTAGCAGCACAGAGGAAACACCTGCTAGGAGCAGACTCCTACCCAGACTGCTGAACACAAGGAAAGATGCTGGTTATGAAACAGCCTCATATCTCACTAGTGAACAATAACAACAACATGGAAAGTCCTATCAGGTACCAAAGCCACCAAGCTATAGGACCCATATGAGCCAGTATATGAGCACATCTCAGAATTGAGAACAATACCAGAGGCTCAAAACACCAGTTGCTCATAGATATGCCCAAGACCTAAAGCCTAGACAATCTGAAAATAATTGGAATTAACTACAGGAAATCCTATGACTCAAAGTCACAAACATGGATCTGTGGATACTGGCACTATACTGAGTCAACACAGCACTGGTTGCCATGTGACTGTGGGATACCAAGGTACTTATAGCTGGTCTGTAGAACTACCAGTAGGTCACATACCAGACATACAGACGAGCTATGAATACCTGGTATCCCACAGGCATAAGGCAACCAGAAAGACAAGGCAAGGAAGATAGCAACTTCTAAATATCATCAAAAGATAGAGACCTGAAGACCCAGCTCAATGAAAAGAGTAAGATCCACACCATCAACACGTATGCACTATACCTTGCTGGTATAGTGAATTGGCCCAAGAAGGACACGAAGGCTGCCAATGTGAAGACCTGGAAGTTTCTCATAATGTACGAAGACTTCCACCTTAAATCCAAAATCCAGAAATTGTATACCAGCCTGAAAATGGCCAGATGGAATCTGAGGAGTGTCAAAGCCACTGTCCTGAACAAACGTCAGGGTGTCCACATCAGTAACATGGCACCCATTGATATGCTGCTGAGAGAATGCCTCAGGCAGCAGCAGATGTGGAAGGAAGTTTAGACAAAGAAAGTACTACAGCAAGACAAGATCCTGCATTGGATGTACCATCAACAGATAATGGAAGATAATGATAAGCACTGAAGCACTGATCATAGCAGTACTAGAACAGACACTAAGTAGCTTTAGAGAGGCCTCTGAGACAGTTTTCAGAGACACATGGTGGCAGGATGTAAGATCCAGAAAGGAACAGCATATACTGAACAGCCCAAGCAAGTAACTGGCATTGTGTACAGGAACATCTGCATAATGTATGGACTAGACCCTCTCAAGTCCAAATGGGATATTCCACAGAAGGTCTGAGAATAACAGAGCTAAGAACCTGTGGGACTTCCAGATCCAGATGGACAGGTAGGTACTGGCCAATCAATACTATGACAGATATTGTGATAGTAGACAAGACAGAAAATAGTGATGGTCATAGATGTAGTGGTGCCAAGTGACAGCAAAATCAGCAAAAGGAGTTGGAGAAGTTGGAGAAGTACTAAGGACTTAGGTAGGATTTTGAAAAGCAAACGCCAAACTGGCTCAGTGGTGGTACAAGCACTCGGAGCTGTGACTGCTATGCTGAAGGAGGGTTTCCAAAAGATCCTGGGAATATTAGAGCTCTCTGTCCAGAAGAGTGCAATGCTGGGAACAGCTAAGATACTGAGCAGAACCCTCAAACACACACACACACACACACACACACACACACACACAAATATATACTTACCTTGCTTGCTGCTAACACATATAACTGAATCAGAGCCATCAAAACGAATACTGCCAATTACTGATAATTCAAAATCAGCCCAAAACAAGCGTTGACTGAAGTTATCAACCACTAGACCTGTAAATATATTAGTTAAGAATTTGAATGTAAATCACTGCATAAGAAAATAATCTCGCAGTCCTAGATTGTTTTTTACAGAACTGTACAAAATAATAGGTGGCATGTAATTTTAGAAGTGTGCTTCTAGAGTTGGATTTCTCCATAGGACACTGTAGTTAGTCCCAATCTACAAACAGTTATGTAACATCTGACATAATTAAAGCCATCCTTTCAAAAAGATGCACAAGAACAGTGGCTGCAACATTTGAGCATGCAGATGTTATACCTAACAATTGCTTGATGCAAAAGTCTCTGAAAGAGAATGCTGGTATAAATCAGGAACTGCCTGTATAGTAGTTTGCATTTGGATGTTACGATATTAATGGAATAAAAGAGGACCAAAATTAGGGGTAAAGTTAAATTTGAAGGAAACCCTGCAATCCTTCATACATCCTAGACTACATATGCAAACCAAAAGTCATGTTTCTAGACTTGATGCAGTTTCCAGTTGCAAAAAATACATCTATTAGAGAAAGGTATGCAGAAATACATGCCACTTTAGGAAAAAACTGCTTTCTGTCACATTAAGTATGAAAAGAAGGTAGAAAAATCAGATATTAATATAAAATGAATACAAAAAAATTAAGAGATGGTGGGTAGAAAATGCATCCTAAAAATTAAGCAAATTAAAATGTATGCTAAAAAGAACAAAACAAAAATGTAAATATTTTTAAATCATAAATATACAGTAAAAGACAAAAGAGATAAAAGTAGCATAAGGAAGAAAAATGTGTAATGAGAAAAATCAAACTTGTCACATTCACCTATTTAACTAAACTGGCTACAAATTTATATTATAAGGTTTCATAAAACCACTACAAGGTCTAAGCAACTAAATGAAGATATAGCCAGGATCAATGAATTGATCATAATAAATAAGTACTTCACTTTGCAATATTGATTTCATATTCAGCATTAATTATGGTGGAATCAATGTACATTTTCCAAAGTAAAAATTTGCTTATAATGAGTATTACTGAATTCTAATGCAGACTAAGATTGGCTACGCTTGACATCTTATTTTCACTTCAGAACAATTATAAACATTACAGTTATCTACTGTACTTTAAATTAACTCCAACTTTTCCCAAGATCAGTGCAGACATTTAATTTAGACTTTGTTCAATTTTTGACAAAAGGACATTTAAAAAACTCAGTAATACAGAGTTGTGTTCAGAGTTTGTAATCTGCCACTGTTTTGTTAACATTTTAAAGTACACTTGATTCATACACTCTAAATGATAGGTAAAACTTTTATGTCAATACTGAGAACACTTATGTATGCAAATAAGAATAATAATTGTTTCTAACAACTCTAGTACATAAGAACAAAAACAGAAATGATACAATATTGTATTAATCCTTCTTGATTCTTAGAAGGATTCAAAACATAATCTTCTTTAATTTCTTGCTCTCTATTTTTTCCTGATTCCCAAGATTTCATTCTATATTAAGAAAATGTATGTCTGTATAATATTCTATAGTAAAAATATCAGCTATATGTAGGATGCATAGATGTCTAATGTTACAATTCCTTGTAATGTATGTATAAACGTACTTAACAAAAAGCTGTAATTTGTTTCATGTTGTCACTTTTTCACTTTCTTAAACTTTATGTTTATATTCCTTGCATAACTTTTATACATTACATATAGATTTCTAAGATCAATATACAGATTGTTATGTCAACTCTGTTACACTGTTAAAAAATAAGGTTTCCTAGTAAAATTCCAGTTTAAGGAATGCTTTGATGGCTACATGCTTTATAAAAGTTAGGATTATATCTCCACTGAAGGACATTGTTTACTGTACAAATAAGAATGATGTCAATGCATTCTTTCCCACATTGTTCTTCAGTTTTCTTCTTTGTCATATGTGGACATAACATTATCAATGATTGAACAAAATATTAATATTAATTTTTCTGTACAACAAACTTTAACAATGTGGATATTATTGATTTATTTGTATGCTACTCATTGTAAAAGTCAGAAAGCAGCAATTGTGCAATCTGTCTTACAACCTGTAAGGTTAGTAAAAATATCGGACAAATTGGTTTGCTTACCATATTTATTTGAAAAGCTGTAGATAATAAATTATTTGAAATTTTAAAAAGATGTAATGGTCAAATTCAGCTGTAACTATTTGTCATTGTGTATGGAAACTTTTAAAATTGCTTCTTTTGCAATCACAACAGTCAGGTACAAATCACAATGATGGAAACAGGCTGAACTGCACATTGCCCAACCACTTATACTGGATCCCAACAGTGAAGAGTATGCAAGTCATGTACTATGTGTCACAACATTGTGGTGCATATTTCGTATCATATTGATTTAAAAGATTGATATAGCTACTTATCTTAAAATGCTAACTCTGGGTTGTTCATTATGTAATTTACTTAATCCCTCTTACAGATACCTATGACTGAATTAATAAATATAAAAAACAAGTACTACGTACATAGTTCTATATATTGTATATTGTCTATATATTGCAAGGATATGCTATCCTTAAAGTACAATCTGGATGTGACATTTGAACAACATAAAAATGATTCTCTGGAAAGTACATCCTTGCAACTTCAAGGGAGGAAAAAATAGAAAAAAGTCATTTTTGCAGGATATAGAAAACTATTGAACAATACAAAAACCACTGAATCAGGATTATTACTGAGTTGCAATATAGTGCAGAATAACATTTCAGAATAGCTGAAATGGAGTTCATTAATAAATAACATATTGTTAAATTTTAACTGTACCTGTTGGTCTTTGTAAATTTTTTTGTACTATTATCCTCCTCAAAGTACCATCCATCGCTGCTTCTTCTATATGAGAACGATCTCCAATTACAGTCCAATACATCATGCTGGAAATCCCAAACACAAATCACATAGTACTGTTCCATTATACTTAACACAAAGAGCCTGCTACTATATGTCAGTTTATTCATGTTCTTCTGATAATTCACAAAACTACCTATCTTTTACTTTGAAACTGAAGAAACTCTATTCCATGAACCCAAATGAAAAACTAATGAGAATAATGCCCAGACATAAACTCTAGACTATGTACATGGTACCTTGTCATGAGATATTTTAATATCTCTGGTTAATTGTGGATGGGCTGTAATGTTCTTACAAACATTCATTCTATGGTAACATCTGAAGATTATGACTTCCCATAGGCCCTGGTCAGACATATTCATATAGGACTGAGACGTGAAGTCAGGAATAATAAGCCTGGCTAGTTAGCATTGCTAGGGATGCAGGATAATAATCCAGTGCCATTCTTTCTCCATGTCACTTTGTAATATACTCTAAATAAAGGCCAAGGATTCCTTCTTCTAAAATTGTCAGTGAGTGGTGTACAGTATAGCACAGATTTATTTTTGTCTTGTTCCCTGAATTTAAACATTTATCTGCGAAATCTCACATATTTTCCCAAGGCATAGGGGACAATTTTATTGAGCTATGGTTTATTTTGTTTCTAAATAGCAGCTGCTAGCCATTGTCTGAACTGTAATAAGAAGTGGAAGTTCAAGGCAGTATAGATGTAATCAGGCTCAAGTGAAACGAGTACTGAAAACAGATATATATGAGAAAATATCAGTTTTGTGACAAAGCCAAATGCAGCTATTGCAGGCTCTGCAGTGGTCTTGACTCTGACTTTGATCACTGCCCTTTCAGAAAAGAGCTATGACTCTGGCCCCCAAGCAACTTTTCCTGCTCTTCTGCATGTTATTTTCTGCATTAAATATGTTTGTTTCAGTCCTCTACATATTCATATTTTTGCCCTTTACCAGGATCCTTCGGATTATTCAACTGGCTATTATTTAAATGAAAATATTAAAGTCATTCTTACTGATCTCATAGGGAATTTGCATTTTGAGTAATTTTTAATGAGAATTTGCTGACAAGTGAAGAAGCTGGCAAGAAAGGAGTAATTTTCTTCTCTGTGAAGAATAGGGCCAAGCAACATAGAAGCTATGTCATTCCAGAGGCACTTGCACTATACAATGGCTCACATAATGCCTATCATAAAAGTTCTTGTTAACAACGTACCCTTTAAGAGGATTCACAGCAATTGCATACGGTTCTCCTGCCATATTTGTAAGGAGTCTTGTGCAGTTTGGTCCATTTATTTGTCCCACATTGATGGAGTATCTTAAACTTGTCCAATGAGTTGTATAATAACTAAACCAATGCATTCTGGAATGATCAGTCCAGTAAATGTTTCCAGCTATCCAGTCAACTGCAATGTCTCTAGGGCGTTTGAATTCAGGACACTAGAAAGAAAGAAAAAAATAGATGTTTAAAATTGCTCTGCTATATACTTATTTGACCTGATTGGTCTATAAAGAAACCTACTATTTTAACATTGAGCTTGAAAGAACATTTTAAGTATAAACATCTGCATATTTTAATACCTTTTGTTGACTTCAAATTTATATTTCTCCAAAAATACTTAGATATCATTCTACTTTATGCTTCATAGATTGCTACAATTGCTTTGTGTATTATAGTTTTGCCTTTCATATAGCTTTTAAGCCATTAAGATTTTGCAATTGGCGTTTCATAATTTCTTCATGGGTATATATAAGAAAGGATAGCTCTAAAGGGACCATATAGTAGCAATGGTACTTTTCACTCAGAATTCAGGCTGGGATATGGGATTGATATAGCACTTGATGTCACTCTTGGATGACCTCTAGCAGAAGCAGTGTGTGTGTGTGTGGGGGGTAGTGCATCCATCCTTTCTCTTCTTGAACTCTCAGCAGCCTACTTTAGCATTTATCATGGTTTCCTTCTGGATCAGCTTGCGAATTGGGATTTGGCAGCACAATGTTGTGCCGCTTCTTCCCCTTCCTTTGCAGTTAGTTCCAGTTGGTTTTGATAGGAGGTCCAGCCCAGGCCACCCCACTTGAAATTTCAACAGTGCTAGACAAAGGGACTTACAACCAGTGCCTAACCTTCAGGTGTTGTTGAGCTCCATGGTCATGTAATTGCAATTTGGGCACTTGACAACCTGCTTGCACCAGTGATGGGTTGCCAAACACCCTGAAATCATGTGATTGCCATCTGCAATCTTTCCTTCTGGCTACCCCACAAAGTCAACAGGAAATTCAGCAGGGAACATAGCAGGCTGCAGTTGCCTGGTTGATACTTGGGAGTCGGTGAAAACAGTCCATCCTGAAATCCAAGCTTGGTTTTCTGCTTGAGTTTCAGGATGGGTCTTTTTCAGCCATTTTTGATAGCAAAAATACTGCATGGTTGATTTAGTCCCATACTGGGTTGAATCTCCTTTTTGTTGTCAATAAGGCTGGTTGAAAATGAACTCCAGTGAATCTCTCCATTAAGTAGCATTTTTTTGCTGTCAAAGAGTGGACTTTTTCACTCTGAGAACAAAAGCACTGCCTAACAGATTTATTTTGCCTTGCATTGGGCAGAGTGTCTCTCCAACAGAAGGAGGGGAAGGAAGGTCTGGCCTGGACAAAAGAAGCTTGGCTCATGCATAGAGAGGAGCTGTCTATCCCCCTTCAGCAAGCTGTTTTTTCTTTACTTTTTTCACTTTAATGGCTGTGCCTGGCAAAGCCAGGATGCAATCCTAAAATCAAATCAGAATACATGGTGACATTCTTTATAATTGCCATGACTTACAACCATGGTTTGAGCTCAATTATGGTCTTATATCAAGGATACCTATAGAGATACCCCAACTCCTGCAAAGAGTCTTCACTGTCTACAGAAATGCCAACGTGGAACAGAAGGAAGTCATCTGGGGCTTATCTGACTTAAATACTTTTAAACAGCAGAATATCTTTCTCCAGTTTTAAAATACAAATATGTACCATTCTTTATTTTTCTATTTTTAAATTTAAATGATTAGGAATACGGTATTTTTCGGAGTATGAGACGCACCCTTTTCCCTCAAAAACGACACTGAAAATCTGGGTGCATCTTATAGACTGAATACAGCATTTTTTTTGCCTCCCAAAAACCCGACCTCTTCACCAAAATAGCTGTGCAGAGCCTTTAGGAGGCTTTCAGAGTGCTCCTGGGGGGCTGGGAAGGACAGAAATGAGGGGAAAACAAGCCATGTTTTGCTCAATTGTGCCCCCCCCCAGCCCCAAGGAGCATTCTATAAAGTTCCTAAGGGCTATGCATGCCCTCTTTTTGACCAAAAGCAGGCCCGTTTTCGTGAAAAACTGGCCATTTTTTACTTGTTTTTGACCCCCACCCCCAGGAGCACTCTGCAAGCCTCCTAAAGGCTATTCATGCCCCCCCTTTTAAAGAAGAATGAGCCAATTTTCGTGAAAAACGGGCCATTTTTGGGAGGTCTACAGAGTGCAAAAACTTTTTTTTAATTTGCCTCTTCAAAATCTTGGTGCGTCTTATACTCCGAAAAGTATGGTATATGCACTGATAGACAAATAATGTATAAGAATGACTTTTGCTTCAATGTCTACCATTACTTTTTTGACTTTTGAAATTACAATTTAATTTATAAATATGCACCATAAATACAATATAGGATACATATTTCAAAACTGATGTTTTACTAGCTTCAGTTACATTCACTTAATATATTCTAGATTGCCCTAAATAGCAAACCTTATTAATTTGAACAATAATTTCTGTATGAATATTTATGAGTGTACATATGTTTACACATGTATTGTTTTTATTAATAACCATCAATAAATTAAAATAAAGTACAAAATATTTAAGCAATAAAATGTTAAATAATTATGCTATTCCAAAACATTAGTTTATTTTTAATATTATCAGAATCTATTTGAAACGAAAACAAAACAGAAAGTAAAGTGAAAAATACCAAATTTCAGAAAAATCCCTATAGGATAAAGAGAAAATAGGTTCATGCTTACCTTCTTAATTATACAAATATCTGAGAAAGTTCTGTGCGCGTGCACGCACGCGCGCGCGCACACACACACACACACACTGCATACACAGAACTTTCTCAGACAAGAACTCAGAATGCTCAAAAGATACCTACACTGTTGTGAGCATCAAAATAATTCTTCTAATATTTGAAAAAAAATGGTGCAACATAGACTAAGTGGCCTATCTACCACAGTTGTACCAATGACCCTTCCCTTAAAGGGAATGCATTCCAACAATCATTCTTTGTCATATATTCAGGACATGGATAATTGGCCAAATCAGGATATTGATAATTAGAAATAACATAATAAACCACATCAAAGTTGAGAAGTCTACTGTATTGCTTGTTGCAGCTTATATAGAAGATATTTTGATATACAAAGAAAGAAAAACATTGCTATTAAATACAGTTTTTGGCACACTCTGAGCTTGGTTGTTTGCTCTTGATTAGATAGCAATAGCAATTCCACTTTACACCCCTCTCTAAGTGTTTTACAGAGTCAGCATATTGCCCCCAACAATCTGGGTCCTCATTTTACCGACCTTGGAAGAATGGAAGGCTGAGTCAACCTTGAGTCTGTTGAGATTCGAACTGCCAAATTGCAGGCAGCCAACAGGCAGCCAAAGTAGCCTGTGGTACTGCACTCTAACCACTGCGCTACTGCAGCTCTACCTGTAGATAGGTAATGGCTTCAGCGCCACCACTGAACACCTTCATTTAGTACTGAGTGTTACCTAGTTGGGTAATGTAGTCTAGTCTGCAAGAAAACAACCAAGCTCAGAGAACATCAAGGACTCCGTAGTTCAATCCTGAGTTACATATATTCTCTTCTAATAGTATCTTTCTATTATAGCAACAAAGAAGTCTTCCCAGGATGGCACATTTTACAGATGCTAATTATATCTTTTATTTGTTCATCTATCAAATTCTAACAAGTGCAAATATTTTTTATTCTTAAAGTGACTATAATTACGAACTGGTTCACCATAAAGAAGACATTTTTTAAAAAAAATCATAGTAAAAATAAGTTCCAGGAACAAAACAACATATGCCTTTATATTTCTGTTAATATACACTGAGTTACTGTGGTTCACAAGGATAAAGAATTGGAATGCTAAGTTATCTGGAACTTTTTTTATTTATTTGGAAACTGTCACATTTAAGTGAAAAAACAATTCCAAAATAAAAACATGCAAAATATCTCAGCATTGTTGACTTACTATCACACCACTATTGCTCTGTCTTCTTTCTTCCCCATTGACCTTTTTATAGAAAATGCCTCCTGGATTAAATTGAGTACTCCAAATAATAATTTCCCCTTGATAATATAGATCCATTCCAGTTATTCTTGAGTTATGTTCAATGTGTGTAATCTGTTGATGAACATCACTGTAGTTGAATGGATATACAAAACCCAGGATATCAGTGTCATTAGAAATGTAGAGAACTTGATCTTCAGAGCCTGGAAATTATTGTAATGAAATACAAAAATAAAGTAAATTTCAACTATTAAAAAGGAGAGAAATTCATTTTTTTAATGTTGTATACTGATATGGGTTGCTTTTCTGTTGATTTCTATTGCGATCGACATCCTACTTATCTTCAAATATTTTTAAGTTTGACTGAATTCAAGTTCAAAGAGTTAAGTAACGTGTGAAAGGAAGACTTAGGATAATTTCTTATTTAACAGAATTTACTTAACTAACATATACATTGCTATTCTCATTTAAATAATAATATTATACTGCAATACATTATTTCCCTCTGTTTTAAATTATTCGTTCCTCTACCTGTTTTTGAAAGTACAGGACAAAGTTTCATTATTTTTCCTATTTTCAAATTTTCTTGAAATATTAGACTTATTATTAAAGTAGAAAGCCTTTGGTCTTGGTTCTTACAGCAAGTTTTGATATAGAAAGTTGTCTTGGCATGAGGTCTATAGGACTGCCTCTTGTCATTTATGCTTTTTGGCTAAATACAAAGCTATTTTATGATATTACTGGGAATTCTGAATGGAATTCAGGAATTTTATTTCACTCTATAATAGGAAGTTTGTTATTAAATTGATTAACTTGGATAATAGTCAATAAATTGAAGCTCAGCTAGTAAGCTTATGAATTTAAATGTTGTTGCTTCTTTGAGAGACAGACAATATACTGTTATCCATGCTTTGATAATTTCTGGTAACCATGTAATCAAAGTTTTCTTTGGAAATTTTCAGGAAACATAAATGAATAAAATTATAGTTATCAGGGCACCATATTTGCATCATTTTTTGCAAATTTAAAAGGAATTTTTAGATTTTTTTCTATATTTTTGAATAAATTATACGTATTAGTGTTCATTTTCAAATAGGACTACATCTTTCATTCTTCACTTCTTTTCAGAGAAGCATCTAGAAGAAAACAGTTTAATTTCAGATGACCTGCAAGGTTTTCCTAAGATGTTCATTTGATGCCAACATTTTTTTTTTCATATACCAGTCATTATATGTTACTTTTAGGCATATTTTTTAAAAGGTCAGTAGCTTTAAGTAAATAGCTGCTTGTTTTGTACCTTAAAGTTCCACTATTTCATTTGTATAAATTGCTGTGGAATATTTCATGATGAAAGGTGCTGCAAAATATTTTAAGAATAAATAATGGAAAGTACATGGAGGTTGTATAGTTTTATTCTATAAAATTGCAAGTCTTATGTGTAAACATTAGTAATCCAATGAAGTTTCCATTACCATCTAAATCTATGTGAAAGCAGAAATAAAAGGAAACTTGTTGATTCCTCACCAGGGGATATATTTGAGTGATTTTAAAGAATTTCAGTAATATTAGCAATATTTCAAATAGGCTTTATATGTCTCTGGAATCAGATATTAATGTATTTAAGGAAAGGATTGGGATTCTGATTTACTGTTCTGAGAAATGGCTATTTCTATTCACAGAAAATAGTCTAATATAATCGATGGAGACTCCCACTGACAGAGAAGGTAAGACAATTTTCCAAGCAGATCATATGGTATGAATTAAGAACTAAAAACAAATTACTTTTTAATTTATTGCTTTCAATAATGAAATGAATGTAATAAATACAAGATTTAATGTACATTAACAAAAATCAGATGCATGAACAATTATTCCCCTTAAAACAGAAACAGCATAATTACATTATATGTCTTTAAGGCTTGTACTCGCAAATAGAAACCTGAGGAAAAACTTTCTGTGTGCTTCTCTTTTGAGCAGAAGATGCACAGTGCATACTGATAAAATTTCATAATGCTTCATTTCCCCTCCTCAGTACCAGACAAGTATACTATGCAGTGAAACAAGGCATTAGCATGGTCTAAAAATGGTAGATCTGTTCATATTTTCCATCATATGCAGGATTGTGAAAAATTTCAAATCAGATTATAAATGAAATGGCTTGTAATCAAAATTACTATATTGCGTTGTGTCCAATCAAGGGGTAGGGACAGAAGAAAAAAAATACTTTTTCATTGTGTCCTGTTGTATCTTATTTACAGTACCATTGTGCATGAAAGGCTCATGACTGCCATGTGCACCAGCATCATGAATTATTTTGTCAGCTTACCTTTTGCAATGCAGCTACTGTTTCTCTCTTTATAGTTCTTTTCACAAGTACATTTATACGATCCTTTTACGTTGATACAGAGCTGGGAGCAGATGCCAAATATTAGACATTCATTGATATCTAGAAAAGAAAATTATTTATGATTTATTTCAAGTCACATGCAAGCTGTTGCAAAAAGATGGGTCAGATGGAAACCAATTTAACATTGTTCAACACAATTCGTAAACAATATTTTAATAGTATAAATCAGTAATAGAACAAGTACATCCAAAGAACCATTTCTGTAAAGCAGTTTTAAACATTGAAGTCCTGACCTAAATTTTGGGGAAGGCTATGGCCCTGGAGCTGTTCACTTCTAGAATGCAGTCCTTTTCATATATTACAAAGCCTAGGATGCCCTCTATCTAATATAAACTGTGGAAGCCTGGGGTAAAGTGTCATAGCCACAGGTATCCATAGGAACCAATGCATTTTTCAAAATGCTGAAAACAGTGTTGCATGTCATGATGCAAGCTCCATAGGTTTTCTACATTTTGCCTGTGTGACAGCATACACCACTGGTACTGCTTTTCCCCCTTTTAATACTCCATTTATGTGAAATGAATCCAAAGAACTCACAACATTTTCATACTTCAAAGTACAGTACATATCAAAAAGAGCAGTGTATATTTGGAAAAAACAGTTCTCCTTTTCCCAGACTTCTATGATTTAAGGAGCTATTGCATTATAATTAATAAAACTCTTAAAGCAGCCATACTTTTATTCAGAGTCCTATTTCTACTGATTTAAGAGGAACATTATTCCAAAATGTAAAAATATACATCATTATAATGAAGTAATATTAAATAATATTTAAATAGAATATATATTTAAATATGTCTCCAGGTTTTTCCTTAAATGAAGAAATAACCAAACCAAGTAAATTCTTAGTTTTACTGCTATTTAAAAAATGTTCATTATGTTTTGACTCCTTAACTTTCAGATTTTTTTTAAAAAAGAAAAGGATGCTTCCAATTGCCACAAATTAAATGACTTCTTTTATACTTTAACAATTATTAAAATCAAACTTCTAACCTCACCAAGTAATATCATGAAACATTTTTTGAATGGTTCAAAGCAGTGCTTCAGAAATACCTTCACATTGCCAGTTTCTCCTGTTCCTCTGAAATCCAGGCTTACATTGGCAGAAAATTGATGTTTTGGTTTTATTACAATATGCATCATCACCACAAGGATTCACATTATTTTCACAGTTGTGTTCAGTCAAACCTAAGAACAAAAATAAATATAAACGTTTGCAAAATAAAATTATTTAACATTTTTATCCTAACTATGCACAATCATAATTCTTTCTGCAAGCAAAATTTACACAAAGACATAATATTTCAAATTTGTTTTTCACAGAAGCTTTTTTTTTCCCTTAAGAAAAAAAACAGAGTATCACAGAAGTTATTTTTCACTGAAACAAGCTTGGAAATATTTCAGGTCTAACTCCATTTGTATGTTTCAACAGTTTGGAAAATCAACATGTATCATGAATCTCCTCCCAATTATTCCAAATTCATCTTAGAAATTTCTGAATGACTCATTGAATGCAACATGTTAAGTCGGTAAACATAGGTGATGGTGCAGTACTTTAACCTCAATTTGTAACAATAGCTTCTAAAAGATTAGCCCATTTTCACCATGATCCATTATCCCGTCCATATATAGACTAATGCCTAATTTATGATTAAGTAATTATCACTATTTCAGGTAAACAAGAAGGTGCTCCTGCAGTATCCCTACTGTTCCTGTTTTGTTTTTCAGCTCTCTGGGGGGAATTGGTTGATAAAACAAAGAAGCTGGGAAAGGATTAATCTTCTCTCAGTTTCTATTCACTGGCTCCAGTCCTCAGGTTTTTGAGTTTCTAAACAAAAACAGCAAAGGTTGTTTGGGGGTTCTGGGTAAAAGGAAATCAGTCTTTCAAAATAGGGGTGTTTGTGATTTCATTGCCTCTGGAAAGGACTTTACTGGATGAATTTCTTAACTATGTCTGACATTAAATCTGTTAAACTGGGATAGAGAGTAAAGAAGATGACCTCAATGGAGATATGCCAGAATTTACCTAAAAGACTGCTGTTAATCTAATAACCTTTTTTCTTATCCTTTCTACATTTTTCAAAATGTGTAAGAGTTAGTGTTTTGGTTTTTTAAGTTTTTTAAAATGTGTATCTCTCTGTGTGTGCATTTCTATAGATATGATTAGAAATAATTAAAATAAATTAAGAGAGGAGTACATGGAATATCTACAAGGAATCTAGTTTTAAATATGATTCAGCCCAAATTTGTATGTGAAGACCTGAGTACAAATCCAAAGAGGTCTGAACCAAAATAAATTGGATATTGGAAATAAACTCTAAAAATTCAAACATACACATTTTTATTAGATGGTTGGACTTTCCATGTATCAGATGGAATAATTTAAATTTAATATAATAATTTCTGTCTCACCTATATATCAAAGTGTCTAAAACATATATAGGAGATTCCAGCAAAATCTCTAGTATAATGTCTTTGCATGTTTTATTGGAACCTTAAACAGAGATCAACTCTGAACATAAATTAGTTAATTGAAATGCCTAGAGCAACTTGAGCAGTTTTTCCTGGAGAATATCAGCAGCTTCTTTTTCCTGTTTCTCTATTATCAGGATCCTATTATTTCTTCCTCCCCCATTAATTCTTATCAGGGTAAAGAGAACAAAATATCTAGGAAATAAGTCATTGGTGATAGTTGGTGGTAGTTCCTTATTTCCTACCATATTTTATTTTTTAAAAAAAGTATGATGAATTTTTTAAAATATATTGAGGTGACAATTTGGAAACATTCCCATAGACATTTGAGAAAGTTAATGATCTCTAAAAGTTCTATCATCCCTTTTTTCATTCATTCTTGTTGGGGAGAATACCCAAAGAAGCTACAATTATATTACTTTTTATTATAGCCTAGGAAAACTATCTTCTCGAATCATAAATAAATTCAAATTGAATAGTATTTCTCACTAGTCTTATATTTTAATTAAATAATACCCTGTTCAATTGCTGATCCCAATACTCTGCTCTATTTCACGGTCTTCATTTTCTTCTCCCTTTAAGGATTAACATTCTCTTTTGTCCCTTTTTCTTACCATTTTTCTCCATGTGACTACATGATTAGTGTATTTTTTCATTTTTTAGTGTTCAGGACTGAAGTAATAAAAAGTTTAAATAAAAAAGGCTCTTTTATATGCATTGAAAACTATTTCCGTCCTCTTGGTTCAAGAAATAGAGGACATTTGAGGCAAATGTTTGTAATGTACTGCATTCAGGTATTATAAACTATATAAATATTAATAGACAATTGTGACTTTTTAGCACAATATCATTTTTTTCAACTTCAAAGGAAGGTGTGAAAAATCCATTATACAACTAACACTGCAAGATGGAAACCGTGCCAAATGCAACAAAATAACTGTTTACATTATTGAAAGAGGACAAACAATGAGGTATCTAACATAATGATTGAAGCATTTTGATTCTGTAAACGAATCGATCCCATGAACATATATGTAAAATACCAGTAACTATAATATGGATTCCACTGGTCAGGTCTATCATAAAATAACTGTTGATAATTTTTATATTGTTGATATTAAGATCAATTAGATTATGCAGATTCTGTTCTGTATTTTTTTCTGTCCTTGAGCATGGAAATTTGGCCATCCCTTAATCAAACTTACTTGTTTTACAGCCTTGTTCATCTGAACCATCTCCACAGTCATCAAACTGATCACATTCTAGTGCCATAGGTATGCACTTCTTATTATTACAAGCAAACTCATCCTTTTTACAAGGTCTGGCTTTATATGTAGTTTTGTCTGCAAAAAGATACACAGGGGTAGTCAATTATTTTGAGCCTTTGATATTATTCATAAAATAAATGCAAACGGCTTTACAGAATGCTGATTCCTGGACGTAGGTGCCTGCCCTGTCAAAAGCATAAAATAATAAATATTTTTCTATTGCTTTTGGGGCAGAGAATATGAGACCCCAAATCTCAATATTGCAATTGCTTGAAGGAGAAATACATGACTCACAGAGTGATGTCTGCTCTATTCATAAATTCAAGACAGTAACAAATCAACACAGGCTGAATACACATTGAGGGGTAGAGAGCAGGATCACATTTATAGTTGCTTTTCACATACTGTAAAGGCAATGCCTATCTGAAGTGGAGTTCTGACACCATGTCAGCCTAAAGCAACTGAATGTCAAATGAAAGAGATGTTTAAAAAAAAGGAGGAGGAATGTGTTTTCTTTATCATGGAGAAAAATTACCTACCTGGCCACTAGGAACTGAAAACAACTTAATGACACATAATCAATGAAACAAAGTTATTTCTAACCTCTTGACATGCAGAAAAAGAATAAGTTTGAGATGGCTAGACATATGAATGTCCATGGGGGATGAATTAGAAAATGTGCTGTTGACATCATCAGGCAAATGTCAGAATTTACCTACTTACTGTTGACATCAGTATGTTCTTACGCAATAGCAACATTTACCCGATGGCATCATGATGTCTGTTTAGTCATTTTGGAGCTATTGAGATCTGCTGGTCAAACTGATTTTATACAATGTTTCACTGGCCTCAACATGACCAATAGATAAGTCTGTATCTTCTATAATGAATAGTTAGGAGTTCACGGTATTGAGCAAAAGCTTTCAATCCAACATTAACATTAATGCTAATCAATAAAGAAAAATCTTTCCACAAAATTAAGCAAGCTCAGAAGCACAATATTGAACTGATACCCAAGTTTCTGAAGAGCCATTTGGATACCACTTACTGCTGAGAATACCAATATGATTCTATACTAGAAATACAAATGACCACTATTACTCTACACCTACAGTATGATGAATTTATTACAATTATTGTACCACCATTAGGCTGGAATAAATTCTGCCCCACAAGCCACCTTTAGACATCTGTGAGTTATAGTCTTAGTTATTAAGACAAGCAAAGACCCCCCCCCCCAAAAAAAGACTGTTTCTTTCTTGTTTGTAAAACTAAGATTTATTTACCACAGTGATCTTCATCTGAATCATCACCACAGTCATCAATCCCATTACATATTTGCTCATGTCTCAAACAAACGTGATTATTTCTGCATCGGTATGGCCTGGTTGAAGGGCACGGAAAATTTACTGTGAAAAAATCCAAAGTGTGTATTATTTGGTTCTGCAGAGAATATGTCTTTTACATATTTATTTGCTTTCATCAAACAGGGAAAATGAAATTATACTGTTAGGTATACTTCTCCTTAATATCACTTTTAATTGAATGTAAATAATTTCTACTAGATAAGAGAAAATATGCTGGAAAGCTTTCAATTATGTTCCTCATGAGTCATAAAGAGAAACTTTCTGAACATATTGAGGATCTTCACAAAATGTTACCTGCTTCAAATATAATGCATACAACATGTACATAATCTCCAGACATAAATTTTCTTCTCATACAAATCAAAGACAAAAGAAAACAAGAGCAGCACTGAAGAAGAAGAAAAAGAGCTACAGAGACTTTGTCATTAATTGAATATATCATTGCTAATGCTTTTGTGGGCTGTAGTCCACAAACTTACAACATATTTCTGGAAATTCATCTGAGTTATCTCCACAATCATCTTCTCCATCACAAACCCAAAAATAGAGTTTACAGAGTGAATTGTTGCAAAGGAATTCATCAGCTCTACATATGTTCCTCCCTAAAAATACAAAATAGTAAAACTAAAATATGTACATCTTATAAATATTTATTTTTAAGTTTATATACGTTGGGATATCACAATATGCCACGTAGATTTCCATGATTTTATATCTTGCCTCAAATAACTGCTAGAGAGAAAATTTAAGACTGATAATGAAGAATAGTAGTAGACTCTGCTCCAGTGGAAAACAGATGTTTATGGGAAAATAAGAAGCTAACAATCAGGACACGTATGCTCATGTACTCTTTCAACTGAATTCACCAGCAACTAATATCAAACAGTCTTTTATCCCTGCAGCCTGAATACTTCCAATTTTTTTCTAATAATAGAGAAAATTGTTTTGAGAACTTTCATTGGGAAAATAATACTGGGACAGACAGGTCAATCCTTCCTCCACCATGACATAGAGGTTCTTTCTATTATCAGAAAATAGATATTTATTAAATTTGATGAATCTATAAATTTGATTGTGCATTCCAAAACTCTTAGCTATCTACGCTCTCCTAAAACAAGATATCTTATCTATTTCCTTTTTACCTTTTCATTGCCATCTGCTATAAGCAATATAAATTTTATATGACTTGACATGAAAGGAAATTTGATCAAAGTAAAATTTAGCTGTTTTTCTCCCTAAACCTCCTGATACAACTAACTTCTTGTAGATATGTAAATTTACCAAGAAAACATTGCTAAGGGGGAAAATATAATCAAATACATGAAATTAGTCATTGATCCACAGTTGCTGTCAGCATGCTGCTAGTGGTTGTAGTTGAATTGTAAAACTTGGTGCATTTTTTTTAAGTCTCACAAATATAGACACTGACCTTATTGCATTTTAAAACACATTTTGAATTAAAAGAAACCAGAATAACATTTATTTGTTCACTGCTCCCAAATTCTTGCCTAATTTCTTGCAGTGGAAGTAATTACCATTAAAAGAAATAAAGTTAGGAAATGGCAAGCATTCCTATAATAGATACTAGAAGGTAAGCTATTGGGCAGATAATACACATTAAGAACAATTCTTTGCCTGTTTCTACTTTAAACAATATCTTTTTTCTTAAAAGTTACAACTACCAAGGATCCTTTAAATCAGTGGCCCCCAACCTTTTGAGCACCAAGGACCAGTTCTGTGGAGAAAAGTTTTTTCATGGATTGGACGGGGCTTAGTTTAGCATATTACTTGCATCCCAAGAACGGGGCTTCATTTGTTTGTGTGGACTAGTTTTTGGCATGCTGCGGACCAGTGCCAGTCCACAGATCAGGTGTTGGGAACCCCTGCTCTAAATATATAAGGGTTAATAAATAGAAGGCATCATATGATCTGTACTTATGAATTATTGTTAAGCAATGGGTTGTAGCCAAGCTAACATTTATTAGCAAAACTGCAACTGCAAAGTGAGTCCTTTTCTTCTTACCTTCCCTTTCTATTATACCTCTATCTTCTGCAAAAAAAAACCCAACAACAACAACATCAAAGCAGAAGTTTCCATTTTTTTTATTTATGCAATTCAGGCATAATTGAAGGTTTAGCAAGGTGGTACACATCTCTTCCTTTGAAGATGTTGATGGCATAGAACTAAATAACAGGGGTTATTTAATTTATCTCATCTTTATTAGTTTTATAAGTAACTCAATATATCCAACACATCTTCTTCCTCCTATTCTTCCTATAATAATAACTTTGTGAGGTGGGTTTGGGCTGAGAGAAAGTGACTGGCCCAAAGTCTCCCAGTCAGCTTTTATGTCTAATGCGGGACTAGAACTCATAGTTTCCTCGTTTCTAACCCAGTGCCTTAACCACTTGACCAAATTGGCTCTCCATACATTAAAAAGTAGTGGGCAGAGTTTCATGAAATTACCAATGTTTTATTATTTACAGCCCCATGCTAATACATGTTAATGTTCCATTGCAAAATTCTACAACATTTTGAACAAAACTATTGAAATGTAGAAGATTATCTATTTAACTTAGTAGAATAGCTGATCTGTATAGACTTGCAAAAGAACATATGTTTTATCCTGACAGAATAATGTAATGTAATGCTTAATATGTTGGATTTGGGCTAGAGAAAAACAAGTGTATCAGCAGCTATAGAAAATTTTGCCGGGTAGCTTTATGCCAGTTACTTTTTCACAGAGTTGTAGGAGAAAAAAATGATGGGAAATCCCCATCTAACCTGGGTTAGACAAAAGATGAGATACACATTCAGCAAATAACTAACTATAAATATAGCCGTGAAAAGAGAAGAGGGGGGGGGAACCTTACCTCTGTCACAATTTACTTCATCACTGTTATCCACACAATCTTGAATTCCATCACAAAGCCATCTGATAGGTATACAGGATGCTTTATTTTTACATTGAAATTGGTCTTCTTTACATTCTGTTATACAGTGCATCTGTGTAAACATATATTCATATATAGCAGTGATTATTACCAATCAAGTAACAGAAGTATAACTGGAGCAAACAGAATTCAGCAAAACAAATTTAATAATTTAATCATTGGTATTTTTATTGATAAGACGTCATCACATTCACAATTTTTAACTGGAAATAATAATCAATTTTCAAAAGCTCCTTGGAAATAAACATACCTTATTCTTTTCCTTTCATCCACATCTCCATATACTCTTAATAAATACATTTTGAAGGTTTGGTATCTTTAAGGAAAATCCAGGGGATTATAATTAAACTTACCATATTTTTCGGAGTATAAAATGCATCTCCCCCCCCCTAAAAGAGGGTAAAATTTGGGTGGGTCTTATACACCCAATATAGCTCCACCCACCCACCTGCTCCCACCCTTTGGCCTCTGCCTCCCAGCAATTTACCTCCTTGCAGCAAATGGAGAAAATGGGTCTTGCGGAGGGGGCAATAGGCTATGGCAATCCCTGCAGCCTGAAACAGCTGATCATCGGGAGCCCCATGCTTAAACTGAAATTGAAAGTGAAACCTGTGTTTGCTGCAACAAGGAAAATTGCTGGGTGGCAGAGGCAGATTTTTTTTAAAAAAATTAATCAGGCTAAATGGAAACAGGCTGTTTGCTGCAAGGAGGTAAGTCAATAACTATAAATGCCTATAGAATGTTCAAATTATTAGACTTTATTTTTTAAAGACTGCTTTATTATTGTTCTAGACAACTTAACAAAATGAAGAAGCTTTTTAAAATAAATGTTTTATCTGACGAGGCCCAGTGCTATTGTATCTTCTTTTAAACAGCAGAGAATAATGTATGTTTTCAGAAAGCCACATCAATTTTAACAGCATCTGTACAAGTATAGTCTGAAATGTAACACCACAAACAGTGTATATATTCTATACTGTTTGCTGTTTGGGGCAAGGAGGCAAGTTTTTCCCTCCCCAAAAGGTGGGTGCATCTTATACTTCAGAGCATCTTATACTCCAAAAATATATATATGGTATATAGTGGTGCAATTCTCCTGCACCTCTGAGATAATGCCCACTAATTCTTATTCACAAAACAATCAGCCACACAGTTCTAAAAACTGTTCTTTATTTATTTATTAATGCATTATTTTGGGGAAACAAAATCATAACTGAAAACAACAATGAAAAATGAAATTATTTCAGTATAAAGATTTTTTTAAAAAGTAATAAAAACAAGAAAGGATTTATATACAGTTATAATAAAAATTAAATTTGCAACCCAGCCAACTAATTTTTATTGTAAACATTAATACTCATTAGTTTACTAACTGCAGAATTTTACTAACTATTGAATTTATGTTTTCTGGATAAATAGCTGAATCAACAGTTATTCTACAGGATTGTTTTTTTTTAATTCAAGTTTATAAACTTGTAAAAGAAAGCATTAGATCAGATTAAAATATTTAATGTCTTACTTCATCGGAACCATCAGGACAATCATATTCTCCATTGCATCTGAAAGATGCTGAGATACAGCCTCCATTGGCACAGACATATTCACTTGAAGAGCAGGTTGGAGATTCTTTTTAAGACATAAGATTGAGAACAGGCAGATGAAATAACATAATTTCATATAATAGATACCATATTTGGGTTTACTTTATCTTCAAAAACCTAGAATGCAATGGACCTTGACGTACAGAATGTGGTGAAGAATTTGGGTGAGTGATAATATGTTTATCTTTGTCCTCATACCATCACTCAACACTTTAACAATAGAATGGTAAAAATGTAGTCACAAATACTATTTGTGAATTATTTCTGTCATTGTGTACATTTGTAAGTGGTTTTAGGGCAATCAATGCTTCAGAAGACATCAAATTTATATCATTTTATACAGATTTATTTAACTTTGAAAACTGCATTCAGTGCAAATCTCATTCTTTGAACACTGAAGAAAGATAAAGCATATTGCTCAGATAGTATGTTGAACTGTTTTCATCTGTGGTCAATACATTATTATAATACTTTTTCTTCAAATTATTGTCTTGCATAATTATTGAACTTCTTAATTCCAAGTTGGCTTACCCCTTTGCACAAGCTTACTGACATGATGGGAAAGGTAGCCCAATGTATCAGAAAATCACTAGGTTAGGGAAGTATACTATAGAATCATCAAAAGTATATGAATTGCTAGTGTTTTTAAGATTTGTCAGTAACAATTTAAAAAGTAATTACAGGTCAGTTCATGTTTCAACACAACACATTTCTCTTCTCCTGAATGGAATAATATCCAAAACCCAACACTCTAATTTTAAAAAAAAACACTCAAAAGAGTATTAATTTTGAGGTCCCAAAATATATTGTACCTATTTTGATTTCCAAAAACTAATGCTACAATTCTATGAGAGCGTATTGTGCCATGTTTCCATATTAAGGCTGTATTTTATACAAAAACAATTTCTGAGAACTTTAGAACTCACACAGCTTCACATGCAAGATTTTAACTCACTAAAGTTAATGCAACACTTAAAGCAGTTATACTATTTTTTTTTTATTTTCACATGGAAATCTGAAAAAAAAATGGTCAAACTGCTTTCATGAGTAGAAGAATCATTGGAAGCTGAGCTGAATTCAAGAAAGACCTCAGCTTTTAATATATTTAATTTTTCCAGTGTTCTTGACTACTTCTTTGTCTTGGTCCACCGACTTTTAAGAAGGAATTAAAAGAAAAGTGTGATCCCCACCCTAGAAAAAGTTGTGCATTTATATGCACAAAAAGAAAATTATCATTTTTGGTAACTGTGGCTGTCTCAAAAATATTCAGCACATGATGAGAATACTTGGTTCTGTTATGATTAGGCAGGATGATCTGTGAAAGATCAAATAGACATGGCAGTCATATATATGTATATAGTCATATGCATGTAAGAAATATATTGATAAGGATCTCTGGTATAATTTTAAAAGTGCTCATGACAGAATAAACTGCAACATTAAGATGAAATTATGAAGAAAACATACATGGTATTATAGTAGTCCAGGTACCAAACTAGCACTAGATAAACTTAGATTCCCTATCAGCAATGGAGGCTTACACTTTCTTAATCCAAACTTCTTCATTTTTTTGTGACCATGGATAAATACTGGAAGAATGGGATATAAATCCAGCAAACAATTAAGTGACTAAAATTGCAATCATGAGGACTATATATGCCACCCAAATTATACAGGGATGCCCCAGTTGAGAAGGGCAGCACTGCCCAGTGTAGCACTACCAGCAGCAAAATTTCCAAGGGCTTTGCTTGCAATGGCATACATATCAAAAGAAGTGATGCAGTATTTTTTTTTAAATTACCAAAGCATATTAGTTTTTTAATGGCAGCAGTAGGCTTTAATGTAGGCTTGGAAGAGAATCACAAGTTAATGTATGGATTGGTTGGCTGTGTTTAAAGCAAGAAAGCCAACATTCCACACACTCCCACCTATATTTATAGAAAAATGGCAGCTCCGATTATGCTTTGCTCGCACAAGCACAAAGCCAAAGGCGCCAGCCTGAAGATGACGAGTGTGACCTCGTCGAAACGTCACCAAGATACTGTCAATCTTAGATGGGAAAAGACCCAAATACGCCAAGACCTGCATACCTATACCCGTGAAAATCTATGAAAACACACACACACACACACACACACACACACACACACACACTGTATATATATATATGAGAGAGAGAGAGAGAGAGAGAGAGAGAGAGAGAGAGAGAGAGAGAGAGAGAGAGAGGGGGAGAGAGATACTAGATTTGTACACCACTTAATAACCAAACAGAGACATTCCCCCATTATTTAAAGTTTCCAGAGAGTTTCCTAAATTTATGGTCATTTAATTTTGGATGTATATTCAGAAAGTTATATAATATTATTTTTCACATTATATGCTAAGTGTTCCTATCATTAAAATGGGTAAACATTTACCTGAATCACAATTCTTCTCATCCTCTCCCAGTATGCAGTCATCATATCCATCACATTTCCACTTTGCTGCTATGCAATGACCATTGGAGCACTGAAACTGGTCTTTTAAGCAGTCAGAGTCACAATATCTCTGATATAAAAACAGGACAACTAATTTAATTAATATAATACCAATCAAATGTATTTCAAGTAAAACCAGTCCTTAATCTATTTGAGAATTCTTTGATTTTATAACTAACAACTGCAATAGGAAGTCTCACAAGGGTCAATAGTTTAACTGTTATAAAAATAACTGTATTCATCTGTTAAAATAGACTGACATAAATAACATTTATTTTGCTCTTTATTTAAAAAAAAACATTCTGCCTTTTCTCCAGGCAGAGAGCAACAAGAGCAAAATAAGATATTCTATTATGTGTAACATTTTGAGTAGTGGAAATACATTTACCCTCAATTTCTATAGAGTTTCGACTGAATCGTATCTGTTAGTACTTTTCTTACAAAATTCACTAATTGATCACAACATGTCTTCTACTTTTCCAAAGCAGCCAGTGTGGGAGGTGGATCTATTTCTTGTTGTTTAGAATTACTAGAAAAGACATGTGAACATGACACAAATGTGACACAAATAAGAAATAGATAGATCCACCTCCTACATTGTTCAGAATATATACTGAAAATTCTGAAACGTATTATTCATGGGTCAAGTTCTGGAACTGCTGACATTTTCCAGCAATTAGGCTAAGGAAGGAATTTTTTTTTCTGTTAAAGGGTTGTCATAGCTAACAAACATTATTCCTCCTCCTTCTTCCTCCTCTCCCCCTGCCCCCCCTGTTATTTGGGCAAGATCAAATTTATTTGATCACAAATATACATATATTTAATTATAAACTGCTAAGAGTTATTTGGGTGAGATTAGCAGTGAAGAAATTTAATAAACAAAATAACAATAAATTGCCTACATTTTCTAAAATATTTTAGGCTAAAAAGTATTCCTTAAGGTTTTGCTGCCACAAAATGATTTTGCTGCCACAAAATGATTACACAGCATTTGTAGTGTGAAGTTGTATCTTCTCATTCTGATTCTATTTCTTAGCAATGAAGTGTCCTAGAGACCATTATAGCCCATTACTTTCTCACTGGATCAATCACTTATACATAAAAACAAAACAAAAAACCCATTTATTTAATTAATTGTTTAAACAGATATTATAGTTTCTTTTGAAAAGTGACAAATATTGTGCAGAGATACAGAATTACAGCATACTTTTGACCTTAATCAATGAAGAAGAAAAATAACAGCTCCCAAAAGAAACCAGCATGGCTGCATAAAGAATTCTCTGACAAATTGAAAGACAAAAAAGATAAATACAAAAAGTGGAAAGGGGGGGGGACATAACTAAGGCAGAATATCAGCAAATAGCCCGAGCATGTAAAGATGAAGTGAGGAAAGCTAAGGCTCACAATGAAGAAAGGCTTGCCACAAAAGTAAAAAATAACATAAAAAGCTTCTTCCAACATGTTAAAAACAAGAAAAGAGTTAAGGAAATAATTGGTCCATTGCTGGGAGAAAGTGGCAAGAAGGTGACAAGCAACAGGGAGAAAGCAGAACTATTTAACTCATGTTTTGCATCTGTCTTTACACAAAGGGATAAAACAGTCCAACCTATCAAAAACAGCACCACAAAAATCAGATTAGGAACACAAGTTGAAATAGGGAAGAAAGGGAGCATCTGTCTACCCTAGATGAGTTCAAATCATCAGGACCGGACAGATTATACCCCAGGGTTCTGAAGGAACTGGAAGACGAGATCTCAGAATCACTGAACTATATCTTTCAGAGATCCTGGAGTGCCGGGGAACTACCAGAGGACTAGAAAAGAGGTGATGTGGTTCCCATCTTCAAAAAAGGAAAAAAAAAACAGATCCAGGAAACTACAGACCTATCAGCCTGACCTCAATACCAGGAAAGATTCTGGAAAAGATAATCAAGCAACGAATTAGCGAACACCTAGAAGCAAACAAAGTAATAGCCAAAAGCCAATTTGGGTTTGTCAAAAACAGATCATGCCAGAGTAATCTTATTGCATTCTTTGACAAAGTGACAAAATTAGTGGACCAGAGGAATGCCATCGATATAGTTTACTTGGACTTCAGTAAGGCATTTGACAAGGTAGACCATAACCTACTACTAGATAAATTGGAAGAATGTGAGTTTTACAGCATCACCACTAGATGGATTCGTAACTGGCTGACCAACCACACTCAACATGTAGTCCTCAATGGAATTGCGTCTACTTGGAGGGAGGTATGCAGTGGAGTACTCCAAGGCTCTGTTTTGGGCCCAGTACTCTTCAACATCTTCATCAATGATTTGGATGAGGAATAAATGGGGAACTCATCAAACTTGCAGATGACACCAAGCTGGCAGGAATAGCCAACACTCCAGAAGATAGGCTAAAGATACAGAAGGATCTTGACAAACTTGAACATTGGGCACTATCTAACAAAACGAAATTCAATGGTGAAAAGAGTAAGGTACTACATTTAGGCAACAAAAACAAAATGCACAGGTACAGTATAGGTGGTACTTTGCTCAACAGTAGTAACTGTGAAAGGGATCTTGGAGTCCTAGTGGACAACCATTTAAATATGAGCCAGCAGTGTGCAGCAGCTGCCAAAAAAGCCAACACAGTTCTAGGCTGCATAAATAGAGGGATAGAATCAAGATCACGTGAAGTGTTAATACCACTTTATAATGCCTTGGTAAGGCCACACTTGGAATACTGCATTCAGTTTTGGTCACCATGGTGTAGAAAAGATGTGGAGACTCTAGAAAGAGTGCAGAGAAGAGCAACAAAGATGATTAGGGGACTGGAGACTAAAACGTATGAAGAACGGTTGCAGGAACTGGGTATGTCGAGTTTAATAGAAAGAAGGACTAGGGGAGACATGATAGCAGTGTTCCAATATCCCAGGGGTTGCCACAAAGACGAGGGAGTCAAACTATTTTCCAAGGCACCTGAGGGTAGAACAAGAATCAATGGTGGAAACTAATCAAGGAGAGAAGCAACTTAGAACTGAGGAGAAACTTCCTGACAGTTAGAACAATTAATCATTGGAACAACTTGCCTCCAGAAGTTGTGAATGCCCCAACACTGGAAGTCTTTAAGAAGATGTTGGATAGCCATTTGTCTGAAACGGTATAATATAGGCCTATAACGGCCTAGGCAGGGGGTTGGACTAGAAGACCTCCAAGGTCCCTTCCAACTCTGCCATTGTATGTATGTAATAATCCACCATTGTTTTCTTGTTATTTATATCCATTTTCTTTACTTTTTTCTCTATCACTTACTCATTCTCAATTATCACACACTCCACATTTTTTTCTCCCTAGTACACTTATAGGGAAGTATGCTACTGAAATACAGATAATCTCTCCTTTCATCATACAGTATTTCTCTTATTCATTTGGAAATAAAGCTACCTATCCTGTTTCCTTGAAAATAAGACCTCTCCGGATAATAAGCCTAATCAGGCTTTTGAGCGCATGTGCTAAAATAAACCCTCCCCTGAAAATAAGCCCTCCTCAAAAATATTGCAACACTGCAGCAGCCATGAGGTGACTATGGTCACTGTCTCCTGCACCTCAAAAATAATAAGACCTTCCTGAAAATAAGGCCAAGAGCTTATTTTGGGGATCAAAAGAAAATAAGACCCTATCTTATTTTCAGGGAAACACAGTATTTTTGTGCTTGGACAGAGTACAGAAAAGGAGAGGTATACTTCCTATTTTTCTTTTTTCTCAATTATTCATTTTTGTCTCTTAAAATGCAGCCTTTTCCTCCTCCAAGCATAAAAAAATCAAAATGCAGTCTCTTCACTTGCTGCCACAAGGCCATTCACACTACTCATGCATTATCCAGGTATCACGATGGAGCATGTCATCAAAGGCAACCTTTTCTCCACAGTTATTGTATGGAATGGATGTCAGTTTTTGATTTACTATCTATTGGCCATTATTTTCTCTGCTCCAAGAATAAGAAATAATTTTATTCAGGAATCATCCTTCTCAATTAATTGCCAATTTATAATAACTGATTTTTAAAGTTCAAAAACTTGTTATTGCGATTTCCCTAAATGAACTGCTCAAAATAAATGTATATTGTAGTCTTTTATACGTTGGTAGATGGTATTTTCCAGGTGGCCTATAGTCTTCCCTCTTGATTTCTTGCACTGTTATGACTACCTGATTCCTCATGATTTACCTTCAGTAAGTAACAAAATAGATGATTTGAAAAACTAAATGCTACTTTACCTCATCTGAACCATCTGGACAGTCATAATCACCATCGCACCAGAATCTTGCAGACATGCAGTCTCCATTTGAGCAGTGAAAATCCTTCTGAGTGCATGTTTGTGGTTCTGAAAAAAGAAAAAAAAATCTAAAGTCTAATCCTTTCAACTGCTTGTTTCTCTCAGTTCTTAAACAGGAAGATACTATGTGCTTGTTACTGAAATACAAACGATGAAAGGAGAAATAGGAAGCTGGTGTACTATGCAGGCTGCTTTGAACTTCTGATTGAACAGTTGGATATAAATAAAATATAGCAATAAATACTCTGCTTCCACTCTTGTTCCTCTACAACTGATATTTGCTGCTTAATGTTCCCAACTCAGATATCTCAATATTCAAAACTGATAGTCTTTGATAAATTTGTTTTCCCTTAATTATCCTATCACCTGTTAAAGCCAAGAAATTAATGGCCATCATCACATTTTATGATTAAATTCTACAGGTTACATATGGATTCTAGGCAAATAATTGCTTTCTTTTGCCTGCTTTAAATATGTCTCTAATCAGATTCACTTGATAGCTCCTGATCCGAGTGTTTTAAAAGAGGAACACTTTCTACTGTCACTTTCTACAGGTCATAGATGCCGTACTTCAGGGCTCTCAAACTCACAGCCCATGGGCCGGATGCATCACGTGCTGGCCAATCCCATGCCCAGTTTAGTGAAGGGGAAAAAAGTCCCGATGTGTCATGTGATGCTGCCGTGACGACATGTGTTTGACACTCCTGCCATATTTTAAAGTGAAGTGAACTAAAATTCTTACTTCTTAACAGCAGAAAGAAAAGGGGCTGAACACAATTCTTAGAGAATCATGGGTTTTCTACTAATTCCTCCCTGCTACTCCATGTGAGGTGAATTAGTCTGAAAGATGTTTACTTCAAGTTACCCCCTGAAATTTATAGTCAAGTGGGAACATCTGAATCACTGGTATCTAAGTTGAACACTTTAGCTATTATGTTCCTCTTCATATAATTATAATTAGGAAAAGAAAAACTGGAATTTATCCCCTGTAAAGCCGAAATAAAAAAAATGACTTGGGATGCCAAAAGCAGGAAAAAAATGCCTTAAAGCATTCTAATAATCTGCTGAAATCAAGAGACCTCGGTTATTTTTTATTATTTCATTTCTTTCTGTAATAAAATCCTGTTTTACAAAAAATTAAAATGTTATAAAACCACAATAATAAACACTATCCAATTATTAAAGTTGGATAGTGGATTACCTTAACCATAGTTTTATATAAGGGCATTGCAATGTTGGATTTAAAAAAAAAACTTCAGCCCAATTCCTATTGGTCTCTACTGTGAAATTTTCCTTGTTCCCAATTGCTACACAATGTTGTGTCATTTTCATTGAACAATTAACTATGATCCAATTGTGACATAAACTTTAGGTACTTTAAACCACATCAATTGATATTTGAATTAGCCCACCTCATCTTCCAATGTACATGTATTTATACTTCTTTAAACAATATTGCATTTGCCATTTGGTTCACCATTCACCCAATTTGAAGAGCTCCTTCTGGACTTTTTCACAACCATTTTTGTTGGTTGAATTGTTTGATATCCTCTACAAAGATCACTGTTTACTCCTAAATCAGGATAATTGATCAAAGTTCCTGAAGTTCCGGTTTGCCTGTAGGACCAGTTTTTTGCACTCCAGAGGCTTCAGGGAAGCTCCTGAAGCCTCTAAAGGTCCTCCGGGGCCCGGGGGAGACTGTTTTCGCCCTCCCCAGGCTCCTATAAAGCCTCTGGAGCCTGGGGAGGGCGAAAAATGGCCTCAAAAAAAGGCTGAAGTCAGTTGGCCAGCAGGCACATGCGTGTTGGCCAGCTGCCAGGGCAACGGATCACGTGCCCTGACAAATGGCTATGCGTCCCACTGTGGCACGCGTACCATAGGTTCACCATCCCGGTGATATGGGAAAAGATATTATATTGGACATACAAATGAAACAGTTTATGTGTATATAATTAAAAGGGACATCGAAGTAGCAAACCAGAAGAGTGAATTGGATACCTTTTATATACTGGATTTACAAAAGCAAATAAGAAATAAATTATTGGCTATTATTTGAAGGGTTTTAAACCCAAGATTGCTAAAATTACAGGTAAGGAATATAAAGATGATCATTCGCCCATTTATTACTCTTTAAGTTATTCAAGGTGGCAAACACACATAATATTCCTTCCTTCTCATATTTTCCCAATGAGCTGTGAGGTATGTTCAAGTGAGAGAAAGTAACTGGACCAAAGTCACCCAGCCTGTTTTCCATGCCTAAAGCAGGACTAAAATTCACTCTCCTGTTTTCTATGTTTCTACCTTGACCACTATACTAACAAAAAATTAGGCACAAAAAAACTGAAGTTGGTTTATTTCATCAAGGTTAAGATAGATATGCAGTTTTATCTGGTAACCTTTAATGGACTTTTGCTAGGATTGAATAATGTGGTTTTAATATTTTGTTTATAAGGAGATGAGATATGGGAAGAAGAGGTAATTTATTGTATTTTCAAAGAAGGTGATAAGTTATTAAAATTGTTTACTCTTGTGATGGGGGAAATTTTATACATATCTCTTCGGCACTTTCCAATTTTTTAATTTTTATTCTTACATCTTTTTCATTTATATTAGTTTTTAGGTTTTCAATTGTAATCTTTCATGAAATTATTATAAGATTGGGAATTATTTAAGCCCTCATAATATTTTAATAAGGCTAGAACCTTTTAAGAAAAAATAAATTATTAAAATAGAAAAGTTAATCAGCAGATCTGATCTTTAATATTATTAATCATTTATCTGAAGTATTAAGGTAACATAAATGTCTTTTAAAAATAGCAGAAATAGAGACTAAAGCAGTGTTTTTCTCTTTTTTGTAGAATGATTTACAAATATGACATTACTTACTGCAGTTTTCTTCATCAGAATTGTCACCACAATCATTTTGACTGTCACATCGCCAGTGATCTGGAATGCAGTTACTATTCTTGCATTGGTATTCATGGGGGCCACATGTCTTTTTATCTGTCACAAAAGTTTATACTATTTTTGTTAACATACTACTAGATATGCATGACTAGGAATAAGAAAAATGCATTGCAAATTACCAGTTATCACATTTTTAAACCACATTTCAATAGTAGAAGCAATAAAGTATTAAATAAAGAACCAGATTACAATGCAAACTTTATAAGGGGAAGGGGAGAGAAAGAAAGAGAAAAATTTTTTTTTGGATTGAATCTTTTGCTAAATAAACTAAATTTCTGGCTTGCATCAATATAAATTAGGTAAATTTTGGAATAAGCCAGTTTTGGTCCATTAAAACCCCTAGATAAAACAAACTCTGTTATTTTGGCATTGGAACGCACTAAGAAATAATACAGCAAAATGTGTCATCCTCAATCTTTCATGGAATTTATAAATCTACCTGACAGAATGTAAATAACGGAATGTTTAATGTATTAACATCATTATGGTATTACATTATAATCTGATATTCTACTGTTAGCAAAAGTAAGGAGAAGAAAGAACAGCAAGGTGCATGAATTCAGTTACAGTGGCAATGAGTGCACAGTTGGAAAATCTGAAGTTAGGGACAAATCATTAAGGGCAAAATCAGACTAGAAGTCCTCCAAGGTTCCTTTCAATCTGTTATTTTGCTATTCTGGTAAGAATCAATCTATGGGGTCATAATCAATCAACAAACAATCAATCTTCTGATTGATGGGTGGCTATATAAATTCTTCAGGTTGATAGCCAGTAATGTTACTTTTCCAAATATACTAATTTTGAATAAATAAGAAAAAACATAGGGAAACTGAAATTGTTTACAGAACTCACCACAATTTGCTTCATCAGACCCATCAGCACAGTCTGGATCCTCATCGCATACCCACAGTTTAGAAATACAGTGCTTTGTAGTTTTACACTGAAAATGGTCAGGAGAACAGCTGTTTTCCGCTTTAAAACAAAAGAAGCAAGGCATGTATTTATAAAATGAATTAAGATGATCAGTCAATATCAACAAGAGTTTTTAAATTCTATACATCTTTTTGAATGCCTTTTAATGCGGCTATTGGAAATAAACTATTACTTCAAAATAATTTATCAGGGTATATTCAGCAATATACTTTATTACAAGGTACAGTACTTTGAAGAAATATATTACATTTGATTAATATAAGAAAACACTAATACATCCTTTTCCAGTGAATTTGAATCTATTATTAACTGACTTTTTTTTCTGCCTGTCAGTCAGTTTTTGATTTAGGGTGACTGACCGGGACTAGTCCCTGCTGTTTTCACAGCAAGGTTTTTCTTCTTTGAAATTGCCATTCTAGTTTTCCTAGGGCAGAAACAAAGTTATTGGCCCAAGCTGGCTTTGTGCCTAAGGCAGGGCTAGGACTTACAGCCTCTTGGTTTCTCGCCTAATACCTTAACCACTATCCTAAACTTACTCTTATACATGTTTACTCAAAAGTAAATCAAATTGGATGGGTTTGTTGCCATGATATAGGATACTACATTACTTTAGAATAATTTAGTAATTTAATCTATTTTTAGAACTTGATTTTGATTAGACATGTGGAAAATAGCATTTATAGAATAAACTATATAAAACTTATTTTTCTCGAAAAACATTATTTTGAATGTTTCCTGCCATTGACATCAGTATTAGCTAGCATACTGCATAGACTTTTGTAAAATCCAGAAGTATTTGTCCAATATCTGCATTTTAACAGATTATGCCATATTTTGTTTCTTACCATAGATGATCCCATATAGTCAGCTGGATATTATTCCCTCTGTGCTAAATAAAACCATTATATTAAAAAAAAATATGTGTAAAGCTGTTGTTTGTTCCACACAACAGCCATTAAAATCCTTGCTTACTAGTATCTTTTACTATCTACTTATTTACATGAATTTAGAGACTAAAGTTCTCTAATTTAAAAGTATAATTGCATACAAAGAAGACTGATGATGCCAAACCCTGAATCAATAAATAACCTGACCTGGAAGTTTCATATAAAAGTTGGAAAAAAACAACAACAACAAAGAGGGCAAGTTCATTGGGATCCCATAGATAAAAGGATCTCAACCCCTCCATCAATATTGACTAGAACTGACTATAGAGAAAGGAAAGTAGCATCCAGAAATATACTCTTAATCCAAAACTGCTAAATTCAGATTTCATTGAGGCATACTGCCTTCTTGAGGAAGGGGCATAGTGTCACTTCCTTTATAAGCTGATACTACCACATGAAACCAGTGATGTGCGGTGAGGTTTATGACTGGTGAGGCACTGACACAGTGCTGGGTTTCAAATATTTTTAGACTTGTGGACTTCAACTCCCAGAATTCCACAGCCAGGCATGCTCAGTTCCAATTTAAAGCGACAGCATTTGTTTTTCTCCTTTGCTCCTTCTCTTTTTTTTTTCTTCTCCTTCCCCTCCTTCCTCCCTCTCTCCCTTCCTCCCCCCCTCTCTTTCTCTCACACACACACACACATGTTGGATTGGACTATCTCTCCTACCCCTTCCCTCTCTCACTCACTCTCAAACAAACCCCCCCACACACAAAAGTTGGATTGGATATCTTTTCCAGTGGCTTGAAAGCAGCTCCTCTGCCATCCCCCCCCCCCATTCCCCTGCTGCCTTTCCCAAACACCTCCACCATTGCAAATGCAGCCTGCTGTCTGGGTGGGAAATGCCTGGAACACAATAAAGCCCACCCACCACCTCCTGCTGGCAGGCTGGGGTGAGAGGAGAGGCAGAGAAGCCAGAGGGGAGCCGAGCCGAGCCTTCCAAAAGAAAGAGGCTGGGGGGAAGTGTGTGTACTACAGCATGGCTCTTTGCCTGGCTTCCTGCCTCCTCCTGTGGTCTCCTCAGTGCTCGCTTGTGCTCTCCCTCCCCAAGTGTAGTTTGATTGCAGGTGGAGCCACGTTGCCTTTTCAAACTGGCTTCCTGCCTCCTCCTGTGGTCTCCTCAGTGCTCGCTTGTGCTCTCCCTCCCCAAGTGTAGTTTGATTGCAGGTGGAGCCACGTTGCCTTTTCAAACTTGTAATCAGTGAAGCTGGGCTAGATTTTTATATAGTTTTATCCAGCTGTGTGTGTGAGAGAGACAAATGAATGGGGGCCTGGGGAGGAAGTCACTACACTTGGGGAGGGAGAACACCAGTGAGGTCATCCACGGTGAGGCAGCAACTAGCTCAGCTTTTTCCTTTTACATTTTTTTTCATGATGAGAGTGGTGAGGCTGTGCCTCACTTGCCTCACCTGACTGCACGTCACTGCATGAAACCAATTAGAGGTCACTTTGTGGATAGCTTTAGGATACAGGGGACCTGAGTTTAATAAACGGGTGATTAAAAGACTGGTTCTAATAAACAGAGGGCTGAGCTCAGAGTGTGAAATGTCCTGCTCACTTCATCAGGAGCAGGTAAATCCCATAATAACAAGCCTAGGCACCTGAACTGAACTTGCCTAGCAAGCTGAAAGCCAATCAGAGAGGGATTTAACCATGGTAATGGACTGATGTAAATATCCTTTATTAGCAAAAAAAAAAAAAAACATCACAGCTGCCCTAACTGCAAACACTAGTATGCATTGGTTGCTTGATGACTTGGCACAGGTTTGTAGCTGCTATACAGGCCATGAATTCTGATCTACCCCCTGGTTCAATGACATTTGGTAGCAAAATGAAATCCTCAAGGATTAACTAGTCATGGGGTCTCCTTATCCATCCTGGCAAAAGAATGTAAAAAAAATTAGATAGTATAGAGAATCAGGGAGATGATGGGAATCAGATGACAGTCATAGGTGGCTGCTTAGGTAACAAAGACTCTAAATTCAGAAGTCCCACACAGAGATTTCAATAGGCCAGTGCCCAGGGGTCAACATAAATGGCAGCTAGCTGAAGCCATTGGAAACATCCAAATAATTTAGGTAGGGCCTAGAAAAATCATCCGCCATCATTCTTTAATCACTCCAGCTCCCTCCTCCCCTACTACATGGCAATCCCTCAAATTTTCCTCTCCCTGGCAAAAAACCATCCTATGGGTCTGTATATATTTGTGCAAAATATATATGTTTCCTGGAATCATCTTTAGCTTTCTGTTTTATAAGCAATATGTTTTCTTAGGTGCCATGACTGTTATGTTTGACAAGATTTCTGAATTTTTACATACTAAAAAGAATGACTTACGACAATCTTGTTCATCTTCTTCATCACCACAGTTATCTTGTCCATTACACATGAGATTTATTGGGATACATTTCTGATTCTTGGTGCACTTAAATTGACCTGGTAGGCAAACATGAGTATCTGGAAGTTGGGGTGGGGAAAGGAAGAAAAGAAGGTAACTACATTAAACACAGGCACACAAATAATCCTCATATATTGTTTTTTCTTAATTAAGAATTACGTTTTTAATTTTATTAATCATTAATCAAGTTATCATAATTTAATCATTAACATTAAATTTTAACAAATTTAATAAAAAGGCAAATTTTGATAGAATATTTCTAATACAGCATTGTGCTAACCCTATTTTAAAAAGTACAAGATGGATTTGTTGCTATAACTTGTACAAGTACTAGTCAAATAATTAGTACAGGATCTAAATAGTAATGAATTATGAAAGCATTTGCAAAATGGTTGTACAAGTAGAATAAATAGAATAACATAGAATAACAGCATTGGAAGAGACCTTGGATGTCTTCTAGTTCAACCCCATGCTCAAACAGAGACCCTATACCCGTGATGGCGAACCTATGGCATGTGTGCCACAGGTGGCATGCAGAGCCCTCTCTGTGGGTACATGAGCCATGGCCCTAGGTCAGCTCCACCGTGCATGTGCGCCTCTCACCAGCCAGCTGGTTTTTGGGTCTCTGCCGTGAATGCGTGGGGCAGGGCACATGCGGGAGACACACATGCAGGCAGCGGGCAGGGGGAAAGGCGTGCATGCGTGGGGGTGGGGGCCATGGGGGAGAGGTAACGTGTTGTGTGCACAAATGCACACTTTCGGCATTCTTTGCTGAAAAGGTTAGCCATCACTGCCCTATACCATTCTGGACATACAGTTGTCCAATCTCTTCTTAAAAACTTCCAGTGATGGTGCACCCATAACTACTGGAGGCAAACTGTTCCACTAATTAATTGTTCTCACTGCCAGGAAATTGTTCCTTAGTTCTAGGTTGGATCACTTTTTCATGATCTTCCACCAATTACTTTTTGTCCTGCCTGACCCCCTCTTATCTTTGACAGGCCCTCTAGTACTTGAAGACTGCTAATATGTAACCCCTACTATCCCTCTGTTGGGGGTCCTGCCTTTCAATAGACTAGATATAGACTAGCTATTAGTAGTTCCCACAACTGATCATTGTATGGTTTAGTCTTGTCTTCTTTGTTGTTCTTCTCTGCACACTTTCAACAGAATAAGCATAATTTTTGTATCGTTGTAACTGAACTGGACATACTGTAGCATTCCAAGTGTGGTCTTACCAGTGGAATATAAACCGGTACTATCATTTCATGTGATTTTGATATTATCCCTCTGTTGAGGGATTAACTTTTTTGATAGCTGTACACACTGCTGGCTTATACTTAAGAGGTTGTCCATTAAGACATTTAACTCTGTCTCATAGTCACTACTGTTAAGCCAGGTACCATCTATTCTAAACCTGTACACTTGGCTTTTCTTTTCTTGCCTAAGTGTAATACCTTACTTTTCTCACCACTGAATTGCATTTTGTTAGATAGGGCTCATCTAAATCATTTGTGAAACTTTTTATTATTACTTTTGGCATTTGTTTCAAGTTTTAGTTCATTCTAACTCTTAGCTTTCCTGACTTTGTCCTTAGCTTTCCTGACTTTGTCCTTTGTATTTGTTGACATTCTTTTTGAAGTTATATATTTCTTTTTCCATTGGTTTACATATCCTTTTGTCTCCCAATGTACTAGAAAATTCTTTATGCAACCTTGCTAGTTTCATTTGGTGTGTGTGTATGTGGAGGTGTCTCTTGCTTTTCTTCTCTGTGGTATTGTGTTAGACTGGGCTTTTATAGTCTCATTTTTCAGAGCATCTTGTTTTTCTCTTTAGGATTTCTACCCATGAAATTCTTCCTAAATAAATTTGCAGAAATTGGCTTTCTGGATATCTAAGACACTACATTGTTGAATTATTTGTGCCTGCATTTGGTCAAATTCCAGTGTGACAAAGTCGTTCTCCCCCAAAGTTCAACCCCCTCTATCATTTCATTGTTGTTAGTAATGAAATGTTAAGTCTAGTATAGCTAACCCTCTAATTCATCTACCTTTTGGGTGACAAAGTTGTCTGTTAGATTCTTCAGCAACCTGTTTGACATCCCACTTGGTGCAGAGATTGTCTCCCAGATCATGTCAGGGTAGTTAAGGTCCCACCATTAGTACTGTGATGTTTTTTCCCAACACATTAGCTAAGTGATTAGCAAAAAGTTCATCTACTCCTTCTGCTTGGTTGGGTGGTTTGTGGTATACTCCTATAGCAATGTCATTCCTTTTTCCTTTTATATTAATCTAAATCCATTCAAGAAAGTTTTCAGCCACAATGCACAGGTTTTGTACATTTCTGTAGAAGTATAGTTATTTGCTGCAAATAATGCAACTCTACTTCCTCTTTTGTTAACTCTGTTTCTTTTGAATAATTTAAAGTCTTCTAGCAGTATATTCCAGTCTTGGGTTTCATCTCACCAAGATTTTATAATGGCAACAACGTTGAACCTGCCCTCATATACCAGCATCAAGTTTGCCCTGTTTGTTCCTTAGAGCATTAGTGTATAGATGTCTGAAATCCTCTTGACTGAATCTGCATTTTGCTTCCTACTTCTTTTGTTTTATATCAGAGTTCTCCTTCCTTTTCACCACTCCTTACCTGTTTGATTGGATTTCTTGAGGTTTGTGCTTGGAATTTGGTCCTAAAAATTGGTCTCCTGCCCATTCCAGTTTAAAACATTTCAGAAAAGCTGAACATGTTTCCTTGTTCTTGTGAGGTATAGCCCATTTCCTGCCAGAAGCCCTTCATGTAGGTAATGTAAACCATGGGCTAGAAATCCAAAGTTCTCTTAATGGCACAATTATTTAAGTCAGTCGTTTACTCCTAAAATCCTTTGTTCCCTAATTAGATGTTGACCTTCCATTGGAAATACCGATGAAAGCACCACCTCCTTTCTCTTTGGCTTTCATGCCAGTTGCTCATAGTATCTTAATATTGTTTTCAGGCTTTGTTGTATCATTCACCCCCACATGAAAGAGGAAAAAGGGACAATCTTTGGGCTTAATTATTTTAGTAAACCGCCCAAACACATCTTTGATCTTTGCTCCTGGAAGACCGCATATCTCCCTTGATAGATTATCTGGTCTGCAGATTGCTCATTCCATTCCTCTGAGAAATGAGTCTCCTATCACCAATTTACATCATTTTTTCCTTGGGTGAAAAAGCCTTTTCTTCTTGTCAGTAGTATGCTTGATGATGTTCCTTCACCAAATATCTGCACACTATCTTTTAGGAGGAGGAGATGAAATTGATTTCTAGGCTAGACTGCAGGGACATTGGTTACATTTTTTTTCTATGAGTGCCATTTTGCCATCAATCTATCTCTAAAGTTTCATTTTTCTGACAGTTGTTTGTTCTTTATAGTCTTCCTTTAGCTGGAGTTTCTCATGTTGATGTTTGAATCTCAGAGTAGCTAGACTTACCTCTAGATCCTTTACTTTTTCCTTGAGTAATTCATTTGGTTTATGTCTGGTAGAGATATACCGTGTTTTCCCCAAAATAAGACAGGGTCTTATTTTCTTTTGATCCCTGAAATAAGCACTTGGCCTTGTTTTCGGGGAGGTCTTATTATTTTTGAGGTGCAGGAAGCGGTAAGCGTGGTCACCTCATGGCTGCTGCTGTGTTGCAATATTTTTCGGGGAGGGCTTATTTTCAGGGAAGGGCTTATTTTACCACATGGGCTCAAAAGCCCAATTGTGCTTATTATACTGCGAGGTCTTATTTTCAGGGAAACAGGGTAATTTGTGTCTCCTATTGGCAAGAATACATACATGGCACATATTTTGAAAATCACATTGTTTTTTTTTTTTTTATGAATATGTGTTTTTCCATGACTGTTATTTTTCTTGCAAATGGTCCCAATAGTTCCAATGTCTTATTTCTTTTAAAATTTGGTTTATGTAGGGTTTTTAATTTTTTAAACATTTTTTTCCATATCCCTTTTGGTTTTTTTTTTTTAATTGGTCATTGCTTCCTCTTGTGGTTAATGTTGAAATAACACTTCAATGTTAGTCTTTTGCTCCCTCTTCTGGCTAGTGTTGAAGTAAACTTTAAAGCTAACACATCAAAGACAAATCAGATCACCTTCAAAATATAGTTTGTAATCTACAGATCACCTTCAGGATATAGTTTGTAATCCAGAGAAGGAATAAGCAAAAAGAATAAAGGGGAAAATAAGGCTCTTAGCTTGCAATTATTGTAAAAGTGTATAGAAAAATAGTGAATTCTTGCTCGCAGTAGTTACAAGTCAATGTCTTTTTTAAGCAGTATTTCTAATTTTGCCTAATTTGTCTTATTTAATAGTGTTTGGGTATCTTCTTTTTAATTTTAAAAATCTTAAAGATGTAGAATTAAAAAAATAATTAAAATAGTTTTATGAATTTAATTTTGACAATAAATTGTTCTAATTTTTAATCATTGTGTTCTTTTCTTTAATTTCTTTAAAAATTCAAAAAATTCAAAAACTGAAAAATTTTGCAATATTTAAAAATTGCATTAATTTTTTAAAAAATTGTATGCAGGGTTTTTAATTTTTTTTTAACAATCACTCTTGAGGTTAATGCTGAAATTATACTTAAAAGTGAATACTCTGCTCCCTCTTGTGGATAGTGTTTAATTTCCTCTTATGGCTAGTGTTGGAATAAAACATTTTGTTAATGTAAAAGTGTAAATTGTCCCTCTATTCCTCCTTCTTTTACTTCTGTGCAAAGCTTGGTGGTCGCTATTTTGACATGTTGCATTGCTGTTTCATATTTCATTGCACCAATGTGGTCACTGCTATTCTCAGCCATCATGCTGTATGTCACAATTATGTTTTGATACCATTTCTTCTTCTTTTGCTCCTCTTGCTCCTTTAACTTTCGTTTAACTTTGCTTTTCCTTTTTCTTCTCCTCCTTCTCTACACTAAGCACCTTCAGTTGTACATGCTGCCACTGCTGTTGCCTCTGCCAGTTGTGTCTGTGGGCTTTGCTACTGCTCAAGTGCAACTGACAGTTGTGTGGCTGCTGCTGCCACCACTGCCACTTGTTGCGCCCACCACCAATGCCACCGCTGCCACCTTTCCCCATCTTCCTATTTCCTTCTCTTGTTTTCCTTCTCCTTCCTTTCCGTCTTTAAGTTTTTAACTTTGTTTTAACTTTACTTCTTTTAAATGATTTAAATTATTAAATTATGTAGACCAAACTTTTCTAACACATATTGGCAGCCATTCCTATACTGGGAAAGGGGCATTCTGTCTTGACATTTACATAAATAATGTTTTGATTATTTGCCTTCTTGTGTAAGAGATTGAGAACTTTCAAATACAATTCTTTTCCAACTGTTAAATTTCTTAATAGACACTAGTAGTGGCAGTAACAAATAATTCAAGATTTTAGTTAATCAGAGTCAAAACTCCAAATGAGCCTTACTTAAAAAAAAATCAGATATTTTATTCTTGTTGAACCATTAGATAATATCATATCTGAGTAATACAATTCTTAAAATGTTATGCTGATATATTGTAGGACTGTATACATCTCAAATATTTCTGATCAAAATTTCTTCCACGCAAGCACAATTTTCCTGAAGGTTAAATTGTCGCTTGCATATTACATAAAGGGATGTTTTCAGCACATATACAGGAGAACAGTGAACAATATTTTCTCAGTTGTCCAAGATTTTTTCTCTCATATCAATCATACTCACCACAATTAAGTTCATCTGAGCTATCTCCACAATCATTTTCCCCATCACATATAAAAGCTGGTAAAACACAGAGACCAGTCCCACACTGAAAACGCCCTGGTTGACATTTAAATTCAGCTGAAAAAAAGGGGAGGCTTTGAATACTACATATGTTGGTAATAAAGTGCAATAGGGGCTTTTCTAACATTTGCAGAAAATTTATGCAATGAAGAAAGGCAATTAAATCATATATGGTAAGAATTGATAGAGATTCAAAAGTATCACTTTCCTCACCCTAATTAATCATAATGTTCTCTTCTAAGACACAGTCATTTTTAATCATATAGAAATACAGTATTAAAAAACATAGTGTAATATATTTACAATGTTGTATTTCTAGAAATTTTAATCAATCATCTCCTTACTATACTGAATAAAATGACTTTATCCATATTGTCCCTGATTATAAGTTACATTTACTGTATACCTTTTCCACCTGGCTGACGTTTGCTAATCTTAAAAAAAAACTAAGCTTGAACAAATTACTTTCCAAGGAAACAAGTATGAAATCCTAGAGGTATAAATTGAAGGGGAAATACAAAAAAAAAGCATAAATAAATGAATAAATTCCTAGGAGGGAAAAAAAAAACATAGCATAGTTTCCATACATGATTAGGAGGTGAGCATGACTCAAAAATATTTAATTTTTAAACACAATAAACTAAATCCAAATCATATCAAAAGCTCTATTTCTCATCCATAGCACATACGCTTTCTTTCATTTGATTTGCTATAAAGACTGTATGTAAAATGTATCAACAATCATAATTTCTACAGGTAGTCATTGACTAATAGTCATTTGCTTAATGAAGGCCTTGAAAAGGATGCTTCATAAAACACTTTTGATCATTGTGAAATATCACACATCCCACACCATCATGATCTGGGTAACTATGTACTATTCATAGTTACAGCTAGTTTCCAAGCACCTCATAAACCTGTGACTGCCATTTGGAATTTTCTCTGCCAACGAGATAGGTGCTGTCCTATCTCTCTCTCCCTTGTTTGAGAGAGGGCTGTTCAATTTCAACATAAATGGCCTTTTTGACTCTTCTTTCAATCCAATGGTCCTCTCTGTCCAGAATGTTCACATTTTGGTTTGAACCTGTCCCCTGTCTACAACATACTCCATTCAACAGCCTCAAGAAGGTTTCACACCCATTTGCACTCTGATTCAGATGACCTTGAGGGTACAGATAAATTTCCAAAGGATCTCATTGACTCTCAGAGTGCTAATGGCCACAAATAATATAAATCTTTCCATTCCCCCCATTCATAACCAAAGAAGTGAAACATTTTCAAAGAAAAAAAATCAAGAAAGTTCAGTTCCCTTTTGAAAAGCACTGGTGGGACTGGACTTTTAGCACTAGAACGGAGAGGCAGTATAGTAAGGTAAAGGGTATGGGGTGCCTTAGTGGGATGGGACTGGCTTTGGGAGGTCTAGTGCAGGATGTGCTCAAGTCTCTCTCCTTTCAGGGGCTGAAAATCTTGCTTGGATTTTATCAGGGCTTATTTTTAACTCCTAAGAAGAGAGACACTCATGTATGGTCTGCACTAAGCTTCCCGGAGTCTCACCTCCATACCCCCATGCTCCTTAGTTGGAATTATCTGCTTTACAACCCAGGTTGCTTAACAACTACAACCAGGTACCTCAGTCATGGAGCAAAGCAATCGTGTAATATCTCACTCAATGATCACTTTGTTCAATGATTGTGTTTGGGATCCCAATTATAGTAGAAAGTTGAGCACTATGTGCATATTTATTGATGTTTCTCCTCAGTAAAGTGCTTATAAGTCTATTGAATATAATTACACTGTACTACAGTTTTTACCTCTATGTGTATAATAATCAATATTTCAAAGAGCCACCTTTTGGGCTTATTATCCTTATTAGAGGATATAATCATATGCTTATTTACCCTGAAATTTTACTACTATGAACAAACGTTTCTAATATGTTTTAATATCATATAAAATCTAGGAATTCTGATTTATACTGAATTATTTTGAACTGTTAACAATTCCAAAACCACATAACATAAATAAACAATTTATAATTTATATACTAAAATTATACAGAATTTTTATTGCCATTTGTTATTGTTTTCCTGCAGAATGGATCTGTAGATCTTTTTCTAAACCAACTTAAGTTTATAAGTAGTCTCATAATAGTAATCTCATGACTAATATTTCTATCTAATTAAGAAGCATTCATTTATCATGACTTGAAACAGTTTTCCTTTTCAATACTTCTGAAGCATTAATTGCAAAAGGTAATTAAGAGCACCTAGTTTCTCCCTAGGCAATCTAGATTTGAATGAAGGAGACCACCTCTTACTTTGAATATAAATTATAGTAAAGAAGATGAATATTGAGATGCATTTTGTATCCGTTGCCTAAAAATACATTTTTCCTCTCTCGAGGATTGGTGTAATACACTTAGCTATATCTTAGAGTATAGTTTATTTTAGCAGGGGGAATTCCAATCCTCTTCAGTATCCTACCCACTTTACTGTTTTCAGGAAATAGGGAATGGGAGATCAGTAGAGTTGCTTAGTAATTGCCTAATTTGAAAAAGGATGTGACCTGAGACTATTGACTTTTTGCTGAGCAATATAAGACAGCTAGGTCTCAGGGAATGAGGGTATTGAATAAGTGAACAGGAAGAGCTAAGATGGACCTTCCAAGAGAGTGAAAAAACAACCTTAAGTAGTGTGTTCTAAATAGCTGCTTGCTCAACTGTGAGAGCTATAAAGTCAATGTCCTGTATAGTTCATAATTGCAGCAGGTACAATATATCTTGAAAGTTGCTGATTGTCCAATGTACTATATGTGGGGTAGTTGAAAGACTGCTTTGTGTCAAGAAAGTGTAAACTTTGAAAGGAATATAAGGCAGGCACGTTTGAGGAACTGAACAAATGTATATGGAGAATGAAAGATTTTAGGGGATATCTTTCTTAGTCAAGAGTTGGAAAAGAGAACAAGATAAGAAAAAGTATTTCTACTGATGTATTCTAAAAGGTAAAAAAGAAGAGGAATTAATAGGAGTCGGAGATGTGCAATGTTTATAGAATGTTTGTCTTTCTGCCTGAAAAGAACTTGCAAACCTGGTACAGTCCTGAAAACCCCCCAGAGAATTAGCCTACACTCAATGGCCACACTTCAACTGGTAAGAAAGGAGAAGGATTTATCAGTTCAAAGAAAGGAAGCATTACAATAGAACCTGATAGTGACAGAAACTCTCCATAAGGAAGACTATCAAATGGAGGAGTAAGCCCAAAGGATGAGAGTAAAGATCAAAAATAAGAGACGTAAATCATGTTCTGCCTCACTGGAACTCAGAAATAGTTTTCAGGTCCTTTCAAAAAAATGGGCTTTGAGTGTTCAAAAAAAAAGGGGGGGGGGAAGAAGCACTGTAAGAGAGTAAATCCCTAGCAGCATACATAATGCAACTGTTACTGTATAAGAAGACAAAGAGAAAAGTCAATGTAGCTGATAGCTAAACCTTTTTTTTTTATTATTTTTCCCAAAACATTTCTGCAATAAAATATAAAATAAAAGGTATCCTTGTTTTGGGTTCCTATTTTTTTGAGAACATTTTTACTTGCTTCAAAATAATCCATGAAATTCATCTATCTGGTGACAAAATGTAATCTCAATATATTTATTTATTTGGCTAATGTGCTGGACGATTCTGTTGAATAAGGGTGACTTACAGTCCTAGCAAATCTTCCTAATACAGTTAGTACAGCCTAATACTGCTTGAGCAGAACTAAAGATAGAAAATCTGAATTAAATTGTGATGCAATTGTTATATCTGGGGCTGATTTTGGACCTGTTAAACTGAAGAAGCTTCTTGGATGAGAAGCAAAATATCTTCAAGTCCAGTTGCCTTTTGGAAAAAGCATCTTTGGGAAAACTATGACCTGAATGACTGAGAATCTCCATAGACAGACATGTTAAGACCTGTCTTATGTTGTTGCTGTGTGAAAAAGTTTGGATGACAATATATCATTTTAGATGTAAATGAAACATCAATGTACAAATAAATAAAAATTATGAGAAACGTTACTTGTTGCTTTCTGACAGCATCATTTACTTCACACTTTCTGAATGCTGAAAGAATATTGTGAAATTATCAAATGGTCAGCTGATTTAATCATATTTCTACCACACTACAGAAGATGGATAGCAACCATCCATTGTACAAGTGATTGGCAAAAGCCTAATAAATCTGTTTTATATTATTAATCGCAGAATTGATACATATTAAGGGGTAGTAACAAATCTACTTTCTGAAGTTCAATTGAAACTCCTACACTTAGAAAAAAAGTATGATCATTGTAAGAATTAAGGTACTGCATTGTTTTATTATGCAGTAATATTCTTCATTTTCAAATGTAATATATAGCATGAAAAAATGATTTTCAGCACTTCTATCTTTATCACTTTTACAATATGATTGATAAGTCTGAAGAATAGTATTCCTAAATTATTATATTCATTTATACTTACGACATTCTTCAGGTTCATCTGATCCATCTCCACAATCATCAACAGTGTCACATTTCCACCAAAATGGAATACATTTGTCAGTCCTGCAGCGGAACTAAAAGAGAAAAGTGTAATTTAAAAAGTTTTAAAATAGATATACAAAGATCTGTGTGTCTGTCTATATATATTATAAGTAGAATAAAAAGTCAGTAACTGGAATCTGATATACTTTGAAATGTGATTTTAATTATTATAAGAAACTTTTAAAAGTCTCATTTTTTCATACATATAAATCTATTGTATTTACTACAATAATATACTTCAGAGAATTAAATATGTAGTATACTGTTACAATTTTTTTAGAAGTGACATATATCTCAAAAATATGTAAATATACTTAAAATGAAATAATTAAAGTATTTTTTTTAAATCTTCCATGCCAAACAATATACATACTTGACTGGCTGTGCAATTTGATAAGCAGGTCTTATTATCTGCTGCGAGGTAAAAATTGGTAGGACAGGCACAAGTGTGAGTTTTGTTTGGAGCAAGAAGGCACAGATGACTACAGCCACCATTATTTAATGTACATGTATGTTTAGCCACTAGAAATACAAATAAATAAAAATTAAAACATGCCCATAAAACTCAAGTGAAGACTAATTCTAAAGCTGTAATATTTTCCAGTTTAAAGATTCATCTAACATGTTTGATACATACATTTTAGAAATACTGTTTTAAAAGATAAGTAAGAATAATAAATTATGAAAATTGAATTGTTACTACTTTCCTATAAATATAGTTTTATGACATAAATTCATTTTATATTCTATAAAACTAATTCAGACAATTGACCAATAATAACAGCTGTGTTCAGATATAGTATCTTCCCACATAAACACAAAAAAGGAGCTAAGTGCACACTCTACTCGAATAAAGTAGAGTGTGTACACAGCTCCTCATTTGTGTTTATGTCCCACTGAAACATCCATGGAAATACTGAGAATTTCTACAGTGCAGACATTGTTACGTGTAAGCTTCCATCTCCCATGGAAGCTTATACACTGCATGCAAAGTCTCCCTGCTCTAGAAAATCTACTTTGAAGATTGGCTTTGCAATATTATTATTGGTATAATAAAAAGGGAAAGATAAAATTCATTACTCATGTTGAATTCTGCACAGAATATATTCTATAAATAGAGCTAAAGAAAGTTCTAAATTTGAGTTAAGGTGAATTCTAGTCCTCAGTCCACAGTAAAAGTGATTTAATGGAAGATGTTTCTGACCCAGGAAGAATCTGATCCTTACACCAATATTAAAAATGCTGTATTCATTTCTATCCACAAGAACCAGGGAGAATGGAAGAAGCTCACTAAGTTATTAAAAGCTATATCTGTGATTTATCCTGTTCAATTATAATAGGTATTTTGAAGAATAGCCAGTTGTCTAGTATCTATTTTACTTCTCTAACAATCTTAAACACTCTAAATAGTTTGTGGTTATTGCTAAGCAGAATTGGTAACAGAGGAAGAGGCATTTGCTTGAATTAATATGTGATTTTTAAAAAATCAGTTCTTACCTTTAGGTTGCCGTAATGAATGATAAACTTGAATATCAGTTATGGCATGCCATGAGTTAATCAGGGCTACTTTATCTGCTCCAGAGATTTTGTGGGCACGATTGACAGTTTTTGTTTTTCCATCTGTCCAGTATATATAGTCTTCAAATAATGTTAGAGCAATCACCCCTAGAACATGTTGATTAGGGACTGCAATAGAATATAGTAACATTAATATTGAGTTTTGAGAAAGACTTATAATTAAAATATTTTTATTGCAAAACCTACCCTAAAAGTATCTTCTTTGGAGGCCTGGCTGTTATGCCTGAAGTTGCTTCACAATCACTATTTATCTTGTTTAACAGGTTATATGTCTTTTAGTCTCTGCTTTCTATTGGAAAGCCTTTTAACAGTTGTTTCTCTTTCAGTTTTCTCTTCATCAAATACTTTGTGATATTTTCTCCATTTGCTGAATTATCATTCTAACCTAGTCAATCATCCTGCCTGCATTTCTTCTCTATATATTTTCAATCCATATATCCTTCTGCAATTCCTAAATTTCCTCTAAGTATCTTCTGAGGATAAAGAATTAGGCAAAATCTGACAATACTTTAAAACAGACACTCAAGTGATGTAATCTAAGAATAACTCTCACTAAGCTACTACAAAACCACAGGGCAAATATAAAAAGTCAAATTCAGCAAAATCTGTGGAGGATATATTTTAAAACAAGAGAGACAGAACAAAAATGGCAGAAATCAAAGCAGACAATCCTTGCAGCCAGGGGATAACAGCTACTCTATTGTGTTATTTTATGAATTGAATAATTTTTGTTGAAAATGCCCCCAATTTTAGATATCCCCATGAAAACAATAATCCCTCCAGTTTCCTAGACCAAGCAATTTAAAACTTTAAAAATCATTATCAAATTCAAACTCTGTCTAAAATTAAAGGCATTTTTTTCATAAGGATTTATGTTATGAATATACACACGTAAACAGGAGAGATTTTTTTTCCAGAAAAAATGAAATCAGTTGTTAAACCAGACAGCTGTCAACAGCTCATAAAACTTAGTAGTACAAGTACTCAGGATAAGATATTTGTAAACACAGAGGTGGAATTAATGTTAAAACTAAAGATTTATCTCATAAGATCATACCATGCGATTGGGACAACCGATGGTAATATGAATTGTAGGATGACCAGTCAATCACTGAATCCAATATTCCCCTTCATCCCACAGATCTCTATTACATAAATAATAAAAGCTTCCCACTCTTTCCCTTGTCCTTAACCTCAAAAGTTTAGACATTAATGGCTGTGTGTTGCATTATTTTGAGGGGACAGCACATTTACACTGTTATACAAGCTGTATACTCACTACTTTACATTGTAGCCAAGTGTCATTTCTTCAGTGTTGTCACATGAAAAGATATACAAATATTTACAAAATGTGAGGAGGTGTACTCACTTCTGTGATATACTGTATATATTGTCCTTAGCTTCTTCATATATAGTGTGTATCAAAAGTCAAGCCTCATAGGCCAAACACAATATGTGTTATTATTTTTCACACAAGATATTCATGTACGGGAATGTCCAAAAATCAAATAAGTAAGGAAGTGTTTAGAAGAAAATAACAAACAATTTGATATTTTAATATAATTTATGGAGTAAATTGTCTATGGGACCTGACTTTAGGTATTTATATTTTTTTAGAAAAATGTAGGTTATAAAAGAATACTTTTCTAATACAACAAATTTGGCAAAAAACAGGCTGTAATAGTTTGTTTCTTGGAATGTAACTAACCTTTATTTCTGCGGGTGCCATCCATATTAGCAAATTCAATATGATTTTCATCAGCCCAGTATAATCTTCTGTTGACATAGTCTATTGTAAGAGCCATGGGTCTAGATATCTGTGTTTCTATCACAACTGTCTGATTAGAGCCATCCATGCCAACTCGACCAATATGAGGATATTCACAGCAATCAATCCAATACAAATAACTAGGAAACAAAATTCATAAATATGGTGCTACTATGTAAATAATTATGCCATCAGTATAATTGGAAATGTTACATTTTACAAAGTTGTATGTATCACAATGTGATACTTTGTTTTTAGGTATCACATTGTTCATTATCGATGAATTAAATTGATAAATTCTGCTAATTCAGAACTCACGGACTCTATTCTATCTCAAAAGAATTGATAATTTATTTAATGTTGGTCAAAACATTAAGGTCTGTTATGTTTCTTTTACTGAATTGACTTCACATATTCTCCCATAAAGCAAGAGATATGATCTTACAATGGCAAAAAAGTGTACAATGGATTGAATTGTTTAAAATGTTCCATTTTCTCCTGTATCTTTTCTTATGAAAGTTCATGAAATCAAAATCTTTCTCTGTACAAATTAATTTACAATGTTCAGCACTGAATGGAAAAAAATATTTGGAGCTAAAAAAAATGGCATAGAATCTGCAATCCATAAGCCAATATATCCCTCATCCGTCATTTTTTTTTTCAATGAGCAAAACATTCTCAAATAATCCTACCCAGACCATTTTCTGTTGTGGCTCAATAATTAGTCATGCTTTGCCCTTTAAATATTAAATTTAAAGGTATGCCAACTTTCTACAATTCTTATAACATATATTAATTTCTCCCTACCCAAGAAAATGTTTTTATATTTATCATTATGTATATATTTGTATGTTTTGTTACATTGTAAGCCTTTCAGAATCACTTCAAATTGTGATATTGAGGGCATATAAATTTAATAAAATAAATATTTTTTTAAAAAAATGGTCACACACTTTCATTGTGTTCTGTGATATTGAAAATATTCTGCATCCTTTGGGGGCTACCCTAGGTTTAAGAGAAAAGAAGGTATAGGTGGAAATAGAAAATGTGATCTAATTCTCCCACATATTTTATTTATGTTAATATATATATTGTGTGTGTGTGTGTGTGTGTGTGTGTGTGTGTGTGTGTGTATGCTGGTCTTGTTGTATTCAGGTCTTTTCCCGTGTAAGATTGAGATTGCCTTGGCAACGTTTCAGCGAGGTCTCACTCACCATCTTCAGGCTGGGTTTTGAGCCCAAAATACCCCCCCACCCCACCCCCCAACATATAGGTTGAATTAATAGGGAGAGAAGATACAATTTCGTCTCTCTCCTTTGTCAACCTGGAGTTAGTCTGTTTCACTATGTTCTGTCCATACTGTGCTCCTGACTTGTATATAAATTTCTCATGAGTACTATTAGATGTTCCTGGGTTGCCAATTTTCTATGCACTTTCAATAATAGAATATTATGTATAGTTTCTGATTGCTATTAAGATATTAATAAAGTAATATTGGTCAGAAAAAAGGCATTCAACATGATTAAGAGATCACATGAACAAAATTATATTGGTCACAGGGCTTCAGTATATAACTGAGGGTCCAAAACAAAAGGATGTTCATTAAGGTTTTGCTGGTTCTTCCTCATCAAACATCTGGGGAGGGATCAAATGAATGAGGAACATTGATCAAGAATGTGTCTTGAGTTTAGATTTCAATCTTATGAAAGATGAATTCAATAAATATTTATAAGAACCACTTCTTTGAGGTGACTATTCTTGCATTCTCAAATTTCCAGGCTTTTCCCTGACATACTTCTATGGAACAGCTTATAAAATAATGGGTATCTAAAGGGCAAGGGATATCATATGCATCTTGGCATTATCAATATGAATTACGTACATATCATTTTGCATTACAATTATATTGTATATAATTTATGCCATTTGTATGATGTCATATAAATAGCATTATTTGACATGATTTCCATTGGATTCCTATATATAATCCAGTGACATGGAACCTCAGTGGAGATGTGTAGTAGTTAATGGCTTTTAAATAATATTTAAAAATCCATTCATCTGAATTAATTCACCTGTTATAAGTTGTTAGACATTATTGCTCAAATTTATACTGGACAAATTTGTCATTATATTATTATTAACCTGAAATTTTCAAATATTAAATATAACAATTATTTCCATTTTCTTTCATTTTAGCTACATTAACTCCAAAAATGTTTCCATTTAAATATTACTCTTGTTGAAAAGGATATACTTCCTTATAAACATTCTCCAAACGAGAAACAACCAATTGCACTAATAATTTGTATGATAACTCCATACCCAATTTGAGGATCTAAAGAGAGATCTCTAGGGAACTTCACCCTTTTGCTCACAAGAACAGTGGGATACAAGCCATTGATTTTCGAAACTTCAATCATCCTTTTTTCTGTGTCAGACCAATAGAGATTCTTTCCAACCCAGTCAACTGCTAATGCATTAGGAACAGCTGTGTTATGAACTACCTAGAGAAATAAAAACTGTATAAGTATCAGAACATACATAAAAATTGTGGAAAATCCAGTTTTGTTTCCCTGAGATGAGAGTAAATAATTATACTACACTGGCAAATACAATTATGTAATTGGAAGGTTCTTGATATTGAAAAAAATATTTAAGAGAAAATGTATTGATTCTTATAGCATACTACAATTAGCCAACAACATCAGAAGGCATTATATGGTAATTTTATTGCTGTTCCCCGCCCCCCAACCCCTGCACTTTCATTAAAAGTCCCTGCAAGTTTTCTTGATAACATTTTTCATTACCTCCTTCTCAGGGCTGAGAGAAAGTGACTGGCTCCAGGTCATCCAGCTGGCTTTGTGCCTAAGGCAGTATAAGATCTTAGAATTCCCTGGTTTCAGAACTTATGCCTTAACCACTACACCAAATTGTTTCTCACCACATAATTACTAAGGTGACCAACTTTTTTACAATGAAAAGGAGGACAAAGCACGTTCTATTGTCCAAAATGCTAAGGTGCCCAACTTTTTTACAATGAAAAGGAGGACAAATTCTTTCAACTGCTGCATTAGTTCCAGGGCAGCACAACGTAAATTGAACAAGTATAAATAAATGTTCACATGGAATATGTTCATTTTTGAAATGGCTGAAAATATCCACCCATCTTTTATTAATTTCAACATGTTGATTTTCCCATTGTATTAATTTTTCAGAATTTAAATATATATTCAGTCTTCTAATTTCTTCAAAGAGACAATTGTCGTCTATTTTAATGTCTAGCATTTCTTTAGATAAAAATTCAACACAAGATTCAATATCTGTTCAATATACTTGCGATGAAGTAAAAAAACCACCATTAAAACTGTTTAATAAAATATGTCACATAACGCGCAACAGATTAGCCTTCAAATATCAAAAAGGAGGACATGTAGGAGGACACTTTTCAAGGGAGGACAGAACTTACAAAAGAAGGACTGTCCTCCCTAAAGGAGGACGGTTGGTCACCTTAATAATTACTGCACTCTAAAGATTTACTTTAGGTATGTCTCAATGAGTTTTTTTCTCTGATGTGCAGAATCCCATCCCATCTCATATTCTTAGAGGTTTCCTCACATTCAAATGCACAACAATATATTTTCCTGTTTTTCTTCAACACATAACAGGAGTCAGCAATATGATTTACTAAGTGACACTGTCAAAGATAACTATTGGAAACTTCCAAGATTTACTTTTATAAACAGGAAAGAAATGGGTTGAGGTAGTGGTAACAAAAACTATCAGCCAAAGCAAGTGACAATTGCATCCAGGTGGCACTGGTGGTACTGTTTCTTCCATCTTTACCACCTTCAGTTACTAAAGGTTAAGGTGGGCAGCTCCATTTCAATCTATCAGTATGAAACTATTATGGACAGTTTTGTCAAGCAAATCACCTCATTGGCTACTGTTATAACTACAAATTCAACATATTCTTTGTGCATGGAAAAGTAGTCGTATAATCCTTCAGATGATAGGAAATATAAGAAAAAAATGAACCTGGATTAAGTATTTATCCGTCCATTCATCTAAATTATGGTCAATTATCTATTCTGAGATATTAAAAGTTCACTGTTCCCTAGGCAACATTGTCTATTATCAATGTTATTTATACGTACGGTAATCAGCTAACAAAAATGTTTCCATCATCATCTCTTGGAAAAGCCATGACAGACTAACAGTTTAGTGAATAAAACTAAAACTATTGTGCAAAAATAAGAAAATGGGTTTGGTATAGTTCCAAAATAAGAAAAGTATAGTTATGAATAGACACATAATGCTGATCTCAATTCTGGCATCCACTGAGAAACCTTGGCATGAGTTAGGTTTGCTGAGAACTCTCATCAACAAGTCTAACTTTGAGTAGGATGGGAGATCTGTAAAAACAACACAAATGGTTTTGAATGAAAAGTTGCATAAATATGAAGTATAAAAAGAAAATCCTGCATAAACAAATGAAATATGGTTGTTCTGTCCCATATTAGATATGGGAGTATTCCTCATTCATTCATTTATTTGTTGTTGTTGTTGTTTTCACTGTAATCACTATATTCTTCATTTAACTCAATCTGTCTGATACTTTAAATCAGAAAATAGATAGGTTTTGTATTTCATTTCAATTTCCACAATATGGTATTAATGTATATCCCTTTATTGTACATATAGGCACTAATTAAATCATAGTTCAAAAAGAATTATTTCAAATATGAATATATGAAATAGATATAAGTTTCTACTGTGACTAAAAAAAAAGCAAACTTCATATGTCAAACAATCAAAAAACTAAGTCCAGAAATAAAAAGCAAAAAAAAAAAAAAAAAAACTAGAAAATCATTACCAAGAATTCTTATATAAGGTAGAAGTTCAATTGGATCAAATTTAGCAGATATTATGCAATATCCTACATAAGCTATATGTTTTATAATCCTATCTATCAATTGTTTCATGTTTGATTATGAACATTAAAGAAAATATATATTGACTAAGCTAACCACACATGTATCTATAAAACCTGTTCAGTTGCCTCGAACTACGAGATACATAGCATATAAATTTAATAAATAGTGTAAGCAGCTGAAAATTCTTAAAGATTTACACTAGCACAAATACAACTAATATATATGCTTTTTAAGTAGTATTTGAACCTTAAGTATTTATCACCCAAGAAAAACAACTGCAGTTGTGCAACTCAATATCAATTGACCTGTCAAATAGGAAAAAAAACCAGTTTCATCTAGACTTAATTATACTCTATATAAATTGAGTTAAATTAATCATGGTTAATCTGCTCCATAGTTTCAATGTATGTATTCACAATAAAGCTAAGTCATGATCAGAATCGATTTTGCATGGGTAATAATTTTACTGGCTTAAGCTGTGCCAGTATCCAAATATCTTTCTACATAATGACATTAGCTTCTGATCCAAATAAGATTTATAAATCCATGATTACTTCCAAATCACCTTGACATCATTCCCATTCAGATTCATTCTGTTAATCCTACTTCCATTTGGTCTGCTGGAATCAATCCAATAGATGAACTCTTCTTTGTAATCAAAATCTACTGCAATCACATTATTTAGGCCCTGAAAGGGAAAAAATAACCTCAGCAGTTACCGTAAACAAATTAATAAAGTTAAGATAACTATTCCTATAAGATTAATTATTAAGTATTACAATATACAATAGCAATAGCAGAGTTGGAAGGGACCTTGGAGGTCTTCTAGTCCAACCCCCTGCCCAGGCAGGAAACCCTATACCGTTTCAGACAAATGGCTATCCAACATCTTCTTAAAGACTTCCAGTGTTGGGGCATTCACAACTTCTGGAGGCAAGCTGTTCCACTGATTCATTGTTCTAACTATCAGGAAATTTCTCCTCAGTTCTAAGTTGCTTCTCTCCTTGATTAGTTTCTACCCATTGCTTCTTGTTCTACACTCAGGTGCATTGGAGAATAGTTTGACTCCCTCTTCTTTGTGGAAACCCCTGAGATATTGGAACACTGCTATCATGTCTCCCCTAGTCCTTCTTTTCATTAAACTAGACATACCCAGTTCCTGCAACCGTTCTTCATATGTTTTAGTCTCCAGTCCCCTAATCATCTTTGTTGCTCTTCTCTGCACTCTTTCTAGAATCTCCACATCTTTTTTATATTGTGGCAACCAAAGCTGAATACAGTATTCCAAGTGTGGCCTTACCTAGGCATTATAAAGTGGTATTAACACTTCACGTGATCTTGATTCTATCCCTCTATTTATGTAGCCTACAATTGTGTTGGCTTTTTTGGCAGCTGCTGCACACTGCTGGCCCATAGTTAAATGGTTGTCCACTAGGACTCCAAGACCCTCTCACAGTTACTACTATTGAGCAAGGTACCACCTATATTGTACCTATGCATTTCATTTTTCTTGCCTAAATGTAGAACCTTATTCTTTTCACCATTGAATTTCATTTTATTAGATAGTGCCCAATGTTCAAGTTTGTCAAGATCCTTCTGTATCTTAAGCCTGTCTTCTGGAGTGTTGGCTATTCCTGCCAGCTTGGTGTCATCTGCAAATTTGATGAGTTCCCCATTTATTCCTCATCCAAATTATTGATGAAGATGTTGAAGAGTACTGGGCCCAAAACAGAGCCTTGGGGTACTCCACTGCATACTTCCCTCCATGTAGATGCAGTTCCATTGAGGACTACACATTGCATGTGGTTGGTCAGCCAGTATTAATTAAGGGAGATACTTAAAAGGGGGGATATATCTATTTTCCCCAAATTTTCATGTTTAATTTTTATCATTTAACAGAACTTGAAGGAGGAACACAGAAACAACTTGGGGTTAACCAACAAAAAATGCTGTCCCCTTCAAATATACTGTCAAATTTCTAATACCAGTTAATGGGAGAATATATAAGCAGATGTAAGTACTATTATCTATTATCCAACCACCTCAATTTTTGATAGGTAGGAGAAGACAGTCTGTAGGAGAATATTATTTAATGAGGAGTTAAAAACTGAAGGTCCTCTGGCTTCCATGAGGATGAGCTTCCCCTGTAGATCCCATTGTACATGGACTTTAGTTTCTTATATATGAGCCCTGGTAGTACAGTGGTTAGAATGCAGTATTACAGGCTAACTTTGCCCACAATCTATAATTCAATCCTTACGGTCTTGAGGTTAACTCAGCCTTTCATCCTTCCAAGGTCGGAAGTCAAGAGTGTTTCTCTTCTATAAATTTTTGATTAAATCTTACTTCTATTTTTAAGGTCTAGCTTTCAGGACAACCAGTCCACATGGATCAAGGCTGTTGAATTTAACCTTTTAAATCTAAATTACACTTTCCCTTCAGTTCTCAAGATGAAATACCATTAGGTGAAACAAACCCTGAAGCAAAGGAAAAAGGATACAGAGCAGCAGACAGATCTAGGGAAGGCCCTAGCTTTTTTTTATCATCAGTACAAAATGCAGTAGATATAATGTCACTGCAGCCAGCTGCCTTATACAGGTATAAATACCGACCCATTTGAAAGCTTTCTCTCTTGACTGATATAATGCTGTCCCTTCTGCAGTATTGGATGGGAAATTATATAAAAGTACCATTGGCTGAAAGGCTCTGCCCCTGTGATTCCAGAGAGGTATTAACTACAGAATATGTTCTTTCTTGCTCTTTTTATGGAGACATCCAAACCAAAATCATCGTACCTCTGATAATATCCTAGCAGTGGTGGGATTCAATTTTTTTTTACTATTGATTCTGTGGGCTTGGTGGGCATGGTGTGGCTTGATGGGCGTGGCAGGGGAAGGATACTGTAAAATCTCCATTCCCTCCCCACTCCAGGGAAAGGTTACTGCAAAATCTCCATTCCCTCTCGATCAGCTAGGACTTGGGAGACAGAGAATAGATGGGGGTGAGGCCAGTCAGAGATGGTATTTACCCGTTCTCCGAACTAGTCAAAATTTCCAACACCGGTTCTCCAGAACTGGTCAGAACCTGCTGAATTCCACCTCTGTATCCTAGGTACTCAGATTAAGCTATAACCAAATGATGATTTTACAGTGCATGTAGCTAGATTTTATGCATCAGCATGGAAGATCTGTGGTGGGCCAATTTTCCATCAGTCAAATTCTATTAATTGTAATGGTAGATATTATCACATTTTTGTAATTTTGGATGTTAGTGTACTTAATGTAATATTACTGTCTATATTATAATTTAATATAGGCTGCATTCTGAACCTCATTTATAAATATAAGCTTGGTTTAAAAATGTATTTTAACTTTGTCTTACACTTTATTATATTTATTATCTATTTAGATTCACAGAGTACTCTGCTCATACTGGTCTATCGCTTGGTCTAAACTGGTCTATGGTGAATTGAATATGCATAGATGAGGGATGTTCTTCCAAAAGGCACTATTTATTACCTTTAATTTAATTACTACATATGGCAGACTAAATATGGCTGACTTTTGAAAACATAAAACAGTAATTCTCAAGAGATAAAACCTTAGAAAAATGAATAAGGAGAGAGTAAGGGGCTATGAAAGCTAAACATGCTCAGAGATAAAAGAAAAATAAATCTAAAAATTCAGTGGAGTAAAACTAAAATTAATAGCTACTTTAAAATATATATCAAGCTTGCTTTAGCTATGATTTCATGAGTTCTGCTGTCTAATATGAAGAGGCTCCTGAAAATTATAAGTTCCTATTGTTGGAGTGAAAGTACTGCAGAGAACTTTATAGGACAATATAAATCCCCAGATTTAATATGACATTACAGTGCCTTCTTGTTCCACAATCTTCCTGGCTCACTCATGAAGTATCAAGATTTGAGGCCTTCTGACATATTTGTTTGTTTGTTTGTTTATTAGAATTTGTGAAACAAAAATGAGAACAAGAATACAAGAATAAAAATACAGTGACAGGGATGATAGGCATGTTAGTGCACTTATGCATGCCCCCTCTACTAACCACTTAAGTATGATGTAAGGTCCACGGAAGTCAATTTGTGATGGAAACTGTGAAAATTTGTAGCTGAATCAGGTAGAGCATTCCAGATTTTGACAATGCCATTACAGAAATCATATTTTTTACAGTCAAGTTTAGAATGATTTATATTAAGTTTATATAGTCATCTTCCATCTTCTACTGTTTTTCTCCTTCCCCCAAAAGAATTTTGAAAAGTATTCCTTGATTAATTGGTAGTACTCGGAAGCATTCCAAAATTGTAGGAAGGAAATATTGCTCAATTATTACTTCAATTTTATTTTTAAGGGTAAGTTAAAAGTTACAATATGATCTAAAATGCCTGCAAGTCATTTAATCCTAAAGCAATGTTGGTTTAGCTGACCTTAATTGAAATGATTTTAGATCACAAATATTTTTGACAGTGCAAATCTGTATTTCCTCACTACAGAAGATTGTCCAGCCTTAAATACAAAACATGCTATTGCTAAAATGATAGATTGCAGTAATTTGCTCACTCCATCCTTCCTGCCAAATTACTATATTATTCATTTTCAGGGGTGGGGGGGATTAAAAACTGTTTTTGTAGATAACACTACAAACTGCTAACTTATAAAAAAAAACCTTCTTGAGTATCATTGGATATAGATATCCTGAGCTGTGTTGAGATACTGATCTTCAAGTCAGGATGGAGCATCGACTCCAGCTGTTTTCAATATGATAAGGAGTCTTTAAAGGTCCATTCATGCTGTTTTTAATTCCCTGCAAAGTAGGCTACTATGGGGTTGGTAGATTGTGGCGATTCTGCATGAAATATACTCAGGGAGGAGTCATTTGTGGTCTTTGAGGAGTATATTAGTAATATATATTTATGATCCAACACATTTAATTTTGCAAGGATACAGTATACTTTAATGCTTGAACTATGGCCATATTAGGTGGGCTGTATAAAGTAACTGTATTTGCTTTAGAATTCTTCAATTTTCTGGAGGTAACATTAGGTACAAACAGCTCAAGCTGGGATCATTTCAAAACTGGCTTTCAGCAGTAATAGAGAGTACATGCATTTTTTTTTTTTACAATTGCACCCATTTTTTTTCACATTTTATATGATTTGAATAAAATTTCACCATCATTGTTCCAAATGATGGCTTAGCTACTGTGTAACAGTTTTAAAGAAAATAATAGTTTATGAGAGGCACTTGAATAATGAGAAATCATGAAAATAGTTTTTCTTGCTCCAAAGTATTACTACTGGACTCACAAAAGTCAGTATGATATTTTGTGGGAGGACACGAATAAGGATAAATAATGAAACATATTTTGTATTATGATGCAAATTCTTCTCTTTTGGTCTTTGCACTATGTTAGTCCTTCAAGGTAGACAAGGTTAGGAAACAAAGAAATACTTGGCCTCTATTTTACTAATATAGACTAAAATAAAGGATATTGAAAGCTTCTAAGAGTTTCTATTTCTTTTCCTTTTGTACCCAAGAAAATCAAAGTGAACCAATCTTCTTCATCCTTCCCTGTTGGCCCAGGCAAATAGATGTTTTTATTACATTTGCCATTTATTTTTGTCAAAACCATCTCCACACTCTTGTCCACATAATAACATGATGTGGAAGAGACAGAGCTTTGTTGAAACAACATGACATATATTTTGTCATTTTGAAGAAAAAAAAATCTCATCTTTCTGTGGATGTTTCTGAATGCAAATTCCATAAGAATTTTTTTATCAATTTGGAACAGTATTAGACTATAACCAAGCACATTATTTACTGCATGCTATGGTAGAAAGATTTGTAATGGAATCATCTTCTTTTAACGATCCCATAATCCCTTGCTGGGTGGAGTCTGGGCAACTGAATGGAGCTGTGTGTATACTGGCCAGATGCCCCTCCTGTCACCAATGTGGAGTTATATTCAGCAGATACATTTTTATCCTGCCTAGAGAGAGAAATATCTGCCTCTATCTAGGATCAAACTCATAGCCTCTTGATTTGTAATGGAAGACTTGTAACGAAATATTTGTTCTTTATTTAGGAAATACTTGGAGAAAAAGTCAGCTTTCCTCCATGAAATGTTGATACTTGGTCATGCAAAATTAATAATTAATTACAATAGAAGTTAGTTATAGTTGAGTATAGGGACTTAAGTGGTTAAATGTTCATTATTTCTGTTCTTCTCAATCTCTAAAACACAGTTGAGAATTAACAATACATTTCTGCATATAACTTTGATTAGATGATAAGATGCCCACCTAATCTAGTCTAGTTGCATATGTTACTTAAAATAGATTGATAGCATTTTCTTCACAAGAATGTGTTCAGAAACAATAACAGAGGAACCAATGATTTGAAACTCAAAATACTAATAAAAAACACTGAAGAGAACAGGTAGGTAAAGCAAAAGTAAATAAACACAGATCTGTTCAGTAAAAGAGAGTAAATGAGTATCGTGTTCTTGGTCAATATCATTATGTTATTTACTCAAAAATCCTTTCTCTTTAGTTCTGTATTAATTTAATCTTTAAAAAACCTGCAAAAAATTGCATTTAAATATTTATGTAAATATGTTTCAAAACCACAAATCACTAATTGCTTTATTTCCCTACATTCATAACACTTCTGCTTAGTAGAATAATATTTGTATATTAAAAACAGCATAATCATTTAAAGAAACTCCTATAAAGTTATACAAGCAACTAATTTTGTTGTAATATACATGAAGAATTGATTTCAGTGGTATATTCCATGTACATTCATCTGGTAAATATATAACCTTTGGGGGGAAAAGTTAATTCTGTTGCCCATCTAAAATGTTTTTATTCACTTCTGCATTGACATTTCCTTATGATGATGCTGTACTGTTTATGGCCACTGTACCTTTTAAAAAAGATTTATGATTTCTGTACACTGTCTAAGGATCCTTTATGTGACACTTAGAGTATACCTGTTTCATTGAAGTATAGTTGGATCCATCAGTACTAATTTTTCGTATTTCATGATGATCAGCTAGAATTAAGAATGGCTCTTCATCTATATGAAAAAAATAATAATGGTAGCTTTTTATTTAATTTATGAAACTTTGGAATATAAATATAAATAGTGAAAAATTAAATGCTGTATGCTTTGAACATTGGTATGGATTAAAAAAACATTAAAAGCATAATTTCAAACAAGATCAAATATTAGTCATAAGCTGAACAAGAGATTTAATTAGCACCTTTTAAAAGTACTTTAATATAGCCTTTGAAACACAAGAGAAGAATTAACACACTCTATTAAGTTTTACTTCCAAAATGAATTTATAAACACAGCTTGGTTTTCAAGGAACGAATAGATAATACGTAACGGTTGACATAAAAAAGTTAGAATCATTTGGTTCAAAATTAATGCATATTTTAATTTCCAACCATTAGTGAGCTCTATAATGGTACTGAAAAGAAAATATCAATTTTTAATGTTAATACACTTTGGAATGTATATGTAACAACTAGTTCTACCAGCTGTGTTCACCTTACTTTGTTCCTGTTCTTAGCTTCCCAAAGGGATGAATTAGAGATGGACAAAGACATAAATTGAAATTAGAAATAAATACATAAATAATGCAAATTTCTTTAATTTATTAATCTGCTTTATAATAAAAGAAAAAAAAACAAAAAGAAACATTCCCCTTCTCCATCTGTATCAGTAAACATAAGGGTAAATAAAGTAATAATATTATTGGAATTAGTCTTTATGCCTAATATTTATTTAGCAAACCAATGCTTTCATAAACAATTCAACGGAAACTAATGAATTTGTATCTAAAATTAATGTCACAACTTTTGCTGGATCAGGAACTTCTGAAATAATTGTTATACAATTTTGAGGAACTAACTTATTTTTTAATGATTTTAGACAAGATAGAGAGCAGGTGTGCAAATTAGTTAAGTAGTACCAACTCCTTAAAGAAGGACAAAGAATGTTACTTTATTTACAGTTGCTTATACTCCATTGCCTGAGACACGTTTTTACAGAACTTTGCTTTCAAATAAGCCAACAGCTTATTTGGATGGAAGATATAGAGGCTTACAGTACTTACTGTACTCTGGTTATGCATATGCAATAATGTACAGGTGGAATATCTGACCCATTACCTACTATATTGCAAACTCTATCAAGAACCTAGAACTAATTTATTATATCTTTGTCAATCCAATAGAACAAAAAAAAGTGTTGTCTAATGAAGACAAACATGCATTGAAACAATTGCATTGTTTGCCATGGTGGCAAGGGACATTCAAAAACATATCCTGACAATACTGTTAATATAAGAGGGGATGTACTGATTTCATTGCTGCATTTTATATACATGTATTTTGCTAAAACCTATAGTTGCAAATAAATGTTTTAATACTTTAAAAATTAAGTCCTATTCTTTATGCTTGATTTGACTGTGACTTTACTAGGTTTGTAGCTGAAAAGATTTACCTGAAAGGGATTTACATCCTTGCTGAGGATTAGGTTGCATTTGATAGCCATCCATACACAAGCATTTGTAGGTCCCATATGTATTGATGCATTGCTGACTGCACGGAAAGCCAGATAAACATTCATCAATATCTACACATGTTTTGCCATCTTCCTTCATATGGAAACCAGGCCAGCATTTACACTAAAAAGAAAAACAAAGCACACTGTGTGTTAATCATTTAAAGGCCAGGGCTATTTCCACCTCCTTATCTGCCTTGGTTAATGCAATATCAATTTTGTTGAAATTGCTTTTAAAACATATTATCCAAATCTCAGGATTCAAAGAAAAACCCATGGTTCATTTTGAGCTTTTTCACACACAAACATAGGCAATATTTCACAATTTTATAATTTGTCTAATTGTTTGGATTTTTGGAATATTTCATAGCAAAAAAGATCTATGTGTATATAAAAAAGTTGAAATGGGTTCTATTTCTCTTTTATAAAGTTGGACAGGAAAGTATGGTTTGTAGCATAGTTTTTAAGAAAAAATGCAGATGAAAAGAGAGCATTGAATCTTTTCCTCAGCTTGAATTTTTTTGTTTGTTCCATTTTTTTCTTAATCAGTTGTCCTTCTCTCTGGATTCATATATACATTTTGCCTAGTTCCATAAAGCTGCTTTTTTTTTAAAAAAACCTGTCCTTATTGTTTTCTAAAAGAGAAGAGGAAGAAAGGATTTAAAGTTGCACCTAATATCAGATAAATTTGTAGCTGCATTTCTTTTGCTGACATACAGTAACAGCTCTAGCCCAGGGGATAGTGTTTTAGAAGAAGAGGTTCTGCCTCATTAATAGTCCTAAAGATAGTAATATAAGTTGAGTTCTACCAAAAAAAAAAAAAGCAACAAGATTTAAACTCTTGAAGTGTTTTTCAAATTTCTCTTTAATGTGTTATTCTAAATGTTATTGTCTGAGATTACTTTGACTATAAATACATTAAATTAATATAAAATAGAATGTGCATGTTTCCGCAATGCAACAGTAATTACAAAAGGTCCTGGGGGAGAGGACTTACAGTGAACTTTTTGACATCTTCAAAGTTAAAGTTAGAAGACAGGGAGAATTAATAGAACATGATAAACTTATGAAACAGCAACAAAAATAGACAGATGAAATTCATTCATCTTTAATTTACCAGGTCAAGTTTTTTTAATCCTATTCAAAATGTTGTCATGCTAGAAAGGCACACCATTTAGTCAAAATTAGATAGACACTAAGTTAGCATTTATTCAAGGCTCTTAAAAGTCCAATAGCTTTGGGGTACAGTTACATTAGGCAGGTGATAGGAAAGCTACAGGTTATTTTGTGGAAATTTCTAAAAAAAACTGTATTGTTTTTACTGAATCAAAGAGAGGTAGGCATTACTTTTTTTTGTTTGTTTGTTTGTATCTTCACCTCCCGGTGTGAGAAGTGGAAAAGTTACAAGCATTAGAACATGAGGATTAATGGTGAGAAAGAAAATTAATGGGACAATAACCTCAACATTTGGAATTTCTTGTCATAAACCCAAATTAGCAAGTTGAATGTTTACTAGACATTCAATTAGAAGAATATTAAAATATTTATGTTATATTTGCTGGGGTATTTTTAATGCCTCAACTACTGACTGATTTGTGAATTTGTGTATATTATTTTGGATGTTTTCAATTTTTTATTGTTTTAAAATGGTTATAGTTTTAGTGTATTATATGTTTTGAATTGTAAGTCACCCACAATCATTGTCTGACATGAGCTGCTATAGAAATTGAATAAATAAATATATTTATTGTACATAATATCTTATTTCAGTAGTTCAACTGTAAAAATCCATCAAGTCTTTTGTTGTGAGATTAACATAAAAGAATACAGTAATGAACACATATTTTTAAATTATATATTAGACACATAAATTGGCATAGACACATACTTTAAAGCTACTTGTTATTTTCTCAATACCTCCAATTGATTACATTAGATTTTAAAACTAAACAGAAGTTTGCATGTTCTCCGGACTTGCATTAAGAATAGAGTAGAGTAGAGTAGAGTAGAGTAGAGTAGAGTAGAGTAGAGTAGAGTAGAGTAGAGTAGAGTAGAGTAGAGTAGAACGGAACAGAACAGAACAGAACAGAATTCTTTATTGGCCAAGTGTGATTGGACATACAAGGAATTCGTCTCCAGTGCATAAGATCTCAGTGTACCTCGGTTCTCTTTAAAAAAAAAAAAAATCTCTGCCTACAATTTTCAATTGATTTTTGTTCCACAAAACTATTTCCTTTTCCTAAGACACATAGAAAGTAAAATGAAGTATGGGCTATAAAGTTTTGCTACTTGTATTACTATTAACAAAATATACAAATACAAGCATCAAATAATTAGCATTTCTATGTCAGTTGGGGATTTCAAAGTCTTTTTTATAGTGTATTATTTTAAACTTCTAAACTACCAACCTTATATCCAACAGGAAGATCTTGACAGTCTTGAGAACAGCCACTAACTTTCTTACTCAAACATTCATTTATATGGCAATTTCTCTCATCAGACCCATCACCACAATCCTGTTTGGCATCACAGACGTCTTCTTGGGGGATGCACTTGCCGTTTTTACACATAAAAAATGAATTGTTGCATGACTGTTCTAAAAAAAAGAAATGAATGGGTAAAAGGAAACAGAATGCAAAAAGTATGGTCATCAGGGTTATAATCTATAGTTTCCTTTACAAACAAATTATACATTTGCATATACTGATACAGGTTATATATATATATATACATACATACACAATATGTATAAATTTTATATTTGTAAATTATTATAGCTTTTATAAATCAATAAACAGTACAATCTAGAAATATTAATGGTTATGGTACATAGGGCACTAATTTCAATAAACAATTGTTTTGGCAACTTTCTATATGTTTGCTAAATGCTTGATTATTTTAAATACAAAATTTTGTTTATGATGGATCTTTCTTCCTGTTGACTTAGGGCTGGCCTTAAAGTAGACCAGACCAGGGAATCAAATCCACAGAAGGAAAGAGTAAAAGAGAAGGAGTGGAGAAATACTTTCTATCTTGCAAGATTCTGTTAATGTAACCTTACAATAAAGATAAAGTTAGTATTCCTTGGTTTTTCTTATCTGAATTATCTTAAAGGACTAGCAACAGGTATCAATGCAGGAGATTATCAAGCTGAACCTGAGGTGGAGTCAAATGCATCATCAGTCTAGAGTCCCTACACTCCTGAAGGAGACCTAACTTTAGTTCTGTTGAGTCTGAATATTTTTCTATCTTTCAATCTTTCTTCCTTTGCACATGCCTTGGATCAAAGCATGCCAGTTTTCAAGTGATGAATTGAGGGAAAGAGAGAAGTCTCAAACACCATCTGGATTAAGAGATCTGCAGTATGGTGCTACAGAAAGGACATGTCAAATAATAATAAGAGGCAATTGATGAATTACCCAATCAGCATGCTTTGTCGGTAGTCTGCAAGTAGAAATACTTATTTTAGTAACACTGCCTAATTCTAGAAAATTATTTTGGATTTAAAAGCAAGATTGCACAAATATTTAAAAAGCTGAACCTGCACTTCTGCATTTTATATTAATAGGATCTTCATCTGAATGATCTGGACAATCAAAATCTCCATCACATTGCCACTGAGAATTTAAGAGGCATCTTCCATCAGCACAGCTGAATTCTCCAGGATTACAATGGCGATAGCCTAAAACCAGAGTGATTAAAAATTTTATTATAGTATCTCAAATGTTTAGAAATATATATTTCAATATATCTTTTAGATATTTATACCATTTATAGCCTTACAATTTATCTTTGCATGCAGGGTATCATCCACAAGGTAAGACAAGAAGATACTTTGCCTTTTTACTGATCCTAGCTAAAATGAAATTTCAAATTCTTTATTATCTCACCCATAAATTTGCCTGTTTGGGTAATGCCTGTGCATAATCAACAAATTCCAGTATAGGATTATAGCCCCATCAGACTCTTCCATGACAAAGAGATATTGCAATTAAATTGAATGGCAAAAAAAAAAAAAAAAAAAGATTTCAGCCAAGAAATATGACACAGTTTCTAACTATTAAAATCTAATTTCAGTGAAAAAATTTAGTGGGAAATTACAAAAGCAATAGCAGCAACAATTTTCTGGAACTCAAGGAATAGTGTATGTGCAATTGAGACCTGTCTCCAAAACACAGTAAATGTTGTACATTGGAACGTAAATTACTGGATTTCTATACTTCAGTAGACAGAAGAGGTTTCATAGAATATATCAAAACAGACTTCTGATTTTGCAACTCTTGTGTATTCTACTTTTGATTAAATTGAGGGACAATTATCAAATCCAAAACATGCAGCAAGCATTGTGGCTCATTGCATATCTGATCCTGAGCACTCTAATAATGTAGAATTGCTTGTTTACTACATAAGCCTTTCTCTATACATCTGTGATGCCTTGACTATATATTTCAAATATTATGGGTAAGGAAATATATGTTTTTTCACAATAAACTGCTAAAATAAATAATATAAATTACTTCACTGTTAACCATTAAAATTTTGTGGCCTAAATTCCGTTACAATGAACATGCTACATTATTAAAATCTAATTTCATCTGGTGGGAAATTACAAAAGGGATCAAAGAAATCAGTCTGTGGTATTGACAAATGTACAAGTAATTACATTTACTTTGAAAAAGTAGAAATATTACTGATATAAAAATATTAGGAGCTCAATTTAGACTTAGGAGAAATGTAAATTTCTTACTGTTAACTTACTGTTAACAGTAAATTCAGTTCCTTACTTTTACTGTTAACGTACTGTATGCAGTAAACTTTAAGTATATTCTTCTCTGCTAGAATATGAGGCAGAGAATCTCAATTTCGATGCAAAGACAGGTGTCTATGTCTAAAAGTAATGCTTACACTTATTTGAAATAAATTAATATATTAAAGCTTGAAACATACACACACACACACATACACACGCACACGCACACATACACATAATAAAAAAAATCCCAGAAGTAAAGCAAAATTAGAAAATTATGTTATGTAATTTTCTATAATCAGATTTTCTGGAAAAGAGAAGCTCACTACAGAACCCAAACACAGCAAAATAATAAATTTCTCTTTGTATAATTCTTGCATAATCTGGCATTTTTGTATAATCCAGTTATACGGAAGAGTTTCAGGATACTTAGATCCTGCTGAAGTCACTGTTGGATGTGCTAGTGGACTTGAACAGCATATAAGATCCAACAATTAAGTAAATAAAAAGATTGAGATAACAGTATGCAATAGTACACAGAGGAATTCATAAGGTTCATTATTTAATAATGAATTTCTGTCTCCTATCAAATTTAGTTTAGTTTAGTTTAGTTAGCTTATATACCGCCCCCTCTCCCCGAAGGGACTCGGGGCGGTGCACAGACAATAAATATACAAAATGAATAACAAAGCAACACACAAAACCAGACAAAACCGACTTAAACACACAGTCCGTACAAAACCAAACTATTTTACAATAATTAAAATAGTACCAATTAAAACCAATTTAAAACCCCAAAATTTAAAAATTTAAAATGCCATCCAGGAAGGTCAGGATTCAATTATACTATATTTCTGCTTTCGATTACAATTGAGCCAGGCCAGCTAATTTGAACAAGTGGGCCTTGAGTTTCTTACGGAAGGAGCGGAGATCAACAGTAGTTCTAATATCAGGGGGGGAGGTCGTTCCAGAGGGTTGAGCCCATCACAGAGAAGGCCCTACTCCTGGGCACCGCCCGCCCGCATTGCTTAGCGGAAGGTACCCGGAGGAGTCCCTCTCTGTGAGAGCGGATTGGCCGTAGGGATGTGTGGGGTAGGATGCGATCCCGCAGATAACTAGGTCCTGAGCCATGGAGCGCTTTAAAGATGATAATCAACACCTTGAAACGCACCCGAAAAGCCACAGGCAGCCAGTGCAGCTCGCGCAGGAGCGGTGTTACATGGGAGTACCTAGTACTCCCCATTATTGTCCGCGCGGCTGCATTCTGGACCAGCTGTAGCCTTCGGGTGCATCTCAAGGAGAGCCCCATGTAGAGAGCATTGCAGTAATCAAGGCGGGAAGTCACCAGGGCATGAGTGACTGTGCGTATTTAATTACAATACAATACAATAGCAGAGTTGGAAGGGACCTTTCTAGTCCAACCCCCTGCCTAGGCAGGAAACCCTGTACCGTTCCAGACAAATGGCTATCCAACATCTTCTTAGACTTCCAATGTTGGTGCATTCACAATTTCTGGAGGCAAGCTGTTCCACTGATTCATTGTTCTAACTGTTAGGAAATTTCTCCTCAGTTCTAAGTTGCTTCTCTCCTTGATTAGTTTCCACACATTGCTTCTTGTTCTACACTCAGGTGCCTTGGAAAATAGTTTGACTCCCTCTTCTTTGTGGAAACCCCTGAGATATTGGAACACTGCTATCATGTCTTCCCTGGTCCTTCTTTTCATTAAACTAGACATAACCAGTTCCTGCACCCGTTCTTCATATGTTTTAGTCTCCAGTCCCCTAATCATCTTTGTTGCTCTTCTCTGCACTCTTTCTAGAGTCTCCACATCTTTTCTACATTGTGGCGACCAAAACTGAATGCAGTATTCCAAGTGTGGCTTGCGAAGGCATTATAAAGTGGTATTAACACTTCACGTGATCTTGATTCTATCCCTCTATTTATGTAGCCTAGAACTGTGTTGGCTTTTTTGGCAGCTGCTGCACACTGCTGGCTCATATTTAAATGGTTGTCCACTAGGACACCAAGATCCCTCTCACAGTTACTACTATTGAGCAAGGTACCACTTATACTGTACCTGTGCATTTCATTTTTCTTGCCTAAATGTAGAACCTTACTCTTTTCACCACTGAATTTCATTTTATTAGATAGTGCCCAATATTCAAGTTTGGCAAGATCCTTCTATATCTTAAGCCTGTCTTCTGGAAGGTTGGCTAGTCTTGCCAGCTTGGTGTCATCTGCAAATTTGATGAGTTCCCCATTTATTCCCTCATCCAAATCATTGATGAAGTTGTTGAAGAATACTGGGCCTAAAACAGAGCCTTGGAGTACTCCACTGCATACTTCCCTCCATGTAGATGCAGTTCCATTGAGGACTACACACTGAGTACGGTTGGTCAGCCAGTTACGAATCCATCTGGTGGTGATGCTGTCCAACTCACATTCTTCTACTTTATCTAGTAGTAGGTTATGGTCTACCTTTTCAAATGCCTTACTGAAGTCCAAGTAAACTACATCGATGGCATTCCTCTGGTCCACTAATTTTGTCACTTTGTCAAAGAATGCAATAAGATTAGTCTGGCACGATCTGTTTTTGACAAACACATATTGGCTTTTGGCTATTACTTTGTTTACTTCTAGGTGTTCACTAATTCATTGCTTGATTATCTTTTTCAGAATCTTCCCTGGTATTGAGGTCAGGCTGATAGGTCTGTAGTTTCCTGGATCTATTTTTATTTTCCTTTTTTGAAGATTGGAACCACATCAGCTCTTTTCCAGTCCTCTGGTAGTTCCCTGGTGCTCCAGGATGTCTGGCAGATATAGTTCAGTAGTTCTGAGATCTCATGTGCCAGTTCCTTCAGAACCCTGGGGTGCAATCCGTCTGATCCTGGTGATTTGAACTCATCTAGGGTAGACAGGTGCTCACTTACCATTTTCTTCCCTATTTCAATTTGTGTTCATAATCTGATTTTTGTGGTGCTGTTTTTGATAGGTTGGACTGTTTTATCCCTTTGTGTAAAGACAGATGCAAAAAAAGAGTTAAATAGTTCTGCTTTCTCCCTGTTGCTTGTCACCTTCTTGCTACTTTCTCCAAGCAATGGATCAATTGTTCCCTTAACATTTTTCTTGTTTTTAACATGTTGGAAGAAGCTTTTTTTTTTGTTATTTTTTTATTTTTGTGGCAAGCATTTCTTCATTGTGAGCCTTAGCTTTCCTTATTTCATCTTTATAGGCTCGGGCTATTTGTTGATATTCTGCCTTAGTTATGTCCCCCTCTTTCCACCTTTTTATACTTAACTTTTTTGTCTTTCATTTTGTCATAAAGTTCTTTATGCAGCCATGCTGGTTTCTTTTGGGAGCTGTTATTTTTGTCCTTCATTGGTATTGTACTAGACTGGGCTTTTGTAATCTCATTTTTCAAAATTTCCCAAGCTTCTTGAGTTGTTTTCCCCTGGAGGATTCTCATCCATGGAATTCTTCCCAGCTCTCTCTAAGTTTTTTGAAATTAGCTCTCTTAAAATTCAAGACTCTAGTTTGACTTTGTTCTATTACTTGTGTTTGCATAATGTTGAATTCCAATATTGCATGGCCACTTGCCCCCAGGGTTCCTATGGCTTCAACACCTTCTATCATTTCCTCTCTGTTAGTGAGAATTAAGTCTAATATGGCCGATCTCCTTGTTCCCTTCTCTACTTTTGGGGAAACAAAGTTGTCTGCTAGGTTCATTAGGAACCTGTTGGATCTTCCACTTGGTGCAGAGTTTGTTTCCAAGCTGATGTCAGGGTAGTTAAAATCCCCCATTGCTATTGTGGTGTGCTTCCTACATACCTTAGTTAGCTGACTAGCAAAAAGTTCATCTACTTCCTCTGCTTGGTTGGTTGGTTGGCCTGTAGTATATACCTATGGCAATGTCATTCCCCCCCCCCCAACTTTTAATATTGACCCAAATGCATTCAGGATAGTTCTCATAATTGTTCTGCTCTATTTCTATAGAGATGTAGTTATTTCTTATATATAGTGCAACTCCACCTCCTCTTTTATTTGGTCTATTTCTTTTAAATAATTTAAATCCTTCAAGCTGTATGTTCCATTTGTGGGTTCTAGCTGTATGTTCCATTTGTGGGTTTCATCCCACCAAGTTTCTGTAATGGCAACAATATTGCATCTGCCCTCATTTACTTGAATTTCTAATTCGCCCTGTTTATTTCTCATACTCCGTGCATTGGTGTATAGACAATTGAGTCAATTTTGATTGATCCTGTGTTTACTGTCTACATAACCTGTGTTATGCCTGACTGCCCCTATTTTCTTGCCACTTGTATGATTTACCCAGACTTGCAGATTTACCCAGACCCATATAGATGATATAATTATGAAAGGTTGAGTTGATACACATCTTTTAACATATTAAACAAAGGTTAAATTCTGTCACTTTAACATATTGCTAATACAGAACTTGATATCCAGCAAATGAAAACAGAGTTTGAGAGAATGTCCTTTTATCTTAGATTTCAAAATGTTATAGAAGCAGATGGGGAAAATATAAGGGACATTATGACTAACATCTTGGCTGAATACATCCGCAAAGAAAAACAACAGATGGAATGGGAGATAGATCTGGTTTATAGAGTGAACTCTGCTTATGCCAGAACACACAATGTACCCAGGGAGGTCCATATTAAATTCCTTAGAAAAAGCACAAGAGATGAAATTCTGGGTGTACAAAGGGGGCAGGCACTAACATACCACGACAGGGAGATAACCATCCTGAAGCAGATCCCCAAGAAAATTAGGGAAAAAAGGAAAAGTTATTCGCAATTGGCGAATAAATTATACCAGAAGGGGGTGTGGTTTAGATGGTTGATGCCTGAAGGTATGCTGATATTCTGGGAGGAGACAAGAATTAGAATTAACACACCCATAGAGGCACAGGCCTTTATGGAAAAAAACAAAACAAACCTAGAAAAAACAGAAGATCCCACAACGGACATGCAGGACATGGGAGGGGCCGGAGCTCTGCCAGCGGGGGGAGAAGGGGCAATACCAAGAAAGCTCAGATCACAAAAATAAACAAGAAAATTTCATATCATAAACTGACCAAAAGTAGTAATGGAATTATGTGTGGAATATATACTACAATGTGTAAACTGATTGAAAATATTAATAGAACTAACATGCTGATTATATATGATTATGTATCAATGTTTTATACTTAGATGTATTCTATGAGTTTGGAGGGGGGGAGCGCCTGCCACACTTTGCAACTGCCAAAATTTGTATACCTTTCCATTTACCTTTTCCCTTATAAATGTTAAAAAAACCAATAAAATTCTTTTCAAAAAAAAAAAACATATTGCTAATACTGAAACAGCATAATTCAAGATGAATCTTGCTAGCCTGCTGTGGATTAATATGCTAGTTACACTGAATTCATACTTGAACAGATGAAAAAAAAATCCTTTATTAAATAAACGGAAAATAAATTATTCAATCATAAGTATTTTGTATCATATCCAGGATGGATCAAGGCACCTTATTGATTAAGTCTGCCAGGAGAAATATGTCCAGTCGAGAGTTAAATAATTCTTTAATTTAACGTTCAGGATTTCAACCATAGCTGGATTTTTTTCATTCAAACACATAGCTATTTTTCTTTAAAGCTTACAGTAAAAATAAGAAAAGTATAAAAATAGAGTAACAATTTTACCTTATTGAATTGTTTTATTCTTTTATAATTTACCTTCTTTTTACAAAATCTAGATAAAATTTAAGAACTCTTTTGTAGTGAATAATTGTCAAAGATACTTGCCACATTCTAGAGATTCGTCTGATCCATCCTCACAGTCATCATCGTGGTCACATACAAACAGTTTAGAAATGCAGACTTTATTGTGGCATGTGAAAGTGTTTTCATCACAAGTATTACTGGGTGCTAAGAAAAATCATAAAAGGGGAAGAATGAAGTTCCCTTAGCAAAAGGAAACATAACAATACTTTCCATATTGGACAATATTCAATCTTACAAAGAAAAAAAAAACTCAGATATTGGAATCCTTTAACTCCTCCCACCAAGCTTCCCTCAGAGGAACAGAAGAAAAAGTAAGCTGAAGTTAATACAACTTGGGCAAATATTTTAATTACACTCTTTAAAGGTTGTCTGCATAGAATATTTCATATGCTTCCTGAGTCCCATGTGGATTTTCATTGTATGATACAGGACTTTTGAAGTCTGATAATATGGTAGAAAAGGAGGAAAAGGAAAGGTAAATTAGGTCATGTTTGTACACACTTTCTGTAATGGGACAGATTGAACAAATGATTTAAGAAAGAGCTGTGCTATTAACTCCAGTTGCAATGGAACAGGGGGGAAAAGAGAACAGTCAACCAAAAAAAGTCGTGGAGATTTGAGTTATCTTCATTATTTGTATATAGCAAAGTGGTCAAATATTTTCTTTTCCCTTTATTTCACACTTTAAAAAAAGTCTCACCAGCCAATTATCACAACCAGTAACACTTATTTTACACTTAAAAGGCATAAACCACACTTCTGCCAGATGATAAAATTAAGAGGATTTATCACATTGTTGTCATTTTAATATAAATATTCTAATATTTTTTTCCCTTTCAATGGGTCATCTTACATTCAGAATCATCTTTCACTTGAACACATGATTGGAAGCAAGATTTTATTTCATACATGTGCCTTTCAACTTCTATTGATCACTATTGTAGGCAATTCCCTCTATTCTTTGGGTGCTTAAAAACCTACAGGTGGATTCATTGCAGATATTGAGAATCAGATCAATTTCTTTAGGTCTATTAAACCACAGTATTTTTGCCTTGCCAAAAACAAACAACAAACATTAACATGTCTCATTAGTCAAAACTGAATTGGAAAATGTTTTGTATATCTTGCAAAATGGCTTTACCACATCCCGCTGTAGCAAGTTCATCACTTCCATTTGGACAGTCTCTTTCACCATCACAAAGCCAGTGTAGAGGAACACAGGCATATGAATCTAAACAGCTGAACATGTCTGGAGCACAAGTTACTGAGCCTGTGAAACACATACAAAAGAATAGAAAACAAATAAGCTCCTGATGTTATGCTTCACACAATATATATTTTCAAATATTCTTTTAAAATAATCCAACTGATGAACATGGTGTACTACCAGAAATAAATCACTTTCACCTGGGCACAACACCTAAGGTGAAGTTTAGCCGTTTAGTCTAGTGGTTAAGACACCAGTCTAGAGAGTGAGAGACCATGAGTTCAAGTCCTGAACTCATGGTCTCTTTGACTTTGGGCCAGTCATTCTCTTTCAGCCCAAATCATCTCACAAGGTTGTACTTTCAAACAGTGCATCACTAATATCTGAAGACACTGAATTACACTAAAGTTTGGAACAGGCTATGTCAGATTTATTTATTGATTTGTCTGTTTAATTTGTATAGCTGCCCATTTCTCATATATGACTTTGGGCAGCTCATACAATTAAAAAAAACATACAAATACAAATAAGCCATAAACTCCTATCTTCTGAAAGGTATAACTATTTCACAGGCTCCATGCCATTGCCAAATCCAACAGTTTTCCCCTGATATGCTAATACATCTCTAGACAGTTTTGGAAATTTTAAAATTAGCATCATTACACAACTTACCACAAATAGCTTTACTTTCATCCAAACCATTTCCACAATCATCTTCCCCATCACAAGTCCATTGTTTGGAGATGCATTTTTGTTCAGAACAAGCAAACTGATTCCATGAACAGGAGGAATCTAAAATATGTAAATTGTAATGCATCAAATGGCAGCATTGTGAAAATATATATTTATGCTCTTTAAACTGGAGTGCTAAATATGAACAAAATATTTTCTGAACACAGAGTTTGGCTCATTTTTACATGCAATTTAATTTGATTTTTTTTAAAGTTTATGAATGTTTAAGCAGTTTTATAACTATTTGTGCTATAATGAAATCACATCTCTGAACAGAAAACTGAAAGTCTGCATGTAATATATGGGAATATTTTATCATTCAGTTTTATGGGATCCAGTTTTCATTAAAAAAATTGTTCTGAAGACAGAACAGTTGCATCCTTTTGGGTGGACACCATCATAAGACATATAATAAAAAGACAAAGATTCCATTGTGATGCCACAATGCTGCTTGTATCAGTTGGAACATTCTTCACTCCCAACTCATGGTCACCATTAAACTGTTCTCCTTGCCTGTGTCAGAAGAATTCAGATATGCTTACTTTCAACATTATTTTTGCTTTATTAACCCATATAAAATTGTCAGAATGTCATGATGTTAATTTAGCCTTTGATTTTAAAAATTAATTGTCCTGTAATGTGCTCTGAAAACTCGTTATCAACAGCTCTTTTGCAAGAAATGTTTATGGATTAATGATAAAATACTCACCACAGAGTAATTCGTCACTTCCATCTTCACAATCTTTCTGACCATCGCATACCCAGGAAATCAGTATACATTTACCACTAGGACAGCCAAAATAATTCTCTTCACATGTATGCTTATTTCGAACTTCAGTAAAATAAAAGAAACAATGTATTTCTAGTTATCATGGTATCTTGAATATAAATTGTTAAAACAAAATGGCAGTAATCAATAGCATTCATTATTATGAAGAAAAATATTTTCCCCCAATTACCTGGGCATTTTAATTCATCTGAATAATCTCCACAATCATTAGATCCATCACACAGCCATTCTGGTAGTATACAAAGTGAAGTAAAGTTACAGCTAATAAATCCTGAAGATCTCACTCCAAGTTTATAGAAATTATTGCAATCTGTGTTATCTGAGAACATAAAATGCAATTACCATACATTATAATATATTTTTTAAAGTTTGATGTCATTACTGGAATTTATCTTATGTTGTTCAATTTATTTCCCATAAACATTATATTGCCTGTCATTGATCAAACACAGGATGTATTCTTATCATGTTCAATGTACTCAAGTTCCACTGAGCTTATTGTTTGTGTAAACTCTGAGGTATTATATAAAACACAAATTAATTATACATGAATTACATATTGGTCTGAAGAGAGAAAAAGCAACAACAAAGTATTATAAAAATTGAATAAATAAATAAATAAATTAAAAAGCAGAATTCCTTACTACAGTTTTTCTCATCCAAAGCATCTAAACAATCCACAATCTGATTGCATTGAGCTGATTTCGGAATGCAGGTTCCATCTAAACAGCGGAATTCCATGGAAGAACATCCAGAAACTATAAAGAGGATATTTTTAGAGGTGGGAGAAAAGGGAAATACATTAAAAAAAAAAAAAAAAACCATCTTTGCACTGATGAGGATAGATAGATGATAGATAAAGAGACACTTCATCCCAATGTGTGTGTGTTTGTAGGTATGTACGCATGTTTCTAGACATCAAATGATTGCCGATCCCAACATTTTGTATTATGATAACCTTCTCAGATTACTAACTGGCCCTAAAGTGATAGTTACTGATCCAACATTATTTCATCCCATAAAGGTGAAGTTAATTATGTTTTTTTTTAAAAAAATATTTGACCAGATTTTTCATGTACGATAACTGCATTGAGTAAATAGTGAATTACAGTCCTTGGTTTCATCAAACACCCCATTCCAATGAACATTTTAATGATACTTAATTTTAAATTTGCATCAATATTCAAAGTATTATTCTGCAAAAAAAAAAAGTACCTTCACAGCCTCTTTCATCAGAATGGTCACCGCAATCATTGTTGCCATCACAAATTTGATTACTAGATATACAGCGCCGATTTAAGCAAGACTTAAATCCTTTCCGACAGTTTCTGTTTTCTTATAAATTAAAACAGAGAAATAGCTTTTGTCATTTACACAACATCATTATAGTTGAAATATTTAGGCATGCAGACATGAATCAGTAGCTAAAAGCATTACATAAAAACAAGATATGGCAAGAGAATCAAATTGGAAAAAAATTGGACACTTAGTGGACTGACTTACCACAATACAATAATTTCTCATCAGACTTGTCCTTACAGTGAGCTATGCCATCACAGGAAAGTTGGTAATCAATGCACTCACCATTTCCACATTCAAATTCAGAGTAGAAATTGCATGACATATTTTTAGCTAAAAAGAAGAAAAGGTATTCACTTCAAAGTTAATAGCATAAAAGCCAATTGCAGTCTTAAAAATTTAGCCTTCTGAAGTAGGAGATATGGTTGAACAAGAGGAGATATTCTTGTGCAAGAAACTGATGAGGCAGGAAAACCAGATGGTATCAATTTCACAAAGAAATTGAACTTTCCCTCTACCAACATGGGACCCAAAAATGAAGGAGAACTTGTGCTGATATAACAACTTAAATACATTGTAGCTATGTATTTGAATCATTTCACATTCTATTTATTTAAGACAGTCATTTGGGAACGTTATATGTGGAGATTTATGAACATAACGTTGTATGGAAAAAATACAACAGGTGGAATGTGGGAAGGATTTTGTTTTTAAAAAGTTAAAATGCTTTCATGATTACTTTGAGAAGAAAAAAGACATTACTTTTGCATCCAAAAAATGAATATGCAAAAATACTGTATTTGTCTTGAAATGTGTAAGTTCATGCATTTTAGTTAATTGTCTACGTATGCTTTCAGTTCGTTAGCTGAGCTAAATGATAGGTAAAATTTTCAACAAACATAATTCCTTGATTTTATGATAAAAGCATACTTCAAGTTAATCTGTGGCCCTATTCAGTGTCTTGGATACTCAACTCTGTATTTTGTGTAAATCAAGCTTTCTCATAGCAGCACAACTGTAGGCTAGATGGCACTGTGATTTGTGAGGGTAACATCATGCTATACACCAAACACCTATTGTATTGATCGCTACTCATGCTGGTTTTATTTTATCCATACTGATTTTACACAATACTGAAATGACTTTTTTTTTCAATAAGTGATCCATGAACAGGGTCCCATTTAAGCTGCATCTAAGTAATCTGACCATTTGAATTGTTGCCAGGGAATTAAAACTCTGGGCTTTTCATACACATACCAATTATATTTTTACTGGAATCGCCTAACAAAGGATTTATTCAAGAAAATCCAGTAGAATCAAAACTTGTGGTTTTCAGGATAGAGAAAAAAAACACAAAGTCGGTTACAGAAGAAGCAGAATCTAATGGTGGTATATTCTCTATTGAACAAATGCAGGGAATTGCTCCCAAAGAATTACAGATTTGTACAAATACTTACCCATTTCCAAATCATTGCCTAGCCAGCTAACTAATTTCCCAAATATCTTGGAGACAAAATGTCCCAATTCTTAAATGTTGCCAATACAGGATAGATCAGCTAACTATATAATGTTGTGCATAACAGGATCCACACTACTTCAATAGTATTTCTTTTCTGATTATTCAGATAGGTTTAATTCAGTCTAGCAGTTGGCTTCTTCCTCTTTGAAAGCGCTTTCATTTCTGAGAAATAATCTACTGATTCCTTTGTTAACAATCAATTGAATTGCTTTTATTCCAATTTAGATTGCTTTTATTCCAAAACCTATTATTATATTTTAGCATTGACAATGTTCATCTTTGCTTAGGCACCAAGAAATCTTATGGATATCAGCTTAACATGAAATTCAGTCTAAGATGAGCTTGACTTACAAAGCTTCATAATGCTTTCTAGGATGACCTCCCAATCTTTTATGTTGCCAGGATCACATTTACAGGATCAAAATCCTATTCTATGTGTCTCTTAAATTCTTTAGTTGCCATATTTTGCTATACAACTTTGAAACACCAGGAAGTATCTGATACTTGCACATTTTTTTGTTCAAAACTTGCTTTCTTTCTTAAAGTGATTTGTGCCCAATGAATTTCTGGTACTAGTTTTCCATTGAATGGTGGTGTTGAGCAAAGAACTGGGAACTGTGGGACCAATTATGAGTCAGTTCAAAGTACTCTATATTTAAATTATATTTTCTCCAACACTGACTACATCTCATTCTATTTTTTTAAACTTGCTATTACACTGTATCTGAGTGCAAAAGAATATATCATTCAAGTTACAGTTTTTATACCATAATATTTAGAAAGCCTTAACAAGCTTCTTTTGTCCCATTTTAAAATTCGTAACTATAAGCCATGAACCCACAGAAAAATTATGCCACAAGGTTTTCTACAAGTAACTTTAATCTATCAAAAAGTGAACACCTTTGTATTTTCCTTGCTCTGGAACAAGAAAAGGGCCTTGACACTCCATTATTAGTTTCCTTCCCTCCTCCAAATTATTAACACTCTGCTAATGTCACTAGAACTTGAATTTCCCAGTATAGGTATTTCCACAGCTTCTTCTCACACGTTTATTTTGCAAGTGTTATATTCCTGCCTCAATTATCTTCATGTAGTATGCTGCACAACTGTACATTCCATTTGTGTATGAAATGCTTTGGTATGATTCTATTAGCAGTGTTTCTATTAGCAAAAGCTGTTATGGTATACAATGGGAAACTGTCTCTCACTCTTCACAGGTTTACATTTCAGCCAGTCAAAGAGTACATTCAGAGTAGATTCAAAGGACATGCAGGAATTGTAGACCAAAACAGCCATTCCATTAATGGGCTTTGATTTATGCAAAGTTGGATTTTACTTAATAATTTTGGATTGCAATGATTGTTCAAGCAATTTCTTCCCATTTTTGAACTATCTGTTTTTCATCTTATGTTCAGAACATAAGTCTCTATAAACCATATTTCTATATAGATGCATCCCTTCTTTGGAAATAAGAATGCAATCATGCTCACTATGCAAAACACATCATGGGCTCTGTCCATACTAATGTCATATCAACACACACACACACACACACACACACACACACACAAATTGGTCAGTTAGCATTCAGTTAGCATTCAAGAGCCAATCTGAACATTGTACAATTAAATCAGACCTGGAAACTAAATGGATACTAATCTGATGAATCAATAGAGCAACATTTGTTTTCTAATTCCTTTCTTCACATAGACAATCAAATGCATGATTTGAAAACTTATATAATACAGGAATGTATATTTGTTTCCTAACAACCAGTATGTAAGAAATTTATGTCAAATAAGCATTTGAGTACCCTTGGGAAATATTAATGCCTGGCTATATTGCCAAGTTAATTACAGTTTTGAACTTGTAGCAAATCAACTACACAGGATTCTCTGCAGTGTGTTATTGGTCTAAGTGTGACAGTTTTAAGATTATATTTAAATAAAATGTTATTGTGAGATACTGATATTTTAATTAGATTCACTTGGAACTTGGAAATCAGGTATCTGTCCATACAAGATCAATTGATCTCTAAGGGTATAATTTTCACAGCCATTTTAAGACTCCACTGCACTACAACAATGTCTACAGCCTTAATTAACATGTTTCTTATCAGTATAAATCATCAGTATGTCTCATTCACTTTTAATTAATATTGCCAGAGAGGTGCATCTTTGTCATAAAAAACTGCAAATTATAGTATAGTGATTGTAAATTAATTTATTGATGAAAAGTTGCTTTAGAACAATTTACTACTCAAATATCAGGGTTTATAGCATTTAATTCCCAAAATCTTACTGTCGTAAAATAGATAAAGGCACTATGCACAATTGCTACAATAATTTATTAGAAGACGGGAACAAGAAATTGGAGGAACATAACTGGGAGGGAGATGAGAAGCAAAATATTTTCTTCTTCTTCAAGGGAAAAAAATGTTCTTTTTATGGATTGGGTTTTTTCTCGTGTATGTGTGTGATTTTGTACACTTCCCAAAGTCCATTAGAGTTGGGTGAATAATAAATTTAAATAAAAATAAGAACAATATGGAACAGTCACCCTATTGGGAAGATATGGAGGTATGCAACATATAAATTTAAAAAATGAATGAGTGAATAAATAAATGGAATACTGGATGTGATAAGCCTTTGGTCCTCTTCCAGTAACAGGCTTCTCATGTTTTTAATAATCGTCACTATTTACATTACTTCTTCCTTAACTAAATAAAAATTCAGTTTCATTCATAACTCAATAGTTATGACAACAATCATTCTGGATGTCCATATTTTTTATTGGGTTAGTAGATAAAACAGGTAGTATCATGCAAACTGGAATACAATCATTATTTTGCTGAAAATGTGTAAGTTGTATATCAAAATGCATATTAAAGAAAATATATGCAAACATGAGTACAAGTTTGTATTGATCTTTCCCTCCCCAAGTAAGCTTATAAGAAATGAAATATAACAAAACTTTTGTCTTTTAATTCTGTTTATGAATAAATTTGAATTTTGAAAACTTAAGAACACTTTAAAAATCTATTCCTACATAGGTGACCCTATCAGAGTTGTTTTCCCTATTATTTTTTAAAAAACTCACTTTAATTCTTTCTATTCTATTCATGAAGTAACCTGTGAAATTTTGGTTAGCTTGATTTTTGTTTTAGTCATCATTAATGCTAAAAGAAAGAGGGAGAGAGAGAGAGCGGATGGATCGATTACAATTGTACTTACACATACATCTGTTACCATCTGTAAGTATGCGGTCACCCCTACATGAACAATTAACATGCCCATCAGGTGTCAGGAGACACAAATCATGACAGCCTCCATTCATTTGGGCACAAGGGGATAATTCACCTGGTGAGGAAAAAAGATTGTATAACTAAAAACAAGTAATCAATTTGCATTGGAACAGCTTGTTTCAATATGTATGATCTTTTAACATAGCAAGGCCAATACATTACATGGTATGAATGCATTTTGGAAAAGTTGCAGTTTCCAGATAGTCTTCATGGATTATATATGTACAACACATTACACTAATTCACTCAGAAGTGAGCGATCATCAATAGTGGCTCCTGATCCAGGAATGGTGCAATTGTTACACAAAATGAAGTTTTGCAAAAGCTCTCTTGGTCACAGCCACAATCTACAAGTAGTCCTCAACTTAAACCAGTCGCTTAGTGACCATTCAAAGTTAAAATGGACATGTAAAAGGGCACTTGTGATCCCGATTGGAAGTTCTGATTATTTCCTCCTCTCCGTAGTCACATGAATGCAATTTGGATGCTCAGCAACATTGCTGCATTTCACTTAAGACTGTGGTGTTTATTTTACAACTGCTGTTTGCTTAACCACCATAAAAAGGTCATAAAATCAGGTCAATCACATGACTTTTATGACATATAACTGCAACGGGCAGGATCCATTATAGTTATAACTTGAGGACTATCTGTATTCTTTGAATAGGAGCCATGAATCCAGAAGAATACTCAGAATGTACACTGGTATTGTTTGTTACCATATTCAGAAGCAATGATGGACTAAACTGCATAGCTACTTAAACTTGCCAAGTTTAAATTGAAGCTTGTTCTTCCTTATCCACTTAGACTACTCCCACCAAGACAAAATTTCTACAGTAGCCCTTGGTCAGCCTTGTGAGGAGATATAGAGCTGTTTATTCTGATCATATTCATGATACTTCACCCCATGCTGGCAGATGATTTCACCTAGTGGCTTCATTAAGATATTAAATAAGAGATCATTGAACCTGGAGCCTCACCCCCCCCCCCCCAAAAAAAAAGGACTGTATGCTAGATATCTGTTTTTCTATAATTACAAACTAGAACTTGTCTTGGGGAAAGCAGAAGAACCAGTGCAAAATTGTGAGCTCCCCCTAATCTTTGGAGTGGTCCAGAAGGATAGGGTGACAGAAGCATTAAAAGCTACCAAGAATTAAGGAAAGCCAAGATGGATACAACATCCCCATCCCACTTCCATTAGAGGTAATCCATATATATATGATTAATGCAGGGGTGGGTTGCTGCTGGCATTACTGTCAGTTCAGTGCAGACACAGTTGCCCATAAATAGGTCTGTGCATGCACAGAACATTAAAAAATGGAGGGGAAAAAACCATGCCGCACCGACTGGGGAACAGGTTCGGAGATGTGGCAGTCCTGGGTCACTGCCGGTCCGGTGACCCAGGCCAGCAAAGCACTACCAGTTCAGCCAAACCAGTCCAAACTGGGAGGAACCCACCACTGGATCAATGCCATTTTGGTTCTGTGCCCAATCTCAAACCTGACTAAAAAGGGTCCAGATAATCAATTTTCTCCTGGATTCTTTGAAGCTGCAGTTGAACCACCTTCTCAACAGCCTGTTTGGAAGCCGTCGGGGTCTGGATGGGGGACAACAGACTCAAGCTCAACCCTCCAAGACTGAGTGGCTGTGGCTACTGGCACCCCGGTTCAGTCAGTTGATTCCATCACTGACCATAGGGGGCGAGCAATTGCCCCCTGTGGAACGGGCGCGCAATTTGGGCGTCCTCCTAGATGCCCGGCTGTCAATGGATGACCATGTGGCAGCCGTGGCAAGGGGGGCGTTCCACCAGGTTCGCCTGGTGCGCCAATTGCGCCCCCTACTGGACCGGGATGCCCTACGCACGGTCACTCATGCACTGGTGACGTCTCGGCTGGACTACTGCAATGCCCTCTACATGGGGCTTCCCTTGGGACGCGCTCGAAGACTGCAGCTAGTCCAGAACGCAGCCGCGGGGGCTATTATGGGGAGTACTAGGTACTCCCACGTAACACCGCTCCTGCACGAGCTGCACTGGCTGCCTGTGGTCTTTCGAGTGCGTTTCAAGGTGTTAATTACTATCTTTAAAGTGCTCCATGGCTCAGGACCTAGGTACTTGCGGGATCGCATCCTACCACACACTTCCCTGCGACCGATTCGCTCTCACAGGGAAGGACTCCTCCGGGTGCCGTCCACTAAGCAATGCCAACGGGCGGTGCCTAGGAGTAGAGCCTTCTCTGTGATGGGCCCAACCCTCTGGAATGACCTCCCCCCCGATATCAGAACCACCACTGACTTCCGCTCCTTTCGACAAAAACTGAAGACTCACCTGTTCCGTTTAGCCGGCCTGGCCCATTTATAGTTTTATTCTACCTCCTGGCAGATATTTTAATTGGGTATTTTTAGGGTATTTAAATATTGCTTTTAATTACTTTACTTCAGATATGTACAGTTTCTTATTGCCTCCTCTTTGTGTTTGTATTTTCTATTTATTGATGTATTTTTATTTGACTGTACACCGCCCCGAGTCCCTTTGGGGAGAGGGGGCGGTATAAAAATCTAAATAAAAGTAAAGTAAAGTAAAAGCCTACCCTATGAAAGAAAGAATGGAGTTGTTGTTCAAACAACAACTTCATAAAGACAGGGTAAATCACAGCCTCTTTAAACAGTAGTGGGAACTCCCCTCCCCCCAATCTTTCAAAATGAATTCACCACTGCAAAGAACATCAATGTCATTTCTTGGAAAACATTTACTAACCAGAAGGGCCATGAGTCCAACACACAAATGGCTGAGTTAACAATTCCAAGAATCCTGTCCACGTCATTAAAATCAACAACCTCGAGCTAAACCCAGATAACCAAATCAGCCTCGATGGGATCAGCATCAAAGGCAGAGTCAAGCTTGAAGCAGACCCAAGTGACTTTAGTTGACAAATATCAAAAATATTTTTCATAGTAGCCCTGAAGGAAAGTCTCCAATTCAACTTTTCTCAGGCAGAACTGTGTCACTTTAACTGGATCACTAAGCAGCTATGTGTGGATACAATAAGGAAGAGAAATACTCATGTTTTACTGCCTTACAGCTACAAGGTAGTCCCTAACAGCAACTCTAAGTTGTATTTGGTCAGGTTCACTCATTATTGACCTCCAAAAATGCTTCAAGTATTGTTCCAGAGTTTCTTGCACTTCATTTCCCCTAGTTCCTTTATAAAGCAAGGAACTAAAAATTTGAGATCCATTAGAAGAGGCCACATTGTGATGATTTGATCCAAAGTCCTAGCAGCCTCTTCATTCCAAGTAGTCGCTCAGAATGTGCAGAACAATCAAAAACTCACTCTGAAAACCAATGGGATCCATGAGTCACTTGGGACAGACCAGGTGAATAGGTTTAACCTCTCTCTAATTGGAGCAACAGCAGGGGATTCTAGGGCAAAGAGAATGTGTTCTAACTATGACATAGCCAAATAATAACCATTATATGTCAGTTCCACTGCCATCAGGGTGGGCATAAACTTCTGAACTATCTCAGACTTCACACGCCTAGACAAGGCAACTTGAAGTCTTCCAAGATCATAAGCTTAGCGAACGTGATTGTCAACTAAGCCACAGAATCAAGGAGCTTAAGCAGGGAGATAACAATGAAGCAGAAGTTTAGTAAGGAGCAATAATCATCTATCAGAAGAATAACTCTGAAAATAAAACACAAGGGAACGAGTTTGGTAAGATGAGGATAGATAGATAGATAGATAGATAGATAGATAGATAGATAGATAGATAGATAGATAGATAGATAGATAGATAGATAGATGATAGATAGATAGATAGATGATAGATAGATAGATAGATAGATAGATAGATAGATAGATAGATAGATAGATAGATAGATAGATAGATAGATAGATAGATAGATATTTTTGTATACCCATTTTTAGGTATGTTGATCCCTCAAATAATATGCTGATCAACATAAAATACCAATGTATTTCTGCATTACTATATACAAAATGAAAAAACCCACAAATGATATCTGAAGCAAAACTAGATTGCATTCTAAACAACAACTTACTATTCTGGTAACAAAGAAATAACCGACAGGCAACTGAACACTGTTTAGAGACTGAAGAGACAAAATATTATCTGTATCAAAGAGTAAATATCAGGAAATACTCCTTTTTTTTTCATCAGTGTAACCATGGTAATCTAAAGCTCTCTGTGAAATCTGCTAACTTCCACTACTGTAAAAATAAGGAGGCTTCTAATGTTAAGAGTATAGATTGTAATTATTTTAGCAGAATTCTCATCAATAAACAAATATGAAATAGATAGAAATTATATTGCAAATAAGAAGACATGGTTAAGTTCCAAACTTGAAACAGGGATGAAAGAATGATGAATTTATGTGATTTGCATGGTAACTGGATTTTTATATAACAACAACATTCACTAATTTAGAAAGGGGATTTGAATATGCGATGAAATGTCAGTTCATTAAGTGAAATGATTGATTAACTTGGACCATAGTTGGAAATAATGAAAGCATACCTAGTGAAAAATATGAAAAAAAAACATCTTAAATAATCTGATAAATGCTAATTATGGAAACAGTAAAGAAATCAGGTAACTTCAACCAGGTGGCAATTTTTAATTAAACACTTGCCCTTGTTACTATTATAACATGCTGAACACAGGGATAGAAATTATCTTGTTAGCCTTCTTGAGAGATAGGTAGAGGGGCTTTTCTCTTGGATTGCAACAGCACCAGCCAATGGATGGGTTTTTCAAATAGTTTTCATAAAATTTCCCACAGATTTCATATTTCAAGCAAGGGACAATTGTGAATATTTTTTCAAGAGAACTTGCTTTCTCATCCGGAAAAATAACAATTTGAAAACTGTTTCAAATTAAGATTGTTATTTCTGTGATAATTATCTTTTCTCTAGAATAAAAGCTATACATCTAAAAGAGAACAGCAAAAATAATACTTTTACTATTTTTTTAAAATATATCTACCATTAAAGAAATACTGATGTTGTACTCAGTAACTTACAGCTGTTAGTGTCATTAGCAACAGCTATGATGCCCATAGGTTGATGTGGGATATCAGATCTAAGAATTTTTGTATCTCCACCTGTATATTTATTGGATCGCAGTATAGCTCTTCTCACCCAGTCTGTCCAGAAGATCCAAGCATCGTATACAGCTAGACTGAGAAAAGTGCCAGGTCCAGATCTGACTATTACCTGATTAGAAAAATAAAGGGATTAATTAAATGTAAAATTATCTATTTTTCAGTATTTCTGTTTTATTTTTTAATTACCGTATTTTTCGGAGTATAAGACGCACTGGAGTATAAGACACACCAAACTCTTTCCCAAGTAGCTGACAGGAGCATGTGATTCATAGCGTTTGGAATATTTCAGCTTGGGGATGGCTTTGGCGGTCTCTTTTTGGCCTCCCCCACCCCTTTGAATGGGGCAAACTTGTTTGGGGAATGAAAATCTGGAGTGACTCCCCACTTCAAGGTCAAGGTTGAGGTCTGATCTTCTCCCATTAGGAGAGAGCCAAAGCCATCCCCGTTTTTGGTGCCAGGAGGCTTCACAGGGAGGCTTGCTAGCACCAAAACAAGGGTCGCACGTGTATGCCCGGGGGTGGGTTGGGATGGGGAAGCACCAAAAACTGGGCATGGGGGAGCTGTGCTGCACCCCCCCCAAATGCACGCTCTCCCCCCCACACGTGCACCTGCAACCTCCTCCTACTCACCACACATTCACATGTGTCTCCTGCCGACACCAGAAACCCAAAACATCAGCTGGCTGGCAGAAGGCACGGGCATGCGCAGTGGATCTGAGCTGGGCGACTGCTTGCGTGCCAGCAAATAGAGCTGTGCATGCCACCTGTGGCACGCGTGCCATAGGTTCACCATCATGGTCTAGAAAGTAGCACTTCTTTTGAGACTGTAGTGGGCTCTGTTTTTTTTAAGAAGGATCCATTTGTTTATGGAGTTTGGGGAGTCTCCTTAAAAAACAGAGCCCCGTATAGTCTCACAAGAAGTACTACTTGCTAGTAGAATAACATGAAGTTATCAAAAGGCTGGCAGCCTCCATAAAAAACTTGAGCTTCGTATTGCATGGCATTGAGAGTACGCTACAGCTTGGTGGAATCGTGAGAGGCATAGAGAGGTCTTGGTAGGCCCATCCAAGACCGGGAAGGATGAAAGATGGTGTGTGTGTGTCTGTGTGTGTCTGTGTGTGTGTGTGATCTGATGTATCCCTGCAGTTGGTTACTGCACGGGTGAAACATGGTAGGGAATTGCAGTGGCCATAACCATATCTTTGAATGGTTGCTAAGTGACCAGTTGTAGGTCAAAGGTCAAAGACTACCTGTGCCTGTTTTCTAGGATCACCTAGAAAGCATTACGGTACATACAGTTAATACAGTATGGCGTATACACAACTTTTGGATACATAAGAATGAAATTACATTGCGGTTTGTATGTTAAAATTCACAATAAAATTGTATTTCACATATTATATTTCTTTTTACACAGTCGCTCAACCTCAATTTGTAAGTCCCGGTATTTTGTGATTTTTTCTTGCTGTTTATCTTCAATTCGTGCATCACCAGGTATTGCAATGTCAATGAACAACAACAACAACAACAACAACAATAATAATAATAATAACAACAACAACAACAACAACAACTACTACTACTACTACTACTACTACTACTACTATTATTATTATTATTATTATTATTATTATTATGCAAAAATTAAATATTACAGTTATTTATTTATAGAAATATCAATACATTACTAAAAGTTAGTTTTATGATCTTACATTTCTGTGTGATCCATCATATTCACATCTTTCTATTTTTCCCAAACTACCATCGGAAAAATACAGTTTCTCAGCCCTGTGATCAATGGCAAGTCCATTTGGTGTTAAGATGTCATTGCTGATTACAACTTGTGCATTTTTGCCATTCAATGTAGCTCTCATGATGCTTGGATGCTGCTCATTCCAATTAGTCCAAAACATTAAACTAAAAGCAAAACATAATTTCCACATTAAAAATACATTTCACTTATAAATAGCGTAACATAATGTATATATAAATCACAGCTAACAATACATCAATAGGATGCAAACTAGTGTTTCATGGAGTAATACTAGTAAAAAATAAAAGTACCCTGGAAGACCATATTCTGTAATATTCATATGTTCTATAGAGCATCGATTGGCAAATACAAGGGAAAATTTGAGAGTGCATAAATTTGGTAAGTTTAAAGAAAAATAATTATTATGTTACATTAAAATGCTCAGTAATGATTTAACAGCTACTTTTGTGTGTGTGTGTGTGTGTGTGTGTGTGTGTGTGTGTAAAAAAAATAATGTCCAACTTTCAAGCACTATAGCAGGGGTGGCGAACAAGTTCGACAAAAAGAGCCAAAATTTTAAACTGTGAGAGTCAGAGAGCCACACCACGCAGTGACCTGCCAAAACAGACCCGGAAGCAATGTTCCGTCTAATTTTTTTCCGATGTGAGCAGAAAAGTATAGTGTTTGAGCGGCACATTTTCATGCCTGAGCACCCGAATTTTTTTCACAGATGTCACCTAAGACAACAACGAAATCAGTATTATTTGAAACTCAAAGTTATGTTTCTTCAAGGTACCCGCTTAATTCAAAGTGTTATATAATATCAGTATCACTTAACAACGCTCCTGCTTAGCAACCAAAATGTTGGCTCAGAAACTCTGGCATTTGAAGCACGCAACTCTTAAAGCTGTCAAGTTACAAGACCCTTGCACCCCTAACCCTTTAGGGAAAAAAAAAACCCCAGGGGTCTTCAAACCTGACAGCTTTAAGATTTGTGGACTTCAACTCCCAGAATTTCTCCTCCAGTCCTGTTGGCTCAGGAACTCTGGCATTTAAAGCATGGAAGTCTTAAAGCTGTCAAGTTACAAGACCCTTCCACCCCTAGAAAAAAAATGCAGAGGTCTTCAAACCTGACAACTTTAACACTTGTGGACTTCAACTCCCAGAATTCCTCCTCCAGTCATGTTGCAGCGACGTCATCTGCGTGGATCTGCTCCATCTTTGCTTTCTTCATTGTGGGCAGGGCTTCTGCTGAAGATGCCGACGAGTACGAGTTGCCACCAGAATAACTGCTGCTACCTCCTCCTCCTCCTCCTCCAACAGAATCACCAGATTTGCTCCTGAGCTCAGCGCTGGGTTACCTCTGCCCCCTCCCCCTCCTCCGTGCCATGAGGCTTTTTTTCCCCTGCTCCCCCCCCCGCCTTCCTACTGGCTCCTGCAGCCTCATGGCTCCTCAAAAGCACGGCGGAGGAGGAGGAGGGGGCAGGGGTAACCCAGCGCTGACTGAGCTCAGCTGCTCCGAGCGGAGGGGAGGCACTGCTGCCACGCGCGGAGATGCCGGCTGGAGCTTTGGTGGCTTCATCTCAGCCGCAGCGCCGGGCGGCAAATCCGGCAGTGCTGCCTGTTAGAGGAGGAGGAGGAGGAGGAGGTGGCAGCAGTTCTTCCGGTGGCGGTGGGGGCTTTGGGGCTTCACAACTAGCCTCAGTCACTCCGTGCTCCTCAAAGCAAGTCTGGGGAAGTCCTTTGCAGGCGCGGCCCGTTCTAGCTGCCTGCAAAGGACCTCCCCAGCTTCCGAAAGGGAGCGCGCGATCCGAGCCACAGTATACTAAATAATGATAAGAGGCAAAGAGCCTCATTTATTTTGGCCGGGAGCCGCATGCGGCTCGCGAGCCGCGTGTTCACCACCCCTGCACTATAGCAAACTGTAAGGTCTGCAGTTGCCATCACTCTTTGGAGAACTTTTGGGAATACAAAACCTTAGTGGATTGATCACACTGTACACAACACTTCAGTAAGAATTTAATTTTCACCTAGCATGATAATAGAATGAGATGAATGAATAAATAAAAAAATAAGACAAAAATGAAGTCAAAGCATGCTTAAGCATCATACATTAATGGACAACTCATTCCCTGACCAACATGATTGAATATTTTTATATGAAACAAACACTAATGAAACCAATAGAAAACTCCTGTTCTAATTATCAACAGAATGAAAGAAAACATTTTGACTATAATCCCAAGAGGTAAAGTATATCTTTTTATCTTATACTCTTGAATATAGTGGCTCAAGAAAGAAGAAAATAAGTCATTTGTTCACAATGCAATAACTGTGAACAAAATTATATTAGGAGGGAGGTATATAACCAGTAAAAAATGTAGGAACATGGTACCTACTTTTGACATTCATCAAGGGCTAATACATGTGGGTGATCGTCCTCAGACATCGTTATTACAGCTTCTCTGTTGAAAGCACCTCTTCGTTTCTGATCAACTGTGTGCCTTGTAATAGAAGATGTAGTAGAGCTGGTCCAGTACAAAGTATCCCAAGCCCTATGATATGCTAGACCCTCCACAGATCCAACATCTGTCACAGCAGATCATTAAATACATGTTTTAATTAAGAAAAATGTATGAATGGCACAATAAAAGTATAACTTTTAATATTTAGATGCATATTTTATACAATATAATGAAAATTTTATCCTAGAAATTGTTGGATAACATCATCTGACTATAGTGATACCTTGGTACTCAACTGCTTTGAAACTCATTGAATTTAGTACTGAACCTATTTTGACATGAACATGGTACTCATTGTTTGTTTGGTACTCAATGAACAAACTAGAACTAAGTGTTGGCTGCCTTAACACTCACTGTATTATTCCTTATGGGGAAAAATTGTTGGTACTCATCATTTTTGTTACTCATTGCATCTCCTGGAACCAATTAACAAGGAGTACCACTTTCACTGCATACTATTAGAATAAATGTGCTACATCTTAAAAAATCTGTGATTTATACCAATTAATACATGGAATAATAATTATAAATTTAGGTCTCAGAATGGCAATATTTATTCTTGGTACATAAAACAGAAAGAGGCAAGTGAGATATGCCATCAAGTTTTAGAGTCTCTGAGAAATCAATTTTGTAGGGTAACTATTTCCATCTAGGATCTGTGAACCTATTGTCATTGCTTTTCTTAACAGTGATGATGGAATTGTAATTTTATACAAAGTATTATGGGGATTTGGACTGGAGGGAGGAGAATGTTCTCTTGCAGAATATGTATACTAAATGCTGACTAAGGACAAAAGAGAAGTGTGGGAGAAAAATTAACACAAACCAAGAAATCTTCTAAATGCCATTAAATTAGAAACCTGCATGTGCACAAACACTCTTGGGTCAGAAGCAAAATCAAAACACTGAGGGCAATCACTCCATGCACACAACACTCTGCATATGCATTAGATCTTGTTCATGAAGCAATAGGATTTTCAATTTTCAAGTGACTAACATATTTAAATGAAATATGCACTAATAAAATATAATATACAAACACATTATTTGTCTCTTGCTTGACAATCTGAATTTAATCAGTAATACAGCATGTAACTGATTAAGTGTCTGCCCAACAGAAAGCAACAGCTTCTGATTTACAGAACTGGTGATAGAGTGATCGCATCATACATTGCCAAATGTCATATATCACTTATATTGAATTTAATGAAGATGGATTACATTGCACTAATAAGACACACCCTATAAACACTATGGTGATAGTCTTCAGTTGACTTCCCTGGAGAACAAAACAGTAAGACAAAAATCAATAGCTGGAGAAATCACATAGAAAAAAAATCATATGCTGCATACTGCAATATAAAATAACAGATGAATTCAAGTCAAGGCAACAGACCCTTTGACAGCTGGTTTATTTTTAGTGTTTCTTCTTTTTAAAGTTTCATCAAGATTTTTGGACTAAAAATTTAATTTTTTTCTCACTCTTTAACATTTGACATAACGTTATTTTATTATTTCATTAAATGATTAAGTAAAATTCATTACTATTGGAAAAATCACATACGTTTCAACTGAGTCATGGTGGTTTAAATGTTTATTGACCTTATCTTATTTAGGGGCTGGCTAAACCAGCTTAGGTTCAGAAAATCTATATATCCGAGTCAATTCCATTGCTTCAGTTTCAGCCATGAATTTTTGAAGAAAGGAGGGGAAATGACTTCACAATATTGCAGTACGAGCTTTACTTTTATACTTCGATCATGACATCTTACAGAATTATTAAGAATCAGACCTGGTTTCATATTAGTACAATGCACAAATTATCATATAAAGTTTTGCCAATGCACCTGCCTCTAGTACAAATATTTTTACAGGGCAATTTTGTTTTATGTTCCCAATTGTGGTGGGGAAGATGTGACATTATCAAACAAACATGTGTACAATAATATGTAGAATATTTGCTAATACTGAATATTAAATCTACTGGATTTAATGGATTAATAGAATATGTAATAGAATATGAAGCATACAGTGTACTGAATGGCGTGCCATCTATTTTTGAAAATGTTGCATCTTTGTTGAACACATACTTGATGTTCTGTTTACTGGGTTCATTCTCCATAGTTATCAAATTTATAATTTTACAATATGTCAAGTATTTTATTTGGCAGGACTCTGGAAATGAGGTTCTTTTCTAACAATCTATTTATATAAAATATGTGTAGCAGTTAACAGGTGGCAATTATTGGTAACTGGGATGCAAATGTTTTGAAAACTACAATCCACCTAAGGGTAAGTTTTAATAGCTCACTTATATTATAAATGGTACAATGAGGCCCTGATTAATTTTTAAAAAAACTTTTTCACAGAGTTCCTAAGGAAGAAGCATATCATTATTGACTAAGGAATATAACTGAATAAAACTGAATTATATTAGCTACCAAGTAGCTAACTTTTCATAAATCAAATTGCAGGTAGTTCTCATGTTATGACCACAATGGAGCCCATAATTTCAGCCATAAGTAACTATTCAATGAGTGGTTTTTTTGTCACTTTCTGTTGGAAAATAGCAACAAATGTTTCAAATTCTAATTACATGACTGCAGGCTGCTGCAACCTATCATGAATGTCATCTAGTTGCCAAGTTTATGAAATGTGTGATTAAATTATCACAAGGTGTGTGTGTGTGTGTGTGTGTGTGTGTGTGTGGTTGTGAGGCAGAGATTATTTCAAGAATGACTCATAAGTATATTTTTTGAAGTCCATTATAACTTCAGACAATTGTTTTGTGATTGGTTGTAACTTGAGGAGTTCCGCAGTTGCTTTTGCCTGTATCCCTGGATATAGGGGTTTAATTAAGCATCTTAATTTTTGTCCTCTACTTCACGAAGCACTTAACCAACTTGTTATTCATCTTATATTATAGAATCAATTTACCTGCTTTTCTTTTTAAAACTACCGGTATTAATCCATCACCTATCATATTTCAATTCCTTTTCTCCTTAACCCCCCCCCCCCTAATTAAATTTATTAGGTTTATCACCTAATACTCACCTCACTCTCTGTCTTTTTTCCCTTTACTTTTCCCCCTCTCCCTTTTGGAAAACCTTTTTGATTAACCTGTTAAGTTGTTGTTTCATTTAAGACCTTATATTATTTAAAGACAAAAAAAAACTTGTATGAAATATTTTCCTTTTAATTGGCCAATTCAGCTTCATTAACTTGCTGCCAAAAATGAAGGCCAAGCATAGAAAGGAGTTTTTCATTTTACTGGTGCATGTTCAAGCAGCTCAAAGTTCCCTAAGGTACAGGTTTTAAACCTCACAATCATAATATATCTGTAACTGCTGTGAAATCTAGAATACGGTTTGGGATTTTGCATTTTACATTTATTTTTTGTGGATTTTTGAAGAGTGTTTTAATGCTATAAATTGACCTAATTGCTTAATAGGAATAAAAAAAAATCCCATAAATTAAATTAAATAACAAATAGGTAAATAACTCTTCCTTGGTCTTCACTGTTTTCATCTCACATTCATCTTGTAGAAGTATTGAAAAGTGAAAGGTTCTTGAACAGGGGTTTGTGAATGTAATGATAATTATAAATATCCATAATAAAAATCCATAACATAAATCATTTAACTAAAAACATGATTATAAACAGTCTTCAATAAGTGTAGAGTTATGTTGAATGCCACTCTGTGTTAAGGATATAGTCCTGGTGGCACAGTGGTTAGAATGCAGTAATGCCGGCAAACTCTGCCCATAACCTGAAGTTCGATCCTGACAGGGTCAGGGTTATCTAAGCCTTCCATCCTTCCAAGGTCAGTAATATGAGGACTCAGATTGTTAAGGGCAATATCCTGATATTTTAAACTGCTCAGAGAGTACTATAAAAATCTATGGAGCAGCATAGAAGTGCTATACTTGCTATATATTTTTTTCCAATGTAGCTTTTATTTTTTTACATACAAGTAATATACTTTGACCACCAACAAAAGTAAACAAATAAAAGTAATGTGGAATATTTTTTTGTAGGTGGAAAAATGAAAAAAAAATATTCTCTTTTCCTTGTTGAAAATATTTTTCCCCCTTTGGATCACATTTCTTTAAAATTCTACATTTACTTCATGAATAATCATGAAGATGGCTTGGAAAGCAGAGTTAGCACACAAATGTTGCAGCCAGAGTATTAAGTGGAATTGTTAAAGAATAACAGTGATCCTTGAAGGCTTCATTAACTGCTTATGTTAACATTAATGTGTAAAGCCTTCAACAGCCACAGGAGTTAAGGGCTTCCGGTGAGGTGATTAGGGAAAAGATATTCAGATTATATCTATATTACCGTATAACATTCTTTATCAAGAGAAATACATCTGATCCTCAAAGTTCTGAATAACAAGGGTTCTAAGACTGCCTTTCAAATTAATTTTGCCTCAACTGTATGGATCTGAGTCTGAGTTAGGATGGGAGTTCCTCTTCTTTAGTACAATGAAATGGCTCCTCAAGGTATCCAGTTGGGGCAAACTGACTTGACCAGCTATTTATTTTGCAAAGCGAAACTTCTGGCCATATTGCTGATTCAAAATGGCTCCTTCATTTCAGTGAAATACTCTTTTAAAGATCTACAGGGGTCTGTAGATAACATTATATTTATATATTTTTTCATGCTTGCTGAATTACAAACTTTTTTTTATTATTTTAGTACACCATTCAGCAGTAGATGTGTGCATATCACCTAGATGTAATTCACATCAAATAATTAATCTGATCTGATTCAGTGACTCAAAAATTGTTTCAGTGCTTTAACTCAAAGTAGCCAAACTGATTGATTGAATCTGATTTTTATTTGGAAAAATAGATCTTGTACATCTACAGAAAGGCCTGGAAGCCATCTTTTGCATTGGGCCTTTAGGCCTGCCACATTTAATGCTGTGGGAAAATGGGAGGGGGGGTTATATGGAGTATGGGAGATATATAATCATAATGACATTCCTTTCTCATAGAGTCAAGGACATCTTGCCCTGCACCTGGAGGGATATGGCTGGGAGGCATCTCCAGTTGGGACAGTTCCTGATTGGGCCATGTGATGGACATGTGGGTGCTGGGCAGGGGTTTGGACTTTCATGTGGATGGGGAAAACCTGGAAGCCTTCAGATTCGGGTTTTCCAAGATGTGCCAATATGACATCTCTAATAAAATGGAACTTTGAGGAACTTCAAGCCTTGGAGTCTTCTTTCATTGGGGGTGCTACTTGGAACCCTGACAAAAGCCTTCTGAATCACTGGATTGATCTGATTCAAAATGATTCAATTTGAAGAGTTAATTTGATATAAACATTAAATATAATTAACCTTCATATAGTTTTATTTATCAGTACAAAAATAAATAATGACATAAACAACGATAGCAATAATGCCAATCATTGTGACAATAAATATCGCATATACGATACTTTGATCCACAAAGAACATAAATACATAAAGGAAAAGAATAGAAAAAATAAAACAAAATATTATACCTGATAAGCAGACAATAGACCATTAATGAATGGTCATTGTCTGCTTATCAGGTATAACATTTTAAATCAGGGATAAGTAAAAACAACTGAAAATTGAAAATTGTACGACTGTAATCATGAGTAAAATAATTTTAGAGTAGTGACGTGGTCTTACAAAATTATCAAGGCATAATTTACATATTTTACCCGAAATGTAGGATTCAGAACTCTACTTGCAAAATAGTCTTTTTTTTTTAAGTCTCTAGAACAGTAGCATACTTTTTTGACATTTTTAACTTTTTGTCTTATTTGGCCATTTCAGAAAATTACTGAAGCATAGAAATACAACATGTCAATAATTTCTGATGATAAAAATATCCAAAATAAATGAAAGACCACCATTTCCCCAAATATATAAGCCATGAAAAAAATGAACAGTATTATTTAACTATAAACTGTTATGTTCTAAAAATATTATGGATCAATATTAAGATTATATGGTTGTTAATATTTCATGGTCAAAATATATAAATAAATAAACCTTGTTCATTACTGAGTGATCTCACACTAATAATATACTGTTGCATTTAACTATAAAAGTGAACAGAGCATAAATCATATTTAATTATAAATGTGATAACTGTATATATGTATACAGTTATCCTTTTCCAGCACCTTAAAGCTACAGGACATAAAATTAATTTTGAAGGAACCAGGTTAATCTCCAAAACTGAACACTTCAACAAGAGAATAATTATGGAAGCTATCGAAATACAGAGCACCCCCACAACATGAATAAACGTGACGATACCTCCCACCTACCAGACATCTGGAAACCAGCCCTAAGCAACAAACAAGCCCCACCCACCACCCAGGCCATTACAACACGAAACAACAATAGACACACAGCCAGCACCAATCAGCACCAATCAGCACCAATCTACCAATCATGATACAACCACACAACCAATCATTCAACTTACTGAAACAAAGCCAGCACTCCACACACACACACCAAGATTTATAGAAAGACGGCAGCTCCGACCATGCTTTAAGCCCAAAACCCAGCCTGAAGATGGCGAGTGAGACCTTGCTGAAACGTTGCCAAAACAAACTCAATCTTACATGGGAAAAGACCCAAATACAACAACACCAGCATACCTATACCCGTGAAAATCTACGCGTGTGTGTGTGTGTGTGTGTGTGTGTGTGTGTGTGTGTGTATGTGTATATGTATGTGTATATATATATATATATATATATATATATATATATATATATATATATATATATATATATATATATATATATATAATGTTGTATTTGTACTGATATAAATAAAGGGAGGCTAGTATAGATCTATTTCGAGCTAATTAGCTCTCATCTGCTAGCCATACACTTACTGGGATTCGAACCTGAGAGGAGTCCCTCTCTGTGAGAGCGAATTGGTAGCAGGGATGTATAGGGCAGGATATCAAGACAGCCTTCACCACTGACCCAAAAATAGCCAACATCTTAAGAAACCCCAAAGACAAAATCCAGCTACAAAACCAAGGAATCTACGAAATACCATGCAAAATCTGCCCGGCAACATATATAGGACAAACAAACAGGAGAATAAATGCACGGATCACAGAACACAAGAACTCAGTAAGAAAAAAGAAAAAACTTCCTCCCTTGTCCAGCACCTTAAAGCTACAGGACATAAAATCAATTTTGGGATTCTCCAAAACTGAACACTTCAACAAGAGAATAATTATGGAAGCCATTGAAATAGAGAAACACCCCCACAATATGAATAAATGTGACGATACCTCCCGCCTACCAAACATCTGGAAACCAGCCCTAGTCAACAAATGAACCCCACCCACCACCCAGGCCGTTACAATACAAAACAATAATGCACACACAGCCAGCACAATTCAGCACCAATCTACCAATCATGATACAACCACACAACCAATCATTCCACTTACTGAAACAAAGCCAGCACTCCATCCCCTCCCACCAAGATTTACAAAAAGACAACAGCTCTGTTCGCACTTTAAGCCAAAAACAACAGCGTGAAGATGGCGAGTGAGACCTTGCTGAAACGTTGCCAAGAGAATCTCAATCTTACACAGGAAAAGACCTGAATACAACAAATATATATATGCTGGTTTTGTTGTATTCGGGTCTTTTCCCATGTAGGATTGAGATTGTCTTGGCAACATTTCGGCAAGATCTCACTTGCCATCTTGGCTTGGGCTTAATTTTTATTATTTTTTCTTAAAAATGTATATTTATGTGTGTGTGTGTGTGTGTGTGTGTGTGTGTGTGTATACATATTAGATAATACGTTGTTTATATATTGTAAATCTACTTTCAGTGAGTTGGAAGAAAATTTGTTGGATAATGGGTTGTTTATGAGTTACAAATCTGTTCAGTGAACTGAAAATTTGTCAGATAACGAATTGTTTATGAATTCTAAATCAATATTCAATGAATTGGAACTATGTTTGATAATATTTTGTATATTAGTAGTACATCTATTTCCATTGAACTAGAAACATGCTAGATAATGGGTTATTTCTAAGTAGTAAATCTGTGTCCAGTGAACTAAAACATGTTAAGCAGTGTGATGCTTGTGAGGTATAAATCTGTTCACTGAAGTGAAAAAACTGTTTAGCAAAAGGAAGCTTATTTGTCTCTAGGATCCCATACATCATATGTGCGATTAGATATATGCTTTAGATAAACATGTTTTGATCGTTATGTGGATTGTATGATTTTTTTTCCCTATGTGGTAAATGTCCAAATGAAATAGAAAGGTAGATAGATAGTATTCTATTTATCATTGATGGTAATTGCTTAGTTAGTGAGGATTTCAGTGAAGCTACTCATATGTTGTACTTCTTTCCCATGCTGCTTCCTGAAGTTGACTTTAAACATTGCACTCTGGACTGTAAGAGTCTGGCACCAAGGCAGATCTGAATTCACTCTGGATAATGGTCATTACAGGCTCTGACTGACTGTTTCCTTATGTTACATACTGACAGACAGTATGGTAGTTTCCACCAAGGTTCTGATCCGGTGGGAAAATACTCAAAGGTGATTGGTAAAGACGTCTGACAGCTCCCTATAAAAGGGCTGCCACCAGACAGTCTGGATTGTACATAATGTTCATTAATAAAGAACTGTTGTTACTTTAGCCTGAGTCTGCCTCTTCCATTCACCCGATCCAACACTGGCGACAAAGGTGGGATTGGAATGCAATTAGGCACAAAAAGAGCTGACTGACAATCCAGCAAACAATGCAGCCCGGAGATCAGTGCAGTAGCGAGCAGCCATCTTTAGCGGCAAATTCAAATCTGCCTTGACTGAACAAAATGACAATGCATGCCCCATCTACTCCATCCCACCCAACCACCGAGCACTGGGACTCATATGTGATGAGGTTCAAATACTACCTGGAAGCCAACAACCTCCTGGGCCTGTCTGAAGGCTGGAAAAAAGCTATTTTCCTGAGCTATTATAGGCCAGAGGTATTCAACACCGCCAAGGACCTATCTGAGCAAATGTTTGTACAGTCAGTCATTTGGTCAGTGCTTCAGCAGATGTTGAGGACACACTACACTCCCAAACCATCTAAATATATGCGGAGGCACGAATTCAACCACCGTAACCAAAGGGAAAGCTAAACGATCAACCAATACGTTGCCATGCTTCATAAGGCTGCAGCATATTGCAAGTTTCATGACTAAGATGAACTGTTGTTCGACAGAATCATTTGTGGTGTTCAAGGCATCAACCGGCAGTGAAGGTTGTTGGCAAAAACCAATCTCACACTCCAAATCGCATTAGATGAGGCCAGAATAATGGAGTCCTCGACCAAGTTGAAAGAAATGCTGCAGAGGCAGAACAGCCCCAAGAGCACACACAGAGCAGCCGAGGTGCATCGCGAGACTATGGAGCGAAACCTCTCTGACATTGAGGATGAGGTTTGCCGCATGCCAGAGAGAAGTGGAAAACAGTGCAAGAATTTGAACCCAGTTTCCCACCTTGCGCCAGTTGTGGAGACAACCACCAGCGATCTGCCTGCCATTTCCAAGATGCAATTTGCCAACACTGTGATCGCAAGAGGCACATCGCAAGAGTCTGTAGGAGCGAGTTTTTCCAGCCACAACACCACTGAAACCTCAAGCTTCACAGACTGCAAGACTACGTCCACCCCGGCGAGTGCAATGGAAGCCATGGCAGAGGGCAGAAAAAACAGATGCCAACCGCACGTTCCAGACAACCATTGGGCAAGCAAACATCCCGTGGAACAAAATACTGCAGATCTCCATCCTCCTTGAAGGGTCTCCATGCAGCATGGAGATAGATACTGATTCATCACTGACCATCATGTCCTGGGCCACATTGAAAAACGCCATCCCAAAATTGAGGAAGCACAAGCTGAGGGTTCCAGATCTATGCCTAAGTGACTACCAGGGGAACTGAATCCCCGTTTTGGGTCAATGCACCTTCCGGGTGCAATTTAAAAACTTTGATAGCTTGCTTCCTGTAACAGTGGTCGGCGGAACCCTGCAGAGTCTCCTAGGGTTAGACTGGTTTGAATCCCTGGGCTTGGGAGTGACCAGTATCAACGCCGTTCATGTAGCAATACCAAAAAACTGATGAGAGAGTTTGAGGATGTCTTCGGCACCAATCTAGGCAAGTATGTGGGGACTCCAATCACCTTTAATTTGGACACCAATGTTGCCCCCATTAGATTAAAGCCCCAGAGGGTCCCTTTCGTCCTCCGACCAAAGATTGACCTTGAATTGGACAAATTAATTGGCCAGGGGATTCTGGAGCCAATTGATCACACAAACTGGGAGACCCCTATAGTGACCCCAGTCAAGCATGATGAGTCTGTCCGCATCTGCATGGACTACAAGTGCACCATCAATAAAGCCCTACAACAGAGCATTTATCTGGTGCCCATTGTCCATCATTTACTTCATTCCCTTGGCCCGGGAAAAGTATTTGCTAAATTAAATATGGCACAGGCATACCAGCAATTGCCTGTAGACGGCACCACAGCAGAGGCCCAAACCATTGTGATGCATGGGGGGTGCATTTAAGTGTACCCGGCTACAATTCGGAGTTAGTATCGTCCCTGGATTGTTCCAGTGTCATGGAAAGGTTTTTGCAGGGGATACAAGGAATCATCCCCTATTTCAATGACGTCTTGATATCGGCTGCAAATAAGGAGCAACTTTTTAAAATATTATGAACCGTTTTGAGCAGAATTAGTGAAAAGGGTCTTGTTAAAAAGAGAAAAATATCAAATTAATGTACCAAGGGTGGAATTCCTGGGGTATTTGATTGACAGCTCTGGAATTCACCCAACAAATTAAAAAATTTAAGCAATCCAGGAAGCCCACACACCTCACAATCAGACCGAGCTGCAGACGTTCCTCGCACTTCTCAATTTTTATAGTGTGTTTCTCAAGCAGAAAACTACTATCGCTGAGCCTTTGCATCGGCTCCTTGGCAAGAACACCAGATGGACCTGGGGAAAAGCTGAAGCCACCACTTTTGCCATGGTTAAAAGACTGCTGTCAGCAGACACATTCCTGATACAATGTAACCAGACTTTGCCCCTTGTCCTGACTTGTGATGCCTCTCCTTTCATCATCAGTGTGGTCCTCAACCACTGCATGCCCAATGGAACTGAAGCCCCCATTACTGATTACTTGATGACCCTGTCAGCTGCCAAGCGCAACTACAGCCAACTGGACCATGAGGTATGAGGCTTTGGCTGGGGTTGCTGGGGTCAAGAGGTTCCATGAGTACTTGCGTGACTTTGAGGTCATTACAGACCATAAACCATTGCTGGGGCTCTTGGCTGGGGACCAATTATCTGTATTGCGGGTTGTCTTCTGTGGTGGGACCAGGTCGTTGTTCCACCCAAACTGCGAGTTGCAGTATTAGAGGTCTTGCACGTAGGGCATCTGGGTATTGTCTGGATGAAATCTTTGGCAAGGAGTTACATGTGGTGGCCTAAAATGGATGGGAAGATAGAAGAGTGGGTGGCTACCTGCACACCGTGCCAGGAGTTCAGATGAGCTCCCCCAGAGGAATGGGAAAGGCCTCAGTCACCCTGGTCGAGGGTGCACATTGACTTTGCTGGCCCGGTTCATGGCCAGGTTTTTATGGTAGTTGTGGATACCTACTTGAAGTGGTGAGATGACTGCTACCACAGCAGAGGCAGTCATCAAGGCACTAAGGATACTTTTCTTCACTCACAGCTTGCCTGACATCCTAGTTTCGGACAACGAGCCCCAATTCATGGCCATGCAATTTGAGACTTATTTAGCTACTCAGGGAATTAGACATGCCCTGGTTGCCCCCTTCCACCCGGCCAGTAATGGACAGGCAGAAAGAATGGTGCGGTCTGCAAAAGAAGCCCTATCCAGGATGGGGCTGGGAGATTGGCAAACATGGGTAGACCAATTACACCTTTACCAGCACATCACTCCATGTATATGTATATGTATATGTGTATGTGTATGTGTATGTGTATGTATATGTATATGTATATGTATATGGAGTGATGTGCTGGTAAAGGTGTAATTGGTCTACCCATGTTTGCCAATCTCCCAGCCCCATCCTGGATAGGGCTTCTTTTGCAGACCGCACCATTCATTCACTCTTTGTACTTTGGAATAGATTTAATAAATATTTATTAATCATTTATTTGTTAATAAAGTAGTAAGAGTCTGATTTTTCCCCTTATCACCTATTAATAGAACATAAAGTGCAATTACTATCAACCTATAGATTCATATTTCCTGCATGTCTAATATTTAGACAATACCATTTTATACTTTCTAACATTATTTTTATTTTTATTTTATTCATAGTTAACCTCAGAACTTCATTTCCTTGCATGAATTCATCATCTATCTGCCATACATTCAGATCATTTTCAGGGGGGAAAAAGTGACATCCTTTCACTTTCTATTAGTTTCAGTAACACAAATCATATTATTTTTCTTGCTTTCTTTAGCTTCATTCAATATTGCCTTTGCTGTTCATTCCAACTACATTTCAAATTGACATCTTTGATATGCCAAAGTCATCACCAGTGGCATTCAGAGCAAATTGCAGTTATGCCAACATGACAATATATACACTGTAATGTAACCATGTAAATGCTGTGATCAGGTATTTGTATTCTAATGTCTGATGCAAGTATGGAATAATGGAATTTGTATGATTGTTACATGATTTTATCATTTGCCTCTTTGTCCCCTGAAGTTATGCATGTTACCACTCAAAGGACTAACCAATATCTACCTCCACTCCTTATTATGGCTTTGGTCAACAAAGACTTTCACAGGATGCTTTCTAGTAAGATAAGGAAGTGCAGACTAAAGTATTAGCCTTAGTTATATCAGTATTTCTTTTTCTTCCTTTTTCCGTTTCTGCTATAATTTTGCACCAGTGAGGTTAAAATCAATTGTGTTGTATTTAAGTGCAATGACAATAAAGATTATACTTATTCCATGCAGACATCTGTCTTGAGGATGGAAATAGTATCACATAGCTTTCAAATATTTTAGCTGAAATACCAAGTTTTACCCCAAGTATTTGAAAAGATAAAAAGAGGCAGTTAAGAAAGATGATATAGTATTGAATGACAGATTGCATGAGGAAGAAAACAAAAGTAAAAGTGAGAATTAAAAATAACATAAAGTGTAAAAACAGTATGCAAAGGAGAGGATGGCCATTGTTTCACATGGTATTTCAACATTCTTAACATCAGATTTTCAAAACTGAAAATTCTTAAGCAAAATAACTAAACATATAATTTTATTTTTAATTTTTTCAAAAGAAAATTCTGGTAGATGCTGGATACAAAATATGTCCTGATGCCTATATATGGCATTTTTAAGCTAACTGATAGCCACAATTAATGGTACCAATAACTTATGACTGTTGCAAATCTTGAATTGCAAATCTATCAATAAATCAATTTATTATTACTACAATGTTTCAGTTAATTTTTGTGATCACTGATGTCTACCCAGTTCTAGAAGTTTTGTTTTCAGAACTTCCTCCCTCCTTCCCCTCCAATTCCCCTTATTCAGCAAAAACATTTCTAAAAGTTTTCATTTAAGGAAAAGAATAGGGAACTCATGATCTGCCAGCATGTTTACAAATGTTTATTTCTTTATCCAGGATATTTAGTTCAATGAAATAGAATAAATTTAATAAGCCTATATCTTCTTTTTAAATAAAAACTTATACGCCACCCAGAGTTGCAACCACTAGGCAATACACAATTGTTAGTAAGTAAATAAATATAAAGAAATGAACTTCATTGTTAGAAGGTATACTTACTTTCAAGTATAATTTTTCTACCCGTCCAATTATCTTTAATAAGTTGTATGTTTCCAAAATGTGCATCACTAAAGAAGATTCGATTAGTTTCTCTTCCTTTCTGTCTATAGTCAAAAGTCAATGCTATTACATTTTTGAAATATTCTTGATTTTCATAAGGTTGCACTGGTGAATTTAAGTTTGTCTCATCTGAAAGATGTATAGTTTTTAGTATTGTTCTTCCTGAATAAAGCAAGTAGCCATCATGTCTTAAGCATGTCACACCATCCTCTGCTAAATAACCATGTGCACAAGCACAAGTTCTCTGTGCATTTCCCCAATAGAGACAAAGTTGCTGACACCCACCATTGTTTTTGGCACAAACGTTGGTTCCTACAGGGAAAATAATAATAATAATAATAATAATAATAATAATAATAATAATAATAATAATAATAATAATAGTAGTAGTAGTAGTATATACATATACATATGCAGTATAAAAATAAAACACATTAACATAGTGTATTCATTTGTGGCATGCTTAATTTTCATGTTTAATTCAATTCATATGTCAAAAAAGAAAGCCAATTTAGTCTAGTAATTAAGGCACTAAGTTAGAAACCAGGAGACAGAGTTCTAATCCTGCGGTAGTCAAGAAAGCCAGCTGAATGAGTTTGGGTGAGTCACTCTCTCTCAGTCCAAATTACTTTAGAGTAGACCAGCACTGGTCTGCTGCATGCCAACAGCTGGTCCACACATTGGCACAAACTAGTGAAGCCCCATCTGCAGGATGCAGGCAACACACAAAATCATCTCCTTCCAGTCCACGGAGAAACCTTCTCCATGGAACCGGTTCCTGGTGCTTAAAAGATTTGGAACTGCTGCTTTAGAAGCCTATTGTTGTGAGGAACATAGGAAACTAAAGGAGTATTCGCTATGTTTGCACTTCTTTGAATGAAAATAATATAGGCAGGATTAAAAAAAAATCTAAATTTAAATCTAAAATGTTATTAAACTTACATCGATAGGAATAAGCTAATTTTAAGCATATTAAAGTACTGAATAGTTTTTTTAAAAATTTAGAACTAGATCAGCTTCTGTTCCCTGAATGATTTTTTTGTCAGCAGAAGCAGAAAGATAACTTTCTTAATATCCTGTTCCTGTATGTACATCTACTGTTCATAAATCTATTCTTTGAGAAAGTGGGAAGTCCAAGGAGGGAATGTGAGTGAAATACTAAAATTTCTCCCCATACTTTCTGCCAGCTTGTTCACTTGTTGGATCTAAATATTTGTGTGTGAAGGAACCCTGCTTTTCTGTATGTAAGAAGTAAAAGAACACACACACACACACACACACACACACACACTCATTGATAAAATTACAATTGAACAGCACAGATCATTTTGGCACTGATGATATTTGGTATGTGTTATATGGTGTACTGTTCAATACAGTTGCTTAATCTTCAACATTTTAAAAAAGCATGCAGGTTCATCGAAACAATTACCATTCAGTGAAAACAAAATGAACAAATTAGTTGTTGTTATTTGTGCTGTGGGATGGGAATATTTTAAAGGGGAGGAATTATAAACACATTTTTTGGGAAAACTCAAAACTGCAGTTTTTATTCCAGTGTTTGAAGGGAGCCAAGCAACAGCAGATTCCACACTAGTTTTAAACAGATATTAAGCCAATGCACTGTTGCCAAATGATTTTTGGTTTTTTGCCAAAATGAATTTCTTATGCATTTCAATTATGCAGAAATTAGCAGGTTAAAGTCTTTCATGACTTAAATTCATGGCTTACTGCTGCAAATTAGACAGTTGATAAAACAAAACTCTAATACCATTTCATGGCCATGGTGTGGTGTGACAGTGGTGTGTTTCTGATTCAGGGATTTTTCAATAACTTTATCACTAGTCTTTTAGTCAAGAATGGGAGAATTATATAATTTTGAAAGACCCAGAAAACACCTAACGAAGCATTGGACAAATTATGTCACTCATTTCAAAGGTGTACTATGTGGCAATGGGCAAGGCATAAAGCAACTGAGGAGGCCTTCATTTGGCAGTGAGTTGATTTAGACTGAAAATGGTGAACGACTGAATGAAAATATTAAGCATAAATAACCTTCTGAAGAATAAGCCAGCTATTTAAAATGTTTTAAATATCTCTAATACACTAATATTCTTATTTTATAAGAGCCTTTTACTGCCAAAATATAAACTGATGAAATCTGGCAACTATAAATAATAGTCTCAATATAAGAAAACAACTTGAGTTCAAAATAGAGTACAGATTTGACACAGAAGTAAAAAAGAATATTCTCATTTATATTTGCCCTGACAATTACGGTTGCATGAAGCTTCAAATAGGTGCTTTGTATCTGACAAAGTTTCAAAGAACTAATTTTGAAAAACCATATTAAGCTGCTTTGTACAGTCAACATAATCCCATGGTTTCTAGTAGTCTTAGTGATAATTTGCTTCGATTTTGTATGTTTCAGAGCCCCTCTTACCTTTCTGCAGAATCCTAACCCTAATCTTAACCCTAACCCTGCAGAATATATCCTATGAGAAAAAGATGATTCTTTATAAAGTGCAACAGAAGAAGGGTGAGAGAAATCTTATCTTACAACACCAGCCGGGATCATCCAGGTTGGGTACTGTGGTGATTGTGGTGATTGCTCATTGTGGGAAAATCCAAAAAGTTGAGAGAACGTTTCATGTACTAGTTATGCCTCTCAACCACTTTCTAGTGATGGGAGGAGGAAAACAGCAGGTATAGAGGGCTAATGCTGTAAACTGTGAAACGCAAAGCTAAATCTGGGAATCACATAGAAAAATATTTTCGTAACAATAACCACCATGCAGAACCTTATAAAACACAATCTTCATCACAACACAACTTTTTGTGAGCTGCTTATCTACTTGGGGGGAGGGGGTTCTGTGTTTATATCTTTATTGCCTCCCAATGTACACATTCTTATCTTCATTTCTTCCTTTTCCTCCTCAAACTATGCTTACTTTTTTCCTATCCATAAGAATGTTAAAAAATGCAATTCACTAGTTTATTAAAGATTCATGGATTCTATACTATATGCAATCAAAGTGATTTATTTTTAATTTAAAACTTTGACAGGTAGAAGAGGAATTGGTGCTAATTTTCAAATTTGGGGCAAGACTTTTGTGTGACATTAGCAACATTCTAGGCTTCAAAAGGGTAGTAGCTACACTAAATTGGTGTTTTCTTTTTTATATATATATAATAGTAAAAATATGTCATAAAATGATGCTCTGCAGGATATTCTGTCCTGGAAGTTTAGCAAACCTTTTGTTATATTCCCTTTTAGCCACTTGGAAAACTTTTGAAGACACTACTGCTACTTTTAAACATCTTTTAAACATTTTCAGATTTGTTCACCCCTCCTGAAAAAATGATTGAAAAGAGGAAACTTTTTACAAATCATATCTTCAATTAAACCAAATGTATACATTAATATGGAAATCTTATTATGACTTGTTTCCTGATAATTGACTATTTTAAGTGCTGTTGCAGGAATGTTCCACTCCTTTCTTAACAGCTTTTCATCACTCGTCTTAATAACAAATACTCAAGACAAATTTCAACTTTCTTTAACTGGATAAAAGATTGTTCATTATTCCTATATAGACTAACCTCAGAGTAAGTGTCACTGACTCTATTTCAGAATAAATATGCATAGATTATTGGCCAAAAACAATGCAGCATATTTTTATCAATATATTTTTCTGTCATGCTTGCAAGAAAGTTCATATTGTGAGTGTGCACATCAAGCATATCAGACACATACACATACACATACACACACACAGATACACGCATTTTATTAGATTGGGACTTTTCTTGCAAAATAGCCACACATTAATACTGACCAGTGGGAGTATAGTTTGAAAACTTTTTTTTTTTTTAAAAAATAAGGTTTTTCCCATTGATAGTAATCTTAGTTATAATGTACTATGGTTGTGATGAGGGTGAGGTTTAGTTAACACTAACCTTATCAATAAGTGTCTGTAATTTTCATGTACCACAGAGATCTCACAGGAAGGAACTGTAGAGGTTCTGTTGTTTAACACCCTTCCCAGGAATACTCAGATCATCTCAAAGAGCTGCCCAATCCTTGCTTGACAATTTCCAATAATGGCATACCCATAACTCTAGTAGACAGGCTTAATAGCCCTCAAAGTCAAAAAATATCTCCTTATTCCAGTTTTGAATCTCTCACAGTAAAGCTTCCACCCAATGGTTTTTGTTCTGTCTCCTGAGCACTATGGAAAATAAATCCACATCCTCTTCCTTCTAACAGTCATTTAAGTATTGGAAAACTACTGTGATATCTCCTCTTTTTCCTCTCTTATTTAGGCTCAGGATATTTAGTTCTTTTAACTATTATTTGTTAGATATAGCCTTCAGGCATACCATCATGTTTCATTCTTCATTGCACTCTTTCAAAATTCTCAATATCCTTTTCTATTGTAGAGGCAAAAAGGCATAATGTTCCAGTTGTGGTCCAACCAATGCAATAAAAGTACAGCTATGGGAAAAAGTCCTGCACACTTTATAGTTTATGACATTTTTTGGATAGGTCATTTATTTTATGATATTTTATGCTAACTGCTATGCAAATATTGTTATATTTAAATAAATACTGGTGGTTTTTAAGTGAAATGCATACGCTTTTTGCAATTTGGTGCTGTTTGGATGGGGATTGTGAACTTTCTTGCATGCTCACAATGCATGCTTACAATGACTATGAAAACAGATTAACTGATGCATACCCAGTGGCATGCATGTTGCAATTACTAAGGCCGATGCTAGTGTTTTGTTAACATTTTTATTGTTTGTGGCCCTGAAAAGGACCATTTAGGTAACCAAACATGGTTACTAATATGAAATTGGTCAGCCCTTATTGCTTATCACCAGGCAGCATCGCTTCTGCAGACACTGTATAAGCCTTTGCACATGATCTTTGGTGATAAGGTGGTGCCAGGCTGATAATGGATTCAATCAGCTCCTGCTTAGTCTTTGGATACTTCTTGCTTATTTTGTAACCAATCTTGGCCCACAAGTTCTCAGTTGGGTTCAAATCTGGGCTCTGAGCTGGCCAATCCAGGAGTTGAACACCATGCTTCTTCATCCACTGCTGGACGGACTTGGCTCGATGACAAGGAGTGTTGTCATCCTGAAAGTAAAAGTCCTTCCCTACAAGTTGCTGAGCTGAAGGAAGCATGGTCTTTTCCAGGACTTCAACATACTGCTTGGAATTCATGATTCCCTGCATGATTTGTATCCAAACAATACCAGAAGCAGCGATAGAGCCCCAGATCATCACATGCAATGGATGTTTCACAGATAGATTCAGGCAGTGTGGCCTAAATTCTTCAGCTGGAAATCTTTGGGCTTACTTATTGCACTGATTCCCAGTCAAGTAGAAATTGCTCTCGTCACTGAAGATGACCTTGGCCCACTGTTTGTTGGTCCATTTGGCATACTTCTTGGCCCATGCACGTCGACAAGAGTGGTGAATGTCTGTGAGCAAAGGTTTACTTTGAGCCCTGCAGCCTTTGAGGCCCCTGGCAAGCAGTCTGTGATGCACTGTGCTTGTGCACACTTTTACATCACATGTTTCACCCCAAATTCTTGTAACCTGAGATGAGGTGAGCTTCCTGTCAGCCATTGAAATGCATTGCAGAGCCCGATCTTGCTGTTTTGTCGACTTTCTTGGTCTTCCAGAAAGGAGCCTGTCATCAACTGAACCAATTATTTGGTATTTTTCAACCACTCTGCTCACTGTGGTGTGATGACATTTCACTCTCTTGGCTATTTCTGTACAGGAGTAACCCTCTTCATGAATCACAATGATGTGATGCCATTCCTCAGTACTGGTGAAAGCAAAGGCCTTCATCCTTGCCCACAGCCAGAGGTAAATTAAATTTTTCGATGCTTTTCATGCCTATTTATAGTCAGAGAGTATGACAACATTGATTAGCTCATAGATTTAGCCTCTGTGCATTTTGATTGGTCAGCCAAAGCTCTCTGCTGATTGGCTATTTTTGATCCTAACATTCTCAAAAATTCAAGTTGTGTTTGTTGTCGCACATAAACTCATTCAAAACCTTAAAAAGACTTTGGTTATATTAATAAAAATTATGCATCTCAATCCGACTACAGAAATTTTCATCAAAGTACTAATTTTGCATGATTTCTATGAGTGAAAAGTTGATTAAACATGTAAATACAGGTTATAACTGAAAGTGTGCAGGACTTTTTCACACAGCTGTAGAAAGATTACTTTCTGTGATCTCAGCATTATATCTACGTTGATGCAGCGCAAGATTACATTGTGTATTTTGATAACTACAGTGTACTGCTGATTCATGTTTAAACTATGGTCTAGTAGGACACCAAGATCCTTCTATTTCACAAGTACTACTGCTGAGCCTTGTTCTACCTATATCTGTGCATCTGATTTTTGTTTCCTACTAGTGCAAAACTGTACATTTCTTACAGTTGAATTTCATTTTGTTGGGAAAATCCTGTGTTTAAGATCCTTTTGAAACCTCCTCCTGTCTTCTGAGGTGTTGAGCAATCTCCTACAGCTTTGAGTCATTTTAAGTTTCTGTGTGTATTGTTTCAAATGTTTTGTTCCTAAAGGAATGGAACTCATCTGGATGTTTTATAAGCTAATGCCAATATCCACCATGGAAAATTTAAATCATTCATTTATTTCAGAATTCATTGTGGTAAATAATAGCATCATCACCACCACACTATCTTCACGTGTACAATCAAGCAGTTAAGTCTCCAATAAGAGTTACCTTTTTCACGATCTCTGTTGAAAACTTTTACTTCCTTCAAGTTTATGCCTAAGCCTGTCCTCATGGATACTGTCTCTGTGGCGTCAATTTTTTTGCTTCGTCTGATAGATCCATTTGCATGAGCTCTGCCAAAAAATGTTGAAGGTATCTGACCCATAGTTCTCAACTAATTAAAAGTGAAAGAGACATTAATATGCAAGGAACATATGGCCTAACAGAAAATGAAGAAACGTAGGTGTTTTGTTTTTAGTTTGCAATGTTGATATAGTTTAGCTATGTTGAATATTAAACTGCCTTTTAAAAAATCCCTATCACTATGTGAGATCCTTTTTGGTGATATTACTGAAGAATAGCTATTTCTATAGGGGTGAAATATCTGGCACAGAAGTAACATTTTGAAACACAAATACTTATAGAAAAATAAATTACCTGTCAGACCAGTAGATGTAAGCCCCAAAGACTGTGACTGAAAACACATCCACATTACTTCCTGACAGCACAATCTCCCGATTTCTTCCACTCTCAAGGTCAATTCTTTCTATCTTGTCCATTCGAGCATCACACCAATATAATTTATTTTCCTAAGAATCAATCAAAAAGTAAACTCCAAATATTGTATCCTATTTTTAATTAAGGCAATAAAATATATTGTGATATTCATATCTTAGCATAATGTAGCATGAATTATATGTAGAAAAAATAGAAAAATTCACCTCAAGATCAACAGAAACTCCATTAGGCCACATGGCACCAGTACCAACAAGAATAGTCTTCTCTGATCCATCTAAACGAGCCTTGCCTATACATGGTGCCTGTCCCCATTCTGTCCAGAATAAATAACTAGAACATGAAAAATATTATGATCAAAAATAAGTTTATTGAAACTAATGGGTTGGAATAGAAGAAAATTTGTGGAAGTTTCCTTCATCACCACCTTTCGCAGTGCAGTCCTTTTCCTTATATAGCTACTCAGAGATATAAGAAACTTCCTGAAATGGCTTAAAAGAGGAGAAATAATCCTATACAAAAATTTAAATAAGTGAAGTTCTAGAAGAGAAATCCTATAGTAAACATTACAACTTTATAAAGGTAGCAATTTTCAGAGATAAATAGGTAGACCTACAAAATATTTCCATTTTTTAAAAAAGAAAAATTGATGATGTCTATTCATTTTAGTTATTGGACTTTTTTCCTTCTTATATGTTAAGACATGCTTCCATATCTGCAAATATACTTTGTGATATTTTTTGTGGTTAAGCTAAAATGTGAAGTTCAGCTTGTAAGTTGTAAAACTTTCATACTCATGTATCCCTGGTCAATTCTAGATAATGTGGTTTTGAACCCTCATCTACTCCTGACAATTTATTAAAGAGGAAAGGCAGAGACATATCTGACATCAGGTTGCATTTCTGACAACCTAAAAAAAAGTTTTCTGTTTCTTCCATTCCTCCAATTAAGTATCATTTCATGTCCAACATCATTTTTCCTGATACCAGAACTGTAACCTGACTATGTTCAAAATTATGGAGACACTGTTGTTTCACCATCATTCCATTCCTCTCCAAGGGGGGAAATTTCCACTAGAGGTGGACATTCACCCTCTTGGACCACTCAATGGATTGGCCAAGAACTAATCATAATGGAATAGCCCTGATTTCTAGAGATGGGCATAGAAATTACCTTAGAGAGGATAGCCAGAAAGCATTAGAAAAATAACAGGTGCAGAAGAAACAAGTATAAGCTCAGATGTAAGAAAAAGAATGAGAGAGAGAGACTCAGACTGACTCCCACAACCTCTTTGGATATATGAGGAAGGGAAGGAAAAAACACAAACTTGAAAGATTGTTTTATTGCCACCTATCTCAAATAAAGTATAGTTCTAATTTTTCTGTGGTCAGTTTCTTGATCTGGTTTACCTCATAGGGTTGACAGTTTTCTGGATATTCTAGGATGAAAGAAAGTGGATGACTCCCTGCCTTTCTAGATTACTTTGTACTTATAGTCTAATTCTAGAGCAGGAAATCTGGTGCCAGGAGGAATTGACTCTAGGATTTTGTTGTACATTCCCTCAAAGCTACAACAGAAGATTCCAGACATTATATCTGAGGAAGCTTTTATGTGTGGATCTCACACAACCTTGATATCACAAACATCTAGCCTGCAACTTGTGAGAATGTAGCCTTAAATAGCAATAATTAATTTGTGTAGTCTATTTCACCCCTTGAAGGCTGGTTTCCTTGACTACTGCCCAATGGGATAAACTGGAAAATTACCTTTCAAAACCAACTTGGGATCATCCAAATGCAGCAATAATAATAGCAGTTTTCTTTCCCATTTTGACAGCTATTTTCCTATTCAAAAGGATATCCTTAAACAACATAAATCCAGGTTTCAATATAGCAGGCTATTACTACAACTACCAAGACTTTTCAGCTCTCTTTGCAGGCCCTTGAAATAGGACAGGGCACAAAATGAACATATTAATATTTTCCCAGCATATTTGCCTGTATTCCTGGAAACCATGATTTGAACAGCATGATATGTTTATTAGGGTAGGACTAAGGAAATATTTAAAATTTATAGATGGAACAATTAACAATGTGCCAGAAAATTAGTCAATTGCCCAGCAAAAAAAATAATAATGAAAGGGAGGGGGGATCCAAGCAGGAGTGACTTTTTCATGATCTGGAAGTTGAGAATACCTATTTAGGACACTAGTTACATGCTCATTACATGATGGCAAACGGTGCTTGGAGGCTAGATTCTAACAGCTAGATAGTAAGAGTTTTATAGTATACAATATAGATTTCCCTTTTCTATTCTCCAGTCTTCATTTGAGATGACACATAGCATTCCTCCTTAGCTCTTAGTTTTCCACTCAGAGATTCCTAAACTAATGAAATTAAAGAACTGAGACTTAATGTGATTATGAAGAGAAGTGCCAGTTGGCAGTCTTGTCTTGGTGCCACACTGTAACAATTCATTACAGATTTCTGGTGATTGGATGCAATCTATATGATTTTATATCTTTTTATATATATATTTGTACTGTATTTTGGTGGGGTTATTTGTGTTGATTTTGTTGTAAGCTTCCCTGAGTTGACTGGTAAGCCTCCCTAATTGATACAAGCATTAAAATAATGGGGGGGGGGAAACCCCACAAACATTTCCCATCTCTGAGAATGACAACAGCATAAACTTTTACATTACTATGTGGTTTGCGATTAAGCATATCTTGTAAAAATGTATTTTATTGGATTGGCTGGACCAGGAAAAAATTCTAGTTGAAGAGCAAGCAGGATTATAGAGATCAGATTTACAATAAATCAGTAGATCATCTTATACTTTTTTATAGAGAAATATTAATATTGGCAAAAACACTCCCTATATTTTGCTTTTGTTGAGTTAAAATCAGTTTTCAGTTCTATTCCAAGCAATAACTTTGGTGGAAAGAATTTTTCATATCTATTGATTGGTGGCTACTTTTCCTAATTTCAACCTGTATAAAAACATAGTAATTCAAGTCAGATGTGAAAGAGTTGGCCATCATTCAAGCCAGAGGTGGGGAACAATGGCCCTTTTATGACTTGTAGACTTCAACTCCGAGAATTCCTGAGCCAATCATACTGGTTCAGGAATTCTGGGAGTTGAAGTCCACACATCATAAGGGAGCCATTGTTCCTCACCCCTGATCCAAGTCATCAACTAGCGAAACAGAGTTGTATTCTAAGTCCTCTGCTGTTTAACCTCTATGTGAATTGTATGCTGTGTGCCTTCAACAAAAAGAACTCCATCCTCACAAACTTAGTAACAGACATTTGGCACTGTATGCCAGTGATGCAGCAATTTTTAAATTTACATTGGGGGGATTCAGAAAGAGTCCTTAGTGGAATTTTATAAGGGAAAAGTATTTGCAGTCATTCACTCTAAGATTCTAACGATGTTTTTTTTTTTTTTTTTAGAATGATCTAGTTACTCCTAATATTGATGACAAATTGGAAATAACACTGAACAAGCTCCTTTTTTTTCTCCCTCCTCCCCACCACTATTTAATCATATCTAATTCTGGGAGATGGCCCTGTAGTTTTCTTAGCAAGGTTTTTCAGATGTGATTTGCCCTAGTCTTCTTCCTAGGGCTGAGAGAAAGCAACTGACCCAATATCACCCAGCTGGCTTTGTGGCCCATGCAGGACTAGAACTCCCAATCTCCTAGTTTCTAGCCTGATACTTTAAGCACTACATCAAATTGACTCTCTAATTTTCAAATACCATGGCACAATTTTTTAAGCTTTTCAAGCTGGGAGACAAAAAAAAAAAGACTTATTTCTGCTTGAAGCTAACAATAGCACCAAAGCAATTGACCTCCCCCCCCCCAATTCAAATGGAGGTAAATGCATACATGTCACCATAAAGATTTTTTTAAACTTAAACTGTATCTAAAATGTATAGAGCAAAACACAGGTTTTACCAACACACTTGCATATCCCAACTAATTTTCAAACATTTTTAAAGTGGTATTTAAATGGAAACTGGTATGATTCCCTTGGAGGTGGAAATCCATGCTAACTGTTTTACTCTTTTCCAGGGGTGCACTGGTTCCGTTTATGGCTTTAAAAAAGGTAAGGAGATAAGTAGATTATCATAATCAAAAATGTCTCTAATACTCCCAGTGGCAAGCTTCTTTAAAAAAAAACATACTTATATCCTATTCTGTCTGTTCACATTATAGTATAGTATGTTATATTATATTATATTATATTATACATAATTAAAGTTTAAATGTTCATTATCAACTTATTGAGTACATGAAGCACAGGTCTACCTAATCATTTGAAAATGCTGAAATAAATCTAGGTGAAAAAATTCATTTCAGTATTAACTGTACTTCCTTTTTAACATAATCTTGTAATTGAAGATGCAACAAAATATACTATTTAAATTTATTTTTTCGTGAGTGCTAAAAGAAATTTGCATATATAAACAGCCCATAAAACAGCATGCTAAATTAGATCAACATGATTCCGTTTATGCTATTGTTGCAGCAGTATTTTAAAGCTTTAGTGGCTTGTAGACTAGTATTAAATTTACATTGTAGCTTCCTAGATCCATTTTACACACTATTCCTCATCAGCTTTTCAGTGTTTTAAGATGCTTTTTAAGAAATGTATTCACTTGCATGCATATCAATTATCAAATTACCCTTTTCCGGGGTGCACTGCTATAGACCTTGGCTGATCCAGACCTTGAGATATGACAACATAGCGAAAAGAGCCATTAAGCCTAGAAACTTCAATAAAATTGAAGCCATGATCTGTCCAATATATATTACCTGGAAGTAATAAGAAAATGCAATTATGGAGTTATAAAACTATCATTAAACATATCAGTTATGACTACAAACAAAATAAATAAATATTAATATCATTTTTTTGCAAATTAAATTACTAAAAAGCAAAATCATTGGGCATATTTATACTATTCTATTCAAATAATTTTTCTTCCTGCAATCTTCCTTATGTTAAAAATACATCTACAATATAGTGGAACAATTCATGGTCGGCCAAATCACATGACCCCTTTTTGTCAACCTAAAACCCAATTTTGTCAGAAGCATCTTCTCCCCTTATATTTAACTTGTTAAAATGTCAATCACCATTTTTGACAGTGCATTTTTTCATATTTGTGGGGACACAGGGTAAAAGTGATTAATCCATTGCAGCTTCAATGTACCTATTTTGAGTAAAAAAAAAAAAATATTCGTCCCACCATCACCATGCGATTGGCTATGTGTTTCATTTGTATTTCTTGGAGAATTTAAAATAGAGTACAATAAAATAAAAAGTACAGTTGTCAGAGGAAAAGCAACCCACATGCTATAGAGAGAAAAAAAGTGTCTGCTTTTTTTTTAAAGGATGTTTTTTTAAACTACTGAATAAAATTGTTGTTTTCTTATTTTATTTGTTAATTCTAGATGTAAAATAAATACATTTACTGTTGTAAAGAAAGCTGAAAGAATTGCTTGGTTATAAATCAGAAAGATAAAGTAAAATAATTATAAATAATAAAATAACAAGAAAACCTACCCGCTATCCAATCCACTGCAATGCCTTCCACTCTTCCCAAACCATTTGTAATGATATCTTCTTTCCATGTCTGATCTCTGCTAGCTCTGCTTATTTTATTGAATCCCATGTCAGTCCAGTAGATTGTATCATTTCCTATAGAATAAATATTAGGCAAATTCCTTGTGTGTCCAATCACACTTGGCCAATAAAGAATTATATTCTATTCTATTTTATTTATTGGGCATGCTCAGATCTTTTACTTTGAAGTACTTCTATGACATTTTTTTCTGCAATTCACCTTTGCTCTTTCCATTTGTAAATGTTTGGGTACAATACTTACTGAAAATCAGTATACATGTCGTATGCATTTCTCCCCCCTTTTACATTTCTGCACCTGTTTTTCTTAACGTAGATCTACGTAACTGAGAACGAAGAGTAGTGATCCTGTGTAACTTTGAGACTTCCAAAATTACAGGGCTTTTATAAGGTAAAACATTTATTTACCTGCATGAAAGTCTATACCAACAGCAAAAGATGTCCCTGTTATAGGCATTAGTGCATCTGTTTTATCATTTGGATCAAGAGGGATTCCCCTTATTCCTTCATGAATAGAATACAAGAGAAATGACTCTATACCTAAAGAAAAATAATATTATTTCAAAAATATTAACCATGATTATGACAATAAGCAGTTATAAAATTAGTCAGATATCTGAAGCCAAAAGACAAACTTAGTCAGTTATATTATATGAGGTGGGAGGAATCATCAAGAAAGAAAATAAAAAAAAATCAATGTAGAATAACCAGATTCTCATTAAAGGCTGGTACAGGTAGTCCTCAACTTATGACAACAACTGAGCCCAAAATTTCCACTGCTAAGCAAGGCCATTGTTAGGTTTTTGCCCCATTTTACAATATTTTTTCCCCATAGTTGTTAAGCCAGCCACATGGCCATTAAGAGAAACCAACTTCTCCCATTGACTTTAGTTGTCAGAAACCAGCTGTGAAGATTACAAATGATGATCACATGATTCACATGACACTTTATTACATCTTTTTGGAACTGTAACCTACATCTGTCTAAAGATGCTCTTAAGAAGCTTGATTCTACTGTCACATACATCTATTAAATTTGGACTTCAGTGAATGATCTGAGATTTTAAGCTTCTAACCATGATCACATCAACATTCTTTGCAAGTAGTCTGAAAGTTAATGTTCAAGTCATCAAGTTAAATTTAATTAAGAATTTGTCCTAGAGGAGATCACTTCCGGTTTCCGAAGGGGACGGACGTTGGTCTGCTCTTTGCTTCTCCGGTGGGCTCCTTTTAGGAGCACAGGCAGTCTTGGAGGGACCACCTGTTGTAGGGCGTCTTGCTGGAACCCCCCCGGATAGGCGGCAGCCATGGGGGGGTCTCCAGTTTCGCCTTAGGAGCCGGGGAGCGTAGAGGGTGCATAACAGCACCTTCGCTGAATGGATTCCGGAAGGAAAGAGTTAACTACATGCAGCGGCTGAAGTGCTGGAGGTGAGAAATTTGCTCCAATCTCCTTAATTGGTTTTAACTGACGAGTAGCGGCTTTTTTTACAAGTTGTGGATTCAATCTGTTTGAAGTAGGAAGATTGGAGGGGGGTTGCTTTTTTTCTTCTACCCCTCTCAGGCAAAGCGGCATTTGGACTGTCTCTCAATCTCAGAATGGAGATAGAGAGCAAAAAATTGAATTAGCCACTTGAACTAACTATGTGAAAAGATTTATATCATAACTGCAAGAGCTGATTGCTGAGTTGTTTTGAAAGCTTTATGAAAGTTTTTAATGTTCTGCTCCTGATCCCGAGGAGGACCCAAGATGGTCTGCTTCATTCTTCTTCTTCACACTTATAAATGAAGTCTGCCTTTTGAAGAAAGTCCTTTGACCTTTGAAGAAAGTCTGGTTTTATATTATCCCCCCTGAAGGACTCTTGGAGCCTCTCCTATTACATGGTCTTTCTGGATTTGGACTATTTGATTTATTTTCTTCTTTTTTTTGAGTGACTTCTTGGCTTGGAACTGTGACAGAGGGTTAATTTTCACTTTTGGATTTGCCTGTCTTCTCGGACTCGCTCGGCTGTGTGCTTCACAGACACCATTTCTTTTGCAAAAGATTTATACTCTTTCTGAACTTAGACAATGGGGCCCAGAAAACAACCTACAGGCAAAGCAGCCTCAGCACCGACTTCTACTGGATCCAGTCCAACGATTCAACAGACAAAAAATTAATCATTTTTACAAGAAAAGACTGGAGAGAGTTCAAAAGATTTATCTGTTACTCAAATGTTTCAAGCTATTATGCAGGGACAAAATGAGTTGAAAAAGGAGGTAGCAGATTTTAGAAATGAGCTTAAAAGCAACAAATAACAGAAAATAAACAGAGAATTGGTGTACTGGAGGAGGGTACGGCTGGGGTGGGGGAGGTGGTTAAGGCAGTCCAGAAGGGGAATATAGAATTGGAAAATTTTATGGCAAAGATAGAACTTGAAAGAATGTCCTTCTTTCTCAGATTCCAGAACCTACCGGAGACAGAACATGAAGATCTTAAGGATATTATGAGTACAATTTTAGCAGAATATATTAAAACAGATAAAGAACATTTGTGGTGGGATATGGATCTGGTTTATAGGATTACCGTATATACTTGAGTATAAGCCGACTCGAGTATAAGCCGAGAGCCCTAATTTTACCCCAAAAAACTGGAAAAAGTTATTGACTCGACTATAAGCCGAGGCTGGGAAATGCAGCAGCTCACGGTAAATTTCAAAAATAAAAATACAGGTAGATAACAATAAAATTGCTTTAATTGAGGCATGTGGAAAAGAGGCTCACTCACTATTCATGCATCCTCTCGTAATACAGATCATCAAATAAAAAGCTCTTCTCTCTTGAAGGGAGAAAGGCGGCGTGTTGAGGGATAACGAGAGGGAGACTACATTTCCCAGAACGCTTTGCCTAGGAGCTTGCTTTTGGATTGGCCGCCGCCCGGCCCAATTCGGGCCGGGAAAGTGGCGTGGATAACGGCCGCTAGCAGGTAGACGGGAGGTATTGAAGGGCGCTGTTGGGAAGCCAATGCATCGCTACGGCTCTTAAGGCTGCACCTGTCTGCGGGGAGCTGCCTCCTCTTCCTCCTTTGTTTCCAGTTCGGGGGAAGCCAGAAGAAGAAGGAGGTAGATCCCTCTTCACCTGCCCCATCTTTCCTTCTTCCCCGGGAGCACCGATAAGACCGGGCAGTTGTGTCCCCCACCCTTCCCTCCACGCTGCTGGCGCCCTTGCTTTATTTGAGTGCATCGCTGCTGCTTTCCTTTCTCGTCCCCACTTATGCCATTCTGAGTCCTCGCTTTCCTTACCCTGTGCGCGTTTTGTATTTTACGCCCGCCATTGCAACGCCACCGCGTCCTCCCGCTCCGCCTGGAGCTCCCCGGGAAGCCGGCGGCGCTGCGCTCCGTCTGCCCACAGCTGCAACGCCATCGCGTCCTCCCGCTCTGCCTGGAGCGCCCCGGGAAGCCGGCGGTGCTGCGCTCCGTCTGCCCACCGCTGCAACGCCACCGCGTCCTCCCGCTCCGCCTGGAGTGCCCCAGGAAGCCGGCGCCTTCCCGAAGCCCCCGGTGCGCCTCCCACCCCCGCGGCACCTGCTTCCCTTCAGTCGAGCCTTTTCCCGCTGCCCTTCGAGCTCCTCCTCGGGAGGAAGGCAGGAGGCCAGCATGGAGAGGGAAAAGGACCAGGCGGAGCGGGAGGACGCGGTGGCGTTGCAGCAGCGGGCAGACGGAGCGCAGCGCCGCCGGCTTCCCGGGGCGCTCCAGGCGGAGTGGGAGGACGCGGTGGCGTTGCAGCGGCAGGCAGACGGAGCACAGCGCCGCCGGCTTCCCGGGGCGCTCCAGGCGGAGCAGGACGACGCGGTGGCATTGCAGCGGCAGGCGTAAAATACAAAACGCGCACAGGGCAAGGAAAGCGAGGACTCAGAATGGCATAAGTGGGGACGAGAAAGGAAAGCAGCAGCGATGCACTCAAATAAAGCAAGGGCGCCAGCAGCGTGGAGGGAAGGGTGTGTTACCCCTGCCCCCTCCTTCTTCGCCGTGCTTTTGAGGAGCCATGAGGCCGTGGGAGCCAGTAGGAAGGTGGCGGAGGGGGTGGGAGCGATCCCGGAAACACCGAAGCCTCGGTGTTCTTTTTTTTTTTTTTTGTTCACTGGAGTATAAGCCAAAGTGGATTTTTCAGCCCAAAAAGTGGGCTGAAAAATTCGGCTTATACTCAAGTATATACGGTAATTCAGCATACGCCAGAACACATAATGTTCCAAGGGAAGTACATGTTAAATTTCTTAGGATGACCACCAGGCAGGGATGAGATTCTAGGGGCTCAGAGGGGGGGACCACTAAAATATAAAGATAAATAAATTGCCATTCTTAAGCAAATTCCGAAAAAAATAAGAGATAAGAGGAGGAGGTATTCCTCCTTATCAAAGAAATTATATAATAAGGGAATTTGGTTTAGATGGTTATTGCCAAAAGGAATGCTGATCTTCTGGGAGGGAAACAGAATTAGAATTAACGCAGTTATGGAGGCAGAGGCCTTCATTAAAAAACATAGTGCCCTCCTAGAGGACGGAAATATAAGAAGTAGTGAAAAAAGCGACAACACATGAAGGAGGGAGGGGCTGCGGCTCCACCTGGGGACAAGGGGGAGGGAACAATAATGGAAAGACTCAGGCCCAAAAATAAATATATCTGGAATATCATTCTAATTGTTGATATATTAGAAAGTGGCAAAAGAGATGATTGAACACATGGTTGATACAATGTATAATAAGATGCTGTTTCTGCTTATCTTTTATCTTTATTTTATTTTTTTCTGTAAAAAGTTGTGAGAATTGGAGAGATTCCTACCTCTAGCATGATGGAGCTGCCAAAATATTTTTTTTTGTATATCCACCTACCCTTTTCCCTAATTTTTTTTAAAAACCAATAAAATTCTTTTTTAAAAAAGAATTTGTCCTAGAAATATAATTTGAAAAATTGATTAATTTTTTATTTATTTTATCATCAATAAACTGAAATCAATGAATTGATTTTGCAACTATTTTAAATAATAATTTTAGCACCCACCAATGATTGTGCAAATACCCTGCTTTTACTTCTGTCAATATATCTCTGAATAAAATACAACACAGATAAACAAAATGTGTGTATGTGTTAAAGACACTTGTTTATCCCTATTTATGATGCTCAGAATGTTCACATTTGGTAAACATTTAGAGAATGTATAAATTACTAACTGTAGAATTATACAACCAAAGATTATATATATTTATTATATAAATTCAGCAACAAAATTAGTGAAGAATTGAATCTATTTTTTTAAAAAAAACCAACCAACCAACCAACCAACCAACCAACCAACCAACCAACCAACCAAACCCTAACCCACCCTCAGAAAACACAATCACAAAGACCCAAAGCATGATAATCCTTTTTTTTGCTACCGATAATAAAATTGACTTTGGGATTATTAAATTTGTATTTTAATTTGCTTTACTTAGTCCTTGAAAATAAATAAATGATTATACCTTGACATGTCATACGATTTTTCTGAAGATTATAACCTACAGTACACAAGCATGTTCGAGTGGATTCTGAAGTTGGTAAGCAAAGTTGGGAACATCCTCCATTATTGATCTGACAAGAATTGCTACCTATTAAAAATACAACAACAATGAAGTTTTACAAAATTGTATTGAAGATTATATTTATATCTTAGTAGGTAGAAGCAACTGATGAACCTTGTCTGGCCTTGAAAGCTAAGCAGGATTGTTATGATCAGTATTTGTGTGGAAGACCTCCATGGCATAGTTTAGCTGTAAGTATAGTTACGCAGTGAGCAGAAATCAAACTCAGTTTGAAGTTACCGTACTAATTAGTTTCATACTGCATTAATTAAAAAAAAGTCATCTGCCCTGTAACATAGAGTATGCCTGACATACCTTTCTGTTTTGAAGTAAAAATAGCAAATTACCACTAGCAAATTACCACTTGACCACTATTAGGAATTCAGAATTTGCTTTAAGTAATTGTCCAATAATAAAGTTAGCTCAAAAAAGTCTTGGTTTTTTTAAATGGGAAAAGAAAGTACGCATTTTGATTAACACGTTGAGCTAAAGCCTCCTAGGATCACTGTGTGAGATAGGCAGCTAAATAGATGAAATAACAAACAAAAATACTTGTCACTAGTTATTGAGTACTTACGAGTTTGCCTAATTGATTTTAGGCTCAACTTGTCAGCTGAAGCCTGAATGCAATTGCATTCAAGGTTTTAAGTTTTGATAATATGGAGAGATTTTAAAGCCTGCCTGATTCACTCATACAAAGTTTGGATGATGATGTAGACTCAATTTTTTCTTACCAATCAACATATAAAGCCATGAATAAATTAATATTATTTATAAGTTCAGTGCAAGAAGTTCTGACCTTATCAGGAAAACTGAGCAACAGGATTAAGTTATAAAGAATATATTACAAAGAATATATATTGAAGATAATTTAAGGTAGATAATAAACTAAGCAATGATGTCTTTGGTTTTAATTAAGACACTGGAAGTAACATCAACCAACATCATTCTACAAAGCAATATTAATAAAACACACTGTATCCATTTTCAGTTGCTCCAAAGCAAAATGTTCATGGATGCATAAAGAACTTTTATCAACAGAAACCCACAAGCTATAAAGATAATTATTATAGAAAGGTAGGCCATTATTTTGTTTTGTTTTGTTTTATCTTCCAGTAGTTCTCTGTCATTGCCACTTAATGTCTTAGGGTTTTCCAATAATTTGGAAATTTCGGGGAGGGCACAGATAACTATGGAAAAAGAAGGAAGTAGTAAAAAAAATCACTTTAGTTCATAGGAGGTAAAGTATATTATTCCATAAAGAGATTTTTTAAGGATTTCTGGATTTATGTATTTTATTATTCAAAATCTTAACGTATGATTTACCTTTCTGTCCTGCTTTGTCATACACTTTCATATGTACAACTCCTGAAGTTTTGTTTCGCAAAACTGTAGGATTCCTTCCATCTTTTTTATTGCAGGTGCCCAGTTGGCCTAAATTATGGTCTGCCCACCATAACTTTTTATCTGTAAAAATAAAGCATTTCCATTTAAAAATTAATAAACATACTATATACATACATACATACATACATACACACACATACACACACACACACATACATACATACATACAAAACAAGTTTGTAAAACTAGAAAAAAAAGCTAAAAAATGCAGTAATCTAATCAGCAGATGATTTAAGTCATAAATCATGACGCTATGTTGTCTTAGTCTATTATGGGCCTCCATGCTACAATGCCAACTATTCCCCTTACAACTTTGAATCAAGAACAAGTCTCAAACACAAATCTATTGGTTTGAAGAGTGTGCAATTTCAGTTACAAAAGTCTGTTCTTCTAATTCTCATGCTGAGAGCTACCTAAACACAGCATCACCATCTTATCTGTATTCAGTTTCAGTTTATTAGCTTTCCTTTAGTCCAGGGGTGTCAAATGATGACATAAGGACATGAGTTTGACACCCCTGCTTTTGTCCATTACTACTTCCATTTAACTATCAAATTCCTTAATTATGGGTCCTGATACAGATGGAAAGATGAAATAAAGTTACATGTTATGAGCACATTAATATAATTGAATTCCAAATCACTGAATGACTATTTCCAGGAATATCATGTAATTATTGAACACAAAGGAGAAAAAGAATAAAATAACCCATGGAATTAAAAATATAAACAACCTAAGGATCTCAGGCTTTTTCCCTAATAGTGACCTTGAGACAGTGTAGGACTGTGAATCCAATTCTCAATCATTAATATACTCTTAGCAATATTCTATGATTACCAAAATTCACTGAGAAATCCATAAAAAGTGACCAATGTCTTCTAAAAATATTTTTTAAAGGCAATTTATTATTTTAACCCATTTATTGTAAGTTGCTTTGGAGAATCTTCAGAGATACTATGTAAGGATAAGGCACAATTCTATTAAAGTGCTGCTGACAAGTAGTATGAAAGCATCCAGGTAGTATCTTGAAGCATTTTTCTTGTCTTAGTCTGAACACATGCATGTCCATATGTTGAATATGCATTGCACTAAGCCAAGCTTTGCTGTCACAGGAGGATGGGGTGGAATAGTAATTTGCTGTGATTCTACCTTTATTCACAGAAGGATGAGACATAAGGTCTGGAGGATTTGGTAGTGAGATTCAGGCACAGACATAATATTTTGCATCCGTGTACAAATCTGGAAACAGAAGGAACTACTGAGCTGATATTTGCTACAGCTGCAGTAATACCATTGCAGATAATGTAGCAAACTGTGATGCACCATGCACATATGCGGAAGCGCCAGAAGCTTTAAAACATGGTAAGGAGCTCAGGCGAGCGGGCGGGCCCTCCGGAGCACCGTACCGGAATGGTATCCTGTGCTCTGGGCAGGCTCCGGTATGGCCATACCAGGGCGTACTGCCTGCAACCCACCACTGATGTATATGTATATGTATATGTGGTATACTGCTGGTTCGCCCCGGTTCAGGTAAACCAGTGGTGGTGGCAGTGGGAGGCTCCTCCCACCTGCCCAGACATCATCACAGATGCTTGGCACATGTGCAGAAGGTTCTTCGCATGCCAGAAGTGCCACATACGAGCGCTCCCGGTTCCAAACCAGTAGCAAAGCTAAGAGGATTTCATGCCAGATATGTATATGTACACATGACAAAATCACACAAATGCCACATGACATACTTGCATTATTTATATGTCAGCTACATATTGTAGCATTTATGTGATGATGATGTCATGCATATGTTTCTATTTGATCTCTGTGTTCCTTTTGAGGACACATAACTGTGTGGTATTCCATGGAGTTCTTCATCAACTCACATTCCAATCTGCATCATAATGATGCAATACATCACAATCACTTTATCACTTTATGCAAATATGAAATCAGAGAAAGCCTGTTGGATTTCCTGTTGAAGTTTTATATATCTACTGGGGCATTTATATTGTTAGATGTCAATGTTGAATCAATCATTCAATATCTCAATATTTCCTTCATTGTTTTATGAAGACTGTATAGCACTAATATTAAAATCTGACAGAAAGAATCTAGAAGATATGGATGCTATAGACCAACATCTGTATGCTAAAGTATCTATATGCTATAGTATAGCAAGATCTATGCTAAAATATTAACTGCAACATGAGCAACAGAAAATAATACTACCTTCAAAGCATCTAGGTTAACTGGATTCAGAAAAAAATAAAATATTTTTAATAACAACTTTATTAAAATGTACAAATGCAAAGATAAAAGACTGATACAAACTAAGGGTAATATAACTTACTTTATTGGATTTGTCAACCGCTCCCTCTCCCCAAGGGGACTCGGGGCGGTGTACAGACAGAATAAAAACATTATATACAACAATTACAAAACCCCATAAAACAAATTAAAAACAAGTCTGTACAATAGTGCAAGAATTAATTAGTGATTAAAACCAGATTAAAATACCCCAATTTAAAATAACCGGCCAGGAAAGTCAAGGGATTAGATCATGATTGTGATTGGGCCTGGCCAGCTAATTGGAACAGGTGGGTCTTGAGTTTCTTACGGAAGGAGCGGAGAAAAAGAAAAAGAAAAGTCCAAAGAGACAGGGAAAAAGATATATGAAAGATAATTTCCTGCATCCTTCAGAGAAGTATAAACAGTTTCAACAACTGAACACCTTCTCTAACATTTCAATTTCAGAAAATCATCTTTTCTTCCTACACCTTATCTCTTATCAATTATCAAATTGTAAAAACTCATCATTTAATTCTAATTGGAAAAAGCCTATTCAGAGCTACTAGAAATAGTAACACACACACACACACACACACACACACACAGGCACACAAATACATATTTGCATTAGCTCAGGGGTGTCAAACTCAAGGCCCGGGAGCCAGATCCAGTCCACATGGTATTTAGATCTGCCCCATGGGGCCACCCTAGAAACAGTGAAGGACCGGCTCGGTCCTTCTGCCAGCTAAAATGAGCTCCTGAACTCCATTTTTGGCTGCCACGGCCTCCTGCAATCCTCTGCCGGTGAAAATGGAGCTTGGAATGAAACACACGAGCTCCATTTTCACTGGCAGAGGGTTGCAGGCTGTGGCAGCTGAAAACAGCTCGGGAGCCCTTCTTTCGCTGGCAGAATGCTTGGGCCACCACAGGTGCCCCCAACAGGAGTGACGTCAACCTGGCCACACCCACCCTGGCCACCCAAGATCAAACACAATGCTGATGCGGCCCTCAATGAAATCAAGTTTGACACCCAGCATTAGCCTTACTAAAAGAAAATCAGTTTCGTAATTCAACTATTCACTTTATCTAAGAAATAAAGCAAAAGAAATCTCTGCCCACTTACAAACAGATCTGCATCATTCTGTCCTGGTCAAAAAGAGACGTCTGAGCCTCAAGAAATCTCAGTATGTATATTTTAACACTGATTGAATAAGTTCACTTTGCAGACTTTCTGTCTGCTTTTAAAAAGTTTGATCTTTTTAAAATTAAATAATGTCCCACAAGATGATTTTTTAATCATTTTATCTTTGTCTTCTCTCAGAAACAATTTTGTTGGTTTCATAAATTCCTTTTGTAAATCCAAAATAGGAAGCTTTTCTGTATCACTCTTTTTGGTTTATTATTTGTATGTCCCCTTTAATTATCAAGAAATCTGTTTTCATTTGTAATTTTATTTTGGCATCTTTTTCCATATCACTTATGAACTGCCATTTTTAAATCAATTTTCTGATTCACATCATTTTTTTGCATATCCCTTTTGTAATCCAGCAGTTTTTTAAACTCCAAATCCACATTTAGAATAGTTGGCTTTATACAATAAAATCTGGTGTTCTTCTATATGTTCTATTATAGTTTCAAACAATCTTGTACTTTCTGAGTACATTGTTTTTAAACAGGCTTAACTTCTTTTGTAGTCAAATATTGTTCCATTATATTGAGGGGTCTCTTCTTATTAGAATAATGAAATATTTTTTCTTCTCTGAGCCATGTTCATTCTGCCATTGCTGCTCCCAGAAGTCAAAAAAACGATAAATTTTTACAAAATGTACCAGGTGGTTGATATTATTATGGATATAGCTGCAGATAAATTAGTATCACTTGCTCATGTTTGTTGGATGTAGAAAAGGTCTTTGAAATGGAACAGATTCAATTTACAAAGTGTATTTTCAGATAATCGCATATATATATATATATATATATATATATATATATATATATATATATATATGTGTGTGTGTGTGTGTGTGTGTGTGTGTGTGTGTGTGTGTGTATGTATGTATGTATGTATGTATGTATGTATGTATGTATGTATGTCTTTGGTTGTTCGGGTTTTCTCCCGCGTAGAATTGGAAGTATCTTCACGACGTTTCAATGAAGTCTCATTCATCATCTTCAGGCTGGTGCTTCCGGCTTGGTGCTTCCAGGAGCAATGTGAGATCTCAGCCGGTTCCTCCTTTTAACTGCCAGTGGGGGTTAAAACCTCAGAAAACATATACATATATAAAGAGGGAATAGTGACCTTCCTCCCATATTTAGTCATACCAGGGGTTGTAACATAAATACATACCTATTTCCCTGGCTCAACTGATAAGGAAGAGAACCCGTGGCTGAGTGGTTAAGACTCCTGCCTAAGATATATACAGCCCGGGTTCTAATCCCAGTAAGGGTATGGCTAGCTGATGAGAGCTAATTAGCTCGAAATAGATCTATCCTAGTCTCCCTTTATTTATTTATCAGTACAATTACAACACAAATATAAAAAAAAAAAGGCAACAGTAAAAATAAAAATATGGTTTTCTGCCTGCATGGTCTTTGTGATAAGCCGAGGAGCAGAAAGAGGGAGTAGTGACCTTCCTCCCATATTTAGTCATACCAGGGGTTGTAACATAAATACATACCTATTTCCCTGGCTCAACTGATAAGGAAGAGAACCCGTGGCTGAGTGGTTAAGACTCCTGCCTAAGATATATACAGCCCGGGTTCTAATCCCAGTAAGGGTATGGCTAGCTGATGAGAGCTAATTAGCTCGAAATAGATCTATCCTAGTCTCCCTTTATTTATTTATCAGTACAATTACAACACAAATATAAAAAAAAAAAGGCAACAGTAAAAATAAAAATATGGTTTTCTGCCTGCATGGTCTTTGTGATAAGCCGAGGAGCAGAAAGAGGGAGTAGTGACCTTCCTCCCATATTTAGTCATACCAGGGGTTGTAACATAAATACATACCTATTTCCCTGGCTCAACTGATAAGGAAGAGAACCCGTGGCTGAGTGGTTAAGACTCCTGCCTAAGATATATACAGCCCGGGTTCTAATCCCAGTAAGGGTATGGCTAGCTGATGAGAGCTAATTAGCTCGAAATAGATCTATCCTAGTCTCCCTTTATTTATTTATCAGTACAATTACAACACAAATATAAAAAAAAAAGGCAACAGTAAAAATAAAAATATGGTTTTCTGCCTGCATGGTCTTTGTGATAAGCCGAGGAGCAGAAAGAGGGAGTAGTGACCTTCCTCCCATATTTAGTCATACCAGGGGTTGTAACATAAATACATACCTATTTCCCTGGCTCAACTGATAAGGAAGAGAACCCGTGGCTGAGTGGTTAAGACTCCTGCCTAAGATATATAAAGCCCGGGTTCTAATCCCAGTAAGGGTATGGCTAGCTGATGAGAGCTAATTAGCTCGACATAGATCTATCCTAGTCTCCCTTTATTTATTTATCAAAGACCCGAATACAACAAAACCAGCATACCTACACCCGTGAAAATCTACGAAAACAAATATATATACATCTCACATCTCAACAGTCTACACCCCAAAATACAATTCACCATGGAAATAGAAGCAAACAACCAACTTCCCTTTCTGGATGTCCTAATCTACAAAAAACCTAATGGCTCCCTAGGACACACCATCTACCAGAAAAAAACACACCAACCGCTACTTAAATGCACAATCCCATCACCACCCTGCACAGATCAACTCTGTAGCCAAGACCCTCATCTCTAGAACCAAATGCCTAGCCGACAAAGACCACCTGAAAACTGAATTACACAAACTCACAAATGTATTAATCTCCAATGGATTCCAAAGAAAAACAATCACCAACCTAATCCAAAAAGCGACTCCCCCAAAAAACCAAGACACAGAACAGGACAATGGCATCGCCCTCCTCCCTTATATCAAAGGCACCACAGATAAAATCAGCAAAATTCTCCACAAGCACAATATCAGGACAGCCTTCACCACTGACCAAAAAATAGCCAACATCTTAAGAAACCCCAAAGACAAAATCCAACTAGAAAACCAAGGAGTCTACAAAATACCATGCAAAATCTGCCCAGCAATATACATAGGACAAACAAACAGAAGGATAAATGCACGCATCACAGAACACAAGAACGCAGTAAGAAAAAAAGAAAAAACTTCCTCCCTTTTCCAGCACCTTAAAGCTACAGGACATGAAATCAACTTTGAAGGAGCCAGGTTAATCTCCAAAACAGAACACCTCCACAAGAGAATAATCATGGAAGCTCCGTTCCCATTTTAAGCCCACATTGCTTGAAGATGGCAGGTGAGATCCTGCCGAAACGTTGCAAAGACAATCTCAACCTTACACGGGAAAAGACCCGAATACAACAAAACCAGCATATATATATATATATATATATATATATATATATATATATATATATATATATATATATATATATATATATATATATATATATATATATATATATATATATATATATGTAGATTATCTGAAAATACACTTTATATCCCTTTATTTATTTATCAGCACAAATACAACATATATATATATATATATATATATATGTGTGTGTGTGTGTGTGTGTGTGTGTGTGTGTGTGTGTACCTACACCCGTGAAAATCTACGAAAACACACACACACACACACATATATATGTTGTATTTGTACTGATAAATAAATAAAGGGAGACTAGTATAGATCTATTTCGAGCTAATTAGCTCTCATCAGCTAGCTATACCCTTACTGGGATTCTTACTTACTTACATACCCTTACTGGGATTCTTACTGGGCTAGCTGATGAGAGCTAATTAGCTCGAAATAGATCTATACTAGTCTCCCTTTATTTATTTATCAGTAGAAATACAACACGAATATAAAAAGGCAACATTAAAAAAAAAAATGGTTTTCTGCCTGCATGGTCTTCTGTGATAAGCCGAAGGACAGAAAGAGGGAGTAGTGACCTTCCTCCCATATTTAGGCATACCAGGGGTTGTAACACAAATTTTATTATTCATGCTTCTAGATATATATATATGTTTTGTAGATTTCCACGGGTGTAATTTAGGTCTTTTCCCAGATTGTCTTGCCATCTTTCTATAAATCTTGGTGGTGTTAGGGGGTTAGTCAACAAATGTGCCCCATCCACCACCCAGGCTGTTACAACACAAAACAACAACGGACACACAGTCAGCATCAATCGGCACCAATCGGCACCAATCTCCCAATCATGATACAACCACACAACCAATCATTCCACTTACTGAAACAAAGCCACCACTCCACCCCCACCCCCACCAAGGTTTGTAGAGGGATGGCAGTTCTGATCACGCTTTAAGCCCAAAACACCAGCCTCATCAAAGATGGCGAGTGAGACCTCGCTGAAACATTGGCAAGACAATCTCAATCTTACACGGAAAAAGACCCGAATACAAGACCAGGATACCTACACCCATGAAAATCTACGAAAACATGTATATATATTTCTTGTATGCCAATGACATTAAATATATTCTTGATAATTATAGAATGTTGTTAGCAAAGCTTATTCAAATTTTATAAATATGGTGTATATTTATATTCTGGTTATACTATTAACTGGGAGATATCTAATTTCTTGACTTTTGGATCAATGATATCTATTGATTTCTGTAAGAGATTAGGTTTTACCATTTGTACAGACTCCATAATGTCTGGGATGGGGTAGAATGAGGGTTATCCATGATAGAATACACCAGTGGTGGGTTTCAAATTTTTTAGAACCTCTTCTGTAGGTGTGGCCTGCTTTGTGGGAGTTGCTTGCCGGCCATGTGACCAGGTGGGAGTGGCTTTCCAGACATGTGACTGAGTGGGAGTGGCTTGGCAGTCATGTGACTGGGTGGGCATGGCCAACTTGTAAAATGTGAAACTCACCTAACAACGCTCTTGCTTAATAACCAAAATGTTGGCTCAGAAATTCTGGCATTTGAAGCACGCAAGTCTTAAAGCTGTCAAGTTACAAGACCCTTGCACTCCTAAACCTTAAAAAAAAAACCAGGGGTGTTCAAACGTGACAGCTTTAAGACTTGTGGACTTCAACTTCCAGAATTCCTCCTCCAGTCATGTGGCTCAGGAACTCTGGCATTGAAGTGTGCAAGTCTTAAAGCTGTCAAGTTACAACACCTTTGTACCCCTAACCCTTTAGGGAAAAAAAACAGGGATGTTCAAACTTGACAGCTTTAAGACTTTAAGGTTTAGATAGGATGCTTAGAGGTGGGCAGGGTGATTGGTGAGCCAGCCAATCAGTGAGTGATCGGCAGGGCAAGCGTGGTGCATACGACGGGGGGGGGGGGGGAGAGATTTATTTATTAAATTTAGAACCGGTTCTAAATGGCATGGTAGATTTGTGGAACCTCTTCTATACAAGAGGTTAGAACTGGCAGGAACTCACGCCTGGAATATACTGAACTTTTGCTGGCTCCATTGGTATGTCTTCTGGGAATATTCTATAACCTAAATAGTCCAGTTAAGTCAGATCAAAAATGAATTTTTCTAATATACCAAAAGCTCATAATTTTGTCTCATAATTTTTGCAATACATTTATGACATGGGTTACATGCAAGGTGGAAACTTCAAAACAAACCAAGTTGTCACAAAAATAGAATAACATATTTATCTAAAATGTCTGCAAATACATTCATAAATCTAGAAAAACAGTTTTACAATTACTAAGCCAAGGGTTGTATCCCACACATTTTCAACCGTTCCTCTGCCACCCTGACCCCTTTTAGTGGAAATAAATACATCAGATATAGTGATAGGACTAGGAAGATGAGTTGATTTACTTCCATGTGCATTGTATTCAAGAGCATTGTACCAAGCAGAGAGAAATTATGCTATTGGTAGCAAAAAATGCCTTACAACAATGGAGACGCTTGCTGGAAGGAGCAGTCCACCCATTCACTTACCATATACAAATCCACTCTGACCATAAACATTTACCCTGGCAAATCAGCTGCACATAATTTTATTTTATGTTTATATTTTATATATTGCAGGCTCCCAGGTTTTCACTCTCTAATGCAAGCCAGAGTATGAGATTTCCCAATCATGCCCCCCACCCATAGCATCGATATTGCAGCCAAACAACTTTCAATCCCACAGTAAGGCAGATTAACACAAAAGGCTGAAAGCAGAAAGCCAGGTAGATGTTCTTTTTTATTAGATTAAGGCATTGCAGAAGGAGGATGTATATGGCAGGATCTAGATGAATAAATTCAAGACTGACCCACAAGATAGTGTTAGACCTTTAATAAGGTGGGAAGGTGGGTGCTTTGTAGAATGGATGTATTAGTGGTGGGTTCCGGATCCCGTCGCAACCGGTACGCTGCAACAGGACTGGGAGTCCACCACTCTGCAATGCTTCAGCTGCTCGGCGGAGGTTGTGCAGGTGCCATACGCTGTGTGTGCATACGCAAATGGCCCAGTTGGCTTAAATACAGGTAAGAACACGGGTGGGCAGGTGGGCCCTCCAAAACACTGTTCTGGTTCTCTGGCTGCTGCTCCCAGCTGCCACCGGTACACCCCTACTGGGGCATACCTCCCGGAACCCACCACTGGGATGTGTACATGTGCCTCTTCTCCTAAGGGAGGAAGGAGTACAGCTGTGCCATGACAACAGACAGTAGGACACATGAGAATCATTAAAAGTCAATATAGACTTCTAAGAGAAGTCTTAGAAAAATCCCGCAGAGAGATATAGGAGTATAGTTTCTTCTAGCCATGTCTGTTAGAGAGCAAAATCAATTCCCGGTAAGCCGTTTGGCATGTTGCAACCACTAAAACACACACACACACACACACACACACACACATAGCCTTGACCCTGGGATGGTATTTTGCTAGATTTCATCACTCATTGTTATTACTACCATATGGTAGTAATGGATTTATTTACCAAATTGACCTATTTCATTCTTTTCAGGGGATCTTCCAACAGCTCAAGAATGCTTTTTTTTTTTTTTAATTTCATGTCTTTAGATATAGAGAGTTGGTCAATCATGTAATAAAAGACAGAGAAGTGGATGTTCTTCCAAAGTTTGGAGGACTCTTACAACTATTAAAAATTAAAATAGATGTGTCATTTGGTTATCATCTCCAATGGAGGTTAATCAACTACCGCAGCAATATTTAAGATGGTATATTTTTTACCAGCAAAACAATTGGACTTATTTCATACCTCTAGCTGAATTTGTTTACAGCAATGTGCACACTGTTCTCATGATATGTCTCCATTCTAAGCAACATATAGTTCCACCCATGGATCTTACCAACAATCAGATTAATGCTATTCCTGGTACCACAGATTTTCTCCATATGAAAACACAACTATTTTCCTGGGCTTTGGAGTAGCTTTGAGCCTCTGAATTAGTTTTGTTGGAATATTTATATTGCATCTATATTGGTTAAAATAAATTAGGGTGTGGGTTGTCCATTTATTTTGTATCTTTGGTTATGACTTTGCTTGCTTAATAATTAATGCTGCTCATTATGTAGAGTCACTTTATATTAAGCTTTATAGTTTCTAATCTTAGTTTGGCTCTTGATTATCCTCCTCTCTCCCACCTCCCCCAACAAAATGCCAAGCCATGCTTGTTAGATTTTTGGAAATTTTGGAACATCTCTACTGGGATTCATCATAAACTATTCATGACTCTTGCAATTTGCAAGCTGTTTATCTAAAATCAACATAACAAAACAAAGATTTTAGTTATACTCAGTGAAAAGTACTATTCTTTTTTTAAATTGCATAAAAGAAGCAGATAAGCCAAAAAAAAAAAAGTATGAAAAATGCCTACAAACTAATTTCCACTTGAATGACAATTTTCAATAATAATTTCAAGTTTTATTTCAAATTAAACCTGAAAGCTAGTTTGACCATGATCGGCATTTTTAAGAAATACGATTTTTATTCTAAAATAAAGTTAATTGAACCTTTGATTGACTGTTACCCCTGCCCTTCCAACCACCATATAATTCATTGCTCTGTTTTGCTAATTAACTTGACAATTCAAGTATTGATGACAAGAAAACTGAAACTCCCAGAACAAGAAGAAGGTAAAATCACTCCAATGATTTTTCCCACAGTGATATTGTTTCAGCATCTTGATATAGATGTGGGTGACATCACTGCTTGCAAAACATTATATTTATTTACTGCCATGTAATGGTTGCACTATACCCTGAAACTGGCTGCAGCACTTACAAAAGCCAACTTCCACCCTCAGCTTAGTGTTATCTATAGAGGAACTTAGACCTCAAGTTCCTCTATAGATAACACTGGACATGAAACAATTCACAATATTTTTGTATAAGACTGAAGGTTTCATTGACACAACACCCCCACCCCCCAATTTTTGCAGGCTTGAGAGTAGTCATATTTCTTCCTAGACACTATTTTACACCATGGAAAAAACTCAAAGGCCACAGTATTCTAAAAAGTCTAGAGTGTTCTGAATGAGAGGTAACCCTCCCAAATGTTTGTCTTTAAGTAATTCTTATATTAATTCATATTTTAAACTTGAAAAATCAACAATTTCATAATGTAATCGTGATTTTAAAAATCATAGAAAATAAAACATGTACGTATTTAATATTTAGTATACTTGTAAATAATATCAGTGAAATCTGAGTTTTGGGAGGAGAAAATAGCTGATCATTGGGAGGCCCAGTTCTGAAACTGAAATTGAAAGTGAAACGGGCTGTTTACTGTGTGCTGCAAAGAGGCAAATTTCTGGGAGGCAGAGGAAGATATTTTTTCTTCTATTAATCAATCTAAACTGAAACTGAACTAAACTATAAATGCCTATAGAATGTTCAAATTATTAGACTTGTTTTTTTTTAAAGACTGCTTTATTATTGTTCTAGACAACTTAACAAAATGAAGAAGGTTTTTTAAAATAAATGCTTGAACTGAAGAGGCACAGTGTATTGTATCTTCTTTTAAATAGCAGAGAATAACTATACTTCCAGAAAGCCACATCAATTTTAACAGCATCTGTACAAGTATAGTCTTAAATGAACAACACAGTGTATATCTTCTGTACTGTTTTCTGTTTGCTGTAAGGAGGCAAATTGCTGGAAAGCAGAGGCAGATTTTTTGCCCCTTGTTTTCCTCCCCAAAAGCTAGGTGTGTCTTATACTTCGGAGCGTCTCATACTCTGAAAAATATGGTACTAATTATTATTACTAATATATTTTCTCTCCCGTTAAGACATTTCACAAGGAATTTAATATACTGAATGCAAAAGTAATGTTTTCCATTCTAAAAATTAATAGTGGTAGCTTGTAATCCAATGATTCTGTGAAAAGATTTTTTTCCAGATATATGTAAATGCTTTTGAAGAGATAAGATATAATCTATATTTTACATTGACATGTTTATAAAACAAGGTAATAATAGCAATTTAGAAGAAAGTAAATCATCCTTAGAGGAAGCTTCTTTAATTGTAAATAAGTATTTTAGGGGCTGAATGCTTTAATTATGAATTAAGTTTTCAAATCAGCTATATTAAATGGATTCAGAAAATCAAAGATATAAAACACTTGCAAAAATAAATTCAAAGATTTTTATTTTATTTTTGCTTTGTAAAACTAATTCAGAATAAATTCACTAAATCAAAATAACTATGACAAATTTTATGTTTTGGTTTTGTCTACATTTGAAATATTAAAGATGATTAATTTTGTAAATCACACACTACTTATATATATACGCACACCTTTTTACATCACTTGACACTTGAAAAATAAGAGTGATAATCCATGCAACCAGAAATGGTTTGTCTGTCTGTCAATCTGAGGAATGCTATATATTGTTCTATATATTACTCATACATTCATTTTTCTAGCAAAAAGAAAACGAAAGCAATGAAAGTTAGAATGAAAACTAAAGGAAAGTAGGAGTCAAAATATAGAGCCAGAAACTAATGATCAGCCATGGCCCTGTCTCGTCAGGAGTGTGCAGTTACAGATTTCTCAAATAAATAAATCTCCCAATCTAGAAGTATTAAAACAATGTTCCTGATATAATCAGGAAATGGAATTTACCAAACACTGTTAACCTAGTACTTCTAAGAGACATACTAATGAACTTTCAAATGGAAAGGAAAATTCCATATGGTTCTGAATAACATGGCTTCTGCAATTGATCACACCCCAATGGAACATATAATGGTAAGAGTAATCTGCCTACTGTGCTACTAAAGATAGTTGCTGTTTGTATAAATAGTAAATAGTCTCTAGACCACCTACCTCTCCTGCTAATTCCAATCATGTAAATAGACAATCCTGTTATCTTTGTTCTCAGATCACAGAATCATTTTTCACAACAGATATTAGAATTAGAAGACAATTCAGCACAGGATAATATCATCACTAGCCCTTAGAGTATTGGCCTTCTTTGCTGTCTCCTGCACCTATACAATTGAAAAAATTCAAAAAATCAAAACAGAATTCTGAAAAATAGCCACATGCTGTTATCTTGTTTCAGTTCTGCATTGACAATGACCGAACTCTCAGACTTCTTATAATCCACTAAAATCCAGCTGTGTGCAGAATTGTACCCAAAGACATTTTCCTTTTGGAATGAATGAGTGAATGAATGAATGAAATCAATTTAAAAATTAATCTAGCCTTAGCAACAAAATTTATAATAATGACAGCTAGATAATTCACTACAATCAGCAAATTGGGAAACCTGACCCTTTAGTGTTTCCATTTAAGTAAAGAAATCGTTTAGTTATTCAAATTGACCTTTTTTTTATCAGCTTCATATAGCCTTAAGGTCAAGAACAGCATTTTTGTTGAATTAGGAAATTCATCAGAATATGGTTTAATCACCAAGTCAACTTTTCCAACATTGGTAATTAACTAAGTTGTATCTGGGAGTATTATTAGGTTTCCTGCATTTATGCCTAAGAGTTTACCTTTTCTTTTTTTGTACTATGGATTTAAATCTAAATAGTTTATTAGCTACAAAATATTAAACTTTATTGCTAAAAAACTCATAGCATAAAAAGAATAAAAATAGCTTCTTCTAGTATAAAAGTACTTAACATTATTTTAGTATTTAAGTAGTATTCAGCTTTTAAAAATAGCTAATCACTGTGTTGTGATAAGTAATTTTTTTATAATTATTATATATAACTTTAGTAAGTAATCAAGCATATAAATGCTTTTTATGCATATTATTCAGCAACAAAAATATAATATTGTTAAACAGAGATGGAAAATGTTCAAGCAGGGAGCTAAATATAATTTTTGATTGCCCATTATTTTCCATTATTGATAATTCACATATGAAAATATATCTTAAACTTAGAATTGAATGAATGTGACTAAATGTATAAATATTATAATAAATATAATTAAAATAATATGTCAAATAGACAATCTGTGATAGAAAAGTTTAATAGATATAATCAATAATTATTTAAGTAAATATTTACTTTTAATATATTCATGAGTTAAGATTTTTCAATTTGTAATACTTTGTACTGAAAATTAATTTTATATATACTTAACTTGCATAATTTATCTTTGAAATGTAACATTTTTTCTCTTTTCCCCATTCATGCATTATATCAAGAGGAAAAGAGGTGCTTAGATATCCAAAGCATTTATTATTTATTTACCTTAGATATATTGATATTTTAGCTCACAATTAACAGTGAATTAATTCAGTAGTTTCAGCTTCAGAAATATTGTTTATAAAACCATAAATCTCCTTATGTACATTTTATTAACACAATTTCCTGGGATATAAGTAAAAAATAGTTCCTTTTTATTATAAACCAAAATACCTTGAGTTGCATAAAAATCAAGCCTGAAAAATTGGGAAGAAAACTGGTATCAAAATGATGGCTTAAATCTTCAGTAAATCAGCCATGGTGTTCAATTATTTTGAATGGGATTACATTATCTAAGTGTGTCAAGTGTTTATTTATCACCAGTAAATATTAGAATGTTTCACTACTACAAATACATTAAAAAATCTAACATTCATGTTAATATTATATTTCATTAGTACTGAAAGGGCAATTGTTCACCAGTGACCTATTTCTATTTTAGAATCGCAATCAGCTACCTATCAATCACTTTCATGTTGATCCAAGTACTTAGAATGATGTTGCTGTAAGCAACCGAGCAACAAAAGCCTGAGTAGCAAATGCTCTACATGACATACTTCTTTCTCTTTGTTCTATAGTAGCAATATATATAAGGTATATATCACATTTTCTGAGAAGCATTTTGAACAAAAAATCACTCATATTTCCCCAGAACCTGATGCCTGTTGGTGGAGCCCAAAGAGTTGACTTGAGGGATGTCTTGTCAAATTATATGGGGTATAGTCTTCTGAATATCAGACAAAAAGATAGAAACTTTGTAATAAGTGTTTTTCCATATGTGAGTTGCACCCCTGTCCTTCCTAGTTTTATTTTTACTTATTTGCCAAGCAGGGGGCTAAGAGCTGATGTGGAAACAACTGCATTTAGTGTATCAGGTGAAGCTGTACAAAGGTTCTCCTATTTATGGCTTTTGTCTGCTTTCAGACCAGAGGTAAGTTCCTACTGGTTTGCACCGGTTCAGTAGAACCGGTTCGTCAAATCTACCGAACCGGTTAGAAGAGATTCCACCGGTGTACCCGGAAGTACATACCGGAACGCCTGTCCCGGCCCTGTTGCTCGCTCGCTCACCCCCGCCCGTCTAAAAGCCGCTCCATTGCTCGCTCCCCCAGTCCGTCCGCACTATCCCAGCTCCACCCACCACTCACTGATTGGCTGGCTCACCAATTGCCCTGCCCGCCTCTAAGAGCCCTATCTAAACCCACTTACCTTTTTTCCTGCATGGCTCTCTATTGCTGCCTGCCGACTCCGAGGAGGTAAGGAAGCTGCAACTAAGCGCAGGACGAGGGGGCAGCGGCAGGCCATCTGGAGCAGCCTGCTGTGGCCCTGCACTATAAGCGAGTCTGGTGACCTTTTGCGGCCTTGCAAAGATCCCGGGGTCGCTTATAGCGCAGGGCCGAAGGGCCACCAGAAAGCATGGGCGCGGGGGTGGGGACAGTGGCGGGAGCGTACACTGCGCGACTGGCATCTTTGAAAAGTTTGGGGACCTCGCAAGGCCTTTGCAAGGTCCCTGGACTTGCCTAAGATGTCTGGTTGCCAGAACGCAAAGAATGCAAAGGACTTAGCCGGGCTTCCTTTTCTGAGCACGGGGAGATGGGTGGTATTTTGCAGTGTCCGTTTTACCATGGTAAGAAAAGCAACTCTGGGAAGGTGCTTTGGTGGCGGCAGGCATCCTAGAACCTGCCTGCTAGCAAAGGACTTAGCCGGGCTTCCTTTTCTGAGCACGGCGAGATGGATGGTAGTTTTCTCCGGCCGCACAAACTACCGCCCATCGCCCCATGCTCAGAAAGCAAGTCCGGGCCCAACCTCATAAAGTGGCAAGGAAAGATCTGCATTTAAAGATAGGAGCCTTAACCGCTGCCCGATGCCTGGCGCTCGAAGAAGTGGGTGGAGGAAGCAATTGCTCCTTGTTCCAGGTCAGTTTGGCTGCAGTGCTTACACCATTTCCCACCCATTAGGCTTTCACCAGGCTCCTTTTTCATGATAAATCTGTCCCCCCTTCTTTTTTCAAGGCTGCAGAGTTGACTGGTTTCCACGTTCAGTGGTGGCCATGGCTCTTGGGGCTAACACGGAGGGGGAAGCGGCTTGGGAGGATTTTCCCCACAGGGTTCGGCAGAAATTCTCGCGGAACGGGGTTTTTGCAAAACAGGGAGTTTCCCTTTAAGACTCCACTGTGTTCCCACGTTCTATATCTGGATGGGTTCGCCGGTTTGCTTCTTGCCTTGGTGGGGCCTGTAGTGTACACACAATGGGTGAAAGGAGTGAGGGGGGAGGGATACTAGACAGGGAAGTCCATTGGAGTTGGCCCGCTAATAAATTCAAATAGGTAAATAATTAAAAAAGAAACTTTGGGGGCTACAGGACTTGGGATCCTGGGGTCAATCCACAGGTTGCAAATCATGTTTCAGGTACCCCAAATTGGGGTTTACTCAACCAGAATCTAATCAACCCTATTGTGGTTTAGTGGGACAGATGAAAACCAGGACTAATGCTAAGATTGTTTAGCTCTTGCATGACTTGTGCTCCTACAAGGGATCAACATCTTTTGCAAATTCAGAATAATAAAAGGGTTTTTATCAGAAGGAACCTATATGTATTTGCAACTAGAGCAAAAGCCAGATTATATGCAAAGACAACATCCTCACCAAAAATTTTTTTTTTAAAAAAAATAAATATTCTTGAAAGGGTAAAGAGGAATGACTTTGTGAGAATCACCAATTGTAATCCATCATTTAGAGACTTCTAATTTGTTCTGCATGTCCATAACTGAATTTGTCTAGTTGTTAAATTTATATACCTCCCATTCACTAGCTGAACTGATTCGGGACAGCTTACAATGCTATAAAAGCTAATAAACAAGCATTAAAATTAATTAAATGAAGGCTAAAAATCCATGAGGATGAAACACTGCAGGGTGGTCTTTTTATGTTTGTCTCTTAGGGACAGCACCACACCATTTTTTCTATCACCCCCTGCTTTGATTTATTTATTTGATCAAATTTTGAAACAAACCATTTCACTCACAAAGGGACTCCGGGCAATGTACAAATAAAACATTAAAACCTAAAAATAAAGACATAAAATTTGAAAAAAGGCAAAGATGATTAAAATGCTAAAACTAAATTAAAATTAAAACTTTCAGTTTTCCCTTGCATCAAGGCTCTCCAACAGAAGAGACTCTTGATAGCTCTTGATTGTAATGAGGGGTCCTGGATGCTCTCTGAGCTTGGTGATTTTCTTGCAGTGGATCACTTCTTCAAGCAGCTTCATATAGACTTTAAAATTGCAGAAAGCATCCTGAGGCATTCTATATGTGTGGCCAGGGTTGCATTCCCATTCCTACCCATGCATGAATCCAAATTGACAACTGTCAACTGCTTTTTTATATTTTTTAATGGCTGAAATGATATTTATATTGTTCCTTGCTAAAATTATTATCTAAAGGTTATCTGAGTAGACATATTCAGGTAGTCTTCAACTTACACACATTTGTTTAGTGAATGTTCAAAATTACAAAGGCACTGAAAAAAGTTACTTATGATCCACCCTTGCACTTCTAACCATTGAAGCATTTCCACAGTCATATGATCAAAATTTGAATGTTTTGCAATTGGTATATATTTACAATGATTGCAGTGTCCTGGGGTTATGTGATACCATTTGCCATCTTCCAGCTGGCTTCTGACAAACCAAATCAATGGGTAAAGCCAGATTCATTTAATGCTGTGATTCAGTTAATAACTGCAATGATTTAACAGAATAATATAACAGAATAACAGAGTTGGAAGGGACCTTGTCATCTAGTCCAACCTTAGATTAACAACTGTGTCAAGAAAAGTCCTAAAATTGGAAATGATTCACTTAATAACTGCCTTGGTTAGCAATATAAATTTTGGTCCCAAGTGCGGTTGCAAGTTGAGAACTACCTGTAATTATATTAGTGACCCACATACACAATTGCTTTCTCTAATGTAGGGCTATCACATGTAGCATGAAGCTGTGAGTTGATTACCTGAATTTATCTGGCTGCTATTTGAGGACTGCTTTTCTATTCCCTTTTTTGGGGGGAAGGGGAATTTTTATGTCAGCCTGGATTCCTGGCATGAATAAGTTGATGCAAATTTCTAGGCAACATTTTTAGAAGTTATTTTTATTACCTTCTTTCTAGGACTGAGAAAGCATGATTGGCTCAAAATCACCCATCTGGCATATCTAGTACTCAGATTTACCAACTCCTAATCCATAATGTTAGCCATTGGGCCAAACAGGTTCTTGAATACGATTATAATCATAATTTCTAAATATGGAAAACTAATTCATAAAGACTACCAGAATTCAAACTCAATAAATAATTGTCTCTCTTAGATTTTAGCCTCTGGTTTTCAAAACCATTCTGCTCTGTCCAAATAATTCCTTATTCCATTCAAGACCCTGGTTCTATTTTAGAAGAAAAAGTCAATCCCTACGATGTTCTGTTATAGCACAGCCATTCAAAATAGTATATCTGACTGTTACATTCATAATACGAACATATAAATTAGGATATAGTACTGTTAGGTCTCTCTCACACACACCTTTCTACTTTTATAACCCTCAAATTTCTACTGAGTACAGATATGGTACTTGCTGAGCTAGCAGTAAAACAGACTACTTCATCAATGTGTACAATTTTCAAATTTACTGAATGAAAACTGTTTTAAATACAAGTTAGAATGTGGTTATATTGACAACTATACCAGTATTATTCAAATTTTGGAGTAGACAAATCCTAGGATTCTGTAAAATTTTGGTGAACAATATTGAGATATGTTATTTACGCTTATTAAAGAAACACAGAAATATTCTGAGTAGCAGATTAAAAAAAATGTATACTATTATACAATTCTATGCAGAAACTACTGATAAAGATAGGCCATAGTATCTCAATTTCATTTTATGGTAAAGAGGTTTATGGTTACTCAAATGTTAAAAGAATCTTCTGTTTTGTTAATTTAAGCTAGTAGAGGGCTGTAAAACTCCCGGTCCGCACGCCGGATGCGTCACGGTCTGGCCAGGCCCATGACCGAACTCTGAATTTGGCTTATCAGAACCAGTTTTACAACATAATAAGCAATTAAAATTATCCAATAAAATTCTAATAACTAAGCTACATAATAAAAGAGAGTGATTAAATTATATGTTACTAAAATAAACAGTAAAAATAGAGATTAAAATAAAAAAATTGTCACACTAACTTTTTGGGGGTAAAAAATCCTAAAAAGTTTTTTTATATAGTTTGTGAAATATATTTTCCTGTGACTTCCTGCTAATTATCCTCTAAATTAACTATAATGTTTATAAGGCATCTGCTTGACCATAAATAAATACATACACATTGATTAAAAAGAGCATAAAACATTTTGTTTAAACCGGGGAAACCTATGCTAAATATGTCACTTTATGGATAGAAGTAGGGGGCTACTCTCTGATAGCTGGTTACTCCAAGTCTTCATGGGAAGGCATATGGAACAAAAGATAAAGGTAAATGCTTTCTGTGTCCAGTTGTGCCTGACTCTAAGATGCAGTGCTCAACTCTACTTCTTAGCTGAGGGAGTAGCATTGTCTGAAGGAATTTTCCATGATCATGTGGCCAGCATGACTGTATGCAAAGGTGCACGAACATTGTTATCTGCCTTCTGAAATGGTACCTGTTTATCTACTTGCATTTGCATGCTTTTGAACTTCTAGGTGGGCAGGAGCTGAGGCAAGTAATGAAAGCTCACCCTGTCACACAGTGTTTGAGTCTTAAACTCAGGCTGTCAGCTTTCCAACTGACATGTTAAACGTCTTTAACTGCTGAGTCAATGAGCCCGATATGTGGAACAATGTATGTCCAAAATAGAAGGTACAGAATGATTTGTTCTGGAACAGTGACCCAAGCCATTAAATGCTTTATAGGGTGATATTTTGTTTTCCCTTTTATTTTGATTTGTTTTTGCATTTATGTTAGTGTTGAAGTAATAGCTGACTGCCTGCAGTAACCCTACAGTTTTCTTGGTAAGTTTTTCAGAAGTGCTTTGCCATTTCCTTCTTCCTATGGCTGAAACAGAGAGATTGGCCCAAAATCACCCAGACAGTTTCATGCCAAAGGTGGGATTAGAACTCATGTTCTCTCAGTTTTTAGCCTGGTCCCTTTAACTACTATTTCAAACTAACTCATATATAGAATAATACCAGCATCTTAAATTGGGTCTGGAAACTGACAATTGGCAAATACTTCATAAAGTTGGTGGAATAAGACCTTAACACCAAGTGACAGTTAATGCTTTAGTAAGAGTTTTGCTTTGTAATTAAAATGTCCACATATAACATACCATATAACTCCACAAATGTAAAATAACACAATGTTTTACAATATTATGTCTTTCGAAATATAATTGTTGTTGTCCAGAGGAGGAACAGATAACTATGCACATTTTTAAAAAATGCAAGAGAGAATAGCAATCCATGTGTATCACATAACATTATTTCAATAGCAACTCTGAGATCATAAAAGGCAAGGCATTAGCAAATTGATTTTCAACCAGAAATCTCAATATTGTTCTAGTGATTTTTTTTTTAATATAAATGTATTGGATTTATAGTCTATTACAGTTTATCTTGGTCAACATTTTGAAGGGAATAATCACAAATTCAGAGGAGCATTAAAGAACAGGCTACACTGCTGCTAATACCTTACTATGCATAAACATTAGGGCAAAAATGGCAAGATGAATCACCAATAGCATAATCTCCCATGATATGCAATGGTATACCAATGCTACATGCAGGACTGCTATTTCCATTCTACCACAATTTTTGGAAGATTTGAGAATTATAAGTGATACAATACTCCCAGGTTTGTGAGGGTATTTAATTACAATCCTTAATAACTGATCAAGTTGGTATGAGATAAAGTAAAATATAAAATAATATAATATAGTTGTTTGGATTTATGTTCACAGTAAAAGCCATGCATAAGTATGTGATTACATACAATGAAGATTACTACAACTCATGATAGTGTACTTAAATGAACTATGGCTTATATTGGCATAAGCATATTGTATACTATTAGATGAATGCTGTATCAGACCAAAACTCCTTTTGTTCTCACATCCAGCCAATTAGATGTCACAAGGACACCAAAGACAGTATCACTGTTGCTTCCTGTTAGTTGGTTTTTAGCATTATGGAGCCTCTGAACCTAAAGGCTGTATATAAAGAGCTTTTAAATCCATATATTTGTATAAAATTGATATCTATTTGTTCTGTGTTAGGTACAGCACATTTAAATATCTATTTAAACATATTTTTCTTAGTATTTTTTTAAAATCACATATTTTTACCCATAAAGGAATTGTTCTAGGTCCATCATGAGTTTCTTTTTCTATATATTTTGCAGTACTTCAGCATTATTTTTGGTAAGCAATGATTGTATTCAGTATGCTCATATCAAATATTTGTCATAAATATATCAGGATACTGACAGCTTTGTTTTTTAAACTTGTCCTAATGATCACCAGCATCTAAAATAACTTCACAGTGTCTAACACTTTGATTCAAGCTATCCACTATGACCACCAGATACTTTCAATGACATCATTACCAAGTTAATTCAGCGTGCATATAGTTAGAATTTTCCCTGCAATTTACATCAACTACACTTACACTGAACTACTTCTAATGTTAATATATATTTCTTTGCTTGATATAAATTGTTTTTGATTGTATTATTATTTATTTATTAGATTTTTATCCTGCCTTTGTTATTTTTTATAAATAACTTTTAGTTTATAAATTCGAGTTTATAAATAACCCGAGGCTATGAATATACTTCACTTTTATTTAACAGCTTCCCCCACCCCTCAAATAATTCGGTGTTATCAGCAAACCTAATCAGCTTTTCTATAAACTTTACTTACATTCACATAAACCTTAAGAACTAATAGATGTTTTGAAACTCCTGCAAATCAGCTTTCTTACCTATCCCCAAATCTATTTTTCCATATTAAATCTAATGATATGTATTGCATCTTGTACTTGTAAATCAGAAAGTATTGAATGTTGTACCTTTCCTCGCAGGAAAACCATTTCAACACCCTAATGAATTTGGACAAGATGTTATGTATTGTTTCATGCTCTGAAATATCAATTTTAAGATTTTTAAAATTATATTATTACACATTATGTGGACCAGAGGAATGCCGTCGATATAGTTTACTTGGACTTCAGTAAGGCTTTTGATAAGGTAGACCATAACCTTCTACTAGATAAAGTAGAAGAATGTGGGTTAGACAGCATCACCACCAGATGGATTCGTAACTGGCTGACCAACCACACTCAACGTGTAGTTCTCAATGGAACTGCATCTACATGGAGGGAAGTATGCAGTGGAGTACCCCAAGGCTCTGTTTTAGGCCCAGTACTCTTCAACATCTTCATCAATGATTTGGATGAGGGAATAAATGGGGAACTCATCAAATTTGCAGATGATACCAAGCTGGCAGGAATAGCCAACACTCCAGAAGATAGGCTTAGGATACAGAAGGATCTTGACAAACTTGAACATTGGGCACTATCTAATAAAATGAAATTCAATGGTGAAAAGAGTAAGGTTCTACATTTAGGCAACAAAAATGGAATGCACAGGTACAGTATAGGTGATACCTTGCTCAGTAGTAGTAACTGTGAAAGGGATCTTGGAGTCCTAGTGGACAACCATTTAAATATGAGCAAGCAGTGTGCAGCAGCTGCCAAAAAAGCCAACACAGTTCTAGGCTGCATCAACAGAGGGATAGAATCAAGATCACGTGAAGTGTTAATACCACTTTATAATGCCTTGGTAAGGCCACACTTGGAATACTGCATTCAGTTCTGGTCGCCACGATGTAAAAAAGATGTGGAGACTCTAGAAAGAGTGCAGAGAAGAGCAACAAAGATGATTAGGAGACTGGAGACTAAAACATATGAAGAACGGTTGCAGGAACTGGGTATGTTTAGCTTAAGAGAAAGAAGGACTAGGGGAGACATGATAGCATTGTTCCAATATCTCAGAGGTTGCCACAAAGAAGAGGGAGTTAAACTATTCTCCAAAGCACCTGAGGGTAGAACAAGAAGCAATGGGTGGAAACTAATCAAGGAGAGAAGCAACTTAGAACTGAGGAGAAATTTCCTGACAGTGAGAACAATTAATCAGTGGAACAGCTTGCCTCCAGAAGTTGTGAATGCCCCAACACTGGAAGTCTTTAAGAAGATGTTGGATAGCTATTTGTCTGAAACGGTATAGGGTTTCCTGCCTAGGCAGGAGGTTGGACTAGAAGACCTCCAAGGTCCCTTCCAACTCTACTATTGTATTGTATTACACTGTACTTTCTTTTGATCCATTTCCTAGCAATCTTTATAATTGAATCTGCTTTTCTCAAAACCACTGTATATTGGGCAGTTTTCAGTGAACTATTCACTATGAATTTAAGATATCTCTCCTGTTTAGCTAGATTCCAGTTCATGGAATTAGGTTCATGTGTAAAATTGTATGTGGTTAATAATTTTGAATAAAAAGAATGCCGGCAGAATCTAGTGTCTGATTTGGTTTATATCATTCTAAATAATTTGTGTCAGCTGTAAAACCTGGCCAGTTAGTTGATATATAATTATAAATGTATTAGAATCACTACATAAACTGGATCAACTAATTTCTTGTTTCCTCAGGATTAGATCTATTTAAGTAACCATGTTCTCTGCTTTCTATTTTTAGCCATTTACTTGACCATAAAAATGGATTTTATTTCACATTAATCCAATTAACATGAAAGCAGAGTACAATAACAAGCAAAATTGGTTGAGGTAGTCCTTGATTTACAATCATTCATTTAGCAACTGTTTGAAGTTACAATGGTACTGAAAAAAGCTGACTTAAAACTGGTCGTTGTGTCCATGATTATCACAACATTGCAAAGGTCATGTGGTTCAAAATTTGAGCACTTGACAGCCAGCATGTTTTAGGATGGTTGCAGCAACCCGGGGTCATAGGATTATCATTTGTGAAGATCCTACCTTCCCAGCCAGCTTCTGAGAAGCAAATTCAATGGGGAAAGCTGAATCAATTAATGATCATGTGATTCACTTAAGAAGATCAGTGATTCCCTGATAACAACCATAGCAAAAAGGTAAACAAATTTGGTATGACTCACTTAACCGCCTTGCTTAATAACATAAATTCTGGTCCCAATTGTGGTCATAAGTCAAGGACTACTGCATTAAATGTATTCATTTAAGATATTCTTTTTAAATTGCTTCTAATGCAAAAAAGTAAATGCATATAGTTAGATATAAGATAACCTACTATTTAATCATTGCTAAAGGATTTCCTAGTCTTTTTCCATTTTCAGCAAGAATATCTTCCATCCTTCCAGTACCATCCATCAACCATAATTATTACATACTACTTTGAAATCATTTTAAGAATTATGCTATGCTATTATATTCTTCTTTTTTAATTATGCTTTTTTAACCTGTTCCTTTTGGTTTTTCATATCAATTTCGCATAAAATAACAAGTGATTATACTATTAATATTTAACTATGAATAATAGATGAGCCATAACTCTAGATCAGTTAATTATCTAAAAATGAATATCAGCCCTTTTATTTGCACAAAGATTTTTTAAAAGCTACAGAGCAATAAAGACAGCAATAGATACTGTAGAAGTACTGTATACGTATATGCATATGTATTGATACACATATTTCCATTGTGCAATAGAAAAAGTACATCCCTAACTGAATCATGCAATCTCCAAATCATACAATCTTCAAACTTTCTTTGTCCTACCTGACTGAGTAGAAATTCTGGCTTCAAAATTCATATTAAGAAAATATAGTAGTACATACTTTAATGGAAAAGTCTGATACATTTTTGATAATTAATGTGCATCAGGAGGGTTAATTATTGGATGTGAACCATGTTAACTTATATGTCCACTTACCCATTATGGTTAAGGCTGTAGCTTTCGTTAGCTCTTCTTTCATTGAATCTATTACTTCAAAATTGTCACCATCCAAGTTGCATCTGTTTATAGTTCCATTGCCTGAACTGATCCAATAAAGTTTATTCTCTGTATAATCTATGCACAGACCTGAAACACATTTTCAGATACAGGAATCATATTTGCAGAAATGTCAATGTATGAACTCTAATTTTTACATTTTCATATTTGCTTATACAACAGCAAAATGTATTTATGGATTCTAAATTATTTTTAAAAAATTGTACCCCAGTTTTTATATTTGTTTTATTTTCAACACAATATCTTGTAGTAAAAAGTAGGTTAGCAGCTCTGAAAGAAAACTTTGGAAATTGCTCATTCAACAACAAAAGGGAGAAAACAGGTTTATTGTTTTTTTATCTTGATTGTTTACCTTCTATTCAATCAGTTGTTACCTTTACTACAAATTGCCTAGCTATTGCATGAAAATAAGTAACAACTTTTCTGCCCCCATTGCCAGTTAATATATATATAACAGCTCTTAGGTTAAAACATCCATATCTTTTTCAAGCCTTGTAGACTTCTTCAAAAATTGCCATGTAAAAGCTCCCATTTGTTTCTATCACCATTTTTTAATGATTGCCCAGTCCTATCAGCCACTGATAGCCCAACTCTCCATTGATGTTCTATATAGTAATTAGGGAAATTATGAAAATAAAAATCAGGATTACATATTTTATTTTATTTTTAGTTAATAATTAAAAAAAAACTTGTATAGTTCTTGTTATATATTCTGAAGCTATACACTTGCCTTAAAAAGGTTCAAAGTTAATGTAGAATTATAATAAATAAAAGAAAATCCTAAGATGACATCTTGTGTTATGATAATTGAATTCTGTTTCGCAGAAAACTTATATGACAATGTAATATTAATTGCTGGTGCTATAGTTTAGTAGTTTATTGGAGTACTGTAGGAATGGGGATTAGAAATTTACTGAGCAGGGCATAATTCTACATTACATAAAACTATGATTTGTCAGCACTCATCTAATACTGTGACGAGATCACCAAAACTTCATAGTATTATCTATTGCTTTTTTATCTTAATTTTACAATTGTTTTATGCAAGCACAGATTTTGATACTGGGTGGATCCAGTAGGATTACCTATCTTCTTGCAAGTTTCTAATCAGTAAAGAACACTGGACATATATTTTATAGCCACAATTTAAAAATCACATAGATAATATTTATTTATTTACTTTACTTAGTTTTTAATTATTATTTTTTTTACAAAGATTTGTTATAATGGCATGATTTTTCTCCACTGTCTACTTTAATAAACCAATGTGCACAAATGAAACTATCTAAGCAAAAACAAAAAACTGGAGAAAGGATTGACAAATGTGAATGGAAATGGAACGCTTTTATTAGGAGATTGAATTCTAAATACATTGCTTACTAATTAATCCAATCCCATATTTTGTTTGATGTTCTTAATACCTCTGGTAACGAAGAATACAGCTAAATGAGCAATGTTTCAAAACAGATAAGCTTATCTCTTGTCTCTTTTTTCCTTTTTTTATTTTAAAGAAGCAAAATTTGTTGAGCCAAGCTGCTTGAAAATTACAATTTTTCATTGAAAAGCAGTACATACTAATAAATGCCAATCAGTTACTCTGACAAGATTGTAATATAATTATATTTCAGGTAAATGGATTTTAAAAGGCAATAGGCAAAATGCAAACAAACTCTACATTAATCAGTTGCTAAATATTTTCTTTATCAATACAAAGAACAATACAGTGAATTATGGTAAAACTATTCAGGGGAGACTTCAGATTACTGAAATGAATACTATTTTGCAGTACTCATTTTTTGAATAGGCAAATTATTTTCAAAAGTCACCCAAGTGACTTTTGATCAGCCAAGTCAAGTTATTTTAACAAATGTTCTCATAATTTAAGGCAAAGTTTTACGGCTGATTGAATGAATTATGCTAAGGCTTAATTCGACTTATTCCATAATGTGTTTTAACCCAATTACTGTTGGTTACAAACCATAATTATTCATTACTGAAATCTGTGAACTCAGTCAACTATTGTTTAGTCAACAAATCATGACTTAACATGTATGGAAAATGTCATAAGGGTACATTATGAAACCATGTACATAATCAAAATGCTTTGTGTGTAGCAGAAGTGAATAGCTCCTAAACTGTATTTTCTGCATCTTCTCCAATTGTAGCTCCTCAATCATGAAATTACAGCTAGTATCTGTAACCAGTGTAGCCAATTTTGATAAGATTTTTTTTTTCTTTTCCTTTAACCTAGCCAAAAAAAAAAAAAAGAGGTGAGAACTGGAAGTCATATAAGCACTTGGCCTTATTTTTGGGGAGGTCTTATTATTTTTGAGATGCAGGAGGCGGTGAGCATGATCCCCTCATGGCTGCTGCTGTGTTGCAATATTTTTGCGGAGGGATTATTTTTTTGGGGAGGGATTATTTTAACACATATGCTCAAAAGCCCGATTGGGCTTATTATCCGGGAAGATCTTATTTTGGGGAAAACAGGATACTAAAGATATTGCTACAGAATAAGATGGTCATCCCCAATCCTTTGAAATGTTAAGAAGATGAACTGTGGTTTATGATCCTTAAAACATTATTCATGCCTGGGGCCTATAGATCTGTCACAAATCTACCTTTAATTTGGAATAAGGCTTTTGAGATCAATTATAGAAGTGTTTCTGCCTCAACACATAATGCTGTTTTTTTTTTTTTTACAGAATTGGTCTACAAATTGTACTGCTTGCTACTCATAATTCAAAATTCCATAATTTTATGTAGGCAAATGATTTTGCAAAGTAACAACTAAAATGAAAGTAGAAATGAAGACAAGCTAAATTTCTAAAAAAAAAAGAGGAAAAAAAGACAAAAGACTTAATCATTAGTAGCCAGACATTGTGAACAGAAAGAAGAGAAATCAGAAATGCAAGGGAGAAATGTAAACAGAAGACTGAAATAATAAATCTAAATTATATATGTCCTAAACATATTTGTTATTTTTTTAGAATCTGTTGAAACAACAGCAAGAGTACTGTGTTAGAGTATGAAATGTACAGGGGTTTGTCAACTTTCCCTTCCAGTCTATCAATGAGGAACACTTAATTGTATGGCATACGCAAGTAATAAAAAGGCAGAGTTCTTTTGCCTGATCAGTTGGTTTTCTATATATGAACCCATCTTATATTTTGGCAATATTTTACAAGTTGAAACTATGAAGAATATGGTTTATCAATGTTATCTCCATAACATACTGATTTACTTCCAATTTGTTTATGTTCTTGACAGAAGCTTTATACTAATCTACATAGATGCCAGGCAAAACCAGCTTAAAATGCTTCTTCCTTGAAGTTAACTATTTTCCTGTTTTCCTTTTCTTCAAAAAAACACCATTCTTTTAAGTAATAGCCTTCTTGCCATGGTTAATTCCTCCATATACAAAATTCACAAATTTGAGGACTGTATTCTCCAAATCCAAACTGTAAGGTAACCCGAAACTACTACCAAAATACTTATATTAATAAAGAGAAAGAAATGTAGGAAAATATACACCTGCATGAAAGTCCATAACTATTTTCGCAAACCCACCTCACAAAGACTTCTATCACGTAAATTGCACCTCTTACAAACATATCAAGAAAAAACCTTCATAACCTCAAACATACATAAACGCAGAGAGCGAGAAAAAAAACCCATCATCTATTAAAAAGACAAAATTGAAGATAAAACACAGGCCATAATAATACCTACATAAGCAGCACAGGTTCAAAAAAAAATTCCAAGTCAATAAAGCCAAAAAACAAACAATATCGGTAGTATATTGTCTCATTTTTGGACGTATTATAATTAACTTATCTGTTTGCTTTGGTAGTATACTGACAAATATGGTATGCCTTATGCACACGCACACACACACACACACACATAATTTTATATGTGTTTGGTATATTATTTTCAATACATCAAACTTTTTTTATGTATCTATTTTATTATTTTATTTTTTAATTTCTTCTGCTCTATGATAATCATAAACTAAGCCAAGCCAAACAAAACCAAAACCACCCTTGCCTTGACACTTCCTCTACAAATGTCTGCTTGATTTGTACATTTCTAAAGAAACACAAACTTGAATTGACTGGTTCACAAGTTGTATTAAGCTATGGTTTGTTTAAAATCCTGGTTTATTAAATCTTACCCACAATCCACTGGTAATGAGAGGACTATAAAGTATATACTTGATACAACATGCTAAAATGAACAAATCAGATTTTGACTTAGTACAATGAATGAATTGAGTCATGAAAATTCCAGCATTCTACTACTTGCTATTGTACCCGAGGTATTTGCTATTGTCATGTCTATTTACTTTGTGCACATGCAGATATAATTTCTTGAGTTAAGCAAAACAACTTGACATGAAAGAGGTTATAGCTGTATTTACCAACTGGGTCTTTTTGATTCTGTAGTAGTATTTTACTGTTGCTGCCATCCATATTTGCCATGTTAATTGTGTTCCCATCAATCCAATAAAGCTTCCTTAATGAAAATAAATATAAATTACTGTTGCATTAAACATATTAAGACAGTAATCATATATTATTATAGAAAGGAAGACACTCCATTCTGAAAAAAAATAGCCACTTTTTGTAAGTTGTGGTAGGCGATACAAACTTATTTTTCCTTTTTTAAAAAAAATAGTTTTAAATTTTATTTACAAACATGTAAAATACACACACACAAAACTTAGACATACACCACATTTACACAATACAATACGAACAGGAGCTTCCTGTTCTTTCTAATAGCAATTGCCAATCGATATCGCTCACCTTATATTGTTTCTCCTTTTATTGTATTTCATTTGTATTTCTCCATTCTTAACCCTCTTATCTTACTCTTCTGTCTGCTATAAATATTGCTATTGCTATATTGGCTGATTACCTCTAGTAAGTTTAAACCACTTGGATACATATATATGTGTTAATTCTCCTTAACTACTATTTTTGGGCTTCGTTGTCTTCCTTCATTGATCCTTGTTTCTTTCCTCCAGCCACCTATGCCATTTATCCCATATCTGGTAGTATTCTGTTTCTTCTTTTCCCTGGATTTCTTTTGTTAATTTGTCCATTTCAGTCTATAACCTTTCATATTATTTCATCTTCACTTGGAATTAATTTGTTTTTCCATTTCTGGGCAAAGGCAATCCTTGCCGCCGTAATTATATGTAATATGAAATACTGAATTTCTTTTTTATATTTCACAGTCATTATTCCTAATAAAAAAAGCTTAAGGTTTCCATTCTATTTTAACACCTGTTATTACCTCTAGCCACTTTTTGATCCTTTTCCATAAATTTTTAGCCTCCTCACAGGTTCACCATAAGTGGTAGTATGTTCCATGTATTGATTCACATTTCCAGCATTTTGGGGAGATTTTAGCTAACCTTGTTGGTGCCAGGTGCCATCTGTAAAACATGTTGTACTGATTTTCCTTGTATGTAACTGATAGTGTCATTTTTAAGTTTGTTCCCCCAAATTTTTCCCATTTGTCCAATTCAATATTATAGCCAAAATTCTGTGCCCATTTTATCATTTGTTCTTTCACAATTTCCTCTTCCATTTTATGCTTCAGGAGAAATTTATATATTCCCCCTATGATCTTTCTATCCGAGCTATGATTTATTTTATCCAATTTGTGTGGTTCTGTTTTGATGTCATATATTTTAGTATCATTATTGTGTTTAGTTTTGATTTGCAAGTAGGTTAGCTAATCAACTTTCATGTTTTATTCTACCAATTCTTCAATTGTTTTTAAATTTCCCTGTCCGTCAATTATGTCTCTGTATCTTAGCATTTTATTCATATCTATAAAATTTCAATGGATCGTCCTTTCTGTCGGTGATATCCAATTCGGGATTTTCACATAGTGGATTTTTTTTTATTTTGAGTCAGTTTGGCAATAACTCTCTTCTAATTAAATGCTTTTGAAAGCATTTGTGTGTTTTATTTTTATCATCCCATAGGAATGTATGCCAACCTGCTTGCAAATCATGGCCTTCTAAGGTCAAAATTATTTTATTCTTTAGCTCTATCTAATTTTTCACCCATGTTATTGTTACTGCTAAAGTGTATAATTCCCAATTTGGTAATGCTAAACCTCCCCTCTCCTTGCTATCTTGCATTTACTTTAGTTTAATCCTCGCTTTTCATCCTTGCCAAATGAACCTAGCAGTTATTTTGTTTAATTCTTGAAAGAAAATTTTACCCGGGTTAATAGGTGTGGCTTGGAACAAGAATAAGATTCTTGGTAAAATATTCATTTTGACTGTGGCTATATGTCCCATTAGTGATAGCTGAATATTTTTTCAGCTTTCTAAATCTTTCTTTATTTGTGTCACTAGTTTATTATAATTATCCTCCTTCATTGTGGATCATTTTGCAGACACCCAGATCCCCAAGTATTTCACTTTCTTAATTATTTGCATATTCTAGTTCCTCTTCTTGCTTTTTTGTCATATTCTTGGTTATCATTTTTGTTTAGCCTTTATTGATTTTTAATCCTGCCACTTCACCATATTCTTCTAATTTTTTAATTAATTTCAGACTGGATTCTAATGGATCTTCTAGAACAAATACTAAGTCATCGGCATAAGCTTGGTCCTTATATTCTTCATTTTTGAATCTCAATCCTTTTATTCCCTGGTCCTTCTTAATTTCATTTAATAAAATTTCCAGGGATAATATAAACAGCAAAGGAGAGAGGGGGCATCCCTGTCTGACTCCTTTTTAAATTTCGATCTTCTCTGTTAGTTCTCCGTTCATCAGAACTTTGGCGGTCTGACTGTTTTTCTATTATTTTTGTAAATTTTCCTCCGAATTTCATCCTGTCTAATAGTGTTATAAATTTCCAAATTACGTTGTCGAATGCTTTTTGTGCATCAAGGAAAACCAGTACCATTTGTTTCTCTGGATGCACCTCATAATATTCTATTATGTCTAGGATGACTCTCGTATTATTTTTAATGTGTCTGTGAGGTAAAAATCAATTTTGGTCCCGGTGTATTCGTTCATTCAAAACCTGTTTAATTCTTCCTGCCATAATTGCTGCAAATATTTTTGCATCGGAATTTAGTAATGAAATTGGTCTGTAGTTTTGGATTTCTTGTAGATTGGTTTCTTCTTTCAGGATTAGCGATATTATTGCTTCTATCCATGATTCAGGCATCTTGGCTTTTCCTAAAACTTCGTTAAACATTTCCACTCCTAGTTCTTCCAATATTATTTTACTAGATTTGTATAGCTCCACCGGTCTGATCCTGGGGTTTTATTATTTTTCTGGGTTTTCAGGAATAATTCCACTTCGGCTAATGTTATTGGCCTGTTTATCACCTCCCTTTGTTCCTTTGAGATTGGTGTTATCTTTTCTGCATTTAAATATCTTGATTTCCTCCATACTATCTTGTGCATATTGTTTTGTGAAGTATTTATGAATAATATTCTTCTTTTCTTCTGCTTTGTATTGAATTCTTCCCTCAACATCTTTTAATTGATATATCATCCTTTTTTCTCTTTCATTTTTCAATCAGTATGCCAGCCATCGTCCAGGTTTGCTGGCTTGTTCAAAGTAATTTTGTCTGGCCACTTTAATTTTCTGTGCTAATTCCTTTTGAGTTATTAAGTTGATCTTATGTTTTATCATTTCTCTTTTTTCTTTTTTAATTTTATTCTTTGGGTTTTTCTGTAGTTCAGCTTCGGCTTCCATAAGTTCTTTTTGCATACATTCTTTTTGCTCTTTTTGTTTTCTAGTTTTTCTCGCCATGTAGGCAATTGTGAGGCCTCTTGTGTATGCTTTCATAGTGTCCCAGAGATTTTGAATTGAGGTGTCTTCTTTTTTATTTATTCTAAAAAATAGTTTTAATTCTTTCTCCAGATATTTGAGTGTATTCTATTTCATTTACAATATTTGAATTCATCATCCATCTTTTTCTTCTTCTTTGACCTTTCCATCTTAATTTTATTGGATTATGATCTGCCCACTCATTTGCTTCTATTTCAATTTCGTCTAATTGATTACATAGACCAGATGAAATCCAATCCAATTCTTGATAGGGACTGGTGGGGGTTCAAATAAAAGGTATATTGCTTTCTTGCTTTGTGCCTTTCTCTCCAAATATTATGTAGTTTATATTCCATTGCCATCTCAAAAAGGATTTGGGTAAAGTTTTTTTTTTTTGTTCTTTTTGCTTTCATAGTCCATTTTTTAAATCCACCATTGCATTATAATTCCCAATTAAGCAAATATTTTCATATACTAATTCGTTTATTTTGTTGTGTAATTTCCTATAGAATTCCTCTTGTTTCTCATTTGGTACATATATGACTATTAATAATATCGGCTTTTCTGTTGTCTCTAATTCAATCATTAGCATCCTGCCTTCTTCATCAAAATAGACTGCTTTGGAGTTTATTTTTTCCTTTATATAGATTGGTATCCCTCTTCTTTTTTTAACTGCCAGTGCTGTACATAATTTCCCTAGTTTTTTGTTTTCCAGTAAATTCCTATGTTCCCTTTTAATATGCACATCCTGTATACAGGTTATATCTACCTTCAGTTTCTTAAGTTTATTAAACATCTGCGCTCTTTCTTTTTGGTGCGTTCAGTCCATTCAAGTTTATCGAAATAATTGTTATTTCCTGGTTCATCTTTAGATGGGGTGTTTTTTGTTGCTTCTGGTTTGTATCCGACTTTTCCCTCTCGCGCCTTCCCTTTCTGCTCTCTTTCTTTCTTGCCTCTGTTCTTCTTTCCTGTTTCTTTCCTTGTCTTCTTATGTTTCTTCCTCTTGACTTCTACTTTGTAGGTCCTCTTTACTTCCTTGTTCTTCTTCCCATGTGCAGTATTTTTCATAGAATTCCTGCGCTTCTTCTATATTCTCTATCTTATATCTTTTTCCTTGCCAAGATACCAGTACCCCTTCTGGTACCAACCATCTGTACATTATTCTGTTTTTATTTAACTGATTTGTTAAAAATTGGTATTGTCTACGTTGTTCATGAATTCTCCATGGAATCTGTTTAAGCGTGATCAACTCTTTTCCCTGGAATGTAATCATCCCTTCTCTGGGTTTTTTTTTATACACTTCGTCTCTAGATTTTTCTTTTTTGGCAAATCTTACTTATTTTTCCTTTTATCATTATGGAAAGAAATTTATGACTCTAGCACCAGATTGGAAGTTATGTGGATGGGTGATATATGGGGAAAATATAGACCTTTAGAGCTGGTGAACTTTTATCTACTTCGCCAAACTATTAGGCAAACATAATATGATACAGCTTTACATTGGTTCTCTTCTACCATCCTGAAACCATTCCTCAATCAGAGATTGTGAAGAATTCTTATTGAATCTGATTTCTAAAACTAGTCAGAAAAAGAATCAGGAGTTGTCATGAATTGTGATTAACCACCATATCTGCACTACATCCTTTATAAAACTAAATAACTAAATAATAAGATGCATTAATGTACAAAATAATGCATTAAAATTATAGATATGAAGCTTTAACTTTAAAATATATTTACCAACTTCAGGTTTCCTAACTGGAAATTGGAATATATTATTTTAATTACATTTTTAAAAATGATAATACATATATCTTGTTTACTTTTAAATGTTATGCTGTATCAAAAATAAACTGCACTTTCTTATCCCAAAGATAGTAAGTGTAGGTCACATTATACAATGTTTTAATCTGTGTTTTTCTTTAGAGGGGTACAAACAGTATCACTACATCTTCCAGACTATGATTAATATTAGAATATCAAAAATATTTTTAATCATGCAATAACATGTATTTCTAATATTGATCATAAAAAATTACAATTTGTCCCACACATACAGAAGCAAAGTTCCTAAAATAAAATATCTATCTATACAAACATTGAATACACATAGGTCTAATTTATTATTTATTTTTTCTCCTGACACACATATATATCTTTTTTTTTTTTTTTTTTTTTTGAAAATGGAGTCTCCATACTAGTACTCCAGGGAGATTTCATCTTATAGGAAGATAGAATTTACTAAATTCTCCTTTTATGTATTTATATTTCTTCTATTTATATAGCTGCCCAATTGGCAAGTGACTCTGGGTGGCTAACAAAGGATTATACAATATTATACAAATAGTATTAAGCTTGACAAGCAAACACAAATTTATATCTCAAAAAATGCACATTGTTTACTATTTCAAAACTGTACTGATAGGAATAATACTTTACCCTTTAGCTGGATAAACTGCAAGAGATTGTGGTTTATCAATTCCATGTATAATTGAAGTTTTTAAGGAGCCATCTAAATGGGCTACATTAATTTGTGTTTCATCAAATTCTGAGCTAATCCAGTATAAATTACGTGATAACCAATCCACAGCCAGTCCACGAATACTTTGAATATCTACAAAATATAAAACAAAAAACTATTTACCCAAACTGTCCTACTAGTTAATTTTACTGCTGAAAATATTTAAATGCTGTGTGAACCCCAAGTAACTTGAGACCTGCCATACTTAAATTTTATTTAATTCAAATTAGCTTTTATACTAAAATATATAGGACTGAACAAATATATACATTAAAACATGAAGAGCAAAATGAAGATTGTGTATATTGGGTTGTCCAAAGCATCCAAATAGCACCAAGGTTTAGCATGACCACTTTAAGGCCTTTCCTAGATTCCATCTGTATGGATATGCATGCACTGACCACATAGTTTCTAAAACAGGACATCCCACAGGACATTTAACAAAACTTGTCAGAAAAGATTCATGTTTGATGAAAAGAGACAGTACTTCAACTGTACTTAGCAGAACTAAAGAGATGGAGATAGCTGTCATCTTAAATAGCACTAATAGTCTTTTTAAAAAAACAAATCAATGATTAATAATCTTGATGACTATATTCTACATGCAGACAACATCATTTGGTACATCAGATTCTGGAGAACAAAGATAAAAATGCTATACTGAACAATGGTACACTTTCGTAATTTCCCTGCAAGATTGTGTGGTACACATGATTAATGCTAAGCCAGATCAGGTTTTATGGTTCAAAGTCTCAGTAGATAAGACGCCATTGGGGTGTGTTTAAACAGCAGTTTCTTTTCCCTTTGTAGGTATCAGATTTCCCTGATAGACCAGACAAGAAACAGGGCCAGATGAGCTAATCCTACTTTATGTAAATCTGAAAGTACAAATCCCACACCATCTCTTTTTACATTCTAATAAATTATAGAGAATCCTTTCTGAGGTTTTTTTTTTCTGCCTGCAATGTACTGGGGTACCCTCCTTGTGATAATCCCTTATGCAGCCTCCGCCCCATCTCCCAAGGTCATTGCCACATAATATTACATCAGATGGACAGATTTGGATACAACCATATATAGTTACTATTTTCTTTTGAGTACTTCATGATGGCATTATAAAACAAGATGATCAAATTTTAAATGTTGCTTAAAAATCAAAGCCTTTTGAAAGTCACCTTATATTTAGAAAATGAATTTAGATTTATCAAATTTAAACAAAATATGATTGCCGAAAAACTGTATGTAACAAACACCTTTATTTCTTGGCCATCAAAGCATAACTTGGGATTTTTGAGAGAAAAACAAATAGAAAAATAAAAACAAATGAAATCTATTTATTACAGTCTATGACTGTAGGTAGAGGTGGGGGCGGGGGAATGAGAAAAATGCTACTTTCAAGCCAAAGAATTTTAATCCAGGATGTAGAAAGTTTAAATATGTAATACATAACTAAGATAATCTTTTTGTGTAATTAACAATGGCAAGCTTAATTCAATAGTATGTGGCCAGTTGATATGTTAATATATTAATTAGGAAGGCAAGCTAATTTATGCTTTGTTTCTTAAATATACACAATAGTGCTTTCTAAAGTACACACTTTACCTCTTGATATGACAGTTTCTAATCCAGTCCCATTAATAAAGGCCCGTTTTATAGTTTGTGTTTTCACATCAGTCCAGTATAAACGCTCTTCCACTGCATCAAAATCTACAACTGTTACATCATCAATATCAGGAACTGTAAACGCTGTTATATAATTGAAGTATGGATTCTCTATGGCAACACCTCTTATTTCTGAATGCCTTGCATAAAGAAGGAACTTTTTCATTTCTGTAAAAAAGAAAGATGTGATTTTCTTAGATACAGAGCAATGAAATGCAATTTTATGTATAACAATATATATATATATATATATATATATATATATATATATATATATATATATATATATATATATATATATATATATATATATATATATATATATATATATATATATATATATATATATATATATATATATATATATATATATATATATATATATATATACTATTTACATTTGTACACAGGTAGTCCTCACTTATGGCCATTCGTTTAGTGACCATTTGAAGTTGTAATGGCACTGAAAAAAGTGGTCGTTTTTCATACTTACAACCTTTGCAGCATCCCCAGGGTCACATGATCAAGATTCAGACACTTGGCAACTGGTTTATATTTTATAAGGGGTTGCAGTGTCCTGGAGATTGTGATCACCTTTTGTGACCTTCTAACAACCAAACAATGAAAAAGCAAGATTCACTTAACAACCATGAGACTAACTTAACAACTGCAGTGATTCACTTAACAACTATGGCAAGAAAGACATAAAATGGGGTAAAACTCACTTAACATCAGAAATGTTGGGTTCAGTTGTGATCATAAGTCAAGTATTAAAAAATACAACATACAAATGCATAACATTTGGTATTATTATGTGTGGACAAAACTTTATGTAGAATAGAAGAAAAATATTGGATATTCTACTATGAATAAAATTCACATATTTTTTTGGTATTAAATAAATACTTTTAAAATCTAATACCGACTGAAACAAAATGTGGTTCAGAGATATGAAAGCTGATCTTGATTGATTCAACTGAGGTTTTTTATCTCTACAATTAATTCTGCATTCCCCTATGCCCAAAAAGTTTTTTTAGAGAAATTAACAAATCAAAAGATTTGTTCAACAATGTAGTGAAATGCTGAGATTTGCAGTAGGTCCCAAGTGTCATTTCCTAAATTGCCCTCTGGTTCTTCAGTCCCAAATTTCACCTTGTTTATAGGTGTAGTAGTAGCTTATAGTTTTTGTTGCTAATGTCTATCTTCGTTGGAGCTCTTTACCTGGCCTCACCCTATGATCTTCTTGTGTATATGTGATGGAGAGAATTTTCTTCCTTCTTCAAAAAAGAAGCCAATCTCCTCACCTTTATATTGAAAGGATGTAAGAAGAAAAACCTAGGACATTTCCTACTCTAATATACATACATACATACATACATACATACATACATACATACATACATACATAACCAGTGATGGGTTCCGGATCCCGTTCCTGGCATCATCCACATGAATGCACGCAGCACATGCACGCACACAGTGATGTGCACATGTGCACAACACTTGCATGCATCTTACCATCCAGCAACTCCTCTGCGAGCCTCCGCAATGCTCCAGTTACTCGGCAGAGCATCGCGCAGGTGCTATATGTGCCGTGCACGGAAGTGCTGAAGAGTTTAAAGACAGGTAAGGAGTGCAAGCGGGTGGGTGGGCCCTCTGGAGCACCGTACCGGAACGGTACCCGGTGCTCCGGGCAGGCACTGGTACTCCCGTACCAGGACGTACCACCTGCAACCCACCACTGATACATACATTTCTCATATGAAAGTAGTATATGAAATGTTCCTATTGCTTCTGTTAGCTGCTCCTTGTACTGAATGCAATGGAATCTTCCAAATATAGTTCCCCAGCCCTACAAAATCCATGGCCTTGCTCTAAAAGGATGGAGAAAAGCTGCCTTGAGGAGTCAATTTGATGTGGTGCTTTTTTGAAAAGGAAGTTTTTGGTTTTTTTTTAAATTAGGCCTTTATTCTTTATACCAATGACATCAAACCCAAATAAAAATGGGGGGGCACTAAATTGGATTCCTGCAGGCTGCATGTTGACTTAGAAAATCACATGTGTTTATACATTTCTTAATCAACAAATTAAAATCAAATAGGAACCAGATATAATTAATAAGTAAAGTGTCATTATGTTTTCTTTTGAGCTACCACCAAATTATCATGAAAACTATCTCCTCATCTCCTACTGCCACTTATCACTTCCCTGCAATGTTCCTTCTAATTCCTGGTCTCATGTATGGAAAATCTGCTTTGTATACTTTTTCTCAAACAAAGTCTAAATTTCTGCATGAAGTACAAGAATATGAGTAAATTGCAAATGGATGTAATAGTGTAAAATATTTACTTATTTCTTAGCTGAAGTATAGAAACAGGTTATTTTGAACTCATGACAAATGCCTCCTGAAATTTTATTGGTAGCATTTTTCAGGAATGACTGAATATGTGATAAGAGAATTGACTGCTCCAAGGTTACTCAGCTGACTTAGTTTGTAGGTTTCATGTTTTTTACAACATTTAGTTATGTATAACTTAATGTACTCTGAATTGTGTGGAATTGCTTTACTTTATCAGTACTTATAGTACTAAAATATATGGTGTTTTTTAAAAAAAGAAACAAGCTAAAGTATAAGAAAGAAACCCAAATGAGCTTTTTCAAGAGGCAACTGGGCTTTCTGGTTTTTCTTTGAAGTTCTTTTGTGTCTCATACAAGAAACTTCTTCAGCTCTGAAGAATGGATGAGAAATGAAACATCTTCAAAAAAGTGCTTTGGGACAACCATGACCTGGATGACTGAGGATCTCCATAGACATGTAAAGAACTATATGGAAAATGGGGGGGGGGGGAATGTAAGACTAATTTTCGGCTGAAAAGAATCAACAACAGTGAAGGGAAGGTTAGTGTTCTGCTACAAAAACAAATATAAAAGCATGTGTATAATGAGCTCCTGTCTCCAAGATGAGTGGAAAAGTTTTTGTGGAAAGTTGTCCATTCTGAAGTTGGAAATTTTATATCAAAGATCAATACTGCTTTTATCCAATTGTTTATATCTCAAACACAATATATTTGTTAACATATCATGTTGCCCTGGTATAACTTGATAATGAAGCATTATACAATTTTCTTTTATTTTTCTCCCGAAACGTCAAGTATGTGAGGTTTAATTCACATTTCTGTCTTTATTATAGTTTTACATATTTTTAGTAGCTTCTGCATTATAAGACTCCCAGAATGATACTGAGTTCAAAAGAAGAAAGTAGAGATTAAACTAATGAGACATTTTTCATTATATAGTTTACCTGCATCATTATTGTCTGATATTTTCCCATTTAGAAATTTCCCTGTTTTGGAAAGATAACTTCCAATCACACTATTTATATTCATAGTGAAAAGGGGGGAAAACCCAAGATAATAAATCTTCACAAGCTAAATACAAAAAAGCAATCCATTCATTAACATGAAGCAAGAGTTTACCATCAAGATTATCAGTAAATGGCACCTCAGAGGCTCTGTATCCTCTCTTTTAAGCAGTTGTTAGGAAAATAAACTGTACAAAACTTACCAAAACATGCCTTTTTATCTTCAGCCAGTTTCATTAGATGAGGACAGGCACAAGCAGCACTCCTGTTATGATTTATCAGGCACATATGGGAGCAAGGACCTCTGCCACTATTAGCAGCACAAGGATTAGGAGCTAAAATTAAAAATGCAATACTGAGTTTGGTTTATAATACACATTTGCTTATATTCATATATTGTATTGTTTCCTATTCCTCAGGATTTCATATTAATTGACTGATCATAAGAATGTAATTGGAGTAGGGGGGGGGGGGCAAAGGTATATAACCTGCAGAGAAGTGAGATGTATTAGTATTCAATTATTATTATCCAATGATCATTCCAAAGGAAAAGATGCTGAGTTGGATCTTGCCCATGGAAACATATAAATCATTGCTCTTTAACATAAAGTGACAGATATTTCTGCTTTTTATGCAGGCTGGAAAAGAATTTCTAGGGGTGGAAAACAGGGAACAACATTTGCTTTACCATAAAAAAGGCTCAGAGATATGTATATTTTCAATTTTATTTTTGTTTTTGTTTTAAAGGGGGGGTGAGCCTTGCATGCTCATGGTAGCATGAAGGCTTTCTTCCATTTTCTTCTTCAGAGGACTTAAGTACTGTGTTCTTGATGCACTACTAGGTTCTCTGAGCTATTGGTACATTCTTAGAAGGGAATAAATTTCATTGGAAGGGTTTGAGTGGAATCTTTTCTATTGTACTGAGTCCAATACAGATGATCATCTGGCTTTGAAGTCTGGTATTACGAGATCTGGTCAGCTGGATTTTTGAACTGAATTCCACTGAGAATAATACTTTTTCTCTGCGTTCAGGATTGTGCCCAGAAGTTGGTTGATGGATTTGGTAATGGAAGAGATGTTCTCAGTGGCTATTGACACCACTACATATTTTCTGTTTCTTGACCTATTCAACAAAATTCTTATAACTGGGCTTCTGATCAGGATTCATGTCCAACTAGATCAATGATGGCTAACCTTTTTGTTGTTGTGTGCCAAAAGTGTGTGTACATGCACCCATAATGCAATGTGCATGCGCCCCTCCATGCGATCCAACCCATGTACATGTGTGCACCTCCTGTATGTGCTCCACACATACATGCAAATCCTCCACACTTCCCCCACCCGCCATGCATGTGTGTGACACCCTTGTACCTCGCTTCCCCTGGCATTTGCGTGTGATCCCACACATGCACCCCATGCACTTCATATTCACTCCATCCCCATGTGTGCATGTGTGTCACTTGCATGTGCCCCCCCACGCATTCGCGGCAGAGACCCGAAAACCAGCTGGCCGGCAGGAGGCGCACATGCATGCACGGTGGGGCTGAGCTGGGGCAATGGCTTGTGTGCCTGTAGAGAGGGCTCTGCGTGCCACCTCTGACATACATGCCATAGGTTTGCAATCACGGAACTAGATGTTTCTGAAGGAAACATGTCAGCAATGCAGTTGAAATTGGCAGTCGAAGGAGAATTCTGACTGGTGAAGTCTCACCAGAAAAGAAGAAATCATGAGATTGCCTACTTGTAATCTGAACAGCTGTTTCTCATGAGTAGAAGGAACTGAAGTTTTTGTGGTCAGCTACTAATTGAATGTCTGGGAATTGTGTGGTTTTGTTCAAACTCACAAACATAATGTAACCTTTATGAAAAAGCCTCATTTCTTTTCTTTTTCTCTCTTTCTTCATCATTTTCAAAGACTGCTTTTTGACTGTTATTCAGCTATCAAGAATATTTGGATTGACATTTATTATAGTATTGGTGAGATTCCTTAAATTCTTAGCAAAAGCAGGTTTAAATACAAGTTTACGGACTTTTTACATAACTTGTTTAATGTCTAGCAATAATGTCTGGTAGCTGCAGATCAGGGACGTGCGGTCAGCGGAGGCAGGGGAGGCAGAGCCTCACCTCTCTTCATGAAATAATATAATATAATATAATATAATATAATATAATATAATATAATATAATATAATATAATATAATATAATATAATATAATATAATATAATATAATATAATATAATATAATATAATATAATATAATTATTATAATTATAATTATAATTATAATTATAATTATAATTATAATTATAATTATAATTATAATTATAATTATAATTAATTATAATTATAATTATAATTATAATTAATTATAATTATAATTATAATTATAATTATAATTATAATTATAATTATTATAATATTATAATATTATAATATTATATACATCCGGCCGGCCGCACCCGGGAACTGCGGAGGCAGAAATGTTGTCGGCGCTCCCGGATGACGAAGCCACGAAAGCGACTGGGTCATTCCCCAGTCGCTTTCGTGCCTTCGTCATCCGGGAGCGCAGACAACATTTCTGCCTCTGCAGTTCCCGGGCACGGCCGGACAGAGGTAGCCAGAGTGGTGCCGAGGCAGTCCGGCAGGCGAGCGACTGAGGATCAGGCTGCCTCGCTCACTCTTTTGTCCACCTGGACCGCCTCGGCGTCGCTCTGGCTACATCCGTCCGGCCGTGCCCGGTAGCTGCAGAGGCAGAAATGTTGTCGGCGCTCCCAGATGACGAAGCCACGAAAGCGACTGGGTCGTTCCCCAGTCGCTTTCGTGCCTTCGTCATTCGGGAACGCCGACAACATTTCTGCCTCTACAGCTCCCGGGCACGGACGGACAGAGGTAGCCAGAGTGGCGCCGAGGCAGGCTGGCAGGCGAGTGACCGAGGATCAGGCTGCCTCGCTCGGTCTTTCATCCACCCGGACCAATATGCAGTCGCGAGGAGCGCACAAAGTCCAGCAGAGGCAGGAAGGTTCTCGTCGTCCCCCAGTCGCTTTCGAGGACTGCAGAGCGCGAGCTGGCGGAGCACGCTCTGGAAGGCGGGGAATGGGATCACGTGTGCTGGAGGCTGAGGCAGCCTCAGCCTCCATCACACTTGGTCCCATTCCCCGCCTTCCTGATGACGTCACCAGCCTCACCAGCCATAAACCCCACCGCACATCACTGCTGCAGATACTAAGACTAAAATAAATGAAATATGATAGACATACATTTAAGTTGTTCTGTACTTTACTGCTTACTTATAGTTTAATGGAGGATAACACATTACAGATATATATCTGTATATATATCTAGTCTAATGATTGCAAACATATTTTCATAAAGCCGATGAAAACAAATGCAGTTATAACAGAAATATATCATAAATTTGGTTGCTTGTGAAAAGATTTCTCTAAAAATAAACATTGATTTTTTTTGTATTGTTTTCAAAGTATTGCAAAGCTTAGATGGAATTAACTAAAAACTATTTATTATATTGATATAAATCTAATCTATTTGACACAGAAACTAATTGAATTTTAGTCCAATAGCATACCCTGTATTTAACCAGAGACATATACAGGTTATTACTAACAAGTTAAGGTTTGGATTCCTGAAAATGAAATATTAAGGTCAATATTTTTTTTTTCTTTTGCAGTTCAGAGTTTCATTTTTTTTAATGTTTAACCCATATTGCCATTCTATTTTTTTTTTATAGTTGAAAAAAGACAAACGTGAAAGTTGCACAAAGAGGATTTCTGAAGCGCACTGTTATTATTCAACACAGTGTCAACTTTCACAGTATTGAATATATGCATAATATTCATCAATGTGAGGAGGAACCGATAAAGATTATCTTGAGTGATAATGAAGAAAAGTGTGATTTCTACTAATGTCCCAATACTTGGTTCCAGATGCTACTAATTCAGTGAAAATGCTAGGGTATAACTTTGCAGGACTGCAATTATGCTACTTAAAGCATCAGCAGGGTAAAAAATGGAGAAAGGTCTTTGTAATTTTCCCTATTAGAATCCTCCAAAATAAGATAATATTTTTCAACAATCCTAGATCTATCTCCCCATGAAGTAGTGATGGTGGAGGGAACAGCTGTTAATCATCAATCTGACTACAATACTTATTAAAAATAGTACCCTCACAGAATGGTTAAAAATCGGTGCAGTGTATGATACACAAACATAATATTTATTATTATCTTTTAATATTAAAGTATCTCCTTAACATCTAATGGCTAGTACTTCTTTCCAGAAGCATATACAAAAGGCAATTAATTTTATGCTTTGTGTAGGAATCTTAAAAATGAACCACAGTGTTCAAAAATATCAATTTATCTGTATTAGCACCATAGAAAATATAAACTGATATTTAGAGGAATATTTACTGATAAATTAAAAAATGTCAGATTTCTCAGTTGCACATGCACACACACCCACACACAGAAAAGTCTTTCACGTATACATATACACATATTCCCATTTATATTTGCTACCTAACAAGAAAGTTGAATAAGAATACAAAGGCTGCAATTAACATTTTTATAAAAAAAAATATTACTTTACCTTGGGGTTGACGACTTGGATGATAAATTTGAAGATCAAAAGGCTGTGCACTGGTTTTTTGTATCACACTAACATTTTGGCCTGTCCATTTATTTGCTTTAGATAATGTGTTTGTCCTCCAGTCTGTCCAATATACCTCACTCCCAAAAAGGGAGACAGCAAAAGGGTGAGAAAGGTATTCATGACCTCGTATAATTTCAATCATGCCAGTCCCATCGTATAGTGCTGAATAAATAGCATCTGACCTGAAAAACAGTTGGAAAACTATCTTGAAATAGTGCTTATTACAGCTATGATCTATTTCTTGGAAAATTAAACAAATAAAAAAGTAATTTTATATTGCTCCCCAAAGAGAGGCTTAACTGAATCAGTCTCGCAATATACTAGAAAAGTGATAAGCAAATGTTTAATACCACTCAATTTATTTTTAACAGTTAGAAAACTCTATAGCCAATTTTTACACCATTTTTTTTTTTAGATTGAATGTATTCAGTAAATATCCTGTCTTTTAACCATTGTGTGGCAGATCAGGATATTTTACGATGGATCAATGCTCTGTTTTATATATTTGGTAGAAAAAAACTCTCTAAATTCCCAAAGACAGCCTTTATGTTGCCTTTCTTGATTTAAGGGCAACCTTAGATTCAGTTTGAACAGAGGGAACTATAATGGATAGTACAATATCCATTGATCATCACTTTCTCAGATTGGCAATTTTATTCATCAAAATATTACAGTGCAGATTAGAGGCAACTATAATGGTGATGTAACCATCTCCCTGTCCTCAAAGGAGCAAAATGAGGTGATATTATTGGTTTTTTTATTCTTCAACTTCTATATAAGTGACATTGTAGCCCTTTCTAAATTATAATTTCACCCTCCAATACTTGCCCACCATACTGTTTTAAGTGAGCCTTCAAACATTTCTATCTCCGCTAGTGTCTTACTGTTCTGTGGAAACTTTTGAAAATTACTCAAAAAATTAAGTTCTGGAATGGCCTTTAATTCCCTTGTAAAGTGGGAATTTAACAAAAAACTAATTGATCAGATTAAGTACATTATATACCTAGGCCACTCACAACCCCCTATCTACTAGAATAGTCAACTGTTTCTCACAGATTTAAACTATCCTAGTCATCAAGGCAATAATTACAGTCCTGCAGAAATCCCAATTTAATATAATTTATATATTTAATTATATTAATATTTAATATAATTAAGGGGTTTGGGTTATTGCTGTTAAGTGCACAACTTTGTGTTTATAAGGATGCCCCTATTTTAGAAGCTGTTCAGGCTAACTTTCTGAAAGTCATACATGTCCCTTGCTTAGTTTCAAGTGCCCTTGTTTGGTTGGAACCTGGTTCATTTGCCTTGGGGCTCACCTGTCAGTTTTTGCACAAACCAAATCTTTGAGATAAGTCTTTAGTTCACCTTATCCTATTGGATAGGTTTTCTTCTTCCCTAAGGAGGCATTTCTGATCTGGCATATTATGTTCTCTCATTCCTGGCAATATTGTCATAAATAAAACTTTAATCAAACATAGGATTTGGGATTGAGATCTACAAACTGAGAGGGCTAAAATTATTCACCCTGATTTGATTATGGCACAATTACATATTCTTCATGGACATTTCCTAGCCATTTTTATAATATCTTCCATGTTCTGCCTATTATGGCATTATAATGTAATATAATATTATTCTCCAATAGAATAATTGCATGTAGGCCAGTAATCCATGTATTGTTGCACTGCCAATAGTATCAATGGTGTCTGGCACACATAAATTTAATTCATACATTTATGATCTTTCTGATCAACTAAGTGCAATCTTCCTTCTGTAAGACAGATGTGGACATCCACTATAAAGGCTGCCATGTTTCCAGCAACAGCTATGACTAGCAGATGGGTACTGTCTTCTCATTATTAATTGCTTCAGGTTCATTCTTTTTTCTTTTCAAATTAAATTTTGTAGTTGTGTTCAATTTTTCTCCTGTATTTATAGTCTGAGACCATAAAATAGTTTGAACTTCAATTTGACTTAATATCCAAAGTCTGACCAAGCCTTTTTATCACTTAAACATTTCCCTATCAGTATAAAATTTCTTTCTATTGAGAATCAGTTTATTTTTCTTGCTTTTAACATTTAAATCCCATTTTACTGAATTGTCAGCCACAAGATTCTTTGAATGAAATGGCCTTAATATTTTTAAAAAAACAAAAAATATAAACAAATCTAGAACCATTATTTGTGCATTTAAATTGTTCCTTAATATTGACCACTTTCCATGACAATCAACAGATCTTGCGCCTTTTTAAAAATCAATATTGTCCTTCTCATTCTTTATGGAAATAAAAATTTGGATCAATATTTTCCAGAATATCAAACATGGTTGTTCTGGTCATTTTATGTGGTTATATTTTTCTAATATTTTCCTATATCATTGTTCAGATTTATTTAAGTTCTACATAAACTATACAAAAATGTCCATGTGTACTTCCCCAACCACATGCATTTAAGAAGATTATATAAGTTCCTAATTTACATGTTCTTTTGTTAATAAAAATTGTAGACATTAAATAGGAATAAAATAATAGTTTATACACATTTAATGTATTCCAAAAACAGATTATAGGAGACATATTCATATATTTTACCTGGCATCTGTCCAAACTATCCGTTTTTCAAAATGATCAACTGTAAGACCATTAGGCCATGCTCCACTATCCATGTCTTTATATATTATCTTTCTTCCTGCTCCACTCATGGAAGCAGATTCAATGCGAGGAAAATTAGCATCCCAGTCTGTCCAAAATAAAATTCTGAATGATACAAAAAGAAATATATTAAGGGGATCAAATAAAATAATCAATATTTTAGAACAAAACATCATTATTAGCCACCAATCACTATTAGCCCAGATTCCCCCCCCCCAAGATAGTCATGATAGATAGATAGATAGATAGATAGATAGATAGATAGATAGATAGATAGACAGACAGACAGACAGATAGATAGATAGATAGATAGATAGATAGATAGATAGATAGATGATGGATGGATTTTGAAATAAATAAGTAAATAAGTGATTAGATAAATGATAGGATCTATACCCTGGCATTGGAAAAAATGGTGATTTTATTAATTTATTACCATAATTTCTGATACAGTGAAACTATACTGATTGCAAATATAACTTTACTTCATTTACTTTAAAAATAAATTTTAAAAAGTTTAAAATTATTTTTAATTTGCAAGAATGAAGTTAATCTGAATATAATACAATTTGAAGAAAAACAGCACTATTATGGAGAAAGTAATTGGTTTTAGATTTAAATTTACAAGTTTCCTTATCTTCTAGGGAAAGTATTAAATTGGTCTATTCCAACAATTCTTAAATATTTTGAGGGATTTTCTACAACTAGAATTTATTATCATAATTGATTTATGGAATGATCAGACCATTCTGCTCAACATAGAATGATAGTTTCTTGGTGAGGAAATTTAGTTAAGCATCATAAACTAAATAATTTGGAGGGGGAAAAAAAACCATCAATGTGAATCTAAATACACATTAACATCCCTGTGAGATCTACTCTGTAGCAAGGAAGAAATCCTTTTTCTCTGTCTTTATTACATTACCACAAAGTCATGCAGTAGACTTATTTCAGGTTATTTACTGGGTATTACATCTTCTTCTATAGTGTAGTTAAAAGGGACTATCTGGAGGTTGCTGTGAGTAGTTTGCAAAACATTGCTGATAACATCAGTTGCATGTACTCTGCTTGAACTTTAGGTTAAAATGAATGCTTACTTAAACCATGTCCCTAGTGCCAATAGATGAATTTTAGTTTGTTTTGCCTTGTAGAAGTGGATTTTATACTTGCATTTTATATTCACACGCACTTGCATTTTATACTGACTCACTGTTGGCTCATAAAAGCTGCTAGGGGAAGGTTAATTGATTGGCTATTAGGAAAAATAATTTTATCCAAGAAAAATGCCTATGATCTGTCTTTTCCAAAGGTGTTGCGTTAAGATCTTAATTAGCATTTAAAAAGAAGCACCCACTATCTTTAATAATAATAGCTATTCCATGGTTTTAATTCCCTTCCCCCAACAGAAATATAGTGATTGTCTACACACTTTTCAGTCTTTTAAGTTTTGTGAGTAAAATAGCCATTGTGGTTTATTCTGCCATGTAGAATGCATTTCATAATGGTATTTCTTCTATACACACTAACTTGTCCCATGCAAAATTTAGAGGCTCTGGTATGTTCCAGTAGCTTGTACTTCTCTAAAATTTGTTCCAAAGCTTTGTATTGCTATGCTTTCATATTTGTCCAGTTTAATGCAATTCAGGGGGGGGGGGAAGCAATGTTGAAGAGTTTGATCCCTATTGGAGGAAGCTATTACCTCATCTTGTTTCCCATATACCCAAATACCAAGAGTTAGCTCTTATTGCATTGAAAGGGGAAATATTACTTGCTGACTTCACAGTACCGTTTCACAGATATTTCAGCATACAACTTCAGATGTTTTAGCACACAACTAATTCAAGATGCATAGCTCCCTGCTGATAGCAATTTAAAATTCAGTATGAATTCGATTTGGACTCTTGAACATGCTTGCAATAGATCCCTTTATTCAGTGGTGGGATTCAAATAATTTAACAACCGGTTTGCCCAGGGTCAGATTGGCTACCGTGGGAGGGGTGGCCAATCCTTGTCCTCCAGCTTTGCCGCACTTGTGGGATAAGCCTCCCGTGATGGCCAACCTGACCTTGGGCAAACCAGTTGTTAAATTATATCCCTGCCGTCAAAGTGGATCCTGGGCACTGTGCTGCAATGGAGAAATGGGAAATGGAGTGGCCAGCACGAGGGAAGGAGAAGGCAATTTTCTCTTTCTTATCTCTGCTCCTTATCCTTCCCTCGTGCTGGATGCTCTGTTTCCCATTTCTCCATTGCAGCGTCATGCCACAAAGCTTGCCCCACCCACCACTGCCCAGATGCACTCGCTTCCCCCAAGCATTTCTTTGCTAACCTGATTTCCAGCTCTGTTGCATTTCTCCATCGCATTTCTCATCGTCGTGTGCAGGGAAACAAAAGTTTGTGGGACTAAAAAAAGTTCAATCAATCAATTCCGACTTCACAAGATCTTTTTTCTTTTCATGAGAAGTTGGAATTGATTGCCTGAACTTTTCTTTAGTCCCACAAACTTTTGTTTCCCTGCACATGACGGTGAGAAATGCAACAAAGAAACATGACAGAGCTGGAAATCAGGTTAGCAAAGACATGCTTGGGGGAAGCAAGGACATCTGGATGCCAGACTCTGAAGTTGACCCGTCTCTCTTCAGCACCTGCCCAGGCCCATTGGAGGGAAGACCAGCATCTTCCAGCACTTAAATGCGGTGGTATTCCAGATCTGGCCGGGAAGGGACAACCAGCATGGGGGATGCAGGCAGAATGCCTGCTCGCTTGATGACTCTCCCTAACCCTCTGGCATTTTGACGCCGCTTTGACCCGAGGCTGCTGCCTTATACGTAATCACAGGCGCTGCATCTCCATTTGGTTTCCATCGCTCCTTTCTTTTTGGGGAGGGTTTTTTGCTTGTTTTTTTCTGCCGGGAAGGAAGTTGAACAAAAACCAGACATCTTCCAGAAAACAAAGATTTTCCGCAACATGTTCAACCGGTTTGCCAAACTCAGCAAAAAAATAGGTATCAATTCTGCCAAACTGGGGCGAACCAGCTGAATGTCACCACTGCCTTTGTCATAATGACCCAGGTGAAGGGAAGAAGGTGACATTGAGAAGGTTTTTGCTTTTCTTCAATAGTGAGTATCTAAAAGTTAAAACTACTTTACACATAGTGGTGACATGAATACAAAATATTAACAATTTCTCTCGTGTGTTTATGAATGTGAGGAAATATTTGTTGTGCCAGAATTATTTCAACACATCTCTGACATTGGTAACTATCATCATCCTATTTTGGGTACATTTACTTCAAAGATATTACACCACTCCATCTTTTATTTCTGATGCTACTGTAACTTTCCCATAAGGCTCTGGTTACACACTCTCCATAACTGTCCATAGAATTTTCAATACAGATGAACTGACAACTTGGCAGCTCAATAGCTTTACTGATTGCAGACAGATATTTAAAACATGACTAGACAAAAGCATTTAATATGCAGTGAAAATGTGGATGGGCTGCTAACAGTTTATTTCTTTTTTGCATGTACACCGTGTATGTATGAAAAATTATTTGTTTCTTCTAGCAATTTGGGACAAAACACTGATTGAATTACTTTTCCTGCATTCTTTGAAGGCTAGGACTGATTGGCATGCAATATTTTCACCCTTTTCCATGAAGTGAATTCTGCAGGAGTGAAGGCGGTTGTGTGAATGGTTTAAAATGGTTTAGAGGGCCTCAAGAGCAGAAATAGTCCCAAGTACTCTGAACATTTTGAGGTATGTCTTCAAGGATAACTATTCAACATACTAGTCTTTGCCATGCTTTAAGCTCTGAACAATTATTGTACATATGCTATTTACCATTTAGGCAAAGCTGTTATGAGATGTTATTTCATTTAGCCACTGACTCTCATTATACATCAATAATACTCAGCTACATGTCTCTTTTTCAGCTGATGTCAGAATCAGTGTAACGTTTTAACTGTTCTCATAGGTTAAAAAAACTCAGTGTGAAGTAGATTAGGATTAATGAAATAGGTATTTCAAAGGAAAATGCAGAAATGTTTAATAAGCAAAGGAATTTCACAATATTAAATAATGACAATATATGTGTTGACTTGCTAGACCCAGGTAGAGATTCTGTTGAGGCACCTCTGAATATTTATCATTTCTTCAGAAATCAGATTCATCCCAGGCCCATTCCAAGTTTTAATTTTTAGTTTTACTCAGTTTTAATTATTTTAGTTTTACTCAATGTTTTGGTCTTTAATTTTAAAATGTAAACATACCTTTGAATTATATAGTTAAAATGCAGTTTATCACAACATAAAAAAATATGAATTTATTAAGGTTGGGAACTAACAAAAAAGAAAAATCATCCAGTTTGGAAAATGTACAGCCCCAGATTTAATGTCATTAAAGTCTATGCTTGATTACTATTAAGAATAAATAAGCAATAAATAGACTGAACTCAGTTATTTTGTATGGCCAAGGTTTAATTATGTGTTTAAAAGTTGCATGATTTTCTTTCAAATAAGTTTTGCATGTTTCCCTCTTTTTGCTGCGTTTTCTATTCCTTTTTTATATTAAAGCAATTCTGCATGATTTTTTTTAAAAAAATTGTAAAATAACATAAAGAATAATTACCCATATCTGGGATCTAAAGCAATAGCTCTAGGATGTTCCATTGCACCGGCAATTAGGGTTGTCCTCAGTGTACCATCTAATTTAGCTACTTCAATTTGATCCAGATTGCTGTCGATCCAATATATATTTTCAGCAATCCAGTCCACAGTAAGACCTTCTGGAGTAGCTAAGCCATGTTGGACCACAATTTCAACGGAGCTTACACCTGTGAAAATTTTGAATTTTAGAAATTTATACAAAAAGCAAAAATTATGTACTTCTTAAAAAACAAAGCAAGCACTCCCTGGTCATTTGTAGTTCCATTTTCCATAGATTTACATATTTGCAATTGACAAAAATATTGCCGGATTGAACTGTGACGTCCTTGGTGCTCTCTGATCTTAATTGCTTTCTTGCAGACGTTTCATTACCAAACTAGGTAACATCATGAGATGTTGAGTACTTTCAGATATTTCTTTATTTTTGTTTGCTATTTTACACATGAACAAAGTGGCGTACATGCTTTTGAACATGTACATAGTAGCTTTGTTTTTTAAGGTCTCTTTATGTACAGTTCCATTATCTATGGTCAAGAGGTGAAAATATAACCTTTCTAAATAGCATAAATATTTTAATATGAATATATCATAAACAAAGGTTTTGTTCCAATTATAACATTCAAACATTTGTATAATTATAACAAAGGTGATAAACATAGTAATTCAAAACTATAAAATAGCTCTCATATAAATTTTGAAATGAATTTGAATTCTGAGATGTCTATTATGAAAAAGGATCACCATCATTAATATTTAAATTGTTAATACTATATTATCCATTACATTTATTTCTATCTCATTTTAAGCCTGAAAGTCTCTAAAGGCAATTAGATTCAATAATATTTATTCTTTTATATTTTTACATAACATATATTTTTGGAATGGATCGCAAAAGGATAGCACTATTGCAAATGAGTTGTTTCTAATCCCTCAGGGCTAATTAGTCACAATTCTGCAAACGTAGCATGCAGAACATGGTATGAAAACTGTACTGCTATCATTTTCCTCTTCTGCAGAGTTTATGCATAATTTATTGATATTTTAAACACTACTGGTAATCTTTGCTTACTAACGTTAATGGGACTGGCAAATCCATTGCTAAGTGGCATGATTGAAAAGTAAAATATCACATCATTCAACCTGACTTACGTCAATTCCAGTTTCAGTTGTTAAGCATGACATCATGTGTCTGCCACTTCTTGCCATTGGTTTTGCTTGGCATATGTTGGCTCTGAAGGTCACAAATGGAGATCATGTATGTGATCAGAGGATGTTAGAACTGTCATAAATGTATGCTGGCTGCCAACATGGTCATAGGAACGTGTGACAGTTGCAAGTTTGAGGACCAGTCATAAATCTTTTATTTCAGTGCCAACATAACTTCCAATGGTCCCAGAATGAGCTGTCAGTAAGAAAGGACTACCTATATTTGATTACTCAACAGGACCATCTACCTGCACAGAAATCCTCCAATATTTTATCTTTAAGAATTTGCAGACTGCTTTTCTCTAAGTTTATGGTGTGCAGGTTACTCGTAGTAGACCAGGAGGGGAGATAGTGTAGGGACTTGATGGGGGAGGTTATATTAGAACCTTAGGAGAAAGATTTCATAGCACTGTTATCTATGCATTTGTATATAAAAAAGTTTAAATACTCAAAATAAAAATATTCAAGAAAAAGAAGAAATATTTGCTCCAAAACTGCCAATGCTCATTTAATTTCTGCAATTTCCATGGTTGGTATAACAATTCATTGAAGACTAATAAAACAATTCTAAAGGCATTTTAAGAAATAAACTGCACTGAATTCTATAGAGGTATTGTGAATATTTTGAGAAACATAAAAGAAAAATAAGCCTTTGGCTTGAAATGGAATATGATGTATGAAACACACAGAGTCCCAAATGAACTTTGTTGGATCCATCTGAGAAGAACATTATGGCTATAATTTTGCCACACATCTTGCGGATTCAATTAACCTCAGAAGTAACATATATCTTCTGTTACAAACCTTTATTGGTGTTTTGTATTTATCTCCTATGCATTTCATCATTCTGAATTCAAGTTTTACTAGAAGAACTAAAAAATAAAATAAAACTGTAGAATGCATCCTTTACATTCTTCCTATTTAATGTTTGGTAGAAAGAATAAGGGAAGCACAGCAGGGTAAAACTGTCCTCAATGGTCTAAGATGAAGCAACTGAAGGAGCTGAATGATGAGCCCACTACTTTATACATTTGAGGAGGGAAGGGATAAAGGCTTAAGAGAAAGCATTTGGACACAGGTTTTCTGGAACTTTTTCATGTGACAGCACAGGAAAAAAAATCACAAGATTAGAGAAATGAAAAAACACAAAAAAACCTTCTTTTTAACTCTCAAAAATCTTATCTAGACATCAACTGACTTTTCAAAAAGTAATAGGCAACTTTACAACAAAGTATGAGAAATAAAAAGGTATTGCATTGTTTCCCTTTCTGATATACCTAGCTTTTAATATAAAATTATACCAAAAAAGAAGCACCCAAAGAAAGAACTTGTGTAGGAAACATGCTGTGCTTAATAATAAGTATTCTAATACAAGTTCCTCCTCTTTTTATCTTTTCCTTTTTGTTTGCATATTTCTTATGTGAAAATGTGATACTTCAAAGAAAATATAAATAGAATAGTAGACAATATAAGCTGAAAGACAGCAAGCAATCATTTAACTCCTGGTTAATAGGTATTTTGTGATTATCCATGACTAGCAAGGTAGCAATTTTTGAATCTACAAATTAACCTATAGTAATCATTTTGGGTATATGACTACAGAACACTCAAAATTATAAATCTGCCAATGGATCCTAAAGATTACCTTTAGCTGCTATGATCAAAGCTATGATCTAAGCAGAAAGATATTTGGATTGTATTTTTGAATCTATAAGGATACAGAGTACATTTGTCATCTTTACCCATATCACAGCTAAGGCAAGATTTTACGAACAGGTGGTTTAAATACCTTTTTGTTGTATGTATATTGAATCAATTTTCATCTCAGTCCTGTTGATACCATTTTAACATTTTTAAGAATGTGAATAAATTGATAGGGCATTATTGGAAATTTCAGTTCTTTAGTCCATGTTTGAAATTTCCCAGAAATTTCCACTTTAAAATTATTCTTCAACCTTTGATAGAGGTATGCTATAACTTTTGATCTTGTCATGAATTTCATCAAAGAAAAATATCTCAAATGCTCAATCATTTGTTAGTATCTAAAAATATAGTTACAATGAGCCGTGGTGATGCAGTAGTTTGAGTTCAGAACTGCTGGCTACTTTTGCTGACTGCCGGCTGCCAGCAGTTTGGCAGTTCAATTCTCATTGGCTCAAGGTTGACTCAGCCTTCCAGTCTTCCGAGATCGGTAAAATGAGGACCCAGATTGTTGGGGGCAATATCCTGACTGTGTATTGAGAGGGCTGTAAAACACTGTGAAGTGGTATACAAGTCTAAGTGCTATTGCTATTGCATTATTCATCCTATATTTCAGATAATGTAAATTGATCTACAATGGGAAGAAAGTTTAAAATGGGTTGCTTGGATTGCATTCTCCTTATGAACTCAGTCACTTTACTTTATTGCATACACACACACACACACACACACACACAGGTAAATGCAGTATCTGTAAATGTATGCACCACATAAGTGACACATGTTTGAAAAATCCAGGTTACTTTTTAGATATTGAACAGAAAGACAAAAAAGCTTTGAAGAAAATATTGGATCACCAAACCCCAAACCTCAAAAGTATTTATTTATTTAGCAAATTTATTTAGCTGTCCAACTTACAATGCTGATCCCAAGCAGCTTGCAATGTTAAAAATCCACAATATAAAACCCCTAAATCTCTCACCAATGCTACTCCTGCATGCAGCAACAAGCATAACCAACTCACTTCATCGGCTTCATATGAACCTGAGGTCCTCAGATCTACTGAAATAATTATTCTTCAGGTCTTTCTCAGAAAATATCAAGATGGGGACAATCTTATTTCTGGAGGAATTATATTGCATAGGGAGGGAGCAACCATTGAGAATGCCCTTTTTCTTGGCCCCACCTTATATAAGTTTCCTTATTTAACTCATTTATAGTATGTATTGATGTACAGGTTTACCATTTAAATAATAAAATGTATTTATACATATTTATAATTTATGAAATAAAAAACCTTCCAATTATAACTCATTCATCATGTTTCCTAAACTAAGTCCTTTACCACTTAATTAAAAAAAATAAAATAAAATCTAAGCTCCATTTCATACCTCCAGTTTCAGAAAGCTTGCCTCTGTAAATTTTATCTTCTACTACATCTGTCCAGTATAGTAAGCTTTGATTGAAGTGAAAATCAAGTGCTATTGTATTTCTTAAACCAGGAACTAATAGGCTGTAGTCTCGTTTCTGCAGATCAATCCTTCTGATCTCATGACGAATAGAAAAAATGATGAATGCTTCAAAAGGATCTGGGAACACAACAGTACATTTTGTGGTTAAACCTAATCAGTAGTAGATTATTACAGTGAATGTAATAAAAGACATTCATCTGATTAATATTTGTAGAATATTCTGATTGTAGAATAGGGAGTGAATAACCTATTTTAAGAAAGCAAATGTCAGACTTATCCCTAGCAGAGTAGATTGGAGTCTATTAAACAGGTACACAAAAAACCAGGAACTTTCAATATGGAATTTTATTTTAAGAAAGCTAAGCAGCCATTATGAAAGAATCCCAGTCACTATTGTCTATCAAAATAAGATATGCATATATAATTAGTTCAATATTCAATTATGTTTGTTTTATTTTATTGGACAGTCCTCTCTTTTGAATGGCCTGATTTTGATCCCTTCATTTGGTAACAGCTAGATATATTCAGATTATTCTCCTCTGACCTTGAGAGGTATGGAGAGGTATGATGGGTGACAGGGGGTGGGGTCATCTTGAACTCAATCCCAGTGCCTTCATCTAGTTCTGTGTTCCTGCCCGCTTGGGCAGTGTTGGACTCTACAGGCAGGAACTCCCATTTCTTGGTCAACAGATTCTCAGAGGTCTAAATTTCTAGTTGTCGCTGCTAAAGGCAAGGTCAGCCTTTAATAAGAAATGAAAAGGCTGAATTGACATGTATTACCTAAACCTTGTGCACCTGAAAGGCGTAGTTCCCTCTTGGTAGTCCCCCCCCCCCAGCCAGGTTTTGGGTAAGGATGCAGAAGTGACAACCTTCATCTGAGAATCTCTAATGACTACCAATGATGCTGCTCTCAGATAATATTTTAGGTTACTGGATATGAGATAATGTTCATTACATTGGGCTCCAGAGATCATTTGGAATTGTTGCTATTGCAACAGTCTCCCCTCTGCATAGTAAGGAGCTCCTTGACTCCATTTCTAGGTTGGTGGAGATCCTTAGGCTGATTAACTAAGATCCAGGAGATTTCAATCTGTCTTCCCTAGAAGTGGGGTTCGAGGTTACTCAGGAGGTCATGGCCACTATGATAGCTGCCATGGGTCTATTGGATTTGGGGAACTCCAGGACCTGGGAATTTACTACCACAGGTAGTGGATAAGCTGGCATTGCCCAAACAGTCCCTTTGTACAACGTGGAACTCCTTCTCGACTCATGATTCACTTGGCAAGGCAAATTATGCTAGCATATTTTCTGTCAAGGACTGGATCAACACACTTTAAATTGACCATGAGAAGAAGTTTCTGGGACTAAGGATGATTTTGAACTTGGGTCCCCCAATTCTAGGCCAGTACTTTAACTATTACATTATAATCATCAGAATTATCTGCCAGGACCAAGCCAGAGAATTTTACTGATGTATTTCTTGCTTGCTTTCTCTATATGCTGGAGATATAGAGAAGAATTGGGAAAACCAAATATTGAAATACTGCCTCTGATCAGTGAGATTGAATCAAGAGCATTTTAAAATTGTTATAAAAAATGTTGTCATAACACAGCGATTTTGCGATTTTTTTGGCTCCTGTGCCAAAAGCAGGGGTGGGAGGGAGGTTGTGCGCAGGCATGCCACACTCATAATGCAATGTGCGACTCCCAGTGTGCATGACCAGTGCGGCACACCATGGGAAGCCTCCGGAAGGCCCATGAAGGCTCCGGAGAGCTTAAACTGGCCCTACAAGCAAAACCAACTTCTGGTTTGCCCATAGTGACAGTTTTTTGTGCTCCGGAGACTCCAAAGGGCCTCCGGGGGGAGCGGGGGAGGCTGTTTTCACCCTCCCCAGGCTCCTATAATGCCTCTGGAGCCTGGGGAGAGCAAAAAATGGCCTCAAAAAAGACTAAAGTCATCTGGCCAAGGTGCGCATGCGCGCTGGCCAGCTGACAGGGCAATGCCTCGCATGCCCTGACAAATGGCTCCGCGTGCCTCCTGTGCCATGCGTGACATAGGTTTGTCATCCCGGTCATAACAAATGCACTTTCAGAAAAAGGTATTAATTTGTTGCCATCTGTTTTCTTTATTTGGCGTCTACAAACACTTTCATACCTAAATCACTATATTTTTAATTCAAATTTTAGAAAAATATTTTCTAAATTTGTCATTCAACAGCATTTATCTTACATAAGAAACAATATCTGATGGTATAGATTAATTTTTTATTAAGTGAAACATGTTTGTATAAAATTAAGTTCAGTATCAGCAAGTTCTACTTTGCATATAATATCTTATACAACATACCAGTATATAAGGCTTCTAAATAGAAACAAATTGTGAAGCATTTGTATCAGAAGAGTCAAAGCTAAAACAATTAAGGACTCCTCCTGCTTCTCTAAAGCAAATGGGTCATTTTGACACATGAAATCTTCATAAGAGATACTTAGTAATAATGAATAGATAAGCAAATGTCAACTTACCAATATTAGCACAACTTTCGCCATCTTTACTAAGTTCCCAACCTTCATAACAGGAGCACTTAACATCATTTTTATGCTGTTCACATACTTGGCTGCATTTCTGATGTTTGGTGCAATAATCTATATAGCCACAGGTCTTATTGTCTGAATTTAAGTGCAATCCTGGGGGGCATGAACAGACAATTCTGCCTCCAGGAACTACTGAACACTGATGGCTGCACCCACCATTGTTAAGTGAACATTCTTCTGAAATAAGTAGAGTAATTATTATTATTATTATTATTTAAATAAAAACAGGTGAAAATGTGTTTCTCAGACATAAATGTAAATTTAATCTATCACCACAGATGTATTTTATAAGGTTAGATCTAATAACTTCAGAATAAAAGGTACATTTCAGAACCATAGAATTATGTGGCATTCATTCACATATTTAATAATATAGTCTGTAGGTTTAAAAATAGGGTAATAAAAGGCAAACTGGATGGTTTCACAAACTGGAATAACAGAAATTAAATTTATTAGGGATAAGTAAACAATATATTGCATAAAATGTAGACCACGATGGCCTTTGCATACAAATACTATATAACAATCTTCTACGTGTCAGAGTAGAGAACTAACACCTGCTGCCCTGCCATGCTCTGTTTATTTTGTGTTCACTTTATGCTTTTCATTTGTATGAAAAATAATAATAATATGGGAATTCATTATAGTCAGAGCATGAATCTGTTTCAACATCTAATACAGGAAAGAGGAAAAGTATATAATTTAAATTAATTTTATAATTTTTCAATTAATACCAGATAAATTAGAGCTCCATTGTTAGGGGACAGGAGGGGGGGGGGAGAAGAGAAAACTGTTGGCCACCTGAAACATAAAATGATTTCTTCCATTCTTTGAATTATATTCAGAATTTGGTATATAAACATTTAGATTTTTTCTCCTTTGAATTTTCTTTATTTCAAAAATACTGTGTTTCCCCCCAAATAAGGCAAGGTCTTATTTTTTTTTGACCCCCAAAATAAGCACTTGGCCTTATTTTCGGAGAGATCTTATTATTTTTGAGATGCAGGAAGAGGCAAGCGTGGTCACCTCATGGCTGCTACTGTGTTGCAATATTTTCGGTGGAGGGCTTATTTTCGGGAAAACAGGGTAGACAAAATGAAAAAAGAGTAATTTTTCAGCATGGCATTAATTTCAACCATATATGATGAGAACAGTTCAATTATCAAACATTAACATTTACATAAGGGATGTGACTGGGGTGGGAAAATACGGGTATATAATCTAGGGACCATTATTTCTTTCTTTTTTTGTACATCTGCATTTGATCAAATATAATTACCACAAAGATCATCTTCATCAGATCCATCAGGGCAATCTCTTATTCCATTGCAAAGCTTTTCAGGCTGCAGACAGATGGAAGTGTCATTAGCACATGGGTATTTTGGTGATCCACACATATAGCCTTCACAATTATCTTCATCAGACTGATCCTCACAATCAATGTCTCCATCACATAGCCAAGCTTTGCTAATACATCTCCCTTAAAGAAAAGAGAAAGTAAACATATTGATTCTTTTCTTAACAAGGCTGATTATTCTTTCATATATTATTTTTACTGCCACTATTTTATAGAAAAATAATTTCAAGTGATGGCCCATATTTTTTTAAATCCCTTTCCAAAACTCACCACCGATCTTTTCTAAAAATGAAGCAATGTTAGCCATTTCCCAATCTTATATTTCAGAGAGAAGCTGCATAAATTTGAAAAGCTATATGGAACTGTAAATAAAAGTCATTTCAAATGGGAATCTTCTGAAAGTTTTGTGAGATTTTTATTCTGGGTATGGAAAACTGTCTTTTCTTTGAGAAAACTAAAAAAAAAAAACCTAAAAAAATAAAGTACTTAAAATTTAATTTAAAACAAAATATAAAATAAAATTATTTCTTTCATTGTATACACATTATGTGATAAGATAGCTAAATAGTTAAGGATTTTGATTTCTTCTTTTTTAAAATAAATATATTACAAGCCATTTTATGGGGAAATTTATAGACTTTGGTAAATGCTTATTTAAAAAAGAACAATATTTTCTATCTGAGTTAACAAATGCAATAAGCGTAACTATTTTCCACCAAATTAAACTGGGTTCAGTTAACAGAGAACCTAGTTAATTGACATATATTGCATTTGATCTAATCATGAGATTCTAGTTTAAGGATGTGTATTACTGGTTTTTTTGTTTCTAGAAAGAGCTAGTGAAAGAAAAGAAAGCAGTTGCCAAATGGCCAATTATTGATGTATTATAAACTCTAACTTTCTCAGAGCCTTTTTTCAAAATGTTCTTATTCAAGTTCTAAAAAATATGTCCAAATTGTTCTCTAGGACTAGGTATAAGAGTATTTTTTTTCTTTTTTCTTCATTCTACTAATTAAGAGCAATATAGGTAAAAGCTGGGATGTGTAATTCTATTTTTTATTAATGATTATCACATTTGCTAAAGTATCATCAAACATTGTGCAATATTGGTAAAAGTATATTATGTAATTTGTTTCTAGTCATGTATTGTGGTTGGAAAGAAAGGAACATGACTGCTCTGAAAATTTATTTATTTATATCTCTTTAATATGCCAAAATGTGATCCTTGCTTGTTGATAGAAGCTTGAAATCCACAAAAAAAAAGAGGTCTGTTTTCCGCCAAGTAAATCCTCAGACAAAGCTTTGATCAAGTTTTCATGTCCAATGTCAATTAATGGTTAGTGTACTAGCTATAACGTTCTATATTTTATTGTATTTGGTAGCTACATGTGGAGAATTATCATGATCAACATCCACATCAATTTATTACAAGTTTGGCAGACACTATGTTTTTTTTTTGTAAATTAAGGAATATTGTATTAAGTTTTATTTATAGCTCTAAAAATGAACAATAAATATACATGTACTGTATATGTGCTGATATAATCAATTTTCAATTCATTAAATAATATGCATTTATTACATTCATTTTTCTAACAGGATATATCCAAGATGAATCATGACAACAGTTCAGTTACTGGTTACTAATAATTATATAAATATTATTTCTCATTTTAGAGTGGTCAATTGATCTAGAAGTTTATTTTGCTATTGACATTTCCCAACACAGACCAAACATGGTTCCTAATGTCTCAATATAACATAATCTACTTCTAGAGGTTAGTTTTAATTAATGGGTTTCTTTACGATAGTAATCATTTAACATACATTCTTGTAGAATGTTAGGCTTAATACATATTTATATTCCTTTGCAATGGCAATTAAGCAGAATTTTGCAATTCTTTAGAAATTACCCATTTACCAAAGAGATAAAAGGAGTTCCATAAAGTCTTTTTAAAAATTCCATAGCAGTTTGTTAATACAGTATTTCCCCAAAAATAAAACCCAGTCTTAATATTTTTGAGGGCTCCAAAGTAAGCATTAGGACTTATTTTCAGGGAAATATGATATCAGGGTGATCAGCCCAGCTGGGTGCCCCACCCCCTAGCAAGGCACAAAAGGTGGCAAGGAGGCAGGGGCCAACATTGTCTGCCAGCAGCTGCAACCTGTTGCCCCCTTGGTTGGTGCACTCTATGGCTCAACAGCTTACACAGAGCAGGTGAGTTGATTACCTGTCCAAGCAGCAGGAAGAGGGAGAGGTGGGGGGAGGCACACAATCTAGATGTGCCACACAGGTCAGTGGGACAGAGCAGGTGGGCAGCTGTGGGAGGCTTGTCTTCATGCTGCAACACTGGCAGTAAATAGACAGAGGTCTGTGGGGAAAGCAGGAGATCCCAACATGTCGCATGGGCTGCAGGCAAGCTGAGAGATGATTGGATGGAGTGGTCAGCCATCCATGGGAGGATCATCTTCACGTCTCTTGACTTGCCTGCAGCTCACACAGCTCATCAGGATTGCCTGCCTTTCCTCCCGAACCTCTCCCTCTATCTGTGCTAGTGCCGCTGTGCAAAAATGAGTCTCTGGTGGCCGGCTGCTCCGGCCTACTGACTCTCGGCTTTTCCATGGTCCATGTGTCCTATATCTGCCTTTGCCTGCTGGTTGGACAGGTAATCAATTTACCTGCTCTGAACAGGCTGTGGCTGCTGCTGGACACCATTACCCCTCATGCCCTCACTGACTCCAGTGCTGGCCACATCCCCCAGCTGACATAACCTTAACTAGGGCTTATTTTGGGGTAGGGTTTATTTCCAGGGAAACATGGTATAATTATAAATTGTAATTATAAATGTATAATTAAGGCATGGGCCAAATAAACAATGTATTAAAGCAGGACATGAACAATTGATACAATTTCTTTCAGCAGATGGGGCAGAGACTGAAAAATCTGATGAAACTAACACATATGACCAAACTAAAGAAAGAGTTATTCTATGGTTAGGCAAAGAATGATGGTAAGCTAGGAAGATTCTAAACAATGTTTTCTAAACAATCTTAAATTATAAACTTTGGGCTATAACTTAATTCTTTCCATAAGAAGCAAAAAACCCCACACTATTTAAACTATAACAAGGCTGTTTCAAAGCCAAATGAGGTAAATGCTAACAATAAAATCATAGTTTTAACTTTGCATAAACTGTTACCCTTTAATACCTGTAGCTTTGCAGGAAAACTTTGTTTTGGCATCACATGATCTTATAGTTCCATTACAACTCTTTTCATCACTGCCATCTTCACAGTCCTTTTCTCCATCACAGCGCCAAAACTCAGGAATGCAGTTTCCATCTGGGTAGCATTGAAATTCTTTCCCACTGCATCTCCCAAGAGAAGCTATCTCTAATATTTTTAAAAAAATGATAATACAAAATTAGTTAACAATATTTTTTGATAATTTGTATCATTTTCAATATTTTTCCATGACTGCTTGTTTACAATCAAGGAAGTGGTATATGGTATTGTAGTCTTCTTTGTATAGAGAAAAGAAGAATCATGCTGTTCTAACGCAGAACCATATTTTTACAAAACATTGATATACAAGGAAATAAGTGTGGTTATTATATTTCTACAAAATAGATTATTAAAATTATCACTTTCATTTTAATCAGCTTTCCAGTTATTGATTTTTCCCATTAAATACATATATGTCTATTCAATTCAATCATGTGAGCAGAGTCAATGCATACCTCAGGTTACATAAGGATTATGCTGGAGAAAAGTACATATTTCTCTGTTATAATGGATAAGGTTGTTTTATATATTGTTCATAGTTTTACACTAGTGTGAATTTCACTGGAGAAATATAATTGGAATTATTGAAAAGATACAGTGGTGATATCCATTTTAACCATTTGAACTATCATATTATTAATTGTTCTTTGGACAAAGAGACATTGACAGAATGAGAACATTTCTATGCAATATGTGTAGAAGAATGGGAGTTTTTTTCCCCCAATAACAAAATCACAGATAATCAAAGACAGAACCTTAGCCTATGGAAAAGAAAGAAAAATAATAATAAAATAACTTTCCTGATAAGAGAAGCAGGCCAAGATCACAGATATATTGATTTATCTTGATCCAACCCCAAATTATAAATGTGTTAAAATTCAATTTCCATTCTCTGTTTGTAGAAAAGATTTTAAAAATTCTGAAATGGACTTAGAATTTGAAAGTCATTAATGTGAAAATCCATTGTAAAGATAGCTTTATTTTTATTGCAAACTGAAACCATGCCCACGAAAGCAGAACCAACAATTGTGGCAAAGATCAAAGAACCAGTGTGTATACCAGTTCTTTGGAATCTTTCCAGACAAGAACATGGGAGATCACATATATTATCTAATAAATGTAGAACTTAAGTAATACCTCTTTTGAGGAATTTGCATTCAATAATGTTTGAAGGATCATGCATCTAATCCTGCTGTAGTCCAAAGTTCCAAATATTACTCATTTGTCTCTTTTATGGATATGGTACATTTCCATTTAAAATGAAAAAAAAGGATGCAAATAATTCTCTCCTAGGTATCTAACATTATAGAGCGTATGGAATTATTTGAAAGTATTTATTGAAACATTATTTTTAGAGTTGTAAAACTGAGTCCAAATAAGATATGTATGGCAGTTTAACATCATGTAAAAATGTTGTCTGTAGATAAATACCTATTGACCAACAATTTATGTTGTTTTTAGTAATATCTAAAGAGACATATCACTATGAGATAAAGCTACAATGCAAAAAAAATGTTATATTTTAAGCCTATCTGGTGTTTTCTCCTACAGAAAACACAATGGGAAAAATATCTCTGGCTCTACACTATAATAATAGAAAAAGTGGTTTCATTTAAATAAAAGGATTTTCATTTTTGAAAACTTTCAGTTATTGGAAATTGCTGTAAATACATATTATCCTCAATGAAACTGAAACTACTGAATTAGGATTGCATTGCATTGTGCAATGACTGTTTACATTTCTGAACTGAAATAGCAAAATAATTACTGAAATCTCTTTATGCATACGAGAGTGTAAATGGAACTGAAAATAATAGGATTTACAGTACTTCCAAGCAAAAAAGCGCACAATTGTATTTTTTATTTTTTCTAAAGCAATTGATTATTGGAAATTACACAATAGGTTTGGAAATCTTTCTGTTTGTATGAGCATAGGAAAAATAGCTCTCGGAAAACAATCAAAACAAATATAAGTTGATGTACTGTAGAAAAACCTGCAGGTTTAAAACAGAACTGAATCCAGTTAGAACAAAAAGTGGTCAATGCCTGGGACACTCTACCTGATTCAGTTGTTATTTTCTGAAACCCCCATATCTTTAACCTTAATCCAAGGTGGACGTCACATGTTTCCGAAGAGGTCCCTAAGGGGGCATGCATAAGCGCACCAGGGTATCTACCATCCCTGTCCTACTGTCCCCATTGATATGTATTTTATGTGTTCATGGCTTTGTTATACTTACCGTATATACTTGAGTATAAGCCGAATTTTTCAGCCCACTTTTTGGGCTGAAAAATCCACTTCGGCTTATACTCCAGTGAACAAAAAATCCGCGCGACCACCGGCTGCCCACTCCTCGGCTCCCCCGAACCGTCTCACTAAAGCTTCGCAAAACGAACCGGAAACCGACGGACACACATGACCCCGCTAGAGTGAAACGCCGCCCACGCTTTCCCTTCCTAGCGTTTTTCCCCCCTCCTGTAGCTCTCGCAATCCGTGACGGAACTGATCGCCAAAACCAGGTTTTGCAAGCGGAGGAGGAGGAGGAGTGCCTCGGGAGCGGGTGTCCTGGTCAGCGGGGGAGGATCCGAGGGTGCTGGTAGGGGGTTTACAGCAAAGAAGCGGGATGGAGTGTCAGGGGAGCCAAGTCGGCAGAGGGGAGGGTGGCGCTGGAAGTGCGTTGTGTATCGCGGTGATCGCGGTAAATATATATATAGATAGATGTATGTAAAAAAAGTACTGGTTTTCTATTCGTGTTTATGTGTATACAGTCCCATCGCACTTCTCTTTTCCACATGCCTCAATTAAAGCAATTTTATTGTTATCTAGCTGCTGCATTTCCCAGCCTCGGGTTATACTCAAGTCAATAACTTTTTCCAGTTTTTTTGGGTAAAATTAGGGGTCTCGGCTTATACTCGAGTCGGCTTATACTAAAGTATATACGGTAAGTATTACTGAAGTTACTGAAAACATTTTGAGGTTCCTTTCAATGTAAGCAATGCCATTCAAAAATTTAACAAAAGTGGCTAAGCATCAAATACTACCAACAAAAGAACAGGAAGAGACTTCTATGTTTTTTCCAGAGGTTGCACTTATTCCTATGAATCATAAACATATTATTTTTCAATAAAAGTGTTGAAAAGTATTAAGCAGGATAAAATGTTCATTTATCAGATTTCAGAGTGCTGAAACCATTGTTGAAATAGATCTGATAACTTGTCTGGCCAAAAAAAGTATGATTAAAACATCCAATTTTCATAATTCAAATTTTCCTTGAACAAATTATTGCAAATTTCTTATAATTGGAATCATCATCAATACAGTGACTGTTATATAAAATATGCAGTATGTTTTTTTTTATAAATTGATAATTCATTCCACTACCTAGACCTAGACTATCCTTCAATATGCACATTCCATCCAAGCAGACTAAAAGGAACTATAGTGTACTGATATAAACTGAATTCTTCACCTTGCCTCTTAGACTGCAGCATATTATTGTTTTTGCCCTTGGTGAGCAAAATTTAAAATACTGTAGCAGAATTTTTAACATAACATTCTTTTCCTCTGCTTCTTATTTAATAATAAATGTTCAAATTACATCTTTGAAACTTTGCACTGCTATATTGTTTTAGTGAGCTAAAGCAAAGTCATAATAAAATCAGGACTGGCTCAAATGATTTATCCGTATTCCTTGCGTCATCATGCACAGTACAAAAATATTTTTCTTCTCCTAGACAGTAAAATATAATATCTAATTTTAAAACATGAAAATACTACCATGCTTCTCTTTTATCAGTACAAAAAACAGCTGTGTTTAGTGTAGCAATTTTTTTTTTACTATGGTCCAAAGTTATGTCTTAAAAGATATTCCTGATGTGTTTTATATATGTATGACACATGCGCACACAGAGGCCCAGACCTAGACACACAGACAGACACCCACACACACAAAGATACATATACCTACCTACACCATTTATTGATATATACATATTTTATACAATTGCCATAATTCAGTAGGAATAAAATCTTATATTAATCATCTTTCTCAGCTAAAATCATGATCCTGATTATTATTTCTTTTGACAAAGGTAAGCATTTTATTGGAAGTCGGGGGGGGGGATATAAAACACTGACCTTTGGTGCAATTTGGTTTAGTTTCATCACTGAAGTCTCCACAGTCATTGTCTCCATCACAAGCCCAGTGACCTGGGATGCACCGGCCAGTAGAGCACCTGAACTGGTTGTCAAAACATGAATGAAGACAGTCCAGTTCATCAGACCCATCACCACAGTCATTATCTGTAAAAATGTGTGAGTATTTTATTCATGCCCAATTTATTCTTGTATTCAATAACTAAGCAGAAAACAGTAGATTCAGCTTTTTATTTTATTTTTTCAGTTTTGTAAAGCCAAAAATAGAGTTAATGTATAGAGTTAGAATAGAGCAACTTCAGCAAGATTTGTCTGATGGGGAAGGTATAGAGAGTATATAGATTTTAAATGTAATTGTAACAGTAAGCTCTGATTTACCAAAAATAATTAATTTTTTAAGCTTTAAAGACTAAAACCAGCATCTTAAATTGAGCCCAACATTTCCATTGCTAAGCAACACAGCTTTCATGGATTTTGCTACTTTTTATGATCTTTGTTATTAAGTGAATCATTCCACTTGTTAATATAACAACACTATTGTTAAGTAAAATTTGTTTCCACATTAATTTTGCCCTGTCAGAAGGTCACAAACGGTGATCATATGACTGGGACACTGCAACCGCCCTAAATACATGCCAGTTGCCAAGCATCTGAATTTTGATCATGTGGCCATGGGGATGTCGCAACAGTCATAAGTGTGAAAAAATGTTCATAAGTTGTTTTTTTCAGCACCATTGTTAATTTTGAATGGTCTCTAAATGAATTGTTGTAAGTTGAGGACTACATGTATATTAATATTATATATTAATATAATTATAATAATTTGAGAACTTAGTACCTGTGCAGCAAAACAGAATCTTAAATAGTGTTACACAAGATATAAAGGACATTATATAGAAGTTCTTCACCTGTGCTTCCTGAACTTGTCTAATATTCAGGATGTAGGTGGGAGTTCATTTATGAACATGCCAATATATTTGCCTCATTTTCTTTTAAATTTAGCCTTTATTTCCAAAGGGTCAATGAGCTCAGCTTAGAAAGTAACAAAGGACTACTTGTCTGTTATTGTCGTTTTTTTAGGTGTTTACAAATGTTCATTCAATTACAATTTTGCAGATCATCTTCGTAAAACATGAAAGCTGAGTGTTGAGGAAGTTTCCTATTGTGCATTGTGTTCTGAAAAAAGTGCATGTACCAGCACTATTTCAGCATTTACACAGCATCTCAGAGAAAAACAGATCAGCTTAGTGGGGATTGTAAGCAAAGATATGTAAAGATAGAGATGGCCATTCTCTATCTCAAATACAGTTCGTCTGCCTGGAATCCACACTATTTATTGGACATTAATACAATTGAACGGGTCCAGAAGTATTTCATGAGAAGAGTACTTCACTCCTCTGCTCATAATAGAATCCCTTACACCACCAGGCTCAAAACTTTGGGCTCAGATAACCTGGAACTACGCCGCTTAGGGTCTGACCTAAGCATAGTACACAAAATTGTCTGCTACAGTGTCTTACCTGTCAATGACTACTTCAGCTTCAACCTCAATAATACACGGGCAAACAATAGATACAAATTCAAGGTAAATTGCTCCAAACTCGATTGCAGAAAATATAACTTCAGCAACAGAGTGGTCAGTGCTTGGAATGTTCTACCTGACTCTATTGTTACATCCTCAAACCCCCACAGCATCTACCGTAGACCTCACCCCATTCCTAAGAGGTCCGTAAAGGGGAAGTGCATAAGCGTACCAGCATGCCTACTGTCCCTGTCCTACTGTCCCCATTTATTAGTACTCATTTTCTTTGCTCATGTCCATGTTTATACTTATACCTATTATCTTGTACATGTTTGACAAACAAAACCAAAACAAAATAAATAAAATAAATTTGAAAATCCAAATTACCTAGAAGCATAAGGGGAGAAGTGGATGGGTTCCAAGGCAATGCTTCTTGGTAATGGCCTCCCAACTATGAAAATGCTGCCCCCAGAGGTGCATCTGTCCCCAACCCTCACTAAATTTTGAATGATCCTGCTAATCCTGCTATTTCCCTAAAACTTTGGCTTCTAGCGAATTTTTGGATCAAATGACCATTGATTACTATTGTTGTGTTTTTATGGAATTGATCATATGTTGATTTTCTCCTTGAATCTTTTTGATGGGGGTAGATTTCAAATATTGTAAAATAAGTTAAATAACAATAAATATTGTCACCCACATATGAGAGAATAGCAAGCAATAGGAAGCTTATTTCATGGAATTGACATCTGGCTCAGACCCCAAAGGCCAAGTATAATATAACATTCACAGCTTTTGTATTATGCTGCATGATTGGGCGAGGACACCATTTGTCACTCCTTCCCAGGCAGTCAAATCATTCGTGCCCAGTCTGACTTTTAGTATGACTTTGTTTTAATTAAAAACAATTATATATCTGTCAGTGTCACTAGTTTTCTTTCTTTCTTTCTTTCTATTATGTTCGGTGACTAGCTTTAGACAAAAGAATGAGTGCAAAGTAAAAGTTTGGGATCTCACCTACAGTTTCAAACATGAGGTGAGTTTGATGCTTAAAGAATATAATTAAGGTGGCCTGAAGACCTTGCAAGGAACAAAAGGTTGCAGATTTTGCTAGCAGGCCTGGAGAACCCAGAGCGGGATGGAGCCCATTAAATGGCTCGTGTGAGGTGCTTTCTCTGGGGCGGGTGGTGGTGGTGATTTTAGTATATTAATTTATTATATGACTTCTTTCATTAGTTTTATTAGTTTTATATGAGATTTTATATTTTGTAAGCCACCTTGAGTCTCCAGGTATGAATATGCAGCAATATCAAATAAATAAATAAATAAATACATAAATAAATAAACAAACAAACAAACAGACAGACAGACAAACAAACTGTGATTTGTGTAGCAATAACCAAAACAACAGAGTGGTAAAAGGTCTAGGAGATCCATCCAATATCCTAGACATGTGCTGATTCTTACAATATTTTAAGGTTTATATGCTTACCAATATCTGAGGTAACAAAGGTGCAGTACACTTTACTGGATGCTGCTATTGTGGTGAGAGAAGAATTATGGTCCTAGCATATTGCACACAGGAGGCCTGGTCCTGACAAAATTCTGAATATGGGAGTGTCCTACAATATTTTTCTTCAGTGATGCAAACCCATGTATGCATGATGCAACAATAGGCATTTCAGTTAGTATTTTTATGTACCCATTTATATATTATGTGCCACTCCCGATTTTGTTAAATAAAATAAATACTGTTTTACTTTGTGGTTTAGGGCATTCGTTCAATATATTTTAAGCTATAGGATAGTAATAAAGGGGGGGGCACTAACCAGAATAGGTCAATCAAGCTCTACCATCAATTTCTTTTTTGACTAAGTATAAAAGCATAAAGAAATAAGTGATCTAAGAAATAATTAAATCAGGCTTATAGATAGATAGATAGATAGATAGATAGATAGATAGATAGATAGATAGATAGATAGATAGATAGATAGATAGATAGATAGATAGATAGATAGATGATGGGTGGGTGGGTGGGTGGGTGGGTGGGTTGGGTTGGGTTGGGATGGGGTGGATGGATGGATGGATGGATGGATGGATGGATGGATGGATAGATAGATGATAGATAGATAGATAGATGATAGATAGATAGATAGATAGATAGATAGATAGATAGATATGCAAATAGCATACACAATATCACAAATATTTAATTAACAGGAGACATAATGGCTTAAATAGTATTCTGTCACTTTCCATTCTCAAGCAGAAGTGAAAGGTCAGAAATCAACAATAATCCTATGTATTATATTTATATGATTAATCGGTAAATTATTTAGTACATATTAATCTTCAAAATATTGGATCACTTTTATAAGATTTAATGAAATCAATTTTTGTCATGCCTAGTGTATAAATAGTGGATTGGATGCCAACATGGAACCAGTGGTGGGATTCATTTTTTTTAAATTACCGGTTCTGTGGGCGTGGCTTTGTGGGCATGGCAGGGGAAGGATACTGCAAAATCCCCATTCCCTCCTCATTGTCAAAATTTCTGCTACCGGTTCTCTAGAACTTGTCAGGACTGGCTAAATACCACTTCTGCATGGAACCTATTATTACATGAGCTTAACAGGTAACATGTAACATGAAAGCTAATTTCCACCACTATCACATGAAACTTTCAGTCTTAGCCACTTCAGGATTGGCTATGATATAGGGAAGCTGAATAAGATTCCTGAAAGTTAGACAGAAACATTATTTGTGATTAGGGTTGAACTAGAGTTGATTCTTACCTGTATCACAATGCCACTTGCTACTAATACATCTTCCATTATTACATATAAAATGAATCAGTGGGTCACAGGTTGGGAACTCTAAAGAGAAAAGAAGAAAGGAGGGGAGGGAAGGGGAAGGGGAAGGGGAAGGGGAAGAGAAGAGAAGAGAAGAGAAGAGAAGAGAAGAGAAGAGAAGAGAAGGAGGTTTAATATCATATTTACTACAATATACGGGCATCTATTATTTCATAATTTTTAAAAACAACTGTTACACTGTTACACTGCTAGCTGTGTCAACTCGATATTATCTGAAACAGAAAAAAGGTGTTTGTATGAATATAACATAATGTGTATATCAATACAGCATAAGAGAGTCCTCAGTTTATGACTGTACCTGGAATCAGAAATCTGTTTGTAAGTCATTAGGGTCATATTTTCTAGGCACCCACATGCAAAAAGTGATTTTGAAACTTTTTTTTTGCAATGGTTGTTAAATGGAGCAGATGTTAAGCAAATATAGTGGTTGTAAGTGCAAATCCATTTATCTGAATTGTCATTTTTTGCTGGAAGCTGGTAAAAACAGTGCAAATTACGATCACATGACTACAGAATGCAACAACTGGTCAGAAACCATGGAGGAATGTCTGACTATTTACAATGACTGGGGATGATGTCTTTATGGGTTGTAAAGCACCTCTTCCATGGCCATTGTAAAAGAAAACGGTTGTTAAGTGACTAGTCATAAATAGAGGGCTACCTGTATATTAAAAGAAAATGAGTACAGTATTTTGCTAAAGTGTTAAGCACAAACGTTTCTGATTGCACAAATTCCCAAATTGTCCCTTTAAAGAAATTTCAGGTATTTCTGGTCGGAATTGTCTTCCTTAGTATATTAAAGGTATACAGAAGCCTAAAACATAAAAACATCACAGGAATTGTAACTGCTTCACAGCCTGTAGTGATTTTGTGCCCCTCTGGGGCAATGGTGTAATTCTCAAAGAATGTTTTATAGCTATCACAACAATAATAGTTTGGTGTTTATGCTAAACAACTGTGATCTTATGTATTAAAAACAAAATAAATATAGTATTAAGAGGAAAATAAGAACAAAAATAGCATCATAACAAAGAAGTCATGTCACCACTGTTGGATCATGATGCTTTTATGTTATGTTCAGAATGAAAGTAGAAGCAAGAAATATTTACCAAGTTGTGCGGGGGGGGGGGGGCTTTACTGTGGTGCTGTTTTTGCCATGAGAAACAACTGACCTATAATTATCTAGCAGTATGGTAGTGCAGAGTTCAGATTTAACTGATTTGGAAAGAGCAGAACAGAGGTGGGTTTCGGCCAGTCCGCACCGGTACGTACAGACCTGTTCAAAGAATTTAGCATGCCTTCCCGTACTGGGGCTTCCAGAGGCCCCATAACAGAACAGTCCCTCCCCTGGCCTGCCCCCCCACTTGCTCCCGGTCACCACTCACTTGCTCGCCCCGCCCGTCTGCACCATGCTTTCCCCGCCCACCCATTTCCTTTGCCTGCCCAGCCAGCGGGAGCAGCAGTGCTGCTGCATGGATTGTGGTGGCTAGAAAGGAGACATTTGGCTTTTGGGGCTGCCACAGCTTAGCTCTCAGGAGGGCTTAGGCAGTGGCGGCTCCTCACATTGCTGGGGAGTGAAGTCATTGTGGCTGAGTGGCTGAGGCATCTAAGAGGTAGGTGAGCAGGTGCTGTGTGAGAGGTGTACAGCGCAGTGATCTCAGCCACTGGAACTGCCTGAGAAGGGGCAGGTGAAGCGGGCACTATGTGAGAGGTGTAAGGCAAGTTGCTGCTCGGTCCCCCTTCTCCAGACAACCCAGGCAGAAGTCAGTCGGCTTCTGCTCTTGGCCTGGGAGACAGATCTGGCCAGAAGGAAAGAGAAGGTGAAGGAGGAGAAGGGTGTGGTCTTTTTCCTCCCTATTCCAAAACTGGGGCATGCAGAATCAGCCTACAACCAAGGCAGCAAAGGTGCAGGGGCTTGCTGGGAATGGGAGATGGATCCAGCCTGGAGGAATGCACACCCCATTTTTTCAATCAGGGAGGAAAAAGAGCATTTCAGGTGATGCGTGGTTCCAAGCTGCGGAGATTGTGGTGCAGCCTGGAACCTCCTGCAACCTGAAACACTCTTTTTCCTCCCCAATTGCAAAAATGGGGTGTGTATTTTTCCTGGTCAGATCCATCTCCTGGGCCAGGAGCAGAAGCTGACTGTCCTCCACCTGGGTTGCCCGGAGAAGCAGGAGGCTGAGCAGCAAGCCACCTTGCCTTATGGCTCCTCAGCACGGAGGGTGAAAGTTCCAGCCTGAAGCAGCAGGAAGCCTAGGCTGCCTGCACAAATGTGGCATGAAGGGAGCAACAGGGTTGCTTCGCTCCTGTACTAAGGCTCTGGTAACACTCCTCCTCCCCCCTCCTCCTCTGGGCAGAAGGGGGCTGAGGAATAACAAGGCAAGGCAATGGCTGGAGCCTTAGTGCAGGAGAGAAACATCCTCCTTTAGCAAGCAGCAGCCACTTGCCCGACGTGTGCCTTTGCTGCACTTTGGCAGTCGTTTGAGGGGTATACACAAAGCAGCTAGAAGGGAAGGGAAGTGTGGAGATGCTTGCTTGCCCCTGGCATTTGGCTCTGGTGCATCCCTGGCATAATGAACATTTCCCCTCTAGTTGTCAAAACCGAGGGTGTCCTTTTATGTGGGTGTGTTTCTTCGTCTGCATAATTAAGCCTTTGTTGGAAGGGGGAAGGAAGCATTTTGTTTGTTGTGGCTCCTGCAGTGACAGAACGAGGAGCGCTAGAGTCCCCCAAATGCTCGATGTCACAGGCCAGCAGCCTAATCCTGCTGCACCGTCACACCACTTGAGTGAAAAGGAGGGCAGAAAACAAAGCTGAGGGGAGGGGGAGGTTGCACTATGCACATGTGGGCTTTGCCTGTAAACTCTGCCTATAAATTTTTTAAAAAAAGTGAGGCAAGGGGAGAAAAAAAGGCGATCTGTCAGGGCAAGCCAAAAGCTGCTGTTTGGATGCTTTTGCTTCCCCTCTGCTAAAGCCCGTGGCTCAGGAAAGAGAAGAGGGGAAAGTCTCAAGCCCTGCAGGTGCCACAAGGGGAATGGCAAACTTGTGGGGGAGGGGGAAGAAGAGAACGTGACCGCAACAAGAAGAGGGGAAAAGAGGAAGGGGCAGTTGTGATGTTGGCGCTCAGGATCATGATCTCAAGCCCCTTCCTGTGCCGGGGAAGTGGATGGCTCTGTCCTCTATTAGGCTTGCACCTTCACACGCACACACGGCTGGCACAGGGTCATACCAAATTACTTTGAGTTTCTTTTAATTGAAATTGCAATTGATGCTGGAAGCAAGCTGTGCGGGAGTATCAGTTTACCTATTGCTAAATGGTTCAAGTTGTTGGTAGGCTATTAGCGATCAGATAGATCCTCCCCCCACTCTGTCACACATTCTGTGTGTTGCTTCTTTCCCTTTCCACTCAAAGGGAGAGGGAGGGGAGAGAGAGAGAGAGAGCCAGACAGACAGACAGACTGCGCTGAATCAGAGCAAAGAGCAAATTAGCTGGAGAGAGAGCAGAAAAAGGCACATCAAACATGACAGCGCTGCAAAACGTTCCTTCTTTAAAGAGCGGGAGAGAGACAGAGAAAAGATAGAAGCAGAAGAAGAGGTGGGGGAGGGGGGAATGGGGGAGATGAGGGAGAATTGCACCAGTCAATCTCAGGCAATGCCTCTTTAAGTTGCAGGTGAAAATGCCGGTGCTCCAGCTCTTGCGAGGAACGCCTGAGCTTCAAGGCTGTGGGCAGACTCAATAAGAGCTTTCAGCACCTCCCCTTGGAAACACAAAAAGAAAGTCTGATTACAAACCTTTGGCTCTGTCGGAGAGAGAATTTTTTAAAAATGGCACATGATAGCCCTGTATATAAAGCCTTAACAAGCCCAGTGCCTTTTGGAGAACCCGCATGCTGGGCATGGGCTTGTTAAGGCTTTATAAAGAGAAACAGAGAAAGAAAGAAAAAGAGAAAAAAAGAAAGAAAAAGGTAGAGAAAGGAAGAGAAAGGAAGGAAGGGAGAGAGAAAAAAGAGAGACAAAGATAGAAAGAGAAAGAGAAAGAAAAAGAAGGAAACTTCTTTCGAAAAGGAGAAAAATAAATGCTGTCACTTTAAATCGGAACTAAACATGCCTGGCTGTGGAATTCTAGGAGTTGAAGTTCACAAGTCTTAATGCTTATAACTTTAAATGGAAAAGGTGCAGGGAATAACAAATTGGTTATATGGTTATATGTTATATGGTTTTATGTTTTTGAAGTTTTGGGGTTTGTGCAATATGGGCTTTGTGTTTCTAAAAGGGTTGGAATGGAGCCAAACTTTATCTAGGGTCATTACCTAATTATCTCTATCTGGCAGGAATGTGGAATGAGCCTCAGGCAGGTTTCTTTGTTAGCAGAAAGAAAAAAAAACACAGCAATTTAGGGCTAAAAGGCTACTCTAGACTAGAGGTCATCTAGTCCAAACTCCTGCTGCAGCAGGAAACCTTATATTGTATGGATTATTTTGGTCCCTCTAACATAGAGGAGAATTTCCAGAAAGGAGAAGGAGTTTACTAGGACAAGGCTGCCATGCAGAGGAAGAAAGAGATAGTGCTTGACTTATGACTACAATTGAGCCCAAAATTTTGGTTGCTAACAAGAGCATTGTTAAATGAGCTTCACTGCATTTTACCCAATCCATGACATCTCCTGGTGAGTGACATCAAGTTGGCCATTCCCACCTGGTCACATGACTGCCAAGCCACTCCCACAAAACAGGCCACACCTACAGAATAGGTTCTAAAAAGTTTTGAAACCCACCCCTGGAGCAAAATATCCTTGTAACAATTGACAGAAATGTTTAAATAATAAAATAACTGGATTCAACTGTTTCGCAATCCAGGGAAATTACATACTTAATACAACGTCAACTACTGCTATTTGTATGCCCATGCACAGTTCAAATCCAGTTTCATCTTTGGGATTTGGATTTCTGCACCATGTTAACTGGTTACAGTTAGTTTTTAAATTATGTAAGAATCAAACTTATTTTCCCATACCAGTTTATACACTGAGAAGTATTGATTAAAAAAACCAACTGCAATGTAATCAGTATAATTAGGAACAGTCACCTATAGAAATGTCCTGAGGTCCCAAGGGCCAGCAAATCCTTCCTTTGGTATATGTCAAGATCACATTCCACTTTGAATTTTTATCATTTTTTACATACATACATACATACATACATACATACATACATACATACATACATACATACATTATATATATATATATATATATATATATATATGTATGTATGTATGTATGTATGTATGTATGTATGTATGTATGTATTTTGCATACATATATACATACATGAAGCCGCTAGCTTCCATCATATCTTTTATTCCCAAGATTGTCTCTGAGCATCATATAAGACCTTTAAATATTCTTAGAAAATAAAAGGGTGAGTAGCTGCCAATTCCCTACACAAAGATAAAATGAGGAAGCTAAAGTCTTTGGGAAGTAAGGGTTAGAGTGAGGTATGGTAAATGAAACAAACAAAATGTAAAAAGTAATGATATTTATTTATTTACTTTCCAAGCACATCTAAATTATATTAAAGTGACCAAAAATATATTTACAATCTCTAAGGTATGTCACAACATTTGAGCACCTCTAAGGTTGGAAACTGAAAGTTGAAAAATTTGACACGCCCAAAAATAACTTCTCTGCTTTATAACTGGTTACATATCACGCTAGTGACTTTTTGGTAAATGCCCAATGGTAACATGCTGTCAACATTCCAGATATACCCACCAAAACAAAAATGGTGCTTAGTCCAGCCTAAAAGCAGACTGTAATGTATATTTGTCTAAAATAAGATTAATGTGGCAAATATGGTATTTTTCAGGAAAACAGACAATGGAAAAAAGAATATGTTTGGAGTTTCTGCATTGATTTAGCTATAATTGAAAAACAAAACAGGAAACAATATCCAGTGTCAATTATTAAAACTGCTTAAAGGTCGCATTCTACAGAAAAACTATTAATTTTCAAATACATTTATGGTAGACTGATTTAATATATGAAGTATTTATGTAATCAAAATTTATTATATTTGGAAATGTCACAACTGTTGACCTTAGTTACCAAATATATTCAAAAATATGCTTTTAGAATTAAAATGCATTTGACAAAATGTCAATTTTGAAATTTGGGGGCAGGGACGGACTTTTATTTTACAAAAGGAAAGCTTACAGACATACACACAGAGAGAGAGATTGTTGTATATGGCAGTTCTCCTTGTGGTCCGCCCCACTAGGAGGTGCCATACTCTGTTCTGATTTATTACCTGTTTGACAGCCTGCATATATAAAGGGCTGCCAAACAGTGTCTCAGCGGTTGCCGTTAGCTGCGACGTGTGCATAGTAGAGTGCCGCATTGGCAACCTGTTAGCAATAAACTGTTAGCATTGTAAGACCTGGCTCGCCTCACTCCTTTCCCTCCACCCAAGTTCTCCCAGCTAGAACATTGGTGATGAGGGTGAGATTACGGAGCTAAGGACGAGACCAGAAGAGAGCTGGCATAAGTCACTGTCACAGAGCATAGTCACTGAGAGCTGATGACCCTCGCTGAGGGATTTACTCGAAGAGAGGTCAAAACAAAAGCGAACGGAAGGGAAAACATTTTTTTTTCCACAGAAGGCAACCGGTTACAGTTTTAGTAGTCAAGGCATCTATGAACACACTCACAGAGTTTAACGCTGCCTCAGAAACCTGGGACTCTTATATCACCAGGTTTGAATGTTTTTGGGAGGCTAATGATTATACAGTACTGTCAGAAAGTAGGAGGAGAGTGTGTTTTTTAAACCTGTGTGGATGTGAAATGTTTAACATTACAGGGACTTTAGTGGCACCGCAATCCATTCACACAGTGCCATGGGAGGTGTTGATGGTGAAGTTAAAATATCACTATGCCCCAACTCCATCCCCGTAGCCCGCCATCATGCGTTCCACAGGAGGAACCAACATGAAGGGGAGTCAATTAATGAATATATGGCAGCTTTGAGAGCAGCTGCACTCTTCTGCAATTTCTATGATCTTGATGATGCCCTTCTGGACCAACTTATTGCTGGTGTTTTGAAGAAGTGTGGGGAAAGATGAGGCTTGACAACTGAGGAACGTCCAACTCTATTTTATTTGTAATAACAGCAAGTAGTCATACAGGAGAGAATCGCCCGTTCCTTAGCCTGACAGCTATTTAAGGGAGAGCTGTCAGGCCGAGGAACCAATCAGGAGATCAGATCAGCCCGCCTTCAGCCATGCCGCGCCTGATTGGCTAAGGCGCAGCATGGCTGTTGCTGGCTGACAACAGGGGGAATTCCCCGGTCGTAAGTCGGGGAGGGAAGAATACAATACTCCTTCCCCCCTAGCGAGGACGCATGCGTAGCAGTGGAGCATGCGTAGTCGCTAAGATAGGCTGGGCGGCGACGGACACGCCCAGAACGCCTCAGAACTGGGCAGACCGTCGGAGAAGGAGGTGGTGTCCGTGGGAGCTCCTCCCTGAAGGGAGTGGAGCTCCGGGCGCCATCTTGAAGGCCTACCCCAGCCGGAGGAGGAGGCGGAGACTCGGGAGCAGGTAGGCAGGGCCGGGGTGGCGCGGCCGCTGGCGGGTTTGAGTCAGGGAAGTTCGAATTGTTGCGAGGGACAGGCTGGCCTGATTGAGGGAAGGCCAAAGTCGGTTGCAATGGCGGAGCTGGTAGCCCAACGGGGGCTGGAACGATGGAGGGCTGTGGAAGGCAGAAGGCGCCTGGAACAGTCTCTGCCGAAACTTCTTGCGGCCTGGGCAACTGCCACGGCGGGGGAATCGGGTGCGGCGCCAACCCCAGGGCCTCGGGTGGAATTGGCGAGGCCGACCCTGCGGGGATGTTGTGTGGATCCAAAGGTTCGCGACGCCTTAATTGATCCACGTGGCGGCGCCAGTCTGCACCGTCGGCGGTCCGGACCCTGTAAGAGCAGGGGCCGGTTACAAAAGTGACGGTGGCAGGCACCCACTTAAAATCCCCGGAGAAAGCCCTTGCCCATACTGGATCGCCCTCGCGAAAGGAACGAGGAGGGGGTCCCAGGTTGCTCGGCTGTGCCTCAGAATAGGTTGGGTGCAACCTATCTAAGGTGGTCCGCAGGCGCCGGCCCATCAGCAGCTCAGCGGGGGTTTTTCCGGACAATGGACACGGGGTGGAATGCTGAACCAGGAGGTAAGCAGCCACCCTCGTGGGCCAGTCGCCCTTGTCCATTCGTCCAAGGGCGTCTTTGGCCGAGCGGACAGCGCGTTCCGCCCGGCCATTGCTGGCCGGATGATAGGGAGCAACGAGGGCATGCCTGATGCCTTGGGTGGCCAGGAAACCCTGGAACACGGTGGACGCAAACTGAGGACCATTGTCCGACACAACGACGTCCGGCAAGCCGTGGGTGGCAAACAGGCGCGTTAGTGCTCGGACAGTGGCCTCGGCTGTGGTGGAGGTCATGAGGATGAGCTCCACACAGCGCGAGTAAGCGTCCACCACAACCAGGAAAACCTGACCTCGGAAAGGCCCGGCGAAATCCAGGTGGAGGCGTGACCACGGGCCGCGGGGAATCTCCCACTCCCGCAGCGGGGCCTCCGGAGGCGCTGGACGGAAGACCTGGCAGGTCGAGCACCTGGCAACCCAGGTAGCTATCTCGTCGTCCAGACGGGGCCACCAGACATAGCTGCGCGCCAATGCCTTCATGCGCGCTATGCCAGGGTGGCCCTCATGGAGGCGAGACAGCACCTGGTCACGCAGAGTGGGTGGAATGATCACCCTGTCCCCCCACAGGAGGCACCCACTGTGAAGGGACAGCTCTAACTGCCTGGCCTTGTAGGGGCGGTGGCCGTCGGGCACCGGCCCCCCAGGCCACCCCCGCAAAACCCAGGTCATCACCTGGGAGAGGGTGGGGTCGGCCAGAGACGCTGCCGCCACATCGCCCGCAGAGAGCGGCAAGGCCAGGTCTGCAATGGCCAAAACAGACAGGCAAGGCACTGTCTGAGGGTCGGAGACGGGCAAGGGGCAGCGGCTGAGGGCATCAGCGTGCCCCAGCTGCTTGCCAGGGCGGTAGACTAGGGCATACGAGTATGCCGCTAGGAACTCCACCCAACGTGTCATCCGGGGTGACAGAATGGGAGGGGTCGGACGGTCACCGGCCAGAAGCCCAAGGAGCGGCTTGTGGTCAGTGAAGAGCGTGAAATGCCGTCCGTAGAGGTATTCGTGGAACTTTTTAACCCCGGACACAGCAGCCAGAGCCTCCTTGTCGATCTGGCTGTAGTTTCTCTCCGCTGGAGAGAGTGTCCGGGAATAAAAAGCTATGGGGGCTTCCGAGCCGTTGGGGAGGACGTGGCTCAGGACCGCCCCCAAACCCACGGGGGAGGCGTCACACGCCAGAGTCAGGGGCATCCTGTCACTATATTGGACTAGGACTGCCTCTGACGTCAGCATGTCTTTGACAGCCGCGAACGCATGCGCTTCGCCGCTGCCCCAGCGCCAGGCTGCCGATCGGTCGAGCAACCGATGCAGCGGCTCGGCTAGTGACGCCTTGTGCGGCAAAAATGGCGCGTAGAAATTTAAAAGCCCCAAGAACGACTGCAGCTCCGCCTTAGAGGCGGGGGTGGGGGCGTTCTTGATGGCTGCGACTTTAGTAGGGGTGGGGTGGATTCCGTGGGCATCAATGGAGAAGCCGAGGAAATCCACTTTAGGCACAGCAAATGAACATTTGCTGCGCTTTAATTTGAGACCCGCGCCCCTAAAACGGTCGAGGACCTTCCCCAGTACTTCGAGGAGTCCTGAGCGGCTGGATGCAGCGATCAGGACATCGTCGAAATAGGGTACAACGCCAGGGAGCCCATGGAGCAAACGCTCCATGAGGCTCTGGAAGATCCCCGGGGCCACGGAAACGCCAAATTGGAGGCGGCGGCAACGGAAAGCCCCACGGTGGGTGACGATAGTCTGCGCAGCCGCCGCTTCGTCATCCACCGGGAGCTGCTGGTAGGCCTGCGCCATATCCAGTTTCGCAAAAATACAGCCCTGCCCCAGGGAGTGGAGCAGGTGCTGTACGACAGGGACTGGATAGGGGTTTGCCTGAAGGGCCAAATTGATGGTTGACTTAAAATCGGCGCAGAGGCGTATGGAACCGTCGGCCTTCACAGGGACCACTATTGGGGTCTCCCAATGCGAGTAGTCAACAGGCTCCAATACGCCCTGCGCCAACAAGCGGTCAATCTCCTCATCAACTTTGGCCCTTAAGGCAAAAGGCACCCTGCGGGCCTTCAGCCTAATGGGAGCAACCTGGGGATCTAAATTAAGAGAGATGGGGGTGCCCTTGTATAGTCCCAGCTGGCCGTCAAAGACGTCCGCGTAGGCGGAGATGACAGCAGCTACGTCAGGGGGCGTGTCTGAGATGGAGTGCACCCCCTGCACGGAGAGACCAAGGGCGGGGAACCAATCTAGCCCCAGTAATGCGGGGAGGGGCTTCTCAACCACTAGGATTGGCAGGCACCCCGAAAACCCCCCGTATTCAACCCTGACTGTGTGACAGCCCAGGGTTGGGATAAGTGACCCCTGATAGTCTCTTAAAGCCACGGGGCTAGCAGACAACTGGCGTTTAAGGACGCCAGGGCAAAGTTTCTGAAAGTCTGCCCAGGCAATCAAGGAGCGGGACGAGCCGGAGTCCACCTCCATTACGCAAGGCGCGCCCTCAATGAGGACTGACGCCTTGATTCTGTCCGCACCTGCGGAGGCCTGGTAGATCGCCTCAGCAGGGGCGGCTGCTGGGCCTGGCTCCACGATGTAACAGCTGGCTTTCGATCGCGGCTGGCGACGGGGCTGCTGCTGCGGTCCGGCTGTCATCTGCTGGCCTGTGGCTCCCTGGGATGGTGGTGGTGGTAGCACAGCTCGGCAAACTTGGGCCAGGTGCCCTTTCTTCGAACACCGGCGGCAGATGGATGCCCGGAATGGGCAGGCGGACCGGTCGTGGCTGCCTCCGCAGCCAAGGCAGGCTGTCACAGTCTGGCGCGGAGGTCGCGGATTGCGGCGGCTCCGCAGCTCTGCCAGGCGAGCCACGAGTTCTTCCTCTTCCTCAGCCGGGCTCGGAATGGGCACCAGCTGATCAATGAGGCAGGTCTGCGCTGGGGAAGATTGAAACGGGTGGCGGTCCATCTCAGCGACGGATTGCTCCGACAACTCCGCCGCCCGTGCCTCAGCGACCGCTTCTGACAGGGTGATTTCTGGCCGAGCCAGGAGACGCCTCCTCAGCCGGCGGTCCCTGATGCCGCTCACGAATTGTTCCACCAAGTTGTCCTCCAAGTCTGGGAACTCGCAGGGTATGGCTGTGGTCCGCAAGGACTGGAGGAACTGGCTGACGTCTTCGTGCGGCTTCTGAACGCACTGACGGAAAGCGTACCGCCTGGTGATTTTCGATGGGGTCGGGGCGTAATGTCCCTTCAGCTTGGCCATCAGCGTGTCCCAGTCGAGGTCGTGGACTGGCACTGGGGCTGCCAACGCCCGGGCGGCGTTGAACATCGGGGTTCCGCAGCTACTGAGGAAGAAGCTGCACTTCTCCTCCATCGGGATACCCCGTTTCCCGTTGGCTCGCAGGAAACACTCAAAACGCTCCAAAAATCCCGTCCATCCCTCTCCCTCGGTTCCGAAGGGAGCGAACGGGGGAAGCGAAGACATTGCGGCTTGAAGTTGTGCGGCTCGGGGAGCTAAACTCAAGCGGCTGTGTAAAGAGGTCGGGTTCCGTCAGGGTCGTCGCCTCAGGAGGATCCCACCCTCGTCGCCAGTGAAGAAGTGTGGGGAAAGATGAGGCTTGACAACTGAGGAACGTCCAACTCTATTTTATTTGTAATAACAGCAAGTAGTCATACAGGAGAGAATCGCCCGTTCCTTAGCCTGACAGCTATTTAAGGGAGAGCTGTCAGGCCGAGGAACCAATCAGGAGATCAGATCAGCCCGCCTTCAGCCATGCCGCGCCTGATTGGCTAAGGCGCAGCATGGCTGTTGCTGGCTGACAACAGGGGGAATTCCCCGGTCGTAAGTCGGGGAGGGAAGAATACAATATGTTTGAGACCTCCGAGTGCACTGCCGCCTTCTGGCCAAACATGATCTGAACTTACAGACTGCATTAGATGAGACCCGAGCAATTGAGTTGTCTATTAAGTCTGCAGAACAGATCCAGGGAAAATCAAATTCTCAAACTGCAGGAAAGCACTTGACATACATCATGGAGATGCCAGCCCTAACAACATGGTGGATGATGACGATGAGATCCATTGGGTTAAGACTGGTCAAGCAAGAGGTCAGCAGGGTAAGCCCCAGTCAGTTCAGCCCAAATGCCCAGGGTGCCAGAGTAAGCATAGCATAGCAGACTACTGGTTTAAATCCACAGTTTGCCTTAGATGTGGGAATAGAGGGATCTGGCCAGAATATGCGGAACTGCCTTTACTGCCAATAGCTCTCCAGCTATCTCCCCGATAAGGACCAGTTCCTATGCGAACAAGCTTTCAAAATTCCAACCTCAGAGGAGAGAAATGTGTTTCTCTGTTCATGAGGAAGGTAGGGAAACAACAATTGATCAAATTGTCCACAAGGCAAAGGGCAAGATTTTGTCACTGTAGAGTTAGAGGGAATTCCGTGCCCCATGGAAGTTGACACAGGTTCAGCTGTCTCCATCGTTTTATGGAGTACAGTAAAAGGTGTCTGCATAAATTGTCCAAGGCTCAGCTGCAACCGTGCTTGTTGCGACTCAGGGATTTTCAGGGAAATCCTATTCTGTCAATAGGCAGTTATAGCTGCAGGGTTGCCCTTAAGCAGTTTTGCACAACATACATACATACATACTACATACATACATGCATACATACATACATACATACATACATACATACATCTTTCCACTAATTCAGAAATTAATCTTAATTACAGAAATAATTTAGCTATCTTCTGTAAGCTCTTTATCTACACTACATTCTTGAAAGTCCAGTTTTACAAAATTCTCATATCTTTGTCTTCTATATTGTTCTATCTGGGAGAACTCGGGTGGAGAGAAGGACTGAGGCAAGCCAGATCTCTTAATACTAACAGTTTATTGCTAACAGGTTGCCAATGTGGCATTTCACTATGCGCATGTCTCAGATAATGACAACACTGAGACCTTGCTTGACAGCTCTTTATATATGCCGGCTGTCAAGCAGGAACAAATCAGAACCGAGTATGGCACCCCTAGTGGAACCAGGAAACTTCCATACACAACATATATCTTTATTTTTTATTTCTATATTTCTGTAATCTCAATTACTTTATTTCACTATTGTCATTCTTTACAGAGCCAAACTCTTTTTTCTACAGATTTAAATCCATCTCCCTCAGATGGGTTCCTCTTTTCTACTTCTGTGCTGTCACAATCTTCACTTTTTTGTATGCCTTTTCTACTTGCTCCCTCTGAGGTAAATAGCTCACAATTTTTTTCCCCTCATGCCTGGTCTGAGGAAAGGAAATAAACACCTTTTTCCTCTCTCCCTCCCTCCTAGTTTTCTCAGATGCTGCCCTTTCTGGTTGCTTTTTTTTTTCTCTTCAGGATTATCTTCTGTTTGTCTCTTGACTTTGACCTCTGCTTTGACTCCATTTAGTCAGCCTCTCCTCTGTGAGGCCTAGGGCTGCAGAACTCCCAAGCAGCCATATTGTCTTCCCTCCTGCTCCTTGCCCCCTCCCCCATTCCCCCCTCCCCCGCTCTTTTTTGGTTTTTGTAACAAAAAAGAATTTCTGTTCTCTTAACTGGAAACCAGAAGCATTCTTGGAAAAATTATATCATGCCTGAGCTTGGTGGTTTGCTTTGGTATATGCTGGTCTGCTTTATTGTTTGCTGTTTAATTAAAGTGCCTTTAAGGGATCCTTGGTGTTCTCTGAGCTTGCTTGTTTTCTTGCAGAGGTTTCATTACCCAAACTAGACAGCATCATCAGTGCTAGTGTTATAAAAAACCCTCATTTCAGTCCTGAGCTACAAATATTCCCTTTAAAGTATATTTGAAATATTCTGTGGATATTTATACAGATTAATAAGCCCCAAAGGAAATACCTCGGCAACCAGGGAAAGAAAGCTAGGCTGTATTGTGTGCAACAGAGAGGGGAGAAAAATAAGATTATTAGATTAGAAAATTTAAAAAAAAACCTTAAGAGGGGAAAGGATTAATACAATCCAACAGCAGGCCACGAAAAGCAATACTTTCACTTTTGACAATTTTCATTTAAAAATATGTTGAAAGCATAGCTATCACTTTTGCATGTATTGCATTTAGATTTTTCTGTTCTATTGATAAAACAGGGCTAATTTGGTAATGCATAATGTATATAGTGATGGTGATGGTTCCCTAAGACCTCCAAAATGTGAAGAAGCAGATAGAGAAGGAGGCAGCATAAGCATTAATGACATATCAGCTTTGCAAGCTGCATTGGCTGCCACTTTGCTTCTGGCTGCAATTCAAGGTGCTGGTTGTTACCTATAAATCTATACATGGTGCAGGGTCACTTTACTTGAGTTTCTCCTATCTCCCATAGCATCTGTCTGGCCAATTTGCTCCTGCTAGCTTGGGCTGCTCCAGGTTCCTTTGGTTAAGCAATATTAACTATAGGGACCCCAGAAACGTGCTTTGTCTGTAGCCATGCCTGATTTATGAAATAAAGTTCCCTCCAAGCTCTGGATGGCTCTACCCTTGTTTAGAAGACAGCTCTTCACCCAGGCCTTTAGCAAGATAGAGTGGCTTGCTATTGTTTAATGTTTTATTTATTGTAATTTCTTTCATTGCTGTGAGCCACCCAGAGTCGTTAAGAGTCAGGTGCCAGACAAGTATAATAAAATTACATGTATATATGTGCATGTGTGTGTATGTGTATTTATGTATATACTTACATATACATATATGAGAGAAGAGAGAATTCTTAGCTTTTAACAGAAGGAGACTCAAACAGAAGGTGCATCAGAACAATTGCATGATTTTCAAAATGTATAAAGAGCATGTGGCTTAATTGCCGCTTTTCACAAGGTTTGATGCAATGTAGCTGATAAAAGCCAGAATATCAACTTAAAAAAGATAAAATACCATTTAACAGTGGTTTTAATCCTTTTAATCCTGTTGTTTTTCTCTTCCTAAATTAGAGGTATAGATAGGTTTTATGGGCACAGTAACATTCTTTTTTCATTTTTATGGCGTGTGAACTCTATATGTTAAGATATATTTAACTCAGTAACTTTATACCACCTTATTAAGCTTAGATTTTTTTAGGATAAAAGACAAATATGAAGGGGACTTAAGTTAGATTGTCATTAATTAATAGTTGATCATTTTCCCATAATAAAGCTAAGAAGCAGAGTTTCTGCTAATCTTATAGATCCCAAGAGATAAACTACACTAGCTTTTCTACCATAAGAGCTAAACCAATATCATACCTCTGTTGTCAGCACTGTGCCTGTAAGAGACCAGATGGGGTGGGACAAAGGAAGAACTTAAAAGAGTGTAGACCTGAGTATCAAAATAGCAATCATAATAATTGAATTAATATAAGGTTTCATTGCAGTAGAGTGGCCACGCATATATGATTTATGAAACACCTTAGCTATTTTGAGGCCATAAAGTTAAGGAAGATGAGTTGCATTCCACACATATTTTACTTCATATCAATTTTTCTTTCCTAGTGAAGTCAGTGCAGCTGAGCTTGCTAAAGAGAGAAGATTAACAAACCCCATCTGTGGCCAGTGACTACAAAGTGGTCACATTGTAGAAGCCAAAGTAGTCTAGTTTTCATGCCAAAGGCAGTTACAGTCACCAAAATTTATAGAAGCATATTGATTTCCAGCAAGATCTACATGCAGTACAAGTTTATATAGTACAGAAATCATAACATAACATCATAATTCCTTAGCTTTAGAGACATAAGCTCTTTCTAGGATTTGGCAGCAGCAAAAATTTCCAGATTTGGCTTTTTCTATACATCACTAGCCATTTTATTTAGTATTATTATTTTATTTAGCTTTATTTTACAAACTTCTTATAACATTTATTGGCAGTAATAGATTTATAATCTTTTAAATATTAAATTTCTAATCTTTTTCTTTTCTTTACCCTTCTCTTCCTGTCTGCAACTGTAACTCTTTATTCTTGTCAAATGAAATTCTTCCTAACAATAGAAGACAAGTTTTCATTGTGTTTCTGAAATGTTCCTGTGCTTCTAAATTCATTTTAGGACACTTTATTCCTTCTTCCCTAATTCCAAAGCACTATCATTTGCTAAAATGAATTATTTCTAATAATTCCCATTCCCCGCTTATTTTATTTTATTTATTATTTTGCTAAACTATCATAATTAATGAAAGGAAGATATACGTGCATGTGGAAGAAGAGACGTTATCCTTTTTGTTTTTGTTTTAAAAGTCCCTGAAAGGGAGAAATAGAAAGTTTTCTGAATTGTTTCTTCTCAATAATATAAAATTACATTTTAATCTATTTTGAATAAAATCTTTTTATATCTCAAGTGTTTGGTTTATATAGTTTGTCAAGTACTTGGTGTGTCCCAGAAACAAAAAAATAATAATTCTGAATTATAGACAGGAAAGTAGTATAATTTATTTTATGAAAGAATTTATGTAACCTAATTATCTAATCATCTGTTGCCTAAATACTGGGAGCATGATACTCATTCCTAGAGGAGTTTAATATGTAAGACAACAGAAGACCTAGGCAATACATGGCCTTTCATGAGTGCTATCAAATTACAAATTAATTTCTTATACAAATAAAATATTCTATTTATAAAGTCTGTGATTCAACTTACCACAAGTTGCTGTTTCATCTGACTGATCACCACAATCATCCTCTTGATCACACAACCATGAACGTGGAATACAACGTCCATTCCCACAGGAAAACTGATCTACTTGACATACTCTTGCTTGAATGATAAATTGATATTAAAATTACAGATCGGAGGTCAAATAAAATCTCCTTGAGTCATTCATATTCCTATATACTATATTTGCCATGCACTGTACATTTTGTTGCAATTTTATATGCTAGAAGCTTTTTTTAAATGCCATATGTATAAAATTCATATACCAAATAAGACAATTGTAATTTTTTTAGAAGATTTATTAAAATGTCAACATTAAAATGTCACTTCAATCTAATCTCTTCCTCTTCCTTTCTTCCTCTTTCTCAATGTCTCTATATGGGGAGCCAATTTGATGTATTAGTCACCTTCTCTGAGACCTAAGAAGGAGGCAATGACAAACCATATACATATGCATGTATATGTATATACATACATACAATATTATAAATATACTAAAGAAATAGAAGTAAATTAGAAATAAAGAAGGATATAGAAACATCAGCTAGACATTTTTCCTACTGAAAAAGGAAAGACTTTCAGATGGTACAAAAATGGGGGGGGGGATTAACTACATTAGAATATCTTTTTTTTAAACTTTATATCCTTTAGACACTCTTTAAATAATTGTCATGTCTCTATTGAGAATGTCTGCCTTACAGGTTAGTACTGAATATCAAACTGGAACAATGAGCAAAAACTATGAAATATATTTTAAGAGGGAAAAAAATGTAAAGCCCTTCACTTGGGTAAGAAAAATCACAGATATGAGTATAGGATGAAATGAACTACACTGGACAACAGTGGAGCACAAGTTGAATTATGAGGCAACAATGAGTGTAACTGCAAAAAAAGCAAATGCAATTTTGTACTGAATCAACAGAAATATATTGTTAAAACCAAGAAACGTAATGTTCCTGTCTTGCTGTTGCTCATGCAGTGCCTAGTAGATTGCATCCACTTCTTGATATCATAATTTAGGAAGGATATTGATAAACTGGAGCTGGTATAGTGGAAAGCAACCAAGAAGATAAAGAAGGAAAAGCTTATAAACTAAAGTTTCATATATATGTAGCCTACAGAAGAAAAAAAAAGACTGCAGAACGATATGATGATTGCTTTCAAAAATAGGAACTGCCAGAACAGAATTGTTCAGTTGTTCCAGAATGCATGACAAGAAACAATGGATTTCATTTTTGGTGGTAAATCATGAAGCTTTTTACAATAGTTAGAATTATTCAACAAGGGAAGAACCTGCCTCAGACACAAAAGAATCTACTTCATTGAAAATATTTAAAGAAAGGTACATGGCTATCTGGTGGATATCTCTAGAGTAGTGGGTTGGACTAGATACTTTCCAAGATCCAATTTTACAATTTATAATTATATGATAATTAGAAGAAACTAAAAAAAATCTTAATTAACAAGCCTAATTCTCTTATTTCTTGAGTAAAAAAGCAAGAGGAAGTTTAAGATTATATCCTAATAGAGAGCTGACATCACAATGACACGACATGCAATCTCGGAGCTCTGAGATCGTAGTCGACACTTTTGCTGCTGGACGGTCCATTTGCACCTAAACCATCCCGAAGAGACAGTGACAGGGAAGAGTATGTCTTGCTGATCTCAGGGACACCGCAAAGTCCCTGATTGATCCAAGAGAATATCTTCTTGCCGGCGACATAAGCACAGCCCCAAGCTGCTGAAGTTGGGACAGCTCCGCAACAGGAGGAAAGCGGAAAGAGAAAGTGTGTTCATCTGGTGAGGAAATCTTATTTTTATAAAAGACTGCCCAAAAAAGATTGAAGCTAAACTAAACTGGTAAAGAAAAGAAAAGAAACAGCAAAATTAAGCATTATTGGACCGTGTGTTATCCTTTTTTATTTTTTTATTTTTCTATGGATGGAAGTTTTGTAAACATTTGCTACTTTTTAAAGTGAAAGTATCAGTTTTTCTTCTTCTATTCCTTTTTTTTAACTTATGGATTAAATCTTTTCCTTTATTTCTACAATACTGGTTGCGATGGATTTTTTTTTTTCATTTAAGAATTTTGTTTCTTCTAAGCCTGAAACATAAAGAAGATATAAAAGGAATATAAAGGTGGTAGTAACCTTAGAGGGAAAAGAAGTTACACTGCCACTTGGAGGTGGAGGTTGAGTCCTGGAAACATTGTTTTTTTTCTTTTTTCTCTTTGATTATTTTGACCTTGCACTTCAAAAACTTCAGTTTGTTTATAGAAGAAATAAGGAGAAGAACATGGGTTGTTTATACAGTAGCTCTTTGGATGCTCTTTGGTAGCTGGAAAGAAGTGAAAACAAAACCTTGTTTTTAAACTAGAGTGGCAGTGTTTACTAACTGGAAGGATGGCACAAACACCAAAAAGTAACCATAACATTACAACAGATTATGTTTGAAATTCAAAAATTATTACAAACAACAGAGAGAGTTGACAAGAGATTGGAAAATATTGAAAATATAAATTGTAATGTGGTAAAACCTGATGGAAAAATGGAAGATATCCAGCAAATGGAAAAAGTGGAGGTTGGAGTTCTAAAAACCCAAGGGAAAAATGAACAAAGAGGCAAGATAATTGTGGATATTGACAGTGAACTGGGTGGGGTTGGAGATGGAAAGAGTGGAACATGGAAAGGGAAGATAGATGGAAAGGCACTCTACTCCAGATTTCAAGATATAGAAGAAGAAAAACTAATAATTGATGGACTTAAGGAGAGAAACTTTGACAGAAGCACTACTGATAACCAAAGATAAGCTGATTAAAGAAGCTGATGGAGGGTCTCGAGATTTTACAAGATATTTAACAAGCAACAAGTTGCGAAGAGAAGTCCACACAAATTTGATTAAGGAAATAACCAGAAGACTAATTCCACAAATGGCAAAAGAAATAGGATTACACTATTATTGGAAAGACACAGGTTGAGATATGAAAACTAATAACAAAACACTAGTTAAAGTTAGTTAAAATTAGAGCATTGTGTTAAAAATGAAGTGATAATGGATAAAGTTAGATAAATAATTGATAATGATAATGATGTATACATATGTATTGGTTTGATAAGAGGAAATTTGGTATAAATTTTAAATGGTGAAAAAAGGGGAAAAAGTAAGTTAAACTTAGTCAGACTATTGTTAAATAAATGACTGATAATGATAATAATGTAATATTTGTATTGACATGATAAAAGGGAAATGGGATATAAATTGTAAACAGTGATTAAGAAAAGAGGTCCAAAAATTTTGTTATCAAACATAATTAATTTTTATTTTGAATGTGTTATAAAGATATAATGTTGGATGATATTGAAAATAGACAATGGAATGCCATTATGTGGTTTTGTTTTAAACTTTGGAATATTTGTTATAAAGGGATGTTAAAACAACTATAGTCATATGAAGGATGAGGTATGATGATAGTAATATATATATATAAATATATCTGATGTAAAATATATAACTTGATATGAATAATAGGTGATGATGGTGGAAGGGATGCACGAAAGTTCTTTGTAACCAATTGGCACACTTTTTACAATTTGTAATGGAAGATGTTTTATGGTGTTCGTTGTGTCTTGTTTGTTTGTGTTTATTCAAAAATAAAAATCATTAAAAAATATTATATCCTAATTATCTAGTCTTAATAAGCTTGGGAATTCTTATCTTTTTAACAAAAAATAATAATCCTCTCATCAAAATGAAGATGCTAAATGATGGTGAGAAAGGAATTCAGGAAATAGTGAGAGAAACTGCCTGAGAGCAAATCCAATAAAAAAAATTGAATAGACACCATCAGAGTTCTTCATTTACTGACTGACAGACTGATTGACTGACTGACTGACTTACTCTTATCTATCTATTTATCTATCTATCTATCTATCTATCTATCTATCTATCTATCTATCTATCTATCTATCTATCATCTATATCTATCTATCATCTATATCTATCTATTATCTGTCTGTCTGTCTGTCTGTCTGTCTGTCTGTCTACCATATGTCATACAATCTTAGGGAAATTTACAAATGCTAGACACAATGCAGTCCTAAATTGCTAGTTCATTCTGTTCAGCCCTTGCATGCCTATCCTAGGTGCACTACGGGGGGCAAACTAGCTTATACCATTTGACTAGTGGCACTCAGGTTGCTGACTCTTCTGGGCTCATCCAAGAGTTTCACTTCGTATTGTGTTGCATTTCCTTATGTCTGGCCAGGTCCAGTGCCAGCTTCCCCTCCCTGCACACATGAATGCAGCTAAGTTTTCTCCACTGAAGTGGTACTCATTTATCTACTTGCAATATTGCATGCTTTCGAACTGCTGGACAGACAGGAGCTGACCTCGTCTCACAGAGCTGGACTCAAATTGCTGGAATAGACACCAGTTCTTGCCAGCAGTTCTAGTATCATTAAGCCACTGTGCCATAAGGACACAATGAGCAGTGCCATCTCATTGACACTGATTAGGAAGTAAAATCTCCTGATTTTATACAGTTCAATTTAGCTCTTGGGTAAGACTTGACAGATTTGTCATGGCCACAGTTCAGCTAGATAAGAATCTTAATTGCAACAAAAAATGAAGCCAAATGAAACATTCAGCTTTCCATTCCATTTCCCCTCTTTTAAAATAATAATAACAATGCCTTTAAATCAGTTTTGACTCCTAGAAACTACATGAACTAGTCCTTGCAGTTTTCTTGCCAAGGTTTTTCAGAAATGGTTTTGCCATTGCCTCTTCCAAGGGCTAAGAGTGACTGGCCCAATGTCACCCAGCTAGCTTGGTACCTAAGGAAGGACTAGAACTCTCATTCTCCCAGTTTCTAGCCTCATACCTTAACCAAACTGTCTTTCTCTTAAAATTACATTTTGTTAAATCCATAGATTTTTATTTCCATCCTTCCCATGAGTCCAACCAATTACTGAGTGTTTCCATAACTACCATCTTTAGCCTGGAAGTCTCTTGTGCATGTTATTCTGCAGAGCTGCCAAGATTGAAATGTGTTATACAGAGAGAATACGGTTAATAATTATTAGGTCTTTTCATTACCAAATGCTTACATGGCAATTAATCTATGGCCTGACTCATAACAGTATCTCACAACCAGTGACGTGCAGTCAGGTGAGGCAAGTGAGGCACAGCCTCACCATTCTCATCATGAAAAAAAAAAGTAAAAGGAAAAAGCTGAGCTAGTTGCTGCCTCACCGTGGATGACTCTGCTTAACCTCACTGGTGCTCTCCATCCCCAAGTGTAGTGACTTCCTCCCCAGGCCCCCATTCATTTATCTCTCTCACACACACAGCTGGATAAAAATATATAAAAATCTAGCCCAGCTTCACTGATTACAAGTTTGAAAAGGCAACGTGGCTGCAATCAAACTACACTTGGGGAGGGAGAGCACAAGCGAGCACTGAGGAGACCACAGGAGGAGGCAGGAAGCCAGGCAAAGAGCCATGCTGTAGTACACACACTTCCCCCCAGCCTCTTTCTTTTGGAAGGCTTGGCTCGGCTCCCCTCCGGCTTCTCTGCCTCTCCTCTCACCCCAGCCTGCCAGCAGGAGGTGGTGGGTGGGCTTTATTGTGTTCCAGGCATTTCCCACCCAGACAGCAGGCTGCATTTGCAATGGTGGAGGTGTTTGGGAAAGGCAGCAGGGGAATGGGGGGGATGGCAGAGGAGTTGCTTTCAAGCCTCTGGAAAAGATATCCAATCCAACTTTTGTGTGTGTGGGCGGGCTTTGTTTGAGAGTGAGTGAGAGAGGGAAGGGGTAGGAGAGATAGTCCAATCCAACTTGTGTGTGTGTGTGTGTGTGTTTGAGAGAGGGGAAGGAAGGGAGAGAGGGAGGAAGGAGGGGAAGGAGAAGAAAAAGAAAAAGAAAGAAGGAGCAAAGGAGAAAAACAAATGCTGTCACTTTAAATTGGAACTGAGCATGCCTGGCTGTGGAATTCTGGGAGTTGAAGTCCACAAGTCTAAAAATATTTGAAACCCAGCACTGTGTCAGTGCCTCACCAGTCAAAAACCTCACCGCACGTCACTGCTCACAACATACCTGCTAAATGTCAAACTCCAGAAGGGAGTGTGCAAGGGAGAAAAACATATGCTTCTACTAGACCAATAATGAGTTAGTCCATATGGACAGGTGAAATTACTTAGTAAAGTAGAGACAATTAACAAGATTAGGTAAAACAGCACCCATGTTAGAAATTTTATTTAAAATTGATGGTAACCAGTAATGGCTTGGCTTACTTCAAAGCAAAATTTTAGATCCGAGCATATTCAACAGAGGCTTAAAATCAAACATAATCAACAGGAAATATGCTTGATTTGTTTTATCATTTCTCTTTACCTGCACAAGTCTCATTTGATTCATCTTCATTGTTACCACAATCATTTGCTCCGTCACAAAGCCATCTCTTAGGGATGCATCGGTTATTATGGCATTTAAATTGATTGTCAGGACAACTATGATTAACTGGAAGACATAATGATACCTTTTATATTCAGCAACAACCATTACAATCCACTGTAAATATGTCTTATATTAAATTGTGTACACTGAAAAAAGAGACAATAAATGTTTAGCATTTTAATTTTTTAAAAAAATCTTAAAGCAAGCTATGAAACCAGTGATAAAAAAAATATCCCCTACTATAAGGAGACCAGAAAACAAATAAATCAAAGGACACAAGCTTTAAGTTAATATGGAGGAGATACAACATTTTAAGTCCACAAAGGGCTTAATTATACTTAACCTTGTGTTGGATGGTATTGATCCTCTATGGATGATTTCTATTTTTGATCTCTTTCTCTGGTCATGCTAATCTAATTTTTCACTAATGCTTTCATTCTTCATTTAAATGCTTTACTTTCTTCCAATCAAAACTTCTCTCTCTCTCTCTCTCTCTCTCTCTCTCTCTCTCTCTCTCTCTCTCTCTCTCCCTCCCTCCCTCCCTCCCTCCCTCCCTCCCTCTTTAGATATAGATAGATAGATAGATAGATAGATAGATAGATAGATAGATAGATACACACATACACATACACAGAGAGAGAGATACATGCATACATACATATACACATACATATATACAGCATCTGCTAAGTAGAGACGTACCATCAAATAGTATGCTAGAATTAAGTATAAGTATTAAGTATAATCTTTATTGTCATTGTACTTAAATACAACGAAATTGGTTTTAACCTCACTGGTGCAAAATTATAACAGAAACGAAAAAAGAAAGAAAAAAAAAACTATCGTGTGCATTGAATGATTGTGGTTGTATTTAAAAGTCTCACAGCCCAAGGATAGAAACTATCTTTAAACCTGTTTGTCCGGCTGGCTATACTTTGATGACCAGGGTGTGAATCATCTCTGAGTATCTTCCTTACTCTTCTAAAGCAGCGAGATCTGGCAATGTCATCCAGTTGTGTCAGAGGGCAACCAATGGTTTCTTGTGCCAAATTGATCACTCTCTGTAGTGCCTTCCTGTCTGCAGCTGTTAAACCAGCATACCATACCGTAATACAATATGTGAGGACACTTTCTATGGTGGACCGATAGAAAGAGGTCATCAGCCGTTGTTCCACCTGATTTTTTCGCAGGACTCTACGGAAATGAAGTCTCTGTTGGGCCTTTCCAATCACCCGAGATGTGTTGTTTTTCCAGGTGAGATCTTTAAATTCCAAGAATTTAAAAGAGGAAACCCTCTCCACACAGCCCCCCTCGATATACAGTGGGGCAGGCTCCTCTCTGTGCTTCTGGAAATCTAGCACCATCTCCTTTGTCTTACTAGTATTTAGATGTAAGTTGTTTCTTGAGCATCATGCAGATACCTTCTGGACTTCTTCCCTGTATGCTGATTCACCCCCTCCAGTTATGAGACCCAGCACTGTTGTGTCATCTGCAAACTTTATTATGATGTTGGATGGATCAGAGGAGATGCAGTCATATGTATACAGCGAGTACAGGTATTGGCTGAGCACAGAGTCCTGAAGGGAGCCTGTGCTGAGCTTCAGTGTGGAAGATGTAAAGGACCCAACCCTTACTGTTTGTGGATGATCTGTCAGGAAGTCTTTGATCCATTCACAAGTGTGGAGAGAGAAATTCAGGTCAGTCAACTTTTCAATGAGAATTCCTGGTAAGATGGTGTTAAAGGCCGAACTATAGTCTATAAAAAGCATTGACATAATTCCCAGATTTCTCAAGGTGGCTCAGTGCAATATGTAGAGCAATGGTGATGGCATCCACTGTCGACTTGTTGCTTCTATAAGCAAACTGGTGTTGATCAAAATTTGGTGGAAGACAGGACCTGAGGTGTTGTAGGACCAGTCTCTCAAAGCACTTCATCACTATAGATATCAGTGCAATGGATCTATAGTCATTTAAGCTTTTTATGGCTGCTTTCTTCGGAACTGGGAAAATTGTGGCTGCTTTCAAGCATGATGGGACTCTAGCCTGTTGCAGGGAGAGGTTAAAAATCCTTGTCAGGACCCCTGTTAATTGGTCAGCAGAGGTTTTTACCACTTTCCCCAACACCCCATTTGGACCTGCAGCTTTGTTGGGATTTACAGCCTTCAGTTCAGCTCTCACTTGATCTTCATCCAGGGTGAGTGGCTGGAGGTCAGAGGGCCTTTGAGCTAGTGCCACAGAGACTGATCTTTTGACCTCAAAGCGGGTGAAGAAGCTATTTTGCTCCTCTACTAGCAGGGCATTAGCATTGACTATTTTTTCGTATTGCCCTTATAGTTGGTTAGGTGTTGTAGCCCCTGCCACACCTGTCTTGAGTTATTCTCTTCCAGATACTTCTCTACCTTTTGTTTGTATTTCTGTTTAGCCGCCTTAATGCCTTCTCAAGTTTGCCCTGGCTTCATTGTATTTGTCTTCGTTTCCTGCCTTGAAGGTGGAGTTTCGGGCTCTCAGAAGTGATTGTACCTCTGCTGACACCCAGGGTTTACAATTACTGTAAACTCTGATGTGCTTATTCACTGTTACATTGTCTGTGCATGTTTTAATATATGAGAGTACAGTGTCAATGAATTCTTGCAGCTCCAAATGTTCAAATATACTCCACTCGGTAGTCTCAAACAGTCCTGCAACTGGCAGAGTGCTCCCTCCGGCCAGATTTTGACAGTTTTCAAGACTGGTTGTATCCTTTTCCTAAGGGGGATATACTTTGGGCACAGTAGCAGAGAGATGTGGTCAGACATACCCAGATGGGAGAGGGGGATTGCTCTATATGCCTGTCTTAAGTTTGAGTACATATGGTCTAGAGCAGTGTTTCTCAAACTTGGCGACTTTAAGTCCTGTGGACTTCAACTCCCAGAATCCCCCAGCCAGCATAGCTGGCTGGGGAATTCTGGGAGTTGAAGTCCACAGGACTTAAAGTCGCCAAGTTTGAGAAACACTGCTCTAGAGTATTCTTACGTCTGGTGGTACACTGTACATACTGCACAAACTTAGGGAGAACAGACTTTAGACTGGCTTGATTAAAATCCCCAGCCACAATAAAAGCGCCCTCACAACAATCCCTATAGATGGCTTAAAAAGGCTCAGCATTGATATAGGTCTGATACATAACACTATGGAACTGCACTATCTCATCTCATTATAACTTTTTTAAAAGTTGGAAAAAGTTTAAAACTTCATGGAAACAAAGGTGCTGCACACTGGTGCTGTCATATATTACGTAAGTAATTGCCATTTCTGAAACACCTGAAAAAATACAATACTATTGTTTGTGTTGTGATTTCCTTTGGCTTATTTAACATGTTATAAAAGTGTAAAAAAATATCCTTTTCCAAACCTATGTCTATTTTTCAGACTCCTTAAAATATTACCAAGAAGCATTGAAATATTTAGCATTTTTCTGCAAGTAATTCTATCCTCAATATATTTAAATTGATTATCTTTATTTGTAAGCAGAGTTTGCATCTGGCCCAGCAACAAAACAAGGTCAGAGGGCATTTGATCAAAGCAAACACATTAGATTTTTAAATCAGTGGCATTATTCATGTTCTGTAGCAGTGCTCTTCCAGTAGAATATAAAGCCAATGTACGCCTACGCAGCCCAATAATTACATGATTTATTTTCATGTTTATTTTATTTTCATTCCCTTTAGATGTTTACATTTTTTGAATACATTATATCTAAACTCTCATAACAGCAGCTGAAACAAATAGGAACTAGAGATCATATTATTCACAGATACTTACAACATATGTCTGAATGCTCATCAGAGCCGTCCAGGCAATCATCATCACCATCACATCGCCAACCATCTTGGATGCAGCGTTTGTTCCTGCACTGAAATTCACCCTCTTTGCATAACTTAGGTAATACTTCTTCAGAATTAACTAAAGGGACAAAGATACTATTATGTTCCGGGTGAAGTTACATAACAGATACAAATAGGACACATTATTGTTAATAGAAGCCTATTATTATTATTATTATTATTATTATTATTATTATTATTATTATTATTATTATTATTATTATTATTATTATTATTATTATTGCAATGAAGATTTTTAAATGTTTCAATTCTTAGCAAAGATTTCAAATTCAAAATAATTCTACTTGGTGGTCCCTAGAAGCACATATAGCTGACTTATTTAATTGTTTTCAGCTACATCTATAACAGCTATATCTGTTTTGCTTTTAATTATTTGTTTATTTACAGGTAGTCTTCGACTTACAACAGTTTGCTTAGTGACCATTCAAAGTTACAAATGGCACTTTAAAAAGTGACTTGTAACCATTTTTCACACCTAAGACCATGGCAGTATCCCGATGGTCACATGATTTACATTTGGATGCTTCAATCACATTTATGACTGTTGCAGTGTCCCAGGGTCACATGATCACCTTTTGCAAGCTTCTGACAATCAAAGTCAATGGGGAAGCCAGACTCACTTAACAATTGTGTTACTAAGTTAACAACTGCAGTGATTCACTTGACAAATGTGGCAAGAAAAGTCATAAAATGGGGCAAAACTCAACAAACTTTTCATTCACATACATTTTGGGCTCAGTTGTGGTCATAAGTTGAAGACTATCTGTACTTGGTAACATTTTCCTATGAGGTTAAGCTTTTGTCAAACTATTGCTATTTTCTTAAAGGGTTACACAGAATTACTTCAGTACATCACATCGATAAACCTACGGTGGCCTTAACAACTCGCTAAAAGAATGCAAATGATCAGCTGTCTGCAAGGAGTGTAAATCCTTTCATTCTTCACCATCCAGTCAGAGTTGAAGAAACTTCTTGGATGAGAAGTGGAATATCTTCAAAGAAAAACAAAACATCCATTTTCCTCTTGAAAAAAAGCACTTTTGGGACAACCATGACCTGAGAATCTCCATAGACATACTTCAGGACATGCTTTGAGACTCTCAAAAGCATTATCAGGGCTGCTAATTTGTGCTCTTCCCCTTTGCACTGAGACCAGAATATTAGTGATATTATATGCCCACACCAGTGGAAGCTCCAGTGTGAGTATAAGTGATTGGTGATTGTGGCCATTGTATTACACCTCACTTTGCTTTGTTTTTGTTTGGTTTTAATGAAACATTCGCTTTTATTGTTGGCAGTGATGGTCCACCAGAAGGGTTTTTTTTTTAAGGCCATATAAATTGGATCAATCAATCTGCTATTCAAGAACTTGGGAAATATTAATACTATAATTACTTGTACACTGAAGAACAAGATATATGTTCCTCAAGCTAAAAATAAATATTTTGACTAAAACATGTATCTGTTATTTCATCTTCAATTTAGTTTGGATTTAAAATAGCTTAGGGGGAAACATATCATTAAGTTTGTTTCATGTTAGCAAACAAATCTGTAATTGCATTACAAAGATATTAAAGGGAATACCTTTTCCTTTAATTATGTTACCATTTGTGTCATTTTACATACATCACAAAATTTGTTGATCTTAGATACATACTGATTCATCCAATAACTAACACATATGATAAAAGTAAAGATGCTCTCATGTTGAGCTCTTCTAGTAACTACATCACTGTAGTTTTGTGGACAATAATATAAACATGGTTTATTATTATTTTCAACAGGATTTTTAGAAGTACTTATTTATTCCAGTACGTTATGATATCCCAGGTTCTTGGAATAAATGTGATGTATATGAAGACCAATACCAGCTAAAGAACTGGCAGCGATGACTTCACATTATGTATAAAATAAGGATTTGTTAGTATTGGATAGACAATTAGGTCAATTTGTGTTTAGCTGTATAGGTCAGCTGAACATAAAATCAAAAAGGCTAAAATTATACGTATGTCTATTATTTATTTTACATATGCACAAATTTCATGGAACTTTTAAGATATTGGGAAGATTGTGTCCCAAATAAATCACCTTTAATGACCCTGTAATCCCTGGGTGTCAAACTCGTGCTGTCATGTTGCCGTCACATGACATATTATGATGTTTTTTCCCTTTGCGGAACTGGGGTGTGTGGCCTGCGCATGATGCATCCAGCCCATGGGCTTGAAACCCTTGCTGTAGTCCCTTAATTTGGGGTAGAGTCAATGAGATTGGATGGAACTAAGCATTTACCAGCCAGATGCCTGTAAGATTGCATCCAAAGCGAAGGGAGGACACTTCAACTATCTATTTAAAATACATAGGAAGAAAATCCTTAAGAAACTTTTAAAAATCATATTTATAATGCTATTTTTGGATCTCACTGAGTCCTGCTAATGATAACTGAAAAACGTACACCGCGAAGAGGAGTTAGCAAGTATCAATGAAATAATGAGTGTGTCAACTTTTAGATATTATTATCTTATTTTCTTTGCAACATACTTCTAAGCCAAGAGAGAAACAATCTCAATAAGGCCACACTCTTGTGTAAAAAATAAGGAAAGGAGAAAGAGAAACAGGATTCCTTCAACTTATTTTTCACTCCAGGCAGCTGCCTGGACAGATTCCTACAGTTTGGCTTGTTATTGCTTCCTTCCTAGAGCTGGAGATTTACTTGCCCAAAATGACTTTGATTTTGAGGTAGGAGTAAGAACTCACTATATTTCACTTTCTAGCCTGATCCTTTCATAATTAATCCTGTGTCCAGCTCTGGAGGACACACTGGCAACTTTAGCTTTTCAAAGGAAAGGGAAGGGAAGGGAAGGGAAGGGAAAGGGAAATGAAAAAAAAATACTGCTTTTCACTTTTTAAAGTCAAATTATCTAACTTAAATTACAACTGAGGTAATTTAATCTTCATTAAATACTAGATACAGTAGTAAGGTGCGATTCACCCTTCACAGTTTTGTGCTTCTGCTGTGCCTTTCTGCATTTGGCTTTTAAAGCAAGTGGTTCACAACTTGGGGAGTCTCCTAGTTTAATTGCTATTAATGGGAAGATAGAGGCAGTGTCCAGGATGTCTTTACACAACTCTGGCTGGTGCTCCAGTTGCATCTCTATGTCAATCCTTTTTACCTTCTCATTATGAGCAGAAGAATGCTGGAGGTGAGCAGAAGGATTGTGGGTGATGTTATAAGTAGAGGAAGAAAGCTTTTTCAGCCTTCCGCTATTTAAAAAAAAAGATTCTTTGTAAAAAAAAAAGTTTTATCCACATGTGAATTTCTCATAGATGAGAAATAAGTAATTAAGCAATTGTCATTCTGAATTTCTATTCCATTTCTCAGAAGAATTTCCTTTACATCACATGATTTCCCGAGAGAATGAAAGCTGCTTAATGCAAAATGCTGGGCTTCTTATCTGATTGATGTTCATGAATCCTGTTCTTTTTATACTGTATCGTTATTACTCTGACTATCTTTCCTACAGGAGGAATACAAAATTTTCTCATGAAGATCATACACATGCAGGTTGTACTGTTTTCTTCCAAATGATGATTATCAGCACAAGCACACATTCTGCCTCCAGGTATCGCTAAACACAGGGTACTGCAGCCTCCATTATTAATACGGCATGCGTTGTCACCTGGAATTTAAAAAAGAAAAAAGCAACCTTAAATAAAAATATCCGAAAGCAACATGATGAAAAGCTGGGTACAAAAACATGAGAAAATTCTCTACAGGCATAACTGTTTGGATCAATGCACTTTCCTACAGTCTTATCTTTTACACTTGTAATCCACAGGGAAACACTCTGAATCAAACTTATTTGTTTTATTTGCCCCTCAACCTTCCTCTTTGTCCATGATCAGAAAGACTATCATATTTTGTACGAAAGTATTTCTTTTTTAAAAACAGACAAACAAATTTAACTAATTTTTGTTATTAGAACAAATAGGACAGGTCAAGAGGGTTAGTTTACACCTCATGGAGATTTCAGTGGAATCACTAACAGGATGATTAAGCAAGAAGATTAAATTCTCAGACTCTCAATATATCACCCCCTCCTGCCTGCAGCTGTTGAGACATTTCCAAAGATGAATTGATGCAAGAATGCCACCATATAGCATTCATAAATAAATAAATAAACAAACGTATCAAGGAAAATGAAATACATTGCTGGTTCATTTACATTCTTTTTTTATCACTTTAAGTATGATAGAATATTTGAAAAATGAATGGGGAAGAATTGACTTCTTAAATATGTAGTGAAACAGGGAAAATGCAATGTATTATTGCCTATCTTAGTTGAGAGTTATAGTACAGAAATATACACAGAAATGGCATCAACATCTATGGCTTTTTTAAAAAAATGTATTATATGTTGTTAGTGTTTTCACTAAATTCTACCTGAATCTAGTTTGGAGATTAAAATTGACATTTCTGTTCTGTTCTTAGAACATCTAAGAAATTTGAAGAACAATGTGTCATACATCCAAGTCACAACATTCAGGCCAAATTCAATAATGTTTTTCTTTTTTGTCCCCTGAGGAAGAACATTTCAAGAGCATCCGTGAAAGTTCAGAAGAATGTCTAGCATTAGTTTGACAAAATAGCTAAACCTGACTGAAAGCCTTTCTCATTGTTTGGAACTTGCCCAATTAATTGCACAAACCAAATGTTAGAGAGTCCTTAGATATTTACAAGCTCCATAATACTATTTAGCTTAACTATTTAGCTAATCAGCACTGTGTCAATAAGGCTTAATTTAGATTGTTCTATTCACTATTGACTATTAGTGTGAAGCACAGCTGCTAGGTATATCCATATTGATTCAACTTTATTACTTAGCCTTAAAATCAATATGACTATCAGAAGCTTCATAATAGTTGTTAGGCAACACTGATTGCATTTTCATATTCATTTATGTACCACTACCATTGCCTCAGACATGATCAGTGTGAGACACAAGTACATGTATGTATACTTGCTTATATGCATCTCTTGTTAATTTTGCCTTACCTTTATATCTATCTTTCTGCCATCCCAATAATATTTCCCATGTTCTATCTAAATTTAAATTATATGTTCATTGAATGAGGGTCCTGTATCACATTCATTATTTACAAAATCAACAGCATTGTTGGGTTTGGGTTGTTTTGTTTTGAGTCTTAGACAAGATGCCCTCCAAGCTTTTAATGTTATGTGTGTCTGTAGACCTTCCTTCTCACACATATTCACATACAAAAACAATAACCTTCCTGGGGATTTCAGGAAAAGAAGGAAATAAATGAAGTCAATCATCCTACCAAATGGGGACCAAAGGCATTGTGTAAAAATTCTTCATGACCGTAACGAACTAAATTCCAGTCTATTTTTTAAAGAATTACTGATAGTCAATGAATTCTCCAGGTCTTACATTCTACTCAGACCTTTGTTCAATTATTCATATTATTCAGACTACTGATGCTCTATTATTTAGAAAAGCTTTGTGTACAATAGATCTGGGAATGTACTGTATATTTATAGTGTTAATAATTGTATGCAATTGGGATATTTTTTCTAAGGAAGAGAGTAGTGTTTCATATAAAATTCTCAATATGGGGAAAACAATGAATTGCAGTAGACCCTTATGAAAACAGAGGTTAATTTATTATACCATAATTGGAGGTTGTTTTTTTTTTTCACTAGGAAATGCCTGATATCAAAAGGAAGAGTAGTACATAACTTCTACTCCTTAACATCAAACATCATTCATAACATTTTTTTATAAAAGTTTAAAAAAAAATTTCAAAACAAACACAACACATAAAATCCTCCTTCTTTACATACTGTAGAAAGTGTATCAGTTGGTTACAAAAGACTTTCGTGCAGCTCTTCCACAGTCATCAACCATAATTCATATTAACTCAAGTATTTTAACTCAGGTATATTTATACATGTTACCAGCATCATACCTCCTTTTTCATGTGACTATAATTGTTTAAATGCCCTTCATCATAAAATATACCAAGATTTAAAACATAACCACATACTGGCATTTCATTTGCTATTTCTAATATCCTCCAATAACACTGAATCCTTATGGCCTATTCTAGCTAAACATCCATAATATTTAATAGCAAAATTTTCTAATCCTTCTTTCCAAATCACTGTTTATAATTTACATCCCGTTTCCTTATGTTGTACACATACATACATACATACATACATACATACATACATACATATATTATTATTATCATTATCCCTCCTTTGTTTGACTATATCCTGCATCATATCATTTCCCCCCTAATAATCAAGACTAAACTGAATCTAACTTAATTCTTTTTTTTAATTAACATTTATATATAATCCAAAAGGGTTTCTAATCTTCCTTTCATGGGTACCATTCAATATTCATATCCAGTTATTGCTTATTATAACACTACACATTGTATACATTATTATAATTATCAATTATTTATTTAACTATACCTATTGTCACTAAATTTCACTAAGTTTAGCTAGTTTTAAATTATACTCTTCCATCTATCAACTTGTATCTTTCCAGTAGCAAAACAGTCTCATATCTTCTGCCATTTGTGGTGTCAGTCCTCTAATCATCTCCTTAATCAACTTTGTATGGACTCCTCTTAGCAACTCTTTGCTTATAAAATCTCTCATGTAATTTTGATGCCCTTCTTCTGTTTCCTTAATAAGCTTATCTTTGATTGCCGGTAGTGTTATCAATGATATTGCTAATAAAATTTTTCTCTTTAAATACATAAATTATTTTGTTTTCTCTTCTTCTGTATCTTGCCATCTGGGGTAGATTTCCCCTCCATTTAATTCCTCTTTCAGTATTCCACTCTTTCACTTTTCAGAGACAAACCAATCACTATAAATATCAGCCATTTTAATTTCTTTATATTCATTTTCCTCTTCGATTTTTAGGATTTTAACTACCACTTTTTCTATTTGATTAGCATCTTCTTCATCATATTTTGCTGTTAGGTGCACTAAGACTTCCAACTTCTTCTCTATCCTCTCACGTGTATCTGATAATTTCTGTATTTCTGAGTGTATCTTTTGCAGACTTAAAACTTCTTTCTGCTGTTGAAATTGTGCCATTATCTTCAGCTAACAAACACTTCTGCTCTATCTTAGAAGGTTTTAACAGGATTAAGCATAGATTCACAATAACATTTCATCTTTCTCTGGTTAAAAATATACTTCAAAGGAACATCTGTGTGTTTTTTCTTTTTATCACTCTTTATAAACAAGCTGTGACACCTTGAAGTACCAAGCCAGGTTAATCAGTGAAAAAAGTGTTTCGTTTCCAATACACAAACCTCCAGCCTCCGAGTAGCAATGTTACAATGTTACAATTTCTTTGTTTCTTTTTGTATCTTTTTTGTATTTCAAGTTTTAAAAAAAAGTCTGATTCTTAAATGAGTTAGAAAAACACCTACAGTAATGAAAGAGGAGAATTTTAGTCCATAGATTACAAAGAATTGTAAAAGAAAAAAAATAGAAGGAAACTTAATCCATTCGCTTTAAAAGGCTTGCATAAATTCCATCCGTGAAGATAGCGTTTAAAAAGTAAGATAACCCATGTCCAAAACCAGTGCAAATTTACTTCCGCCACTTATTTCCTCTGTTCTCCAATTTAATTTTTTTTTTTTTTTGGTAGGCAGTCACTTTTAAAGCAGTAAAAATTCATCACCGGCTGGAAACACTTTCTCTTTCCATATCCTTCTGTTTTGGAGCCTCCCCGACTTCATCAGACAAATGGCTGGATTTTTTGTCACCGGCTTGAAGAACTTCTCTTGGATCAATCAGGTACTTTGCGATGTTCCTGAGATCAGCAAGACATATTCTACTTGTTCACCGTCTCTGCGGGACGGTTTAGGTCTGTTTGGACCACCCAAAAGTATCGACTAATCAGAGCATTGAGATTGCATGTCGTGTTGTCGTGACTTTGGTTCCTCCCACCCATCATTCATAACATTTTGTATATTGGTTTAATGCATCTTAATTTCTAAAACCTGGAATCATTATATTGCAGATCATAGAAATACAATGCTTACTACTGCTGCCACAGTACAAACCATATTTTTATTTTTATTTTTAATGTTGCCTTTTAACACAAATGTTTTTAATGTTGCCTTTTAACACAAATATAAAAAGGCAACATTAAAAATAAAAATATGGTTTTCTGCCTGCATGGTCTTCTGTGATGAGCCGAAGGACAGAAAGAGGGAGTAGTGACCTTCCTCCCATATTTAGGCATACCAGGGGTTGTAACACAAATACATACCTATTTCCCCGGCTCAACTGATAAGGAGGCGAGCCTGTGGCTTAGTGGCTAAGACTCCTGCCTAAGATATAATACAGCCCAGGTTCAAATCCCAGTAAGGGTATGGCTAGCTGATGAGAGCTAATTAGCTCGAAATAGATCTATACTAGTCTCCCTTTATTTATTTATCAGTACAAATACAACATATATATAAAAAGGCAACATTAAAAATAAAAATATGGTTTTTCTGCCTGCATGGTCTTTGTGATAAGCCGAAGGACAGAAAGAGGGAGTAGTGACCTTCCTCCCATATTTAGTCATACCAGGGGTTGTAACACAAATACATACCTATTTCCCTGGCTCAACTGATAAGGAACAGAGCCCGTGGCTTAGTGGCTAAAACTCCTGCCTAAGATATATACAGCCTGGGTTCTAATCCCAGTAAGGGTATGGCTAGCTGATGAGAGCTAATTAGCTCGAAATAGATCTATACTAGTCTCCCTTTATTTATTTATCAGTACAAATACAACATATATATAAAAAGGCAACATTAAAAATAAAAATATGGTTTTCTGCCTGCATGGTCTTTGTGATAAGCCGAAGGACAGAAAGAGGGAGTAGTGACCTTCCTCCCATATTTAGTCATACCAGGGGTTGTAACACAAATACATATATATGTGTGTGTGTGTGTGTGTGAATATACACCTTATATACTATATTATATACTAATGATATACCTTATTGATAATAAGGTACTTGGTTGATACGTAGGACGCTGGCAGCAACCGTATCAACCATTAGCACCAGTCAATGATATTTGTGATGCATTTTTGAATGTTCATTTGACTGAGTTTCATGTTTAATGAAATCATCATCATCATCATCATCATCATCATATAATCATACTATAATCATAATTAATGGTCAAATTCTATACAATTAGTTTTATGAAATTTCTGTTGAAAACAATATAATACATGATGTTGAGGATTAACTCAAAAGTTCACACATGTAGGGGCAGCTAGAGGTAACTTCCAAAGCAGTAGCAACAGCAGAAGATGTGGAACATATACTTGTTTTATGATTTTAAGAGATGATTTGTATGCATCACTATAACAACGGAACTGCAAAATCTCTTTCAAAACTAACCCATGTTTATTTCAGTGATGACAAGTGGCAATTATCTTTCACTAAATATATCTTACACATCTGCATTGACTTAGTACATAGAATTAATTTCACATTTAATGGATTAGTGTGTTCACAGCAGATTGAGGGAAATGTCTGAAGCAATGTTGAATGTTTACTTCTTCTATAACTACAATTATTTCAGTGTTGCATGGTGTGAATGCAGAAAATGTTATTTTCAATACCTTGTTGCTTCTGGGGATCATAAATCTGCAACCCAAAGAGAGGGGATCTCTCACTTTTCAGAAGTGTCACATTTCTAGATATCAAATCCAGTTGGAAAATAGAGCCATTCATATAATCTGTCCAGAAAATATAATTTCTGTGATATGATAGTCCAAATGGATGATTCAATTCTTTCCCACTGTAGACAACCTGCAATTGATTGACATTAAATAGTTGTAGCATTCAATATATCCCTACATGACTTAACATTTAATCAGAAATTAAGAAATTTGTGAATATTTGATTTTACATGTGTGCAAATATATTTAGAGTTTTCTTCACAGAAAAAAAATCTATTCCAATCTCTAAAGCACCAATTTAAATATCTTCAGATAATAAACCTATTTCCTAATTTTATTTGTCAAATTTATAAAGGTTGGGGAGGAAGAGAAAATGTTCCTCCATTTCATCCTGCTAGAAAGGAATTTAATGGATCTACCTCTAAGGATGGTACTCTGTAGAGATTCTCAGTTATTCAGGTCATGGTTGTCCCAAAGGTGATTATTTTTATCATGTTTCCCCAAAAATAAGAGAGGGTATTATTTTCTTTTGACCCCCAAAATAAGTGCTTGGCCTTATTTTTTGGGAGGTCTTATTATTTTTGAGATGCAGGACGCAACGAGCATGGTTACCTTATGGCTGCTGCTGTGTTGCAATATTTCTGGGGAGGGCTTATTTTTTTTGGGAGGGCTTATTTTAGCACATGTGCTCAAAAGCCCGATTGGGCTTATTATCCAGGGAGATCTTATTTTCAGGGAAACAAGGTAGGAGGCAACTAGACTTTCTTGTTTTTTTCTTTGAGGATGTTTCACTTCTTATCCAAGAAGCTTCTTCAGCTTTTCTCCACTATTCTGTCAGAGCTGACAAACTTTCTTGGATGAGAAGCGAAACATCCTCAAAGAAAAAAAACAAGAAAAGTCCAATTGCCTCTTTAAAAAGCACCTTTGGGACTCTAAGGCTGCTACATTCCTTACAAATATCTTATTAATTATTATGATTTCTCTATTCTTTCTAATTACATTTTTCTAATAAAAATCCACATCAACATAGTATGCATATAGGCATAGATTACTAATAGGTACTAACATTGTTATACCTTAGAAAAATGTACTGGAAAACCATTTGTACAAATTCAATGGATTAGTTGACCATAAAGATACAAACCATTGCTTAATTTCATCCAAGGGTATAAATTGTGTTCAGAGATTAACTGATTAATTTAAAGGAAACTGCAATATGTAGAAAACTCATGCATTTTCTTTTTAGACAAATTCCTTATATTGACCTTCCAAAAACTAGGGCTTCAGGTTGATTAGCTCAAAGCTGACATTGTCTTCCATTACTTTGAGTAAGGATGTTCAATCACTGGCAGTCCTATTCACAGGGGTGTGTGTGGGTGTGTGTGTGTGTGTGTGTGGAAAGAGAGAGAGAGAGAGAGAGGGGGGGGGGGGAGAGGGAGAGGGAGAGAGAGAGAGAGATCTATGGCTAGCATTAATCCTACAAAATAAAAAATAATAAGTGATGCCTTAGACCTTGAGGTACATGATTAATTAATTATCTGTTATTGGTAACCCTAGAAACAAGCTCTAATGATTTGGTAATTATTTGGATCACCAATTCTAGAAGGAAGGCACTGATAACTGATGACCAAGCTGGGTTTTGGGTACAATGTAGTAAAATCAGTTTTTTCACAAGTTATTGCAACTATCATTCTAACAGATCTATCTGTATCTAAATTCAGTACACAGAAATTGGACAGATAAAATCACTGAACTTTGGCAATTATATAGAGCATATCTATGCAATGCACATAATTAAAGATAGACTAAATACAAAACAAACATCATAAAATATATTTCAGCACAGACCATTAGCTGTGTAAAAATAGCACCATCAATGTTATAGGAATTGTTAAATTCCAGGCCAAATAAAACTGACACCTGAGACTAGGTTTTCTTCTGTATAACAAGAATTGGCCACACAGATAGAGACTTGGTCCAATATGAAATAAAAATAGTACCTCTACTCATCATATGAAAACAACAAAAAGCGTAAGACATTTGAAATACAGAAAGCCCAAGTGATATCTCATATACCATTTTTTTCTATCTAATCATATGGATAGTATTTTTTTTTAAAGTTCATACATAAATTGTATGATAGTACATGTATATTTGTGTGTGCATACATGTCAACCCTACTGAATAAATCAGACCAGGAATCATCATCTGAATTAAAAACTGATTATTTTATTGAGAATGGCTATAATAGCAGAATCTTGCAAGGTTGATTGTGCTGTACCTCTTCCCCTTCTTATTCCTAAGTGAATTAGGAAGGTGTTTATTTAAATTTCTTCCACACATTGTCTCATTCTTATGGGCCTAAGTTCCCCATCATTGCTTTAGTAATGGCTTTTGCCTATCTTTTTCAGGACCACCAACTTACACTCTACTGAATGAGTGCGTATATTCATGTGTGACATTTTTTTACGGAATATCTAAAAATGCTGATATATGGTATCATGTACTATTATGGGCAGATACATTAAAATAATTAGTAAGGAGTCATATTAGACTTAACATGAATTTTCGTGTCTTGATCTCATAGTAGAATAAGGATTACAAAAACTTTTTACCTTCTGAAATAAACAAATAGTTTCCTTCCTTCTTTCCTCCTTCCCTCCCTTCCTCCCTCTCTTTCTTCCTTCCTTCCCCCACAAGACAACCCAATAGTCCTTAGACTGGATTTTGCACAAGATAATCAATAGGCAGCCTTAAAGAGAAAAGAGAATAAAGAAAGTGGCACGGTAATTCACTAAACAGGGAATCTAGGGGGGGGGGGAGTATTATATTTTCTTTTACCTTGCGGTCACTTCCATTCAGATATATTCTTTCAATATGATCATAATAGGCATCACACCAATACAATATATTACTTTGATAATCCAGAGTTAATCCATTTGGCCACAACATCTTTAATGTCACAAATATTTGACGGTTGTTACCATCCATCCATGCTTTCTCAATTCTTCCCATACTATCATCTATTTCATCTTCTTCCCAATCTGTCCAATACATCCAGCTGTGAAATGACAAATTAAAAACATTAATTGAATCATTTATTTTTTTTAGTTGTAGAACTTTAATCATAAACAACCTAAAATCCCTTCATATTTTTTGTGTAAGGTTTCTGTTTTCTCTCTTCTGAGATTAATAATAATAGTAATAGTAATGATATAATAGTAATTGTTGGAGCCCTCAGAGCGATATCTAAATGACTTCCTCAGTATCTGGAAATATTGACTTTATCAGACCTGAACACCCTAATTTTACAAAAAGCTGTGCTTGGAACTGCCTATATTGTTCAACTCTATTTTAATAATTTTAGGTTCTTACTGGCACTTTTAATTGTTAAGTTTCTTCCACTCTTAGATTGTGAATTCAACTGTAGATTACCCACACGTAATATTATTATCCCAAATCCCAAAACATCTGGCGCAGCACTTGAACAGCATCAACGTTGACAAAATTATCATCCGTCAATTGAAAAAGACAGCTTTACTTGGAACAGCTTACTGTGATGACTATTTTACACCGTCAAACAATCACATCTGCCTATCTCCTGGGGAAGCACTTGATCGGTGATAAAAAGACAAAATCCAGTCTCCAAATCTGGGTAATTGTGAAACTTCACCTTTCACTAAGTGGATACACACACACACACCACCACCACCACCACCATCACCACCATCATTAATTTTAATATCTTTCTAATATGCAGTGCTTGAAACCCTGGCATCATTTTTAAAGCACTGGGAATAGGACACCGACCTATCAAAAAATTAAAATTAAATACCATATCCCCACCAACACTGGCAGGGCATACTACTGTGTATAAACCCCACACCCATTAATAAATGATGTTACTTAGTCAGATAATGAAATGTCTGCAAGGAAACAACTAAGCTCAGAGACCACAAAGGACTCCAAAAATTAAATTAGGTTGGACATGCACCTATACATTCTTGTAACATCATTTTGCAAGTATGTTGAATAATAATGCAATAGTAAATATATATTTAAGAGGTACCATGGCTTTACCTATTGTAAATACTGCCTAGCAGATAATCCTTTATTTATTATATATGGTACTGAGCTGTACAAATTACAGCTTCAGATACAGCCAAGGCTCATTTGAGATTGCCTTTAATGAAATCTTTATGTCAGCTGTCTAGAACTGAAGTAAATAACCTAATCAATATACTCTTTACTCTCTCCAAATGTACAATGAATCAATAGACCTTGAAAACATTTATTTGACTTGTTAAAAGGATATTACTTAAAACATTGTCCTAAGTGTTTTGCAGTTTATATCTGTCACATCCAAAACCAGGCTCAAATTATGTGGTAATGATTTAGCATAAGAAATTAATTAAAATATAGGCAAAATTCCAGCAATATTCATTTGTAGTATGGAATTGCAATTTGGCAGTTACACTTCTTATTGTAAAGTTATACACACGGTCCTACAAAATGAGCAGCATATTTATATCCATCTAGTCATATAAAAGGGACTTCTAGTTTGCTAAACCTGTTTTGATAAAATCTAACAGAAATACAACAATGATGGTGCGAGAGAGTGGACCAGTATGTTTCTATATGCTTAGATTTAGTAATAACTTAAAAACTGAGCCTGTTTTACATTTATCATATATGAATCTTTTTTTTTCTTTTTAAATTTTATTTTAATCACCATTATCTGTAACTTTTACACTATTGCGATTATATTTCAGAATAGGACATGAGACAAATGCCAAACATAATTTGGTATTTCTCCCAAGTGCTGGAATAGAGTGAAGTCAGAGTTTGAAGACAGTGTTGTTGGTTGCATTGAAGGAGTTTGGTTGTGGCACCAGGTATTTCTGCTTCTTAGTTATAAGCCCAGCAGAATTTTAGATGGAGCTCATACAAGTAACAAAAGTATTTTAAATAAAGAAATAAATGGGGGATTTAATAAAAAATGGAAAAGTGGTGAATAGCAGAAATAGCAAATGAATTCTTAATTAAGATCCTTAATCATTAAGGTGCCAGGCTAGAAAATGAGTTCTAATTCCATCTTAAGCATGAAAGCCAACTGGGTGTCTTTGGGCCAGTCATTCTTTCTCATATCACAGGGTTGTTCATGTGGCAGTGGTGTGATTCAAAAATGTTTACTACTGGTTCTGTGGATGTGGCTTGGTGGATGTGGTGTGGCTTAGTGGGCATGGTGTGGCTTGTTGGGCATGGCTTAGTGGGTGTGGCAGGGGAAGGATACTGTAAAATCTCCATTCTCTCCCCACCCCATTTCCTCCCAATCAGGTCAGGAGGCAGAGAAAGATGGGGTGGGGCCAGTCAGAGGTGGTATTTTCCATTCTCTGAACTACTCAAAATTTCTGCTACCGGTTCTCCAGAAGTGGTCAGAACCTGCTGAATACCATCTATATCTTGTGGGGAAAATAGGAGAAGATAGGTGTGGATGTGTTAGCTGCCTTAATTTATTTGTAAATAAATCAAATAAATAAATAAATAAATAAATTTGGGGTACAAATGAATAAATAAGGCAAAGGTCTAGAAACCAGGATACTATGAGTTCTAGTCCTGCCTTGCAAATCTGGGTGACTTTGGATCAGTCAGACTTTCTTATGGCAAATCATTTTTGAAAATATTGCCAAGAAAATTGCAGGGATTTTTCCAGACAGTCACCACAAATAAGCACTGATTTAATAATAATAATCAAACAAATGCCATGTGAATTTGGTCTTTCCCCCAAACTTTGAAAGTGAAATTTGAATTGGAGTACCAGAGACCTCCTGCCTGGAAGAGAACATGTTTGGCTGGGATACTGTCAGAATCCTGGCATGTTGCACATAAAGGTGTTTTAGGGTGTGAGTTAGTAGGGAAAAAAATGCAAAGCTATTGATAGCAGCTTGTGATGGAGACAGCTGCCAAGAAAAGGTAAAGGAAAAAGAGATACTGAGAAGTATATTGCAGTTTGTTGGTTGCATATGAAACGCTTGAATTCAAAAGGTGGAGCAAAAGATGGGTGGATGTTGCACAGATCATGCATAGGAGGAGGGTCCTAAAGCACTAGTCATGTACTACTAATCTATAAGAAGCCCCCTGGGTTTTACTGAAGTAAATTACAAAACTATGTAATCCGTTTAAATAGTCTTGGATATTTAGGAGATGACCAGCCAGAGCTCGAAGGTGGGGTCAAACTCATCGGAATCCCTACACCCCTGAAAAAGACCTAAATCAAGCCTCCCCCCCTGATGTCCATTGACTCTTATCTGGAGTCCATTTGCTTTGATTGTTACTAGATCAGATTCGTGGTTAGAGATAGCATGGAAAAAACTTGCAGTGCTTTTGAATTCGATTTTGGCCCCTGGTTTCTTGCATCTATCACAATGCTTAATAGTGCTTGCTCATTTCACTCAGCTTTTCCAAACAAATATTGTGTGTGCGTGTGTGGGGACTTTCTGGGTATATATGTATAGGTTAACAATCGATGTTATGGAAAGTGATATATTTAATTGCAACTTGATTTTGTCAAACTTCCAATTTCTTGCTTTTGGCTGCATTGCACAAATGTTAAACTAGACACTGAAACTTGTGAAAGCAGAAAGAAAGCTAGTGTTATAAAGTGCATTTATGATGTCATCTGATATTTTAATCTTGAGGTTATTATTCTGAGTAAATGTTCTGCCATATCCCAAGCTGACTTTTATTCAAGCCAAAGCAGAGCAAATATCGTTTTAATTAGCAGAATACCATAGCTGGTCAACAAATATATCATTTCTTGGTTTTTAAAACTATAATCACACTATTTTGCAATAAGGAAAATAGTTATTTGTATGTAGTTATACTAATTGGTTTACTTGATTTCCCCAGGCAGATTTTCTTTTTCTAGCTTTATCCTGAGAAAATTTACTACCAACTGTTGTAGTATTTTGCTACGCCAAAAATTCTTGTCCTATCAAGGTAGGGAGAGAAATAGCCAGAATGTATAGTTGTTTGCTTCTTTGTACTGTATTTAATCATTTGTAATATGATAGTTAATAATATGAGTTAGTATTATTTTCAGTTAATTGCTTTGAGTGGTACAAGAAAATAAAGCTATTAAGGAAATGGGACGTGGAAGTAACTTTTAAAAGAGGGTGATAGTGAAGTTGATTTTAAAAAGTATGCCATGATTTGATTTAGGCTTTAAAGGGGGTTACAAATAGTCCTTGAATTACAGCCACTCATTCAGCAACTGTTTGAAGTTACAGCAGTGCTAAAAAATGGTAATTCTGCCTTGTCTCCAAAGTTAGGGCCATTGAAGAGTATAAAGAGTGCTGTCTTAAGCCCCATCCAGCATCACAGCACAAAGCTGCAGCCATCTTGCTACCCTGTGCTCCGCAGGTGTTGCCATGCCCAGCCGACCTTTGCCATCTTCCTATTGCTGAGGAGGAACATCCTATGTGAAACAGCTTCTGGCTGTGCCAGACCTTCTCCCACGCTGCTCTCAAATAGGACATTGAGGCCACCAGGGCAGGAAGGCCAGCAGGGTAAACACCATTGGATGACACGTTCAACAAAAATGGCAGAGCGCAAGGCAGCAAAAGGGAAGAGAGACGGGGAGATAGGCAGCTGAGATAGGTAGTCAAAGAGAAGGTTTAACTTACCAAGGCTTGGGTTTAGGGCTGGGAGACACCAGGTTGAAAGTGGATTGGGATAGTTCCTCACCTAATGCCTTCTTTAATCTGTTTAGCAAAAGCAACGGGAGTGCAAAGTTTGGCATCACTAAGCAATGAAGTCACATGATGTTGCACTTTAAGTCCACATCACTTAGTGATGGAAATTCCAGTCCCAATTTCTGTTGTAACTTAATGATTACCTGAACTATATGCTGGCCTTTCCTAAACTTTTCTCCTGAAAAATATATGAAAAGTGAAGTTAAAGTGATTTTTTATAAATTATTTTGAGACAATTTAGGTTCATTCATTCATTCATTCATTCATTCATTCATTCATTTCTTTGCTACCCATCTCACAGTCCAAGGCAACTCTGGGCACCTACGGTATTTGCTTTGCTATTATTTAGAAGCAAAACTTTTTTAGCAAAATATAGCTGATCCACTTTTTGGTGAACAGATGAACAAAACTTTCATTCAGCAAAATGATTCTGATGGAGAAAGATTGGGAAGTGAATTTTGCAAGTGACCTCTCTCTCTAGAGCTCTAGAACATATATGAAGTCCCTTTGAGCGGGACAAGGAATTCCAAGGGCATTGAAGAAAAAAGTTCCCTTACCTCATTCTGTTAATGATCCTATTTTTAGGGTTAAATCTGTTCAGACAAGTAAGGATCCAATTCAAAAAAGTGATGCATCTCAATGAACATTGGCATAAATACAATTTTAATGTATTATTTTGGTTCATACAACTGATACTTTTCTGGGTTACCTTGATTACATGACCCATATGAACTGAAAGCTCAATAATCATCTCTAAATAACCCATAATGTACAAGCACTACATAAAATCCCATGTACTATTTCTCCAGTCCTATGCTTATGCATTTGATTTTCTATCAATTACAACAATTACAATGTACTTCAAATGAGTCAACTAACAAAATGCATCCAAAATCTAAACCCATGAGTCCTGTAGGATTGATATTTGACAAAGTTGCTTCAATGCTGCCTTGCTGCCATGGTTAGCATAGTCACATGGTCATCACTTCAATGTTTTCTGACTTCCTACCAAGGAAATCAATGGGGAAGCAGACAGGAAGTCAAAAGTCATTCCTGCTGCCACTGCTTTTTTGTATGCCCATAGCAGGGGTGGATTCTTGTCAGTTCTAACCTCTTCTATAGAAGAGGTTCCACAAATCTACAGTGCCATTTACAATCAGTTCCAGAGCGAGAGGAGGAATTCTGGGAGTTGAAGCCCACAAGTGTTAAAGCTGTCAAGTTTGAACCCCCCTGGGATTTTTTTCTAAAGGTTTAGGGGTGCAAGGGTCTTGTAACTCCCACCCAGTCACATGGCCAGCAAGCCACTCCCACAAAGCAAGCCACACCTACAGAAGAGGTTCTAAAATTTTTTGAAACCCACCACTGGCCCACAGTCATTCCGTTTCTCTGTTTGGGTATGGAAATATCTCAAAAATGATGACACAATAGGTCAGAGGTTGTCTAGCTATAACTACAAATTTAATCCTTTCTATTTCATTTCATTACGTACACACACAATATTGAGTCAAATCTGCTGTGTAGACAAATGAGAAATGATAATGACCTTAGCTGACCTTTTGTAAATAATTTGTGAATCTTCCTAGTGCATTTTCAAATAGATAAACTGTTATTTAAGATAGAAAGTTTTCATACCCATTAACAGGATCCACCACAATTCCTCGTGGGTGAGACATGCCACCTTCCAGTAGAATTTTACGGCTCTGAGAAGCTTTTTCTAGCCTGGCAACATTAATTGTTTTCCTGTAACCATCATTTGTCCAAAACAAATTATTTCCAATCCAGTCTATTGCAATGCCTTCTACATTATCGAGATCTGTATAAACAAGCAATATAAATATAAATATATATGTATATGTATATAATTTTCGGTGCCTGTGTGTGCACGTGAGTGTGTATAATATTAGGTACACTAGTATTCTCAATATAATTCAAGTTATTTATATAATCATAAATAATCATAGTTATTTATAATTATAATTGCTGTCACATTTCACAAAACGATCAATAACAAGATAAAGCTAATACGTCCTTTATAAAAGCCTAAGCAAATAGTGGCCATAATCGTAATCTGACTATAATCATAATCTGACTATAATCATAATCTGACTATAATCATAATATTCATGATACTGAATATTTAAAGTGACCAGTTGTAAGGTACAAATAGCATTGAACTTATTGTCTGCCTTCGAAGCAAGAAATATATGGAAGTGAAAGAGGTTAATGACAGCAATGCCGAATCTAGAACAGTTCCTTATAATGGAATCAAGTTGTATTGTTGATAATTTTCTGGAATGGTGTGAATTGCAATGCTATGTATGGATTGCAATGATATGTTTTTTCAACATTTATTTATTTGATTTATATCCAACCTTTTCTTTGAGGAGTTTAAAGTAGCACGAAGAATGATTCAAATACTTTTCTGGCACAGTCTATCTAAAGGCAATGGAGTATCATTAATTATCTCTTACTAGTTTCTTTTATCATGATATAAAATATCCTGGCAATAAAATAATAACAGTGACAGAACATATGCATAATAAATGAATAAAAGCTATGGTAAGTAAATTAACAGTCTTTGATGGATAATACCGTGTTAGTGCAAATAATTACATTGAACATATCACTTGGGGAATAAACCTATGTTTAGCTTATCTAAAATAACTATTACATGTATGTGTATGTGTATGCATATGTATATTGTGTGTATGTTTGTGCGTGCATGTATCTATATTTTAAAAAATAAGCAAGATAGGGAGTACATTAAGATCATTAGAACAGCAGCTTTTTAGAATATATAACAGTTCATCAAACATTTCCAATTAAAATATTCTATTTTCATTTGTTTCTATATATTTTTTTTATTGAGTAGCAGCAAAGATGACATTTTCAAGAGTAATTAAACATGTTAGGTACTGCAATATTTTAGCAGAAAACCAGCTCACTTTCCAACATGGATGATTAATTTGTTGTTTTGCTTTTGAACTTTCAAAGAAAATTGTAATATAGACTGTGCAACAACCGAATTACATATTGAAACTTCATATTCCTCACTCATTGCACATAATTGCTTTTCTAGTATTTCATCATAGCGAAGGACACACTCCTATAGGTTTTAAAGAAGGAAAGAAGTGATGCATTGTAACATTACAATTAAAAACTAAGGAAACTTCTTAGATCTACTAAGAGAATATAAATGATGTAAGAAGTACTGCAGAAAGAGGAATAATTATTATTCTCCATATGAAATCACAATTAATATTAAGGAATATAGAAGAAAATTTCTCTTGACAAAGTTTTTGAATGTGAATTGGGAGTGCAAAGTTCCCCAAAATGTTAAGTGCACCAGCATGCCTAATTCCCTGTCCTACTGTCCCCATTTAGTTGTGACCATTTTCTGTGTTCTTATACATGTTTATTCTTATTCCTTTTATCTTGAACATGGGTGACAAACTAAATAAACAAATAAATAAGAAATATTACAAGGGAAGGGTGGAAACCACATGCACAGAAAAAAATGCAACAGCTATTCCTGTCCCTAGGTATTTGGTAAAGTATTCCCAAATGATTACACAGCCAATTACTAGATCATAAAGAGTTTAGAATGACTTGCAATTTAGTTTGCAATAAAAGAAACTAAGAAATAAAAGTAAGTTTAAACAAAGCAGAAGTAAAATAGAACAATAAAACAACCAGGGGGGGAGGGGGAACCACACACATATACAATCAGTAAAAAAAAAAGATGAGAAAGTGGGGAGCAAAGAACAGGTCTATCAATCTAGCATCCATCTCCAATGTAGAACTCCCCATCGGGTGCCCAAGCCAGTTTGCAAAGAGAAGTCTTACAGAATGATAGGAGGTTGGAAGCAGATCTTATCCCAGAAGGCATGATGTCTATGGATATTCTCCGTCACCCAGGTCATGGTTGTCCCAAAGGTGTTTTTTCCAAGAGGCAATTGGATTTTGTTTTTTCTTTGAAGATGTTTTGCTTCTCATCCAAGAAGCTTCTTCAGCTCTGAATGGTTGGTGGGGAATGGAAGGATTTATACTCCTTAAAGACAGCTGGTCATTTGCATTCTTTTAGAAAGTTGTTTAGGCCACCTGGAGGTTTATCTGTGTCCTCAGGGTCACCTGAGTGGTGTAAATTGGTACAGCACCTTCTTGGAACTGTTGAAAGGACTATGTTGTACATTCGAGATAGACAATGTTGTATCCCTCCCTCTCTGTTGAGAGGGGGTTGTTCAATTTTGCCATATAGTAGATGGACTCTTTCACCCCTCTTTCAAACCAGCAATCCTCTATCCAAAATATGGACATTGTTGTCTTCAAAAGTGTGGCCTGTGTCTTTTACATGCAGTCGGACTGCTGAATCTAGTCCTGATGTGTTTGTTCTCCTATGTTGTGCCATGCATTTATGAAGTGATTGTTTCATTTTCCCAATGTACAGATCTGCACATGGCCCACTGCATTGTACTGCATATACCATCTTGCCCAGTTTCTTTCTGGGTGTTTCTCCCCAAGGATTAATGCCCTGACATCTGTTGCCCAACTTGTTCTGCAGCCGCTTGCAGTTGGACGTCATGTGGCACATTGTGCCGATGCTGGCACTTGTGGCAGGATGCTGCATGGTGAATTGTGCCAGTGGTGCTGCTTGCAACATCTCATGCCAGTGCCATCACTTGTTGCAGGATGTCATGTGCATGCCGCACCAGTGCCACCGCTTGTATGTGCAATGGCACACCACACCACATGGCCTCCTGCTATGAGCAGTGGCACTGGCACAACATGCCATGTGGCCCCCTGATGCAAGCACTGGCACCAGCCTGACGAGCCACATAGCAGACTGCCACAAGTGGTATCACAGGGCAATACGGCACATAGCCTTCTGGCACAAGTGGCAGCACCATCAGAAAGCAGCATGAGGCATCCTGCCACAAGTGGCAGCACTAGCATGAGACATCACATGGTCTCCTACCGCAAGCAGCCACAGAAGAAGTCAGGCAGAAGAACAACAAGTGTCAGGGCCTAAGCAGCCTGGCTGCAGTGATTCTAAAGTATATAAAGACCTGGTGCCTCTTTTGTAGGGAAAAAAAAAAAGTATAAGACTGTCTTATTTTCGGGGAAACAACAGTAGGGGTATTAAATCTGGTACTACTCGCTGTTGAATCAGAAGTATTCCAATTTCCATTAAATATTGATTTTCCTTGCTTTATGATAGTTTTGTAATATTTCTTCAGCACAATTGAGAAATTATTTTATGATAAATGCAATGAAAGGGGTAATAAAACAGAAATATTGAGAAATAACATTAGTACTGTACTTCCTCTTCTCGGCTAAGCTATGAATGTCCAAATTCAACTATAGACGGGGTCAATTGGCTTGAATATGGCAGAAACCTGACATAGCAAGGCTAAATTAAATTATTTATCTTAAACTAGAGTGGCACAGTTAACTGTTTGAAAGTTCTAGTTCTCCTGTAAACCCATATCATTTCTGCTTCCTCCTGTCCTTGTCAGGTTCCAAAAGCTTTTTTGTCCTGTGCTTCATGCACTGAACCTGAGCAGATGCTGGTTGTTGGTATAACTGATAGCCCTGCCCTTTGAATTGCTGGCCTCTGGCTTTTCTTTCACAGCTGGGAAAGAAGGAAGAAAACTTGATGGTATCATGTAGACTTTGAAATTTCTTCTGAAATTGGTGAAGATGCTTAAATAATTTATTGACTTAGTACCAAGATATCATTTCTCCTAAGAATATCCTGAAATTATCTCCATTGGTAGTGTATGTTAAAAAATACAGACTATTTTAAATCCCAGCTACCGAGTAATATATAATCAAAACATTCTGGACAACAATGATCCTGCAGTCATGAAATCTGAAATCTTAAACTTTCAGAGTTTTAAAATAAATAAGCAAACTTAACTTGATGCCTATTCTTGAAAATGCTTGAGTGAAATTTTCAGTTTCCAATATTCCATTGAAATTTTTCCATGTATTACTTACCATCCTTCAGGATTGTTTCACGGCCAGAGCCATCAACTTTCTGACGTCCTATCAAGAAACTAGTAGTGTCTGCAAAGTATATGTAATTGGTTTCAGCATGATAATCCAAAGCTCGAGGATTGACCAAATTTTCTATAGGGATCATATGTTCATCAGCTATTTTGGTATTTAGATCCATTCCTTGAATGATGCCTGGACGTCCTTTCCCATAAAACAGGAACAATTCATTCTTTAGTCCTACATAAAAGAGTATTAAAAACTTAAATCACTAATATTTCATAATTTATTTAGACTAAAAATGAACGCTGCTTTATTTAACACTAAAACTTTTTGTTTACAATTAAGATTTTATATATTCTGAAGTCATCTAAGCTAAGAATGATTGGTCAATTAAGCCAATTAAATTTGTTAAATTTAATTAAAACAGTTGTTTCTGTTACATCTAATTGATCACTGCTTTTTATACCAATATTTCAAAAGTCCAAAAGAACATCAGACTAGTGTTAGTGCAAAATTGATTTGCATAATGTATTAAATGGATCTATTGTTTGCTACTAACATGTAATAATACTGTAAAGTTCAGCAAAGACACAATTTATTTTTTATTTTTAAATTCAAAAACTAAAGCAGAAAATCACAAAGTAATAGACTATACTTTTTATCTGAATATATATATATATATATATATATATATATATATATATATATATATATATATATATATATATATATATATATATATATATATATATATATATAAATACTTATATATTCAATTACTGTCTTCTTAAACATATTGCAACCTGTAATCAATATTGAAAATAGAAGCACCCAGAGCAACTAGTATTTAAATTTTTTTTTTAAAAAAATATTTGGATTCAGTTAAAAATTGTAAGTTAAATTTTGGCTATATAACTTGCATTATGGTAGTTTTTGTAAAGGTTCACATAGGTTATCAGGATACAAAATGCAAACTTATGATAGGACTCAACAAACATACTATCCTGTAGGAGACAAGAATAACAAGAAATAATGAAATATGTTTCTGCTACTACAAGGTCCAGTCCATACATACATACATACGGATTAACAGAGTTGGAAGGACTCTTTAGGTCATCTAGTCCAACCTCCCCCCATCCAAGCAGGAGACCCTACACTATTTCTGACAGATGGCAGTCCAGTCTCTTCTTGAAAGCTTCCAGTAATGAAGCTCCCACAACTTCTCAAGGCAAGCTGTTCCATTGATTGATTGTTCTCAGTATCAGAAAATGTATCCTTATTTCCAGGTTGAATTTCTTTGTTCAGTTTCCATCCATTATTCCTTGTCTGGCCTTCGGGTGGTTTGGAAAATAGCTTGATCCCCATCTCTCTGTGGCAGCCCCTCAAACATTAGAACATTGCTATCATGACATTCCTGGTCCTCCCCTTCACTAGACTAGCCATGTGCAGTTCCTGCAACTGTTCATCATATGTTTTAGCCTCCATGCCCCTAATCCCCTTGGTTGCTTTTCTCTGCACTCTTTCTAGAGTCTCAACATCTTTTTTTACAGTGTGGTGACAAAAACTGAATGTAGTATTCTAGGTTGGTCTTACTAAGGCTTTATAGAGTGGTATTAGTACCACACTTGATCTTGACTGTATTGCTTTAATATGGTAAGAACATACTGCTGAATACTTCCACCACCTAACATTTAGCTCATGCAACTGGTATTATTAATTATTTTATTTAATATAAAGAATTCTACTCCAAACACAAATTCTTTCTGGTAAAGTGTTTGATATCAGAAAACATACTTTTGCATGATCTGCCATCACTTGCCAAGACAAAGCCCATCCGGCAGCGACAAGTCCTGCTTTTATAGCTGCTGCTGAGCAAACAGATGTGTGAACATCTACCTGGTCTTCCATGCTGGTCTAGTTCACACGCATGGCTTCTTACTGGAATAGATAAAAAGAACAAATTGGAGATTCTTTTTTTAAAAAAAAACAATGATCAAACTCCATAAGGCAAAATATAAACCTGAATGTTTTAATGTCTTACAGGTGAAACTCAAAAAAAATTAGAATATCGTGCAAAAGTTCATTTATTTCAGTAATGCAACTTAAAACGTGAAACTAATATATGAGATAGACTCATTACACGCAAAGCAAGATAGTTCAAGCTGTGATTTGTCATAATTGTGATGATTATGGCGTACAGCTCATGAAAACCCCAAATCCACCATCTTAGAAAATTAGAATATTACATGCAATCAATAAAACAAGGATTGTACATAGAACAATATTGGACCTCTGAAAAGTATAAGCAAGCATATGTACTCAGTACTTGGTTTGGGCCCCTTTTGCACCAATTACTGCCTCAATGGAAGCTATCAGCCTGTGGCACTGCTGAGGTGTTATGGAAGACCAGGATGCTTCAATAGCGGCCTTCAGCCCTTCTGCATTGTTCGGTCTCATGTCTCTCATCTTTCTCTTGGCAATGCCCCATAGATTCTTTATGGGGTTCAGGTCAGACAAGTTTGCTGGCCAATCAAGCACAGGAATCCCACGGTCATTGAACCAGATTTTTGTGCTTTTGGCAGTGTGGGCAGGTGCCAAGTCCGGCTGGAAAATGAATTCAGCATCCCCATAAAGCTCGTCTGCAGAAGGAAGCATGAAGTGCTCCGAAATCTCCTGGTAGACAGCTGTGTTGACCCTGGACTTAATGAAGCACAGTGGACCAAAACCAGCAAAAGACATGGCTTCTCAAATCAACACAGACTGTGGAAACTTCACACTGGACTTCAAGTATCTTGCAGTGTGTGCCTCTCCATTCTTCCTCCATACTCTGGGTCCTTGGTTTCCAAATGAGATGCAAAAGTTGCTCTCATCAGAAAAGAGGACTTTGGACCATGGAGCAACAGACCCATGTCCAGGATCCATCTGCGTGTGGTGGCTCTTGATGCACTGACTCCAGCCTCAGTCCACTCCCTGTGAAAGTCCCCAACACTTTTGAATGGCCTTTTCCTGACAATCCTCTCCAAGCTGCGGTCATTCCTGCGGCTTGTGCACCTTTTTCTTCCACATGTTTCCCTTCCACATACTGTAATTTTCTATTAATGTGCTTTGATACAAAACTTTGGGAACATCCAACTTCTTTTGCAATTACCTTTTGAGGCTTTCCCTCCTTATGGAGGGTATAAATGATGGTTTTCTGCACAACTGTCAGGTCACCTGTCTTTTCTATGATTGTGATTCCTACTGAACCAGACTGAGAGACCATTTAAAGGCTCAGGAACCCTTTGCAGGTGTTAGGGTTTAATTAGCTGATTAGAGTGGGACACTGTGAGCCTAGAATATTGCACCTTTTCACAATATTCTAATTTTCTGAGATTGTGGATTTGGGGTTTTCATGAACTGTAAGCCATAATCATCACAATTATGACAAATCATGGCTTGAACTATCTTGCTTTGCCTGTAATGAGTCTATCTAATATATTAGTTTCACCTTTTAAGTTGCATTACTGGAATAAATGAACTTTTGCATGATATTCTAATATTTTGAATTTCACCTGTATTCATACTCGATACGAAGTGTTTAAACAGTTATTATTTTAAAAAAAATACTACAGAACAATGTTTATTTTATAGGAGGACACAGATATAATTTTTTATTTTAAACATACAAAAAGGGAATGCATAAAAATATTAATAAACTCTGACATTTAGCTTCTATTCTTAACCGCATTTCTTCATTTATTTCCATGATAGTTTGTATTAAATGAGGTCCTACTTTCTGTTTATCAACCATATAACCGCTATGTTTTAAATCAGAAAGAGCTTGGGAGATTGGGCTGTGTAGGTAAGATACTGTTTAGGGAATGGTCAGATTAGAGAGGGCATCACCTCCAGCTACATAATGGACAAAGAAAGAGATTCAGAACCTTCTCAGGCTTAAAAGAGACCCTGGGAGATTTGCAAGATTCTGTTAAGATAACTTTACAATAAAGTACTGTTAGCCATCTGGTATGCTTGGGAAAACTAACAATATACATGTATTATAATTTCCGTGTGGTTACTGTTGTTAAGTCACTTGATTTTTCATGAGCCTAAGCATACTTCAAAAATGCTTCAGAATTATTTGGAAGAAGTGACTGGGATCATACACAAATGCAAATTCTGCAACTTCTGTAAAAATCTGGAAAAAAAGATGTTACTGCTTTAAGGAACCATCACATTCAAGCAATTATTCAAGCAGCAGTGCTATTTTTTCTGGGATAAAAGGAATATGGGAAAAAAAAGTAATATGCATTTTAGTGAACAGTAAAAAAAGATACATGTCTGCAAGTTCAAGATCTAGATCCTTTGTTTAGAAACCTTTCCAAAAAGGTGTGTAGCCCTAACATATACATATCTCAGGGTTTTTTAAATTGTTGCATTAATGCAAAAGAAGAGACTATTGTTTTAATTGTTTAACAATAGTCATAACAATATTAAACGAATATTAAAAAGACGATAGCAATGATAATAGTTAAAATAGTACATGAAGTCAAAAATTACATCTACACTATGATCTGAGAGAAAGGAGGAAGGGGAAAAAAACATAAAAGGGTCAGAAAATTCTTCCTAAAAAGAATTGTAAATTTAGAATTTAGTTATTGATACCAGCCAAACTTTTGGGATAACTTGGAGTGGAGCAGCTGTCCAAGCAAAGCCCGCCATTGCTATTGAGTAGCAAATTGCTATCCTTTTGCTTCAGGGGGAAAAAATAACCCTACTTTTCTGCAGCTTTTATCAGTTCTTGTGCCCATCTAGAATTAGGGTAATCTGAAGAAAGTGAATAAATTGGAAAGTAGTTGGAAGGTTGCAGATTACAGATTAGGAACAACTGAAGATATCTGCTGCATTCTTAATCATGTCAAGACACTCATTAAAAAAACATTAAAAAGACACTGAGAAATTCTATTATATGTCATAGAGAGATCACGTTACATGATTAGACCTTGCACTCCATCCAATTTAAAAAGGGGAATGAATTCTAATGAAAAACCAACACTGAGATTTGGTAGCACAGATCCTTGCACGATTTCTCAATCTTTCACATCAGAAAATGAAGTTTGCACACTTTGATATCTGATGTAAGTCTCATCCTAAGCCCAAATTTAAACCTTTTAGTAGCCGAATTTGACTTGGCTGGAAGTAGGCCAGTTTTCGAATGGAGAAGGAGAGCATGATTCTTAGTAGCTCAAGACATGAAATTAATATATTATGATGAATATACATTACAAATCTGGTTCTAAAAAAGAAGACAAGGAATCAATTTTGCTTTTACTAACTGGAAAAAAATGGCTGAATTTGTTAACTTTTCGTGCAACATTTTATGCACCAACAATTTATAATCCCATTATTTTTTTTTAAATTAGGACCAGACACTTCTAATAAGGAAATCAACTTTGAAGTGAAGAAGTTAGTTAATTGAGAAGTTAGTTAATTAGTTAGTTAGTTAACCTAAATGTCACCTCAACAACATCTTTGTTTTTTCCAACAAAAATTTTGATTTGTTTTTTTACAGATGCTCTGATAATCCATCAAACTGACCAGTTAATGGCAGATCCACCAAAGCAGGTGAAATTATTTAAAAAGATTAGTACTCAATTTCAATCCTCATTTGCTGGTGGTGTTGTGAATCGCTTTTTGTTAGATAGGTAGCTATACGTACAAATATGCAAAATACATAAATTAAAAAAAAAAAGAAATCAGGTCTATAATTACCATAATAGAAAGAAATGTATTAAAAGTCTATGCAGACTTTAGAAAGTTAAAACTGATACAATAGAGAAAGATAATGAGAGCAAATAGATAAAAATAAAAATCAAGGTCTGCAAAGGGATTTTAAAATAATAAAGTTCAAGTATAAAGTATAAAATGCACCGGAGTGTAAGATACCCCTTACTTTGGGGGGAGGAAAATAGGGGAATAAATCTGCCTACCAGGTATTCATCTGGCTAGCATCCTTAGTCTGATCAGCTTCAGCCTATACATTTGCTTGTTTTGAGCACGCGCTTGCAGGCTTTCTATCCCCTGGTTGGGGGATAAAAAACAGCTTCTAAAGCACAGCTGATTGTCGGAGAGAGAAGCAATGAGAAACGCAGGGGAAGCCTGAAAGATCGCTTCATTCGCTAGCACCTCATTAGGGCTAAAAAAAAGCTTCTAAACCACACTTGATTGTAAGAGGGAGGAACAATGAGAAAAGCAGGCAAAGCATGGAAGATCACTTCACTCCTTAGCGCCTCACTAGGGCTGAAAAAAAGCTTCGAAAAAGCTACATTCGGAGTACAGTATAAGACGCACCTAAATTTTAAGGCTCTTTTAGGGGGAGGGAAGTGCATCATATGCTCTGAAAAATACGGTATCCTGTCAATATAGTCACAACAAAGATGTGCGTATAAATGAAGCATAAATCTGACCAAGGAAAAGTTAATTTAGGAAAAGTAAAAATAGCAATATTAAAAACAAGGGCTGATAAATCATAATAAAAGTGGGTATTTAATATTCCAAGAAGCATATGCCTGAATGTAATGCAAATTACAGTAATCTATGTGATTTTATGCAACACAATTGTAAATGTTTGCTAAAAATGGACCTTCCACCATTACAAAAGAGTATCATTTAATATTAAAAGGAAAGAACAATGCAGCTAAATTGCTGGAACTTATGCAACTTAGAGCAAACAAGATGCATGCTAATAATAATAATAATAAAACAATCCTGCAAAATGGTTTGGACATATAGATGTTCTCTGAATAAAAAAAAAATGACGAGGATTTAACAATTAGATTGAAATTTGTTACCACAAGAAACAAATAGAATTGCAGTGTAACTCTTTTCTCAAACGAAACATTTTTCTAAGGATTGAATTAAAACAGCCCTTAGAGCTTTTTTTTGACCTTTGTTTTCCCATGCCACTAAAAGAAGAACAGTAAAAGCTACTTGGTTTAACATGAATAGACTGTCACTCAAAGTATATACTTGCATCTATTTCTTCACAAATAAAACTATACTATTTGAGAAATTCAGACTATGAATTTACTTATGCAAAAAAAGCAACTCTGACTGAAAAATGAAGAGATTTAGGTGTGAGTGGAAGAGAAATTTGCAACCAGGAGTTTGAAAAATACATGAATAATAAGGCATAAAACATGAAGATGCACACATTAAGTTATATTCCTGAGCAAAAAAAAAAAAATGGTTGCAGAAAGAAAGCATCAAAGCCTACTAAGGTTAGCTGATACAGAGTTATTGGACTATTGGGGAGAGGGGGAGAGAAAAGGAAAAAAAAATTAATACAGATACAGCTCTGCAAACTGTCTACCAATGCAAACTAGAAATAAATCTACATGAGTTATAGAATGGGGGAGCAACTCGAATCTATCACACCTAAAATTATTTGGATGGAAAGCTAAACATATATTCCTAAAAAAGAAAGCAAATTGTAGAACCCAATTAGAAATGGACCTGGACTGTCAAATAGAAACAAGCAGGTGCAAGGTTTTGGATTTAAAAACCGAAGTAGCTTTTAACAAATAAAACAGGATATCCCCAGAGACTAGTAGTATTTAAATACAAACAAAAGCTTAATTTTACCAGAAGCATCTAAGGAGGAGGAGAACACTCATTGGGTTACTGAAAAAAAAAATGAGAAAACTAAAAGAAAAAAAATAGTGTCTGATTCAGAACTGGCTGGTGACACATAGTTAGATCTAGCTCTAGAATTAACATTTCAAAAATCTAAGAAAAGAATCTATGTTCTGCTTCTCAGTTACAGAGAGGAGATAATATAAAACAATCTGCTACTCAGCTACAGTGAGGAATATTATTCCAATTATGGAAAGAAGTATAGGGGCGGTCAACAGCAAAGGTGCAGACATAGAGGGAAGCTGCATGACAAGAAATAAAATCCTTGCAAAAAAACAACAACCACCCACCCCCAAAATATGGATACTAAATGAACTACCAAAGGGTAAGAAAATCACAGGGTCTAAAGTGGGTTTTCAAAACAAAGCCTGATGCCTATGCAAATGTCAATCCCACAAAACTAGATCAGGACTGTCCCAAAGGTGCTTTTTCAAGAGGCAGCTGGACTTTCTGTTGTTTTTTTTTTAAGACATTTTGCTTCTCATCCAATAAGCTTTTTTAGCTCTGAAGCTTCTTGGATGAGAAGCAAAAAACCTTCAAGTAAAAACCAGAATGTCCAGTTGCCGCTTGAAAAAGCACCTTTGGGACAACCATGATCTGGATAACTGAGAATCTCCATAGACATTTAGATTAGGACTTCACACAAAAATCTAAACTGGCAACAAGTGTCAACCACCCAGTTTCAAAAAGCTAGAGAAAACTGGAGTGTATATTACAGAAATTCAAATATCAGTTAAATCTAGCAGCTGAAATATGATCCGATAAACTAAATCAAATGGTGCAGAACATGGATTTTTGAACAGGGAAATTTAAAGCCCTTTAGGCCATGGGTCCAGGTTATCTAAGAAACTGTCTCGCTCCTATGGGATTGGCCCATCCCACTCACTGGCAGAAGGGAATACTCTACATCCCATTGGCCAAGGAATGGCAGCTTGCAGCGTCCAGGAGAAGAGCCTTTTCTGCTGCGGCTCCTGCCCTTTGGAATATCATGCCGCTCAAGGTGAGATCATGCCCCCAAAGAGCCTGAAAACTTAGTTTTGCCAAGTGGTTTGGTGTCCCGATGGAGGCAACTCAGTCTAGTAGATCAGTAGAAGAATCTACCTATACTCCATCTATGAATTGCTTCTTTTTAGCTAATATTAATGTAATGTTTTAACTTTTAATGTTCAATGTTTTGATGTTTAATCCTGTAAACACATTATTCCATTATTTATGATATTGTAAGGCACCCAGATTCACTTGATAGTGAGATAGGTGACATGCAAAATAAATAAATAAATTATGGACTTCAATTTAAAAGTGTCTATCACCAATCTTCCAAAGTTTATTGAATATAAAGATTTGGGCTAGGCTGGATATAAATTTTACAGGAAATGAACTACAAGATATAGATAGATAGATAGATAGATAGATAGATAGATAGATAGATAGATAGATAGATAGATAGATAGATAGATAGGCAGGCAGGCAGGCAGGCAGGCAGGCAGGCAGGCAGGCAGGCAGGCAGGCAGGCAGGCAGGCAGGCAGGCAGGCAGGCAGGCAGGCAGGCAGGCAGGCAGGCAGGCAGACTTATCTGACAAACTATTTATATATAGATTAAGGTAAAGGTTCCCCTCGCACATATGTGCTAGTCATTCTTGACTCTAGGGGGCGGTGCGCATCTTCGTTTCAAAGCCGAAGAGTCAGCACTATCCAAAGATGTCTCTGTGGTTGTGTGGCCAGCATGACTAAATGCCGAAGGTGCACTGAACACTGTTACCTTCCCACCAAAGGTGGTCCCTATTTTTCTACTTGTATTTTTTACATGCTTTCGAACTGCTAGGTTGGCAGAAGCTGGGACAAGTAACAGGAGCTTACTCCATTATGCAGCACTAGGGATTTGAACCGCAGAACTGCAGACTTTTCTTTATATATATATAAACTAGTGTTTCTTTCATCCATTTCGTATGTATGTATGTATGTATGTATGTATGTATGTATGTATGTATGTATGTGTGAAATGGATGAAATAAACACTTTTTTTCTCCCTGCTACGACTAAAAATAATTTGATCATTTGAAACTATACCGTTCTATCCATGACGCTTTTTAAAAGAAAGGGAAAACAGTAGAGATTAACAAGATGTTTGAGCAAACATTAATACACTAAGGATTAGGAAAATCTTTCCTTTTTATGGTTGTTATAAAGCAGGGATATACAAAAGGTTAATCAGGATCTGTGGGTTGATTGCCCAGTGATTTGTGATATAGATTGGCAAAGGTTTCCAATTCCCAATTGCCACATAACAACACCAGTTAAAAACAAAGACTGATTTTTTTTTTTATGTAAAAGGGCCTGAGATCTCGCTTCTAGCACTGATCACTATTTGTGCCCAGAAGTATTCTGTACAGGTACCTTAATTCTCAGTGTATGACTGCCTGTCTAAATCAATATTTTTCATCTGTTTGATAGATTTTGTAATTCTACTAAAATCAAGGAAGACTTGCAACACTGAAACCTGCACAATCCTGTTGTAATGGAATATTTATATTTCAGGAATATTCTGTGTAATACAGTAAAGTTGTTTAATAAGCAAATTATTTTATTTTAATGTGATAATGTATAAAGTTATATATGAAATTGTTTCCCCTCCTGGAAATAATCATAATATCTAGTACAAGACATTTTTTTCTAAAATAAACATATTTTAACTAAATATAATAACATCAAAACACATACACACCAAGTTTAAGGATAATATAACTGACTGCTGATAGTCTAGAATAGAATTCTTTATTGGCCAAGTGTGATTGCACACACAAAGAATTTGTCTTTGGTGCATATGCTCTCAGTGTACGTAAATAAATATAAATGCATTCATCAAGAATCATAAGATATAAAGATGTTAAGTAACATGTTTATAATCATAAGTGGGAAGCAATAGGTATTAGGGAGACAGAGAAGAATAATAGTAATACAGTCTTAGTAAATAATTTGAAAGTGTTGTAGGAATGAGTTGTTTAGCAGAGTGATAGCATTTGGGGGGGGGGGAGGGATGTCCTTATGTCTAGTTGTAGTGCACTGCCCTATAACATCGTTTTGAGGGTAGAAGTTGAAACAATTTATGTCCAGGATGTGAGAGGTCTGTAGATATTGTCACAGCCCTCTTTGACTCGTGAAGTATTCAGGTCATCAATGGAAGGCAAGTTGGTAACAATTGTTTTTTATGCAGTTCAAACCAGACAGTTATAGAGGTGCAGGTGACAGACTCAATAATTCCTCTGTAGAACTGAATCAGCAGCTCCTTGAGCAGTTTGAGCTTTCTGAGTTGGCACAGAAAGAACATTCTTCGTTGTGCTTTTTTGATGACTTTTTTGCTATTAGGTTAAGTCTTGAGATATGATAGAACATAGGAGCATGAAGGTTCCTACTGTTGGTACTGTGTGTCTAGTATTGTAAGAGGTGGTAGTATAGGAGGGTTTCTCCTAAAGTCTGCCACCATTTATATGATTTTAAGTGTATTTAGTTCAAGATGGTTGTACCATAAGGCTAGTTGTTCAACCGCCCGCGGTCTGTATGCAGATTCATCGTCATCTTGAATGAGACCACTCTCAGAATGAGTCTGGCTGAAAATCTAGCTATTATTCTTGACAAATCTTGGAATATCAGAAAATTAGGGTTCACAAAGATTTCTTAAAAAGAGAAGAGAAGGATACCAAGGAAGAATAGACCAGTCAATGTGCATAGAAGATTCTAGAGGAGATGATAAAATAATCAGTCCTAAGTAATATTTCTTAAAGGTTAGCATGGATTTAGAAATAATGAGTTGTATCATTTTTTTAAAAAAATGCCTAATAGATTAAGGGAATACTATGGATATAATATAACTTGAATTACATTGTTAAAACATGTGACCAAAAATCTATAAGTGTTGCTTCCCAAAGTGGCAAAGAGAAACAATCTGATGTAAGAATAGCTATTATATACACAAGGGACAAGTGTAAACTGGATCTTCAATTTAAAACAGGGGGGGAGGGGTTTCAGTCCATTCTTTGCATAGAATTGGTGGAAAAAAAGAAATATAGAGGTTAGAACTTTGAATATCATACACAACATTTGTTTTGGAAAAAGAAAAGCAATGCTCTTTGGAATCCTTGGTAGTGAAATTGCAATTCTTGGCTTCTACTATGGTCATATAATTGATTTCCCTGCACTTTGTGGGTAATGTCTAGAAATACCATGGCTCAATACTATGCAAATGCTTTGAATCAGGGCCATGTTGTTAAAGTCATTGAAGCACCTGTGGCTTTCTCAAAGTTGCAGGAATGCTTTGCAAGGTGGTCCCAGTTGTCCTCATCAGTGAAATTAGTCATTATGTCTGCTGCTTATAGAGCAACTTCATGAATCTTGAAAAAGAAGCAAAGCGTCTCTGAGTAACAAAGCATCTCATTTGAAGGATGTGCCCAACCTTACCATATAACATTTGCATGTTAATTAAGTATGTGCTGGATGTCAAGTACTAAAGTAGACTGGCTTGAAAACAATGCTCAATAACCCTCACCAAACTACAATGAGAGATACCAAGTGAGATATAATGGAATTTGGCACCAGACTTGGTACTCATCAAGTTTTTGTTTAATTAGTTCAATTCAACAAGCCGAGAGAATGTTGATCTCAGATATACAAAATTAGAGGGGATAGTTAATACGTCTAGAAGATAGAAAGAAAATTCAGATATGATATTGATAAACTATGGAAGCAGGCTAAAATGATGAAGGCAATTGACATGTTCTTCATAAGAAAGACGTATCAAATGCTTGGAAAATAGGAGTGGAAACATCTGATTAATCCATGTGAAAAGAAACCTGGAGTTCTAATTATTCACAAAGTTATTATGATTGATCAGTGTGGTGTAACTACTAAAAAAAATCAAATACAATTTTAGAATGTATTAACTGAAGTGTAATTTCCAAGTCAAATAAAATATTAAAAAATTGGTTCCAACCAATTGTACATTCTTTGTTCTCGGTGAATTAAGCGACACTGTGGTAACCCCATGCAGATATCTGAGAGCTGTGAGCATCTTGATGTGGAACAATTCAACTAAAACCTTGCAACACCAAATGGTTTTGGGTGTGTTTTTTTGGGGGGGGGGGGGGCTGGTTCTAAGATACACCATCTCTGGTGGTTTATAGGATTCCACTGGCCCACACAGACCACGTGCACAATCTGGGGGTGGGGAATGAGTGGACTCATAACTCCTGCTGGAGGAGCAGACAGCATCTATGGTTAGAGAGCCTTTGCATAACTTTGCATTCTGTGGCAGTTGTGCCCATTTGTGGATCAAGGAGCTCTACTAAAAGTCACCTATGCCCTGTTCACCTCCTGATTGGACTACTACAATGTGCTTTACATAGGGCTGCCTTAGAGTGTATTGAGAAACTTCAACTGGTGCAAAAGTGCAGCAGCATGAACAATTATGTATGTCTGTAATGGTTGCCAGTGTGTTTATGTCAGGGTGGAATTTCAGCCCTGTTCCCCTCCTGGGGTAATTGTATTAATTGTATTTAATGAGGGATGAACCATGGTTTTTCCTTGAACTTTACTTCAAAATAAACCCGAGATATATTCTAAGAAACACATTTTATTGTAAAGAAAATGAAAACAAAACTTACTAGCTAATGATTACATTTTGGCAGTGTTCCTGCCTGCCTTCTTGGCGGGCTAACAAAGAAGCAATGTGGAAAAGAATGTGGACATGCGTAGTGAGCTTAGTGATAAGAGTCAGATCAGTCTACCGTATGTCTTAGAGTTTAAGCACAGCTGGCAAACAAAAAAATGTAGTGACAGTTTATGGGTCCAATTCAAGGTGCTGGTATTGACCTTTAAAGTCCTACAGAGCTTGGGACTTTGGCCAGTTCTTCTTTCTCAGCCTAACCCAAACCACAGGGCAGTTGTTGTGGGGAAAATAGAAAGGTTGTGGATATGTTCACTACCTTGAGCTATTTGTAAAAATAATAAAGGCAGGAAATAAATATAGATAGATAGATGATAGATGATAGATGATAGAGAGAGAGAGAGAGAGAGAGAGAGAGAGAGAGAGAGAGAGAGAGAGAGAGAGAGAGAGAGAGAGACAGAGACAGGCAGACTCTTTCAGATTTCATCTGCCTGTTCTACCAGATCCAACAGAATGGATATGTTACAGGTTCCTTCATCGAGGGAGCTACATTTGGTGAGCTTTATGTGGCAGGACATTTCCCCCATTGCCCACACTGTGGAATCTTCTCCCCTCATAGCTTCATTGCTCAGGCCTGGGGACCCCAAGGGACAGGTGAACTTGTGAGATGGCTCTGTTATTATTATCATCCAGCCATCTATTATTCTCTTTTGTTATTTCTGCTTTTATAATTATTATTTTTTAAATAATTACATAATGGTTTCAGTTAATGATTGGGTTTTTTTTATTTATTACTTTAGAAGATTGTTGTAGGTTTCCCAGAGTCACTTTCTGTCAAATGGGTGACCATATAAATTTATAAATTTTGAATGAATGAATGGAGTGAAAGAATGAATGATGAATGTAAGGATAGTTCAGAATTTATATACCCCCAAAAAATAGAGAGAACAAGTTTCTTAGATCTTAATTTCTAAAGCATAATTTCTAAAGAAATATAACAAATGGGGATGAATGCATAGCCTATTCCATGGGTTTCAGACATGAAAGAATCAAAGAAAATGTCAGTTTCATCTGTCATCAACTGTAACCTGTCAATTTAGATGATAGGCTGTGACAATTCAAGCCTGGAAAATGACTTTCTGAGCAGCCAATCAAGAGTGGGAAGATTTATCCCTTAGGTAGGTTTTTAAAAAAGAAGGGGGCACTTCCTTGTCTTTTTGTCTTTACTTTTCATGGAAAAAGTGGATGCGTAAATTTCCAAACTGGCTCCAAACAGGTGAGCAGAGCCTTGAGTCTTACTGAGTTGGAGGTCTAGGTAAAGTACAATAATCTTGGGATTCATGAAAGCTAGAAGTATGTTAAAGGTTCAGCTCTGTTCTAGGCAAAATTATTTAAATGTGGTGTCTTTTATTCTTCCTTTGTTCCATATAACTATGAATACATAACTGACAGCGCTAATACCTCAGAAGACATAGTTATTTTATTTTTGATTCTCTCTGTCCTTCTGTCTTCTTGACATCTCTTTAATTCTACAATTGTGTATACATAATAAAAGACTTGCATTCTTACTGCGACAGAGACTCATATTCTGAAAGGAATGCAGCCCCAGTACGTATAAACAAGTTCTCCTTGGGAGATGTGAAACAGCAAATGAGGATTATGAGGTAAGGCTTAGGAATCCTCAGAAGGGCTAACAAATCATGTCCAGATGAGTGTGTATTTGCAAATATCTTGCAAATCCAAATGATTTATTTTGAAACAGGCAAAGTCGGTGTATTTTCTTCTCTCCTGTTTTCATTTAGATGTTGGTTCCATAATCAAAACACAATAAAAATTAAGCAATACTGGTCAAATATTTCATAGCTATCTAAATGTTAAATGTAATTTTAAATGAATTTGTAATTATGCCACAAGATTTCCCTCCTCTTCTATGCTCAGCAAGTGCCCCGTGTTGTTAAAACATGCATCCAGCCCCTTTGAAATAAATGTTTCAATAAATCTTATCTCATCTCATCTCATATTGTCTCTTAGCCAAGTCTAGCCTAGCCTAGTTTACCTATGTGCACGTACATATGTGCATATGCATATTTCTCACTGCTCACTTGTTTTTTCTCTGATTTGATAATGTAATGCTTTGTAACAAAACCACTTTCTGCATAAAAATGGCATATTTACCAGTCATTCATCATTCTTGTGCAATTATTCACATCTAATTATTCACAGCAATTCTTTTTATGTGTGTGTGTGTGTGTACATTTCTTTGTGTTTTCTTATTGAAAGTTACACAACATACAGCCCTTTCAAGGTTAGTAAGTTATAGTAAATGTGTCACGAAAATAACAGTACATTTATTCTCCACTTCTTTATGATCAGTGAAACTTATTTCTGTTCTGACATTTTCTCCATTTCTGCTCAAAATTATTGAGCATTGATGTGGCAGGAGGCAGGAGTGAAAAGATCTAGTGGTCATTGAAGAGGTAACTTTTGAAAAGCTACATGTTTATCCTTAGCAGCATGCTGTGTTTGCAAACTTGTAACCATGGAAAATATAATTATAAGCTATGTAAGTGTCTCATTATTGCTATTAATTTAATTTCAACTATTGTGGATATTCTAATATGAAGAGATTCTGAGTCAGTCATCTTAGTGGATATATTTATGTCCCATTATTAATCAATTTGCCGAATTTGCCAAAATGTAAGTAGTATCAAATTATATAATACTAGTATAATGGAAATTGAATTATTAAATAAAAATTGTAGATGAGTTCTGTGTTGTATACACCACTTCGTGGTACAAAAACTGTTATGCAAAATCACTCATAACTCTGCCAGATGAAATCAGTGACACTTTTCTTTAACTTTTTGTAATGTTAGTATTCCTAAAAAAAAAAAAAAGGGTGAAAGCCCCATTATTTACTTTCTCACTTCAAAGTATCTCCCCTTAAGAAATTGCTATATAGATTACATTCAGAAATATAATACCTAGCCAGAATTAACAAGATAGCAACAGGCAGCAAATATCACCTCCACAAAGAATCTGAAGAAATAGTAGACGTAGTTAGCTGCTGCAAGAAGATCTGACTACAAGCAACAGTATGACAAAATAACAACAATAGTACATTCAATATCTGCAAGAAATACTACCTGCCTCCAAACTAGAACTGGTGGGACCACAAAATAGATAAAATAATAGAACATGAAGAAGCTAAAGTGCCCTGGGACTTTAGGATTCAAAGAGACAAACATTTGCCACATCACATTCCAGACTTAACAACTGTCGATAAGAAAGACAAAGAAGTGAATAGTGGGTACAGCAGTGCCTGGAGATAGCAGAATAGAAAAGAAAGAACTGGAGAAAATAAATCAAAAAATACAAAAAATAGAATAGAATGACTGTGGCAAAAGAAAGCAAAGGTAGCACCAATAATAATAGGTGCCTTGGGGACAGTCCTAAAATGGAACACCACACAAATACCATTGGTACCAACAAAATCATTATCACTCAATTTCAAAAAGCTTTATTTAGAATGACTTACATCCTGTGATGATAACTTTAACACTATCAAACAACATTTGCCTACCCCAGGTACTTGGGAAAGGCTAAGTTAGTGGATAAAAATACCAATCCAAGTCTAAATATCTGGATGATTATATGGCCAACCATAATAATAAATATCTAGTTTGAAACTCAAATCTTTGTTTCAATTGTAATGTATATGAACATATGAAGTTAAAGGCTTGTTGAAGAAATGAAAGAATCTGTAATTCACTCACTCAGTCACCAAGACATACGTAATATTATGAAAATAAAATTGGATGAACCACTGTGATTTAATCCTTTCATTAAACCCTGTAAAAATTAATATCTACGCTAAAGAGCAAATATGTTGAACTTCATTAAACCCAAGGTTAACATCCTAATCTTAAATAGCAAATAGAGCACTAAATGATTACAATTAAGATTTGTGGTTGTCTACCTGTTGTCTGTATTCTCTTGTGGTAAACAAGGATATCTTTAGCATTTTCAAGTCTCATTAAGAACTTTGTATCTCTGCTATTAAATCTGTTAATTTGTATGACACTGAAGTTGTCTGAATTTGTTGCATACAAATAGTCTTCAAATACTGCTAAACCATATAGATGAGTAACCTGAGGGGAAAAAATACAGATATTTATACAGGCATGAATGTGTGCGTTTGAGAGAGTAATTATGCAATTTTATCAGTTTCTTTTACTTGAATAGTAATGCAAGACTGTACAGAGAGATAAATAATGAAAGTCGTAAGTAGAATGTAACTATTGGCTAATGAGAAACTCATTAAGACAGAAAGCAGAAATGAATTTTGCTTTCTTTTCATTTGAACAATGTACATTTATTTTAAGAAGCTTTGGACTGAGAAATAGCATTTGCCATTCTTATAATAAATACTACTAGCCAGAAATCTTGGATTCTCATTTTTTGTTCTAAGTGTTTCCAATCCAGACTGCAAGAATGCAAATCTGACAATTATGTTTTGAAAAGAGTGGAAAAGTAGCAATATTCTGATTGAAAGTATATAGAGATACAATGAGCTAAATTTGAGAAGTATTGCACAATTTAATGCCAATTAGGGGTATACGGATTGGATCTTTATTCGTCAGAAGATCATTGAGAACTTTATGAATGTAAGAATAGAAATGTGTTCTATGTCCACTGATTTACAAAAAAAGTATGATGAAGTGAATAGTTTTAATTAGGGAATATTTTGTGTGACTATGATATTGAAGTTTAGTTACTGAATGGCTGGCAACTAGCAGTATAAGTGGAAATAAAGGGATGCATAATAATAAATGAAATGTTTAGTGAATGTTTCACTATTGAGCAGGAAGCAAATAAGGATGTCTACTGTCCCTTTCATTGTTTCATGTATTTATGAACAAATGTGTAAGAAGTGCTTGTGTTAATGCAAGAGTTATGTGGGTTAAGGGGTATAGATATGTGTATAGTTCTGCATGGGAATTTTAGAATGTGATGCTTAAGAGCAATAATGTGAATGTCCAAGTACTTTTGTCAATATTGTTGGCTAAAAATCCAAATGATCTAAGTGAATGTGGGATACTTTTTCTTATTCTGCTCATATGAAGTGAGAGTTGATGTAACAAGAGAAAAATACACGGAAGTTAAATGCAGTTGGAAGCAATTACTTAAGAAGTGGAGATGGTAATACAAGAAAAAAGATCAATAATTAATGGGTAATGGTGAATATAGATAAGATATAATAGCAAATAATCAGAATGAAGGGTAGGAGAGGCTTCTGTGGGCCAAGCCTGAGGGAGAGAAGGGGAATAGGATTGGAGATGCTTCTGTGGGCAAGGTTGAGGGAGAGAAGGGGAGAGGAGAGGATTCTGTGGGGCAAGCCTGAGGAGAGAAGGGGAGAGGAGAGGATTTTGTGGGGCAAGCCTGAAGAGGGAAGGGGAGAGGAGAGGCTGATGCATTTGCAGGTGTATATGGGTGTATATGTACATGCATTCACATATACAATATATTTATATACTAAATATAGTGTGTGTGTGTGTGTGTATGCACACATATATACAGCATATATACACAACACCTGCACTTAAATATACACAAACTAACATATACATCACACACAAATATACCCAAATGCATACATTTCAGATGGTAATGATTTTAGGCACATTATTTATGACATTATTTATAAAATAAATACCTATGATACTTACCAGTTGGCCTTCAATTATAATTTGCCTGTTACGTCCTTGATAGTCAACCACTCCTATAAAGTCAAGATAGTCATCTACCCAATACACATATTTGCTGACAAGGTCAAGTGTAAGAGCAGTCGGTTGCTCTATTTTAGATATTACTATCCTTGTTCTGTTCATGCCATCCATGTCACACCTCTCAATTTTAGCCACATTTCCATAGTCTGTAAAGAAGAGCTTTCTGTAACGAGAAATTTCAGACACATTTTAATAATTATGTGCATTTAACCACAAGGACATAAAATGCAATCTGTAACAGAAAAGTTGTGTTTTTCACTTACGTTAACATCTTACACATTAGCATCCAGAAGAAAATCATTCTCAGTTTATTATAGAAAAACATAGCAATATCTTATAGTACCTGAACACTAACGAATATATTCATAAGTTTATCTCATTATACATGTTCTAGTCTTTAATATACTACTCATTGTTTTAAAACATTTGAAGTTCATAAGTTGTTGTTTTTTTTTTTTCAACATAGAACTAATTAGCTAAAATGGTTTCATTCACACATCTGTCTATTCTTAGTTGCTGGATTTTGTTAAAAAGCTGAAAAAATAAATAATAATAATAAAAAGTATAAATATGTGAAACAGGAATTTGATCCTTTATCCAGACACTTCCAGCTTATTGAGGTCTTTGGTACTCTCTGAGTTTGGTGGTTTTCTTGCAGACATTTCACTGCCAAACTAGATGACAAAATCATCATTGATGCATCATGTCCTGTGCACTGATGGTGTTACCTGGCTTGGTAATGAAATGGCTGCAAGAAAACTGCCAAGTTCAGAGAGCACAAAGGACCCCACCATTCAACCTTGGGCTACAAATAGTCTCTTTTATCTGAAATTTCATCTTCATCTAATAACTGTAAGGAAAACTTTTATCTATAAATAAGAGCAGTGTAAGTATTAAATACAGGTAATAATATTTTTTTAAATGAACAATAGTAATAGTAAGAAGGAAGAATAAAATTAGTTACATATACAAAAAACACGTTTCAGACCATGATGCTTCATTTGGGGAGGGGGATATCAAATGCCTATTTTTCTCCCTTTTATCAAGGATATCAAGAACATAATAATCCATGTATGCCTTTGTGAAGATAGTTTCCAATAGCCTGAAGCAACACATTAGAGAAATAATTAAGCAGATGGAAAGTAAATGTGAGGTATTGACAAATAACACATAGAAGTAATCCAGACTTCATGACTAACTCATTTATCCCAAAGCGTATCATCTTATGGAAGGTAAATTATTGACAGATGAGTGTTATCCATTTTAAAAAGAGAGCAGTGCATTTATCTGTCCATATATTTGACTCGCTGATTACATTTAGTGTAAAACTAATAGGAATCTCTGAAACCACCAAAGCTTCTAAGCCTGATATTTGATTAGCAAATACTGTGTTTAGTAAATCACAAATCAATTTCAATTAACCTGACAATATTTTAACAAGATTAATTTCCCATGAGATTAAATTACATTTGTAAATGGAAGCCCATCCCATTGTGGCTCTAGTGCTAGAGGAAAAGGCGTCTGTTTTCTGGAGACTAAATGTTTAAATATTGCTTAGAAAACTAATAAGATTATTTTCTGGGCTTAGTAAAAAAATAATAGCATTAGAAGAAAAAGGTTGTGTTGGTTATTATTTAAGTCTCTCTCCCTCTCTCCCTCTCTCCCTCCCTCCCTCTGTGTGTGTGTGTGGGGGGGTAGCACAGAGAAACCAAGACCAATATACAAATGTGTAAGATTTGGCTACTTTAATTGGTGGTTGGGTTTATCCATCACACTAAGTCATATAGAATTTAAACAAGGACATTGGCCATTAAACTATTGGCTGAATTCCTAAAACATGTTAAGCATAAGCTGTGGTTTATATATGAACATTGCTCTAAGCCAATTAAGTTACAAACACCTTGTTTGCTCATTAATGGTAAGAAACTGATAAATCTAAACATTTTTTTCTACTGCTATATCAGTTAGAGAGTACATCATTGTATTTAGGGTCAAGAAATTCTCTGGCACAGATTATCTCTGGGATAATCACTCACTCATGAGATCAGAACTAATCAGAAAATCAGTCAATATTTTCTTCTTTTCCCTTGCATTCTATAGTTACCCAGCAATTAAATCCTTCTGAGGAAAGCTGCTGAGAATTTGTCCAGAGATATAGCATGGGAAAGAGGATTTTCCTCTTCTCTTGGTTCAAGGCTATGCAATGTACACTCTTGGGAATTGACCCATTCTCATTCTACTTTTAATATATTTTTTCTGCCAGGACTTTAAAGAGCTTATATTTGTGTTTTAATTTATTGGGGCTTTTTTTTTTTACTGCATTTATTTTTAGTTTACGCCCATGGTTTTTTTGTGTGTTTATTCCACAAGCTGCTTTGAATACTTTTCTCTCAAAATAGAGCCGCATTATAAATCTAATTTATAAAATAAAATAAATATAACATATGTCCAGTTTGGTTTAGTGGATATCAGGCTATACACCTGTGAGGAAAGTAGGTGGAGTATTAGCTGTGTTCACTGACTTGAGTTATTATAAAGGTTGGATAAAAATCAAATAAATAATTTGTTATTTATTTGGTAAAGGTAAAGGTTCCCCTTGCACATATGTGCTAGACTCTAGGGGGGTGGTGCTCATCTCCGTTTCAAAGCCGAAGAGCAAGCACTGTCCAAAGACATCTCTGTGGTCACCTGGCCGTCATGATTAAATGCTGAAGGTGTATGGAACATTGTTACCTTCCCACCAAAGGTGGTCCCTATTTTTCTGCTTGCCGTTTTACATGCTTTCAAACTGGTAGGTTGGCAGAAGCTGGGACAAGTAATGGGAGCTCACACCATTACGTGGCACTAAGGATTCGAACCACTGAATTGCTAACCTTTCTGATCGACAAGCTCAGTGTCTTAGCCACTGAGCCACTGTGTCCCACTAATTTGTTACTTAATGTATGGCAAAGCCAAGGACAGTGTTGCTCATGTTCCAGATGAATTAATTATGAAAAGCAGGGTGCTTTGCAGTGTTCTTTGTAGAAACTGAGATCCCAGCAAATAAGTATAAAGGGCCCTTGCTTTTTCTTTTCTTTTTTTAAACTGTTAGTGGGATAGGATAGGATAGGATAGAGCATTGGTATCAAACTTGAAATGTCACATTTTCATCAAGTGACATATCATGATTGCCCCCCCCCACCTTTGCTAAACCGGGGGTGGGCATGGCCAGCATGTGACGCATCTGAGCCACGAGTTTGACACCCCTGGAATAGGGGAAAGAGCAGAGCAGAAAATAGTGACAGAATGGAAGCAGGATAGCATATTGCCTTTACATCCTATGAACTGGGGAAGGGTTGAGGCAACAGTTCCAGCCCTTATGGAGCCACCTGCCTCAGGCCTTGCAGGAATTCAGCAAGGGAAACTTCATTGCATTTCCTTTGGAATAGGAGCAAAACTGATGAACTTCACTGGCTCAACAATATAAAGTTGGCTAGAAAGCACCATTGCATTGTGGGGAGAGGCAGGGATGCCACCAATCAACACAGCTATTATGTCGGACAAGTACTTTGATGAACTTCAAATGCATACAGTTTTGCATTTGAAAAGTTAGAACACAAGAAATATCATCGATCTATTCTGTGATGTGAAAAGCGCAGAGAAGCTTCTATAGTTTCAGTAGCAGGCATATTCTTGTCTTGCAGGTTTAAATACTACTAGTGTTAAACTTATTTCCTAAATCAGTTCAGCCATCATCTCATCTTAATGGTCTAACACTGGCATCTATGAAAGATTGTTTTCTCTCATATGAAATATTGATCTCCGTAAGATATATTTCTGTAATTTATTCTATGATAATGGCAGCAGTGGAGATATTATATTTCACCATCACTACCTGTAGAAAAACCCCTACCAATCTCAGAAATGTCAGTTCACTCATCTCTGTGGCATAGAAAAGGGGAATGAAGTCCAATTAATCTAAACTTCATCAATGCAAAACAACGGTTATGATAAAATATTTTTGATCTTCGTAATAGTACTGAAACATTCTTTTGAATCTACCTTTTAAATTCTATAGTAGAAATATATTGCACTTAAGGAAAAAAGTAAGAAAGAAACATTGGGATAAAAAAATGGGACTGGAATAAAGCTAACATTATTCTGCAATAATTAAGATATCATTAATTTAAATAGAATATCAGTTGGAAAACTAATAAGTAGAAAACGTGTTCCCTCATAAAACACATACATTTTCTTTTTTCTTGGTTATCAAAATATATTTCAATAAAGCAGGGAGAGTAAGAACTATTGCTTAGAATATCCCTGTCTGAATGCCCATCAAAATCCTCATGTTTTGACAAAATAACACTGCATTATACAAGGGGCTGCCCTTGAAGTATCAAGAAGCTTATATTTGTGTAATATATAGCAGTCCTCTAGCCAACAAAGGAGAGCCTTTATAGCAGGAGTGGGCAAGTATGGCTGCTTTACATACTGGCTCAGGAATTCTGGAAGTTGAAGTCTGCAAGTAGTAAAGGAGCCATAGTTGCCCACCTGTGCTTTATAGCCACATACCATCAATATTGTGGGCACTGCACTGGCTCCCAATTAGCTTCTCAGGACAATTTAAAATGTTGATTTTAATGTATAAAGCCTCTTTGTGTTTCAGTACCCACGAGTGTCCAGGTCTGCTTTCTCCATATAGTCTTCTGTGTCACAGTACAGAAATATAGGGTTCCCCTTACATGAGATTTGGTCTGGGGGAGACAGAAGACTTTTTTTTGTCATGGCTCCATTCCTATAGCATAGTTTGTCCCCAGAGACTAAGACAATGCCTTCTTCAATGGTGTTTTGGAAATAATGTTTCTGCAAAGCTTTAATTTTATTTGATGGAATAGGTTTGGATAACAGATACCAAAGTGGGTTATAATTTTCAGTGCCATGTTCTGATTTAACTGATTTTAATTTGGTTATATTGTAAACCTCTGAGAGTTAGGAGGAACAATACATAAATATAAATACATAATAAATTCAAATTTATCTGATGGCTATTCTGTTTGTCAAGTGACTTAATTAAACTTTCAGTTTTCCCTATTTCTTCGAGCAATATATGCATATAATTCAAGTCAAGTAAATGTATGCAATTCCATACCTAATGTTTAGGAGCAAATAAATTAATCTCAATGGGTTTTGCTTTTGAAGAAGCTGAATAGCTCTGTACGACTGATCTAAAATTCCCCCAACTCATGTTTTCTTTTTTTCAATTACTTTGAATATCATATTGAAAATACATATTCATCTATTATAAGCAGTGTGACACTATAAGCCATTCTGAAAGCATAATTGTTTTCATATTGTCATGGGGGAAGGGAGTGTCTTTTCCCAAAGCGGATAAGTATTATGTCTTCTACAGAAAATTATGCAGCCCCCTTCCCTCAAAGATAATATTGTCCAGTCTCCTCTGAAACAATGCCCAAGCTTTGTACAGGTTCTTAGCTTTTCTTCTACCATGTACCAAAGAGGACAAGAAAGCTACACTCTTTTGGGGAATTATACAAAATTTGGACCACTTAATTATGATATTTAGTACTCAAATCTCTCAATCTGGTATAATTCAAATAGCTGTCTATGTGAAGGTAAAAAGGAATGGGTACTAGGAACACTGTTCAAATTCCTGTTTTAAAAATAAAAATCTGAATATAATTATATAGTAGACAACCTGTGATCTGTTGGGTTTGTTTGTTTATTGGACTTATTGGATTTATTTATTGGGTCATCCTTTCAGAGGTATTTCCTTATCAGATTCCTCAATGCCTTCAACAATGACAGAGCTTGTAGTGTTCTGCTTCCATTGGAAAAATTGGAAATACATTCAGGGATGCATCTCCCTTGAAAATGGCCCATGTTGAACTGTGCAGCCCAAATATCAGTATAGGAAAATACTTTATGACATTTTGTTTTATGTCATAAACTGTTTTATGATCATTTTTATGTCATCAAATGTTTTATAAAATTTTCCAAGTTTCAGTAGGACAGGAGTCATGGAGCCCAGATTTTGGATGTATTCTGTAAGTTACCTCATAATAAGCTAGCCATACGTAAATGAAGCTAAAAACATGAAATGTGTAAAAGGGAAACCTAGTTACATTTAATTTATATCACTATCAACCTGCACACCTTTCCATACTTTTCTATCCATGTAAATCATCCATACCACATTTGTAAATCATCTTGTAAATCATCTTCTACCACATCCATATACTAATATACTGTGTATGTATAAATTTCCTTTTGTTCTTAAACTTGCCATATGATTGATTTCTTAGTATTCTCAATCTGTTCCCTCTTCTTTTTTATATTTCTTTCTCTTTTTTAATGCAGACTTAGTAAAAAAAAATAGCTGCACTTGATTATCACATACATTACATTTCTGCTTGTATTTGATGTCTTAAAATTGCTCCTCCTATTTCCCTTTTAGTAAACATTCACAGAGAGCATGTCACCCAGCAGGCTTTCATGGCTAAGGCAGGACTAGAAGTCACCATCTCCTGGTTTCTAAGCCAGCACCTTTACCACTACAACAAATTCCCTCTTATTTGTTTATAACCTACAGTTTTGGTCCATCTCAAATTCATCTATCTTGGTTATTAATACATTAATTTTCAGATCTCTATACCTCATTGCATCATAAATCTATCTCACAATTGTTGCAGAACATTTGGCTTCTCAGTCAACACCATAACTGAGCCTGCATAAAACAGGACCTACCCATTCATATCCCAAAGCAGCAGACCTGTAAGATCCTCCAAAGCAAGCCCCCCCCATTCCACTGTCATTCAAAATTACTTTACCCACATCCACTGCTAAAAGCTTCTTGCTTAGCCCTTTTCACCCTCTTCCAAACATTTTTTTAAAAAATTCCATTAAAATTCCTCTGCATTTTACTTTGCCTCATTAAACAGCCATAATTAGTGCACCTATTTTTCTTCTTCTTGTGCCATATCCATCCTTGAATGTTGGCAATCATGTTGCTGACCCTATTTTTACCAACAGCTACATGGAAAAGTGTTGCTGAGTTTTGTCTAAATCAGTCCCTTAGATTTTGAACTATTATAAATTATAAATTTTGAACGATAGTAACTAGGGTAACTATTCACTGTATAAATAAGATATTCGCTTCTAATGTAGAATAAACTGTCACCTTTCCCTCCCTTGTCCCATGCATATCTTTAGGAGACTGGAAAAGCAATGAGATGACTTTAGAGAAAGTCATTCAGAAGCTCTGTAATTCTTCATCCATGTCATTCATAATAATATATGTGAGGCTAGAGGTTGGGTGTCCTGGGCACGAGCTAAGTCTGCCTACTTGGCAATGACTGCAAATACAAACAGTGTTTCCATAAAATGAATGACCCTCTGGCTCATTTTCAAATCAGTTCTGGGAATTGGCAGTCAGAGTGGGGGAAAGAAATGTGAATTTGATTTGATAACCCATTAAAATGCACACACATTCTCCTAAATGTATCAGAGAATGGAGGCATGCAGGATCAAGCTTTCTATCAATATTTCTCACATACAAAAAAAAACCACAGTTACACCAAAATAATTCTAATAAATGGGGAAGCAGCAACAGATTAACCACATAACCATTCCTGTGCTGCTTAGAACAATCATGGCATCTGAAGTATTCCAATTTTCAGATTCTAACATTAACCAGTGAAAACTCGAATGAATCCACATGTTGTGAAAAACCCCAGTTTGCTTAGATGTGGTTTGTAAAAAGCCATGGGTGGCTGGGTTCAAACAATAGAATAAATTACCAATCTTAACATATAAACACATATGACAGTCTGCACAGCTTGATAAGCTGAAGTGAAACCAGCCAGTTAAGTAATAATTCTCGGTTTTCTTCTAGATCATGTGATTTCAGATCTTCAAATATATAAACTGGGAAAATGCTAGCAGATGGCAAAGTTACTGCAGCATTAGAACAATGGTTCCTGCCACCCATATGAGCAATTGCTTCTATGTAATCTAGTTTCACATTAACTCACATTTCAGATGGCTGCTGTACTTTTAAAAGTGGGGAGGGGGTGTTTATGCCATACTGCTCTACCTTCAGCACTCTGTCTGCCTCGGCACTTGTACTAATTACTATTCCACTGTCACAGATAGCTAATAAAACAAAACAAATTGCACAAAAGCATGGTGTGTTGCTGATGCTGGAGGCTAAAAGCATAAACGAAACAAAATAGCAGCCTAGCATTTTCTTACTATAATAGATAAATCTACTTGTCTTCTGTTTGCTGGAAGAGGATTAAGTATAGGTCATAATCCTGAAATACTGTATTTCTTTGCCTTACCAGTGTTCGGATTTATTCTCACTTAATCTGCTACTCTCTGAATATGTAAATAAATCCTGTTTAAACCTAAGCAATTATAATTAGCTTCAGCAGTTCCTGGTTTAATTCCCCTATGTTTTCGTAAACTTTGATCAATTCTGAATAAAAGAGAAAAGTGAAATATATTTTGCAAGAATTATTTTTAAATTTTACTTTGTAATCATAATATGTCTAACTTTCAGAAAAGAAAATGATATTATATTATTGATAATATATAGCCTAGTTTCCTTAGCAAGTAATATAGTTCATAAGTCACAAATAAAACTTTTTCAAAAGAATATAAATTCACATTTTTTTACTATACCATGATAACCAGTCTCCTATATTCATATTAGAATAGAATAGAAAGAATAGAATAAAATAAAATAAAATAAAATAAAATTCTTTATTGGCCAAGTGTGATTGGACACGCAAGGTATTTGTCTTCGGTGCATAAGCTCTCAGTATGCATAAAAGCTATGTGAGAAATCATGATCAGTCATTATAAAATACATTCATCATAAATCATAAGATAATTCACTTAGTGATAGTCATAGAATACTAAATAAGCAATCAACATAAATCATACTAGGAAACTAAAAAAAAAACCAATATAAATCGTAAAGATACAAGCAACAAAGTTATACTCATAAGTAGAAAAGGAGATAGAGTAGGTAAAAGGAAAGATGAGAATAATAATAATAATAAGAATACTAATTCTATGAGCCACATTAGTGGTTAGAGTGCAGTACTGCAGGCTACTTCTGCCACCTGCTGGCTGCTTGCAATTTGGCAGTTCAAATCTCACCAGGCTCAAGGTTGACTCAGCCTTCCATCCTTCGAAAATGGGTAAAATGAGGACCCAAATTGTTGGGGGCGATATGCTGATTCTGTAAACTGCTTAGAGAGGGCTACAAAGCACTGTAAAGCGGTATCTAAGTCTGAGTGCTATTGCTACAGCCTTACTAAATAGTTGACAATGTTGAAGGAATTAGTTGTTTAGCAGAGTGATGGCTAGGGAAAAAACTGTCCTTGTGTCGTGTCTAGTTGTTCTGGTATACAGTGCCTTATAGCATGATTTTGAGGGTAGAAGTTGAAAACAAAATATGTCCAGGATGTGAGGGGTTTGTAGATATTTTCACAGCCCCCTTTCTGACTCATGCAGTATACGTGCCCTCAGTGGAAGGCAATATATGCCCCCTTTGTTAAATACTGATTATTTCAGTATTTTGTTTATTCCAAGTAGAATCAATTCACCTTAGCTACTTTTGTAAATTTGTCCTGTGATCCACAAGAAAAAAAAAACCATTCAATACTGCAAACACCAGCAGGTTTATATATATAAAGAAGCTGAGTCCACCTTCATTATTTCCTTCAGTATTGGTAAAAAAATTAATAAATGTTCTATTCCCATGTTAAACCCCACAAGTCTTACCATGCTGTCTTTTCATGGTGACAGAATTTTCCTGAGGATAAAAAAAGAATGCTGGGATTGTGCACAAAGAATATATTGTCCTAGCTAGGAGTGACACAAAGTGTATAGTGCCAACCAGTGGTGGGATTCAATTTTGTTTACTACTGGTTCTGTGGGTGTGGCTTGGTGGGTGTGGCAAGGGAAGGATACTGTAAAATCTTCATTCCCTCTCCACTTCAGGGGACCATTGCTGCAAAATCCCCATTTCCTCCTGATCAGCTGGGACTCAGGAGCAGAGAATAGATGGGGCAGGACCAGTCAGATGTGATATTTACCGGTTCTCTGAACTACTCAAAATTTCCGCTACCGGTTCTCCAGAATGGGTCAGAACTTGCTGAATACCACCTCTGCTGCCAACCCTTATAACGTTTAGGAAGTTGTTAGAGACCTGGTTGTTCCTCCAGCAATAAAATGATGATGGAACCCTATTTGCTTACAAGTGATCTACAGCTGGTGTAATGTTCTTCTGCTCATTTGTGACAAACATTTGTTTATGCTCCCCCCCTCTTTTTATTTATAAGTTGCTCCAAAATCATGAACAAGTTGTGCAGTCTCAGAACCTATTAGGTAAATAAATAAATATTTCCTCCAAACAGACACACTCAATGTTATATGGCTAGAAGCCAAGTCCTCTATAATCTGCTGTTAATTAGAGTTTGGGGAAAAGAAGACAATTAGTATTGAAAGAAATTGTGTATGAATACCTCAATTTCTGCCAGGCTTGCTGAATCCTCTTTCCTAGTTCTCAATGGTTCTATTTGGGCTGTTGGCATTAATCTCTTGACTTGATTATTGAAAGGAATAAGAAAGTGGGAAATCATTTCTCTATTACTTTCTCCACACTAATTCAACAATAATTCTATAATTAGAATGTAACATATTTCATCTTACTTTTTGTCAAAAATAAAAGTCCTCCAATTCTTCATCTAATTAGGGAAAGATTTTTTTTCATAATACAGTTATTAAGACCCTTGCACTGCAGAGAATAAAGAAATTTATATATTACGGACTTCTTTTTGGATGATAATTGGACTGGAAAGCTATCAAAAAATGCAATGAAAAGCTATCACAAAATGATACAAGATTGCATCAAATTTTACAACCCAAGTGGCAACAAGACATTTAATTAATGCCACTTTTTAAACCAGAAACAAGAACAGACCAACATATTTTAGTTTGGAAAGGTTCGATTTATGTAAGCGTACATTTGTAAATGTGTATACATCAGGTAATTAGGACATAACAGTATGACAAGACAACACACTGCCTTGTTAACTTGCAAAGCAAATCTTCCATTCATTTACTTTTGTTCAATGTCCAAATGACAAAACAGAATCAGTCAGGCTTAAAAAATATCTGACAGGAACCAAACAGTCACATTTATATTTAGGAAACAGTGAGGTATCATCAACAGTCTAAAAAATTATTGCTGGAAAACTAGTACAAGTTGCACTAACTTGTCTGCATGTTTTACATCAGTGGTTCTCAACCTGTGGGTTGGGACCCCTTTGGGGGTTGAATGACCCTTTCACAGGGGTAGCCTAAGACCTTTGGAAAACACATATTTTCAAAAAAATACAGAAAATATAAAATAATTTTATGGTTGGGGGTCACCACAACATGAGGAACTGTATTAAAGGGTTGCGGCATTAGGAAGGTTGAGAACCACTGATTTACATGCTTGTCCCAACACAAATAATTTTGATTAGAGTGAAGAGCCAACGTCACGATGTGACAACGTGCGGTCTCGACTGTCCGAGACTGCCATTGATACTTTTATTGCCACACGGTCTAAGCCGTCCCGAAGAGACAGTGAACAGGGAGACAAAGCCTTGTTGGTCTCAGGGACATCGCAAAGTCCCTGAGTGACCCAAGGGAAGCGCTCCAAGCTGGCGATAAACAGACAGCCCCATGCTGACAAAGTCAGAGATGGCTCTGGAAAGAAGGCAGCTGAAAGTGAGTCCATCTGGTGAGGCTTTTTTCCTTGAGAATGATTGCCCAAAGGGATTTTTTTAAAAAGATAAATTAGTCCTTTAAGCAAAGAATAAAGAGGTGGAATTTATCTGTATTGGACTGCCTTGGAAATTTTTTATTTCTTTTTTCCCCCCATTTATGATGTTTTGTGGATTGAAGTGACTGTAACATTTTTTTTTTGTTTCTCTTCGTAAGTGAACAAACTGTTTTTTTCCCCTCCTATTTTCTGTTGCCTTATCTGTTGGCTGGAACTAAAACCTTTTTTTTTTTTATTCTAATAATTCTTCTTACTACTTCTCATTAATTTTCATTAAATACTTTTAAAGATTGTTTTCCATAAGCTTGAGATAAATAGGAGAAGAATTGAATAGAGTTGGAGTCCCAAAAAATAAAGAAATGAATGAAGATGAAGAAGATAAGGATAAGATAACAGATGAATTTAATGATGGAGCAAACCTAGGTGAAAATGGAAAGAAGGGAATATGGAAAAGTGAATTTGATATGCAGGAGCTATATTCCTTTCTTCAAGACACAGAGGGGGGAAAAAGTGATGATGATGAAACTAAGAAGAGAAACTGTTTCAGAAATATGTTTAATCAAAGACATGCTAATTTTAATACCAGTTCAAGGGCAATGAGGTTTTTTGAGAGATCTTTCAAGCAAAAAAGTGCGGCGAGAAGTTTATAAAAACCTTATAAAAGAATTAATAAGAAGATTGACACAACTGGCAAAAGAGACAAGATTCTTTTTTTACTGGAAAGATACAGGCTGATAATGAATGTGATGATAAAAAATTTAATTAATTTTGGTGATTAATGGATAGGAACCTTAATATTTTATAGTTTTTTAAGATTATTTTTAAATGTTTATTTGTTAAAAAGTAATACATTATGACAATAACAATGAAATAATAACTCTAATAGTTAAAACAACTTGGATATAAATAGCAAATTGAGCCCTGGGGGAATTTTTTTTAAAATGAATGTTAACAATAAACTTTGTTTAGATTTTGTTATAAAGAAGTAATTTTTTTGTGGGTCTAACGAGAGGAGAGGTGACATAAACAGTAACTAATCCTTAGTTACCTATAATAATAATGATAATAGTAATGAAATAATGATTTTGACTAGTAAAAGCCATCTGGATATAAATTGCAAATTGGGACCTGGGAAAAAGACATAAATCTTATTAACAAATCCTTGTTTATTACGTATAAAAATGTAAGTCTTCTTGGGCCGGATGAGAGGAGATGTGATATACATAATAAATAATTCTTAATTAGTTACAATAATAACCAAAGAAATGTTAACAGATAATGTTTAATGATATTTATATGTGTTGGCATTGGTAAAAGCAATTGTATAAAAGCTTTAAATGGTGAATTGGGATAGGAAAAGTGGGAGGAATGCTTAGATATTTTATTAATTGATTTTTTTTCTTTTAGAATATGTTATAAGATGTAATGTTACAGGAGGTTTGTTGAGATTGCCAATGAATGCCAGTAGGTGGTTGTGTTTTTGAATGCAAATGATATCAGATAAAAGCATGTTTAAATAATTTAAGCTAAATGAGAATGGTGGTGTATTGACAGTAAAATACATGAAGATTTTTTATGTAAAAAGTACTATTCAATGGGAAGGGAATATATGTAACAATTATGATAGAAACACATGAAAACTGTTTGTAACCAATCGACACGCTTTTGACAGGATGTAATGAAGGATGATTCTTTTTTTGGGTGTTTTTGTTTATTTAAAACAATAAAAACATTTAAAAAACAAATAATTTTGATTAGAAAAGAATTCAGTGCAAATCAAGAACTGTTCAGCTGACTCTACATTGGTGATCGCTAGTTACAGAATAAAGGTAACAAAATATTATAATCACATTTCTAGACATTTGTCACCTCCATTTCTCCTGATATGTTTTCCAAGCTCTGATAGAAAACATGATTTTATTGAAAATACATTTTTAATATTCTCTTGCCTACTAGCATGCTTAAACATAGTTTCAAATATTACTAGATTTAGTGATGGTTTAAGATTAATAGCTGTTAATTCACTTCAAGTTCATATTTTCAAGGAAGCTGGGTCTAGTTTCTACTGCAGTATCTCTAGAGACTAAAATATTTGGATACACTTACTAAATAAATGACTTAAAATCAATTATATATGAACATATTATGCAGTAAGCCCTGGGAAAAAATGTTTTTTAAAAAAATGCCATTAATGTTGAACTATCACTGAGTCTAAATAAGAAGTGGAGATTTTATTCAGAAACTCCTGCTTATGGCAATTTGCTCTAGTTTTTTGTGAATTTGTATCAGCATTCAGTGTGGTATGATAGATCATGGAGTCAGTGAGTCCCAAAAGGCTTGCTATATGCAGTGGTTTACTTCTTTTATATTAAGCTGTGTTGTTGTTTTTATAGCACTGTACTATAAAGAGGCAAAAAACTGATTTTTTAAAAAACCTGATACTGGTAAGTTACAAAAGTGGCAAGTGAAATCACCGGAAGATAAGGACCTTTTGACCAGTTGGCTGAGAAATATATGAAGTCTTGACCCTTGCTAGGGAATTCTAGGAGTTGAAGCCAACGCATCTTAAAGTTGTCAAAACTTTAGAAAAATTCTGGTTAAACTATTTTCGCTTAAGATGCTTTCTAACAAGTTGTTCTATGACAATTAAAAATGGCAGTAACAAAAACACAGCAGCCTTCAAGTCAGACTTCACTTCTGGCAACTTCTGGCAACAATACAGCTGCGGTGGTGTAGTGGTTAAAATGCAGTACTGCAGGTTACTCTGCTGACTGCTGGATGCCTGCAATTTGGCAGATCGAATCTCACTTGGCTCAAGGTTGACTCAGGCTTCCATCCTTCCCAGGGGTGTAAACTGAGAACCCAGATTGTTGAGGGAAATAGGCTGACTCTGTAAACTGCTTAGAGAGGGTTGTGAAGCACTGTGAAGCAGCATATAAGTCTAAGTGCCATTGCTATCTGGACAAGTCACTGCAATTTTCTTGGCAATATTTTTCAGAGATTGTTTGCCATTGCCTGCTTCTTAGGGCTGAGAAAGAGTGACTGGTCACCCAGCTGAGTTTATGCCTAAAACAGGACTAGGACTCACAGCCTCTGGTTTCTAGCTTTATCCCTTATCTACTATACCAGGGGTGGGGAACTGTGGCTCTTTTGCGACTTGTGGACTTCAACTCCCAGAATTCCAGAACCAACATAGCTGCCTCAGGAATTCTGGGAGTTGACGTCCACAAGTCGCAAAAGAGCCACAGTTCCCCACCCCTGTACTATACTAACAATAAAATGCAGAGTCAAACTCTTAATAGAAAATATCCTACCCTATTAACATAAAAAATATGTTTAATGATAGCTTTGTTACTTTAAAATGCCTGATCTAATACAGGTACTGCAACCCTTGTTTAACACCCATAACTGAGATCAACAACTTGGTTTTCAAGTGGTCACAAAGTGAAACCACAACCGTGCTTCTTACTTCACCTTTCCTTTTCTTAACAGACTACACCAATGAAAGGATTGGCATAACTTTCCTTTTTTTTTATCACTGTATAATTGCAAACAGTCACTAGGGAGTCTCTAAATGAGAACCACCTATACCAGTAACTTGATCTGAAAAGTTTTATACCTAAATTTCCTTGGAGAAGATTCCACCCCGCCAAACACACAGACATATACACACAATCACCCCCCTCCCCATTGCATGAATTAACAATTCTTAGAAAATAGGCTACTGATAGATTGCAATCCTTGGAAAAGTTGAGAGGGGAGGTTCTCCTACAGATATTTGGGTTACTCAAGTTTTTTTTAAAAAATACAAGCCACTAACATAATTGAGTACAGTAATTAATGAATAGGCAGAATACTTATTTTGACATTTAATATAGTTCCACATATCTAGCAAGCGATTTCTGAACTAATGGAAATTTCCAATTGCCTTTAATAACAATGCAATAATCTGGATAGGAGATGATGATACAATTGATCATAGCACAATGATCCATATTCCCCAACTTGGATTCTTCCCAGATGTGGGGACTATTTTGTAGCTAGCCTGCCCATTCCTGAAAATTATGAAAGTCGAAATTCACATACTTGGATGGCAGACACAGATGGGAAGCCGAAAATAATAAGGATAAATTAACTTGTGGTAAACTAAGGAATTAGAAAACTATCATTTGAGAAGCAACCACATATAAAGTATCTATTATTACTGGAATTTAGCTACAATAAAACTAAACCGAAGAGAATTACTGGATGGATAACTTGAAATCATAATATTTCTTCAAATATTTTACCACACTTTTTATGTATTAATTTAAATATTTATCCAATTTATGTAGCTGCCCATTTCACCAAAGGCAACTCTCAATTGTATACAATAATAAATAACCCAAAAAATATATACACAGCAAATACAGATACAATAAACATAATAATCAATATCCTAAAATTCCCAAAATATCATCTTAAATAGAAGCATTAATGGAGAGAGAGTAAAAATGTCCCCTTCAACAATGGAGCCATTGAGACAAGCCATCGAGATGTATCCATTCTGATCAAATAACCAGGTCTTGAAAACCTTTTAGAAAAGGGATTGGGGCAATCTAATTTTGGGAGGAAGAATATTCAATAGCAATAGCACTTAGACTTATATACCGCTTCACAGTGCTTTACAGCCCTCTCTAAGAAGTTTACAGAGTCAGCCTATTGCCCCCAACAATCTGGGTCCTCATTTTACCAAAGATGGAAGGATGGAAGGCTGTCCACTATGAGCCAATCAAAATCAAATGTCTGGCTGTGGACATAGTTAACCTGGAATACTGCAATTTAACCACTGTGCCACCATGGTTCTTACAAGGTGGGTGCTACAACAGAGAAGGCATATTTCCAGGGACCACAAAATATGGATCAATAGTTGATGGTGCCATGGCTCTGTAAGTTCTGATAGTATGGGCTGATATAATTTGGGAGAGGCAGTCCCTCAGATGGTATTATTTGGCCCAATATAAATGAATTAAGAGAAAACTCTAATATAACTAAAGAAGGCTGGAAAGATAATTAAAAAAAACTTTTAACACCTTTTTTTTTGCATATTTTGGTGAGTTTCTTACATGTTGGGTTTCCCCTACCTCCATCTGTTTGTTCATTTATATAAAAGGAATTCTATGACCTGTTATTAATGGGAGTCATGAAACATAATGAATGTGATGAGAGCATGGTAATTTATAGGCACACAGCTCTGTGATAATTCTCATTTTCTAGATGTTTCCTAATCCATTTCTGCTGATTTTCCTCCCTCCATATTCAAGAGACTTGGGGGATTATAAAGAAAATTATACATGCTGTAATTTCATCAAGATATTTTGTATTCTTTGAAAGACGTTTATTATTATCCTAAGACTTCTAATAATTCTTTCGGCAGTAAAAATCAGACATCCAGACAAATAATTACATGTTATTGCTTTTAGTGACTTACAAGAGAAAAATGAAACTTTTTTTTTCTAATTTTCTGGCATTAATAGTAGAATAGCAAAATTATTCCTAAACTGCATGGTGTAATTCAAAACTGTCATATCTACCATGTCACCATATTTTTAGAGCTTAAAAGTCTTGGACATTGTTGCCTTACTTTATTGAAAGGATAATTAGGTATTTGAAAAGGTAACCCCACTTTCAATCCTGACTACAACAATATGGAGATGGTTCCTGTTGTCTTTTTGATGTTTACAAGTCACTTGTTTAATAGTGCTCCAAGAAAGTACAAATTGCTTCATTTCAACATACTACAAGCACAAAATTTGTGGAAACTACAGAATGATTCAGGTAAAGATGTTTGATAGTTTCTCTGTAAAATAGAAGTTAAGAATGATGCAACTTACACATAACAACCATTATTTCCATTATGGTATATTTTCTACATAGAAATTGCTCAGTGCTAGGTAAAAAAAGCTGCTAAAAGCATTGAGAACACTTTCCCAGGGAAAAAAATCATTTTATTGTTTTTAATTAGTTTTATGGGATAAAGTGCTGACCCCGCCCTCATAACAGAATAGTAGCAAGCACAAAACACTGCTGAAGGAGCAAATATGCTAAAATATACTTGAGAGCAAATATTTTCTCCTGTCCTAACTTTTAATACATTTGCATAGTAGTTTCCAGACTGCCCAATGCTTTGTATAATGTCAGGATTCCATGCTGTCTGTCTGTTTGCATGCATGCATGCCAGTTTGTCTATCTTATGGTCAATGGATGTTTATTTAGATGACATTTTTCAAGCATATTTGCCATTGTGATAAAATCAAATCTGTCAACCTTCAGATAAATAGGTTCAGATAAATTGACTTTCCAGAAATGGATATTGGAAGAGAGGCTTCAATTGTACTGATTTCAGAGCACTTTACAGCCTGCTGACTACAAAAGATTGTGAGAGATAGATGAAGAGTTAGGGATTTCTTTGGATTCCCTGTGTCTCTCAGTCCGTGAGCTTTTGGACAATGAGGCTGATGATCTGAGGATGCTACCTTCCTATATTTGTCTTTTGAGCTCAGTTGCTCTCTTCTAGGATATAGGGAACTAGGCTTTGTCCCTCCCATCTCCGTATTTCCCATAGTACTTAAAGAAAGTTATAACAGTTTCTTGAATTCTTTGCTCAACGCCCATTCCTCTCTTCAAGAACACAAATTGCTTTGTTTGACATCTTAACAATGTGTTTGGTTTGGTTTCTAGTGGATAAATTACTACATTTCAGAAGGATAGACATGACAGTTTTTGACACTGCCCTGGCAATACGCAGCAGCATTCCTTTTTAACATGGTAGTGAAATGAGTCATCTGTTGGAACAGTAAGCCTCAAATAAAAACTATGACTTAATCACGTTTTCTCATTGACCTGTTCTGTCTCTAGTAACAATGTAAAATATATGTAGGATTTTAATTGTACTTTTTGAATACTGGGAATCAATCCGGCTTCTACTTTAAGGGTAGAAATAGCCACGAGAACCTATTATGGGGGAAAGACAGCACAAATATGTTCATCCTGCTTGATCTTTCAGGAGCTTTTGATAAAGTTAAATCCTGGTGAGTTCTGGGGTGTGAAAACTATGTTACAGTGGTTCCACTTCTACTTGCAAAGACCATGCCAGGGATTAATAATAGATCACTGCTCATCTGCACTTGTTAGCTCTGGTGTCAGTGCCAAAAACACAGTATTTTGTCTCTATTTATATGAAACTTCTTAGGATATTTGTCAGGAGTGTTTGGGCTTGGTGTCATCAATATTGTGTTGACATTCAGCTCCACTTTCTGTAACAATTGAACCAGGAAAGAGTTTGAATATTCTGAACTAGGTCTGGGTAGCATCATTTTTTTGATTGGTGCTCAGATATTGGGAAGTTTGCATGAGGTTCCTCTTCACCTTCTAAAAGAGTGGGAAGGTAATTTGGGCCTCATCCAGTCAGCACTGGGAACCATCTATGGTTTAAATGGGTTAATTTGCAGTAGACTAGTGTTTCTAATTTGTTGTTCCTTCCTCTGCTGTTGAGGATATCCAAGAAGGATAGTATATTGTTTTCTTCTTCCCTTGTCTATTTTATTTACTTGAAGATGATGTTGGTTGTTTCATGTGTTTTTTCTAGTTCTTCCTTTTCTAAGTATCCTGAAGGTGTTGTGCACATACCAGAGCCATACTTTCAGTTATATGTGTGGGAGTGCTATAGCAATAGCCCTTAGATTTATAAACTGCTTCACAGTGTTTTTACAGCCCTCTGTAAGCTGTTTACAGAGTCAGCCTATTGCCCCCAACAATCTAGGTCCTCATTTTACCCATGTCGGAAGGATGGAAGGCTGAGTCAACCTTCAGCCCAGTGGGATTTGAACTGCTAAATTGCAGTCAGTCAGCAGTCAGCAGAAGTAGACTGCAGTACTGCACTCTAACCACTGTGCCACCGAGACTCTTATGAAAGTAGGTAATGAGGCAAAGCTTAATGAAGTCCATGATATTGAGTATTTTGATTTTAGTGTATTTGGCTATGCCAGGTGTGTTGTACTGCTGCCATGATTGTTTCACTTATTCTGGATCCCTGGACATAAATAACATGTGATATTTAATCAAACCATAATTTCATCTTCATAATTTATATTTTTAGGTCTTTGATTTTCTGAAGGCACTGTAGTGCAGAGTTGATAGAATATTTTCTCCCCTGTTAAATATTCTATATTTTTGTAATATGCTCCTTATTGGAATCCCTGATAACAAGACATTTGGATAAGGAGATTATTTATTTTGCAATGTCAAAAAAAAAAAAAACATGGATGAGTTTGTCCACTATTGATCATCCACCACTGTTAATTTCTCATCCAATAATTCTTTAACTTTTTGTATATATTGTTTTCTTTCAATGTTAATGCTGGTTTGGCCTTTGCTGAAAGGATAGTGATGGATAGGTCCTTGTTTAGGTTTTTGAGAGGAATTAGTGTAGAACAAAGAAACCTACATCCCAGTAAACCAACACAACAAACTGGACAACCTGATCAAGAGAACCCTCAATAACCTCACCAAGAAAGAACAGTCACACATCTGCAATAATTAATTTATCAAAGCAAAGGTACTCAAGTGTAACTCATTTCTCAGTAGCAAAAGATTGCAAAGAACTGACTGAGGGAGAAAAAATTCATGCACAACACAATAAATCATTTTTATTATATTTTGTGTGCTTTATTTTTTTTAAAAAAATCAACACATACAAACCAATGCCAAGAATAGGCTTGTTGTTGCTCTAGAGCTTTCTTTTCAAATACTTTATATAACTTTTATATATCTCTGCAAACTATGTAATATTGTAACAATAGCATGAAAAGGATTTTTGTCATTTATCAGGAGCTGCTGCAGAGGTAAATGCTAGGCCAGACTCATATGTTGCATTGTTGCATTGTATTGTCATTTCCACCTATGTTGAAAAGGCCAAATGTTCATGCAATCTCAACCACAGAAGCAATTCTTTTTCACATATTTGAAAATACACACAACAGGCTAACACTCCAAAAATTCTAGTATGTTTATTATTATAGATAGAATTTATTTCTGGTACAAAACATATTTTTCAGTGGAAGACAAGCTCACCTGCATATTAGATAAGCTTGATAGCTTGGAAAACAAAGGAAAGGTGTATAACTGGAAGCATGAATAAACAAAACCTAAGTGATGGACCTTTTCTCAAAATTGTATTTTAACAAATATTTCTAGCAAGATTTCCAGTAATTAGCAATCTATAACCTCCACTGTATTGAGGTGAAATGCTGGTTGTCACCTTTAAAGCCCTACATGATTCAGAACCTGGTTGTCTGCAATATCCTCTTGCCCTTTAAGAGTTTTTGCTGGTCCAGTAACAGCATCCTTTGTGATCCATCCATGAGGAACTACTGCCACCAGAGACCACAAGGTCTCCATGCCTTTTCTGTAGCTTCACCCAGAAATAAGTCAGCACTGATGGAACTTAGGGAAGTTTCCCACATTCCAGCTCACCCAGAAAGTTTTTGGAATTGATAATATAGTAGACCCCCTCTTCTTGTTAGGGTGAAATTTTGATCATTACTATTTTTTTTTCAATTCAATCAATTTTAGTTTTTCTCTTTTGAAAGTTGATCGTAGTAATTCCTGGAATTGAATAGGACATAAGTAGCAAAAATATGAATCCATTTTTTTCTAAAAACATTTTCATTTTTTTTTTACCAAAGTGAAAAGCCACTGCAGTATTACATTTTGGTCTATAAACAATATCAAACCCAGATGACTCAGTCTTCTTAATATCCCCTTCTTATTGAACTTTTAGAAGAGGTGAATCTAACAAAATTGCCATTTTTGTCAATGCTTTTAGTGAAATAGACATACAAAACTGAATACACACACCCACACCTATGCTTTGTAACAGTGTGGCTAAAGGAGAGAGAAATTATTAGAAGTGTTTGGAAGCTAGTTCTGAGATGGGAGAATAGGTCAGGCAGTAATATTAACTAATACCTAGAACAGGGGTGTCAAACTCAATTTCATTGAGAGCCGCATCAACGTTGCATTTACCTCAGGAGGTGGGGTGGAGGTAGCCAGCTATATGTCACTCATGTCAGGGGTGCCTGTGGTGGCCCGAGAGCTCTGCCAGTGAAAATGGGCTGTTTCCAGGGTGGCCCTGCAGGTCAGATCGAAGCACCCTGTGGGCCAGATCCGGCCCCTGGGTCTTAAGTTTGACACCCCCCGATTCCTAGCATTGGAATCTATGGCAGAACTAGCAATAGCAACTGTGCCCAAAATTGTTAATCCTAAAATTAGTATCAATAATGACATGTGTAGTATTATAGGAGCGTAACTGAATAAAATGTCAAATTCCTTCATAGAGATGTGATCGACATTATTCAACTCACTTTCCGCTAAATCCATCCATGACCACTCTCCCCTGCACCTTACTTTAGTGCAATTGGAATTAGAATATCCTAAAAGCAAGGGATTTATAACTCTACCGGTATAAACTAAAACTGCAGCATGAAAGTATCATTGCATTATAGTTAGGGAGACAACCATTGTTCCTAATCTTGAATTAACTTTGTGATTTAGGTAAGCTGCAGTCTCTGAAGCTCAAAGGATTCTACAGTGTGTACTTGTGTACCATGGTGATAATGACACTCAATGAAAAGAAATTGAACAAACTAAATACATTTATAAAGATAGTTCAGTCATGGTGATCAGTTGAGATAAAGTACAGATTCAGAGCTCTGAAAGATGCTTATCATGTTTCATGTTCTTTTGACTATATTCATCTAAAATAAAGCTGTATTTGTCTCTGAAAAGGTTTTTTCCCTATTGAATGTATAACAGTCTTGTTATTTAATCTACCAGCCTTCTTTCATCAAATCCACAATTCAAAATAGCCAATACTGTGATTTGTTAGTTATTTTTATGGTCCAAGGTAAATATAAAAATGAGGAACTTTTTCTCATTGATAATATATTTTAATATTTTAAAATAAATTATAAAAACATTATTTTGCAGTAATATTTTATGACCTATGCTTGACAAAATGCCAGAAAAAGTTGGTATTTGAAAGTTTGTATCGTGTGTTTTCTTCAGGAAATGCTACAATGAACATCACCATAATGAATTAGATTAGATTACTGTATTTTTCAGAGTATAAAATGCACCGGAGATTAAGACGCACCAAGATTTTGAAGAGGCAAATTTTAAAAAGTAGGTAGGTAGGTAGGTAGAGGGAGAGAGAGGGAGAGAAAGAGAGATAAATTACGGTAGGTAGGTAGGTAGGTAGGTAGGTAGGTAGGTAGGTAGGGAGAGAGAGAGAGAGAGAGAGAGAGAGAGAGAGAGAGAGAGAGAGAGACAGTAGATAGGTAGGGAGGGAGAGAGAGTAGGTAGGTAGGTAGGTAGGTAAAGAGAGAGAGAGAGAGAGAAATACAGTAGGTAGGTAGGAAGAGAGAGTGTGTGTAGATAGGTAGGTAGGTAGAGGGCTAGAGAGAGAGAGAAATAGAGAGAGAGAGAGAGAGAGAGAGAGAGAGAGAGAGAGAGAGAGAGAGAGAGAGAGAGATACACAGATAGGTAGGTGTTTCTGCTGGCACAGCACTTGATCAATGTAATTCTCATCAATCAGTTAAAGAGCTTTCCAAAAGGGAAAAAAAAGTTTTTGCACTCTGCAAACCTCCCCAAAACGGCCCGTTTTTCACAAAAGCGGGCCCTTTTTTAAAAGGCATGAATAGCCTTGGGAGGGCTTGCAGAGTGCTCCTGGGGTGTGGGCCCCCCAAAATGAGCAAAAAACAGCTCTTTTTTTGCAAAAACAGGCACATTTTTTTGTCAAAAAAAAAAAAAATACATGCATAGCCTTATGGAGGCTTATAGAGTGTTGCTGGGGGTTGGAGGGGCAAAAAAACAGCCATTTTTTTGCTCATTTCTGTCCTCCCCAGACCCCAGGAACTCTCTGAAAGCCTCCATAAGGGTATGCATGGCCATTTAGGTGAAGGGGTGGGACTTTGGGAGGCAAAAAATGCTGTCTTCGGTGCATAAGACGCACCCAGATTTTCAGCCTCTTTTTTGAGGAAAAAAGGTGCATCTTATACTCCGAAAAATACGGTACTCACAAATTTGAAATTTGCTACTGCTTTGAATGTCACATGTACCACAGGACCAATTAAAAGTGCAATATATACATAAACATACACATATAAATACACATACATACATAAATATACACATTGCCAGTTACATTTACAGCTTGTTTAAAGTATATTTATGTGTGTATGTATTTGCTTATACATCCAATAGAACTGTAAGTTGTTTACATTCCTTTTCTAAAGTAAAAGGGTTAAAAATAAGGAAAAAAATCATATCAGAATATATTAGCATGGAGTTTGGAACATAATCAAAAAGCCTTATTTTTTTGTTCAATGAATGGGATCCAGACAGAGTAATGCTTTGAGTCAGTGGAAATTAACTCAGTCTTCATTAAAAAAATGTCCAATTTATTCCAAATAGGATGAAGTTTAAACCAAATCCAGAATTTTCTAGACACAAGACTGTGCTGATGATAACAAAATGGTTTAAAGGCCCTTCGGAAACAATCTGTGGTAATTTTATATAATCGCTATATGATGCATTCTCTTTCTATTATGTGATTCTATATAAAAACTCATTCATAATGTTTAGGTTGCATTCATAAAACCAACAAAACAAAAACTTTTGCCATGGAGATCAGACTGGGGTGAATAGGGACAAATCCCTCTAATTATATTTACTTGTTTTCATTGTAAAAATGGGCAAAACACAATGTAAAACACAGATAATATACAGTACTCTTTCTGTCCTTAAGTAGCTGTACTTGTTTTATCATTAATTAAATTCACACTTGTCTGATGAATCTGTCACATGATACATTTAATAAAGCTAGGCTACAAAAGGATGCTTCATTTATTGCTGACAGAGTTTGGCTACTACAACTAATTTCATTATGAAAGAAAACGTGTTAGTTTTCCCAATGGCAGACATTTTACAAAATAAATATTTCCTGCAGGTTTGCTGGGATTTACTTGATATACCAAAAGGAAGGTCATTTTAAGCAACAAGTGGTAGTACTGGGCTCATAGTTAACTCCAAAAATGAATTACCTGTAAATTATTCCACAAAATCAAATGGAACAAATAAAAAGTTGGGATGAAGTATAGCCTCCATCCTTGGAAAGTGAATTGCATACAAAAGTAACTTAGCAACCCAGTAACTAAATAGAGACATGACTAATGCCCTTTTATGTTCATCAGCAAGCCAGAACAAAATAATAGCCCTAAAGATAGAAGTACTGGAAAGTAAGTGATTTAAAATGAAATAAAGAAAACCAGATATAGAAAAAAGAATGTTACTTCAGTAGTCTTTCACTGAAGAAATTATCAAGTCTTAGTTTTCTAACCATCAGCAATTGTTATTTGTACACTGCAACATCTGTAGTATCACTGAAGTAAGAAAATTTGGGCATAGGAAATCTATTGCTAGAACACAATATTGCAAGATTAATTTTCTCTGCAATATTTAATGGATGCTACTTTTAGTATGTGTTGTATAATAGTAAAATAAAGTTTCCCTGTCAGTCGTGTCTGACTCTGCTCATCTCTGTTTCTTGGCCGAGAGAGCCAGCATTGTCCAAAGACAATTTCTTTGGTCATGGAACCAGCATAGCTATAGGCCAAAGGTGCAGAGAATGCTGTCACCAAAATGGTGCATATCAATCTATTTGCATTTGAATACTTATGGGCTGCTAGGTAAGCAGGAGCTGGAGGAAGTAATGGGAGCTCATCCCCTTGCGCAGCGCTCGGGTCTTAAACCTGGCTGTCAGCTCTCCAGCTGACAAGCTTAGCATCTTTAACCATTGACTCATCGTCCATTATATAATAATAATAAATTAAAACAGGAGATGTAGTCTTTATTTTGAAAAAAATGAATCTCTTATAGCTGAATCGAAAAGCCTGGAAAGATTGTAGGAATTCATTTATTACATTTCAGCGTTGTTACTGCTGTTGTCCCCAGCCAGTGCTTTCCACTCAGATTGGTGTTCCTTAAATGAATATAGAAATGAAATAGTTGTGAAAGTAACAGGTTGCATCCAATTATGATTGCCTATTTATTGGTGGAACAGGATTCATCAGCACATAGCTTTCATCCTCATTCTCATCCTTCATTTTCTTTCAAAAACTAATTTAAAATAGAACATGGTCCTGAATTTAAATGCAACAGGATATATCAGAATAAGATATCCAAAGCTTCCATATTAAACAATGAATAGCAACAGCACCAATTCAATAAACCTTTTCTAGATCAAAAAGGGAAATAATGTCTTCTTTCATGTTATCATTATTATTTGTTAGAAGTTGAGAAGGTATTATTAAAATCTACTAATGCCTCTTTTAACAAATAAATATAATAATTAGGCAAAGTATAAAGGACAGTGTAAAACCACATGTAAAAATATTTCAATTTTTCCTTCCAGAGCAAGACAGAGAGGTTCCTACACAGGAGAGTTACTAAGTGTTTCTGCCAGAGTGCAGAGCTTTAAGTTTGGGAAGTAAAGAAAGTTGTTTATAACACTGACATGAAATGTTAGCTAAATTCAATCAACTTTCCCTGAAAGGACTTGTGCTTAGGTCTCTCTGGAGATTATTACGGAAGATTCATTGTTTCAGCTCCAGTGAAATTTCTTGAATCAAATCCTAAACAGGTTCCCCGCCAAATTCTAAGTTTTCATATTTGTCTTTCTTCTCTATTAGTAAGCAATTCTCATGGTGGATCAGGAATTCAAGAACTTAATTGCATCAATAAATTAGAAATTCAGACTAAATACATGAAATTCAATCTTTCAATCTTTTATTATTAAAATACGGCTATTCTAATAAAACAATTATGTAGGGTGCTGGTAGAGATGTAGGGAGGTCACTAAAATAGTTTTTTTTAGCATTAAAAACATTTTTTTTCACTACCTGTAGCAATGATGGAATTTCAGAATTGTTCAATACTAGTGGAGTATAAATTGTAACAGAAGTAGACAACTTGCCAAAACAAGAATAGCAGAATATTCTGCAGCAATATGGCTGTATCATAGGGGACGAAGCCAGGATCTCAGCAAGTTTCCATTGGTTTTTCACAGCAAATATATATTTTCCCTAAACTTTATGGTGGATCTGTTCACAAAGCCATTGTTAAGTCACTGACCTGTCTTTAGTTAATGGAAAAAGATATTGTGTATATAAAATGATAACTTATTTTACTTGTCCTTGCAATGTGTTATGATGCCTTCCTTTATTGTTGAAAAATATTATTTCAATAATATTTTTTTCTGCATTATTTAGTAAAGGCCTATACATCTAAAAACAGAAAATGCTTAGCTTCAGATCAAGTACATTAGCTCAGCATATATTTATGTCTATGTACACAGTGCAATTGTGGACATTTCTTCTTCTTCTAAATATTAGATTAATTCATGAATTTCCTATGAAATTAACTTTGTAGAGTAATGTAAGATCGCCTATTTCCAGGAGTATGACAAATTCTGATTATACATATTTATTAATTAGAAACATTATCACTCAATCACAAGAAACTCAGATGATGAAATATATATTTACCAACATTTTTTTCTGTCAAATCTAGTCTCTTGTTTTTCATTCACTGGTAAACACATAAATTGATTGTGACATCTATGAAATTGTTACCTCTGATTGTTTCATGGCTCATTTGTATAATCAAGATTTTGTATAAGTATTATCTAGAAGTCAGTCACAAATAGGAATTGCTGTTCATGCTACAATTCACTTATATATAAATATGTCCCACCCTGAGAAAAAAAAATCCCTTTCTTCTTCTCAGCTGCCCAGAATTCTTTGCAATTATCAGAATAAATTACTGCCTGCATTAAAAAAATTTTTTTGGTAAGCTTATTATCAATGTGAAGGTAAATGTGCTGATCTAATCATTTAAGTTGATTGTAGGCCAATTACCTTCCAACTTATTTTGACTTCTAGCCAGCACTCAGTATAATAACTGAAGTTTTCTCCTAAAATTATATTTTAAAAAATCCCAAAGGAAGTTTGCTGATTTTCAGATGTCCACAATTCACATACTTAGAAATCCCTTTACCAATTTACTTCTTCTATCTCTCAGGATATATGCATGTATTGCCTGATTGTTCTGTCACCAGAATGGACCAAGAAGCCATTCTTTGAGGACTCTTTAACTTCTCTTTAACTTCTAGATTTACTGTTTATTTCTAGATATAATTTTATTGAGAATTTTAATTACAATAGTGTAAACTAATACAAACTAAGAAAAAGAGAAGCAAAAGGAAATAAAGAATAAGAAGTGTAGGGAAAGAAGAAAAGAAAAGAAGAAAAAAATATAATAAAGAAAAAAGCACAAGACAAAACAGTTTACTTCCTTGCAGGATAACCATAAGTGTTTACTGGCCAGTTTATAGAGGAAGAAATACCTCCTCATTTTCAAAACATTTATTGAATAAGATCTTTAGCTGCTTTTCTCTTAATATATTAATAGTTGGAATGAATGCTTCATGAGGAAAGAACTCCTACATTCAAGCATATATAAAGGTAAAGGTTTCCCTCACACATGCATGCTAGTCATTTCCAACTCTGGGGGGTGATGCTCATCTCCATTTCAAAGCCGAAGAGCCAGCACTGTCCAAAGATATGATCATGTGGCCGGCATGACTAAATGCCGAAGGCGCACGGAATGCTGTTACCTTCCCACCAAAGGTGGTCCCTATTTTTCTACTTGCATTTTTACATGCTTTCGAACTGCTAAGTTGGCAGAAGCTGGGACAAGTAATGGGAGTTCACTCTGTTACACAGCGCTAGGGATTTGAACCACCAAACTGCTGATCTTTCTGATTGACAAGCTCAACCTCTTAGCCACTGAGCCACCAAGTCCCTATCAAGCAAACATACTTAAGTTCAAAATTGTGTAGGTTAACATAAGTAGAACTCAGTGAGTAAATAAAACCAGTCAATCAATCAATCCTCTATCAGAAGCTTCAGAAAAATATGAATTACAAAGAAAGATATTGGGAGAGCCAGCATGATGTAATGGTGAAAGTGTTGCTATGATGTAACAGTCAAGGTGTTGGTCAAGGAGCAGAGATACTCAGTTTATAGTCCTTTGTTAGACTCAAAAGTCAGGTGGGAGATTTGGGGCCAACAGCCCTTTTACAGCCCTAGATTTGGGAAGTAAATGGGAAAAAAAATCAACGTACATTGGAACAGTATGTTAGATGATAATTCAGAGCTTTAAATGAAAAGTCCTTTCTTCTGAAGTGGATTGACTATTAGTTTTATCTTTCATTGTGCAACAGCCGAAGAGGATAAGCATGAAATCCATAAAAGAAACACAAAATGGGCTGTCTATGGATGTTATATAATACCCTTTTCATCTTAATCTGTGGTGTTTCAGAGATGGACAGGACAAGGACAATTTAATTACAGCAAAGTCTATATCCTATCTTCAATCCACAGTCCCTAGGCATGTGGAAAAAGTTTTTCTATTCTTCACTGCTGAGCTTCATAGCAGTTTGTTATTGTAGACTTTAAAGGGATTATTTTAATGTCATTTTTCAAACTTGTATTAATTGTTAAACACTTTGTCAACCCACCTCCGCTGAAGCCTGCAGAGAAGATGGTAGATAGATTTGTTTTTAATAATGTTGCATTAATCTAACGTAAATAGCAGACATTAATTTGAGGGAAATTAAAAACATTTCTTCACTATGGCTTTTCCCCTCTCTTAGTTTAATTTTACACCACAAAATATCATAGTTTGTCAGAAAATATTCATTGTCCTTTTTATTATTATTATTGCTTTGTTTTTTGTCTCTGAAATATTGATGCTACAAGTTAGGGAGATAATTGTAATGTTCAGAATAACCTGATACTGGAGATTGATCTAAATGTGTTAAAAGCAATGTGTTTCTGAAATTTACTGCAGGATACTCATCAAATATTTTGGCCATCCAGAAATGTGATGCCATAATTTGTACTGCCTGAATTCTAATTATACATCATTATTCAGAAATCTCTAGACTTTGTTCAATTCGTGAAGTCATCTAAGATAACCAAGCAATTGCTCTTAAACTTCCATGATGTTTCTGTGAGATTAGACATCGTGAAGAAAGGCTAGCTGGTAGATAATGTATTGCTCATAGAGTTTGGCTAGTACACCTAATTTCAGTATGAAACAATCTCAAGGATATTATATACTCATCTTCAGAAAAGATTCCTGGTTTTAATTAGAAAAAATATATACTTCATGTATGCTGAACACATGATACAGTGAAGTAATATATACTGAAGGAATATATTAATAGCCTACATTTCCATGAAAAACACAAATACCAAAATTAAGGTCTCACTTTTCTTCCTTCAAATCTGACATTTGTCCAGCTAATTTCAGGATTAGATCGGTGTTGCTTTACTTGCTCTTTTTATTAACATTCTTATATACCTTGGATGATAGCATATTTGATTCTCAAAATCACTTTTCTGCTTCAACTGTGTATATGTATATATATACACACACACAAACACCAGAATAACAGAATAACAGAGTTGGAAGGACCTTGGAGGTCTTCTAGTGGTGCAGGAAGCTCTTTACCACTTCAGACAAATGGTTATCTAATATCTTCTTAAAAACGTCCAGTGTTGGACATTCACAACTTCTGGAAGCACTGATGAATTGTTCCACTGATTAATTGTTCTGTCAGCAAAGTTGTTCTTAGTTCTAGGTTGCTTCTCTCCTTGATTAGTTTCCACCCATTGCTTCTTGTGTCCTGCCTCAAGTGATTCGGAGAATAGCTTGACTTCCTCTTCTTTGTGGCAACCCCTGAGATATTGGAAAACTGCTATCATGTCATCCCTAGTTCTTCTTTTCATTAAACAAGACACACCCAATTCCTGCAACCGATCTTCATGTTTTAGCCTCCTGCCCCCCCCCCTTTTTTTTTGCTTTTCTCTGCACTCTTTCTAGAGTCTCCACATCTTTTTTACGTCGTGGCGACCAAAACTGAATACAGTATTCCAAGTGTGGCCTTACCAAGGCATTATAAGGTGGTATTAACATTTCATGTGATCTTGATTTTATCCCTCTGTTTATGCAGCCTAAAACTGTGTTGGCTTTTTTGGCAGCTGCTGCACACTGCTGGCTCACATTTAAATGGTTGTCCACTAGGACTCCAAAATCCCTTTCACAGTTATTACTATTGAGCGAGATACCTCATATACTGTACCTATGCATTGTGTTTTTCTTGCCTAAATATAGAACCTTACTTTTTTCACCATTGAATTTCATTTTGTTAGATAGCACTCAATGTTCAAGTCTGTCAAGATCCTTCTATATCTTAAGCCTATCTTCCGGAGTGTTGGCTATTCCTGCTAGCTTGGTGTCGTACGGTTGGTCAGCCAGTGATGAATCCATCTGGTAGTGATGCTGTCTAACCCACATTTTTCTATTTTATCTAGTAGTAGGTTATGGTCTACTTTATCAAATGCCTTACTGAAGTCCACATAAATTATACTGACAGCATTCCTCTGCTCCATTAATTTTGTCGCTTTGTCAAAGAATGCATTAAGATTAAACACACATACATGCCAGAAGCTTCACTATAATGAATAGGACAAAGTAAACTAACCAAATTATCACTGAATAACACAGAGTTAAATCTTGTTCACTTCTTTAAGAACTTTGGGTACTTTCTAATGATCATCAACCAAGCCTCTAAGTTGTCTCAGCCAATGTGCATTTAATACTTCATGTCCATTTTATCTTTTGCTTTCTTTTGATGTCTAATGTTAGTGCCAACTAATGTTAGCTTTACATTACATTACAAGATTACTTGTAATGCAGTTGCTTTGTAGATTGGAGGTAGTAGTATAACATCAATGCGGATACTTAAATTATTCTCTGATGCCAGTGGCTGACTGCCCCTGTAAAATTTGGTTGTACTTGAAATAATGATCTCTTTGCAAAAGGTTCTGACCTTCATTTATCAGGCCTCTCCACTTTGACACAAGCATATGTAATCTAGGAAAGAAGGTGATGATAATGATAATCATTAATTTTAGTTAAAATGTATTAAGTATGATATAGTTCATGCACTTTTGATGTCAACCTGCTTCTTACTTTAAGGAAACTTATAGAGAAGCATTTTGCATTAAAGGAAATAGGTATGTATACTTTTAAGTGTGCAGAGGGTTTTTTTTTTGGGGGGGGGGGGAGTGCAAAATTTAAAATATGTCTAAATTTGACCAGCACACATTGGACAAGGATTTTTACATTTATCTAAAGATCTAATTCTGTCTAGATGAATTTTTAGAGGTAATGACTGGAATTATAGGAAATAGAACTGTGAAATTAATATATACACTTACACAAATATATAAACACACATAATTTAAATGTATCATCTCATTTAATTTGAGTATGCCATGTATTTTCCAACTATCTTTATGAAATAATAAATACAAGTTTTATAAAGTTATATATAAATGTTTGAATTGAACGGGCAGTTTTGCTTCTTCTAGAAAGGATTAGCTAATCTTTATTCATAATTAGTTTTTTTGTCTTTTAATGACCCTGTAATCCCTTGCAATGGGGTGGAGTCGGAGCAACTGAATGGAACTGAGTGTTTACTGTCCGGATGCCCTTCCTGTTGCCAACGCAGAGTTTGCAGCAGATAAATTCTCATTGTGCCCAAAGAGAGAAATATATGCTGCTACCTAGGATTGAACTCACAGACTCCTGATTTTGAGGTGAGAGCTCCACCTCTAGGCCACTCAATCTTTACTCATAATCCTTCCCCTCATATCTGCACTGAAGGTGTTTTTTTTCTCTTCTTCCTGTAGCATAAATGAAAAGAGTCATTAATAAATCATGTGAAGCTCTATCATACCACATGGGGCCATGGTGGTAGGGAAGAGCATAATATTCTGGGAAAATGTGCTCAGATCTTGCCCAAGACATTTCTAGTCTTGGCTAAAATCATGCCCATTGAGAATGCACATGGCAAACAGCAATTTTAATGTAGCTTTATAGGTTATCAAATGCAGTTCTACACCATGGCAAAACTTACAATTGGGATTGTACAGGAAGAGACACAGGAAAAATAAATTGAAGATGTCACAGAACTAATACAGGCCTGAAATAGATAATGCTTGAACAAATGTATGATTTCTATCATAGCAGACAGAAGAAATAATACTTAGACTACGCAATTGGCAACCTACCACCTGAAACTTCTTCATTTAACTCAATTCAGCCAACTGGAAAAATGCAAATGTTAGCCCCTTTATTCAGAATTCTGAATACAGAAAATGTTATTACTGAATTCATGGTACTTTTGTATGTGAAAAGAACAGGACTCAGTTCCCCCTCCCCCATTTATTCTCTGTGTAAAACCATTCTTCTCAAGCATTCTTGCACAAAGGATACTTTTAGAAGAAAGGATTCTAGTTTAAAAGACAGATAATACAGCTTGGCAGACTAGGCTTCCCCTTTTTTATGTGAGTGAATGAATGTAATTCAAAAAGTAGGCTTAGAAAAGTGACACTGCTCATCCTTGGGTGGTTTCATATTGATTATTTAAAAGGAAAAACAGTGTTAAGAATTTTAGCTATAGAAAACTGCCCATTTGTTAAAGCCATAATGGAAGACTAGTCTGTAGCTTTACAAATACACAAAATATCTTCCCTCCCCTTGTTTCTCTCTAACTATCCTAGACTAGATCCATGTTATATGCTATAGAAATAAATTTATCAGCCACCTTTGCATTCTTTCTATTCCCAAATCATGGCAACATACCTTAAAATGAATAAATGATACCCCACTTAGTCTTCATCATTGGCAGATCCCCAATACATTCAGAATGTGTTTCATTTGCAAGGAGTCATTGTTCACCTTAAGTTATCAATAGCTGACATCTAGTTAGACCAGCCAAAAAATATTTAGTCTCTTTGCTTTAAACTTGGCAATCATTATTGACTCCCACCTCCCTAAAAGCTTTTCCTGCTCCATGAACAAGGAGAATCAAAAAAAAGGTTCAGTGTAACATGATGCTATCCTTCAGTCCTTTGGAGTCTCACACCAGCAAATCTTGGAAAGATAAATTTGGAGGCTGATCCCTGGGCTGACTGAAAATGGAAAGAGGATAGCAATTGGTCTCTCCAATAAGAAAGAAAATTCTGACAAACATAGAATGACTTCACTGAAATTCATCTGAGTTTCATCTATTACAAGAGGGAAATATATTTTCCAAAGGGTGACAAAGAAAACTCAATCATTAGTCACAGTGTCAGATAAAAACTCCTTCAAGGGGAGACCCAAGGTGATTTCAACAATGCTCACAGACCTAGCATGAGGTGACTCTAAAATGGCAATTGTCAAATTCCTTACTGTAAGATAATGCCATTAAAGTTAATGATATTACTATGAAAGAAGCTATCTGGCATATGTAGTTGGACTATTGTACAGAAGTTATATCCCCTCCGATAGTACTGAAAAGTTCTGAAGAACAAGACATTCTTAATGTAAACCATATTTCACCATCGTTAAAAAATATAATCTTAACACAATCATTCAATTTACTATATCTTGTGTATGGAACATCTGCCAGCCAACAAATATTTTGTCCTGTTTTCTTTTCAGGCAAAGAGATAATTATCTATGTGCTCAGAATTTTGCTCCACACTTTTCTAGCCTGCTTCAGAATATTTTCACATATAGGCAGAAGGAATCTAGGAGCCATTCATTTCCTCCTTCAATTCATGCAAATGTAAATCAACCAAAAATTGATTGCCGTTTCATTTATAATCCACTTGAGCCTGCAATTCAGGCAGCTAAATCTATGGCAGCCATTTAACAAAAATGGGAGCTAACACGGAACCATATAATGCTTGCAATAGATCAGTGGACATTAATGAGATACCTACTAATCCTTATTCAATTTGAATGGGAATGAGTTTTGATGATGGCCCATAAATGAAAACAGTGGCTCTAATAATATGCATTTGTTTTATCATTGCACAGCAGTTGTTCCTGGTATACACTTTTCGCTTCTACAAGTAATAAAGATGGAAATGCATTGTTGTTCTAGGGGCCTTTATTGATTTGGGGGGGGGAATAGTCACGAAACATTTCAAACCAGCTAAGTGTCAATTGCAGATCCTAAAGGGTTTTTTTTTAATTAATAAAGTTAAAGGTAAACTGTTTTCTTTAAGGTCCTTCCTGTCCTGAGGTCTTCTATTCCTTGTCCTCCATGGGTTTAAATCAGGTAGATATGAAGCTGACTTAAGAACTCCTTTCCCAGGTTCCAGCCCTTTCCAGGCTCCACCTAGATGGCAGTAAACTCAGCCCATAATTGGTGGGTTCTCCTTTCTACAAGAAAACAACCATGCTCAGAGAGCATCAAAGACCTCTCATTTCAACTCTGAGCTACAAATATTCTCCTTTATCACTTCCTATCTGTTAGATATTAACATATATCGCGGCAAGTCTCCTCTCAGGTCCGCCGCTACGGTGGGAAACAGGTATCGCTCTGATTGGTCGAGAGGCGTACCTGATCCCTATAAAAGGGGAACCCTCAGACCACAGAGCAAGCTGGATCACTACTACTACTAATAAAGAGCTGTTAAGTCAATATGTGTCCGGAGTCTGTTCTCTCGTTGCCCGAATCTAACATTGGCGACGAGGATGGGATCGAGAGACAGATAGGACGAAGAACGCACCTCCAGAATCCCAGGATTCGATCCAGCCCAGGAATTCGGCAGAAATTCCGGCAGCCATCTCAGGCCATCGCAGCGCGGCAAATTCAACGCAGAGAAATGGCGATGCACACTCCTCCCGCTCCATTCGACCCAATGAACGACCAATGGGAAACCTACATGATTCGTTTCGAGTGTTTTCTTGAAGCGAACGAATACACGGGGATAACCAACTCCCGAAAGAAGAACATCTTCCTCAGCTACTGTGGGCGAGAGGTTTTCAACACGGCCAGAGACCTCTCCGAACCTACACCGATACAAGCAGTATCATGGATGGCGCTACAACAGACCTTGCAGACCCATTACGCGCCAAAACCTTCCCACCACGTTTGCCGCCAGGAATTCAACATGCAGAACCAGAAGGCGGGAGAATCAATCAACCAATATGTTGCAGCGCTACGAAAAGCAGCGAATCACTGCGAGTTCAGGGATCTGGACGAGCAAATCCTGGCAAGACTTGTTTGTGGGTTAAAGGACATTTCGCTACAGAAGAGGCTGTTGGCCAATCCAAATTTAACCCTACAAATAGCGCTAAACGAAGCAAGGGCGTCCAAGTCAGCGGAAAGATCGTCGGAAACCATACAACGAGGGTTCAACGCGAGCCAACCAACACCCAGACACGCCAGAGTCCACTACGAGGACACCAATCCAGAATTCGAGGATCCCGAGTTCGAGAACAGTCACCTGATGCGGAGCAGTCACATGAGGCCAGGGGGTAGACCCGGATTCCATTTGCCACCCTGCGCAAGCTGCGGAGGGAACCACCCCCGGTCTACCTGTCGGTTCAGGAACGTGGTTTGTTCGCACTGCGACAAACTTGGGCACATCGCACAAGTGTGCCGGAGCGAAGTCCCTGCCTCCTCACGGCAGCCTCCACTATACCGCCAACAGAAGCCCAACCCAGGGGCTTGGCGAAATCAAAAAGGGCGCCCAGAGAGAAACCAATGAGAATTTACCCAGAGAGACAATTCCCAAAGAGCTGAAAGGGCGTATTCCCAGAGAGAGTACACACAAAGAGCTGAGAGGGCGTTCTACCAAGACGCTCAACGAGAGTATTACCAGGATACAGATGCTGAGATAGAGTTGACCCAGAGAGAGGAGTTGCGAACCTATCTCACTAAAATAAGTCAGGTCCGCACTAAGCGGCATAAAAAGCTGAAAGTCACAGTCCTCTTGGAGGGCTCTCCTTGTGAGCTGGAAGTTGACACAGGATCGTCCCTGACGATCATTTCATGGGCCTCCATGAAAAAGGCTATACCTAGCCTCAAAAAGAGCCAACTACGTGCACCAGACATCTTGCTACGAGACTACCAGGGAAACCGAGTCCCCATCGTGGGCCAAGGCACGTTCCAAATTCGTTTCAAGGACATCGTAGCCCAGCTGCCCGTGACCATCGCCAGCGCGCCGTTACAGAACCTTCTAGGACTAGATTGGTTTGAAGCCCTGGGGTTAGAAGTCACCGGAATCAACGCCGTGGAGAACAGCAGCGCTGAACAAATTTTTAAGGAGTTCGAGGATGTGTTCAGCCCCGGTCTTGGTAAGTATGTGGGTAAACCTATCTCATTCAATTTAGACCCAAAAGTGGCGCCAATCCGACTTAAACCGAGACGAGTGCCTTTCGCACTCCGCCCAAAAATAGATAAAGAAATCGATAAGTTAGTAGAGCAAGGAATCCTTGAGCCGGTGGATCACGCGCGCTGGGAAACTCCCATTGTGACCCCAGTTAAACCAGACGGGTCAGTCCACATCTGTGCGGACTATAAATGCACAATTAATGTCGCGCTACAACAAAGCGCATATCCTGTGCCAGTAGTACAACATTTATTGCACTCGTTGGGGCCAGGAAAGATATTTCCTAAACTAGACATGGCACAAGCTTACCAGCAATTGCCCATGGACAGCGCCACAGCGGAGGCCCAAACTATAGTGACGCACAGAGGAGCATTCAAATGCAACCGGCTACAATTCGGTGTGAGTATTGCCCCAGGTCTGTTCCAAAGCGTCATGGAACGGCTTTTGCAAGGGATACCGGGAGTCGTCCCTTATTTCGGCGACATCTTGGTGTCCGCTGCAAACGAGGAGCAACTATTAAAAAGAGTCAGAACTGTTTTGGCCAGAATCAGAGAGAAGGGCCTCCGCCTCAAAAAAGAGAAATGCCAAATTAACGTGCCTAGTGTAGAATTCCTGGGATATAGAATCGATGGTCAGGGTATCCACCCCACTTCAAAGAAAATTAAGGCGATCCAGGACGCCCCCACACCATGAAATCAGACCGAGTTGCAGGCCTTCCTCGGACTACTTAACTTCTACACCGTTTTTCTGAGACAGAAGGCGACCGTTGCTGAGTCATTACATCGACTCCTTCAAAAGAATGCAACATGGAGATGGGGACGTTCCGAAGCAGCAGCTTTTGCCGCAGTCAAGCGCCTGCTCACCACCGACTCGCTGCTAGTACAATACAGCCAGACGCTACCACTGGTATTGACCTGCGATGCATCCCCATTCGGCGTAGGCGCAGTACTCAGCCACAGAATGCCAAACGGAAACGAAGCACCCATTGCTTTCTACTCCAGGACTCTTTTGTCGGCTGAGAGGAATTACAGCCAGATGGACAGGGAAGCGTTAGCCGCTGTGGCTGGAGTTAAACGTTTCCATGAATACCTCTACGGCCGCGATTTCGAACTAATTACAGATCATAAACCGCTGTTGGGACTTTTGGCGGGAAACCGCCCCACACCAGTCTCCCTTTCTCCACGCATGACCAGGTGGACTGTTTTCCTGGCCGCGTACTCATACAAGCTGATACATTGACCGGGATCCACTCTAGGACATGCAGACGCACTCAGCCGTTGCCCACTCCCGGATCTCTTGCCAGACCCCACTCCCAAGGTACCGGTGCTGTTAATTGACTGTTTGGACTCAGGACCGGTTTCCTCCTGCGACGTTGCCCGATTCTCCTCTAGGGACAATGTAATAAAGCAAGTTCAAACTTGGGTTTGGAGGGGGTGGCCGAAAGGAAACGTGGGCCCGGAATTCAAACTGTTTTGGGCAAAGCGGGACGAACCTTCAGTGTTACAAGGTTGTTTATTATGGGGGGATCGTGTTGTTATTCCTTATGCATTACGTAAAAATGTGTTAGAAGCGTTACATGTTGGGCATCCGGGGATCGTTAGAATGAAGGCGTTAGCAAGGAGTTATGTTTGGTGGCCTAACATGGACAAAGAAATAGAGGAATGGGTGGCCACTTGTGATCCGTGCCAAGAATCTAGACCAGCACCCCCTGAAGCACCCGCCACAGAATGGGAGAAGCCTAAAGCACCCTGGTCGCGAATACACATCGACTTCGCAGGGCCAGTCCAAGGTCAGACTTTTCTTATAGTTGTGGATGCATACTCCAAATGGCTAGAAGTAATCCTAATGACTTCAACCACGGCAGAGGCAGTCATTAAGGTATTACGGTGAATTTTCGCCACTCATGGCCTGCCCGACCTCCTGGTCAAGTCACCAGTCGAAGCCAAGATAAACTGAGAACCGAACTGAAAGCAGCCCTCCAGACAGACCCATGGTTCAACAACAACAAAGACATCCTAACGATTAATGATGGCGTAGCCTGGAAGGGATCCAAACTGTACGTCCCTGCAGAAATGAGATTGCAAGTGCTACAGCGGAGTCATGATGCGAAACTAGGAGGTCATTTCGGATTCCTGAAAACTCTCCACCTCGCTAGATGTCAATTTTGGTGGCCAAAGATGAGGTCGGAGGTGGAAGATTATGTAAGAAGCTGTGCTACTTGTGCAACAATGAAAACCCGTCTGGGAAAGCCCCCTGGACTACTACAACAAGTGGCCAACCCTAGCCGACCATGGGAAGAGATAGCAATGGACTTCATTGTCAAACTTCCAGATAGCAGTGGTAATAAAGTAATCTGGACAGTTATTGATTTGTTTTCCAAGCAAGCACACTTTATTGCTTGTTCAAGCCTACCATCCGCAAAGAAATTAGTGAAAATGTTTGTGAAACACATTTATTGCCTACATGGAGTTCCAAAAAGGATCATTTCAGATCGCGGAGTTCAATTCACCGCCAAGTTCTGGAGAGAATTCCTAAAATCGATCGGGTCCACGCAGGGACTCAGCTCAGCATTTCATCCCAGCACAAATGGGGCAGCAGAGAGGGCCAATGCGATGGTGGAACAGTATATCCGGTGTTATGTGGACTATCAGCAAGACAATTGGTCGGACTTGCTACCTTTCGCTGAAGTAGCATATAATAATGCGGTTCACAGCAGTACCGGATTAACTCCTTTCCAGATTACCAGTGGCATGGAATTCGTTCCCATGCCTGAACTACCTAAGGAACCTTCCTCATCCATGTCCCTGAATGAATGGCTGGAGGCACTAAAGAAGGGATGGGAGAATACCAAAAAGGCACTAACAGATGCGGCAGAAGCCTACAAGAAGCAAGCTGATAAACATCGTTCCCTACAACCCCCCTTTCGAGTGGGGGACAAAGTTTTTTTGTCTACTAAATACATAAGATTAAAGATGCCTAGTAAGAAATTAGGTCCAAAATTTCTAGGTCCTTTCCCAATAGAAAAGATAATTAACCCAGTTACAGTTCGACTCAGCCTACCCAGACTCTTAGGGAAAATTTACCCGGTATTCCATTGTAGCTTATTGAAGCCGGTAAGGGAGTCTAGCACGAGACCATCCACCCAAACTCCACCTCCTCCCGTAGTGGTAGAAGGGGAAACACATTATGAAGTGAAAAAAATATTAGATTCCAGGCTGTATAGAGGTCGTTTACAATATTTAGTGCATTGGAAGGGATACCCTTTGTCAGAAGCTACGTGGGTGAAAAGTTGGGATCTGAAAGCAGATAAATTAGTGAAGCAATTCCATGAGAAATTCCCTGATAAGCCAAAGGGTCCCCCTGGGGGAGGAAGAGGTGGTTAAAATTTGATGGTTAACATTTATGTTATTCTCTTTTCAGGAAACGTTTTTCTCTTGAGGAGAGGCCGCCTGTCAGGCCTGTTGGTATAGTAGTTGGGAGGGGGGAATAGAAAGGAGTAGGATTGTGGAATGTATTGTTATGAATTTCTTAGAAGCTCAAGGTCGTCTTTTGTCTCCGCACCTCGACACCTGGCGGGAAGAAGAGGGGTTTACATGCCAGCGTGGAAGATGAAGATTGGACCATGTGATGAATTAGGAGGTGTGGGGAAAAATGATGAACTTTTAACTGGGTGAATTCACCGGATGTACATTAGAGTTGAAATTCACCAGCTTAATGCCAACATGCCTGTCTTATTAAATTGGAGTTTTAAGGACTACTTTGCCTTGGACAATGATTTAATTCTGCATGATATTTGGAACGCTGACACCCACACACAGAAGAGCACGATACCCTAGAGCCCAGGATGGAACAAAGGGTAGTTTGCGAACCAGAACTGCGCCAAAGCAACGAAAGCCTGCAAACCCCCGAACGCGAAGCAGAAAGAGCAGACGGAACCGATCCTGAAACCACTCCAGCGCAACCTGAACTACGGTGTTCTACACGTGTAAGACAAACACCCACTTATTTGAAGGACTATGTAACTAACCGGAATGCTCCATCTAAGAGGGGAGGGGTGTTAGATATTAACATATATCGCGGCAAGTCTCCTCTCAGGTCCGCCGCTACGGCGGGAAACAGGTATCGCTCTGATTGGTCGAGAGGCGTACCCGATCCCTATAAAAGGGGAACCCTCAGACCACAGAGCAAGCTGGATCACTACTACTACTAATAAAGAGCTGTTAAGTCACTACGTGTCCGGAGTCTGTTCTCTCGTTGCCCGAATCTAACACTATCCATTTAAAAAAAAAAAAACCAACTGCTTTCTCTTGAGGGTTGATTTTGCTTTTTTTAAAGGGGCAGATTTTACAATTATGTTTGTCACTTGGGTTAGAATGAGAACTTGGCAGAACTTTCAATTTAACAAACAAAAGGATGGCTAATAGTGCAGGATTTCTCTGCTGAACAAGTTAAAAGAAACAAAGGTCTAACCTCTCATGGCAGGCAGCCCAGCAATCCAGTAAGAAATGGCCTCCTCCAGGACTAGCCAGACTCTGCTTGCCAGACAACACACAAACCATCTGCTAGGGATGCATTTTGTAACATGGTATGAAATGAAGCAGATGTGCTGGATGTGCCTCTTTGCAACAACAGAAGCAGCAGGGACAAGAGGGAGCAAGAAAAAGGGCGTTGGTACTTACCTGAGACGCCTCTTCTCCTAGGGTGGAGGCAGCATCCAGACTGGGGTTAACCTTCATCCAATCATATTGAGGACTGGGTCTTGTAACAAATTTCAAACTCCGCCCCTTGTTGCTAGGTAGACCCAGCTTTTGACGAAGAAATGTAATAGACCCAGTGCGTTATCGCCTTTAAATAGCACATACCTGTACCCTTTCCACCATGACTTGCCGACTCCATAGGGCACACCCATTCCTTGACAGAACCAACACAACATTTTTTTTTAATTCAACATGTAACAACCAGAACAACATGGAATAACCAGAAAGAAACCATGACACGTATTAAAAAGTAAGGAACCACATATTCCTACCAGGGAGGGGCTGGATGCTGCCTCCACCCTAGGAGAAGAGGCGTCTCAGGTAAGTACCAATGCCCTTTCTCCCTAGTGGTGGAGGCAGCATCCAGACTGGGACGTACCAAAGCCTAGGTGTCCCAGGGTGGGTCTAGGACTGTGATAAGGAAGCATCAGCCCCGACCACCGATTGCAGCACCCTGCAACCAAATGCCGCCTCCGCTGATGCAAACGAATCCATTTTGTAATGTTTAATAAATGCATTGGGTGTAGCCCAAGTGGCTGCTCTGCAGATTTCCTGCAGGGACGCCTGAGCTGCCCATGCAGCTGATGTTGAAGCGCTTCTGATAGAATGCGCTGTGACCCTGGCAGGCGCTGGAAGAGATTGAGACTGGTAGGCCGTTGAGATGCAGGCCTTTAACCACCTGCCTATGGTAGGGGCCGAGACCTTGTTGCCCAGCGAAGTGGGCTGAAATGAGACAAACAGAGCATCGGATTTCCGAGTTGCAGCTGTACGTTGTAAGTAGATCTCGAGGGCCCTCCTGACGTCCAAAGTGTGCCACTTGTGTTCCAGAGGGTGGGTCGGATGGGGACAGAAGTCGGGAAGAACAATCTCCTGAGTCCTATGGAAGCAGGAGCACACCTTTGGGACGAAGGAGGGGTCCAGGCGCAAGACCACCCGGTCTGTATGGAAAACGCACAGTTCTTTCCTGGACGAAAGAGCCTGCAACTCCGAAATGTGACGAGCTGAAGTTATGGCCACCAGAAAGGATACCTTTAGAGATAGAAACCTGAGTGACACCTCCTGCAGGGGTTCAAAGGGAGCCTTGGTCAAGGCTTCAAGGACCTTGGTCAAATCCCAGGAAGGGTATCTATGGACTGCAGGGGGCTTAAGATTGGATGCCCCCCCTGAGGAAACTACGTACCATGGGCAGCTGAGCCAGGGAAGGGGACCCCTTGCAAGCGAAAACTGATGAAATGGCTGCCACTTGTCTTCGGATGGTGTTTGGTGCCAGCCCCTTATCCAACCCTTCCTGTAGGAACTCTAATAGCTGTGGTATCGTGACCTTGATTGGGTCCAAGGCCTTACCCGCACACCAAGAACAGAAAATTCTCCAGGTAGCATTGTATATTCTATCTGTGGACGGGCGCCTGGCAGCCTGAATAGTTGCAATAACCTTGGGAGAGAAATTGTCACTCCTCAGGATGCCCCGCTCAAACGCCAGGCGGTCAACTGGAACCACTGTGGGTCTGGATGTTCCAGTGACCCCTGACGGAGCGATATCCTGTCCCGAGGTATTCTCCAGGGCCTGTCCACTGAAAGAGTTCGCAGATCGGCGAACCAAGTCCTGCGAGGCCAGTATGGAGCTACCAACACCACCTCGGCCTTCTCCCTCAGGACCTTCTGAATGACCCTGGGCAAAAGGGGTAGAGGCGGGAAGGCATATAGGAGGCCCGTAGGCCATGAGCACCTCAGGGCATCCACCCCCTCTGACCGATACGCCGGGTACCGGGAGAAAAACCTGGGAAGGTGGCTGTTCTGTGGGGTGGCAAAGAGGTCTATCACAGGCACGCCAAACCTGTCCACAATGTCCTGGAAAATTGAGGGGTGGAGTTGCCACTCGGCATTGTCCAGAGTCTCGCGACTGAGCCAGTCTGCCTGTACATTGTCCACCCCAGAGATGTGTTCCGCGGTGAGGGACAACAAGTGTTTTTCTGCCCAAAGGCCCAGTCTCATGGCTTCGTCCATGAGGGCTCGAGATTTGGTGCCCCCCTGACGGTTTATGTGAGCCTTTGCTGATACGTTGTCCGTGAGCACCAACACATGTTTTCCCGTCACCCCTGGGAGGAACTGACGGAGTGCCAGATGGACCGCCCTCAACTCTAGCCAGTTGATATTGTGTGTTCTGGCTTCCTGGTCCCACTGGCCCTGTGCTACCTGCGTTTGGAAGGTCGCACCCCAGCCGAAGAGGCTGGCATCCGTGGTAACAGTTAGGAAGTCCTGATCCTTGAAAAGAAGACCTTTTGAAAGTGCTGGAGACATCCACCAACCGAGCGAACGCTTGACCTCCGCCGGGACCAGGACCTTGGCCAGGGAGCAGCTCACGAGTTTCCTCTGAAACGGCAAGAGGAACCATTGTAGGCGTCGTGAGTGTAACCGAGCCCACGGGACAATTCCAATGGCTGACACCATGGTACCCAGCAATTTAGATAGAGAAGCCAAGGAGCACCTGTGTGCTATGGCCGCCTGGCCTGCTAAGGCTCTAATATTGTCCTGCCTCTCACGAGACAAGTACACCTGGCATACCTCTGTATCAATCAACGCTCCCAAGTGCACCAATCTGGTGGACGGATGTAGATTACTCTTGGGTACATTGATGGAAAAACCGTGTTCCTGAAGTGCCTGCATAGTGGACGCAAGGTCCCTTCGTGCCTGACGTGGGGATGAAGACTGGATAAGTATATCATCCAGGTAGGCCTGGAGGCGAATAGGAACTTCCCTGAGAGCCGCAATCAAGGCAGCCAGGATCTTTGTAAAGACCCGAGGAGCTGAGGATAGACCAAAGGGGAGGGCAGTGTATTGAAAATGATGACCTGAATACTCAAAACGAAGGAACTGCCTATGCTGTGGTAAAATAGGGACATGGAGGTAGGCCTCCGTTAAGTCAATGGAACACAACCAGTCTCCCTGTCTGATGGAGTTCAGAATAGTATGTAAGGAATGCATTTTAAAACGCTTGTAACAAATAAACCGGTTTAATCTTTTAAGATCCAAAATAGCTCTCCAGCCCCCCGAGGCCTTTGGAATGACAAAGAGGATGGAATAAAACCTCAGCCCGCGTTCATCGGTTGGAACCGGTTGTATGGCCGAAATGTCAAGTAGATGTTGGATGGCCTCCAACATGAGACGCCTGCGAGCTGGGTTGGAGGAAACTGGGCAGGCCCTGTAGGAACTGGGGGGGTTGGAGATAAACTCAAGGGCAAGCCCTTGCCTAACTGTGGTTCTGACCCATTCGTCAGAGGTAGTAGCCTCCCAAACGTGGGCAAACCTGGCTAACCTACCTCCGATGGGGCAACTGGATGCGGGGGGTCTAGGTGCTACGATAGTAGCGACCCCCCCCTCCTTGAAAGGGCCGCCTGGCAGATTTTCCCCGTTGGAAACGGTCAGGTTGAGACCTCTGCCTGGGGGCATAGCCTCCCCTATACCCTTGGGTCCCATAGTCCGCCCCCCGAAAGAAGGAACCATATTCCTGGTTCCGAAATGACGAACCGGGTTCCTGGCTCCGAAAGGAGGAGCGCCTGTAATAAGGTGACTGGCAGTTGAAGCCCTTCTTTGGGGCAGAGGGAAGGACCTTCCTTTTTTCTTTATTTTCGATCAGGAAGGGCTCCAAGGCGTCCCCGAAAAGAGACCCCCCCTTGAAGGGGGCAGAAGCCAGCTTCCACTTGTGGCGAGCATCGGCCTGCCACTGACGAAGCCACAGCAATCTCCTGGAAGCCACAGATGAGGCCATGGCCCTGGCCGCGAACCTGGTGGAGGTTAGGGTAGCATCAGACGCAAATTGAATTGCAGCCACCAGCTTGGCAACGTCCTGGTGGGCCCTGACATCAGAGACAGGGATGTGCTGCTGCAGTTCTTGGAGCCACAGTAGACAAGGGTGGATAAAGAAGGAAGCTGTAGTGGCAGCTTTTACCGCCCAGGCAGCCGCCTGATGACCCCTTTGTAGGGTCAGGTCTGCTTTCTTCTCCTCTGGTTTGAGGACGTCTTCCGGAGCCCCTGGCATGTGTGCCGGTGTGTATAGGGCGATCACCGGAGCGTCAATAGGAGGAACCGCAAGGAACTGGGCTAGCTCGTTGGCAACATTAAAGAATTTCCTATCAGTGGCCGATGGGTTAGGCCCTGAGGTAGGGGTAGCCCACTGTTTCTGGATTGTGTCCACGAAAACTTTAGGCATTGGAATGGTGTCAGTCGGGGGCGCTTGTTCTGCATACAACGACTCTGCAGACACGGTCGTAAGTCGAGGCGCGGTCACTGTGGGTTGAGGACCTATCTTGGAGGCCGCCTTGGTCTTGTAGAGTAGAGAAGGGAACAAGGCAGGAGGGAAAAGGCCAGAGAAGGATTTCTGATCAGATTCCCTGCCCTCATCTTCAGATAACTCTGCCTCCCATAGTTCACCATCCTCAGACTCTGAGGATTGGTTCATGTCCTCCAAATCAGACGCCACAGCCTCAGTAGAGAGAGGAGCCTGGGCTGGAACAGGTGGAATAGTGGAGGAGGTAGGCATTTGCCTGAGCGCAAAGTTCTGTTGCTGCTGGAAGCTGGCCGAGATGCCTTGAGAAATAGCAGAGGCAATAATCTCTTGAAAGTTTGGCAAGAGCATGGGAGCATAGCCTCCTTGTGGCTGATTTAAAGGATTGGAGGTGGAGGGTAAAGAATCCATCCTCTGTACCATTGGTGGTAATTCAACCCCACTGCCAGCCATGGGAGTTAGTGGTGTTTGAGCTGATCCCCAAATGTTAGAAACGTCTATGGGGAATATAGGGTTAACAGGGTTGTCCCTATACAGTCTGTCCCCAGGGGAGAGCAGGAGAGATAATTGACCCTGATTCTGGATTGGCTTGTCAAAAGCCTTGGGAGAAGAATTCTTTTTATGGGCTTTCTTTTCTTTTTGTTTCTCATTGCTGGCTGGCTTTTTTGATTTTTTAACATTGTCTGCCTTAACAGACTTCTTTTTGTTGCCAGTGCTGGAACCCTTGTCTCCAACAGTGACTGGCTGAGGAGGAGAATTTGGTTTAGAAGCTGTCTCTCCTGTCAGTGAAGCCTGAGGTTCAGCTGCAGCTTCTGCTGTCAAATTGAGCGGTTGCGAGCTGACGGTAGCCATTTTGAAGTCACTGACAGCTGTTCAAAAATGGCGCTTTGCGCTCTTTTTAAACTGCCACTATCCCCCTTGTCTTCTGCCTGGTAACAGGCTTACAAGCAGCTTTCTCTGGCTCTTTAAGCACTGTTTAAGCTGTTCTTTAATCTCTTTAGTCCCCCGGGTCGCTCCGCGGTTGATTTAAAGGCTTCAAAGTCAATTAGGAAGCTAAAAATAGCCGCAGTTCACCGCTCAACTGTTAAAGGAGCAGCGGAGCATTTCCCGGCTTTTACAAGGGCTGGCTTTAAAGTTACAGTCTCAGTTTGACGCGCAGCCTTTGAGGTGAAAGGGAAGGGCTTCCACAAACCTTGCAGGTTCCACGGTGTTACAGGGGAGCCAGGATCTTGTCAGCAATTCAGTCCCCTTTGACAGCTGTCAGCCTACACGCCCTGACAGGGCTTAGAGGCTCTGACCATACAGCCCGGTCGCAAGGACCTTTAGCCCGGTCGTTCTGCTCAGCCAAGCAGGTGCTAGTAGACCAATTTTCACCAATTTAGATTCTGACAGGTGTAGATGTTGATTTTAACACAGATCAAAGCGATAACGCAGCTGTCCTCTTGATTAGACTGAGTCAAAAGTTGGGTCTACCTAGCAACAAGGGGCGGAGTTTGAAATTTGTTACAAGACCCAGTCCTCAATATGATTGGATGAAGGTTAACCCCAGTCTGGATGCTGCCTCCACCACTAGGGAGAACCTAGATGGATAGATTCCCAATTGCCAAGGGAGGTATCTTACCTATCTCCCAAAATGGTAGGTAGCAGGTTCTTAGCTAGGGCAAGCAAGAAGTGTGATTCAGCGTAAGTTTTTGTTAGCCTGAACATATTTAAATTATCACTACTAACCTGTGGGAACTGATAGGAATGTTTATAATTTGGCAAAAGTATTCTGAATGCAACAAACATCCATTTGGCTCCCAAACACATATATAACAGAATGATGAGGCTAAACAAGAAATAATATGCCACCAACCAAGTGAAATAAAAGATTGGGGCTGAACCACCTAACAGACCTGCTTCTTAAAACCACTATTTATTGCCTAATAAAGGATCATAACAGTAAATTTTGTTTTTAGCTTTATACAAATTTGCAGAACTCATATTCCCAGCATACAAAATTTACAATTCATACTTTTTTGTCCCAAAGGTGCTTTTTCAAGAGGGAACTGGACTTTCTGTTTTTTAAAAAAGATGTTTCACTTCTCATTCAAGAAGCTTTTTCAGCTGGTGGGATTCATGAGGAGGGTCTTCTCTGCTGTTGCTCTTGCCCTCCAAAATATCTTGATGCCCCCCCTCCCGCATGTGAGGTTGGCCCCAAATCTCCTAACTTTTTGTAAGTGCCTAAAAATGTGGCTTTGCCAGTCAATGTGGGGGCATAGTTGGGGAACAGCGTAATGGAGGTGATTGATTGAGTAATACAAACAGATCCCACCTCTCCCCATGCTGCCCCTGCCCTCCCCATGTGTCATTAGGTTTTAATATTTGTTTGTAACTCTTTATGTTTTAGCTTACATCTAACTGTAGGCTGCCCAGATTTACCCCATGGTAAGATGGCTGGCACGCATGTGCAGGAGGAACCTTTACCTTTTAAAATGGGTGGTCAACACATTTTGTAAATCAATAAATGGCCAATTCATAAATGCTTCCATTCTCCATTTCCTTATTAGAAACTTCTATATAGATGATTCCTATTGCACTTAGTGACAAATATGGCCCAGGCTTACTTTTAATAACCCCACCAAGAAATAAATAAATGGTCTATCAGACCTTGCACTATCCGATTTTAACTAAAAACTTGTGGACTATAACTTTAGGCTGGGTATTTATTTCTAATCCTTCTACCAGAGTTTAATTAAGAAGAGATCTGAGGGATAAAATTTAAGCTTTATTCCTAAACAGTACACTGATTTTGGGTTTCCCAGAGTCTCCTGGCAGAATGGCAAATGTCAGAAACTAATCATATGTGTTAAGCTAAAATGATAAAAATACTGATTTAAAGCAATATTTCATGCCTTTTAAATTATAGACATCTCATTAAGCAACTCCGTGTTCTTTAAAATTATCAATAGAGCAGGCCTTGCAACAGATCTTGAATCAGATAATTAAGAGATGACCTTTTCTCTTGATTAAGCATCTCAAGGCAGCACACAATTCAAATAGAATTAACTTCAGCAAATATAATAATAATAATGTGATGCGGTGAAGGTTAAATATCACCACAGGTTTGTGATTTAAACAAAATTAAATCTCTATTTAAAGCTTAGCACATAATATAGCAATTTTTGCAACTAGATGATGAGGATGGTGAGGATTCCTATGGCACTTAATGACAATTATGGACCAGCCTTACTTTTAATAATCCCACCAATAAATAAATAAATAAATAAATACTATTTAAAGGATGAAAGAAAGGGAGCATCACTTTCAGAACTAAAAGGCCATCACATATATTAAACAAACAAATCTATGACTGCCATCAAGCTTCAATCTGTGACAGGTTCAGCCCAAGGACAACATAGAACAATTGAGCCAATGTTCAATTATGTATTTGCTCACACCATATAGACATCTTGCCAGACGAAACTTCTACCACTTTATTTACTCACACCATCTTGCCAGACTAAACCTATACCACTCTAACACTAACAGTTATAACTGGGAAATTTAGGGAGTGGCTAGCCAAAATATCTTCCTCAGATTGCAATCCAATTCAAGGCTGTGTAGTGTCTTGTCTCACTCACTATTTTGGAATATGTTTTCCCCTTCCTGAAAAACTGATGCTCCAGTGTGGTACATCACACACACACACACACCACTCCTTTCATGGATGTCATCTATAAAATTTGACAGAAGCCCGAGCCAACCTCTATTTTCTGATGAGTATACAAAAGTTATTTATGTGTTTCTGAATATTAGAAGCAACATCCACCTCAAGCAGAAGATATGTGTGAGTGAGAAATGATAAAATACTGGAAAATGTTTCTATGTACCATAAGCCCATTGTAAGGTTTTCTAAAGTTTTCTCAGCCTTCTTGTGCAGAACATACTGTCCAGTTATTACTGATGAAAATTCATCTAGGCAGAATTAGCTCTTTAGATAAATGGAAAAATCCTTGTCCAATATGTGATTGTCAAATTTAGACCTATATTTTAAATTTTGCACTTAAACATTTTAGAAAAAAACCATGTACACTTAAAAATATGTATCTAACGAACCTAAGTTCCAAGAATAATGTAATTTTCTTGATCCTCAGGTTAGAAACTGTTGTCCTCAATTTTGATTGAAAGTTTTTACATAATTAAAAAATAAACAAGAAAGAGTACATAAAGAAAAAGTAGAAAAAGAAAAAAGAAACATGCTAAAAGCAATAGAGAAAAAAATAAAAAAATAAAAGAAGCAGTTTAAATTTAGAAGCTAGAATTTGATTTTCTGAAAATACAAACATTTACTTCTTTTTCTCCCTTTGACTTTAAAAAAGCATGTAGCACAATCTAACATTTGATAAGAGCATAATCCAGCTTGATAAGATATGTATTGAAACAGATCCCCAAATATATACAAATCATAACATTTATCAGGAGCCCAGAAAGATAGAGATAGCATCTATTGTTAAAATAAAACAACTCTCTCTAAAGCCACTTTTGACTTCACTCATCCCTGCTAAACAGCTCAAAGTTGATACCTAAAAAGCAAACAGCTATTTTCTCTTAGTAACCAGACCTTGCCTACTTTTCCTGATAGCCTCTCAAATAGACATGGTCCACTGGAATGGGATCTACAAGCAGAGATAGAGGGCTTCCGGCTTTTAGAACTTTCTACCTCTATGACAGAGAAAGTTTCTCCTTCTCATATTCCAGCTATTTGTTTAGCTGCTACAAAGTTTATACAACAAGGCAATGAAGTCTTTAAAAAAACAAAAATGAAACTGACTCCATAATCAGACTATGTCTATTGGTGGCACAAACAGTATTTTTGAGCTTCTGGTCACATTTAACAACAAAATAAACCTTTAAAAGAGCCTTAGTGTTAGATTGGGTAATGGATAGGCACACACAGGCTTAACGGTAACAACAGCTCTTTATTAAGTACAACAAGTAAAACAATCCAGCGAAGGTTGAGTCTGACAGCAGCTCTTTTATAGGGAGCAGTCAGACCCTTCCACCAATAGGATTAAACCTCTGTTCCCACCGGAATAGAGGACCTTGGTGGAAACCACTGTAGTTAGAGCAAGTATCTAACACTTAGATTAACCTTAAACATAATCATCCAAATACTACTGCCACGTCAGTTAAAACAAGGTCATGCAGAGACAACTGTGATTCAAAAGCAGATAATAGTGGCAAAATCTAATTTGGAATCTAAACAGAGAATGAGGAATCCGCTAAAACCTACATCCAGAAAAGCATACAAATCAACTTCCACCCTCCTAGGGAAGCACTGGGTGGAAAGCAAGCAAATCATATTTTTTTACTTACAGCCAAATCAGATTACAATAGTCTATAAATCTAAAATAACAAAGGAAATAAAGGAAAGGGGGATCCAGAAGAGCAGCCATTTCCTCCCTCAGTCAGCTTCTACATCATGAAAGAGAATTAATTGATTTGCAAAAGAGTGAATGGATCCCCTGCAGGAAAGATTCTAAATGAATCTTTCTCTCTCTGCTATCCCCAGTAAGTTGTTCAAAATGAAACCTTTTTTGAGCTAGTTTGAGATACGTGTTTCACAGCAAGGACATTAGCCCATTAATAACTTGGCATTTGGAGTACTTTTACTTCAAAGTTTAATTGTAGCAATATAAAAGAAGGCAACTCCAACAATGTTCTCTCACCACTGTCCCCGAGAAGAGACAACCTGGGTAATCGGTCTGTATCTCCCAAACTAGGTCAGTTTCCTGAAGAAACAAACTCAATTAACTCTTTCATTACCCTGCCACATACCAAACAAATGGATATTATTAAAAATAATGGACAATCTGATGGAATTACTGACAGCGACACATACAGCTACTGAAGTTGTATTAGAGCTGGTCATCCCAACTGCCTAAGAAATCATCTTCTGGTTTGTCACATGACATCTAGACATGGAAAAGACCAAGAAAGACCTTGGAAGTATACTCCCCATCAGGGATGGATTGCTGCTGGCATTACTGCCAGTTTGGTGCATGCAGTGGCAGATAACATTTACTGTGTTGAACTATCCCACATGGAATTGTCCCATGCAAGTTGTCCTGTGGCAAGATGGCTTTGGCCAGTTGTCTTGTGGCAAGTTGGCCACAGTGAGATGGCCATGGCAAGATGGCCATGGCAAGTAGTCTAATACCATCCTAGGGCTAAGTGATAATCCTATTCCAGCTGCAGTTTGGAGGGTTTTTGTGCAAATTTACTTAGCAATTCTTTGAATACAAAATGGAAGGTAATGGAAAAAAATATCTGTTAGTGTAGGAACAAGTGGGATTTAGACCAGAGTGCTCCACAATAGATAATTGTTTTATTGTACACTATCTGATAGCAAAACAACTAATTATTGGCAATAAACTGTTTTACACCTTTATAGATAAAATAGCTGCCTAAAGTAGCACATGGCAAGAGAGGAGGCAAATAAATTTAACAAATAAATAAAGAGATCTTAGAACAGAAACATTTAGTTGGAGAAATTGGCCAACTTAAACATATAACCCAGACTCTTACTCCTGTCTATATCAGCGTAAATCGTTCTCCAACTAAACGTATATCTATACCCTTAACGGTATTAGGCAGTGTTGTATTCTAGCCCCAGTTCTCTTTAATCACTATATCAAAGAGATGCGTGTTTTATTACTATATTTTAAATCAGTTTTACCTCAGGATTAGATGCTGCATTTGTTTTATTATCTTTGATACAGTTGTAAGATTAATCAATTAATAAACTACTACTACTATTTAAAAAAAATCACCTTATACAGTATTTTTCAGCAGAACAATTTTAAAATGAATACAGAGAAAAACCAAATTCTGAAAGTTCTTGTTCCAGCCAGTCACCAAAGCTAAACTAAGTTTTGAAAAACAAGTTAGAAAAGGGATTGGATCTAACTTTTGCTTCTCATTGATGGAACAGCTCTATCTGACCAAGGCTTAATTATTCCTCCTTGTGCAATGGTGAAGAAAGCAATTTTAATCCATTCACTGAACACTCTACTTGCTTTTCCTCCCAAAACACCCCATCCAGAAGTTTGAGAAAATAAGAACGAAGATTGAAAAATATTGAAATTGATCCCTCTCTCCCTTCCCCTCCTCCTTTGTAAGCCACTAGAAGTATACTATGTAAAGGTTTTAATGAATATTCTCATTGGTATAATTATATGAATATAAATATAAATGCCAGATCAAAGTAAAGAAAGTCATATGCCAGTTTCAAGGGAAAAAATGGCTTAAAGAATATTCAACATCTTTCTTTTCCTTTTCCTTTCTTTTCTGTATACTTTGTCACTGAATAAAAGATATTCGTGTATAGCTGAGGTTAGTAGCTGAGAAAATCTCTAGTGAATAGGTGGTTTCACCATTCAAACTAATCAACACCAATTATTTGGGTGAGAAGAAGGCAGTTCATAATAGTGATAATCTACTCAATAGGTGCCAAGGAAAACTGTTAAAGGTAGTCCTAACTATTATGTGAATAGTTCCTCTTCAGTAAAACACCTTGAAATACTTGCTATTTTGATACATAAACAGACTTAGTTTGTACTTTTACTTTTTCCTTAATTTAGGACAGGACCGCTGTACACCATGAGAGAAAGAAGAGAGTTGTAAGCTAAAATGTATTCAGGCTATTTGTGTTCCCTTTAAATATTATAAGTATTATAAATTGATCTGATCTGTTTCGGACAGGTTTATGTTATGAACCCCCCTCCCCCTTTCCCCCTGAATTTAGCATACATTTTTGATTCCCTTTGGGGGCCCAACATCTACCCAGCATTTAAGAAAAAAAATGAACTGGCATTATAAAAAATGATTAAAATAATAAACTTCACCAACAAAAAGAGCCCATATGGAACAGGAGATTATGAGTTCTAGTCCTACCATACATATGAAAAACTGGCCCTGTCACTTTCTCTCAGCCCAATTCACCTCACAGGGTTGTTATTGGGGGGGGGGGAACAGGAGGAGAAAGGAGTATTAAGCATGTTTGCTGCCTTGAGGCACAAAGTAATAAAGGCAGGTTAAAAATCCAACATATACATAAAATTTCCAAATATATGTATATTGTTAGAATAATCATTTCATTCATAGGACAGAAAGTGTTATCGATGATTATACAACTTTTTTTAAATGCACTATTAATACTAAATAATGTTAATAGTGGCATTAATATTATTTACTTTGTAATAACATATTATTTATAAAATAAAAAGAAAACAAATATTGTACCAGAGATTCTCTGAGATTCAGTGTTGCAATCTTGACTTGATATAAAATGCATACTGAGATCCACATTTTAAAAGATGTATATATCTCTAATACATGTTGTGCTAAAAATGTAGCCAAGTGTTAGGGCTAAGCAGGGCATGGCAATTGAATTCTGTCCACATTCTGCATTGCCAAAAGACATAAAAAGTAGATGAACAGATTCATAGAAAAGAATTAAGGAGCTAAACGTATGACACATATGCTGATTCTAATAGCATTCCAGAATCTTGTCCTTTATACATATTTGTCTTGTGTATCTTAAATCTTGGATCTCTTTTTCCACCCTTTTTGAGGGTTTTTTTTTGGGGGGGGAAGGGGTCATCAACATACAGCTGTTTATTTCATAACCTTGTGAATTGCTTCTATCTGTCCCGTTTAGAAAAAAAAGCTGTGTCTGTAATGAGAAACAAAACTCCCACCTGACTAGCTTCAGTCTTTATACCAGGAGTGTTTCATATGATCAGTAGTCAGGTTTAGGTGTCCTGAAAGATCACCCACAGTTGGAAAATCTGAAGAGCCAAATTGGGAATACATTGTTCTGGAGAATATCTATGTAGTCACTAGGAGTTAACCCTATTTTTTATAACATGTAATCAATCAATTAATCAGGGGATCATAATTCTTTGGTTTTACAGTGGTAAGCTACCAATGGGAAAAATAAACAGAAACAAAAAAAAAATGGCAAGACACTGTTTTACCAGCAAAAATAGACTGCAACTACATGGAGAAGTTTATTGAAGTTTGTTTATTACGAAAATTTTTATTGCCACCTACTTGCTCATGGCAACTCAAGGTGGCTTACAGGAAATAAAAACACAACATAAAAGAAATAAAAAATAAATAAAATAGTAATAAATTGATCATCAAGGGACTAATCCAAACAGCAGATTGAAATTAATATATTACCCAAATAAACATTTGTGTAATATCAATAGTCTTTTGAAAGTGGCTTGTATATGAGAGGTGATTTATCTTATTTGCTATATATCATATGCATTTGTGCAGTTGACAAATACTAAATCTCCATGTGTCAGAGAATCAGCTTTTATTAACAGTAACAAACCTTTATATGAAAAAGATAGCAGGTCCTCTAGTTTTGTATTTTTTTCCCTTCAGACATAGACATTTACCATAAATTAATACATGCATGAGTATCAATAATGCAGTTTTCTGAGGGTGTAAATCCAGCAGAAGGGAATTATGTTCTAGTCGTTTTAAAAAAATCCTGCAAGACAAGTAACCAACTGGGAAGAAGTAGAACATAGAAAGTCTATTTGAAAAAAAATGCTTCTATGCTAATTTTTTAGCATATTTTGTTTAAAATTGGTATCAAATTTCAAGACCAAATTATACCACAACTGTCTTAAGAATATTAAAAATATGTTAAATATTTGGAGGTCATTATCTCCTTTTTTAACCTTTGACAACTTACCTACATTTTCATGCACTTTGACAATTGCCCATATGTGTTAGGTGGAGGATAATACATAGAATAAAAAGATACATAGGAAGCAGTTTTCTAGTATCAGTACATTGATCGACCTAATTAAATTCAGCCTACAAAGATTGGCAGCAGCAGTTCAGAGTTTTAAACCTTAAGCTTTTCCTTTTCCTATATGGGGAGCCAGAAATAAAATCTGGATTTTCTATGTGTAAAGAAAGGCTGTAATAGAATGTTACATTCTTCCTTTCATTTTTGACACCCTGGTAAATATTCTACAGATGAATAATCTTAAACTTTGTACTACAGTCATAGAATTCACTTTGTACTACTGTCTTCAATTTATTATCACAATTGAGCCGAAAATTTATGTTGCTAAGCAAGAAAGTTAACTGCAATTTGACCATCTTGCAACTGTTCTTGCCACAATTATTAACTCAGTCATTACACTTGTTAAGTTGTTATGTGAATCTGGCTTTCCCATTGACATTGCTTGTCAGAAATTAGCAAAAGTCACTTCCGGTTCCGGCGGCTGACGGCGACGGGCAAGCTTTGCTTGCCCCGCGCTTTCCCGGTGGGCTCCCCACTCCTTGGGGGGCACAGGACGCTCCGTAAAGGCTCCTGCTGAAGGAGCAGCACCGCGGGGGATCCCCTGGATCGGCGGTGGCCGGGGGGAACCCCCACCTCGCTCTAGGCATCGGGGAGCATGATGGGGGACGCTCCGGCGTCTTCGCTGCGAGGCTGACGGAAAGAAAAAGACGAGCTGAAGGACGCGGCTGCGGTGCGGTGAGGCGACAACTCCCTCCTACCCCTTTTATCAACTTAGAAAAATTACCAGCAGTTTAAACTTGAATTTCAGCTTGGCTGAAGAAGCGCGACTGGAGGGAGGGGGATTTCCCCCCCCCTCGGACTGGTGGCTAGAAACAATTCTGCTCTCAGCCCCAAGGGAAGGAGGAGGGGGGAGAGCCAACTAAGGATGCCACACTCCTAATAAAGGTGAATTTCCTGAACTTAAAGCTACAATGGAAGGATGATCTGAAAAGTTATTGGGAACTTTGAAAACTTTATTATGCCTCTAAACCCAAAGCTGGCAGGGCAAGATGGCACACTTCCGTTGTCTTCATGAGCTTTGAAATTTGACTCCACCTTTGAAACTTCAGGCTTCCGGTCTTTGTCTCCGTGCTACTCAGACAAATCTCTTGTTGATTGCTACTCTTTGATCTCCCTGGAGTGGAAAACTTGACTCTGCTGCCAGGCTGATTAGAAAAATCCTCTTCTGCCTGGACCTTCTGTCTCCTAGACTCTCTTGGCTGTTTCACTTCTCTGACTGATCACTCCCTGTACTGACTGATTCGCTTACTCTACAAACAATGCCTCATAAAAAACCACCTCCTGGCAAGCCTGGCTTTGCTGCCTCTGCTCCGACATCTGCAACATCTAGTCCCAGTACACAATCAACGATAACAGCTTTAATGCAATCTAAATCTACAGAGACTGACTTTCAACAAATGTTTCAACAACTTCTACAGGGACAAGAGGAAATTAAAAAACAACTGAAAGAGATGAAAGAAGAAATCAAAGAGAACCAGGCCCAAATTAATAAAAACTCACAGAGACTGGATCTTTTGGAGGGTGGGACGGCTGAGATGAGGGAGGGGATGGAGGTGATGCAGAAGGGAAACAAAGATCTTGATACCCAGCAGATGAAAACAGAATTTGAGAGAATGTCCTTTTATCTTAGATTTCAAAACGTGGTGGAAGCAGATGATGAAGACATAAGGGACATTATGACAAGTATTTTGGCTGAATACATTCACAGAGAGAAACAACAGATGGGGTGGGAAATAGACCTGGTCTATAGAGTTAACTCAGCGTATACTAGAACACATAATGTACCCATGGAGGTACATATTAAATTTCTCAGAAAAAGTACAAGAGATGAGATTCTGAGTGCACAAAGGGGGCAAGAATTGAAATATCAGGACAGGCATATAACCATTCTAAAACAGATCCCCAAGAAAGTAAGGGAAAAAAGGAAAAGTTACTCGCAGTTAGTGAAGAAACTATACCAGAAGGGGGTGTGGTTTATATGGCAGATGCCTGAAGGTATGTTAGTATTCTGGGAGGACACAAGAGTTAGAATTAATACACCCACAGAAGCACAGGCCTTTATGGACAAAAACAAAACACTCTTAGAAAAACCAGATGATCCTACACCAGATACACAGGACACGGGAGGGTCCGGAGCGCTGCCAGTGGGGGGAGATGGAGCGACATTGAGAAAACTCAGATCACAAAAATGAACAAGAAAACCTACTTGATATAAGTTGACCAAATTTATTAATTGAATTTATATGCTGACTATATGTAACTATTTAATAATGAAATTTTTTGCAAATGTATACCTTGAGTATGGAGGGAGGGGACACCTACTGCACATTGCAACCGTCAAAATTTGTATCTACCCACTACCTTTTTCCTTGTAATTTTTTTTTAAAAAACAATAAAACGTTGTTTAAAAAAAAAGAAATTAGCAAAAGTCAATCACATGACCCCAGGATACTGCAACCATCATAAATACAAGCCAGTTGCCAAGCAACTGAATTTTGAACATATGACCATGGGGATGCTGCAACCATCGCAAGTGTGAAAAACAGTCATCAATCACTTTTTTGAGTGTTATTGTAACTTTGAATAGTCACTAAATAAACGGTTGTAGTGGTACTGTAATTTTATTTCAGTCACAGACCATCATTAGCAAATGGTCAAAGACTACCTATTCTATAACGGACCATTACAGGCATGCACAAGCAAAGGGCGAGTGAGTTTTGATGGGGCTTCCATTTTATCCTCAGAAATCTGATAATTTTTTTTAAAGTGACCCTCCTCAGACTGTTGACCCTATAACCAGTGGTGGGTTTCTACCATTTTGGACTGGTTCAGCCAAACTGGTAGTGGTTTGGCAGCCTGGGTCACTGAAACCGACAGCAACCCAGACCTGTGACACCCCTGAACTGGTTCTCCGGGCAACGCCGTAGGCACCACCATCTTATTTTTCAAGTTTAATTGCACTGTGCATGCATGCACGCAGTGTGCACACAAGCAAACCAGCAGTAGTGCCTGCCGGAACCCATCCCTGCCTATAACTCTTATTAAAGGGCACATGACTGAGCTCTTAGCGATAATATTTTGCAGTTTGGATATAAAGATATAAATAAACTTGGCCAGGGTTTAGAGACCATTTTATTTTCTTATTGAATTGCACATGATCACTACATCTGCCTTATACTGTTCCCGACCTTACTCCAGACAACTTTGTATTCTATGGAGTCCAGGTTTATACCTGGAGGAACAAAGAAGCAAGCTTGGTATTATGATTCTCAGATGAAAAGTATTTGATAAGTAAGTTGGCTTAAATAAGAGACACATCAAAGCAATTTTTGATTTAATGTGATATCAGGAAAACTATCACATAAATCACTAAATCAGAATTGCTGCTAAGAGTTGTCCTTTGTTGCAAAAGGAAGTAATAGATATTTGGGCAATTGGGAGACTGTACAAGACATATATGGTAGATATATTCTATCATTAATGTTGAAATAAATCTGAATCTTTGTACATCTGTGTCAACTTCCTCATTCATTCCTCGCATCCTTTGCACTTAATGCATTGCAAAATTGCAGCAGTATCACACTTTAAGGATGACAGGATTTAATGGTATTGAATTGATATCATACATTCATATAACAACTTGACTGGTAAAAAGTGAGTTACAATTCTAATAAGCAAATTAGCTAAAATATAGTGGATACAATTTAGTCACATTAGCCGTTTACGTTTATAGTGAATTCAGTAGTTGAAACATATGCTTAAACTTTTCTATTAATATCATTGTTTGGATTACACCAGGAACAATTACTGAATTTAAAACTTCATTTCAGTGGTTTGAGTTTATCTGAGAGCATTAGCCTCACAGGTTTTTATTCTCATTATGATTTAAATGATATTATAGCAAGATTTCATGGAAATAACACCTATCTTTTCTAAAAGTATAAGTATATAAACAGGAAAATAACCTACGAATTAAAATATTTTATTATTCTTATCCATACTAAGAGCATTTGCAAATTTTCTGTGACTCTGAATGCCCTCTGAATTGCCTGCATCTGTTAGAAGTATATTTTTCTCAGCCATGCTTAAAATTCAAGTCAATAAAAAACTTTCCAGAACTATGATGCTACTTAAAAAAAATACTAACTGGGAAAGAAAATATTAAAAGCACTATGAAGCATTAAAGATGCCATCTGGCATAACTTGAATTACCAGCAAACATAGTGTTCAAATTGATGGGTACATGATTTACTGCATTAGTTAGTTGACCACTTAAAAGACACAGTCACAACTGCATTTTCATTGAAATTCTCCTGAAAAGTTGTAGAGTTTTATGGCCTGAATGGTCATATGAGTATGATTTCAATTAATTAATGGGAAATTCCATAGAAAATAAATTAAGTTTAAAGCATAGACAATTGGCAATGAGAAGTCATGTCTACTTTGCTGAAGCCCAACTTAACTTAAGGATGCTTACTACTGAAAAACCTCTTAGTGGTAAAATTATTTTCAAATATAGTAATTTAAATATTTCAAATAAATAATTATGACCATACACCTCAGTACTGCAGCATATCTATAATAGATACAGTAATAATATATTTCTGTAAGCTTCATTCATTTTCTTCTAATAATGTGCACATACTTTCATATCAAAAGGTAAGTGAGCTGCAAATTGCTCCACGAAAAAAATATATATGGGGTATTAGAATGCCCAAATGCCTTTCAAAGACTTGTGTATGAACATTAGAACTTAAAAGTTCATTTGTACTATGAAATCCATATGCCTGAGTACTTTCACTACTGATTAGTAGGAAAGTTTCAGATATAGATTCTTCAAACAAAGCCTTATTTTAGTGTGTTCAAAGTTATATTGTCTCACAAGGGCATTTGAGAATTGTCCTGCAAAATTAGTTAAATGGCACATTTTTACATTAAAGCTTGAAGAAAAGTGTGTCATGCATACTGTCAGCCTCTGCTTTGCTCTTTGCTTTCGGCATGCCTGACACATACACGCATAGATACGCAAAGTTCATACACAGTTGAGAATTAAGATCATATTTTCAATGGCTTATATCAAAGTTTCCTACATCTGTTAGGAAAGCTCAAGTCTAAATGAGAGGCACGAGGGATCCAAGACCAATAGCCTTTCTAGTCACGTACAGAAAGCTGACTGATTGCCAATATATTTTCTTCATCTTCCTTCCTTCCTTCCTTCCTTCCTTCCCTCCTTCCTCCCTCCCTCCCTCCCTCCTTCTTGAGATGTTAGTGATTCATCCCATTTTAAGTGTCCTTGATCTTTCAGCAGCTTTTGATACCGTCAATCACAGTATCCTTCTGAGTCAGCTGCAGGGGTTGGGATTGGGAGGCGCTATGTTGCAGTGGAGGGGGAGTGCCTCAGGGTCAACTCTCTCTCCTCTTCTGTTTAACATCTATGTGAAACCATTGAGTGAGGTGATTGGTCAGTTCATGGTTTGATATCAGTGCACTGATGATAGCCAGCTTTAGAACTCCACCATGGACTGATTGCACAGGTAAAGCTGTTGATTTACAGACCCAGTGTCTGTAAATGGAGATACAACAGACTTCATCTCAATTCTGCCAAGACTGAGTGGCTGTTTGGTCCCCTGGGTCAGGGGCCAAACTGGTGTGCAACTTTCTGGACTCACAGCTATTGTTGAAAGAGCAGATGGAGCTACAACTAAGAGGGCCTTTGCACACATTCATCAAGTGCCCCAGTTGTTCCCTTTCCTTGATCAGGAAGCACTTCCAATAGTTACTGATGTCTTGTTCACCTCACATATTCCAATATGCTCTAAATGGGGCCAGCTCTTGTACAGAAGCTACAGCTGATAGAAAATGCAACTGCATGAACAGTCATGGACATCTTCTGATGTGCCCATATGTCAGCACTGCTACATATAGACAAATAGACTTTTGAGGGCAATATTTTATGTTGACATTTTTCACTGGTTTGGAGCAAAAAGGTTTTTAGAGTTTATATTACATATTAGAGCTTATATTACATATTATATGAGTTTCCCCAAACAAAATAATGTGAAACCATGCTGATGATTTTTCAACAATCACATTGTGATATTTTGCCACACTCTCAGGTGGTTGCCCTCCTTTGGTCATTATTCTGAAGGAGTTTTGCAACCAAACCTGAATGGAATAACTTTGGATAAAGCAAAATTGCATACCTGTTAGCTACACAATAGAAAAACTCCAAATAAGTAGAGTCAGCATGATGAGTAAAGGCTCTCACACAAAAGATAAGATAAACAGTGTGGGTGTTACCTACATACCCTTCCCCTGCAATGAAGTACATTTTGCACTACAAATAAGAACGAGCCCTAAATCAGTATGTTAATAAATAGCAAAAAGCTAACTGTGCAAATAATAATAATAATCTTACCATTGGTTATATCAGCATTTTGCAAATGAAAATGGATTTTAAGCAGCAAGTCCTTTTTTCAAGTGTACAGTAAAAGCTTAAGAAGTACAGCTAATTTATTCTCAAGTGCATCTATTCATTGCTCTGCCATTCATTCGGCAGGTTCAAATCATATTGCATAAGCAAAAGTTTTCAGATACAAAATGAATTGCCACCTCCTCTTTTTCTCTATAGCTTTACATTTCAGGTATCAAGCATTCAAAGATGCCACTGTCACATATCTGCCAATTCCCCACTCCAACACAGCCCCTCCTACGATATCCTATGTCTTTGTTAACTCTAAGAAAATGTACTGCAGGGACAACGCAGGGATACAAGATGCTGGAGGAGTGAGTCTTCTGGTGTATTTCATAGGTGTTGTACACAATCCCAATCTATAGGATTGTGGGAAGAGAAAACAACAAATAAGCTTCTTGCTCCAATTACCCACTGTCATTTGAAGTTCTGAACATGAAGACTGGAGACAGGTCCTCCTCAACTCTTCCCAAAAGAATTTAGTCCAATGGTGGGGATTTTTTTTTTTTTTTACTTAGACATTTGTACATTAATAGTACTTTGAAATTTTGCTGGATCTTACTGCTGGTTTTTCAGGATTCTATCATTTGTATCACAACAAAAAAGCTATATATGATTTTAAACTAACACAATACAAAAATGGAATTGTTATTGTCAATATTGAATAAAGGAAAATAATGTATTTAAAATAATGCAGCAAAGTCAAATTGTACAGATTCATGACAAAATTATAGGAACAAGGTTTTGACTGATTTATTTTATAGTATGTATCCCCAAATAAATGGGTTGGCATCACTGTTACAAAAATAGCAGCTGCTAAATTCCAATGGAGTTCCTTAGTCATCCATGTCATGGTTGTCTCAAAGATGCTTTTTCAAAAGGCAACTGGACTTCCTTGCTTTTCTTTGAAGACATTTTGCTTCTCATCCAAGAAGCTTCTCCAGAATTGAAGAAGCTTCTTGGATGAGAAGTAAAATATCTTCAAAGATAACAAAGTAAGTCAAGTTGCCTTTTGAAAAAAGCAACTTTGAGATAGGTGTCAAATTGCTCAGAATACCCTCAGGTTATTTGAGGTTAAAATAAATTTTACATTAAGAACCCCCCTCTCCCCCCAAAAAAACAGAATTCCAGATGTGGGATTCCCATCTTCTTAGAAATGGAGACTACATCAGAACTGTTTCTTTGGCACCATTTTCTTCAAATTATGTGGCCAAAAATAATAGGCTGATTTGTTCCTATTTGCAGAAATGAATGATTGATTAAGAAAAGGAAAGAACCTGTAGACTAGATGATATAATGCACCGTATTGCTTGTAAAGAAGAATGCAGCATGGGCAAAAAATGTCTATTGCTTGCCTTACGTAATTGTGGAAGACAATACAAAGAGTGAAATTTGAACAGATGGGAAAAATTCATATGGGAGTGTGCAATGAACAGTGATGAAGGCATATGCTTTTATAAACTCCGTAAAATTTAAATCAGGAAAAAGCGCAGATGTACTTATGTTTCTTAAGAAGATGCTAAGGGGAAATCTGATAATTTCCCCCCCTAGGTAATCAAAAAATCAAAAAAATCAAATAAAAAGTAGCTTTACAGAAGTAACATCTATCTACTGATCAACGCAAGTCATGCATGTATATATTTATATTTTATTAATGAAAAAAGTACGTAAAACTTTATTGTGGTCATTAACCAGTACAAATTTCATTTAAATATTCATAAGAAAATAAAACCATACATCAATACTGAATTTTTAGGTATATAGTATTTTATAGCTATATGGGATATAGCACATTAGTTGTGAGATGCTCTTTTCTTCATAGTAATTACATAGTTTTTTTACACTAAAAGCTTGAGATGTATCTTACAATTATCGTCCCACTATACAAATTCCTGGGACAACATATAATTGAGCAAAATTATACACTTTCTTCTAGTTCCATTACGCTATTTGAAAGGTGGTGCTTGTTGCTGCTTATTGCTTCATGAGTCTCTGTGTGTGTCTGTGTTTGTGTGGGTATGACTTTCAAGGTTGCCCAAACTTTAAAAAACATACTTTTGTCTCAATTTTTAAAAATGGTATGAAAATTCAAAAACTGTGAGTTTTTTTTTATTTATACAGTGCTTACATCATATTTCTACATTTCTGAAACCAGTACCTAAAATTCCTGTATTCACCAACATGAATTCGAAAGCTAGGAATGTGACATTACAGTGTTTAGATGTAGGCAGTTTCCAAATGTTAATATCATGTTCCGACAGAAGAAATACAATATTTTAATGCTGTTTACTGCCAATTTTTCCTCAATATGTTCAAAATTTATTCAGATTCCTCCCAGAGAAGTAATATATTCCTGTTCACTGTTTATTTGTTTTTGTATACTCAGTAAATAAGGAATGCACATACCATTTATACTAATCTGATCCTATGGATAGCTATGAATAGGTTAAAGAAAAATATGATGGTCAATATTTATTAATCCTGCGTGAATTGGCAACTCTGGAGATGACCGAACAATTTCGGAAGTCAGAAAATAAAACAAGTTCAAAAAGTAAGAGATCTCCAACTGAAGCACCAGAGTGACATCTTTTATGCTGCCTGGCAGCAATGTTCCCTCTAATTTTTTTTTCAATGTGAGCAGAAAAGTATAGTGTTTGAGCGGCACATTTTCATGCCTGAGCACCTGAATTTTTTTCACAGATGTCACCTAAGACAACAATGAAATCAGTATTATTTGAAACTCAGTTATGTTTCTTCAAGGTACCCGCTTAATTAAAAGTGTTATATAATATCAGTATCACTTAACAACGCTCCTGCTTAGCAACCAAAATGTTGGTTCAGAAACTCTGGCATTTGAAGCACGCAACTCTTAAAGCTGTCAAGTTACAAGACCCTTGCACCCCTAACCCTTTAGAAAAAAACCTCAAAGGTCTTCAAACCTGACAGCTTTCAGACTTGTGGACTTCAATTCCCAGAATTCCTCCTCCAGTCATGTTTCAGTGATGTCATCTGCGTGGATCTGCTCCATCTTTGGTTTCATCATCATGGGCAGGGCTGCTGCTGAAGATGCCGACGAGCTGCCACCAGAATAACTGCTGCTACCTCCTCCTCCTCCAACAGCACCACCAGATTTGCACCTGAGCTCAGCGCCGCGTTACCCCTGCCCCCTCCTCCTCCGCCGCCGTGCTTTTGAGGAGCCATGAGGCTTTTTTTTCCCTGCTCCCCCCCGCATTCCTACTGGCTCCCGCAGTCTCATGGCTCCTCAAAAGCACGGCGGAGGGGGAGGGGGCAGGGGTAACATGGCGCTGAGCTCAGGTGCTCTGAGCGGAGGGGAGGCGCCGCTGCCACGCGCGGAGAGGCCGGCTGGAGCTTTGGTGGCAAATCCGGCAGTGCTGTTAGAGGAGGAGGAGGTGGCAGCAGTTATTCTGATGGCGGTGGGGGCTTTGGGGCTTCACAACTACCCTCAGTCGCCCCGTGCTCATCAAAGCAAGTCTGGGGAAGTCCTTTGCAGGTGGCCCGTTCTAGCTGCCTGCAAAGGACCTCCCCAGCTTCTGGAGCCTTTGGCAATAGAAATCACTGCGCGGCAGTTGAAAACTGCTGCACGGTGTTTTCTTGCCAAGTGCGCGGCCGCGCAGCCGTGCACCTTAGAGGGAACATTGCCTGGCAGCTAATAATGCTGCATGTGAAAATGTTCTCTGTTCAATAGCTCAAAGACATAATCTTTTTCTGAAGTTTTCTTCTTGGTCTTCTGTGCACCTTCAGAATAGGTCCTGAAGCACTGGGGAGAAGGGCAGTAACATATGACCAGAATTTAATTTTGGTAACATTGCTGTCACTGTCTGAGGGTTCTTATATTATAAACATGTATTAAAAGAGTAAATTCCCCTCCCTTTGGGGCTGTCCATGCTAATTAGTATTGTTTACAGTGGCTTTGAAGATTCAATGTCATTAATAGATGTAGATTGTCATACAGAAAATGTAACTTGTTGTCTGTTGTTTACTTCTCTCTTTTTCCTTCCCGCTTTGGTCTGCCTTTGGTCTCATTTTCCCCCCAGTTTATTGCTTTTGATGCTTGCTGTATGTTACATAAACATGAATCTATAATTTTTGTTAGCTGCATTGAGTGGAATGAGTGCTTTCTCTGCTCTTGTTATTTAGATTGACTGGAAGTGAGATGGGTGCAAATTAAACTGGAAATTATCCATACTAATTTTCAAACATTTTCTAGAGCCCAATCCTCCCTCCCTCCCTCCCTCCCTCCCTCCCTCCCTCTCTCCCATACATACTTACCTACCTACCTACCTACCTACCTACCTACCTACCTACCTACCTATATACATACATACATACATACATACATACATACATACATACATACATACATACCAAAATCATGTCAAAAACTATGGCTGGATAAATATAACAAATTCAAATATGTGGGGAAGGAAGTTATACAATAAATAAAATAATCTAGAATATGTAAATGGATGAAGGTTAGTATGAGTATACTGGTTTTCATTTTCAAGTCATTGTGATGCTCAGATTAATTGACTACATTAATATTCTGCATTTAGCAAAGAAGTCTTACATTTATGTACAACAGATGATTTAGCTCTTTTGGGACTTTTTAATCTTAGTATAGAGAACTCTTATTGTTAGCCAGTTCTCCGATTTTCCCTGACTTTCACAGCAGCTTATGCATGTCTTCTTATGTTTGTATAACAAAAAAATGCTTATTAGGGTAATTTCTAAGCAGATTTCCTTCATACATTGCTCTATCTGCATTTTAAATGGCTCTAGACAATTGCTGAGAGAATGATGATGATAATTACAACACTTCTTGCATGCTCCTTTGGTGATATTGGCTATATAGTCAAAGCAGCTTCTGTTTGTTACTAAGCTGTTATAAAACTTTCTGACACAATTGAAAATACTGTAACAACAAACAGAAGTGGAAGTAATTTAAACTCTGTCTCACAGAGATGTGAAGGTCAAATAAGAATATTAGTTGTTGGCATTATTTCTGGAGGAAAATGGCAGGTTAATATCAACAGATGAAAATTTACAGTTTTAAATAAAGTACTTTTAAATATTATATTATGAATCAGATGCTCTAAAATAGATACAATGATCTGCTAACAAAAGATACTCAGAATAACAGAGTTGGAAGGATGTCTTCTAGTCCAACCTTCTACTCAAACACTTACCTGCTTTTTTTATATTTGTTACATGGCACCAGAAGTGGCCTGGTCGCAGAACTGGTAATGACCCAGGCTGGCTACACCCCTGAATTGTTTTTCCGGTCTCTTATGCCATTCCTAGTATGTATCTGCACATGTGCAGAATAATTTTCAGTCAACTTAGCATGTGTGAACAATTTGTGGTGTGTACGAAGTGAACCAATCAGTACAGGAACCCACCCCTGTATGGCACCATAAACAAACAAAGTAAGTAGACTTCTAATCTGGGCTAGGTAGAAAGAAAATTCCAAAAGCAGGGCTCACAAAACATAAAATGTTTTCTTGCTTCCCCACTTAAGTGCCATTCCAAGTCTAAGGATGTTCAGGAGGGTTCCCTATATTTGCAATAATAATTTGGACAAGTTCATAGTAGGGAAGATATTTCTTTAAAAAATCTAGATCCCAATTGTTGATGATTAATAATGTCATTGTTAGACCCTGAAAATCTGACGGGTAAACAGGTCAATCTTTTTTGGATCTATTTCATGATCTCTGAAGGTAATCTGGAAGCTTGCTAAATCATAGTGCTTTACAGATTCTGAGCTGACTCCATTGGTATATACTTATATACAGTATAAATTGATGTAATCTACTTGTTCATTAGATAATTTTTCACAGCTTCTTTTAATGTACTAAATCAATTTACACTGCAATATATGGAATATATTTTGCCACTTCTTTACACATCCCAACTGAGTTACTGGAAGTATCAAGGAAAGTCTTAGGTAAGTTTGCTGTGAACAAACTGTTCTTCATTTCCTTGCTTATTAGAATTGTTCTTCTATTTTCATACCGAATGTGGGTTTATTGGTAATCTGGTATACTTTAAATATATGCAGTTGGCAAATGACTCATAAATCTACTTCACATAAATTCAGAAATACAATATTATCGTTGAAATAGTCTCATTGCTGATTTACTTTTTACATTCTTACATTCAATTCATCATCACTACCATTCTTGTTATCAAGATTTTCAGGGTTCAGATGAGACTACAACTATCATATAAAAGAATCTAAGCTTATGACTAAATTAAAAACAGTCCAGTTTGATTTTATAAAAGCTATGCAAACATCCGTAGTAACAGTTGAAGTACAAAGTTAACTACAAATGAATTTCATACTGTCAATGTAATCAATTTAACCATTGATTAAATACTAGGATACCAAGTTCTCTTGGTACTACACTAAATCCCCAAAATATACTTATATTATGATATTCATTTGAGTGTCTATGGATACCTGAAAATGTTTTAGACTAAGGCTTTTATCATCTCTGCCTGGGATTGTTGGAAGTATCTGGAAAATAACAAGTGGTCTATTTCTGATCTAAAGGGACATTTGGAAGATCAGGGTTGCACTGGGATATGCTAGTGAGCTAAGTTAAATTCAAACTTGGGAAGAATTCAAAATTATTTCCTTTTAATTTTTGAACCTTGGCCCCTTATTGTTCTTTGAAGAAAACCTCACTGATAATTTTATAAGAACAAAGCCATGGTCTTCTCTAAGCATGCAATGAAGTGTCCTTGGCAGATTAATGGACATAAAGTGTAGAAAGTGTACAAATACTTGGTTGTTGCTTCTGTCAAAGTTCCTAGAAAGCTCAGATTGTATGTTATGGAGTCTGCCTATGAATGTGTGGTCACAATTTTTAGGAGTTGTTCCTCCAATCTCAAGTGGGGTTATACAGCTAATCTTATTGAGCCCAAAATTTATGTTGCCAAGTAAGATATTTGGTAGATGAATTTGGCTTTCCCATTGACCTTGCTTACCCAGAAGGTCACAAAACGTGATCATATAACCCCAGGGCACTCCAACTCTTGTAAATATGAGTCAATTGCCAAGCATCCGAATTTTTATCATGTGACCTTGGGGATGCTGCAATGTTCATAAATGTGAAAAATGGTCATAAGTCACTTTTTTGAAGCTGTTGTAACTTCAAATGGTCATTAAATGAACTATTGTAAGTCGAGGACTACCTGTATTCCAGGGCAAGGCCATTGTCAAAATTAAGGCCCACTGTAATGTCCTGGCATGAAGGTGCACCCAGGGCACTATCCCAATGCACGATATCATTGTGTCTAATAGACATGAAAGGTCTACTATGGGTACTACCTGCCTGGACCGCACCATTCGGACTATTTTTTTTTGCAGATTGGATTGATGGTCCTGAGACAGAAAAACCAACCCTGCCCCTGAGTCTATTATAACTCATAGGTGCAATATTTTCATGGTGGGAGTGAGGTGGCTTTTTGAAAAATTGACCAAGAACCCCACCTGTTGAAGGGTGGTAATAGTGAGGTGAAGGTCCTGAACTGCCTGATCATAAGAATGGGCCTGTACTAAGACATCATCAAGGTAGCATTGGAGTGTTACCAGGCTGGAATGAAGATAAGCTGCCAATGCTGCCAGGACCTTGGTGAATGACCTCGGGGCTGAGGCCAGGCCAAAGGGCAATGCCCTGTATAGATAATGAGACCCCTTCTGAGCAAACCTGAGGTACCTGTGGTGAGAAGGTAAAATTGGGATGTGCAGATACACTTCAGTGAGGTCTATGGAAACCAGATAGTCTCCCTGTCTGATCCCTTGTAATATGGACCTCAATGAGGCCATTTTAAAATGCCTGTAGACAATGTATCAGTTCAGACATTTCAGATCAAGGATCGCTCTCCAGCTTGCCCCCCTGAACTCTTCAGCACTGTAAAGAGGTTGGAATAAAACCCAAACCCTCGCTCTTCCAACAGAACTGACTCTATTGCTCAAATTTCCAGTAAGTGTCAAATTGTGAGCCTTACAAAATGACGTTGTAAAGGGTTCCGAGAAGAAGAGAAGGACCTGAATAGGTTTGGAGGGAGAGTAGAGGAATTATAATCTGACTCCCTGTTGTATGGTAGCAAGGACCCAAGCGTCCGTCATTATGCATTCCCATTGTGGCACAAAGTGATACAGGAAGCTGCCTATGGGAAGAATATGATTAGATTCATTTCCCTCTGTGGAAGGGGCGACCGCCTCCCTCACAAAAGGGCCGTTTGGACTGGCCCTGGGCTCTATTCTTGTCAGAGAAATAGTTCTTGCTTTGGAATTGATCCGCCATGGGATCATAGTACCTGTTCTGATGGAAGTCATGTTGATTGGGGCAGAAAGAGGGGCGTCAGCAGTAAGGAGCATGTTGGCTCTCCTGTCGCTTGGTCGAAGTGGGAAGCACCTTCTTTTTGTCCTTGTTTTCAATTAAAATAGGTTCCAAGGAGTCGCCAAAGAGGGACCCTCCTGCATATGGTGTGGATGCCAAGTGGAACTTTGACTTGTTGTCTGCCTGACAGATCTTAAGCCAGAGAAGTTGTCTGGATGCCACAGAAACAGATAAAGCTCAAGAGGCAAACTATACAGAATCAAGAGTAGCATCTGCCGAATATTGGGTTGCAGCAATAATTTTACTAATGTCCTTCATCATGCGAGCATCCTCAGGTGGAATGTACTCCTGCAATTGCTGCAACCACAATAACATAGTCCTATTAAAGAAAGAAGCAGCAGCTGCCAATGTTATGCCCAAGCTGAAGCTTGGAACCCTTTCTGTAAGATGAGTTCTGCTTTTTTATCTTCAGGCTTCAGCTTGTCTATTATGTCTCCTAACACAACAGTGGCTGAAGATGATAGAGCTGCAACAGGAGTGTTGACAGAAGGTTCCTGAAGTGCCTGGGAAAGCCCCCAATCTAAATTGTAAAGGCGCCTATAATTCACCCCTAGGTTCAGGAAAGTCCCTGGACAAGCCTACTGGTTTTTCACTACCTCTAGAAAAAGGTGGAGCTGGTACCTCCTCCTTATCCATGGCAGTTTTGGCAAACATTGTCTGTGGCAAGTCCTTTTGGGGGTCTGAGGTAGGAGCAGTAGTGCTTCCGCCCAGTTTGGTTGTGGTTTTGGCCTTGCTTAGGAGCTGTTTGAAGAGTGAAGGTGGGAAGATGCCAGCAAAAACCGAGGAATCTGGCTTCCCTGAATCCTTATCTTTGGACAACTCCAACCCACGTGGAGGTTCCTCACCTGCCACTGAACCTTCTCTGGCCAGAGAAGTTGACCCAGGCCTATCATCACCCCCGCCTGACTCTTTACATTGGTACTTATGACCGGTTGAACCTGAGATTTTTTGGGGGGCCTGACCTTGTCTCTCTTGTGCTTCAGTCCTCAAGCTATACCATGTAAGATTGCTGAGGCAAATATTTTTTGTAAACTACGAGGAAGGTGTTGTAGTGCCTCAAATTCCTCCTCTGGGTTCTCCACCTCCGGGAGTTCCATTTGAGATGCCAATGTAGTCTTGGGAATGAGAAAATCCCTTGAGGGCACCTCCCATAATGTCTCTGATGGCCCTGGGAGATACTGAGGGAGAAGGGGAGGTGTCCATCCTGAATCTCCTAGCCCCCATGACTGGGGATAGAGCTGGGGAAGACACAGGGCTAGAGGCCCTGGAAGGAGACCTATTCTCTTGTTGAGCCCGTAACAGGTGTTCAGCTTGGGCCACACATTTTTCCAAGGCTCACTCTCTAAGTTGAGCCCTGAAAGATCGCTGTGCTGCTGAGGCCATTGTGGTCTTAGCCCTGGTGATAGGTCTAGAGGAAGCCTCCTCCTCCCCCTGGGCTTCAGTGGGAGCCTCATCCTTGGCCACCATTTTAGATTTCTGCCCCTTTGTGCTCGGTCTAATTGCATACCCTCATGGAGCTAAGCCGCTCTTGGGGCTCTCCTTCCTTTTTCGCTAATCACTACTGTCCAATATAAAGAAAAATGCCGTTTGTATTGCTTCTGGAAGCAGACTCTGTCTGCCAACTTAAATCAGGCTTTTTTTTCAAAACCCGCTGAGCCTCGTGGTTTTAAACAAAATGGCCACTGTTCATCTTTGTGACCAAAATGGCTGCCTGGCTCTTCTAATGGCCACCCACTTTCGTTATAATTGACGGGAGGCCACGCATTCGAACTGGGCAAGTGACGACTCAAGGGGCACCCGGGGCTAACTACTGTAAAAGACATTGCATGCAAGGCAACAGCGTTGCAGTTAGAGGGGACCGGCAAGTTGCAATGTTGTGGAGCGGCAGCTGACCCACTGACTTCAAGGGAAGGCGAAACACCTGCCAGATAAGTTTAAATTAAAAGCGGCTTTCCCCGATACACAGGGCTACAGCCACATGAGCCATTCTAACGATCTGCAAAGCCAGCCTCCCTCTTACCTTAAACCTCTCCACGTGGAATTTTCCGGCTGCCAGATCAAAGGGCCGAATCGGCAATCTGGCGCCTCCATGAGGCGGCTGAGGTATCCAACACCGCCTTTGCTTGCAGCTATAGTCAATTTGGTAATTTGGAATTTAGAGAAATAGTTGAATTAATCTGATTATTCTGTAGCAATTAGTTGATTTTTTACAAATGCTACACTGGCTAAGTAACTATCAGCCTAATTGGACCATAGACTGAGAGGAACTGGGCAAACGAAGTAGAGGCATGGCTGCAACACTTTCTCTCAGTCTATGTATCAGTCTAGTCCAGCTGTAGCAACTTCCATCCTCTGTCATGGAGAACAAGCTAAAATCCATAAAACATGGATATATGTCATTACTCTTGTTCTAGGTCTTTTGTTACAATTTATTGGATATTACTTCATAACCTATTATTTGTTCACAATTATTTCCTGTAAAAGCTCTTTTTTCAAATATGTGACAAGGTAAACCTAAGTGTCTAATAAAAAGTAACATGTCTGCACCAAAGTGAGAATAATAATAAATTGCAAGATAGAACAATATAAGGACTGGGGGTGGCAGTTCTAATTTTGTGTCTAGAAACACAAGAATCATTTAACATTGTTTATTAGATTAAGAGAATCAAAAGGAAAGCAATTACAGATCTTATTCTGATGAAGTGAAACAGACAATGCATTATTATACAAAATAGATTAAGGTGAATATTTGATTTTTCATTACTGTTAATATATTTTCTAGACTTTCCCCCCAATATATCTATAATAATTGTATTTGAACCACAATAGTTCTGTGTCATTTCATTTTCTTTATCACAACTTGTTCTTTATTAGAAATTAACTGGAAACAAAGTTAACTCAAAAGATGAAAACCCGCCCCCCCATTTTTGAACTATTTTTGCTTTGCTTCTTTTGGATATTCCTACACAAGCATTACACCCCTTTTCTTTTGAAGAAATATAACATTAGTTTCCATATAAAGAAATATTTTTAAAAATGCACAGATGAATAGGATGCATATTTTCTGAAAATAAATGTGCACTTAAAAATAATATAAAAATTCTAATTGTTATATATACTTATCTCCTAGAACCCTGATGGCAAAACTTTGGCACATGGAGACATATTTGCTGGTACGCCAGTTGTCAGCTCTGGTGCAAGCCAGCTGATTTTTGCCCTTTCGGAAGGCGGGGGGGGGGGCGTTTTCCATCCTCCCCAGGCTTCAGGAAAGCATCCAGAGCTTGGGGAAGGATCAAGTGCAGGGGGAGGGGGTCATGCATACATGCGCAGGTGGCCGGGTAGGATTGAATTGGTGTGCGCACAATTTTGGCACACCGTAAGAAAAAGATTAGCCATCACTGTCCAAGAAAGTAAGAAATATTTCATATATTTAATTTTATATAACCAAACGTAGATTTGGGACATTCTAATATTTCTATCATATCAATTTTTCATAAAAATGATTATATTTGAATGCTTTCATAATTAAATTGAAAAGGAAATTCTTGCTAATATGAAAAATATTCATAAAATATATTATTGATACCATCACCATAATTATAGAGCCAATTTAGCGCGTGTACGTATATGCAGAGTTAGACTTCATTAAAAAATAACTTTATGAATAAATGCATTCAATATCTAAATTCTAGATACTGTACTTACATTCTGGTTATCTAGATGCTCCAGCTCTCTTTTATGAAAGTTATTTTTTTAAAAACAAAAAATATTTCAAAGTTTAAAAAAATAAAAGAAATTAGTACATACATGGAAAAACAACCAGCAGGAAAAGACATAATGATGGAAAATAAAATATGAGTAAAAGAACAGAATCTGCAATTGTTATAAAGTATATAAGTCATTAATATACTACATCATTATTTCACTGATTAATTTAAATTATAAATCTAAACTCATTACACCTTGAGAAATCATTGTAAATCACTGTAAAATTCCAAGAATAAATATTGATATTGACACTGCCATTTGTCATTATGTCACATGATGGTCATTTTGAAAAAAAGAAAAGAAAAAGAAAAGCAGTAAGTTCTAGGTTCCATCCCATTGTACCCACTGGTGGGACTTGAATAACTTAACAACCAGTTCTCTGACTGTGTAGGCATGATTGATTGGTCATGTGGGTGGGTGACATTACTCATCACACCCAGTCTTGCCTCCTGGCCACTAGCCTCAAAGGCAGAGATAGGATTCAGCTGGTTGAGGCTAATCCCACCACTGGCTGGTCCCACCTCCACCTGTTTTCCGGCCTGGTTTCTGAGCCATTTTTCAGACATTTTGGGCCATTTTTTGGACAAAAAACAGCACAAAAACCAACCTGAAAATGGCCCCAAAGCCAGCCATAAACCAGCCATAAACCAGCCAAGAATGGCCAGATAAATGGCCAAAAACCAGGCTGTGTTTTTGGGCCACTTTAGGCCATTTTGGGGCCATTTGTTTTTGGGTGCTTTATGGCTGTTTTCTAGGCCCTTTTCCAGGCCATTTTTGGCCCAATAATTGGACCAAATGGCTGAAAAATGGCCCGGAAAACAGGCCAGAAAATGAATGGGGGTGGGGCCAGCCAGTGGTAGGATTTGCCAGTTCGCCAAACTGCACAGAATCTTAACTACCGATTTGGCTGAACTGATGCGAACAGGCAGCTGTCCACCTCTGATTGTATCTGACTTGTGATCACATCTAATTATTTATAAACAATAAAACTGCTTCTGCTTACTACATTTACATCAAATATTTTCACTTTATCTGAGTTTGCCTCATTGTATCATATGTGTTATATAGGTAAGCTATTCTTGTTTAAAGGTATATAGGCTGTTAGTTTTGTCATTGCTGCCATTGGCAAATATCATTTTATAGGACTTTCTTACTGTCCTTTCTGTCCTATAGATAGCATCCACACCCCAGATGCTCTTGACTCTGTTAACCTTTCACAAGACACTAAACACCTGGCTGTTTGCCCAGGTATTTGGGTCAGGAAGTTAGATAAACTCTGTTGCTGTCAATGTGTTTTTCTATTAATAGGGTCACTGCTTTATCCTTGGGTGCCATGTATGCCATGGTTAGTGAGTTAATCCTCATATACAGGCCAGAGTCACTGCTGTGAGGTGGGCAGCCATATAAATCATGTAAATAAATAAAGACATACTCGATTCATGAGTTATTATGTTTCTGATTCCTACTGTGTATATTTACAATAATAAATGCATACCAATTCAAACTTCACCACAGAATTCATTCACTAATCCTATAAACCTAAAAAGAACCCCAGTGTATTCTTACAATAAGGTGTCAAAGCTCAAATTTACTTGAAAGGAATATCTTCTAACTTGAAAGAATGCCCTTAAAGGCAAATGCTATTTGTACATATTGCTTACATAATATACATATATTATGTAAGTAATTCTTTATTATTCCATTATATTGCATTTGTAAGCCATTAGTAGGTTATGGGTGGCATCCTTTGCTCAGTTACTAAAACTTGTTTCTAAATAGGATTGAAATAGTTTAATGAAGGCTGATGTTAAAGTAATGACATTGGAAAGTTAATCACTGGGAGCTTTATCTGTTTTTGAGCATACTACATCTAACATGTATCTATTTTCTCAACAATTGCTTTAGCATGAAAAGAACAAAACTCAATTATCAAAATGCATAAGAAAATAGCTCAAAAGTAAATACATGAAACAATAGGTAACAAGCTTCTCATTGATGGAAATGGATGAGAACAATTACTCCAATACAATACACAAAAATGATACATAGTAATTTATTCATGATAAACTATTTTCTATGATTTCTATACAATACAGCACTCTGACAATAAATTCTAAGGCAAAAATAAACTTAAAAGAAATAAAATATTTTAGATGACTACCATAAAAATATCAAACACATGTATGAATCACTGGACTAGCTTTTTTTTTTTTTAAAGTAAAGCTAATGGCCTTTCAAAATGCCATAATTAATCCAAAAGTTTAACCAAGGAGACTTATTTCAGAAAACATTTCATTTCTGGGCAATTTTCATTTTCTCTTCAATATTGCTTAAACATCACCCTGAATGACTAGGAGACAACAATTCAACTGCAGTTGTTACATATGGTTCGGTAGCAAATTTGCACAGGGGGTAGCAATTTAGTAATGCCTGTAATATCACTGTTACTACTTCCCTATCTGTATCAACCATTTTGCCTTCCTTTCCCTTACCTTCTCACCTTTCTCTTTATTTCTTCCAACAGCTGACAGCCTACTTCCCATCTACCTCACATAATTTTTCCGACAACTGTATACAGGAATTGAGATAGTAATTGCCAGAAAAGGTTAATGGTAAAAAACAGTGAGAAAAGTCTTGATGCCAAGGAGTCTGGAGAATAAATGTTCACTTCAAAGTTGGAATAACACCCACCCACCCTTCATTGTGACAGTGTGGCTTCAAATGTTATAGACATGTAATTCGATAACATCATTTCATGCACAGAAAGAAATATTTATGCATTGGCTGATTTCCAGATTTCTCAAGGGTTGACTCAGATGTTTTTTCCACAGTTCAGCACATCTCTGCTTTAATGTATTTGCTGTATGTCTATAGCCTACTTTCTTTATTGGTTTTTAGTTTTCCCCTTTTAAGATTGGCTGGGTTTATCATGCTCTTTCAGATGTTTTTTTTTTCAAAAAGTTCAAAAAATTGTATGAATCATTAGCTGTAGAAGGCTGCCCTCTTAGAAACTATTTATTTCTAAATACATACATCCTGGGACGGAACTTGAAAGAGGAAGAGAAGTGACTCCAAGTTAAGTACTTCAGGGAACTTTACATATATATAGTCATTTTCTATATGACATTATTTATTTGTTGGTTGGTTGGTTGGTTGGTTGGTTTATCTATCTATCTATCTGTTTGTTTATTTATTTAATTTGTATCCCATCTTTACTATTTTTACAAATAATTCTAGGCAGTGAACATATCCACCACACCTTCCTCCTCCTATTTTCTCCACAATAACCACCATGTGAGGTGGAATGGGCTGAGAGAGCGTGACTGGACCAAAGGCAGCCAGTCAGCTTTCATGGCTAAGGCAGGATTTAATTCCCATCCCTTTAAGGCCAAACAATGCTCATGTGGTCAGCTGTGTATTCTTTGCTGCCATCCTCTTTTATTTTGAAATCAATTTATTTTCAGGCAAATAAAGTAAGGGAATGACAATATTATACAAAAATACAAGATTTAAGAGTAAAATCTTGTTTGTTCCAGATGAATGGAATATTTACATTGTATTCACCCTAGGACAATCAGATTATGATCCATATTGTGTAAGGTTCCCTTTTTCATATATACAGTATTGCTTCCATTATTGTACACAGAGCGTATCACATTATACTTTGTCCCTTATTCATTTGAAATTTCTCATGATATAACAGTACAATTGGAAGATGCCTTGGGGTAACTTACAATGCTTTTATAATAATTCTGTTTTACAATAATTCCATCAGACCATTAGAATCATTTTCAACTTTATTTTCGATTTATCTTCAATATCAACAGCTTCAGTATTCTATTCTTTTGCCCAACCTCCCATTCCATTGATCTATCAGCTGTTTAAAAAAAAATCTGAGCATTTATTTGCAACTGTTTGGGTGCTTGTTTTAAAACGGTCATTATTCAATTTATTAAGTGTGCAATAAAAATTATAGTGTGGAATGTTTTCAGTTCAATGGCTTAATCTCTATCAGAAGTTTTGAGGAGCCAGAAGGCAGGTGAAGCGGAAATTCTTTGCAAATTTGCCTTGCAAAATTCCACTGGAAAATTGGATTTAGTATATTTGCTAATGAACTACAGCTGAATTGGAATCAATTGGTCCAGATGCTAAAGGTGACATTGTGAGATTGCAGGGCATGTAGATGATCCAGAATTGGTAAAACTATTAACGGTGTTAAGAGCATGTATTCAACCACTGGTTACTAAATTTCAACAGCCCTCCACTCTGTCACTATTATTTGAGATAGTATTCAATGTAAAACTAAACAGCTTTGTTTTCTTTAAATCTTTAAAACCCTGTACAGATTAATTTTAAAATACTGCATTTTTTGTATATAGAGAAATATCGGAAATGTAGGGGAAAACATTAAGATAAATGTTCCATGCAGCATTTTTTTTTCTTAAATTGTTCTGCATCACATTTTTCTTATATTTACAGACAGAGTATTTTCTTAAATTCTACCAGGGAAAGTTTGCTTACAAAAAAAAAAAAAGAAACACTTCAACATCCTTTGAGAAATGAATCATTTAGAATTCATCAAACAAAATCCAAATGCATCATGCAAGCAAAAGAATTTGAAAAAGCTGGTGGATGATTTGAAAATTGTTGTTCTTTGTTAAGGGAATTACTAAACAAATCATCTTAAATATAACTTATACTAATTTCTTTAGGAACATCACTCCAGTCAGATCAAGTCGAGTTTACCATCTGTTGTTCTGCTCGGAAATTATATTATACAGCTTCCTTTGCATGGTTTGCACACAAGCTGTTCTTGTCACAGCTAAGCCTATTGTGATGATTCATCTTAATATTCAATCAGAGGTTTAAAAAGAGTGACAAAAGTCCACATATGGATAACAAGCTGTTTCTCCAGTAAATATTTTGCTGTTTATTAAAGGCATTCTTATGGCATACAGCTGCTACAACCGTATTACAAAACAATGTAAACATAGATGAAATAGCTACTTCAAAATCCTCACCTCTTTCATTAAGCACCTGTTCATATTTAATGTAGTAAACTAATCATTATTAACATATCTATCTGGTAGTTATCAGGGTGATCAGATAATGAAACAACATTGCCCCTTTTCAAAATTTTCTATTTTTAAAAAGGAATATGCATACCTATCTAATTATTTATTAAGTAAATATTTTTTAAATACCAGTACAATTTTTTAAACTAATGCTTTAACAGATTGGGATGGCTATTTTAATACTGTTTATTCTTTCATTGTCTTAGTTTTCCCATAAACAAAAGTTGGCAATGAATTTTCTCCCTTGTCTATTGTACCACAACAACAACCCTATAATACCTGAAATATGGAAATATTGTTCAGAAGCATTAGGATGCTCCCAACAGGAGTTCCAAGTGGCAACTTAATCCAAAAACTACTTCGTTTGCATCATTGTCTTTCAAACTTGGTAGATTTAAGTTCTGTGGACTCCAACTTCCAAAATTCACTAGGCAGTGGGCTGGCTGGAGAATTCTGGGAGTTGAAGTTCATACACCTTAAATTTATCAAGTTTCAAAGACACTGATTTACAGATTTATTGAATATAAAATTCAACTGACATATAAAGTGGCCTATATATTTTGGACAAATGGCAGTAAATATTCTGGGTTTTGATCTGAAGTATGGGATGGAAGGCAGGGAAGGAAACCAAAATTCTATTTTCTGCTTATTTGGAGAAAATCAGCAGGTCTAAGGATGACTTAACACAGTGTTTCTCAAGCTCTGCAAGTTGAAGATGTGTGGACTTCAACTCCTAGAATTCCCTAGCCCATCATGCAGACTGGGGAATTCTGGGAACTGAAGTCCACATATCTTAAAGTTGCTGCGGTTGAGAAACATTGACTTAACAGATCTCATTGTTCCAATATCTCAGGGGTTGCCACAAAGAAGAGGGAGTCAAACAATTCTCCAAGGCACCTGAGGGTAGAACAAGAAGCAATGGTGGAAACTAATCAAGGAGAGAAGCAATTTAGAACTGAGGAGAAATTTCCTGATAGTTAGAACAATGAATCAGTGGAACAGCCTGCCTCCAGAAGTTGTGAATGCCCCAACACTGGAAGTCTTTAAGAAGATGTTGGATAGCTATTTGTCTGAAACGGTATAGGGTTTCCTGCCTAGGCAGGGGGTTGGACTAGAAGACCTCCAAGGTCCCTTCTAACTCTACTATTGTATTGTATTGTATTGTATTGTATTGTATTGTATTGTATTGTATTAATTTATAGCTCCCATCTCTTCTTGTGCCATATATTTTTGCATATTGCATATCAAAATGAAATAACAGAAGAACCAAATAATTATTTTTCAAATTCTACTGCTATTCTGAAATTTTTAATTATTCTAAACCAAAATCAATTATGGATGCATCTCTGAATAATATTTTATATCAGGGTCTCCTATAAGAATTAGGGGCAATTTGGTCTAGTGATTTTAGCATCAGGCTAGAAATCAGAAGATTGCGAGATTGAGTTCTACCTTAGCTATGAAAACTAGCTGGGTGACTTTGGGCCAGTTGCTCTCTCTTAGATCAATTTGTTCTTGAGGGGAAAATAAGAGGTGGAAGGAGTTGTTCGCTGCCTTGAGTTATATATAAAAATAATAAAGTCAGGATAAAGAAAATCTAAAAATCTAAAGCAATCCATTGCGAACCCAAGAAGGTTGAATGTGTCAGACCTGGAAGCCATCTTTTACCTTTGGGACTTCAGGCCTGCCACATTTTCTACTGTGGGAAAATGGTGTGGGTGATATCTAGCCATAACAACATTCTTTCTCAGAAAGTTGAGGTTATCTTGCCCTGCAACTGTGATGAGGTGACTGGGAGGCATCTCCAGTTTTGTATGGTGCCTGATTGGCTCATGTGATGGACATGTGGGTGCTGGGCAGGAACTTGAACTTTCATTTGGGTGGGGAAAACCTGGAAACTTTCAGATTCAGGTTTTCGCAGAGGGGCCAATATGACATCTCTAATAAAATGGAACTTTGAGTAAACTCAAGCCTTGGAGTCTTCTTTCACTTGGAACGTTTTTCATCGTTTAAATTAACACTTCCATATCCTAGTTGCAATACAATGTCCAGTGGTGATCCTAAGAATGTCTGTGCATTTCTCCAATAAAATAACATCTAATGCAAGCATTTAGTATTAAGACAGTGGAAGGAAGTTCCATCTCGTTATTTCTGTAACTATAGTGGCTCTGTAATTTAAGCATGTTTTAAATCACTATAGCTCATATCCAAAATAATGTCTCCCCCCCCACCCAATCACAGCTAAGAAGACAACTTTCTTCTTCTTTATTGTATTAAGAACATGCAAGCAGTTGTAAACCACACAATAGCAATAGGGATAGAAATAAATATTAGTTGGGGATTTCATAAATGAAGGTAAGATACACTCCTTACCAACCTTTATAGTCATACACAGCTGGAAACACCTGCAAATAGATCCCACCAATTTCACTGGTGCTTATTGTTAAGTAAATGTATAGCAGATAGAACAGCAGATATCTTATATCCAGCAACCAAAGATGAACTGAGTTAAAATAATGCATTTGTTTTTTTCCCCTACTTGCTCCTGTAAGGTTTAAAAATCACAGTATACTAGCAAAATAGCTGCCATACTTTACCTAAGGTTAAAAAAAATATATCCAACAGCTTAGTCATATTATTATATATTTTTTAAAAATAAAGAAACCTGAACAAAAAGTTTATTCCCTAATATCATATACAATATATTTCTTTCAACATCATATTTCAAAACCAGATTTTTTGTGTGGCAAAGAAAGATAACTTGTATATAAAACAATAAGCTTGTACCTTTTTTTGAAAGTAATAAATCTAACTCACCAGTGTCAAACTTACGGCGCCATATTGCTGTCACATGATGTATTGCGACATGTTTTTCGTTTACGGAAATGGGGTGGATGTGGCCTGCGTGTGACACATCCGGTACATGGGCTGCCACTTTGACACCCTTGATCTAAGTGCTTCCTCCTTTAGATATGGTCTGATAAATATTCTACCATACCACCTCTTTCTATTGTATTGTATATTAAAGAATAGATAGACAGAGAGACAGATAGATAAATAGATGATAGATAGATAGATAGATAGATAGATAGATAGATAGATAGATAGATAGATAGATGATAGATAGATAGATTTTTTTGTTCAAATCAGTATAAATTTTATTTAATTTTAAAGAGCAACTATTCTTTCCAAATGAGAAATAACCACAATAGTCAATTATTTCTTTTCTTTTTCACATGGACATACAAATATTATATTAAATAAATAGCTTATAATTCTAAGCATCTTACCCCAAAGTAGGATCCACAGCAACTGCCATGGGATTATGAAGATCAAGATCAATCAGAGTAACACACACAGTTCCATTGAAGTTGCATACAAAGATTGTGTCACTGGTATGATCCACAAAGTAGAAGTTGCCCGTGAGCCAGTCAACTGCCATATGCCGGATATCTGTCAGAGTGAAAAGAATATTAAATTAGTTATTACTTCAACATAACAAATGATTGAAATACTAGCTGAGTAGTACTATACATCTGAAAGAGTTGGTGCTATTAATTCTATGAGAATTACACAATACACATAACAAACTAATTTTAGTCAAACTCAAATGGATTTTCGTTTTTTAAAAAATGTTATTAAGTTCTGCAGAATGTTTGGTGCTCTCTGAGCTCGGTAGTTTGGTTGCTGATGTGTCATTATCCAACAACTTGTTTATATGTAGTAGTATATGTAAATATGTACTATATGTAGTAGCTTGCTCTGTCAGTTTTAATGGCATGTGGTTTCTTGCCTTTCAGTTCATTTCTTGGAAGTTGGGGGAAATTCAGATTAAAATATCCTACTGTAATAGAGGTAATAATGCTACACTTTTAAAATGTTTCATAGTAATAGTATTAGTAATTATGACTTTTCCATCACATATTTTCACAAAGAAAGATGTGAATCTGATCATAAGGGTGAATTACGTTGTAAGCGATAAGAATAACGAACACTTGTAAGAAATTCATAGATACTATGCTTACATAGTTTTTTTAAACATTTTTTTGTAAAATTATACATTTAAAAATATAAAAAAAAGTACTGCAGTCTTTCCAGTGTTACGCTACAGTAAAAAGAAAAAAAAGACATCAGATTTTTAAACTATAATCCAATTATTGTTGCTTATCATTAAGAGTTTATATTTAAACAAGGATTATTTTGTTATGGAGGACACATAGACTAAAACACACACACATATAATTCCCCTCATGGTTTACCTCAACATGGTCAGCTTAAAAATAGAAGCAAGTAATGGAAAAGAAAAATGTCACAAATCCTTGAATTACAATTATGAATAGTCAATGTGGAGCATTATGGAATGACAGCATAAGAAAGTTTCTGCCCATAAACAAGATCTTCACACTGCATGCAGTTAAACTGCATGAAGAGTTAAAAGAAAAAACATGAAGGAAAACTGATTCATTGACTACCAATAATTCCATAAGTGCAATACATTGATAGATACAGAAAAGATCTATTTAAGCAAAAGGTAAACTGAACCTATCACTCAGGGAAATAGACATAAGATAAGTCAGTCTTACAACAAGACTGGGAATCTACTTAGATGTTTCCCTTTCTTGATCCATTTTATTCTGCCATTTTATTATTTATTTATTAAAGTTATATGCCATTCATCGGGCCATTGGGCTACTCTAGGTAACTTATAACAAGGAAAAAACAATTTTAAAAAATTGAGATATTAAAATAATATATATTAACATTAAAATTTAAAAGATGATTAAGGAAGGAAGCAAAATACAAATGGAGTGGACATAGAATCTCAATCTCAATCTCTCAGTCTAATAATTTCTAGTGTAAAGAAAGAACCAGCCTAGAACTAAGGAGAAATTTCAGCGGGAACATTCAATCAGTGGGACAACTTGCCTTCAGATGTTGCGGATGCTTCAACACTGGTTTTTTAGAAGAGATTGGACAGCCATTAGTCCGAAATGATATAGGGTTTCCTGCTTGAGCACAGGGTTGGACAAGAGGATCTCCAAGGTCCCTTCCAACTCTGTTATTCTGTAATAGTCCTAGCAAGTATAATGTATGCCATTTTTCAACAATTTGCCCTTAATTGTATATAGCAATTAACAGTATTGATGTAGTTAAAGAAGTTAAATTACATATTTACTAACGAAGCACATGCCAAAGTATCTGTCAAATCCAAACATGAAGGTTCTAATTTATGGATTCATTGTTAAAGTCTATGCACATGACTCTTCTCAGGCTAATAGGTTCTACCTGGACAGAACTAGATAAGAGTCAATGACGTTCAAGGGGGATTGGACTCCATTTTTTTGTGACTATGTAACAATACTAAACTGATTCCTCATTTAAATCATCCCTTGGCTCTGCCAATCTCTCTCTTACAGTACCAGAAAAGTGGGGAAAAAAACAAGTTGACAATATAATAATTATTGGATATTGAATCATAACCATATATAAATTGCAAAAATCTAAAAACTGCAATATAATAGCAAAGGCATTCCAGAAATATTACCATATTGTTGTCATTTGGAATCCAAGATGTAATTTCCCTAATTGTGCCAAATAGTCAACCAACATTTTTTCCCTGCTTTTTCATATTGCTTTGATGAACAAGCAAATACATAGGAGGCTGTAGCTCTGCTGTAAGGATGATCATTGATAATTCCCCTTTATAATATGCGTGGTATAATATACTATTCACAACTTTCAGTTTTCTTCATAAACTTTCATCCTACTCTCACATTATTCCTTTTAATTCAGAGGCAGTATTTTGATCTTTCCTCAACTGATTGATTGATTGATTGATTGATTGATTGATTGATGATTGATATGACTGTCCATGTCAGCAACTGACATTGGGCAGCATACAAAAGCTAAAACCTAAATATCACGAAGTAATAAACCATTAAAATAACCAACATTTAGGATCCAGCAAAAACACTAGGCAACAACACATCAACAATTTCTAAACCAGGAGGACTTCTGGTTGATGATGTGATGAGAACAGTTGGAAAATAGTGAGCTCCATCGAGCCCCGCGAAATCCAGCCGGTAACTGCTATCAGGAGACCCTACAAGGTTAAAGCCACCTTGTAGGGGTGGTGAAGAAAGAAAAGGTGCTTCATGGACCACCAGGAACTTGCAATTTTCTCATTAAGTCTTAAGCAAGCTCTCCTGAGCAGCAGCAGCAGCAGCAGGTACAACAGCCATTTTTGGCAAATCACAAGCTGGAACCATAAGATTTGTGCTGGAGTGGTCCATGGACAAAGCATTGACACTAGGTGCGATAACGTCCAACTCTTACTCTAAAGACTTAAGTACAACGATTTCAAAATATAACCTCCAAGTGTTAAGGAAATGACTATTAGACACATGGAGAAGATTAGAAATGCCCAAAGGAAGCCTTAAAATATAGAAAGCCTGGAAAAAATCTTAAACTTAAAGTCTTACTCTCCCAGTCTAATCTAATACTTTCAGGTGTATTAGATATGTTCTCCCCCTTGAGTTATTTGTGAAAATAATAGGTGGAACATACAATAAATCAAATGAGATTAAAAAATAAACAAGTACCAGATAAATACTCCAATAGATAGTGCTAAGTTTGAAGTTATCACTATGAAATAGCAATGAAGCTGCTTTCCTTAAAATATGTATAATACGTTAGTAAGAGATTACATATTCTATGTTAACAGTGAGCGGGAGATGAATAGGAGAGGCAAGGTAGAAATTTTCTTTTATAGCCAAATAGTAATTCTGAGGGTAGAGCACTTTTCCCCATTGAAGCTCAGTTGGATTCTGCTCTTACTACCTATTTATGCCATTGTTGCATCTGGTGTGGGTGGGTGGGTGCATGTGTGCGTGCGTGTGTGCGTGCACGCATACACACACACACACACACACACACACACACACACACACACACAAGATCAATCCTGACTGAGACTTTGAGACTTCAGTGCTGATACACTGAAGAAGAGGGATGGGGGGGGGGGAATGGAGATAGTTGGGACATTGTAGTCAAAACAAAATACTTTCCTTGGAAACCAAGGACATTCCTGCAGGTACTCAAAAGGAGGGGACCGGAGTCACCTAGCAACTGAACAGTATGCTAATTGGACCATGTGACTGATTGTTTTGAGAAATTGACAAAAAGTTTACTTTTAATTAGGTGAAAACTGCAGGAAGAATCAAAGTCAGTTTTAACCAGCCTATGCCAATCTGACATATTCAATAAACCTGTTCTTTGAGGAATTTGCCTGCCTCAGAGTTTTGTTTGCTATGGGTATGTTACTTGAAAACCTGACAAACAGGTGACTAAGAAGCATAAGGTGGGTAGCAAAAGTTTTCCTCTTGCTCATATAAACAAGGGGAGTGGCTTACAGCAGAATAATCAACTACCTCCTGAGATGTAATCCAAGTGTCTCTTCTATAGAACGAATTTTTGCACCATTCACTGGATTGGGACCATTTTCAAAATCATATTTTCTTTTGTCATCCTTTATCTCCACTTACCAAAATTCATTTTGATCTATTTTTAGTGTTATCCTTATGATAGGCAGACATATACACAGATAATCAAAAATCCCTTTACAGAATGTAATTTATTTACAATATTCCATTGCATTGGAAGAAATAAAAAGGAGAAGTAATATGACTTACAAAATAGTTCATTGAATAATATATTATATGGTTATATGTTTGCGGCATTTTAGCACTGCATTAATTCAGTATTCTTTAATAAATGTAATAAAGTTCTGATAAATTACCAAATTTTCTCTTTTGCTAAAAACCATATTTTATACTTTCCAAAGTGTAATTATCAACCATAACAACAACCCTACTTAACTGGTAGATGCATTTTTAATGAATAAGGCATTTAATTTCTGTACTATTTTTGCTGAACAAACAAACAGGATTTCTTTGAATTTTATAACCAAATTACTGCTCGGCAAGTTGATTATAATACTAATGCTTCCTTTTAAATTCCCACTGTTCTGGCTCCCTGGTAATTCAACTACATCTCGGAACCAACCACTAAAAACCCTACATTGCATTTTAGACCCTATGCGGCAATATCTAATTTAGAGGCATATTATGTACAGACTAATTAGCCTGTATCTTAAAATGTTATTAAGAACATTTTAACACTGCTTTTGTTGTCCCTGGCTGAAATATCAAATTATATTTCCTAACGCGTAAATTAAATCCACTTAAACTTGCAGAGCCTTATTCAACACTGTTTAGATGTGATATTCATTTTGCTCATTAAATGCTGGAAATTGCCTAGGAATTACAAATAATACAGATTAACAATCAATCATATTTAGCTAAACAGCTGTTGTCCCTTGCACTTTATTCTGCTGGGTGTCAGAGTTAGCTTAATGTCAGGGTTCCAAGTAACATACCCATAGTAAACAAAACTCTGAGGCAGGTAGATTCCTGAAAGAATATGGTAAAGTTTTTTTGATATGTCATATTAGAACAGGCTAGTGAAAACTGATTTTGAAGATTCCCACGGTTTTCACCTAAAGTAAAAGTTTCTTTTCTCCCCAAACAATCAGTCACATGGTCCAATCAAGGCACTATCTGGTTCCCTGGCGACATCACCACTCCTTCCTCTGATCAGGTGTGAGCATGTCCTTGGTTCCCAAGAGAAAGTATTTTATTTTGGCTACAAAACCCAAGTTATCTCTAAACTCCCCCTTCCTATCTCTCAGCTCTAGTGTGTCAACACTGAAGTTCCAAGATGGCTTCGGTCAGGTGAGCTTCAGGGTTGATACTGAGTTTATAAGCTGCTCCACTCAGAACAAACTTTAACATTATCTAAACTTTTTTCCCCCAGAGCTTAAATCTCAGCCCGGAAATAGACATATTTGGAGGGTATTCAAAATTGTGGTATTTTAAGATGTAACAAACAATTAAAGTATGAATTCTAATAGCTATGCTTGTTATTCAGCTATTAATTAAAATAACTATAGTTATAATTATTACATTTTAATGAAAATTGAATTTTTGATTGATTGGAAGCAGGAGGCACAAAGATACCTCATCTTGGCTATTGGCAGATACAGTATGATTCTCTCTGTCATAATAGATCATCAGTTATTTTCCAGATCATAACACTTAATTTGATGCAGGAGACTTTTATCTCCTGAGATTTGACAAAGGGACACATTTTGCTTCTTAACTCCATCCCTCAATAGAAAAAAGGGATATAAAGGAGAGTTTAGGTACTTTAAACTTCTACAATGCCTAAGACACCATTTTAAATTAACTGTTCTAATCAAAGAAAAGAATATATCCAACTTTGTTTCTACTTGGAAAACATTACTGAACTTTGTTCTTTAGATGAAAAAAAGGAGAAAACTCTGGTTTATGCTGATTAGATGAGTTTGTTATAGAATTGGCTATTACATGATAATAGGGATGGGTTCCTGGCAGTTCTAACAAATCTACAGTACCATTTAGAACCGGTTCCAGCTCCCTCCCCCCACCCGTCCGCACATCATCAAGATGAAGAGTGAGGGGAGGAATTCTGGGAGTTGAAGTCCACACGTTTTAAAGCTGTCAAGTTTGAACACCCCTGGGTTTTTTTCTAAAGGGTTAGGGGTGCAAGGGTGTTGTAACTTGACAGCTTTAAGACTTGCGTGCTTCAAATGCCAGAGTTTCTGAGCCAACATTTTGGTTGCTAAGCAAAAGCATTGATAAGTGGGTTTCACCACATTTTACAAATTGGCCATGCCCACCCAGTCACATGGCTGGCAAGCCACTCCCACCCGGTCACATGGGTGGCAAGCCACTCCCACAAAGCAGTCCACACCTACAGAATAGGTTCTAAAAAAGTTTGAAACCAACCACTGCATGATAAGTATATAAAAATAAAAAGTAAAAAGTTGTGGCTGTGCTATTTTATTCTACCAGGTTAAAAAGAATCAAAAGGCTATACTTTTCTTTCTTTTTTCCCATTTCCCGTTATATTTTCCCACTATTTCATTTTCATTTCTATTTTATATTTTGATAAACACTATAAAAATAATTAAAAATATAAAAGACCTAAGAACATTTTACCTTTACATAAACACAGACACACAAACACAAACAAGCACGCATAAACACAAGGAGAGAGAGGGAAAGAGGGAGAGAGAGGGGAAGATGGGGGGGAGAGGGAGGGTGGGAGAGAGACTGAGATCGAGACCCTGTCTTAGAAGGCTGCATTTTTAAGCTGGAAGGGTGGATTAACATTTTACTTTCTCTTTTGATTCCAACTTCCTCATGGACCCCTAATAATTATTCTGCAATATTGGATGAGCTAATGGACCATAGAAAACCAAGACCAAAATTTACCTTATAAGTTTACATGTATTTTTGTATGCATGACAATGGAGCAGTAAATGAAAAGTCAAATGAAAAAGGGGAGGAGCTTCCCGGGGAAATGGCGGACCTTCCCAGAGCTCCGTAAACGATGGGGCGCTCTGGCGGGGATAGCAGGCATTATTGGCCCCCGTTGGTCATCCTGGGGGCCTAGAATTATGTAGTGGCAACCCTGGTTTGTTTGATGTACAGCTGGGATCCGGATGGACCCGCTAACCAGGAGAACGGGAGACGGAGGACAGCTTAGGGATAGGAACACAGAGGCCGAGCTGCGGCAGCTACGGCAGCTGCGGCAGCAAAATGAATAAAAGAACTGACAGAGCAGAAAGGAGACGTTTTGGACATTTTGGGCGGCTGCCAGGCGGCGTAACAGCGCGACAGCTAAGGAGCGAGCCAGAAAGAGAGAACAACGTACAGGGAGACCTCATCTTACCGGCGATGGCGACGGAGCGGCTGAGACGGCGCTGGAATATCGGGCGCCATATTTCTTTTCAACTGCCAGGTGGAGAGGCCATTGGGGGCTGGAGGTCGGGAAAGAAGCTGCAGGGATCGAAGAGGGAAGCCGGGGGGGTCGCCGAAGGCTCGGGGCGACCCCTGAAGAGCAATAGGTCGAGCAGCTGGCCTTGGCACCTCGTCTACCCCCCCCCCCCGCTGAGGTGCGATTCCTTCATACTCCAAGAACTGCTTTCGGGCCTCTGGGCCTAAAGAACTGCCTAAAGAACTGCCCTAGGCCTCTGGGCCTAAAGAACTGCCTAAAGAACTGCCCTAGGCCTCTGGGCCTAAAGAACTGCCTAAAGAACTGCCCTAGGCCTCTGGGCCTAAAGAACTGCCTAAAGAACTGCCCTAGGCCTCTGGGCCTAAAGAACTGCCTAAAGAACTGCCCTAGGCCTCTGGGCCTAAAGAACTGCCTAAAGAACTGCCCTAGGCCTCTGGGCCTAAAGAACTGCCTAAAGAACTGCCCTAGGCCTCTGGGCCTAAAGAACTGCCTAAAGAACTGCCCTGGGCCTCACTGGTGGAACGTAGATTATTGTGGACTGTGAGGTCTGTCCCCTCCCATCTTATTATTTGCCTTTTAAATATCTCTCTACTTCATTCTTTGTTAATCTTACATCCTAGACCTGCTACAAAGAGAGACCCTGCCATAGCCATAATCATAGATTGGTCATCATCCCAACTTATTCAAGGTCTGACATCCTTCGACTGCGAGGTTCCCCCCTCTCGCAGGCGTGCCCCCCTGCCCTGACGAAGGCCCACCTCAATGAGGGGTTTATTAACCCAGAGAGGTGGAGGAAGCGGGGGATTAGGGGTTTTTTAGTAAAATGTTTTGTAAAGCTTTTAAGGGGTTCCAGGGAGCGGGGAGGGTTGGTTTGGCCCTGGGGTATGGATACAACCAGGCCAACATGTAGGGTCAAGACGGAAGGGAGGGTCAAGACGGAAGGTAGCGAAGCGGAGCGGGTGGCAGGAAATAACATCCCTATAACATTCCTATAAGGGGAATTCCAATCACGACGGTCGTAGGGAGGGGCAGGCGCGAGGACACCAGAAGAACGTATAGTCGGTTGGCAGACCGGGGCCACTGGATACGCCCGGTCGCTTGCACCAACCCCCGCAGACTAGGTGGACAGGATCAGCAGAGCCTGGGCCTTAGGCTGATGTTATGTAACGCGAGGTCCGTGGTTAACAAGGCCCCTCTCATCAGTGACTTGATCACAGAGGGGGAGCCGGACCTCGCAGGAATAGCGGAAACCTGGTTGGGCCCAGAGGGGGGGTTACCCCTCAGGGAAATGTGTCCTCCAGGTTACCGTGTATTCCACCAGCCACGGGCCCAAGGTAGGGGTGGGGGGGTAGCAATTATCATCCGGGACGATCTGGCACCGAGAGAATTCACTGTGTCGCAGACATCTGGTTGTGAGTCTCTGGGCGTAAAGTGGGGTCCAGGGAGTCAGTTGGGCCTGTTGATAGTATACCTGGCTCCCCGCCATACATCAACGGCCCTGCCCGAGCTCCTCGAGCGGATCGCGGAGATGGCGGTTGAGACCCCCAAACTACTAGTGATGGGGGATTTCAACCTGCCGTCAACGGGAAAGGCATCCGAGGTAGCCCGGGAATTCATGGCTTCCATGACAGCCATGGGTCTGACTCAAGTAATTCAGGACCCCACTCACGAGCGAGGCCACATTCTGGATCTTGTGTTTGTCTCCGACCAGTGGACGAGTGATCTGGGAAGAGGGCATTTAGTCATCACGCCCCTGTCATGGTCAGATCACTCACTTCTCCAGCTTGACTTCCCTGGCGCTACTCCCCACCGCGGGGAGGCGGAACCAGACTATCCCAGATGGTTCCGCCCCAAGCGCCTGATGGAACCGGATAGGTTCCAGGCTGAGCTTGGGCCATTTCCTGCTGACCTGTCCCGCTCCCGGGCTGAGGACCTGGTAGCCGCATGGAATAGTGCGGCTGCCGGTGCCTTGGACCGGGTGGCGCCTTTGCGGCCTCTCCGACGGCCACGATCGACCCGGGCCCCCTGGTTTAACGGGGAGCTAAGGGCGATGAAACGCCTTAGGAGACGCCTGGAGAGTAAGTGGAGATCCTCCCGCTCCGAAGCTGACCGAACACAGGTAAGAGCCTACATAAGGACCTACCTTGTGGCAATAAGAGTGGCCAAACGTCAGTATTGTGCCACTCTTATAGCGTCCGCAGAGAACCGCCCTGCTGCCCTGTTTCGGGTGACCCGCTCCCTTCTGTCACAGGAGCAGCGGGACCCCCCATTGCAGGGCAGGGCAGAGGAATTTGGAGAGTTCCTGCAGGATAAAATCGATCATATCTGGAGAGGTTGGACCCACTCCAGTGCTCCAGTGGGGACGTCCGGGACTAGTCTTGAGAGACCATGCTGGGAGGAGTTTGACCCTGTTGTCATCAAAGATTTGGACAGGTTGCGCGGGCGACTGCGGGCCACCACATGTTTACTGGACCCGTGTCCCTCCTGGTTGGTGCTGGCCTCCTGGGAGGGCTCACGAGGCTGGCTACTGGGGCTGGTGAACGCTTCGTTGGGGGAGGGCCGGATGCCGGCCGCCCTGAAAGAGGCGGTGGTCAGGCCCCTGCTCAAGAAGCCTTCTCTGGACCCAAAGGAACTAGCAAATTATCGTCCTGTCTCCAACCTTCCTTTTTTAGCAAAGGTTGTTGAGAGTGTGGTGGCTCAGCAGTTTCCGCGTCACCTGGAGGAAGATGATTATCTAGACCCGCGCCAGTCCGGCTTCCGACTCGGTCACAGCACGGAGACGGCCTTGGTCGCGTTGGTGGATGATCTCTGGAGGGCAAAGGATGAGGGTTGTTCCTCCATCCTTGTTCTATTAGATCTCTCGGCGGCCTTCGATACCATCGACCATGGTATCCTATTGCGCCGGCTGGAGGGGTTGGGGATTGGAGGCACCGTGCTACGGTGGTTCCACTCCTACCTCTCTGGCCGGACGCAATGTGTGTTGACGGGGGAGCAGAGGTCGACCGCAAGGCCCCTCATTTGTGGGGTCCCACAGGGGTCGATTCTCTCGCCTCTCTTGTTCAACATATATATGAAGCCGCTGGGCGAGATCAACCGTAGTTTTGGGGTGAGTTACCATCTGTACGCTGATGATACTCAGTTGTACATTTCCACCCCAAACCACCCCAACAAGGCTGTCGAAGTGATGACCCGATGTCTGGAAGCCGTACGGGTCTGGATGGATGACAGCAGGCTCAGGCTCAACCCCTCCAAGACAGAGTGGCTGTGGTTCCCGGCTTCCCGATTCAATCAGCATATTCCATCGCTGACCATCGGGGATGAGCAATTAGCCCCGGTGGAAGGGGCGCGCAACTTGGGCGTCCTCCTTGACGATCGGCTGACCTTAGAAGATCACGTGGCGACCGTGGCAAGGGGGGCGTTCCTCCAGGTTCGCCTCGTGCGCCAGTTGCGGCCCCTTTTGGACCGGGAGGCCTTGCGCACAGTCACTCACGCGCTGGTGACGTCCCGCCTGGACTACTGTAACGCTCTCTACATGGGGCTCCCCTTGAGGTGCGCCCGGAGACTGCAGTTGGTCTAGAATGCAGCCGCGCGGGTTATTATGGGGAGATCGAGATTCTCCCATATAACACCTATCCTGCGCGAGCTGCACTGGCTTCCTGTGGCCTACCGGGTGCGCTTCAAGGTACTGGTTACCATCTTCAAAGCGCTCCATGGCACAGGGCCTAGTTACCTGCGGGATCGCGTCCTGCCCCATACATCCCTGCGACCCACTCGCTCACACAGGGAGGGGCTACTCCGGGTGCCGTCCTCTAGAGAGTGCCTGGGGACGGTGCCCAGGAGTAGGGCCTTCTCTGTGGTGGGCCCTACCCTTTGGAATGACCTCCCCCCAGACATCCGGACAACAACCGATCTTCGCTCCTTCCGTATGAAGCTGAAGACCTACCTGTTTTGTCAAGCCGGCCTGGCATAACGTTACTATCTTGCCACCCCAGGTCATTTTACAATGGGAAATTTTGTTTTTAATATTTTTGGGGTTTTAACTTTGTAAGTATGCTTATTTATGGACTTATTTTTACCTCCTCTGCACGATTTTATGGTGCTATCTTGATTATTGCTCTGTACGTCGCCCCGAGTCCCTGTGGGGAGAGGGGGCGACTAATAAGTTCAATAAAATAAATAAATAATAAATAAATGAAAGGAGGAAGTTTAGGCCAGGATAATAGATAACATCTACTTTTCCTTTCCTTCCACTTACCAATCATTAAGAAACACTGTGAATAAAATGTCAACTAATAGTAAACACTTTTCCCTATACATGTTTGCTCCCCACATATATTTTTATTTTCACATAGTAACTATCCATCCATCCATCCATCCATCCATCCATCCATCCATCCATCCATCCATTCATCCACCCATCCACCCAACCAACCAACCAACCAACCAACCAACCAACCAACCAACCAATCACCAAGGCCTTCGTAGCATTTCAAAGTGTTCTTAAAAGCCTCTAAGGGAGGAAGCCCACACATGTCTGAAATGAGGTTAACTTTGAGATTCAGGATTTCCACCCTACTGGGATTTTTAAAAGCCTTAAAAGTCTTGGCTCTTTGTCCAGGGATTTGGAGAGGATGATTGATGCCCTTTTCTCATCTTCTCTCCTCCCACAGTTTGTTTGTTTTTAATCATTCTTCTTTTATGCTATTTTTGAATTTTTCTTTGTTTTAAATGCTTTGACAATTGTAAACTGCCCGGAGTTAAATTCATGTTGATCATACAATCAGTCAGATGTTTAGGATGGATTTGGCATTTTTGTCCACCTATCAAGTCTTTCCCAAGGATCTGGGATAGGCAGATGTTGTTTGATTCATTATTATGGTTGGTTGCTCAGTTAGCTAGATGGTTTAGACCAGCGGTGTAAAACTCACATCGTCAGGTTGTCATCACGTGATGTATCATGACTTTTCCCCCTTTGCTAAAATCGGATAGGCATGACCAGCAAGTGATGCATCCGGCATGCAGGCCACGAGTTTGACACCCCTGGTTTAGATTATTTAGATATTATTATTAGCACTACATACACAAAAATGTGAAATCACAGCTACAGTAAAATTAAGCATTTAGTTTCTTTCTTTTTAAAAAAAAATGTTTTGGTTCTAAGCCATTGCCAGGCTTTATCTTGATCCACTTTTCTCTCGATATGTGTACAAAAATAGCCATGTAATGATTTTCCTTGCCAACATTCTTTTTGTCTTTTTATTACCTTACTGTCTTTTACATCAGACAATGTTTTCAACAGTTTGTTTGACTTGTAATAAACTCCATTTCTGCAGAACACAAAATGGCCATGCACGTCCCACTGACTCCATATGACCCAGGCACCGAACAGTGGGACTCGTACATGCTATGATTGTTTCCTCGAGGCAAACACCCTCCTTTCTGAAGGCCGCAAGAAGAACATGTTCCTCAGGTACTGTGCCCGGCAAGTGTTTGAGATGGTGACTTCTCTGAGCCGACACCGCTGCAATCAGTTGCCAGATCCGTGCTCCAGCAAATGCTGAGGACCCATTATGTCCCCAAGCCATCCAAGTACGTTTGCCAGCATGAGTTTAACATCAGGAACCAGAAAGAGGGCAAGTTGATTAATGAGTACTTTGTGGCACTTCGCAAGGCCGCAGCATACTGCAAATTCTGAGATCTGGACAAGCTGATTCTGGACCGCATAATTTGCGGCATGCAGGACATTACCTTACAGAGGAGGTTACTGGCTAAATCTAACCTCACTCTGCAGATCGCCTTGGATGAGGCCAGGGCATCCGAATCAGCCGTCAAATTTACCGAGACTCTCCAGTGCCAAAGCGTTCCACAAGACACATGAAAGAGTACACACATACATCTGAGCCCGAGAGCTCAGAAGGCATGAGCAGTAGCCACGCCCAGCCGACACGCAAATTCAAACCACATCTCCCGCCGTGCGCTAGCTGCGGAGGAGACTATGTCACATCAGCTTGCCATTTCCGTGACGCAACCTGCCAGTGCTGCGAGCGAAAGGGGCACATCACCAAGGTGTGCCGGAGCGAATTCCCTGCCATTGCCTGGCAGCCTAGAAGCACACCAAACCGCCAACTGATGCCCAACCAAGGGACCTGGCAGAAGCCACAACGGCGCTCAGAGGGTGACAATAGAGTCACCTACCACACGTCAATTGGTCAAGTCCGCATCAGGTGGTCCAAAAAGCTGAAGGTCATAGTCCTCATCGAGGACTCTCCATGTGAGATGTAGACTAACACCAGATCATCACTGACCATCATGCCATGGTCTACCCTAAAGCAGGCTATCCCTAGCCTAAAGAAGCAGCATCTTCGCACACCTGACATCCGCCTACGTGATTAGCAGGGAAACCAGGTCCCCATCATGGGCCAAGGCACCTTCCAGGTGAAGTTCAAGCAGTTCAGTGGGAAACTACCAGTGACAGTGGTCAGCGGCAACCTGCAGAGGCTCCTAGGGCTAGATTGGTTCCAAGCCCTGGGCCTAGAAGGGACCGGTATCAACGCCTTGAAAGATGATGGTGCTGAAGCCATCTTTAAGGAGTTCGAGGATGTCTTCAGCACCAGCCTGGGTAAGTATGTGGGGACTCCAATTTCCTTTAGTTTGCACCCCAACATAGCCCCATTAAGGCTAAAACCCAGGAAAGTAACTTTTCCTCTCTGCCCCAAAATCGACAGTGAAATTGACAAGCTTGTAGGCCAGGGAATCCTAGAGCCAGTCTATCACACACGCTGGGAGACCCCTATAGTGACACCTGTCAAATCTGATGAGTCTGTCCACATCTGAGCAGACTACAAATGCACAATTAATAAAGCGCTACAACAAACGCCTACCCTGTACCCATTGTACAGCACCTCCTTCATTCATTAGGCCCCAGAAAATTTATCGCTAAATTGGATATGGCGCAGGCATACCAACAATTTCCTGTAGGGGTGCTATGGTGGACACACAGGGGTGCATTCAAATGTCACCACCTGCAATTCGGCATTAGTATCGCCCCTGGACTGTTCCAAAGCGTCATGGAATGGCTTTTGCAGGGGATTCCAGGAGTCGTCCCCTATTTTGACGACATCTTGGTATCGGCTGCAAATGAGGCACAATTTTTCAAACGTGTATGAACAGTTTTGGCTCAAATTAGAGACAAAGGCCTCCATCTCAAAAAAGAGAAATGCCAAATTAACGTGCCAAGGGTTGAATTCCTAGGGTACCTAATGGATGGTTCTGGGATTCACCCAACCACACAAAAAATTAAAGCTATTCAGGACGCCCCCACACCTTGCAATCAAACAGAGGTGCAGGAGTTCCTCGGGTTCCTTAATTTCTACAGCATCTGTTTCAAACAGAAAGCCACCATTGCTGAACCCTTACACCGTCTCCTGGCTAAGAATGGCAAAGTGATCCTGGGGCAGAGCCGAGACTGCCACATTTGCTGTGGTAAAATGACTCCTGTCGGCGGACTCCTTTCTAGTACAATACAGCCAGACCTGCTGTTCGGTGTCAGCACCGTCCTCAGCCACCGCATGCCCAATGGAACCGAAGCCCCTATTGCATTTTACTTCAGGACCTTGTCCGCCGCAGAGCGGAACTACAGCCAGCTGGACCGTGATGCTTTGGCTGCAGTTGCCGGAGTCAAGAGGTTCCATGAGTATGCATATAGCTGGAACTTTGAACTGGTTACAGACCACAAGCCGTTTTGGGGCTTACTGGCTGGGGACCGACCTACCCCAGTGTCATTATCACCTCGCATGACCAGGTGGACTATCTTCTTAGCTGCCTACACCCACCGCCTCATCCACGAACCAGGTTTCACATTGGGGCTTGCTGACGCGTTAAGCTGTGCCCACTGCCAGAGACACCAGTCCTCCTCATTGACTGCCTTAAGACTGGGCTTGTCTCGTCCAGTGACGTTGCCCGTCACTCTGTAAAGGACTCCTCCATCAAGCAAATTATGAACTGGGGGTGGAGGGGATGGCCCAAGGGGCCTGTTGGGGTTGATTTCAAAATGTATTTTACCAAATATGAGTTATTAGTGGCTGTTTACTGTGGGGGGATCGGGTCGTTGCTCCACCCAAACTGCGCATTGCAGTATTGGAGGCTTTACACATAGAGCATCCTGGAATTGTCAGGATGAAGTCTTTGGTTAGGAGTTACGTTTGGTGGCCTAACATGGACAGGGAGATCAAAGAATGGGTGGCTACCTGCACACCGTGCCAGGAGTCCAGACCAGCTCCCCCAGGGGCACACGCTAAAGAGTGGGAGCGACCTCAAGCACCATGGTCTAGGATGCACATTGACTTTGCTGGCCCAGTTCATGGCCAGACATTTCTCGTAGTTGTGGATGCTTACTCGAAATGGTTAGAGGTAGTCCTGATGACCTCCACTATGGCAGAAGCAGTCATCAAGGTGATATGGAGACTTTTCTCCATGCACGGCCTGCCCAATGTCTTGGTCTCGGACAACTCACGGCCATGCAATTTGAGACCTTCCTAGCAGCTCAGGGAATCAGGTATGCCCTGGTCGCGCCATTCCATCTGGCGTCCAATGGTCAGGTGGAAAGAATGGTGAGATCTGCAAGAGAGGCACTCTCTAGGATGGGCCCAGGTGATTGGCAAACATGGGTTGACCACTATTTGCTAATTCAGCACATCACACCCAGTGCCACTACAGGGAGAAGACCCTCCGAGCTTCTCATGGGTCGCCGGCTAAGGTCCCACTTAGACCAGCTACACCCCAATTATTCTGCCTCATTGCCCCCAGACTCCACAAGCAAGATTCGGACATTTAGCATAGGGGATTCGGTATACGCCCACAACTACGCTGGGGGAACTATGTGGATTCCTGCCACAGTGATAGGCATCACCAGCCCTTGCTCTTTCCTCCTAGAGATCGAGGATGGTAGGAATTATAGAAGGCATATTGACCAACTCCGTGACTACCTCTCCAACTCCACTCTTAGACAACCAGAGGTAACTCCTGCAGAGTTAGCCAAAGCCCTATCCAAACGGAGCAAACACTCACTCCTTCCATGGCCAGCTTAAGCCCTAGGGTACCAGGAAACTTATCTGGTTATGTTGCAGGCCCGCAGCGAGCTGTGGAGCAAACAGGTCTGTTTGACCTGTCCAAGGAAACCCCTCCTACTGAACTGAGCAGGTCAGGCAGAGCTACCCAAAAGCCCGCCTACTTGCGTGACTACATAACAAGTAGGATTGTTCCATCCAAGAAGGGAGGGGTGTTAGATACTTATTCTAACTACAGTGGTTTCCACCAAGGTCCTCTGTTCCAGTAGGAACAGAGTTTTAATCCTATTGGTCGAAGGGTCTGACAGCTCCCTATAAAAGGGCTGCTTTCAGACTCAGCCTTCGCTGGATTGTTCTCATTTGTTGTACTTAATAAAGAGCTGTTGTTACTGTTAAGCCTGTGTGTGCCTATCCATTACCCACTCTAACATGTTATATTATACTTGGGAATGAATCTGTATCCTTTGTAAAGATTTCAAAGTGAGTATAACATGATTTCTGCATGGTAAAGCAACTGGTTTATCTGTTACCCCTCTATTAACAAAATAAGCAACCCTCTATATAATTTTTAATCAGAACAGGAAACTAAGTTTCTTATTGCTATACACATAGACACAGACATGTGTGTGTGTGTGTGTGTGTGTGTGCATGTGCGTCTCTGTGTGTGTATCAACTCTCTCAGTTGCCAAAGGAAACAATCCATTACAGACTGAATGAAATGGAAAATTAATGGCAATCATCAAGGGAAATATAGTTATAATGATTTGAAATGCTGGCAGATCTTATACCATTCAAAAAGATTCATATCAGTCCTTGTGAAATTGCTTCATATTGGCAAGGGAACTGTGAATTTTCTTTTCACTTTCCTATTGAGCTGAAGATGAGCTACCGACTAGCAACTTTCTTTGCACAGAACACAGAATAATATTTACAGCTCTCTTGTCAACATAAAATATATATTTCATCCCATCTAACCTGTCATCTGTTTAGGTTTGTCTGCATAAATTTCATCTTGAAAATGTTTTCAGGTAAATACTTGGCTAGTTAAACATATCGCAGAACTCACTTAGGAACAATATGCTCCTGCTTTTGCACAACCTGACTGGATTCTTTTAGGGAATATTTGCTCTGAATTCTTTTTTTTTCTTCCCAGCATTTTCCTGCAAGTGCAGGACCTGCTTTTTCTTCTGGATCAGCTGAGTATGAATCCATTGATTGTGATTCTCTCTGAAATTTTGTTTGCCCTAATAATACAATCGCTAAATGATTGCATATAACCCATAAACAATGCATATGGATTATAAACAAGTTATATTCAACAGTATACTGCCATTAATTAGTGAATGGTAAGAAACCATCATGGGTAGCAAATTTGTGAGGAGACCAAAAAAACCAAACCAAACCAAACCAAACAAGAACAAAACAGCAAGAACAAAACCCATACAGACTGACATTTCGTCTACATCAGAGGCACATGGCTTCAAGCCAGATTCCAACTTTGTGGAAGGCTGCAGGAGGTCAACCCAGGATGAAATATTATAGGAGGGACATTTCTGGATTACTTTAACCCCCAACCTACCACAACTGGGGAGAGAGAAACCTCCTAAAATACAACATACTGCTGATAAATTCTGAGCATGTTGAATTTGCTGAATTTGGTAAAACGTGGATTTACAAAATTTCCCTTTGCTTCAAATTTACACACACACACTGTGTCAGTATCAATATTCACACATGGACATATTTAAAGAGAAGACAGTTCCCTTCCATAATCAATGTTGGTGCATCTATCATGTCTGTAATTCCCTTTTTGAAAATTGGTAATCGGAGCTATAGGCAATAATCTACCCATGGTAGCCTCGCTGATTTTAGAAAGGCATTATGTAGTGCCAATTTTATTGTTCTTTCCTAGTGATTTTTTTTTCATTGACATACATTATTCAATGAACTCTAGCAATTAATTTATAAAACATGTTTTTTTATAAAACATAACCTCTGACATTTGGGCCAGGAAGGAATTGAAAAGAAACAATTCCATATTAAGTGAATAATAGAGAATTAAGATGTGATCATTCTATATTTTTTCTTACTTTATGCATTTTAAAGTTTTGTCAGTGATGAATATTTTGATTTGAGATAATGCATGCCATGTATTATTTATTTATTTAATTTATTTAATTAAATTTTTAAACCGCGCCCTTTCCTAAACAGGACTCGGGGCGGTGTACAGTCATGTTAAAACAGTATAATACAAAATATAGATATACATTCAATATACAAATATACAAATAGGTACGCGGAGGAGGTAGGATGTAGACTGTACAATATGTAAAATAAAATACAAATAAACATTAAAAACTGCCCAATAAGATGTTTGCCAGGAGGTAAATGGGACTATGAATCGGTTAAGCCAGCTAACTGGAACAGGTGGGTCTTAAGCTTCTGTCGGAAGGAGCGGAGGTCTGTGGTAGTTTTATATCAGGGGGGAGGTCATTCTAGAGGGTTGGGCCCATCACAGAGAAGGCTCTGTTCCTGGGCGCTGCCCGTTGACACTGCTTAGTGGACGGCACCCGGAGGAGTCCCTCCCTGTGAGAGCGGATTGGTCGCAGGGATGTATGAGGTGAGATGCGATCCCGCAGGTAACTAGGTCCCGTGCCATGGAGCGCTTTGAAGATAGTAACCAACACCTTGAAACGCACCCGAAAAACCACAGGCAGCCAGTGCAGCTCGCGCAGGAGTGGTGTTATATGGGAGTATCTTGTCCCTCCCATGATGGCCCGCGCGGCCGCATTCTGAACTAGCTGTAGTCTTCGGGTGCATCTCAAGGGGAGCAGCATGTAGAGAGCATTGCAGTAGTCCAGGCGAGACGTCACCAGCGCATGAGTGACCGTGCGTAAGGCGTCCCGATCCAATAGGGGGCGCAATTGGCACACCAGGCGAACCTGGTGGAACGCCCCCCTTGCCACGGCTGCCACATGGTCATCCATCGACAGCCGGGCATCAAGGAGGATGCCCAAATTGCGTGCCCGTTCCACAGGGGGCAGTTGTTCGCCCCCTATGGCCAGCGATGGAATCCACTGGTTGAACCGGGGCGCCTGAAGCCACAGCCACTCAGTCTTGGAGGGGTTGAGTCTGAGTCTGTTGTCCCCCATCCAGACCCGAACGGCTTCCAAGCACCGGGACATCATTTCGACGGCCTCGTTGGGGTGGTTTGGGGTGGAAATGTACAGCTGTGTGTCATCAGCATACAGATGGTATCCAACCCCAAAACCACGAATGATCTCACCCAGCGGCTTCATGTATGTGTTGAACAGGAGGGGCGAGAGGACCGACCCCTGCGGCACCCCACAAGTGAGTGACCTCAGGGTCGACCTCTGCTCCCCTGCCGTGTTTAAACCTGACATATTATTCATTCATTTTCATTATATTCATTTGTTCATTCATTCATTTTCATTTTTTTCATTCATCTTCATTATTTTCATTCATCTTCATTATTTTCATTTGTTCATTCATTCATTCATTCATTCATTCATTCATTCATTCAATAGCTGACATCTTCACCACCATACTTAGGCCAGATCCAAAGAAAAAGAATTATATATCTCAGTTAAACTTTGCATTTGGCTGATGGTACTTCCAAATGATTGCAAATTTGTAGTAGACTAGACAGCTCATGAAGACCAGTTGGTCATTTCAGAGATATTGGTCATTGGACATTGGTCATTTCAGAGATATTTCCTTAGCAGATTCCTCAATACCTTCAACAATGACAGAGCTTCTAATATACTGCCTTCTTTGGAAAAGTTGGAATACATTCAGGGATATATCTGCCTTGAAAATAGCCCATGTAGAACTATGTAGTACATTCAAACATTAGCACAATAATTCTTTTATGACATTTTGTATTATGTCATAGACTATTGTATGCCAATTTTAATTCCACAGGAGTCATGAGTTCTGCATTTTGGACACCTTCTGTAAATTTGAGGTACTTTGTCCTATGATATACTTTCACCTAGTGAAAGATTACAGGAAGAAGAGTTTTAGTAGCATTTTGATAGATTCCTACTTGTTTGGTATGTAGGCTGAATAATAAATGCAGTTTTATAGAGATATATTTTGTATGATGCATTCAAAAAGCAATGCTTACATCTGTGTAGCTGGTAAATCAAAACTGGCTATTTACTTCAAACAAGTAATCTGTTAAACTAAAGGATAATTTAGCATCAATAAATGTATTATGAAATACCCAGTATTTGATGAACTACATTATTGAAGGAACTATATGTAATGGTTATATTAACCTATGATATTTGAACTGTTCATGTAATTTTTCTCCACTTTCCTTCCCATTGTACTTCATATTTGCTTTTTTGCTGCATCATAATTGAAGGGCAAAGTGGACGATGGAAATCTAAATTCTGTCCCACAGAGTTAATAAATATTATAAATATTTTATATATTATACACTATTTTAATAATAGTTTACTATTATCGCATGAAGATGATAAGCAATAATCAATTAACATTTTAAAGTTGTGTATACTATTTTCATAAAGTATGGATTTATTTTCTGGTGAAAAGTTATTAAAGAAATGACTTTGAGAAAAGATAGAACGTGTATTTTAATTTTGTGACTCCAGGTCCTCAGTTCAGCTTCCTCAAGGATCATTAAAAATATCATTATAGTATTTTAAATTTTTCTCTTTCTCTCTGTCTTAAGTTTTATTGTACCAGACCAGATGGGGCTAAGCAAACAAGATTCCCCCCCCCCATTTGAAACTTGATATTGAAACCCATTTTCCAATATAAAATGTCATGTTGAAAGTATCCGCTGTCCCTAAAATCATACATTAGTTGAAAAAAATAATGAGCAAACCACTCAATTGTTAAGCAGGAATAGAATTACACCAGATGAGATTGGCAATTACAACACCATTAAGAAGACATCTGTTGCTTCATTTCCCATACTTTCTGAACATAGTCCAAACTGCACCAACTATCAAGGAAAAAAGTCACTGCAGCCAAAGCAATATGAATACTTGTGAGAGTTATTTATGCCCTCTTCAAAGTTCTTACTGAAAAAGAAAGAAGCAGCAAAAAAGCAAAGCACCACTTCTAAATTAAATATCAAGTCTCCTATATACTCTAGAGGCAACATTAGACTTACTTCTGCTTTCTTGGAAAAATAAGGTTTTAGAAGAATGTCACCTACATTTTACTAATTAAGTAAAGTTTCAGTTCAAAAATCAGTATTCCAATATGAAATTTAGAAAAAAATAGAATTCAAAGGGCTCAATTAATGAGATAGGACTGCACACATATGTATTTATAATTCACTTTTATTCACACACATTCAGTTATTAAAACCATTATTAGAATTGAGTAAATATTCAACCTCTTCCACACATCATTAGATTACCTATTCATTCTATTTCAACATATTTTTATTTACTCCCCCCCTCCCCCCGAAACGTAACAACAAAGATCTGTGCTTCTTCATTCTTTAATTTGGGATAAGAAGGCAAGAAATGAAGAGACTAAACATTTACATACATTGCTCCATTGTTCCATCACCAACATTTCTGGACAGCAAAAATAAACCCTATTAATCCTCCACTCATTTTTGGAAAGACAAGAGTGTCCATACTTCATTATTTGAGAGCTGAGGAGGTAACCCTTCTACTTCAGATGACTGGAGAAAACAATGAAAAGATACAATGCTGGACTAATTAAAAACAAAAACGGGGACAAATAAGAAGCTCAAGGAAAGAGGTAAGGTAATTTAAAAAATGCTTGATTTCAAATCAGCAAACTTCTAATTTCAAGGCAAGGCTTACAACCATTATGCTTTTACAGCATTTATGGCAAAGGTAACCCTAAAACACATTAGAAAACTGCAGCAAAGAAAGACAATATTTATTTTAATAATCTGCTTCGTGTGCATGCATGCAGATGGATCCTGATGCTTTCATTAACTAACTAACTAAATATATGCATATATTTCATTTAACTGTTTATATAGAAACATACTGTACATATGGATGCACAGACATACATGTGAATATATGTTTAGGAAGACCTGCCAACATAAAAGAAAATAGCAGTTAATAATGTGGAATAGAAAGTTAGGAAAACTGAGCAACTAGGGTCACTATGAGTGTTGGCATTATATACAAAGGTTAAGAATAACTGGCCTATAGAAAATGGATCTGAATTAACAATGGTTGAAATTACGTACCATTCAAACTTGGCTTCAGTTGAAGACACTTACAAATCCCTTCCCGAAAAACACAAAATTAGTATGAATTACTCATGAAGGTAGAAAGAAAAAAGAAAATGAGAAACAATTTCTAAGTCTCTCCTGCTCCCTCATGCATGCATAGGCACAATCACCGCTTTGCCATTATGTTGCCCAATTCCCCTCCATACACACATTAAAACAAATGAATTGTATATGTATATGCTTGCAGAAACAATTAAGAGCAGCTTCGGAAACAGACTTATGAATCTGGAAAACAACATGGCTACTTTAATGTCCTGAAAATAGATTCCAAGAATCTCTTTGAAAAGGAGAGTCCTAATTATAAATATTCAAAGTATTCTGGCCTGCTGTTTTCTTAGAGATATGAGACTTAGAAAGATTCTGTAATTTAGCAGTACCAGTTCTTTAGTAGTAGTCTAATACCATGGATCTGGAAAGCTAAAGGATCTCGAGAGAAAGATATCTATAAGATGTCTACTCCTGACATCTTGTTGACATATACCTAACAGTTCATTTAATTCACATCTACGTGCTATGTTACCTTTGGAAATTAGGTTGGTAACAACAACAACAACAATTTTATTTGAAAAACAACTGTGTTTAAGAACCAGAGCTGAAGAAGCTTCTTGGATGAGAAGCGAAAAGTCTTCAAAAAAATATCAGAAAGTCCAGTTGCCTCTTGAAAAAAGCACCTTTGGGTTTAAGAGTTAAAGTGACTATTAAAAAGAACTTGTGTATAATATAATTATATAACTGGATGTATTAAATTCTGGTATGCATAGTTTTCCAATTAACCCTATATTATTTTTAGTTTCCATCCATTTCCAGAAAAGAATACATTTTATAGAGCTTGAATACATATAATTTACCAAATATTGAGAAAGTTTCAGGATAAAAAATGAACAAAATTTACATTCATTTTAGCTTTGCTTTACACGTCTGAGCTTTCCTTGCTTTATTAAACATTTTCAGATGTCACTTAATGAATTATATAGTTAATCTCTAAGATTCTTTAAAAAAAGAGTCATAGAGAAGGAAACAAATACACATATTCAATTTCTACTGGGAATGTGGAAAACCTAAAATTATATTAAGGGGAAAGGCACATTTTGCTTGGTTTATCTTCTATTTCTATTGATACAAGATAGAAACAAATACTGAACTTTTAATTTTAATGAGGGACTGAAAGAAATTCCAGTGTATGGTATGGAAACAAATGCAGTGGCAGATATTTAAAACACTTTCCAATTATCTCATTACTTTGGCTTATATGCCTTGACAGGTTTATATAATGATGTCTACAAAAAATGACATCTTATGATCAACTTCAGAACCATCAGACTGAGTGCAGGGAACATCACATGGTGCCCCAGATGTTCTGTGACATATTGATAAACTGAAGAGCTTACACATGCTGACAGAATAGCCCAGCCTTTTCACACATTATTGTTGCTCTCACTCTTTTTATATTTCTTTCAAATAGTAAATGACTTTGCTCCTAAAATGATTCAGGGGGAAAAAAAATCACATACTGGGAATCTGACTATGCCAAAAATGATTCTTCTCCATTTTTAAATTAACTTTTCATTTTGCAAGAACATGCCCTAACTCAGTGGCTCCATTAAAAAAACACCAAACAAAAACCCTTCACAATGCAAAATGTCAAGTTGAAGTAGTTCTATATTTATCTTCCTTTTAAAAAAAGGTTATTTGGAAAAATGCAAAAACTATAGCATTACTTTACACTATATTATGGAAAGCATACAGAAAGGCTAAATGTCTAAAAACAGTCATAAAACTGGCTATGTAGTGCTTAAATTCTCTAATCACAATCGCATTTATTTTGGGGGGAAATGGTCAAATTTCTAAAAATTCAGCCTTCTATGGTCCTTTTGTTAATGAAGCCTGATACAGTTAATACAGTGAGCATAACTGTTACTTCTTTGTTTATCCTAATGATTATAAACAAGAATTATTATAAACAAGGCACAAAGTATGTATCCATTTAGATCTATTAAAGTTAAAACACTATTCAGAATCTTCAGAATCTTCTGTGTTATACTGCTAAAAGGCCAAACCCAGTCAAGTGTTACTACAGGTAGTCCTCCACTTATGACCATGACTGAGCCTGGAATTATTATGATAAGTTGTACTGGTTGTTAAATGGGTCATTACATGACTGCACTTGATTTATTTTTTGTGGTCATTAAGCAAATTTGCTGGCTGCAATAGAAATTCCCCCCCCCCCCCCAGAAAACTGGAAGTAATCATGCCAATGGAGATAAATTCCGACCAGTTGCCAAGTCCCCAAAATGTTATCATGTGATCACGGGAGCCTGGCCATCATAACTTCAAATCCTGGTTTTAAATAGCCTTCTGAATAAACTTTGAATGGTTGCTAAGCAACCAGTTGTAAATTAAGGATTACCTGCATTACCACTCAGGAACAGGGATTTTCTATCATCTGAGTCAGTGGTAAGATTCAATTTTTTTTTACTACTGGTTCTGTGGGCATGGCTTGGTGGGCATGGCATGGCTTAGTGGGTGTGGCTTGGTGGGCGTGGCAGGGAAGGTTACTGCAAAATCCCCATTCCCTCCCGATCATCTGGGACTCGGGAGGCAGGGAATAGATGGGGGTGGGGCCAGTCTAGAGGTGGTATTTACCGGTTTGCCAAACTACTCAAAATTTCTGCTAGCGGTTCTCCAGAACTGGTCAGGACCTCTGAATATCACCTCTGATCTGAGTGCTGTCTCCCATCTTCTGACTTCTTCCCAAACCTATATTCTCACTTTGTGCATAATAATTTCCTTAGTTCTTAACCATTTTATTGGCTGAAATGATGAAGAAGGGTAAGGAAAATGTCATGGATCCCCTTGTTCTCCTTTCTCAGAATGTAGCAGAGAACAGAACCAGACATAGGCCTTGCAGGTAGATCTGAACAGCCACTCTTGCCTGAGTTTAACAACACTTAACAAAGAGAGAAGGGACTGGCACAAGACACAGGTGCTTCTTAGACCTTCTGTGTGCCATATTTACACCTGGTTTCTACCCCATAATCCTGCATCAATAAATCTGAAGCGGGTCTCTAATCATTTTGATTTCTACTGGCCTTGAAATATCAGAAGATGCTGAGCAGATTTTTTTTTTAAAAAAATAAAATGAATTCAGTCTCCTACCCAGAAGTGGTATTCAGTAGGTTCTGACCAGTTCTGGAGAACCAGTAGAAGAAATTTTGAGTAGTTCGGAGAACTGGTAAATACCACCTCTGTCTGACCCCATCTCCATCTATTCTCTGCCTCCCTAGTCCCAGCTGATCAGAAGGAAATGGGGATTTTGCAGTAACCTTCCCCTGCCACACTCACCAAACCACACCCACCAAGCCATGCCATGCCCACAGAACTGGTAATAAAAAAAATGAATCCCACCACTGTTCCTACCCATTGAGCAGTTTCTTTGTTTGCTTATTATCTTCTCTCTCTCTCTCTCTCTCTCTCTCCCTCTCTCTCCCCCCTCTCTCTCCCTATCTACCTACCTACCTTTCAGTTCCCCTCATCGCTACTCTCTACAGAATAACAAGAAAGTTAACTTACCAACCACAAGTGTGTGAATGCATAGACTCACACACACTCACACACAATCCCCACATCATTGTATGTCATTGTCTACTTTTGTGCGTGTGTTTATAATGCATTCAAATAAAGGTATCTTTCTTTCTCCTTTATTAAAATGTTTCTGCAGGTTGCAACGCTGGAAGCATGTAGCATAGCAACCCTTTTTGCAAGTGATTATGACTCTACCCATGGCTGAGCTTCTCTATGTACATGTGGGATGGAGACAAATAGTTTATTTGAGCCCAAAGACTGAAAAGTCCTGTGAGGCCAACATTCATTGCCCTATACAAAGAAAGAAAAGAAAGTCAAGCAGCTTACAGAAATTTAGATACTGCCGTGAAGGGTGTAGATCAGGTTCACTGCTACTTCAAAAATTATCTTGATACTTTGCAGTTTTTTTCAACCTCTGCAACTTTAAGCTGTGCAAAGCTCCACTCCCAGAATTCCTCCAGCCTGCTGGCTGGTGCAATTTTGGGAGCTGAAATCTGTGCAGCTTAAAATTGTGGAGATAAGAGAAATACTGGCTTAGAGATAAGGGTTGACAGTAACAAAATAACATTGAACAGACAGAAAGGTGATACTACAGTAAGTACCTAAGATCAAGAATGCAATTGAAAAGTAGAGCAGGACTGTCAACCTAGCGGCCGAGATGTGTCATGCACCGGCCACGCCCACACCCAGTTTAGCAAAGGAGAAAAAACTCCCAATACGTCACATGACAGCCCTGTGACTCTGCGAGTTTGATACCCCTGAAGTAGAGGATAGGGATATTTAACTAGACTAGTACTTGTGCTTTTACTTTACTTTATTGATTAGCCCTTGGGCCATATCAAAGTGCAGAGCTCCAGACACAAATTATTACTAAATAAAAAAAATTAATATATAAAACAAATTTAAAATGAAAAAAAAAACAATTTAATTGTTTTTAATTAAAACTGATAAAAACAATTTATAATTGAATTGGATAAAATACATTTTAAAATGAAATTGGAATAAAATGCAGTTTAAAATGAAATTAGAATAAAATACAATAATGTAATATATAGATATAAAGTATTTTAAAATTATATTTTGGTGTCACGCCTACAATCTAACCCCATCAGTCCCACATATGCCGATCTCAACCGAACCATTTTGCTTAAGAACTGTGTTGTGTTAAATGTTATTTTCAGATTCTGGCCGTACATAAGGTAAGTTGTTTTGATGTGGGAACTTGTAAAAGAAATCCAGAGTAGCTGTTTGTAAATATTACTGAATATTAATCAGTGCTACTGTACTGTGGGGCTGTAAAAAAGATGTATGTGTAGACTTCATCAAAATGAAATTATAATTTCCAAATTGAGCAAGGGATTCATGCAATCCTTCTGGAGAACTCGTCACACTTCAGTGTATATGGACATCTCTTTTTGCTGGCATTAATGCCCTTGGATTCTGCAAATATATTTTATTCCATTCATTTTTAACCAATATGACACACACGAATATCCAACCACTCTGGCTGCTACTGTCCTTGCTAATTTTCATCATTAATCAATGTAAGTCAGGGGTGGGTTGCTCCCAGCGTTACTGCCAGTTCACAACTCATGCATAACATGCGTGCTACACAGGTGTGTGCTGTTCAATGTAAATTGTTTTGCAGCATGCACAGAACAATTTACAGTGAACTGTGCATGTACAGTCACTGAAATCCAAAATAGCGGAGGCCAAGCGGCAGCGAGGGAACCTGTTTGGGGGCATAGCAGACCTGGGTCACTGCTGGTTCTGCAACCCAGGCCTGAATTCCACTACCGGTTCGGCCGAACTGGGCCGAACCAGCAGCAACCCACCTCTGATGTAAGTGCTGTACATATATGTGTGCATGATGTTAACATAAGGCAAACTGACTGCGGAAAAGTTGCTTTAGATGGACAGCATCCTCAGGCTTAAATTAATAAATAAAAATCCTCTTCATTGTCTCTTTAGGTTTGTCTTTCTGTTACTAATATATAAATTTCTATTGTGTTCACTTAAATAAGTAAAGCTGTGTAATACAAAAATTAGACTTGGCACTGAAAAGAAAACCTACAGTGAAGTCCCTTTTCAACTATGGAAACACACTTGGGCCTGTCAATCTATCTCAGCCAAATCTACCTTATAGGGTTGTTGCTTCAAGGAAAAATGAGAGCAGGAGGCATTACAGATGCTGCCTCAAGGTCCTGAACAAAAGTCAGGATCTAAATCTAACGATAAATGAGACAGAATATTTAAAGCTTTTCAAAAAAAATATGTACCTTCAAAAGCAACATAAACAGAATCAGCTAAGAATTTACTTCATTATATGTTTAAAAATGTGCTATTTTATTCATGTATTAATAAACTATCATTAATCTATAAAACATTCTTATAATTTTGCTAAAAAAATATCACCTTTTCAGACTTCCAATACTTACTATGAAGATTAGGAATGGTGCTAATTATCCATTCGTCAGTCAGCTTTCCAGTTTTTGATGTCTCAATGCATTTTAACTGAGTTGAAGATTCTCTTGTTTCCATCCAACACATTGTGTTCTTATTGTATATATAGTCCAGCGTCTGAATTCCACTTCCTCTCAACAATCCAAAGGTGGATGTTTTGGTCCCATTTACATATAGGACATCAATAGTGTCCGAGTTTGCAATCAACAGTAGAGGTGGAAGATCGTTAGGTTCTAAAAACAAAAGGAGAGGCCAAAGAAAGAAAGAAAGGTTAATTAACAAATAAAAATAATCTACCCACTTTTGCAACATAAATCAGTTAAAACAACTTGCTCCCTTAATAAAGACTTCTATACTTGTGTTTGATGAGGGTTCTATTAAATGCTTAAAAGAAGAAAAGAAAAGAATGTGTTATAGTAAAATACCAACGCTAAAATAAACCAACACTAAAATAAAGGTCAGTAGACAAAATAACATCCTCGGGAAATTAATGAGCTCTACCTGGGGTGCCAAACCAAGGGCCCTTAAGACAACAACTCTAGCTCTTTGTTACTCATCAAGCAAATACACTTGCCCAGTCTGGTATAAATCAGCACATGCCTGGAAAATAGATGTTGCTCTCAATGAAGCTAGCAGAATTATTACCAGATGCCTTAAACCTACCCCTTTAGATAAGGTCTATCACCTAGCTAGCATTGCCAAGCCTCCTATTTGCAGAGAAAAAACAGCAGCAGACAGAGAGAAGCTCAAATCATCAATATCTAGTTGAAAAGGAATTATAAATACCATCAACATAAAATGGAGCTCACTCAGAAGCTGAAATACACCAAGTAAATGAGATGAAGAGTGTGAAGTAGAGGAGAGAGGTAGGAAAGAAGAGAGGGATAGGAGAGAGGGTGGGGGGGAGGAGAGGGTGGGGGGAGAGGAGGAGAGAAAGAAGGAGTGGAAGGAGAGAGGAGAAGGAGACAGGAAGGGGAAGTAGAGAAGAGAAGGACGACAGAGGGAAGAAAGGAGGTAGAGAGGGGGAGGAGAGAGGGAGAAGTAAGTGATGGATAAGGTACAAATATGGTATATGGAGAGCAGAAGAGTCAATAATTGTTTTGATGGTAAGATGAATTGATGTAAACATTTAATAATACAATACAATGTTGGCTATGTAATAGTATACATGTGATTATATGTTATGAAAATGAAAAAATTGAAAAAATCTTTATACATAAAAAATAATAATCAATATCTAGACAACACCCTCTCTATGGCCTACAACCAGGGATGGGATTCAGCCGATTTGGACCGGTTTGCACGAACCAGTAGTTCCAGCAATCAGTTGGCCCTATGCTAGTCTGTCCTATATTTCCTTTGTTTGAAGCCTAGCTGATAGGTGCAGCAGAGTGGATTGTTGAGCCTCAGCTGTTTTACTCACCGGGGCTGCAGTAGAAGCCCCGGTGAGTTTTAGAGCTATTTTGAAATGACCTGCACACGTGCAGAGTGTGTGTTTGGTACAAAGTGCACACTCAGTGAACCGGTTGTTACATCAGTTGAATCCCACCACTGCCTACAACTACTTCATCAGAGATTAAAATCCAGAGGAAACTTCCTAGGTCAATGGAAGACTTTGAAGAATTTGAAAGCAGAGTAGACCTATGGAAAGCTACAAAGAACCAACACTGGATGGAACCAGTGGAGGAGCAGGATCTGACAAAAGCTGGGAAGTATGGAAATCATTGAATAGGCTGCATATGGATACAATAATATCCAGAGACATTCTGAACAAATGGGTCTATCCAGTGATTTCTGTTTTGTTACAATTGTGGTGACGTGCAGAAAACAACACATATGTACATCTTCCCTTTTATGCCGTGAACAGTGTACACTTGAAGACTTCATGGCAGCGCAACAGAACACAATTAATGTTGCTACTTTCTGTGCAAGATCTGTTTAATTTGTACATGTTTTAATCTTGTACTTTATATTTTAAATTTATGTCAACATAGTGTACCTTATTTTAACTGTGATGCTTCTGACATGAATAAATAAACAAACAACATGCTACACAGAGGATCTGTCAGAATATGAAATCATGGCCTCACATATTCCAGAAAAACCATTTTCAAACTCTGGTTGCTGTGTCTTGGAGAAAGTTCTTATTTCATATTATAATTGGTGATCTTACTTAATTTATTCAGTATCCCAAGTATCCTCAACATTTCATAAAGAGTTTCTGAAGATTCCACTGCACAAAAAGTCCATTGAAACTGCAACAGACAGCATAGTTCTGCTAGGTGCATGTTGCTATTTTCTAATCACTGAATAATTATGTATTTTTCACGGATTCTGCCAAGGAAAGAAGGTTTATAGGCATCTTTTAAACTGTTTTAATTGCTTTTGGCAATGCTGAATGAATGAATATGAATATCCAGATTGTTGCTGATCTAGAGGTGATAAATTTAGCTAATTGACCTAATCGGAACCTTGACCTAACACTAGTCATATATGAACCCAGTCAAGTAAATTATTTTCAGATTTGTCATTTGAACTGTATTTATTCTTCACTTTCCCCCTATATTTACAAGATAATTCATGTTGGAAAATTACTGTAATTTCCAATTTAACTCCCAGTGCACTTTCAATCAACCCCTGTGTCCACATCAGAGTAAGCAAACAATTAATTAGAGCTAAAAAAAACCCAAGCTGGATGTTTATTTGGTAAACTTTAGCAAGCTTACAAGTATTTGACTTGCAAAACTTGACACAAACAGGAAGCACAAACAGAGACCTGAACAAGAGGGAAGAAGCACTGCAATATAATTTATATATCTATCTATCAAAGACACAGAACTTTCCAGAGCCACTAAATAGATTAGTGTGGATAATTAGCATGACAAATCCCAAAGGAAGTAGTTAATCCAGCAGTAACTCTTTTATGTACATAAGAACAACAGAATAGAGAGGGAAAGTAGGAAACAAGTGATCCTTTCTCTATTCTGCACCCTCAAGAGAAGAACTACTCTTTTCTCCACATTCAGAAATAAATTTCAAGAATTTTCAGGAATAGGATGTAGTTTTATTTAGATGGTCTAAAATCAATACATTTTTTTTTACTCTGTGGCTCTTACAAAGTGATTTCCAGGATTTATGCTGGTTCCTTAAAAGACAATTTAGTGTCCTTTGCCCTCAAAAAAATATTTTAAAAAATGGAGAAAACTAGTTTTTAACAGAATGTTAATTTTGTGCCATATCGTTCAGTTTAAATCAGGATTGAAATAAGATTCTTCCAACTCTGTTGTAGGTTCTGTCACTACTGTTTTTCCATTGCTTCTGCCAACAAGAACAGTCTCTCTTATTGTTTCTATTAGGTTTTGGGGAGGTGGAGGAGAAGTGCCATTTTGCATATTCTGCTTGTGATCCGTGGACTAGTTCCAGGTGCTGTTGGCTTTGAGGACACAACTGGATTCACTGCCAGAATTGGAATCCCTTTACAGCAGTATTTAAAGATAGAATTTGCTCAACTTACTCCACCCCCACCCCAGCCATCATACCTGCAACCTCTTAGCCTCTCTGTTCTTGAATGTGGGCTTTGTTTGCTTGGCAGATCACAGAGAAAGAACATCTCCATGTCTACAATGGAAGAGGTAACTAAGAGCTGCGGTGGCACAGTGATTACATGTAGTATTGCAGGCTACTTCTGCCGATCACTGGCTGCTAGCAGTTTAGCAAACTGAATCTCACCAAGCCCAAGGTTGACCCATCCTTCCGAGGTTGGTAAAATGAGGATCCAAATTGTTGGGGGAAATATACTGACTCTGTAAACCACTTAGAGAGGACTGTAATGCACTGTGAAGCGGTATATAAGTCTAAGTGCTATTGCTAACTTGACAGCTAGCTAAAAATTCTGATTCAATCAGCCTATATCCCCAGCACTATCTTCTGAAATTAAATCCCCTACCTGGTCAAAGTTGGTCTCTTCTCCTCCCTCTCCTATGTATCACAAATGCTGTTGCTTAGGCAGTTGCACAAGTATGCAATTGTGACATTTTCCCAATGACATCATCACATTGTGTCATCATTTGAACATCACTTCAGTTTATTATGGATACCTTGGCATGCATTTAAGACATATTATATACATCATTTATTAAGGGTTTCAGTAAAACAGTGACTCAATTATTCTGAGTATCGAGGGAAGGAATGGCTGTACTCAGGTACTACTATAAAAAAGGAGCCACAGAGAAGAGAAATGGGCTTTCTTTCTGAATACTGAAAACAAAATTCAGTTTGGTAAGTTCTTTATGAAATCCTGCTAGTTAACCTCCCAAAAACAATTATGATAGTCAAGAAATGAACCCAGGCTTCTCCAAGCATCCCTGGCAAACTCCCATGAAAGCACAGAAATTGGCTGGGTTGCTGGCTGCTATGCTATTTCTGGCTGAGGCAAAATTTGCCTCAAATAGCAATAGCCCTTAGACTTGTATACTGCTTCAGAGTGCTTTGCAGCCCTCTCTAAGCAGTTTACAGAGTCAGCCTATTGCCCCCAACAATTTGGGTGCTCATTTTTCTGACCTTGGAAGGATGGAAAGCTGAGTCAACCTTGAGCCAGTCAGGATCGAACTGCTGGCAGCCTGCATAAGTAGCCTGCAGTACTCATTCTAACCACTGCACCACCACAGTTCATGCTGCTTTAATTGGACTCTAGGATTGGGTAGATTTGTTTTCATAAATCTTCTTGATGGCGATGTTGTAATAATGTTTCAGCAAGCTGTTCAATGTACAGTAGGGTGTTCTGAGGATCAGATGCCATCTTCTCGATCAGAAGCAAGGTCCCCTGCCTCTCCAAATAGGAAGCCGGCAAGCTTCAGGATTGATACCATCCTTTTGAGGTTGACCAAATCAGGAAACAGACACCACAGGAAATTCGAGACATTTACTTTATTGATCTATGCTACAATATGCGACTGCTGAAAGCCTGTTGTATTTCTCCTTTCTTCCCTCTTTGAACAAAGACAGTAAAGATAGGCCAAACTTAAGGGTTTTGGGGTTTTGGGGGTCTCATTCCTTGGTGTTCCTTGGGTTAAGTTCATGTTTACAGATTAGTCAGTTAGTGATACATATTTTCTTCAAGCAAACCTCCTGTACAAGTACATATCAGAGCAATCACTCTAAGTAATTCAGACTCTTGATAGATCTAAAGTTTTATGAGGGCATAATTGAATAACATGCTGGATTATAGCCACATTCTTTTTGCTCACAGTTACAGAACAATGCTGCATGGTTCAAATACCACACTTGGGATTATATATGTTATTTTGTATGGGGGAGCCAGCTGCTCAAACTGAATATTTTCCCCTAGCCCTTTATGAATTATGCAGAAATGCCTACAAACCCTAAATTTAACTGCTTGCCATCATATTTTCCTGTCTCTATTTCAATGACATCTTAACTATGAAATATTTGATTTGGGAGCCTCTTCCCTTATTTATTTCTCCTACTGACATTTTGCTGCTAGCCTAGTATGAGTAGCCACACAATCTTATATATGCCTACTCAGAAATAAATCTCAGCTACATTTGTATTACTATTGTTGCTGTCTTCATTAAATAACACTGGGTTAAATGCATTAAGAGCATTGCCACTTCTCTATTATTAATTACTAATTGTGAATTATTCATTATAGTCCAAGAAATGACATCAGTAAAATGCCATGTGTGTATGACAGGAAGAAAAATGAAATTGATTTTTGGTGTATAGCTTTCTCTCAGATTTATTCAAAACTATTGCTATGCTTTGGGGATCAATATGAATTTTAAACAAGCCCTAATTTCCTGGGATAATCAATATCTTTAATCATATTCTACCCTTCACATTTTGCTAATACCATATTCACTGTAATTTCCCAAATATAACACAGTAAATTCCTATAACACTGGAAAATTCAACCAAGCTGCATTCATTCTCTGGGATAAAAAATAGGTAAGTAAAGTAAGATAGTAATTTGGTTTTAATTAAGCACAGTTTCCACTGTGTTATTTTAGTATTATTTCTACTTCTTAGAAATATTATTAGAGCTACTGGTTTAGTTTCCTTTGAGAGGGGCAGGGGAGCAAGCGGGCATAATTATAATTAGTCCTAGACTTTTGACCAGAGTTGGCATGAGATGAAACTTAGCTGGCAGGAATAGCCAACACTCCAGAAGATAGGCTCATGATTCAGAAGGATCTTAACAGACTTGAACATTGGGCGCTATCTAACAACATGAAATTCAATGGTGAAAAAAGTAAGGTTCTACATTTAGGCAAGAAAAATAAAATGCACAGGTACAGTATAGGTGGTACCTTGCTCAATAGTGGTGACTGTGAGAGGGATCTTGGAGTCCTAGTGGATAATCATTTAAGTATGAGCCAGCAGTGTGCTGCAGTTGCCAAAAAAGCCAACCCAGTTCTAGGTTCCATTAACAGAGGGATAGAATCAAGATTATGTGAAGTAATAGTACCGCTTTATAAAGCCTTAATAAGACCATTCTTGGAATAGTGCATTTAATTTTGGTAACCATTGTATAAAAAAGATATTGAGATTCTGGAAAGAGTGCAAAGAAGAGCAACAGTGGTCTGAAGACTAAAATATATGAAAACTGTGGTCATAAATTGCAGGAATTAGGTATGGCTAGTTTAGTAAAAAGAAGGACTAGGGGAGACATGGTAGCAGTGTTTCAATATTTGAGGGGCTACCAAAAGGAAGAGAGGGTCAACCTATTTTTCAATGCAGCTGAAAGCCAGACAAGAAACCAGAGATGGAAATTAAAGAAAGAGAGAAGCAATCTAGACCTAAAGAAAATTCTCTAACAGTAAGAACAATTAAAAATGAATTCCCTTGCTTTCAGAAGTTGTAGGTGTTTCATCACTGGAGGCTTTGAAAAGGAGATAGGTCATCCACTTGTCTGGAATGGGATAGGGTCTCCTGCTTGAGCAGGGGGTTGGACTAGAAGACCTCCAAGGTCCCTTCCAACTCTATTATTCTATGTTCTATGTTGTTAAAAAGAGGCAGTTGTTAAGTGAGTTGTGCTCAATTTTATGATCCCCCCATTGTTGTTAAGTGAATAACTGCAATTGCTAAGGGAATCTTGTGGTTAAGTGAACCTGGCTTCCTTCATTGGTTTGCTGGGAAAATTTCAAATAATAATCAAATCACCCCTGGATGTTGCAACCATAGTACATGCCAGTGGCTGAATTTTGATCATGTGATCATGAAGATGCTGTGCTGCATTGTGAATGTGAGGACTGGTCATAAGTTATTTTTTCAGTGCTGTTGTAACTTTGCATGGTCTCTTAAGCAAGCAGTTATAAGTTGAAGACTACCTGTATTACAAACATTGCATAGGTGTATTTCATGCATGCCGATTATGAATACTTCACAAGAAAAAACATTAATCTGTTGTATTGATTAGGAATATTCTATCTTTCCCTTCAGCTTTGTTAAAGCAAGCTTACCAATTCCTTTAAATGTTTAATTTATGACTACTAATGAAAATATAAACATAACCCTCATTGAATGCTACCAGGAGCAAAAAGGGTGACACATCTGACACCTGAAGCAAAAAAAACTCATTCTGTTTACTTTAAAGTAATTGTTATAAACAGTCATCTATGTGTAGGAGTTAGAAGGAGGCTTTCAGACTATCAGATTTTATGATAAGGAATAACCTTCCGTGAACTGTAGCTCATTTCACCAGATGCATAGAATAGTTAAACTGATGAAGAATTGAAATTGGATGAGGTGTGTGAAGGCGAAAGCATGTTCAGGCATCTGTAGGTTACATGTGATACAGATTACAGGTATTTTGTTAATCAGCAATTGTAATGCCTTAAACATCCTTAAGACTACACGGGTACCTGTGTCATCCTAAACTGTAACTTTGTAAAGGTTCTGAAAAGTCTTTTCTGATTTTTATTCACCATAGGTAAGATACAAGAAGAAACATCACAGAATAAGGTCCAGGAGAGTAGAACTGAAAATTGTATAAACCTTAACCAGTAAAACTGTTTACTGTCTTAGTTAATCTTTCACAAATTGTTTCAGATTACGCTAAAGCCAACCTTAAAATAATATAGGAAAGGCTCTATGCATCTATTTGTTGTTGTGATGATTTTCTCCTTTCAAGAACTGTTATATCTATGACAACTCCAAAATGCTGTTCATGTTTTCTAAATATAGATCAAGGCAATTAGAGAAGGGGTGTCAAACTGGATTTCTTCAAGGGCTGGCGCAGCATTAGTTCTCAGTGAGCTGGATGCGGGGGAGGGAGGGGCAGACAGGACAGATGCCTTCTGCACCACCCTGCTAACTGAAAGCGGGCCATGGGGGGACCATGAGTGCCCCCCGTACCTTGTTTTTGGCTAGCAGAGTACTGTAGGAGGCCATGGAGGCCGAGGGTGGGGGGATGGCCCATTTTGGCTAGCAGATGTAGCCCAGGCCGATCCTTTGATATTTCTAGGCTGGTCCTGCAGGCCAGATGTAAGCACCCAGCAGGCCAGATCTGGCCCACAGGCCTTGAGTTTGACACCCTTGAATTAGAGTAAAGAGAATGGACTTACAATTTTTTTTTTAAAAAAAAGCACACAGCCTAGTGCTGATTTAGAGATCATTCAGCATATTGTTCCTCTGGTGGTCAGCCAGATATTTAATGGAGAATCACAACAAATAAATCTAGAAATATATTGCTGCTTACCTTTTTTCACTTTGCAAGATTTTTTGTTCGGCTGAAGGAGATATCCTTCCATACAGCTGCAAATGTATGATCCATCAGTATTTTGACATGTCTGGCTACAGAGTCCATACAAATTACATTCATTAAAATCTGAAAAGAAAAAGAAAAATGGTTAACTTATACTCAGAAATCAATCCTGCATTTATCACTACTTTATCTCCTTGGCAGGAGGAAGACAGTATGTTGGTGCTGTAATAAGGTAATTGTAGCAGTCCAATCCCCTTCTAGTCCAATCTCCTACTCAAGCTTACAATACAGGGATCGCATCTCTCCACACACATCCCTGCGGCCAATTCGCTCTCACAGGGAGGGACTTCTCCTAGTGCCGTCCACTAGGCAATGCCAATGGGCGGCGCCAAGGAGTAGGGCCTTCTCTGTGATGGGCCCAACCCTCTGGAATGACCTCCCCCCCCCAACATTAGAACCACCACAGACTTCCGCTCCTTCTGACAAAAATTGAAGACACACCTGTTCTGATTGGCTGGCCTGGCATAATCATAACTGCTACCTCCTGGCAAACATATTTCTTTACTGGTTATTTTAGGGGAATTGTTTTTTAACTTTAATTTTAATTTTATGGGACATTTGTTGGGGTTTTAAACTATTTACTCAGCCGTACAGTTCTTTAAACCTTTTTATCCTCCTTCATATCTATTTATCTATTTAATAATTTAATTGTTTAATTTTATAGTTATTTATATGATGTATTTCTGATATGGACTGTACACCGCCCCGAGTCCCTTTTGGGAGAGGGGGCGGTCTATAAGCGCTCAGTAAATAAAATAAATAAAATAAATAAGCAGGAAACCCTATACCATTTCAGACAAATGATTGTCCAATCTCTTCTTTAAAACCTTGAGATTTCCAGCATCCACAACTTCTGGAGGCAAGTCATTCCACTGATTAATTGTCCTAACTGCCAGAAAATTTCTCCTTAATTCTAGGTTGGTTCTGTCCTTGATTAGTTTCCACCCATTGCTTCTGGTCCTGCCTTCAGGTGCTTTGGAGACTAGGTTGACTCCCTCTTCTTTGTGGCAACCCCTGAGATATTGGAACACTGCTATCATGTCTCCCCTAGTCTTTCTTTTCATTAAACTAGACCTACCTGCAACTGTTCTTCATATGTTTTAGCTTCTAGTCCCCTAATCATCTTTGTTGTTCTTCTCTGCATTTTTTATTAGATTAGAGATATTAATTTGAATAGAATAGTATGGGGCCAAGGTAGTGTCAGTGATGAAACTATACAAATATTGACAGGTTGCAAAGGTCTATAGGAGAGCCTCAGATGGGACAACTGGCATGTAGAAGAAGTGGGAATGGAATAGAAAGCATTTCAGAAGTAACTCTCTCTAGTTTTCTGGAAAGTAGTAGGAAAGGAATGGAGAAATACTTTCAATCTTGCAAGATTGATGTTTGCCCTCCAAGGTAGCTGTGACCAGTAGCACAACAATGAAAATCTCTGGAGATCTCAGGTCATCTTCAGGTGAGAACTGAAGTAGTTTCTTGTGATGAGAAGGGAAATGTCTTCAAGCAAAAACAAAGAAAGTCCAGTTGCCTTTTGAAAAGGCATCTTTGGGACACAGCAATTAATACTAACTCTATCTGTATTGTAAACTTATATTAACAGAATATTGCAAAACTGAAAAACTGAAGACTGAAACTAATGATAACAGAAATAATGTATGTTTGTATTTTTTTTAAAGGAAAAGGCTGTAATAGAAATAAGTAAAGTAAATGCAGATTGTTTATTGCAATTTTAAAAGTGTATATATATGTGTGTGTGTGTGTGTGTGTGTGTGTGTGTGTGTGTGTATGCATGCATATATGTATATTGTGGAGATGATAAATAACTGACAGAAAAGACATAGCTCTAGTTAAGAATAAAAAGGCTAATAGTGCAAATTAGACTGTGTCAACTGATATAATCTAAATGGTTGTGATGTGGGGAAAATGCAGGAATATCAGTTGCATGTTACATGCCAGTAAACATTTACGATGAAAGAACTAGGATTTGTTCTGGTGAAAAATGTGCAGCATTCTGAATGAGCTCCCAGGGAAGAAATGGATGGGTGGGTAGGAACAAGACAAGAGAATATAGAAAAAGCAAGGGGCATGTTCTCCAGATATCAGGTTTAAATACCACAACCATCTCCAATCTGTATAGCTCACTAAATGCAGATTTTCCTACAATTTCTCCTGAGCAAAATATTTTGGAATAATATAACATGGTTACCGTACCTTGGCAGGTTTTCCCACCTCTGCCAACTTCGTATCCTTCCTCACAATAACATCTAGTTTCATTCATGGACATGGCACACTTGTATTGGCACTGCATTTGTTCACATTTTGGTAGCAATTCTGCAAGAGAAAACAATACATAGAGATATATTATGACAGAAAAAGTCAGAAGTAAAGTGTACTTCACTTATATACTTGTATGTAATTAATTTCCTTGTTTGCAAGCCTTACGAAAATACTGTTACCAAGCACTAAACATTTGGTTTACAGCTTCTTCAGTAGTGCTGTTGTAGCTTAAAAACTCTTTCTTACTGTATACATTTAAAAATAATAAGGTGACACATTTATTCCTTTCCTTTCCTTCCTTCCTTCCTTCTTTCTTTTTTCCTTCCTTCCCTCCCTCCCTCCTTTCTGTTTGAAGTTAAATTACGTTATGTATTTTAGAGCTGTATAAGCTGAATTGTGGCAGGAGAATGCTGCAAAAGAAGGGAACTTTCAGTTGAACTAATTTGTGGCAGCTCAACTGTTCCCAAAATGGAAGGACGGCAGTAAATCAAATCAAAGTGAAGATCTTCCTGCCAAGTTATCCATTTAACCTGTGATAAATAGTAAATCTTTCTCTTCAGCCTCATTTTGAGAACAGCCACTCAGTTTCCATGAGGATGTTCTGCTGGTGGTGGAGACTTACATCAGTTCACTCTTGCTTGTAGAAAAGGCTGCAATTTCTGCCATAATCCTTTCACTTTGTCAGTTTCTTTAAGCGTTGCCTTTCTGTTTTATGTATCTGATTTTTGTAACTCTCCTCCTCCTCCTCCCCCTTCTCAGTAGTTGTCAACTACCTTTCCCTTATATTCATATTTTTTTCCTTGATATTTTGTAACCTAGCCTTTCTCTAAGTGAACAGTTGGTATTCTCACAGGATAATCTTTCAGGACAAAAAAAAATCATTACTTATTCAGTTTTGCTTTGTTTTTGCAAGTGTTAGGAAGGTGCTTGTATACAGTACGAGATTTCATATCACAAAACAGTTTTGAAAATGGTTTATCCTAGATGAAGAAATCATAAATCTGTTGTCTGTTGCAAAGGAAGCTTATCCTGGAATGTTTTCAGACAGATAAATCAAAGCTTCGGTAATTTCCATCCTGCTTCTCAGACTTTTTTTTTTTTTTTTTTTGCAGATAAGGAGGTTGAATACAGCTGAATTTTTCAAGATAGATCACTAAAGCTCCATATAGATAATTAGCTCGATTATGGAAAGTCTCAATTTTCTATTCTCTATTTTAGGACCACTAAGCCAATTTTCTGTTAATAATCTTCAATAAGCACAGTCTAAAGTTATAGAATAGAAACAAACTGCATTCTTCTAATATATAGTAGTAAGAACTTCATGTGTCTAACCAACATAGTCTGGCCCCGATCTTCACTAGGATAGCTTTGTCACAGTCTGCACCATCAATGGCACCCAATGGAGACAGTCACATTGATCACAAACGTGACCAGGGATCCAAGTTGTGTTGGCCTAAGAGATTGGAGCCTAAATTGGTCCAGTCTCCTCTGGAAATCCAGTTCTGGAAACTTGGTCAGTCCCAGCATATCTAGTTTATAGCCAATCCATCTCTAACCTTTTCAACATACCAAAGAAAACATTCACACATACAGTAAGCCTGAACTACATAACACTCACTCTTGAAACTATTTTTTTTTAAAAAGAAAGGTTAATTACGTAGTCGAAAGTCAATTACTTGGCTATTAGTACAAAGAATCTCCAAATAAAATTAATTGCTAAAATATTATTTCATAATTGCCCACAGAATCAGAAAAAAGGATATCCAGTAGTTTAGACAGCTTTCAAAGGGAAACAGGTAACCAATTGGCAGTTCTTTAAATGATTATTAGCCATCATTGTTGAAGGAAACATCCAGGCTGAAAATTTGTGTGAAGAAGAGGAGAACATAGGGAAGATTACGGAACTTGTGGACTGCTTATTACTTAACCAGTTACTTTGTTCATGAAAAGTCTGTACAACAATCCCCAGGTTCACAAATTTGCCTGTTTAAAATGTCTTCTTGATAAAAAAATGTGAACAAAAAGAAGACAGAAAAGTTAAATTGCTAAATGCAATTTGCTATTTAATTGATTCTTTTCTTTAGTGATGACTATTGTACTTAAAAATGTTTTAACAAAGGTTATAAAACATGTATTATTTTTTTCAGAGAAAAGAAAGGAATATTAGCTAATTTTTATCCTTTAATAGTCATTCCAATAATAAAAGACAAGGGGAATAAATTTTTATTTTTTGTATATGGTTTGCCTGAAATAAACATAATTTACTGATTTGATGTACATTACCTTTTAATATATCTCAAGTCGACTATTCAAAACTTGTGAGTCAAGGAGAGTTTAAATGAATTTTGTGTCATAATATGATGCAAATAACATGAGCAACATATTCACATCAGGCATTGTGACCAAAGTATTAAGTTATGCCTGGCATGTTAGAGAGGGCTGTGAAGCAATGTGAAGTGGTATGTAAGTAAGTGCTATTGCTATGTTATCACTTTGACATCAGTTGCAGCTTGCTATGGATTCTCTATCACTATCACAACGTTCCTGATGACAATGAGAAGAAATAAGTTAAATTAAGAGCACACTAAAGCAAAGTGGGGCCAATAAATCAACCATGAAAAGACTTTTGTAATAACTAGTGTTTTTTTTAAAACTAATTCTCAGAAGGTTATGAGAGAAGAAGCCATCCTTGCTTTATGGGGCAAGCAGTTTCATGCAAGCGGAGCTCCCACAGAACATTTTTTTGGAAATGGATTTAATCTTTTTTAACTTTTGGGATTTGTGTTTTTAATGTTGTACGCTGCCCTGAGTCCTTTTGGAGAAGGGCGGCATATAAATCCAAATAAACCAAACCAAACCAAACCTGGAGTGAACAGAGCTAATAATCAAGTGAATGTATTTTCTCACATCAAAAGTAAAATGAAATACCATAAATATAAGTACAAATAATCATGGAATCTAAAGGCAACCAGTTGAAGGAAGTTGCAATAGCTGCCTTAGTCTTCAGAAAAAAAGGGAGCTTCCCAAGCAAAACAGACACCAATGGAAAAATGAAATTGTTGAGGAAGCAAAGCCAAAAAAATAAATAAATCAGAATGTCTTCTTCCATTACTCCACTCTGGAAAGGGTGCCTCATTTTCAGCTCAGGTTTTTCAAGGTAGAAGGTCCACTTACCAACTACACTAACATAACTCCACATTAGCCAACGGGTAGATTGAACTAATTTCAATTTCAATTTATTTCAATTTATTTGTGCTTCTAGACCGCCCCCTCTCCCAGAAGGGACTCGGGGCGGTGTACAGTCCATAGAGAATATCACAAAAATACAATAAAAAATTAAATATGTACAGTTTGGAGGAGGTTAAAATGCAATTAAAAGAACTGTACAAAGCTAAATAAATATAATTTTTTTAAAATCCCTAAAACAGACACAACAGATTAAAAAACCCTAAGATAACCAGATAATAATACATTTGCCAGGAGGGACAGTTGTAATTATGCCAGGCCTGCTAATCGGAACAGGTGAGTCTTCAATTTTTGCCGGAAGGAGCGGAGGTCAGAAGTGGTTCTAATGTTGGGGGGGAGGTCATTCCAGAGGGTTGGGCCCATCACAGAGAAGGCCCTACTCCTTGGTGTCGCCCGTTGGCATTGCCTAGTGGACGGCACCAGGAGAAGTCCCTCCCTGTGTGAGCGAATTGGCCACAGGGATGTATGTGGGAGGATGCGATCCCGCAAGTAACTAGGTCCCGTGCCAATGCCAACTAATGGGGCTTTGGGATGTGCCTGCCTACCCATTAGCTAATGTAGCTCCATGTTACCAACAGGTAGATTGGGACACCTGGATTTTCGATTGGCTAACATAGCTTCATATTAGTTAACAAGTGGATTGAGCCAACAGGATCATTCTGTTTTGCTGTATATTGAGTTTTGCACCCAATATTTTTTTCTAGATGAAGTACTTTTAAGTTTAGGTCCTGTGCTGTTCCATTTTGATTATATGAATTAAGATCTCATTTTTCAGGAATTCATCTGCAATGAATCTATGATGAGATAAGTGAAGGCTCCAAGTCTGATGTTGTAGCAGGCCTCCACATTTTTTAAACCAGCTCCGAATCTGAACTTATGACTTTTTATTGTTGACAGTTCAGTTAGTCTTATGTAGGTGTGGTGTAACCTTGAACAGTCATTAAATAATCAGTCATAAGTTAAGGACTACTAGTGCCACATGAATCTTAATGTTTGAGCTTTAACACCCAATCCCAATCCAATGGGTTCAGTAGCTAATTTAATATTTCAGCTGTAGCACCAAAATGCATTATAGAGATAGTTCTGTTTGCTTAATGGCTGATGTGTATTGTTCTTCCTGGATCTCTTTTACTCATAATACATACATACATACATATTTTTTCTTGTTGACATGTAATTCATCCAGAGTTATTGAGGAGTTTGGTGGCTCAAAATTGATAAATATTTAACTAACAAAAGAAACTGGAACTACGGGAGATGACAGGAAGTGTTCCAGCTAGACAGACATAGGAGATGTGGGCTCTTAAGAGTCTCACCTGAATCCTGTCTAACAAACATCTCCAAAAATTCTTTTGAATCTGAACCCTCACAGAAGGTGGAGGCAAAGAAGGGCAGAGTCTCATCAGAACCTGAGAGAAGCAACTGATCTCTCATGTGTTAGAGATTTGCCTATGAATCGGAGTCGGGCGGCAACCTTCATGGCTGACAAGATGCTGGACTTTTTGTCAAAATAAGTTTGGAACAGGCAGAGACCGGGAGAGATAATAGACCTGGTAAGAGAACTTATCTTACCAACTATAAATTAAAACTGGAAAAGGCAAATTTGGAGAACATAAATAATACTGATTGTCAGATTGGGACTTTTTTTTCTTAAAAGAAAAGCAAGAAAGGAAGGAAGGGAGAGGGTTGTAACCAATGTTCCCTCTAATTTTTTTTCAGTGTGTGCGGAAAAGTATAGTGTTTGAGCGGCACATTTTCATGCCTGAGCACCTGATTTTTTTAGCCATAATTGCCATCAGAGCAGACGTTGGGGGGGGGGCAAGGAGGTAAAGGGTCTCCTCCCTCTCCCTCAGACCCCCAGGAAGGAAGGAAGGGAAGGGAGGGAAAGGAAAGGAAATGGGAAAGAAGAAAAAGAAAGAAAAAGAGAAAGGAAAGGAAAAGGAAAAGCAAAGGAAGATAGAAGAAGGACAGAAAGGGAAAAGGAAAGAGTGGAATGGTACTGATCCAAAACCAAGTCTCAAGATCCTGTGGACCCCTTTGGCTCAGGCAGTCCAATTGCCCGCTGCTTTCCTCTCTCTGTAAAGCGAAGGGATCTCAGAAAGGCTGCCTAGCTCAGAACGGGGCTTCAGACGCAATGCCTGAGAAACCCGGGATGTGCAGGGAAACGAAGGCTACAACCAGTAAATCGCATTTTCCCAGGAACCAATGAAGCCCCAGAGGACCAATGAGAATTCTCCCTTCTGCAGCGTCATCGGTCTCCGGGTAGAGTCTTCCTTGATTTGACCAATCACCAGATGGAGGGGAGAGTTCGGTGCAGAGAGGGGAGGGGGGATATTTTCAGTAATATTTTAAGACGTTAAAAAACACTGCGCGCATTTTGAACTTTCTGCGCGGTGTTTTCTTGTTATGTGCGCAGCTGCGCAGGCGCGCAGCTTAGAGGGAACAGTGGTTGTAACACCCCCCCCAAGTTCTTTGTCTGTGCTTTCAAACAGAAGAACACAGAGCAGAGCAGCTACAAACCCATATAATTATAAATGTTAAATTTGGTTTTGGATCTTACACAAGAACCAATATTTTTACTTTGTTTGAATTCCTTCCAGCTAAAATAATCAAGAAAAAAAGCATGTCTTCTTTTGAACCCACTCAATATAAACTCTAATTTGGTCTCGGATATCAAATAGAAATCAAATATCTTGATCTCTTTTTCTCTCATAACGGATAATCTAACCTTGACTGTGTAGGAAGTTTTAATTAACCAACTACCATATATCAGAAGCTGCAAGAGCAGGAGACAAAAGAGACACGTACCCAAAACTAGCTCTTTATAAGTTTGCTCTAATTGATATGTTTTAACCAGCTGTGGTTGATCAGAAACAGAAGGTAACAGGGGGAAGAATTATTACAGAGATAAGAACTGGACACATGCTAAGGTTTTTTCTTCTTCTCTCTTTTTTCTTCCCTCCTTTGTCTTTTTATTTTACTGCAAAGATTAAGATGCCCCCAGCTTCATTTCCGGTCCCACAGTAGCTAAAATTTAAGGTGGACCAGAACCTCAAAATAAGACTTTGTATAACTAACTGCAATCTTGGAACTTGATATTAAGGAAGAACAAAAGACCAAGATGGCTCCCATCATTCTCCCCTATAGCAGTTGATGTGAACAAATTTAAGGTAGACCAGAACTTTCAACTGTATAGCTAATTCTAACTTTGGAAGTGGGCATCCTTGAAAGCTGGGAATGTGAAGAATTGTGTGAAATTATAAAAAAAATATGCATAAATCACTAAAAGCACTAAAATCAAGCCTAAATAGAATTCTGAACCAAGAGAAGCAACTAAAGAGGAATTCAAAGAAGAAGAGGGGCAAGAGGGGACAATGGGGGAAGGGGGGAAGGGGTGGCAAGGGGAGCAAGATAATGAAGGAGTAGAAACAGAGGGAAACAAAATGCAGAAAAAAGAGGTTGAGGCTGTTAGTAGTATAAGGGAAGTTGAAGGGGGAGGCTTTGCCCCAACAAAGAGAAATAAAAAACATCCTTTTGGTGGTGGCCTAGGGAAAACTGGGGAGAGTGGATGTGCCAAAGCAAAGAGAAGGGAGAAAGCAGGAGCAGAGAAGTGGGACAAAAGACTTACTAGGAAAATATGAGATTACCAGGAATTTTTATCTGGGAAACTATAAAACTAAGATAAGGGTTTTATTTCTAAATATGACAACAAAATGGAGCTGCTAATTGATTGAATGTAATAATGGAAAGATAATTAAGCAAAAGTTGAAATATATGGAATATGGATAAATATGATATTGATATTGATGTGGGGAGCTTATGAAAAACATGACAATAAAATGGAGTTGCTAACTGGCTGAATATAATAATGGAAAGAAAACTAAACAAAGACCAAAATATATGGAAGTGGACAAATATGAAACCAACATGGGGAGGTTGTAAAACAGAGGTTTGCTATTCACTTTTATACATGATAATTAAACTGAGTGGCAAATTGACTGGAAATGAAAACAGAAGAACAACGAAGCATGGGTTAAAATATATGAAATATGGATACACATAGTACTTTTTTTAAGATGATGAAATAAAGTGAGATGTTTACTGTTTGCTATAGTATACAATAGATTAAAGGAGTTGAAATGAATATTGAACAGCGAGGTTTGCCATTCAGAGACAACTAAAGGTAACCTAATCCAAGACATGGAAAAATTGGAGAGGAAACATGAAATACAGTTATAATGGGAAACTATTGAGACTTAGAGACAGAATCACAAACTGGGGGCACGTAAGGATGTATAATTATAAAAAGATAACGATGAGAATAGCTGGGAACTGTAACCAGATCTATATCTCGACCAAAATTAGGCTGGGGGGGGTGGTTTAAAAGTACAACGACTATATATGTATACTTCTTTGTTCTATTTTTAGTTTATATGTTTAAAATTCAATATGTATATTGAAAAGAAACTATAAATACCATCAACATAAAATGGAGCTTGTTCAGAAGCTGAAATACACCAAGCAAATGAGATGAAGAGTGGGAAGAAAAGGAGAGAGGTAAGGGAAGGAGAGAGGGATAGGAGATAGGGTAGGAGGGGGAAAGAGGAGGAGAGAAATGAGGGGTGGAAAGGTGTGAGAGGAGTAGGAGAGAGGAAGGGGAAGTAGAGAAGGGAAGGAGGATGGAGAGAAGAAAGGAGGTAGGGAGGGGGATGAGAGAGGGAGAAGAAAGTGAACGCATAAATATAGTGTATGGAGAGCAGAAGAGCCAATAACTGTTTATTTTTCTTTTTCTTTTGGGGAGTTGATGGTAAGACAAATTGATATAAACATGTAATAATACAATAGAATGTTGGCTATGTAATAGTATACATATGATTATATGTTGTGAAAATGAAAAATAAAAAAACTTTATGAAAAAAAGAAAGAAAGAAACTGGAACTACATTCACACATAGCATTAACTGAAGAAACTTTCTCTGGGTGGGCTCACACAAGTAGTTGTGCCCAACTGAAGGTTAGAACAAATGTTCCATGATTTTATACGTCAAGCAGAGAAAACAATAGAGGCTAACTTGAAGAAGGAACAGGTGGTGGTAACCCTTTTCCTCAGGTGAAACCAAGACAACTCTTCGTCTAGCTTTCTTCCTCATACATAATGTAACATAGATTCAATTAAGGAGTCCCCAGCTGACAATATCCCAGCTACAACTTCTGTAATTGGGTTTCAAGTTCTTAGAGAAAATGTTACCTTAACAGGGAAGGTAATGGATTAACAAGTAAAACAGTGGGAGATTTGCATCTCATTCCTATGCATCCCATGCCTAAGGTCCTCTGGCCCTTCCTTCTATATATCACCCCCTTCATTTAAAGTGACTACAGCTAGAATTGTATAGTTCTTCTGGGAGCTGATTAATGTATCAGCTTTCCCACAATACTGCAAAAGTTTCTCACATCCATTTTACAAAAATAGCTAGATCTGAACAGTGCCTTTCCTTTCCTTTCCTTTCCTCTCCTCTCCTTTCCCAATTGCCTTCTCCGAAGTGCATTACTCAACCATTTGTTGCTCTGCTAAAGTGCTTCAATGAGCAAAATGCTACTTTAGACAGCTGGTTGGGTTTGTCTGTTGGTAGCTCCAGCACCGACACTGTTATTTCAAAGAATTCTCCTAGGTAAAATTACCCATTCTTTATACTTTGCTGAATTAAGACTGCAATCCCAACAGAAGACTTGGGGGGGGGGGGATCTGCATTTATACTGAGTGTGTTTCTATAATTCCTATATTTCATTGCAGCCTAAGATACTCTTGATTACCATGTATTGTTATTCTTTCAACTCTGTCCTACAATGTAGTTAAACATTACAGTTAATAAAGTATGTTGGTGCCTTACACTGCAGCATAAGAATATGACAATTTTCATAATTTTAATAGACTGCATTACCTTCAATGTATAAATTCATATTTTCCTTTTCTAGGTAATATATGCTTACACCCTTTGCGACAAAAAGAGAACTGAAAAGAATTAGATGTATATTTCTAAATATAGTCTTAAGCAATGCACCAGAAATTATATGTTGTATGCCACAAATGTATATATGGAATAAAGTAAGCCACAATTTCACCCAATAAATCTCGTAAAGTACAGCATACTATCAATCTACTTCGGATGACAGGTGATGGATGGATAGCTATGACTTACATTCATTGCATCCCATTTCTCATGCAAATATGTATATTTTTTGTTTATAGTTGTTAGTGGTATTAGGGGAATTTAAATTATGAGTAATGTAATACACTGAATTCGGGATGAAATTTCTATTAACAGTGCAGTGTTATACAAATTCAGTAAGCTTACTGCATGTGCTTTGGCCAAATTCTCAGGTAGATGCATATAGCAGAAGTCTCCAACCTTGGCAAATTTAAGATTTGTGAAGTTCAACTCTCAGAATTTCCCAGCCAGTGAAGATCGGGCTCCCGGGGTTGGAGACCTGTGGCATATAGGATGGCCTTTTAAATCTGGATCTAATATACTTGAAAGGTATGCAGTGGCTCAGTGGCTAAGACACTGAGCTTGTCGATCAGAAAGGTTGGCAATTAAGCAATTTGAATCCCTAGCTCCACGTAACGGAGTGAGCTCACGTTACTTGTCCCAGCTTCTGCCAACCTAGCAGTTCGAAAGCATGTAAAAAATGCAAGTAGAAAAATAGGGACCACCTTGGTGGGAAGATAACAATGTTCCGTGCACCTTTGACATTTAATCATGCCGGCCACATGACCACGGAGACATCTTGAGACAGCGCTGGCTCTTTGGCTTTGAAATGGAGATGAGCACTGCCCCCTAGAGTTAGGAACGACTAGCACATATGTGCAAGGGGAACCTTTGCCTTTAATATACTGGAAAGGGGAAAAAAAACTATAACAGACCGAATTTAATCCTTTTTGGTCCTTTGAAAGAATGTTCATTGAACATAAAATTAATATTGAATTGAGTACAAAATTAATGTTGACATTCTGCATAATATTTTTGCGCAGCTACAGTTGCCTGTACTAAATACCATTTGGATGAACTTAGTTTGGTCATTGTTAAGATGCTGCTTTGAACTGTGCTTCTCTTGCTGTTCTACTTACTTTTAAAGTCTATTGTGAGGCCTGCTGGACAAGTAAGAATTTTATTGCAGCACTTTTCTTCTGTTTTAAAATAACTGAGGCATCATTTTTCACTATACAAGGCAATCATTCACTCAGCTCCTGCCCTTGAAGCATTCCAAAGGATAAGTGACTTTCAGGCAGGTTGCTAATACAGGTTTCCACAGCAATCATATTATAACAGTGCACCATACATACCCTAATATCATTTGTATATTCAGAATTGCAGTTCTATGGATCTGAAATTGATTGCATCTATTCACTTACTTTTTATTATTCCGCCGTCATACACTGATGTCTAGACTCTAGAGGTAGCTTCTCCCACACATTATATATTTTCTATTTTCCAGGTATATTTCTTTTGCAGATTAGGCGGTATAATTTAATTTGCCCTGAAGCTTTTTTCTTTTTTCTTTTTACTTCTTTCTACAATATAAGCCTGTCTTGTTTGGTTTCTTGACAGCAAAGGATACTATGATTGATAGAATTCAATTGCTGGTTTGAAATAAATGCAGGCAGTTGTTATTTTATGTTTGTCGGCCTTCTTTATGAGATTTACCTATTGTTCCATGAAAAAAAAATTTGAAAAAGCTGTAATGATCTCTGGTCTCACACCTGATCCCATAACTCTGTCACGACAAACATACCATGCAGGCCAGAAACGGAGAAGCGAATTGAGATTCATATGCTTGCTTAGCAGCCATAGTTGTGCAGAGTCAAAGGCCAATGCGGTAGCAAATGATTCAAATTTCAGATAATGTGAAATACATGAACAAGACAGATGTGCTCTATTATTGTCTGAATAAGTTATAAACTTAGGCTAGCAGGGTAATTACTTTGCTCATTTCCACTTTCTCCCCAATGTTTCCAGATGCAATCAGTTTACAGTGCTATCTCTTCCTTGCATATAAATGAAATAAGCTTCCATCCATTAGTTGTTCTGGTGTTTATTCTCTATCCTGTAGCCACAGCAGTTGTGAGATATGACCGGTACGCCCCAGTACGGGCGTACCGGTACCTGCTGGGAGCACCAGGTACTGTTCTGGTACAGTTCTCCGGAGGCCTCACCCGCCCGCCCTCCTTACCTGTATTTGAGCCAATCGGGCCTTACGCGCAAGGAGCGTATGGCGCCTGCATGACACTCTGCCGAGCAGCTGGAGCATCTCAGAGTATAGCGGGGGGTAAGTACACATGTGTGTGCTGCGCACATGCATGTGGTGGAAGCAGGGTCCCGTTTCACCGCATTGGTTACAATGGGATCCGGAACCCACCACTGGGCCACAGACAGGTCTTCCAGAGAAAAGTTGAGACATCTGCTATTTTTTTCCTTTTTAAATTCAGTTCTGGATTTAAATTAGCTTACTGGTACACCTCTACATTTTAAACTGCTCCGTGTATGCAGGACAGGTAGTCCTTGACTTACAACAGTTTGCCTAGTGACCATTTGACTGATGACTTGCCTTTTGAAGGTGGCCGCATCCCCATGGTCATGTGAACAAGATTCAGATGCTTTGCAACTGATTCATATTTATGACAGTTGTGGTGTCCTGGGTGACATGATCCCCTTTCAAGACTTTCTAACAGACAAAAATCAATGGGGAGCCCAGATTCACTTAACAACTGGGACAAGGTAGTTTGTAAAATGGGGCAAAACTCACTTAATAACTGTTTCCCTTAGCAACATAAATGCTGGACTCAGATCATTTGTAGTGAAGGACTACCTTTATTTGTCTTTTTCCCATGACTATCCCAATTATGTAGCACACATTGTCAAATAATCAGTACATCAACAATACAAATAACAAAGGAAAGGAAAGGAGCCAGCTTGATTGGAAGAAACAAAGGAAGAGCAGGAAAAGAAGACTGTGCTGTGGGCACTGTCAGAAGCTTAAAGCTATTTCCCAAACTCTCATAAGTTTATGAATGAACCAGAGTAACACTAATTAATAAATTAATTCTCAAATACTGGTTCAGTTTTGGATGAACTTGCTTCTTTCAGCAACTTGCCTTTTTACTTTCCTACTCAAGTTGTCAGCTGAGATGTTCTCATATGTATCCTCTTTGAGGAAAGAGCAATATAGATATGGAAATATCGGATCTAAACTTTTCACGAGAAACTATTATATTCAAGCTTCCGCATCTTATGAGATATTAACAATTCAGAAGTGGAAAACTGTCCTTATATGCAGAAAGTCAGCACCATTAAAAACTTTAGAAGGGAACATTTATAGCTCAGGGTTGAATTGTGGAATCCTTGGTGCTTTGTGAGTTTGGTTGTTTGCTAAATGACATTTCTTTACCCAAATCGGTAACATCATCTATGTTAGAAAGGAGTGGTGTTTGCTGTCTATTTATATACTGTACGTGGCTTGCCATGGCCATATTAATAATAATAATAATAAATTTGGATTTATTAGCCGCTCCCTTTCCAAGTAGGACTCGGGGCGGCGTACAATGGAGCATAAAACATAAAAAATATATAACAACACCAAACGTACATATATACACAACACACATACATACACGGAGGAGGAAACAAATTACATCAATAGACAGTTAAAAATCAGCTTTAAAATACCCCAATTGTAAAAACCCAAAAAATTAATATTTAAGGACAATTTAAAAACAGTTTGGAGGAATGGGAAAATTACGATTGCGATTGAGCCAGGCCGGATAATTGAAAAAGGTGGGTCTTCAGCTGTACACGGAAGGAGCGGAGATCGGAAGTAATCCTGATGTCGCGGGGGAGGTCATTCCACAGGGCTGGGCCCATCACAGAGAAGGCTCTGCTCCTGGGTGTCGCCCCCCGACACTGTTTGGCGGACGGCACCCGGAGAAGTCCCTCTCTGTGTGCGCGAATTGGTCGTAGGGATGTGTGGGGCAGGATGCGATCCTGCATATAACTAGGCCCTGTGCCATGGAGCGCTTTAAAGATCATAATCAAAACCTTGAAACGCACTCGGTAGACCACAGGCAGCCAGTGCAGCTCGCGCAGGAGAGGTGTTACAGGGGAGTATCTAGTCCTCCCCATAATCACCCGCGCGGCCGCGTTCTGGACCAACTGTAGTCTCCGAGTGCATCTCAAGGGAAGCCCCATGTAGAGAGCATTGCAGTAATCCAGGCGAGACGTCACTAGCGCATGGGTGACTGTGCGTAGGGCATCCCGGTCCAATAAGGGGCGCAATTGGCGCATCAGGCGGACCTGATGGAACGCCCCCCTTGCCACGGCTGTTACATGGTTGTCCATGGACAGCCGGGCATCCAGGAGGACGCCCAAATTGCGCACCTGTTCCATGGGGGCTAGTTGGACGCCCCCGATGGCCAGAGATGGAAGCACCTGGTTGAACCGGGAGGCCGGAAGCCACAGCCACTCCGTCTTGGAAGGGTTGAGTTTTAGTCGGTTGCCATCCATCCAGACCCGTACGGCCTCCAGACACCGGGACATCATTTCGACGGCCTCATTGGGGTGGTTCGGAGTGGAAATGTATAGCTGAGTGTCATCAGCATACAGATGATATCCCACTCCAAAACCACGGATGATCTCGCCCAGCGGTTTTATATATGTGTTGAACAGGAGAGGCGAGAGCACCGATCCCTGTGGCACTCCACATGTGAGTGGCCTCCGGGTCGAACTCTGCTCCCCTGTCAATACACGTTGCGTCCGACCAGAGAGGTAGGAGCCAAACCACCGTAAAACGGTGCCCCTGACTCCCAGCCCCTCTAGCCGGTGCAACAGGATACCATGGTCGATGGTATCGAACGCCGCCGAGAGATCTAATAGGACCAGGATAGAGGAACAACCCCTATCTCTGGCCCTCCAGAGATCATCAACCAATGCGACCAAGGCCGTCTCCGTGCTGTGCCCGGGTCGGAAGCCGGACTGGCGCGGGTCTAGATAATCATTTTCCTCCAGGTGACGTGGGAACTGCTGTGCTACCACACTCTCTACAACCTTCGCTAAAAAAGGAAGGTTGGAGACTGGACGATAATTGACTAGGTCCGTTGGGTCCAGGGAAGGCTTCTTGAGCAGGGGCCTCACCACCGCCTCTTTCAAGGCGGCCGGTAGAGACCCCTCACCCAACGAGGCGTTCACCAGGCCCAGGAGCCAGTCGCGCGTAACCTCCCAGGATGCCAGTACAAGCCAGGAGGGACACGGGTCCAATAAACATGTGGTGGGTCGCAGACGTCCACGCAACCTGTCCAAATCCTCGATGGCAACCGAGTCAAACTCCTCCCAAAGCGGTCCCTCAAGACTCGCAACGGGCGTCTCTACTGAACCACTGAAAGAGGTCCATCCCATCCGGATTTGAGCGACTTTGTCCTGTAGATAATTCCCAAACTCCTCTGCTCTGCCCTGTAGTGGGGCTTCCCGTGGTCTCTCAAACAAGAGGGAACGGGTCACCCGAAACAGGGCGGCAGGGCGGTTATCTGCAGACGCAATAAGAGCGGCGCAATGTTGACATTTGGCCGCTCTTAATGCCACAAGGTACGTCTTCAAATAGGCTCGTGCCTGTGCTCGGTCAAATTCGGAGCGGGAGGATCTCCAACGACTCTCTAGGCGTCTCTTGTGGCGTTTCATCACCCTTAGCTCCTCGGTAAACCAAGGTGCCAGGGTGGTTCGTCGCCGCAGGAGAGGCCGCAAAGGCGCCACCCGGTCTAGGGCCCCGGTAGTCGCACTATTCCATGCGACTACCAGGTCCTCCACTCGGGGGCGGGTCAGGTCCACAGGAGGTGGCCCAAGTTCCGTCTGGAACCTATCCGGTTCCATCAGGCGCTTGGGGCGGAACCATCTAATACCTTCCAGTTCCGCCTCCTCGCGGCGGGGGGTAGCACCAGGGAAGTCCAGCCGGAGAAGTGAGTGATCCGACCATGACAGGGGAATAGTATCTAGATCCCCTATTCCCAGATCACTCGTCCACTGGCCCGAGACAAAAACAAGGTCCAGGGTGTGGCCTCCCTCGTGAGTAGGGCCCTGAATTAACTGGGTCAGGTCCATGGCTGTCATGGAAGCCATGAACTCCCGAACCCCCTCAGACGCTTCTCCCATCGACGGCAAATTAAAATCCCCCATCACTAAAAGTTTGGGTGGCAGTTGTCTTGATAGCCTTAATTAGGCTGTTAATTTGTTTGTCTGAGTTGGTGTTCTTTTATGGGGGTATTGTTTACTTCTTGATTGTTGGCCTAGTGTTGATCTCAGCTCGTCTGGGTGTTGATTCTAGTGAGGAGGTATTTTGATCATTTGTTTCCTTTTTGGCTGTTTGACTGTGTCTTTTGAATCATATGTAGATGTTGTTTATTTCTATGTGCGTGTTGACAGCGGAACATTATAGTGAATTTTACTTCTGAATAAATATATAATAGGCCAGGACTAGATACTTCTATTAGCAAAGTGAGAGCAAAATGTTTGTTTTATTCTATTTTTTTAAAATGGAGTGATTTTTTAATTAAGATTATAACATATTCTTAGATAAACTAATTCAATAGCCTTGCACTAGTATTAATAGTGTTTTAAAGTTTTTTTTTTATTCTGAATAATGCTGGAGTTTTATGAGCAGGTACTCAACTCAAACTTGTCTGGTAGTATTAATTATTAAATAAATTATCCCCATAGTTAATTAACATATTAAGTAATTTATCCAAGGTCATAATCAAACTCTTGGTATGTACTCAAAGAAAACTAGCTTAATCCTTTTTTGTTAACCATTAGATAGCTCTACTTGATATAATTGTTATACTATTTGTAAATATCCAGTCATTTGCTTACCAGCATGGGGGCATGCATTTGGAATAAGGATTGTTTTTGTAAGAATTGTGCTAATAGTAACGTTGGCAAAGTATAAGGAATTAAGTTTCACACTGTATTTTCTTTCAAAGGATAATATATTCATTTCCTACTCTCTTTCACAAAACATGTTTTGACTATGTTGTAATGTCATAAGGCTCACGAACAAATTCCTGAGTAAAGCTAATTAGTACTTTTTCATGGATGCAGAATATTAAAAATGTTCTCCTCATTTTACCATTATAAAATCTACACATTTATTTTCTTTGTACTTGCACTGCCCACAGAATTATAAATGACAAAAACAAACATTTTCCTCTGAATACCTTAATACTGGAGCCCTTAAAGGTTTCTGCTCCATCCAATAAGAACATCTTTTAAATGTCTTCTTGGTGTTATCCAGCGGTGGACTTCAAAATTTTTAGCAAGGGTTTCTTTGGCTGGTTGCTGGGTGGGCTTGGTCATGGTGGGTGTGGTCTAGTTGGCCTCCTGCATCATGGCTTTGGGAGGACACTTTTGCCCTCCCTGGGCTCTGGGAGCTTTCCTTGAGCCTCCGGAATGGGGAAAACAGCCTTCCCAGGCTTTGTATGCCCTCTGGAAGCTGGAAACGGGCCCATTTCTGGCTTTCCTGAACTTCCATTAGGCCATTTTTTCACCCTCCCTGAGCCTCCATGGGCGCCCTGCACTTACCTGCATCCAAAACAGGCCACATGGGGACTCCGGGGAGAGAAGGGGTGAGGTGTGCAGGGCGGAGCCAGGCAAGAGTAGGATTTGGGGGTTCTCTGAACTGCACAGAATCTTAGCTAGAGGTTCTCCTGAACCCCTGCGAAGCCACAGCAGCCCACCCAAGGTGTTATCAGCAAGACTGGGATAAGAGATTTTGGAATCCAATGTGTGATACCCCTCACCCTAAAGTTATAATCAACCATTAATTGAATTTTCCTGATTTTGTTTAAAAAAGAAGTGTATTTTCATCAGTGAATACCAATTCCAGCCTCTTCCTCATGACTTAAAAAAAAAATCAGTTTCATCATTTCATTCTAAAGGCAACATTCCCTTTGAGAAGGGCATATATCACAAACAAACAATAAATGCAGGCAAATGTACTAATCATTAAACAAATCAAATAATAATAGAAGAAAAATTGTTGGGAATAATCAAAATATGAAATTTAAGAAAGATTTTGAAGGCTTATTTGTGCAGATTTATAGTAAGAACTCTACAATTATTTATCATGTCTCTTTTCCACATGTTATTATTAAGGACTGGATCACAAGTTACTGCATATTCTGAATTACAGAAGACCAGACTTCAAGAAATGAAATGTATTTATATAATGCTAGTGAGAAATAATCTAATTTCTCACTATTTTCTAACTTTATCTAGTCTTGCACGTAATGCATCCAGATGCCAACATCTGTCACTCTTTGATCCCAAAGCTGCAAATTGGTCCTCCTAGGCCTTTTTCTAATCGATGTTTACTTTTTACTTCATCAATAATTCTACATCCTCCAAGAATCAGTTTATGAAAGAGCAGTGTTGTGAGGGATGGGGGATAAAAAGTCAGTGCTAAAGCATCTGGGATCTGGGAAGTTCCCAAAGTTAGGTATTTTCCCTCTTTGTCTCTGAATAGAGTAGCAGTCTCCCACCTATAACTGGTGCACATTTTGGGGATCTTCCTATAATATTGATATCAGACATTCAGCTTTGTTCAAGAAATGGATAGTAACAATAGCTTGAAAGGCCTTTGCAAAGCTCCATTTTGTGCATTAGTTGTGCATATTTCTATAATGGGTAGCCCTTGTCTTTATTATTAATGCTTTGATCACTTCCTGTTTAGACTACTGCAATGCCAGCTATTTGGGGCTGCTCTTGAAAACCACTCAGAAATTGCTGCTGGCAATTCAACAAAATTCAACAAAATTCAACAGAATAATTAATTATATATACATTTTACATAACACCTCTATACCATGTCCTGCTCTGGCTCTTAGTAGACTTCCCAATATAATTCATGGTATTGGTTATTCCCTACAAATGCCATCATGGTTGGTTGTCATTTGCTTCCAATTGTTTCTATTCACCTACAAGGTTTGATGCAGTAGACATACTCTGGGTCCCCTTTATGAATGGTACTACCAATCGTAATAGATGCAATTCCTAAACAACTGGAGTGTCACAGGAACATCACTGGCATTGACAAATTCACCATCAGTAAACTGCAAAAGGCAGCTATACTTCTAACAGCTTACATCCTGCAATAGTATCTCTGACACCACCAAACATCAACATCTGCCTATACCAGTGCCTTGGAAAGGACTGGATAGATCAATGAAAGTGTCAAATCCAGCCTGCATATCCTGCTGATTGTGCAACGAATCATAATAAAAGATATATTACAATAATGTCATCAAGGCTCCACCAGTTTCAATGTGTATGCAATTTAATATACATACAAAAGAGCTAAAGTTTCCTAAAAGTTCATAGTATTTTTGGAACTGGGCAGCTTCAAGATTCATTAAAAATTAAATAATTAAATTAAATTAATCTTTTTAAAAAGATTATATTTCAAGAATCTTGCATGTGATGGCCTGTAAATAATATATTAGTACGCTTTCCCAAAATTTGATTTAAGATATGGCATGTTTCTCTGAGGAAGGATAAAGATAATATATTTCCCTATTACTTGGCTATAACTATGGCAATTTTTATCACATTAGTTTGAAATTGAGCCAAGCTATAGATTTTGTCAAACGAACTATGAAATTTAACATATTGACTGAGAAAGTGTCATTTTTAAAAGTAACAGAATGCTGTAGTGTATTTGTTTGCAACAACGTATCACATACAAGTATCCTTTTAAAAATATTTAGAAGTTCTCATTTCCAAAGTTGCCAAATGGCATTGAAATTCTATATAATCGTTCTTAATCCAAACAGAAAAAAAAAAAACCTTGGATATTAGAATCCTGCCTGGACAAGCCAGCTTTAAAAAATGCAGAAATCAATTTAATATCAAGAATGCATCGATTTGCACAAGCTTCAAAACAGTGTGTTATCTCTGAAGTCTTTCATTACATACTCTGTTTAAGATACTTTCAAAATTAAATTCTTTTAAGTTTTTGGTTCATCTCTCTTTGAACTTGTAGTGGAGAAAATGGCGTCAGTAATGGTCACAAATGCCCTATTGATTGCCACTAACTCAGGTAAGGTTAATTGGCTATAGCTCCTTGGTATCTGTTTAGCATTGACTCCATTGATCATAAACTCCATCTTGATCAGCTGAAGCTTGAAATTCAACAAGACAGTGGCGGATTGGTTACTTTTTATTTCAGAGACATGCAGTTAATAGAATCAGAAAGATTGTGCCACCTTTCATCTAAGATTCACTTTGGAAAGGACAAGGGTATATTGGTTAAATCAAGGGTTAAATCAAGGGCTTAAATCAAGGGTGTTATTACGATCTTTCTGATCTTTGCATTTGGGCTCCAAGTATACACCTGTTTAGACTACTTACCTCTCTTTACTTCTTAATGGCTGAAAAGGAGCTATCACTTTAGCAAGCTTTATTACAACTCATATGCATAATTATAATAACATGAAGCTGGTCACAAAACTATTGCATATGTAATGTGCTTTGGTTTCATCACATGAAAGGAGGGCTGAACTTGGAATACATTTGTATTCTTCTTGTATCACAAACAAATCATATGCCATTGTTTGGCTTCAATTACAAAAAAAATATGATAAAAATAAAATAAAGAACTGAAATTCCTTTATGCTTGTACACTTTTTCATTCCCTTCTGTTTCAGACTTGTACAACTAATTAAGTCCGCTAGGATATATTGATCATGGGTGTGATTGAAGTAAGACTGCATATCCCTTGGACATAAGTTCCACTGAACTCATATAGACTTTCAAATCAACATGAGTAGGATTAGATGATAAAAGGACTATGCAATTTATTAATAGCCAGAAATGCTGGAAGGAAGAAGACACTTTTTACTTCTGAAGATTCTCTTACATTTTAAGGTTTTTGACAGTCTCATTGCAGAGTCCCTGATTTCTCCAGAAGTTGCCACAAAGAGAAAGAGAGGAGAAAGAGAAGACAGGGAAAGGACACACACACGGGGGGACGGGGGAGGAGAGAAACAGAAATAGAATCAGAATCAGAGAGAAACTCTGCTCAACAGCCCTACTGTAGAAAATTTCATTCTTGTCTCTTGTATTTTTAGACTAAGGCAGCAATCATTTGTCTCTCTCTTTTTATGTGTATGTGTTACTGTGAAAGACAGAAATCTGGTGAATGTCGACATTCACCGGTGAATGTCAACATTCATATAGTCGCTTGGTGTATGTCCGAAATATTTGCTAAATACCCTTATTGATGACTTACACTAAATACCTAACCCTAACCCTAACCCTAACCCTAACCCTAACCCTACGTATTTGGTATGTGTTGACATTCACCGGTGAATGTCGACATTCACCAGTTTCTGTCTTTCACAGTAACATATGTATAAATACACACAGACACACAGACACACAAAAATGAACAAACAAATGAATGAACAAACAATCGAATGAATGAATGAATGAATGAATGAATGAATGAAAAAATGAGTGAAAAGGATATTACTAACAGTTTTATTATGGTCCTGACCATCTCTCTCTCTCTCTTCAGAGGTACAGGCTAAAAATTTGAAACGAACTGTAGTACGTATCTCATTCCTTTTTTCAGTTTAGCAAACATTCAGTTGTCAAAGAAGTCTTAAAGGAAGTGGTAATGAGGGTCAGATATCCATAATTTCTCAAAGAAATCAAATCATTCCAGGCTATATCAAAATGAAATAGTGAATTATTCTCCCTGCTGTGAGAGATAATTGTTCCTTGTCATTTTTCTTTGGTGGTGCAACCCAGAAGTATAATACAGAAATCAGTGATGCAATGGAGAAAGTAGAATTATGGTCTGCCATCTTGTCACATGATTTCTCAAACATACACTCTTCTTGCACTGTGATAACAACAGGCTGGGAAACTGGCCAGATAAAGTGGTGAGATGAGGTGATAAAAACCTGTCCGTCCATCCATCCATCCATCCATCCATCCATCCATCCATCCATCTATCTATCTATCATCTCCCCTCCCCCCGTGTAAATGTAGAAATAGCTGCACAGATATACATATCTTAATACAGGTACAAATAAACATTTTTCAGACAGGAAAATAGCTAATAGAGAAACCCAAAAGAAGTTATTGCTTTTTAATTAGATATCAGTCACCTCTGCTGCAACACAGCAGGAGAAAAATTGCATGTTTTAACCACTGTATGATTAAACCTTCATAGCTAAAAGTGAAAGTAAGACTTTCCAAACTAGGATATCATTAAGAAATTAAAAAAAACATTATTAAGAAATAATAACATGTTATTATAATGTTATTATAAAAATAAAAAATCCACCAAAGGTTTTTTTTTTTGTCCTAGAATTTTCTAATCATTTCTCAAGAACCCAAAGTTTCATGACAAAGTAGCCAGGAGGGGTGGGAAAATGAATTTGGGTGCTAAAGATAAGTTTGTACAGGTAGTCCTCGACTTACCACAATTGAGCCCACATTTTTGTTGCTAAGTGAGACAGCTGTTAAGGGAATTTTGCCCCATTTTATGATCTTTCTTGTCACATTTGTAAAGTGAATCACTTCAGTTGTTAAATTAGTAACATGGCTGAGAAGTGAATCTCGCTTCCCCATTGACATTGCTTGTCAGAAAATTGCAAAAAGTCATCATGTGACCCCGGGACACTGCAAATGTCATAAAATATGAGTCAGTTTCCAAGTGTCTGAATTTTGATCATATGACCTTTGGAGTGCTGCAATGGTTGTAAGTGTGAAAAATGGTGATAAGTCACTTTTTTCACTGCTGTTGTAACTTTGACTGGTCATTAAATGTACTGTTGTAAATCAAGGACTACCTGTACAGCAAAGTGATACAAAGCTTCTGTTAAACAGCCTGAATCAAGAAGAAAAATGAGAACTAAGAGGTCTCTGAAAAGGAAGGAGATTGTCCCGAAGAGTAGAAAGGGAAGAAATGAAACTTGGAAGTATTAAAGTGATATAAAGTTATGGAGCCATAATGCACATAAAAACAAAGATAGAGACACAAGCGCAAGGGGAAAGGAGTAGAAAAAAGTTAGCCTAAACCAGGGGTGTCAAACTTATGTTGTCAAATTGTCATCATGTGATGTATTGTGACTTTTCCTCCCTTCTTTAAACTGGGGTGGCGTGGCCGATGCATCCAGCCTGCGGACCGCGAGTTTCAAATCCCTTGCCTAGACAGATTGACTAAAGGAAACAGGTAAAGGAAGAGCTTTGCCTAAAATGAAGCCTTCTAAGATAAGGAAAATAACACTTCAGGAAGTGAAGATTAATTACGAGTAATCAAAAGTGAAGAGAGAAAACTCCTGTCTTTCATGGCTTCCACTGTCATGCTCCAGTCAGCCTGAATCCATGGGGGAGGATGAGCCGGAGCTGTAGCTGATGGAGACTGAGGGGGTGACTGTTGGCTTCAGAGAAATGGGTGGGGGACAAGACATCCCCAGACCCCTCAGGCTTGGGATGACTTGCCAGTATGCAGGAATGAGGGCAGGATGACCAAGAGAGGGCAGGCAGTGGACATGAAGAGCTATGAAGCTCAGGAGATGAGCATGGTCCACCCCCTCCTGATCCCTGAGCAAGGAGAGTGGAGAGGAGGTGGGAACAGCACAGGCTGACCCAATGACTTGGGAAGAGAGCACCCCGCCTCTCTTCACAAGGCACACCTGGGGGACTAAGACTTATGGGATGCTGTGGGGAGAGGTGTTTGTTGGGAACAAATGCTGAATTTGCCGAGTTTTGTGTGCCATTGCTTCCTGGACTCATTACTTATTCCTTGTTTTGTGGATTCATTTCTCTGTTCCTTTGCCTTGCTGGACTTCTTTGAAGCCATTGTACTAACAGAATTCACTGGACTGCTCACAGCCAGAGGCTGCTGTGTGTGCGTGTGCGAGCACTTTGCTCGGGAATTTGCATAATGTGGGAACGTCTGAGGGAAACTTTGGAGCATTAAAGAGAAGTTTGAACTCTCAACTGGCTGTGTGGCTTCTCTGCCTTGCCCCGGGTCATCACATCCACTCTCTGCAGCTAACAAAGGAAGAGAGAGACAAAAAGGGGTGCTAAGGATTCAGGAATGGGGAGAGAAAGGTTTGTGGTTTCATCAAGAGGAAATTGCTAGATGATTCAGCCAGGGGAGAACTGACCTTTGAATGGTTGAGCTAATAAAGTGCCAATTCAAGTGGGCCAGGTTGAAAGGCAGCACCTTGTCCATGAAGTGGGATCAAGCAGCCAGCCAGAGTGGTATGGGGGACTGTTCCATTACAGTTTTGCACTGGGCATATTGCAAGGTGTGTGCCTGACAAGAGGATTGGATTGTCATAAATATTGACCAAAGTTTTGAATGGAATGGCACCCATTATTTACTGATCATAATATAATACTATCCATCACAAGGCACCAAAGTTTCTATGGGTAGTCCTCCATTTTCAACCCTTTGTTTAGTGACCATTCAAAATTGCAACAGTGCTGAGAAAAGTGACCTTGGACTGTTTTTTCCCATGACCATTGCAGCATCCCTGTGGTCTCATAAATAAAATCTGGACGCTTGGCAACTGGATGTCTTTAGGTTGTGTCCCGAGATCCTATGATGACCTTTTGCAACCTTCTGACAAGCAAAATTGATAGGGAAAGTGACTTTCTTACTAACTTCATAACTGCAGAAATTCACTTAACAACTGTGGCAAGAAAGGTTGTAAAACGGGGCAAACACATACGTAACCACTGTCTTGCTTAGCAATGGAAATGTTGGTCTCAATTGTGGTCGTAAGAACTTAATAAACAACTTAATGTATTGGTTTATTTTGTTGTAAAGAGTACAAAAACTAAAGAGAGTCACCAGTTGGATGACAACATTATATCCCTTCCTCCCCAGAGTAAATATGTGAGAATGAGAAAGAGCAATCTCTTCAGGAAGTACAATGCTTTGGAACTGCCTGTCAATAGATGGGCACCTGGACAGCACACCAAGGTCATTTGGTCAAAGCTTTTCCCAGGGTGAGCTTTTTTATTTCTAATATTTTAAAGTAAATCTCTCTAAATTTCCACATATACCTACTGTATATACAGTGTGTAAATTTTAATCTCTGTTTAGTAGGGTCTAAAAGCGATGGCTCAATGGCTAAGACACTGAGCTTGTCGATCAGAAAGGTTGCCTTCAGCAGTTCAAATCCCTTGCATCAATTAACGGGGTGAGCTCCTGTTACTTGTCCCAGCTTCTGCCAACCTAGCAGTTTGAAAGCATGTAAAAGTGTAAGTAAAAAAATAGGGACCACTTTGATGGTGAAGGTAACAGCCTTTGGCGTTTAGTCATGCCGGCCACATGACCACGGAGATGTCTTCGGACAGTGCTGGCTCTTCAGCTTTGAAATGGAGACGAACACCGCCCCCTAGAGTTGGGAATGACTAGCACATATGTACGAGAGGAATATTTACCTTTACTTAAAAGCAATGCATTTTCTAAGCTATACATTTAGAAATAAAGTCCCCCAAAGTGGATTTTGGGTTGAAATTTGAATGATAGACACACGGGTTTTTGGAGGACTGGCTATTCCATTGAGTTCAAAAGTTTATCATTTTAAAGCTTATTTTTATATAAGTATGATAGTGTCTGGGTATTAGTATGGATCTGTTTTTTCTTTCTCTAGAGGTAGTAATAAAGCTTGATTGATTGAAAACATTTTAATGCTATCGGGTTCACCTTATAAACTCTTATTGTCTGTTTGTAACAAGAAGCTGGTTGTCCCAAGAGGGAGGAGAAAATAATTCCTTAGAGCCCCCTGCTTTTTACTGATTGAAAATTTTACAGCAGGCCTTTTTTCAAATGAATTCGATAGACATGGGAAGGATCCTGTTTGGGAATTTTCTGAGGAAAATAGCTCCTCAAAATCCAAATAGTTTTTTTTTTGTTAAAGAAAGACCTGCACTGATTTGCATTTTAATATTCAGAAGTCTATTTTATCGAGCCTGGCTTTCTAGTCCAAACTTCAGTCTGATGAAGGAAAAAGATATTCCTGCTATATAGATATGAATGGTAGCATTCTTCCCTATCTCTGGAAGATGCTCAGATTTTTCTCTGCTCTTGAAGGACTATATGCAGTATGATGCTCAGAACTAAAAGTGCTTCCTCACAGCAATTTCATCCACCAGTGATCCATGTCAATTGTGTCTAATACCAGGCTGAGAAATCTCACTAGAAACTGTTTTCAATTCCTGTAGTGAAATGTACTATGTATAATATATTAATGTTGAGAGCCTTTTTTGGATTATAAAAGACATTGGCAACCAAATTAAAACAGCTCAGGTATGTTTGTTTCTTTTTTTAAAAAAAATGTATCTGCATAACTGTCCTATTGGTCATTGCATGTCGGTCTTTTTTTCATTTCTTCTGATGATTGACCTGAGTTCAAAAATGTGTTTTATATGACAAATATACAATGATTGGCTGTAAGTAATGTCGATCATTTTAATTGTTAATTAAGGAGTTAATTAACAATGAATCGGTAGAACAGCTTGCCTCCAGAAGTTGTGAATGCCCCAACGCTGGAAGTCTTTAAGAAGATGTTGGATAGCCATTTGTCTGAAATGGTATAGGGTTTCCTCCCTAGGCAAGGGGTTGGACTAGAAGACCTCCAAGGTCCCTTCCAACTCTGCTATTGTATTGAGTCATCTAGCCCAGAGTTCGTCAATCTTTTGGGCTTTTTGGACCTGCGGGGAGGGGGGAGGAAAGGAGGAACACGTCCCCACTGCTCATGCAAATGGAGAGCATGTGCGAGCACTCACCCACTGCTTGCATAAGTGAGGATGTGCACATATGCACACCAGTGGTGGGTTCTGGATCCTGTTGCAACCGGTGTGCTGCAATGGGGCCAGGCATCCACCATGTGCACGTGCACAGGATGCGCACAGTGTGCGCAGGCGTACTTACCATCTGTGATGATCCAGCTGCTCGGAGCATCATACCGTATGCTCCATGCGCATGCGCAAAAGCCCCGATCAGCTCAAATACAGGTAAGGAGGGCGGGCAGGTGAGCCCTCCAGAGCATCATACTGGGACGGTACCTGGTGCTCCCAGCAGTCACCGATTCACCTGTACTGGGGCGTACTGGTCGTATCCCACCATTGATGCACCACTCACCCTCCATTTCTGTGTCCTGGTTCTAAATGGGCCTCAGCCTGGGAGTTGGGGAACCTTGATTTAGATTGTCATGAAATGGCTGGATGAGCACTTCAGTAACCCTAGAGCAGCGGTTCTCAACCTGTGGGTAGTGACCCCTTTTGGGGTCGAACGACTGTTTCACAGGAGTCGCTGAGACCAGCGTAACTCTAAAGTTTAGACCCCACCTCGTGTTCCTTGAAATCCCCGCGGATGTTCTCCGGAATGGCTGCACAGAGCATCGCCGCAGCTCCACACCGTAAAAAACATAGGTGCGTGCACACACCCCATACAACTAGCCTCAGAGACTTCGTAATGGAGGGAAAGTGTTCCTGCGAGGGAGGAAGAGGCTTAGGTCCTGCTCCGGACTGTAATTGTGCGGGGCATGCATGCGGCTATGTTTTCCATGCTGCTACCAGGTACTTTTAACTATATCTAAATCCACAACCAGACCTGTCATCAAGAGCCAAGCTCAAGAGCCCGAATTGGCCCCATTCACACAATGAAAACCTGCTTGCTAAAAGTACCATAAACCATGCACAAAGGAAAAGGGGGAAAATGCAATGCAAGATAACAATTTTTAAAATGATACATGTGGAATTATTATTAGAAATAAAATGTAACAGAGAAAATGATATGTATGAAAATATAAAGTTGGGTTTCCTGAAATGTCACCCCGAGAACCCATCAGCGAAAGTAAATAAGCAAGGGCAACAATGGAAAGGAGGAAAGATGAGGAGGGAAAGGAAGAAAGGGTAACAAGCAGAGGAAGTAAAGGAGGGGAATCAAGAGTAGGAGAGAGAGTAAGAGGGAGGAGAAGAGAGGGGGATGGGAGGAAAGAGATGGGAAGAAGAAGGAAGGAGAGGAGGAAAGAAGAAGGCAGAGAAGGGAGGTAGAGGGGTGGCAAGAAAGTGACCCAAACTGTATTCTATATATTTGTAAGAAAATAATGATTAATGATTAATGATAATGATATAATTAATGATAATTATAAGAGTGTATATTTGTGAATGAACCTGAAAGAGAAAATTAAAAAAAAAAACTTTTAAAAAACTTAAAAATAAACAATGCATGACGTTTGCCCAATAAATTAAGGTTAAGCTTACCACCACCACCAAGGTTAAGAGCACTCCTGCAAACAACCCCAAACCAGGTTGAAGATCCATCCAGGCAGGGTAAGCAAGTTTGTGAATGCAGCTGGAGGCAACTTAGTTAAGGAGGCTGTGGGAATAAAGCCACTGTGCGTCTCTGTGTATGTGTGTGTATGATTGTATAGCAGCCGAGGTTGTCCAACCTCCAGGATGTGATTCTTTTCAGACCCAAAATTTATGAGCAGACAAAATGTTGGCGGCCTCTATAAAAGAGTTGTGGAGACTCTAGTCTAGAAAAAGTGCAAAGAAGAGCAACCAAGAGGATTAGGGGACTGGAAGCTCAAACATATGAAGAACAGTTGCAGGAACTGTTGGTTGAATGAAAAGAAGCACTTAAGGGTGATAGGATAGCAGTCTTCCAATATCAATATCTACATTACGATTCATAACAGTAGCAAAAGTACAGTTATAGAGTAGCAATGAAAAAAAAATTATGGTTGGGGTCACCACAACATGAGGAACTGTATTAAAGAGTCGAGGCATTAGGAAGGTTGAGAACCACTGCCCTAGAGGAATGTAAAAGGAATCTGGATAGAGCCAGTTTGATCTAGTGGTTAAGGCCTCAAGCTAGAAACCAGAACCATGAAAGACTTTGGATCAGTCACGCTCTCTCAGACCAGCTCCTCTCAAAGGGTTGTTTTTGTGTGGAAAATAAGGAGGAGGGAGGTGTTTTCTATATGTTTGCTACCTTGAGTTATTTGTAAAAAATAATAAAAGTTGGACTCAAATAAATAAACATGGAGTTTTCTTACGAATGAATAGCAATTCATTTTTGTCAGTCCTCATAGCCAATTGCAAAGGAAAGATGCAGGACAGATAACTTCAGGTTCCTTCGTTCATCTTCAAGAACTGTGTGTTATAGCAACCCTGTTAGCACATTCTAGATACAAATAGGCTCAGGAAGTGGCTGAGATGCTAATATGTGAGTTCCAGAACGCTGGTAACAGGTGTGTGGGTGGGTGGGAGGGAGGGATTTTGCCTTCCCTTGGCCTTATGCTCTGAATATTTTTTCCCTTCCAATTGATTACCTGGTGAATTATTATACCTTCTCAAACTACCTTAATTTCTGCTTTACAAAAAGCAAGGAGAAAGCTTCCTCCCCTCACTTTTTCTTCCAACCGTGATATGATTCTGTTCACTTCTTATCACCTTCCTCATCAGGAGGAAGACATCTCATAACTGGAGAAAAAGAGGCAATAAGACAAAACCTGAAAACTTCATACATCTTTTCTGCCTTGTTTGAGTTTTCAGCTTCACAGGAAGCCAGCAAAACTCCCACCCCAAATCTCAAAATTTTCCTGTCCTGGATGTTTCTTGCAAAGCAGCAATAAAGGAAATGGAGTGATTGGTGGGCAATGGTAGCAACTACTTCAGTTTGCTGAACTGGAGTCAATATCTGGAGAAAAGAAAACCTACTGTTGAATATACAAATATAGAGTCAGAGTCTCCACTCCGGTCCGCGATTCAAGCAGGAAAATACTTTGAACTGATTGGTCAATGGCTGACAGGCTCCTTTAAAAGGAGCGCACCAGCCAGCATTGTTTACTACATTGTTTACTATAAGCTGAATAAAGGTTACTTATTATTGTGTTGCCTCCATTCTTACCCACAAACTAATACATGTAATTATGTAATTTTAATGTTAGTAAAATTAATTGGAGAGGCAGGAGAAGGTTGTATGGGAAAGGGGATGCATTTTTTTTAAAAAAATTACCATTTAATTATAAATATTGATTTTAGTTCCAGAATGCTGTAAGCAAGTGCATGGGTTTCCTTGCAAAATTAGCCATTCTCATCTTGATAGTACTAAGGCTTTTGATATAGAGATGGCAAATTTTAAGATATGGAAAAGTAAGAATTCAGGACTATAGGAAGACATGCTAGATAGGAATGGACAAAGGATTCTAATCTTGGAACTGAAGACCAACAGCAGCAAAAACAACAATAAAAGTGAAAGCAAAAATTGGCACAATGATGTGAAATCCTCCAATGTGATAATAATGCTGATTGCACACAAATATAAACCTTGTTTGTGGATTGCACAAACTTCTACAGTGCGAAATTTTATAGGCTTCTACCTATATGAAACAGCAATTACAGGTTCAGGAGGTTGCTTAAAATATGCATCAATTGAAAAACATAGGATATTTTCCTGATGGTTTATTACATGGGAGCTATAGAATTGGACTCACAGAAGTAATAAACTACATTCAGGAAATGCTAGCATAAAATTAATGGCATGGCCAAGGCCTTTCTAAAGGGCTTTGATTACCATAGTATTGTTCTCAAAAAGCAACTGCTGAGACCTGCCACCTTTTTTTCAGCTGATTAACAATAACATACCTTGCTGCTTGCTTTTTTTTTTTTTTACTTCACATCCCAGTTCATTTCTAACTGAAACGAGACTCTGTTTTCAGCAGCTCCATGGAAACTCAAGATAGCATCCATAGGATTATATTTAAATGATTTAAACCTGGTTTTTTTTTTTTTTGCATTGTTTTGTGCTAAAGATATAGCTCTTTTGTTAAAGGAAACCTTTTCTCCCTTAATATCAGCTACATTCTTTTTTCTATTCTACTCTATTCTACTCCTAATATTATTACTACTGTTTTTTTCCTGAAATTAAGGCAGGATCTTATTTTCTTTTGACCCCCGAAATAAGTGTTTGGCCTTATTTTCAGGGTGGTCACCTCATGGCTGCTACTGTGTTGCAATATTTTCAGGGAGGGCTTATTTTCGGGAGAGGGCTTATTTTAGCGCATGCGCTCAAAAGCCCGATTGGGCTTATTATCCGGGGAAGTCTTATTTTCAGGGAACAGGGTTACCATTCTACTTTCTCCTCTCTTCTCTATTGTTACTAAATAGTAGTACTACTACTACTAGTAACAGCAGTAGAAGTACAGAATCTTAGTTCGATTACATAGAAATATTATTTTTTAAAAAAGCATGGGCTTTTGGAATTTATGTTGGTGCACAGAGTTGTATTTAGGCTTTGGTTAAGCATGAGAAAGAAAACAACAGCTCCACTCTAATGGAATAAACTTTTTTATATAATTATAGAAATTAAAAAGATGTATTTATTTAATTAATTTCCATAGCCTCCCATCACAATGAAATGACTTTGGGTGGTAAACAATTCTAAAATGATGGAAAACAGTACAAATTAAATATATAGGGCAGCCAAGAAGATTGTCACAATAATTGGCAGTCTAAACAAGAAATGGGGTGCCTAAAGTCATCAGGCTCAGGTGCATAGCCAGGTTTTAAAACTCTTATGATAGGATCATCCTAGAAATACTATTTAGAATGGAACTATACAGTTTGCTAGGTAAATTTTATTAACCTATCTTTTTTTTTAACCTATGGGCTGTTTTCATTATTAAACTTGTGAATGAAAATTGTGTGGAATTACAATTCTCAGCAATTATGTTTCTCCCACTTTCCTTCTTCCTGATATACACACAGTTTGAATATAAACCTTTAAATGTTTGATTTCCCCCAGGAGGCATTTCTCTAAAAACTTATAATTCATAGTCACTTGACTAATAAAAAATAACAACATTTAAACAGATTGTGAGTTAACATATATTAAACCAAATACAGTTTCAGGAATTGAAATAAATTATTTTATAAACAGAAACAGAAATATACATTGTGTTCCTCTCAAACAGCTGTTTTTAAGATGACCAAAGTATTTTATGAAATGATTTGTGGCAAACTATGTACTTTTCCCTTGTTTCCAGGATTTACAACCCTTTAAAAAATAAACCAGAACAATAAAGTATTATTCTATACAGGTATTTTATTTTGCTTTGTAATGATCAGCACAAATAGTAGAAGATGCAAGGTATTTTAGAAATTTTTTTTTTCATAATAATAAGAAATTCCATATTCAAAATGATCTCTTCAAGACTATTATTCTATACCATCTGGATTGTGAATGAGGACATATGCATGTTACTTTTTTCACATCAATATATGCATTTATTGCATTTGTGTGTGTGTGTGTGTGTGTGTGTGTGTGTGTTCATAAAGCAGCGGTTCTCAAATAGTGGGGCGCGCCCCCCTGGGGGGCGCGAGGCTCCGTAAAGGGGGGCGCGAAGGCTCCCTTTCCATCTGGGTGCAACGGCAGCGGCGTGGGCGAGGCATAATATATCCCGGCTTGAAGTGGCAGCGCTGGGGACTGCTCAGAGACTCATCAGAGCCGCGGGCTGGATCTGTGCAAGAAGCCTGCTCGGGCGGGGGTGGGAGGGAGGGAAGCATGGCTGTCCCAGGCTTCCCTCCCTCCCCCCCCCAGCCCAAGCAGACTTTTTGCACAGCTCCAGCCCGCGGCTCTGATGAGTCTCTGAGCAGTCCCCAGCGCTGCCACTTCAAGCCGGGATATATTCTGCCATGCCCTCGGCGGCGTCTTTATGCAGGTAGCTCGCCTCCCCGCCAGCAGCTCCACCGCCAACATTCCGTCTGGAAGCGGAAGCGCAACAGCCGCTGTTGGGGAAGGGACAAAGGGGCGGCGGTCGCCCGATCTTGCCACCCCCACCCCTTCGCCCCTGGTAACAGCGACTGTTGTGCTGCTGCTTCCAGCTGGGATGCTGGAGGAGCTGCTGGCAGGGAGGGAGGGAAGAAAGGGAGGAGGGAGTAAGGATAGACAAGCAAGAGGGAAAGAGGAAAGAAGGCAAGCAGGCAGGAAGGAGGCAGAAGGAAGGAGGGAAGAATGGAACTGGAAGGGAGGCAGGGAAGGAGGGAGGGAGAAAGGAAGGATAGGAGGATAGGGAAAGAGGAAAGAAGGCAGGCAGGCAGGGGGAAAGAGGAAGGAGGGAACTGGAAGGGAGGCAGGAAGGAAGGGAAGGAGGAAGGGAGGGTGGAAGGAAGGATAGACAAGCAAGAGAGAAAGAGGAAAGAAGGCAAGCAGGCAGGAAGGAGGCAGAAGGAAGGAGGGAAGAATGGAACTGGAAGGGAGGCAGGGAAGGAGGGAGGGAGAAAGGAAGGATAGGAGGATAGGGAAAGAGGAAAGAAGGCAGGCAGGCAGGGGGAAAGAGGAAGGAGGGAACTGGAAGGGAGGCAGGAAGGAAGGGAAGGAGGAAGGGAGGGTGGAAGGAAGGATAGACAAGTAAGAGGGAAAGAGGAAAGAAAGCATGTGACTACGGTGGGAGTCGAGGAAAGACCGGTGTGCTATGTTATGCAGAGGTGTACTTATAACAATTTTATAGACAAATTAGACTATTTACAGTCGCGCGGGGGGGGGGGCGAAATGTTTTCTTCTTCCTAGGGGGGGCATGACAGAAAATAATTGAGAAGCACTGTCATAAAGTATGTATGTATTTAAGTTTTATATTTTTAATGTAACTATAAGACACATCTCAAATAATTTAAACGATAAAAAGAAAATATACTCCTCTGTATTGTTCATGGATTTCTCCTAAGAAAATGATAATTACGAAAACAGAACTGTAGTATATATAAAATAACTACTGCATTTAAACACTTTTCTGAATTATACCACTAAAATAAAATGTTGTTATATATTGCAAAATCAAAAGAAGAATTCAGTATTGGCATTTAATTATTTGTGATTGTCTGAACTATTCAAAACTCATGATCCCCCCCTAAATGTTTCAATGAAATTTGCAATAAACTGAGACAATGGTCACAGAAAATTATAAAACATTCTGCAATATATTTTCCCCAAGAAATGTGTTTGAATGGTTTTATGAAAAATATTTGATAGGAACTACATTTAATAAAAATTCAGTGCAGTACCTGCTTTCCAAAACAATTAATCAAGAAAGGAAGCATACAACCATTTATCTTATTTGGCTACATATGCTTTTCTTCTAGCTTCTGAATATTTATTTGTCATGTGTTCTTTTTGATTATTTTTGCTAGGCTGAATAAAATTCACTTAATTTAAGATATATCAATATAGTTTATGTTTAACTTTCAGAGTTTTGCTTGATATTGATCCTAAATATATACCTGATATTGATCCTAAATATATACATGTTATTTGAAGCATGTCAAGAACTTAGTTTCTATCTGTTAAATGTTTTTGGAAATGTCCAAAGGATTACAACCAATTTCGTTGTATTTAAGTACAATGACAATAAAGATTATATTTATTATAAAGAGCATACATGCGGGTACCCTTAAAATTTTGTGCTGAAACATCATTGCCATAAATAGCCTAAGGAAGGTGACACTTCTAAGAATATCACAAAGCTTCCTGAAAACAATAGGACCATGCCCATTAATCTCAAGGATTTTTGCTAACATCTACTAATAGTGAAAAGGTAAGCTGTCCATCATACTGTATATGAAAAATGTTCAACTTCTACTAATCCACTGGAGTTTCTTTGAATGAAAAATGTTTAATGAAACTATAGTTTGGGGTGGGGTGGGGGGAAGCACAATGAGAACTTTAAATAGAGGAGTGTGTTAGATATTAACATATATCGCAGCAAGTCTCCACTCAGGTCCGCCGCTAGGGCGGGAACCAAGTATCATTCTGATTGGTCGAGAGGCGTACCCGATCCCTATAAAAGGGGAACCCTCAGACCACAGAGGAAGCTGGATCACTACTACTACTAATAAAGAGCTGTTAAGTCACTACGTGTCCGGAGTCTGTTCTCTCGTTCCCCCAATCTAACATTGGCGACGAGGATGGGATTGAGAGACAGATAGGACGAAGCTACCTCCAGAATCCCAGGATTCGATCCAGCCCAGGAATTCGGCAGAAATTCCAGCAGCCATCTCACGCTATCGCAGCGCGGGAAATTCAACGCAGAGAAGATGGCAATGCACACTCCTCCTGCTCCATTCGACCATTGGGAGTCCTACATGATCCGTTTCGAGTGTTTTCTCGAAGCGAACGAATACACGGGAATACCAGACTCCCGTAAGACGAACATTTTCCTCAGCTACTGTGGGCGAGAGGTTTTCAAGACGGCCAGAGACCTCTCTGAGCCGACACCGATACAAGCGGTATCATGGGCGGCGCTACAACAGACTTTGCAAACACACTACGCACCAAAACCTTCCCGCCATGTTTGCCGACAAGAGTTCAACACGAGGAACCAGAAGGCGGGAGAATCAATCAACCAATATGTTGCAGCACTACGGAAAGCAGCGACTCACTGCGAGTTCAGGGATCTGGACGAGCAAATCCTGGCAAGACTCGTTTGTGGGTTAAAGGACATTTCTCTACAAAAACGGCTGTTGGCAAATCCCAATTTAACCCTACAAATAGCACTAAATGAAGCAAGGGCGTCCGAGTCAGCAGATAGATCTTCCGAGACTATACAACACAGTTTCAGCGCGATCCAATCTGGATCCAGACACGCCAGAGTTCACTATGAGGACACCGATCCAGATTTCGAGGATCCCGAAGTAGAGGACAGTCACCTGATGAGGAGCAGTCACATGAGACCTGGGGGTAAACCCGGATTCCACTTGCCACCCTGCACAAGCTGCGGAGGGAACCACCCCCAGTCTACCTGTCGGTTCAGGAACGTTGTTTGCTCGCACTGCGACAAACGTGGGCACATCGCAAGAGTGTGCCGGAGCGAAGTCCCTGCCTCACAATGGCAGCCTCCCATGTACCGCCAACAGAAGCCCAACCCAGGGGCTTGACGAAAGCAAAAAGGGCTCCCAGAGAGAAACCCAAGAGAGTTCACCCAGAGAGATTATTCACAAAGAGCTGAAGGCGGATATTTCCAGAGAGATTACACACAAAGAGCTGAGCGAGCGTATTACCAGAACGCTGAGCGAGAGTATTCCTAGGTTACCGATGCTGAGATAGAGTTGACCCAGAGAGAGCAATTGCAAACCTATCTCACCATGATAGGTCAGGTCCGCACCAAGCGGCCTAAAAAGCTGAAAGTCACAGTCCTCCTGGAGGACTCTCCTTGCGAGCTGGAAGTTGACACAGGATCGTCCCTAACGATCATTTCATGGTCCGCCATGAAAAAGGCTATCCCTAGCCTCAAAAAGAGCCAACTACGCACACCAGACATCCTGCTACGAGACTACCAGGGTAACAGGGTTCCCATCGTGGGCCAAGGCACGTTCCGGATACAGTTCAAGGACATCGTAGCCCAGCTGCCAGTAACCGTCGCCAGCGCGCCATTACAGAACCTTCTAGGATTGGATTGGTTTGGAGCCCTGGGTTTGGAAGTCACCGGAATCAACGCCGTGGAGAACAGCAGCGCTGAACAGATTTTTAAGGAGTTCGAGGATGTGTTCAGCCCCGGTCTTGGTAAGTATGTGGGTAAACCTATCTCATTCAATCTAGACCCAAACGTGGCACCAATCCGACTTAAACCAAAAAGAGTGCCTTTTGCGCTCCGCCCCAAAATAGACAAAGAAATCGACAAACTAGTAGAGCAAGGGATCCTTGAACCGGTGGATCACGCGCGCTGGGAAACCCCAATCGTGACCCCAGTTAAACCAGACGGGTCAGTCCACATCTGCGTGGACTATAAATGCACAATTAATGTCGCGCTACAACAAAGCACATATCCTGTGCCAGTAGTCCAACACTTATTGCACTCGTTGGGGCCAGGAAAGATATTTGCAAAACTAGACATGGCACAAGCGTATCAGCAGCTGCCTGTGGATAGCGCCACGGCGGAGGCCCAAACTATAGTGACGCACAGAGGCGCATTCAAATGTAACCGGTTACAATTTGGTGTGAGTATTGCCCCCGGTCTGTTCCAGAGCGTCATGGAGCGGTTATTGCAAGGGATACCAGGAGTCGTCACATATTTTGATGACATTTTGGTGTCCGCTGCAAACGAGGAGCAACTATTAAAAAGAGTCAGAACTGTTTTGGCCAGAATCAGAGAGAAGGGTCTCCGCCTCAAAAAAGAGAAATGCCAAATTAACGTGCCTAGCGTAGAATCGATGGTCTGGGCATACACCCAACATCAAAGAAAATTAAGGCGATCCAGGATGCCCCCACACCACGAAATCAGACCGAGTTGCAGGCCTTCCTCAGACTACTTAACTTCTACAGCGTTTTTCTGAGACAGAAAGCAACCGTTGCTGAACCACTACATCGACTCCTCACCAAGAACGCAACATGGAGATGGGAACGTTCCGAGGCAGATGCTTTTGCCGCAGTCAAGCACCTGCTCACCACCGACTCGCTGCTAGTACAATACAGCAAGATGCTACCACTGGTATTGACCTGTGATGCATCACCATTCGGCGTCGGCGCAGTTCTCAGCCACCGCATGCCAAACGGGAACGAAGCACCCATCGCCTTCTATTCAAGGACTCTTTCATCGGCCGAGAGAAACTACAGCCAGATGGACAGAGAAGTGTTAGCCGCTGTGGCTGGAGTCAAACGTTTCCACGAGTACCTCTACGGCCGCGATTTCAAACTCATTACGGACTATAAACCGCTGTTGGGACTTTTGGCGGGAAACCGCCCCATACCAGTCTCACTCTCTCCACGCATGACCAGGTGGACTGTTTTCCTGGCTACGTATTCCTACAAACTGAAACATCGACCGGGCTCCACTCTAGGGCACGCAGACGCACTCAGCCGTTGCCCACTTCCAGAACTTTTGCCAGACCCCACTCCCGAGGTACCGGTTTTATTAATTGACTGTTTGGACTCAGGACCTGTTTCTTCCTGCGATGTTGCCAGATTCTCTTCTAGGGACAATGTAATAAAACAAGTTCAAACTTGGGTCTGGAGGGGGTGGCCAAAGGGAAACGTGGGGCCGGAATTTAAACTGTTTTGGGTGAAACGTGATGAGCTATCAGTGTTACAGGGTTGTTTGTTGTGGGGGGATCGAGTTGTTATTCCATATGCTTTGAGAAGAAATGTTTTAGAAGCGTTACATGTTGGGCATCCGGGAATCGTTAGAATGAAGGCGTTAGCAAGGAGTTACGTTTGGTGGCCGAATATGGACAAAGAAATAGAGGAATGGGTGGCCACTTGTGATCCGTGCAACCGCCACAGAATGGGAGAAGCCAAAGCACCCTGGTCGCGAATACACATTGATTTCGCAGGGCCAGTCCAGGGACAAACATTTCTTATAGTTGTGGATGCATACTCCAAATGGTTAGAAGTAGTCCTAATGACTTCAATCACGGCAGAGGCAGTCATTAAGGTACTACGGTGACTTTTAACCACTCATGGCCTGCCCGACCTCCTGGTTTCCGATAACGGGCCTCAGTTCACGGCCATGCAATTTGAAACATATTTAGCAAGTCAGGGAATTCAGCATGCCCTCGTCGCGCCATTCCATCCGGCATCAAACGGACAGGCGGAGAGAATGGTGCGATCTGCAAAAGAGGCCCTCGCTAGGATGGGTCCAGGTGATTGGCAAACACGCATCGATCATTACCTCCTAATTCAGCACATTACCCCCAGCGCAACGACGGGTAGGAGCCCCGCTGAATTACTCATGGGCCGCCGTCTACGGTCTCACCTGGACCGTCTTCACCCAAATTACTCTGCCACATCGCCCCCAGACTCTACAAGCAAAATTCGGAGTTTTAGCATAGGGGATTCGGTATACGCCCACAACTATGCAGGGGGAACATTGTGGATGCCGGCAACGGTAATTGGTATCACGGGTCCACGATCATATTTGCTGGAGCTAAAAGATGGAAGGAACTGGAAAAGGCACATAGATCAACTCCGGGGTCGCATTGCACACTCGGAACTGCGATCCGCAAACGAGGACTATTTGCCAGCACAAAGTCAGCAACCCGAGAGCCCAAACACAGAAGAGCAAAACACCTTGGAACCCAGGTTTGAACCAGCAGTCGTTGGTGAATCGGAACAGCGCCCGAACGGGGAAAGCCTTCAGACCCCCGACTGTGAAACAGGGAGAGCAGAACAAGCCGATTCCAAAACCACTCCAGTTCAACCCGAACTACGACGATCCACCCGTGTAAGACAAAAACCAACATACTTAAAAGACTTTGTTACTAACAGGAACACTCCATCTAAGAAGGGAGGGGTGTTAGATATTAACATATATCTCAGCAAGTCTCCACTCAGGTCCGCCGCTAGGGCGGGAACCAGGTATCATTCTGATTGGTCGAGAGGCGTACCCGATCCCTATAAAAGGGGAACCCTCAGACCACAGAGGAAGCTGGATCACTACTACTACTAATAAAGAGCTGTTAAGTCACTACGTGTCCGGAGTCTGTTCTCTCATTCCCCCAATCTAACAGAGTGCATAATGTAATATGACAGAGCAGAAGATATAATATACAGCAATTTGATTATTTATCATGTTATGCAATTAAGTGGAGCAAGTCTCACACACATTATGTTTGTATGAAAATTGATAAAATTGGGGTTTTCTGTGTTGCTTGAATTATTTTCATTCTTTTGGAATAAGTATGCCAAAAACATGTTCATTTTTTGGGGGAAGTAAATATATCAAATATTTTTATTTATTTATTTTATATATCACATTTCCCCACTGCCGATCTCACCTGGGTAACTCTGGGCAGTTTTCAATAAAAGCATACAAAGTTAGTAAGAATAGAGTTCAAACAGAGTTAAAAACAAATTAATTAAGAATTTAAAATGTTACAAGCATCCTCACAAATATTTTAATTCAGATCAAGATGGCAGCAAATGGATGGCAAAATCCTATCAGGTTAATGCAAAAAGATAAAAAGGAAAATGAACATCACTTGTGTATGTTCTTTAAGGCATTCCTACATTATCACTCATACCTATGAGATAATTCAGGCATTAAATTCACTGATATTTTAGTCTTAGATAAACTATTCTATGACAAAAACAAGCCCCTAAATTGTAGCTACCATGGTGAAGGAGGTTTTAACTTTCCTGAATTTCAGCTTCATCGTTTGGCATCTACTTCTCTCTTGAGACCACCAAGTCAAAAGAACACGGTGGGCTTAATTAAAGAATGAGCATATGTGACTTCTGACACGATGTCTGGGGTCGATTTTCAGGAATGCTTGCCTCTGCTTCCACGCTAAACACCTCAAGGCACATTTGGTTGATTTTCAGATGGAAGTATATATTTTAAACCTTTGTTTGTAATGAGAAATAGAAAAGCTGAGACAACCCCATTTGAAAGCTCCAAGCAAATATTTTTCTTTCTGTGTGTGTTGGTTTGTGTGTATGTGTGCAATCAGGGACAAGGATATTAATACTAGAACTAGCTTTTTGCCAATTTAATATTTAAATCATTACATCGAAGGGAAAATCAATTTCCCAGTTTGACCCAGATACATTAATAGCAACCTGATTTATGAACAGCCCTGGAAATATTTAAGATGATTCTATTTGAATATCATATATGCACTATTATATGTTTGTCTGAATTGCAGAACCACAATTGTATATAACACTGACAGCCATCCAATCCAGGGGTGGATTCTGGCAGGCACCACTGCCGGTTCACTTGTGTGTGTGCTGTGTGCATGCACTTGATGCGTGCTATGCATGCAAGCACAGTCCAATAAAAAATGTTCTGCTATGCGCAGAAGCAAAAAAACAAGAGGACAGCATGTATGGCGCCACCCGTAGAACTGGTTCGGGGGCATGGCAGGCCAGAGTCCCTACTGGTTCCAGAGACCCAGGCAGCCAAACCACTACCGGTTCAGCCGAACTGGTACAAATCGGTAGGAACCCACCACTAATCCAATCTGAAACTGATTCTCACTAACAACAAGAAACAACACAACATTGATGCTAAATTGGGAATCAAAGCCTGCAAAAAGTCTAGCTTACTCCCACATATACACCAACATCACAATTACAGACCCCAACAACCACACACAGGATTAATGGTGTCTTCATATATTCTTCCTGCAAATGTGATATGCTGTATATTCCACAGATTGCCAGCAATGCCTTTCAGGATTGTATGTTGGGCAAATAGGCTAAACTTTCTGCAAACTAAATAACGAATACCCCATTGACGTCAGAATTCAGAACAAATCAAAGTATAATGCACTCATTTTAATCTTCCAACACTTTAAATTACAGAGTTCAAGATTTTTTTTTTTACTTGTAAAGGCAATTTTACTTGCAAAATGTAATTTGGAAGGCCTTTGGGGTGGGGGGGAAGCTAAGTATTTTTAATTTTGGATAATGGGCATCAAAAGTATGTCTCTCTGTGTCTAGGTATGTCTATGTACCTATACAAACAAGCAATTATTTGGTCTAACAAAAATGATAACCTTGTCAAATATACTCCCCCCCCCCTCAAAAAAAGTTAATGATACTAGAGGAGAAACCAGCAACTAATGGGCTAGAGGACAGATTTGATCTGCTATTCAAACTAACCCAGATCATAATCCCCCAAAGCAATATATCAATCTAGTTTGGAAAGTGAGAGTGAGAGAGTGACATCTATTTGATTTTTCTTGACCGGGTGGGAGTGGCTTGCCAAACTCATGATCATTCCTCAATATTCCCAGATTCCATCTGTATAATAACCTAATACTGTTATGCATTAGTTAAATGATCAACGGGAGAATCTTCAGTATAAAGAAACCAACTTAAACAATAAATGTGGTAATATACAAATGAGAGAGAGGACTCTGATTCATGAATTAGGGAAGAAGTAGCAAAAAATAGAAGTGATACACTGAATCTTTTACCTTTTTTACATTTGAATAAAACACTTCATGTTTTTTCCAGCTAATATCAGTATCTTTCTGACACATCTTACTTTTGTGTTTGTTTGTTTGTTCATTCAATGTATTAATGGGGGTATAGGCATCTAAATATTTAGCATGAGGGTTCAGCACAAAGTAATGCCCCCACTGCCCCAACTGCAGTGATATCCTGAACAACCATTACAAAAGAGGTTGTAAAATCCAGCAAAACACACTTAACAATCACCTTGATTAGCACTGGAGATTTTGGTCTCATTTGTGGTTGTAAGTTGAGTGCTACCTGTAATCACTATAGGCATCCAATTCACAAATAATGCCAGCCCAACCTTTTCTGGCAGGCACAGTTCTGCAATGGTTTTCTTCCACCTGGTGGCGGGATGAGGAGAGATTGGACCGTAAATCCTCTGCTTTATGGAATGCCTCAAGTCTTTCCACTCTACGGGAAGTCACTGAATGTAGGCAGAGGGTGAAATAACATCAATCTGCTAATGATACCTAGTTGTACATCTCTACCCTCGGTTGAACAAGTTATGTTATAGAGGTGTTTATCTATTGCCTAGAGGTTGTGAAGGTTTATATGGGGTGTAAAGGAGGCTATGACTCAATGCTAATAAGGTCGAACAGCTTCCTGGTTCTGGATCTGTTCTTCTAGAGCAGGGGTGTCAAACTTGATTTCATTGAGGGTCCCATTAGGGTTGTGTTTGACCTTGGTGCGATGGAGTGGGTGTGGCCAGTGTGGGCATTGCCTGCTTGATGCCACTCATGTTGGGGGCACCTGTGGCAGCCCAAGTGCTCTGCCAGCGAAAACAGGCTCCCAAACTCAGTTTCAACTGTGATGGCCTCCTGCAACCCTCTGCCAGCCAGCAAAAATGGAGCTTGGGAGTGCTGCCCACAGCCTTTGTGAGTCCATTTTTAGTTATGATGGCTTCCTGCAACCCTCTGTCAGTGAAAACATAGCTCAAGAGAGCCACATGCAACCCTCCTGAGCTCTATTTTCATTGGCAGAGGCACTGCAGGCTGGTCCTTTGCTGTTTCCAGGGCAGCTCAACAGGCCAGATCTAACCATCCCATGGGCCAGATCCAGGCCCCGGCCTTGCGTTTGACACCCCTGCTATAGAGCAGAGGTGGGTTGATCCCAGTTCAGCCCGGATTGGGCGAGCCAGAAGTAGTGGTGGTGGTAGGCTCTGCCCACCCTCCCAGATGCTTCTGCGCATGCAGAAGCGGTGGTAAAAAACTGGTAGTAAAAAAATGAGCAACCCACCACTGCTGTAGAGGGTAAGAAAGATAACCTTGATGGAGATACTGTATGTTTTCTAGCCAAACAGTCTGAACCACTTTTTTAAAAATCCAGAACTACAAGGTAACATTTGGAAGCAATTCAGGCAGATGTATCCCTAAATCATTGACCTATAAGAAAGATAAGGAAATATACTACAATCAAACTTGTAACATTTTGCCATTAAAGGCAATTACCATGAAAATCATATGGAGTTGATTACCTGGCCTTGTCTACCTAATCAATTTAGGGAGGGAGAGATTATTTGCGGAGTCTGCTTTAGATAAGTCTGCAGGTAAGCATAATGTGTGAGATGTTTTATATTTTGTAACCTCTATTTATTATATATGTTCTAACTATATTTTTGTTGTTATTGGCTTATATTGGTCGCCACCCAAACTTTTTTGCTTTGGACAGACATAAATATTTTCCAAATGAATAAATATATGAGAGATTTGCAAAAAAACCAAAAGTTTGACATTATTTTATCCTAAGCAGGAAAATCGTAATTATTACACAACACGACCTTTCTGTCCCAAAACCATTAACCACTTTTATAACAACTATTATTTGCAGCTGAAATATCAACAAGCCAAAACCAGGTATTGAGTAATCTGTTTCTGGTCAAAACTACAAATGAATTTGAGGTTTATCATTTTTCTTGGTTTGCAAATGGTTTTCCATATTTATTCTATTCTTATTTTACATACCACATTATTCTTAAGAACTACTATGTACAAAGATATAAATTGTTTTTATAAGCTTACTGTTAAAAGGAATAAGCAAGACAATTATGTTAATGTGGAAATAATACAGGGGGAGGGTGATAGAAAGACACATACAATTAAAAACTTGAAGAAACACATTGGAAATGCAAAACGCTGAAAGCCTCAGATTACAATATATGATAATAAAGTAGCAAAAAACAATCATGAAATAAAAGCCATAATTTGTTACAACAGTGATTGTAGCATCCAGAGATAAAATCTTTTTTTTTTCATTTCTATTGAATGAAACAAATAATCTAAAAGACCTTTTAGTGGAGACAGGGAGCAGCAGCTGTTGCATTCTTCTTTTGATCTTCAGAAAAAAAGTGGAAATGTGACCAGATTGGGAAATGTAACTCATCAGAAATAACTCTGAACCATCCCTTGTTCACTTTCAATAGAAGTGAAGTGTACCCTAACTGAGAAAATAATGGTTAGAAAGCACATTCTCACAATTTCTCTGAGAAACTGCAATTCACAGTCACCAATGCAATTCTCTATTTGCTCTATTTCAAGGAGTAACAAGTGGACTTTTTAATGACAAAAATTAGATCTGGCCATCTCCTTCCTGACAGTGAATTGAGAAAAAAAATGCTATAAAACTGACCCTGGAAGCCAAGAACTTTATACCATAGGAACCATAGACTACAGCAGTGTTTATAAATTCTGATTTTCCTTCCTTCCTTCCTTCCTTCCTAATCTGTACAGTGTGACTATTTTAAGACAACCCATGAGCAAAATACAGTAAACAAATAGTGGTTTATCTACAAGGAATATAAACATACATGTACTAGGCAAAGCCAGGCAATCAATCATCAACTATAGCATGGAAGCACCCCCCCCCCCAGAGAGAGAGAGAGTGACCCTCACAGGGCCTCTCTTATATAGACAGCCTCTTAAAGAGATAACCCTACTGACTCATTGTCATTGAATCATCATTTCAGTTTACAGCTTTACAGCAGCTGGCCCACTATTAAATCATTACCCTGACTCCTTCCTCCCCCACCCTCTTTTTTTAGCCCTGGAAGGAAGCATCTCAGGGATGAATTTAACCAAAGACTATATCATCAGAAAATTCATCAGATCTTATTTTTGAGCATTCTATTTCATCTTCATGTTTTGAAGCTATGGGACTATTATAGGTACCCAGGAAAGTTAGATATAGGAAAGATGGTTGCTGAATCATATGAATTACCGCTAACAGGAACCAACATTAATATTAATTATTCAAGATCTTGTTTTGGTCAAAAAGACTCATCCACGTTAAAAAAGGCTGTTTGCAGAAATGCAGGAAACATTCATTTTCTTTAACTAAAACAAACTATTGCAAGTTTCATAACTGACATGGTGTAGAATGAAAAGGAGAAAAAAAGAAAGAAAAAAGTACTGTACAAATTTCACTCCTAATATACTGTAGGTTCTCTTTGGAATAGTGCACCTCAGGGTTTGGCTTATTGATTATATTTTAATTCAATTTTGCTTTTGCTTTATTGCAAACCACTCAGAACCCTTTTAAAGGGTTAGGATGCATATAAATTGCAAAGCAAAACAGAAAGGTTGCATGGTTACAATGTTAACATTCCAACCAAAACAAAATATAGAGGTTTTCAACCTTTAAAAGGCTTTTATTTTATGATATAAAATGATAGCGAGGACATGAAATGTAAAGGCATTGCTATTGTTCTTGAACTTTTCAAACTTCTCTCTTAAGAATATGTTCTTTTCAAAAAGATTATTCAGGAAGAAGTGAACAAAATTTAATGTCTCAAACCACAGATTATCTCATAATTCTCTACTATTATGAATATAAGATCCAAAAGAGAACATAAGTCTCTCTGCATCCACTGCCTTGATTTTTTCCCTCTCTTTCTCTTTCTCTCTTTTAGAAATCTTCAGGATTTGTATTGTTCAAAGAATTGATTTTTTGCACATAGGGACTAAGATTTGTTACTTTAAAAAGGGTTTTAACAGAGTCGGCATTTTCATTTGTCCCCATTCAGCTGTGCTTGCCAGATCTATTAATAATGAAACATATAAAAGTCTGATTTAATCCGATTGATATTATAGAAATATACATAAATGCTCCACTGGTATGATGATGGAATACTTTTGTTTTTTACCCTTTTCAAATCATGCTTGATACAATTCTCATGGGTTACGACAGGAACTATTAAAACTGCAAGTAACTATTTTGCATTGCAGTGGTCCAGAGATAAGCAGTACAATAATTTTTAATCACTATGGTTCTAGCATTAGTGTTATTTATTTTATTATAAAGTTCCATCAGTTTCATGGATAGTGTTTTTTTTAATCTTTTTTTTTTTTTTTTGCCCAAAGCAGTGAACATGCATAGAAAACAACCAAAATAAAAGCCAAACACACAGTTTGTGGGCTACCTACAAGCATACTAGTAAATTGAATACTGATATGCCTGGATCAAAAACATATCCCTTATTCTTTGTTTCCTAAAAAAAAGAAAGAAAGAAAAAAAGAAATGAAAAAGAAAGATATGGGAGGGAGGGAGAATCAGATATGCTCTCTTTATGTCTCTAGCGCTGTTTCTAAGCAACTGATTTATTTATTTTTGGTCTTTTATAAGATTTCTTCTTGGAGCTATGTATGCCTGAGGCATATCTACTACCACCAGAAAAAGGCCTTTAAGCTTTTGGGAAGCCTGGAACAAAAATCAATGCTCTCTTCAGTCATTAAAGGCTACTTGAGTGCTTAAGTTCCTTCAGGTTCCCTTCTACGCCAATTAGCCTGAAACCCCTCTTTGTCCCTTGAAAAGCATAAACAGGCTGTGCCTTGGAACAGTGGGAGGACAGGGAGAGAGAAAAAATCACCATCTAGTTTTGTGTAACACAGAGAACTTTATAAGCAGACCGCCAAGACAGAAAACCTATGGGAAAATTACAAAATGATAAGTCTTTGGTACTATAAGTGGAAAAGGGGTGGGTGGGAATTATATCTAAAAAGTTTCCAAAGTTTATTTTATTCTATCATGCTTTCATGTTTGAGCATCAAAAAAAAAAAAAAAAAAACGTGGTAGCTTAGGAGAGGTTGTTTGTTATCCTTCATTTCTTTCATTTGGGTTTAAGCCGCTCAAGTAATACAAGTGAGAATCTTGTTTCCAAAGCTGTACAAGCAAATAATTAGACTTGGGTCCAGTCACTAGCTAATCTTAGATTTTAAAAACACAATCTGAACAAATGGTATGGCTATGAATAATAGGGAATGTATCTTATTTCAGAACAATTATATTAAGACATGGATTGAAATTGAAAAGGACATGCTAAGATAAGAGACATCTGTCATTCAGAGAATGTCTGTGATTTAAAAAAAATGAATGCATTGCTTGGAATGATTTTTTTTTTAAAATGCAAACAATATTCATTGTCCCAGGCCACGAAGGGCTTTTAAATGTTAAAATAAGCAATTTGAATTGGACCCTGATGCTTGCTTGTGGAGCAGAGATATAACCTTCACCGTGATGGCACAGTGGTTAGAATGCAGTACTATAGGCTATTTCTGCTGACAGATGGCTGCTTGCAATTTGCCAGTTCAAATCTCACCAGGCTCAAGGTTGACTCAGCCTTCCATCCTTCCAAGGTCAGTAAAATGAGGATCCAGATTGCTGGGGGCAATATGCTGGCTCTGTAAACTGCTTAGAGAGGGCTGTAAAACACTGTAAAGCAATATATAAATCTAAGTGCTATTGCTATCCCAGAAGCAGATAAAACTATTCTTCCTGCTTCATTCTGCACTCACTGAGCCTTCCAAATACTCTTATGGGCAGCCCCAAGTACAGCAAATTACAGTAGTCCAATCTGGAGGTGACTAGGGCATAAGTAATTGTGAGCAGAGCCTGACTCTTTATTTAGAATATTCATAAAAGAACTATTGTTATGCAAATAACATATATCTTTCTTTGAGCGTTTGCTAATCAATATTTTATCCATTATCACTACAAGATGCTTGCATCCAAGTTGCAAAAGTGAGCATTCAGCACCCCGTTGGAAAACATAAAGCACTATGGGAAAAATATATTCCATATTCTCCTACATAGCAAGATATTACTTCGTAAAATGCATGCAATTGGAAAATTTAAAGTTGACCAAAAAACTATACAAACCTTCAACTCTTACATTTCAGCATATGTAAGCAGAGAGCATGGTGCTATTAATGAAACTTGATCCATAGGTGTCTCATGGAGAACAACTGAAAAAATTCCATACCCAGTACAATACATCCTGGAAGAACTTTTATATGAATACAATCCAAAGCCCTTAGCATCCCCAGTGTAATTTTCATAGTACTTTTATGAATTTTTGGTTTAACAATTCCCTGTTTTTATGTGGGAGCAGAAATTGAGACATTTATTCAGAGCACAGCTCTGCCTCTTACTCCACTATCATCATTTGAATGATTGCTTCCTTTCTAACTCTGGGGTATGACAAAAATAAGTGTGTTCCCATTGTGTAAAGGATACACAATGTCTCCTACTAGCAAAGAATTCGATAATGCCATATACTGTCCTTGTAGTGTGGAGGTGTGCGGAGACAGGGAAATCAGCTTCTTCTTTATTTCATCTGTGAGGAGACTGATCAATCTCACAAAAGATTAATATTATTATTTTAAATTTATTAGCTGTTCAAATCCAGTGGACTCTATTTTGGGCCTGAACTCTTAGCAGTAATCATCTGAATTATTGATTCCCTTCTTTTAGACATTATTTCCTTCTTATAACAGCTTTGGTAAGCATTAGTTTGTTTTCTTCTAGAATTCAAGGTATTGATTATGACCCCCTACAGCTCTACAAATCTTGGGCTTAGATGTTCTAAAGGTTATATGTTCTTTTTTTAAAAAAATGTCATTCCTCCTATTTTGGCAGTAGTGTGTGAGCGTGTGTGTTTTGCGGGAAGATGAGGGCCTTTCTGGTTCTGTTCATAAATTCTGAATCTACCTTTTACCAATTTCTGAAGGTTAACAAAATAACACATGTCACAAAGAAAATGACGCATGTGAAGATGATTCACATTAGCATGTGAAACAAAGTCACATCTTTTACAACACTGGGATGATTCTGATAAAGGAAAATATTTGTATCTCATGGTTGAAATGAGGGTCCTTGCTGCTCTCTGAGCTTGATCTCTCTGAGATCAGACAATCAATCAAGAAGCAAACAATATCCCAATCAAGAAATTGCTAATCAAACTATGAATGCATGTCCCATCCAACTACCTTTGAAGCAGTAGAACCTACAAGAACACTCCCATTAACACTGATAGAGCAAGCCACTAGAATATAAACTGAGAGCAAACTCCACCCCTTACTAGCACTGACGATGTTACCTAGTTTGGTAATGGAATGTCTGCATAAAAAACTGCTAACACCAGAGAGTACTAAGGCCCCCTCACTGGGATGATAGTTTGAAAAGTTGATCCTGTCTTCGTTCCAGTGGTGGGTTTCATACTTTTTTAGAACCTCTTTTTTTTTTTTTTTTTACAAAAATTTTTATTGGTTTTTCAACATTTATAGGGAAAAGGGTAAATGGACAGGTATACAAATTATGGCAGTTGCAGAGTGTGACAGGCGCCCCCCTCTCCATACTCATAGTATACATTTATATATAATGCATTGGTGTATAATTGATTACAATCAGCATATTAGTACTGTTACTAAATTCAATCAGATTAGACATTACAATATAAAATCCAGATATAATTCCATTATCACTTTCGGACAGTTTATAATAATAAGATTTTCTTATTTATTTTTGTGATCTGAGTCTTCTTGCTATTGCCCCATCTCCCTCCACTGGCAGAGCTCTGGCCCCTCCCGTGTCCTGCGTGTCCGCTGTAGTATCTCGTGTTTTTTCTAGGAGTGTTCTGTTTTTTTCCATAAAGGCCTGCGCCTCTATGGGTGAATTGATTCTAATTCTTGTCTCCTCCCAGAATATCAGCATACCTTCAGGCATCAACCATCTAAACCACACCCCTTTCTGGTATAATTTATTCGCTAATTGCGAATAATTCTTCCTTTTTTCTCTAATCTTCTTAGGGATCTGCTTCAGAATGGTTATCTCCATATCATGGTATGTCAATGCTTGCCCCCTTTGTACACCCAGAATTTCATCTCTTGTGCTTTTTCTAAGAAATTTAATGTGAACCTCCCTGGGTACATTGTGAGTTCTAGCATAAGCTGAGTTCACTCTATAAACCAGATCTATATCCCACCCCATCTGTTGTTTTTCCTTATGTGTGTAGTCAGCCAGGATGTTTATCATGATGTCCCTTATGTTTTCCCCATCTTCTTCTATAACATTTTGAAATCTAAGGTAATAGGACATTCTCTCAAATTCTATTTTCATCTGTTGGATGTCAAGATCTTTGTTCCCTTTCTGCACAGCTTCTACCCCCCTTCACCTCCTCCACCCCCCCTTCCACAAGATTCAGTCTTTGTGAGTTCTTATATATTTGGGCTTGATTTTCTTTAATTTCATCTTTCATTTCCCTTAGCTGTTTCTTGATTTCCTCCTGGCCCTGTAAAATTTGTTGAAGCATTTGTTGAAAGTCCATCTCTGTAGTCTTATGTTGCATCAGTTCTGTTATCTTTGACTGTGTGGCTGGACTGGATGTTGCAGATGTTGGAGCAGAAGTGGCAAAGCCAGGTTTTCCAGGAGGGGGTCTTTTGGATGCCATCCTTTATAACGTTAGAAGTTCAGTCCAAATATGAAGTAAACAGTTAGAAAAGAAGGGTAGTCAGGTGAATCCGGGAGCAGAAGAACCAGGCAGAAGAGAGTCTCTCCAATAAGTCTGGCAATAGATAGAAAATTTCCCCTAGAAGGTTTAAAAAATACCAATCCACAAGAGATTCCTCTGGGAGACACGGAGACAAAGACCGGAAGCCTGAATTTTAAAGGTGGAGTCAGGTTTCAGAGTTCATAAAGACAACGGAAGTGTGCCATCTTGCCCTGCCAGTTTTGGGCACAGAGGCATAACAAAGTTTTAAAAAGTTCCAAAAGTCCTCAAATCATTGTAATATGTAAGATTAAATTGAAAAGAAAATCATCTCAGCCTAAGTGAGGCTTCATTCGTTGGCTCTCCCCCCTCCTCCTTCCCCGGGGGCTGAGAGCAAAATTGTTTCTCGCCGCTTGTCCAAGGGGGGGGGGGAAACCCCTCCCTCCAGCCGCACCTCCAAAATGCTCCGAAAGTTATTTTAAAGTTTTAAAGGCTGAATAAATCTTCATGCAAAATAAGGGATGATAAGGAGAAGCAACCTCACCGCACCGCAGCTGCTTCCTTCAATTGTAGCATTCTCCAGTCGGCTTATAGCGAGGCGCGAGGCGTAGAAACGCGAAGCGCCCTCCGAGCTTGCTCCCCGGTGCCTTGGGCGCGCGAGAGACCTCCCGCCGGCCGCCGCCGCTGCAGGAGTCCTCCGCGATGCCGCCCCTCCGGCAGGACCCCTCTGCGGGGTGTCCTGTGCCCCCCAAGGAGTGGGGAAGCCTACCGGGGAGCCGGAGCGGGCAAAGAGTTGCCCGTCGCCACCGCCGCCGGAACCGGAACTCCTAGAACCTCTTCTGTAGGTGTTGCCTGCTTTGTGGGAGTGGCTTGCCGGCCATGTGACCAGGTAGGAGTGGCTTGCCAGCCATATGACCGGGTGGGAGTGGCTTGCCTGCCATGTGACTGGGTGGGCATGGCCAACTTGTAAAATGTGGTGAAACTCACTTAACAACACTATTGCTTAGAACCAAAATGTTGGCTAAGAAACTCTTGGCATTTGAAACATGCAAGTCTTAAAGCAGTCAAGTTACAAGACCCTTGCACCCCTAACCCTTTAGAAAAACCCCCCCCAGGAGTGCTCAAACTTGACAGCTTTAAGACATGTGGACTTCAACTCCCAGAATTCCTCTTCCAGTCATGTTGACTCAGGAACTCTGGCATTGAAGTGTGCAAGTCTTAAAGCTGTCAAGTTACAAGACCCTTGTGTAAAAGATTGAAGGATGGACGAGACGTGAGGCGTCTGAGGTAAGTTAGAACAGTGTTTATTCCAAACGGAGAGCGAGAACTAAGTACAAGCAGGAAAGAATCACTCCTCGCCCTGCTTGACAGCTATTTATACGGAGCTGTGAAACAGGTGCCCAATAGGAGTGCTTCTGGCAGCCCGTGCTCAGCCAGCCGCGCTTTAGCCAATCAGGCGCGGCTTGGCTGTTGCCGGCTGCCAGTCATAAGTTGAGGACCCGCGGCTGGTCATAAGTCGAGGACTTTAGGACCGGTCGCAGGTCGAGGACTTAGCACTTTGCACCCCTAACCCTTTAGGAAAAAAAACCCAGGAGTGCTCAAACCTGACAACTTTAAGACTTGTGGACTCCCAGAATTCCTCCTCCAGTCATATTGATTCAGGAACTCTGGCATTGAAGTGTGCAAGTCTTAAAGCTGTCAAGTTACAAGACCCTTGCACCCCTAACCCTTTAGAAAAAAAACCCCAGGGGCGTTCAAACTTGACAGCTTTAAGACTTGTGGACTTCAACTCCCAGAATTCCTCCTCTCGCTCTTCATCTTTTTTTTTTCAAACAAAATTTTTATTAGTTTTACAAAAAATAATGAGGAAAAGGGATGGTGGATAAGGTTACAAATTTTGACAGCTACATTATGCAGGAAATGGCCTTCCCCCCATTCTCATAACTTTCATTTATTAATACATCAAGTTGTTACTACTTAATAATATTTTTTCAGCATATTTTAACCTTTTATCTTAAAATGATTTCAATCATTTTATATCAAACAGATTTTCTAGTTCATTTTTGTGATCTAAGTTTTCTCGATGTTGCCTCTTCTCCCCCCACCAGCAAGGCTCCAGCACCTCCCGTGTCCTGTATGTCTCGTGTAGTGTCATCAGATTTATCCAGGAGGACTTTGGTTTTTTCCATGAAGGCCTCAGCCTCCATAGTTGTGTTAATTCTAACTCTAGTGTCCTCTCAAAATATTAGCATACCTTCTGGCATGAGCCATCTGAACCACACCCCTTTCTGGTATAATTTCTTTGCTAGAAGCGAATATTTTTTTCTTTTATCTCTAACCTTCTTTGGGATTTGTTTCAGGATGGCTATTTCTCTATCCTTGTATTTTAATACTTGCCCCCTTTGTGCACTCAGAATCTCATCTCTTGTAGTCTTTCTGAGAAATTTGATGTGGACCTCCCTTGGAACATTATGTGTTCTGGCATATGCTGAGTTTACTCTATAGACCAGGTCAATATCCCACCCCAACTGTTGTCTGTCTTTTTTGATGTATTCAGCCAATATTTTTGTCATAATGTCCCTCAAGTCTTCATCATCAGCCTCAATTACATTTTGAAATCTAAGGAAAAAAGACATCCTTTCAAATTCCATTTTTATCTGGTGGTTCTCAAGTTCTTGATTTCCTCTCTGGACCCCCCTCACCTCCCCCTTCATCTCAGCCGTCCCCTCCTCCAAAAGTTCCAGTCTCTGTGAATGTTGAGCCGTTCGGTTTTGGTTCTCTCTGAGCTGTTCATTCATTTCTTTCAGTTGATTTTTCAAGTCCTCCTGCCCCTTTAAGAGCTTTTGAAACATCTCTTGGGTTAGGTCCACCTCAAGGGGCTTAGGCTGGAGCAAAGATGTTAGTGTCTGTTGTCCACTGGGGCTGGACGCTGAAGATGTTGGGGCAGAGCCAGCAAAACCTGGTTTCCCCGGTGGTGGTTTTTTTGGTGGCATTGTGGTAAGAAGAGCTCAGAAATGTCAGTGTCAATACAGGGAAAAAGTGATTGTAAAAGTGGATAGCCGAGAGAGTTCACAAGGCAGGCAGTCCAGACAAATATAGACCTTTTCTAAAGTCTAAATCCAAGCAGTAAAGTCCATTGTTCCAAGTCCAGGATAAAATGTATCAAGAGATATCTCTGAGTGTCATGGAGACAAAGACAAAATGCCAGCAATTTCTGTGGGTGGAGTCAAATTTCAAAGTACATGAAGACCACGGAAGTGTGCCATCTTGCCTTGCCAGCTCTGGGATCAGAAGGCAACAAACCAAAAGTTTTCAAAATTTTCAAAAACTCAGATCATCACCTCATTTTCACAATTGCAGTAAAATAAATCTGCTGCTTGCTATGAGTGTGACTTCATTCCAGAGCTCACCCCCTCCTCCTCCTCTGGGGGCAGAGAGCAGTTTAGAGCTGCATATCCAAGGGGGGGAAATCCCCCTCCCTCCAGTCACACTTCCCAGGAATGGGTTGAATGTTTTTTTTTTTTAAAAGCTGTCAGTCCTTTTTTTCCCTTCAGTCGAGAAAAGGAACGGGGGGAAATTCCACCTCACCGCATTGCAGCTGCAGCCTTCAAATCGTCAATGTCGCCCAGCTGCCTCGGCGCAAAAGTGCAGGAGAGCGCCTCCCCTTTTGCCTCCTAGTGCCTAGGGCGATGCAGGGAGCCCCCCTGGCCACCGCCGACACAGGGGACCCCCCGCTAAGCCGCCCCCTCGGCAGGGGCCCCTACAAGGCTCCCTGTGCCCCCCCGATCAGGGGGGAGCCAACCAAGAGCACGCGGGGCGAGCAAAGCATGCCTGTCGCGATCCGCAGCCGGAACCGGAAGTCTCTCACTCTTCATCTTGATGATGTGCGGACGGGCAGGGGGAGGGAGTTGGAACCGGTTCTAAATGGCACTGTAGATTTGTGGAACCTCTTCTATAGAACCCACCCCTGCTACCTTCCCACAAATTAGTATCTACACCTACATTGTAAATGATCTCAGTGGAAGCACTGACCATGGATAGGCAGCATCAACAAGTGGAGACAAATTTCAAAGCACCTATATGAGAATACCAAGGACACAGCTGATTTAACTTTTCCAAAGAAATGTGCTTTGCTTAGATTAATACACTTTACAAAGTGCTTCTTTGGAATGCTTTGTGCAGCCTCAGAGTGCAGGTCATCAGCAAGATCGGAGAATAAAAGTTTGTGAATTAATCTGAGGCTTTGTTGAAATATCATTCAATTTGCTGTCTTTACATCTAATCCATTATTAATCTAGCAATTTAAAAGTTGTCCGTCATCCTATCACTGTGTTCATGATTATTGTTCTCTTTTTATGATGATTGCTTTTGCAAATTTCAAAAATAAACTTTTCTCACACAGTAATCTTTCTTTGATTAAAAATAAAAGATAAAAATCCATGAGATGTGGGATCAGCCTTAGCAAAACATAACATTCCAACGAGTGGAAAAAGCTGCTCAAATCATTACATATGCATCGATTAATCTGAAGTATCTTATTCATGAATACCTCTCAGGATTTCTGCAGCAAAAGTATAAAAATGTTTTTACAGTAATAAATAAAATCTATCCCATAGGACTATAATATACATTTCCTGCATTTATTTAACAGGACTGGTCCAAGTCTTTCAACCACTTTTTTTTTTTGCCAGCCTATAGAAGTTGTTGCTTTCTTACTTTCAGTCTGCTTCAAGACACCTTTTCTCTGAACTCCTGTTTATGTAGAATCTTGTTGCCAAGGCCATAGTTAGGGCTAGTCTCCATCTGCACTTAAATATAATATGAATGTGCCAAGGAATCATCTCCTTTTTTCTGTCTCACATGAGGTTGCCTTCATTTCATCCTTCAAAGGAACCAATATTACACCAGCTTCCTAAGTTAATTCAGAGGTTCCTTTTCGCTTATGCCTAGAGTTGCATGAATAAAGTTTTAGCTTTATTTCCTTGCAAAACTGTTGATGATGCTGTTATACCATAGCAAAGTTGCTCTTTCCATTTTTTAAAAAAAATATATGAAATTTAGAATAATTTAGAATATGGTTAAAATACTGTATTTTTCGGACTATAAGAGGCTCCGTACTATAAGGTACACCTAGCTTTTGGGGAGGAAAACAAGAAAAATGGCTTCCCAACAATTTGCCTCCTTGCAGCAAACAGCAAACACCCTGATCAGTTTCAGCACAGCCTGATTTAGAGTGAGCAGCTGATTGGCAATTGAATTAACCTCCTGAAATACCACCAATCATCTGTTCCAGGCTGCGAAGATCGCCATTGCCCATTGGCGCCAATGCTGCCTATCACCACTGCCATCAATATCTTCCTCCACATGCTCTATTGTCGGCCTCCGCACATCCTGGTATCGGCCTCTGCAAACCCCATTTTTGGCCCATTCCAGGCAGTGGGGATAGGCAGTGGCGGCAATCCCCACTGCCTGCAACGGGCCGAAAATGGGACACATGGGGGTGAAAAATGGGATGGCAGAGGCCAAAAATATGAATTTATAAGTGGAAACAGATTATATTGTGAAAGATAGATTCTATGGTTGTAAGAGTCTGTATAGAAGAAGTAAGAATGGAGGAGGAGGAGGAGGAGGAGGAGGAGGAGGAGGAGGATGGTAGACTTTTCAGGCAGGTGAAGGTGGTAATTCTGTGTAATCAACAGATGGTTAGGTCAGCAATGAACAGTAACACTGAGACAACAAATGGTTAGAATGGTTCAACATTCACTGCTGAACAAGGCATTAATCATACCTGTTGGAATCTGTTTATAACTGAGAAAAATGTGTGCAAGAATTAGTGCTAAATTTAGCAAAATATTTTGCTTTGTCAGAAATTGAACACTTCCCTATTGCTTTTTCTAAATTTTATTCAGTCTTGCGTTGACAGACACATACATTATAGTCACTCTTTGTAAATGCATTTAAAGAAATCACAGACCTTTCTTGAGACAATCTATTTTTTTAAAAAAAAAGTCACTGATTTCTCTAATTAGGTTTCCATTAGAATCCTAGTTAATAAATGAGAGGAACTGAAGAGAATGTGGAGAAATGTGCTGGAGAATAAGAAATAAATAAGCAAGAAATAAATCATAACAGATAGTTCATTAATTTCTGGCTCCTGTAATATACTAATTCCAGTGCCTTGGTATGCATAAAGAAAGGAAGTAAAGCTCAGGAGTTTTTCACGAATTCACTAGACATCTGGCAAAGGAAGAAACATTGCACTGCAACATCACATAGCAACCCTATGACTCATGGATTTCAACCTGATAGTGGGATGCAAATAGAAAAGGCCAGTTTGCATCATTATATGAGGCACCTTTCTTCATTTTTTTTCACCATTATGTATTGTGGAAGGGAATCTGAAGAAATCAGTTCTCAAGGGTTTTAAAAAAGTTTGGAGGTATAATTATTCACTGCTCTTTGCTTTCCAGTAAAATGAAGAGAAGTCAGTTGAATATCTCCTATGGGTTAACCCATTTCTCAGAAGTTTCATTTATGGGATTCATGGCAGTGGTGGGTTTTGGGGTGCTCCTGCCTCCTGCTGCCGCTACTACCGGTTCGGCTGAACCGAGAGCAACCCACCACTGATTCAAGGGTAACCAAAGCTTCTCCATAGGAGTTTCCATTGCTACGGGCTCTCTTCATCCATCCTTAAGACGTTTTAGGCAGTTATTAAAAACTGAACTTTTTCAAACATCTTTCAGTAACGTTACCTCATCTTTTCCTCTTCTTACTTTTTTTCTTTCTCCTCCTTTGGTTTCCTTTTTGTGCTTTTAAGTGTATTTTGTTTCAATCCTGTTGTTTTCACTCTGAGATACTGTGACTATGGGTACTGAGATTGAGGCAAGATACAAATAAAAAATGCTTCCAAAAACATGCCTCAAGATCAAGTGTACTCCTTCACTAAGAGCCATGAAGGCTTCCTAGCTTGAAAGTTCATGTAAGGAAAGAAAACCACTTTTCTAATTACCAAAAGGTGACAAATGTGGTTTCATTGAGGGCCGCATCAGGGTGGTGTTTGACCTTGGAGGGGGAGGGGTGTGGGCAGGGTGGGTGCGGCCAGCTCAATGCCATGCGTGTGGAGGCTGCCTGGGGTGGCCCAAGCACTCTGCCAGTGAAAAGCGGTTCCCGAGCTCCAGCATCCTGCAACCCTCTGCCAGTAAAACAGAGCTTCATGCAGCCTCCTGAGCTCCATTTTGGCTGGCAGAGGCACTGCGGGACAGTTCTTTGCTGTTTTCAGGGAGGCCCTGCAGCCCAGATCTAAGCATCCTGTGGGCTGGATCTGGCCCCCAGGCCTTGAGTTGGATAACCCTGACTTAAACCATCATAAATCATCCTCATCACTATTTTTTGTAATAGTAGCAGGGATTCCCTTCTTTAGAGTAGTTGCCACCAAAGGTCTTCAAAGTGAATGCATTAGGGCACTAAAATTGATTGCAAATAAACTGAAAGACAGAGAATGTGAGGTAAAAGATAAACTGTTAGTCTGAGGACACCCAAATTCAAATCTACCTTCAGCCTTGAAAGCTCAGTGGGCGACTTTGGGCAGTCATTCAATCTTAGACCAATCTAACTCACAAGACGATGCTTAGAGGGAAAATGGAGGAAACATTGGTATGTGTGCTTGAGGAGAGATGAGATACTCTAACTGATCATTAATATTAATAATTAGATATAAACTAGATAATTACAGATTAACAGAGTTGGAAGGAACCTTGTAGGTGATCTAGTCCAATTCCCCCATCCAAGCACATCCAAGCACACCGTTCACCATTTTTGACAGATGACAGTCTCTTCTTAAAAGTGTCTGGTGATGAAACGGCCACAACTTCTGAAGGCAAACTCTTCCATTGGTTGATTGCTCACATTGTCAGGAAATTTCTCCTTATTTCTAGGTTGAATCTCCCCATGTTCTAATTAATTAATGCATCTAATCTAATTAATCTAACTAATCAATAATTTTGCATCTCATTCTACCAGAAATCATCAAGTGTGCCTTAAATAAACTATTTCCAATCTACCTTTGTATATCATTTTTTAAAAGAAAAAACAAAATAAATATTAAAAATATTTAAAATTAATTTTAAGATGTTAATATCAATTTTATATCTCATTTGCATACATGTAGGGGTGTTATTTTCTCAGGGTTTGGGATTTAGAAGCATACTAAAAAAATCCCTCTCTTAATTTGGGAAAATGTGGTGCAAAAAGAAAGAGTGTCCCAATCTCTCAGAAGTTGCACAATGGGGTGGGGGGCAAAGGAAAGATGCAGATCAAAATGTAAAGAGGTTGTGTGAGTCCATCTACTGCTTTGAATCCCTTCAAGTCACTGGAGCTGGATGGATTACATACCAGGATCATAAAGGAACTGATGGGTGTGATGTCAGAATCATATTGACTGTAATCTCTGAGAATTTCTGGATTATAGGGGAAGTGCCAGAACATTGGAGAAAATCTAACATTTCTCCAATTTTAAAAGAGGAGGAAAAAGTGGACTCATAAAACTATAGATAGACCAATCTAGATAGGATTATTAAGCTTGAAAACACCAAGGGAAGAACAAAGTAATTACTAGAGGCAATACATGGATTTGTTAAAAATAGGTCATGACAAAAATTGTATATTTTTTTTATAAAATAACTAAATTAATAGAACAAGGGACTGCTGTGGATGTAGCACATTTAGGCTTTGATAAGACATTTGAGAAAGTTGACCTTGGCATCATTCTTGATAAAATAGAATGTTGTGGAATGGATGCATGCATTACCGGATGGCTTTGCAATTAACAACAATGCTCCATATATACTCCTTAGTTAAACTCTGTGTATATGAAAAGTAAATCAGTGGAGCATCTCAGGGTTTTATCCTAAACCAGCCACCTGGTCTTCCGGTTTCTGGCACACATGTGTGCTCAAAGTCCAATTGTCTGGTGTGCATGTGCCAGTCTGCCTTGTTTTTCGAGGTCCTTGTGCCTCCCTGCTTGCCCCCCTGGTCCCCATCGGGGTGGCGGGGCCTCCCCACTGACAAACTGGTTCCGCAGTCCTGAACAGGAAGAGAAAGTTGGGTTGTGAATGCTGCCTCCTTCCACTGGAAAGCCAGAGCCCCTTCCCAGGCTCCGAGGTAAGGCATTCCTGGGGCTTGGCTTGGGAGAGCATTAGGCAGGAGAGCTAGTGCAGCCCCCTCTCTTATCCCTTGGCAGTGTGTTCCCACTTCGTTGCTGGCTTGGCATACCCTTACCCCTCGGTGGCATCTCCATGCTGCACTCTCCTCTGGCCCTCCTGGGGCAGCTCTCCACCCTAACAGCGGCTCTTCTGGTGGCAGGAGCAGTGGGCAGGACAACTTGCCACCTAGCCAGCAAATGCTGCCCCATGCAACCAAGCTGGCTAGGCACCAGACCATGGATGCACATCGGTTGGAGCATACAAGAAGCCCACTCGGGCAGGAGGGAGGAAAGCCCCAGCCCACCCGTCCTGGCTGGCAGCTCTGCTCCCCTTTCTCTTTCAGGTTCTGGTGTGCCAGCCAGCTGATCTTCACACTCTCGGGAGTGTCAGTAAGATGATCTTCCAGTTTCCGGTGCATGCTTGCACACCGGCTACCTGATCTTCTGGTTTCTGGCATGCATATGCATGAAGACCAGATGGCCAATGTGCATGCATGTACCAGAAACTGGAAGATCATCTTCCCGGCATATGCATGGGCACCGGGCGGCTGCTCTTTCGGTTTCTGGAATTCCCGTGCACATGAAAACCAGCTGTCCAGCGCACCGGAACCTGGAAGAGCAACGGGCGCAGGTCACATGCCTGGAGATACGGCTCCGCTCGCCATTTCCAGCATGCATGCCATAGATTCACAATCATGGCAGTAGAGTCTCAGCATAGTGTCTGGAAAATCATATCTGCAGTTCTCACTTTGTTCAAATATACGTTATGCAGCATGTCTCACTGAACTAATCCAGGAATGATATCAGATTATTAATTCTATATTCCATCACATTAATGACAGACAGAAGACATTTGTTATGTTATTGCAGTGGTTAGAGGAGGTAGAATCGAAACTTGATTTTACTTTTTTCCAATTTCTTGGCCTCTACATATATCAGACATTTCACCTCTGTGTGACAGTGGACCTAATTGGAAACTAGCATTAATTCAGACAGCAGATACCCTATTTGCATTTCTATTGGAAATTGGCATGATGAAAATCCGAGAACAGTGCTTTAGTTTAACGCCTCTTTTTGCTGCTGATCTTGTTTCCTCACCTTAGTCTTTCATATTTTTTTAAAAATGGGCCATCTATCTACAGACAAAATATGGGCCTCACATTTTGCTTTTTTATTAAGTAAATAGGGCATGTCAAAAATGTAATCATGGATCTATAGAATACAAATAATCTCTATTGTATATTGTAAGACCAAAACACCCAAAATTTTATAAAAAGATCTCAAGATGAATTATCGTGTTCTTTTTAAAAAGGTTTTCTAAGTGGAGGCCACAGGTGAATTGGAGTCCTTGAATCATTAGAAAATATTACAATGGATTTTTAAGGAACATGTTATTATAATAAAAGCTTTTTAATATATGATTCTTCAAATCAAGTAGATTCCAAGCAATCACAACTGCCTTTGTCCTAGCTATGGCATACTGTGAGAAGGTGCAGTTGCAAAGAATCCTATGTTTCATATATATGGTCTTCTTTGTTATCAAGCCAATTGGTGTCTAATTCATTGATGTGAACATATATCCACAGATGTCTTATACATTTTTCTTAAACTTGCTAATCATTTCTTAAACGGAAACTAAAGGAATCAGATCTGATCCTTTATGTGTGGGTGTCCAGTGTACTGATACTACTGAGCAAAGTCTCTCAAAAATATACAATTCTCCCTGTTAACTAAACCAAGTGATTCAAATAATTTTGAATAGGAAAAAATTCTGTCCTGTTTATTTAAATATTGTGGCTTTATTGGATTTGCTAACTGGAATACAGTCCTACAGAGATCAAGGAATAGCATTAAAACCTGCTTAAATATCACCCCTTTTGTTTATCTAGAACCTATCTAGTCTAAGCTGCAAGGCAGAGATATTTCATTTTACCAAGGATTAACATTTAGGACTATGTGCAGAATTTATTTCTGGATTGCAAAGAACCCTGGAGCAAAAGATTGGGATATGCCAGTCTTCTACAATCACTAAACTATTTAATCCGCTTACCTGGATTTATAGTGAAGATCAAAATAAATAGGAATGATATATTTGTTTTTGGGTTTATTTTTAAATGCAACTATCTAGGAGATTTCTTACAAAGCAGCAAAATACCAGTGCTACCAAGCCTGTTATATCTTTGCTAAACTCACCTAATACAATGGTGTGCCAGACTGAGCTAAAAAGAGGAAATGTTATATGTACTGTACATTGAGGAAAATAAAGCTGAATCTGGACCTCTCTTTCTCTGTTCCATTGTCTCTCTGTTCATAAAAAGTGTGCTAATTAATGTGGATGCATTGGATAACATCTTGTGTAGGAGGAATAGCTGTGTTTATGGATAATCCATGTTTTTCATGGGCAATCCATATATTTTACTAAGACTGCTGCTCAACTATTTTTATACCTCTGAAAATAATGAGCTTCCATGAAAATATAGAGAATGTTATTGCAAAATATATTTTACGTACATAAGTGAGTAATGTTCCATTAGATGCTTAACAATGTGAATCTTTTGCACTTTCAACATGCGGGGGGACGATGATTGTATATTTAACATGCTTCTGTTTCCTCTAAATGCAGCTGTACCCCTCCCCTCGCTTAATTCTTAGTTTTGATTAATGTGTGGATCTGAAAGGAAACAGTCTTCATAGTTTTGGACCTAACACATATATTGAAGAATCATATGAAAAAGACACTGGTCAATCTTTGTTAAGCTTCATCAATGCCTATTATGCTATGAATAGTATATACACATTGCAGGCCCTTAATATGTCTTAAAGATTTTTGTATGGAACAGTTTAATTTCTCAAATCAATGTCCCCTGCATGGGTTACTTATGTGAAGGACCTCACAAGTAGAAACAAAAGCATACCTTCATCTTCTAAGGTCGCTCCCCAGCCTTGTCTCACTGAACAAAGGTCTGATCAGAGAGCTGGTCTTACCGATAGAGGTAAGGTTCTTCCTTGTAATCAGATAGATAGATAGATAGATAGATAGATAGATAGATAGATAGATAGATAGATAGATAGATAGATAGATAGATAGATAGATAGATAGATAGATAGATATAGATAGATAGATAGATAGATATATGATATAAATATTTATTTATATCTTATAATACAATATAAGATATAAATAAATAAGTGAGTGTGTGTGTGTCTGTGTGTGTGTTGCAACATAACTCTGGAACACCTCGAGCAATTTCAACCAAAATTGGTACACAGATGACTTACTCTCTTGAAAAAATACTGTGGAGGTGAGACACTCCTAAAACCACTCGGGTGTTTGTGTTCTGTTAAGATACAGCCTGTTGTGCTTTAAAATGGCTTCTGTTGTGAATGAAATCAGGTGATCATTTTACTTTATTCTATCATTCACTTAGGCAAAACTCACCAAGTTTTTATTCTCTATCTGAATAATTTAGTTTTAATTCATTAAATATGAGACAAACATTTAAGAATAACAATTATGATAAGATAAGCCTACAAGTGCTTCAATGACCCTCTAAAAGGATGCAAATGGCCAGCTGTCTGCAAGGAATATAAATCCTAGGCCTGGATGACTGAAAATCACTACAGAATTATCATAAGGTTATACATAAAACAATTACCTAATAAGGTTATACATACCACAATAGCATAAACAAATAAGAGTTGTCTCCATTTTTATATATTATGAAAATTTGACACCAAATGACTGAAGTCTACCAGGTTTACTAATTGCCAGATTACATTCAAGTAATAATCAGCAGGGCTCTGCTTTATCACAATTGTGTTTGTGATCACATTTGTATCACCAGCGTAACCATCAGTCACTTTGGCCAGATCTTGAACCATAAAAGCCAATGCATCTACTGGATCCAGTATGTAATTTCACATAGCTGAAAATGCAAAGGCATGCCTCCTTCCCCTTAGATGTATAGTCATATACATTTGTCCACTTTGAATTATTTTGGTTGAGTTATACTTAAAGCATGTTAAGTTTTGTGTTCTTATTATTTTTTGTACAGTCCACTTTTATTCCTCTGTAGGGATATTACTTCTGACCTTTATCAGCCCACTGTAGTTCTTTCACATACTATTAATTCAAGCATTGTTGAATGGAGATTCTGCATATAAAAGATAATTAAAACCGCTTGGTGTTCATAACGATTCTGAAGCTTTTGGGTTTCATTTTCAGAATACCTGAACAACTAGAGCAGCTGGCGGTTTCATTCAAGCCGTGAAGACACATAGAACTGACACAAAGAAGGCCCAGTCAAAGGCTGATAGGCTCCACTAATTGATTCAATTTATTCTAGGCCTTATCCAGGTAATTGAAGCCACCAGGAGACATTCAGTTGACTTTGAAAGTGACTGAATGCGATACTTTCTACTTACTCAAAGCAGTCCTTTTTAATAAAATAAATCTAATTATTTTAGGCTCCTGTAATTATTCATTACTTAAGAAATTGTGCCTGGTCCTTAATACAATAATAGAATAGGTACATCTGGCTACTATGCTTAATTTATTAATGCCCTAAAAGTTCACAGGAATAGTGAGATGAATGAAGAATTGGGGTCCAGGATAGGTATGGGATGGAAATGGCATTGGTCATGCCTTTTGAGGATCTCTGGCAGGAGTAGGATGGGGTAGTGCATCTGTGTTCTCCTCTGCTTGATCTCTTGGCGGCTTTCAACACCATCAACCATACCTATGAATACTCTTCTTCTTTTTTGTTCAAATTTTTATTGGTTTTTTTTAAAAAAAAATTCAAGGAAAGGGTTACAGGGTTATAAAAACATTTTGGCAGCTACATCGTGCGGGGGGGGAGAGAAGCCCCCCCCCCAGGTCTTGCAACTTCTACAAACAATGATAAGGAAAAATATCAACAATTACCTAAATATTAGCAGTTTTAAATTTAACACAAAAACATCAGTATGTTTCAACCATTTGTTTTGTATCACTTCCATGAAAGTACATTGTAGCAACAATTGCAATAGTGTTCCAAGTCACTTTTGTGATCTGAGTCTTCTAGCTGTTGCATCCTCTCTCCCATCCAAGGGCTGGGCCTCAGCCCCTCCCTCCTTTGTTTCTTGTGTAACATCTCCCATTTCACCTAAAAGAGCACTGTGTTTTTTAGCGAAAGCCTCTGCTTCCACTGGTGTGTGAATTCTGATTCTGGTGCCCTCCCAAAAAATCAACATGCCTTCTGGAAATATTAATGAATACTCTTACTGGACAAATAATTCAATTGCAACTGCAAGGATCACAATGACTCAAAGACCAGGTAAATGACCTAGAAATCAATTCTTTAACATTGCCAGTTTTAATGATCATCCCAAATGAGCAATGATCAGAAAAACTAATACATGCATTTAATTGATCCTGGGTTGCTCACCTTTGCTGAAAAATTCAAATGGAGCTTCTCTTCTGAGGAAACTTTTTTTAAAAAATGGTCAAGGTAGGAAGCAAAACTGTGCAAGTTCAGAAAATGCAAGCTTTGAACTGTCAGATACACCAATTTTGTTTCATCAGATTTCACTGCTTAATATTTTAGGGAGAAGTTTATGGAAAAAACTTCAAACCACTATTTTTTACAGTAAGCATGGAACTTATATTGAAATGCTCTTATATTGTATGGCAAAATTGGCTTTGGTAAGGCAAACAGATGAATATCAAGTTCCTTTAGATTTACAGGATACCTTATGGGGAACCAGTGAGACTAATACCTTGGAATAGAATGGCAATACATATGGACTCAATTGCCATAGTGGTAGGTAGAATCATTAACTCTTTTTCCTTAAATACTGAAACAAGATCTTTAGCCTGACCAGCAAAAGAGGAGGATAAAAGGATACCAAATATTTCTTCATCTAGCAGAGAAAGGCTACAAGATTATACCATCTAAACCAGGGGTGGCCTACTCACATCATCACGGCGGCTTCATGTGACATATCAGGACTCCCCCCCTTTGCTAAACTGTGTATGGACATGGCCGGTGCGTGACACATCTGGGGCCAGGAGTTTGATAGCCCTAATCTAAACTATAATATGGTAAGCAAAAAGTTCATTATTTACAGAGGTGGTATTCAGCCGGTTCTCTCTGGTTCGGGCAAACCGGTAGTGATGGCTGCAGGAGGTTCTGCCCACCCACCCCGACATAACGCACAAGCGCTGTGCATGTGCAGAATGTGTGCTCATATTTGCAAACTGGTAGGGAAGGGAAGTCAATCCCACCACTGATTATTTGGCATATGTTTTGAATAAAAGAACTTGAGAACTGACTCAAAAAAGGGGGAAAAAAAACCCACGACCTTATAGTAACCAGTCAGATCAGTCAACAATCAAGAGGTATGGGTGATGCTGGGCACGGCAGGATTTTGCTGATAATGCCAGCATTTGGAGAATTGACATCTGGCATACTTCCAAAGAAATACAGAACCAGTACCCTAAAGTTCTGAACAGAAAAGGATTTTGTTGAATAAAAACAAACCCTGATGGATGTCCCTATCTTAGGCCTGTCTTAACTATTCAAAGTCATTCCACTTGTGTGTGCATGACTGGGGTGTGGACACAAAGCTTTGAACGTAAGCCCTGACTGGTAAGGTATTATCAAACCCAACTGAATGTGCTCTATGAGGGTTGCCCGTTGCCTGAGAACAATAGTGACAACTCTTATGACAATTAAGAAAACTGGTGATGTGGTATTGGTATTTACGTGGAATCTGCTTATGCCCCATGAAGTTGAGGCCTTGTGACATAGAACCTGACACAAACGTTTACCAACCAGAGGCTTACTAAATATGAGACTACCTTCTTAGCAGCAGGGAAAAAAAAGACAAATCCACAGCTATACAGTAATACCTTAATCCTAGTCACTCTGTTGCCCTTACCTAATGAGGGAGAAAGATATGATTGTTTTAAAGTAATAATACTTACGAAAACTGTATAGATGTTCTAATTGATGTTATGTTGCTAGATGTAAGCCTAACATTTTTAGACATGAATTGTTCTGACCCAGCCTTAGCAGAAGCAAGAAACAGACTCCTTGTCACAAAAATAAACCCTCTTTATTTACCTCTTGTGAATTAATTGCATTCACCCACCAAAACGTCTAGGTGAGAGTCCTGCAAGGAGCTAACTGCAGCAACAGATGTTATCAGTTCCTTGCGATAATTGCAAGGCCGTGAGCTCCAGCCAAATGGCTGCAAATTAAGTTCTGGCAAGCAGTCTTTGATGCATAAAACACAATGAGCAAAATCTCCAGAAATCTGAGCTGTTGTCTCCTACGACAACCATTCCCCTTTCCTTCTATTTATTCCCCAGCCAGGGAGGGGTCAGTGTCAACGTGTGCTTTGCTTTCCGAGTCGACTCTTTGTCCTCCATTGTTCACCTCTCCTAACTGCTCTGTGCATATGTGCATCTGAAACAGGCCCCAGCTGTTCTTCCTCTTCACTCATATAAGCCACCAAAGGCAGCTGCCTCTCCAGTAGCTGGGAAATGTCGGATGGCCCTGGCTCTATCTCTGCATCTGATGCAGAGCATCCATCAGAGCCTTCTCTAGACTCCAGAACTGACCCAAGTTCCTCCCAACCTCCTCATCATTTGAGTCTGGTGGGCAACAACACAAATATAAAGGCTCAGAAAAGATCTATAGCAGGGCTGTCAAACTCCCAGCCTGCAGGCCGGATGCATCATGTGCTGGCCACGCCCACACCTGGTTTAGCAAAACAGAAAAAAAGTCCTGATATGTCATGTGACGCCACCGTGACAATGTGAGTTTGACACCTCTGATCTATAGGATACACTATCATCACCAAGGCAGAGGTGTTAAAGGCAGGACTTTTGCCTAAAAGCCTAAGTGCAACAAGCTGCCAAATGGATTGATCTGCTACGGGCTTCGGAATCATCAAACATTTAAGAGTTAATATTTCCACTCATTCTAAGAATGCCTTCAGAATCTGCTATGCAACAGGTGCTCTGTGGAAGCACAAGAGATTTGTTACCTCTGCAGGGAGAAAGCTTTCCAGTGTAGAGCCAATCTAAGAGAGCTTGAGGGCAATTATGCTTGCTCAGCAGGTGGAATGTCCCAAAAGGGAAATTAAACTTCTGTTAGGAAAATTGTATATGTAAATCCAATTAAAATGGCTTGAAGTACTGCTCGTTGCTTTGTTTAAGTTAAGAAACACGCTGCTAACTAATATTCATGTTTCACTCTATGCAATGTTTTTTGGCCATTCATCACTCTGATGAAAAAGTACTTGCTATGCTCTAATTTGTTGTTTGAACAATTGTGCCAATGAAACTATATAACAAGAGGAAAATGTGAAAAAAAAAGATTTTTAACATCAAATGTGATAAAGCGAAAAGCAGAGGTGGTATTCAGCAGGTTCTGAGCAGTTCTGGAGAACCGGTAGCAGAAATTTTTGAGTAGTTTGGAGAACCGGTAAATACCATTTCTAACTGGCCCTGCCTCCATTCACTCTCTGCCTCCTGAGTCCCAGCTGTTTGGGAGGGAATGGGGATTTTGCAGTAACCTTCCCCTGGAGTGAGGTGGGAATGGAGATTTTATAGTATCCTTCCCCTGTCATGCCCACCAAGCCACGCCCACAGAACTGGTAGTACAAAAAATTGAATCCCACCACTGGTGAAAAGGCAGTGTTTGTGAAGGCAAACATCTCTGTGCAAATATCTGAAAAGCCGAGGAAGGCCTGGGACAGATGAGAAGGGAATATTTTCTAAAAGGGAAAGGGAAAACACTGATAGATCAGCTCTTATGAAGTCCAGCAAGAATTGGAAAGGCAAGAAAATATTATGGTAGCTATAGAGGAGACCAAGCATCCTATGGACCTTATTGCCAAACTACTTTAATTTGAACTGGAATTTCTGAATTTGGTTTCAGAAACAGCTGGGAACATTCTACAACAAGAATACCTTAAGCTGCAGAGCACTGCCTTTAGAATGCAGAGCCCAAAATTGCATTCAGACTGATGCAGAATTTTCAGGTGTAAGTGCCTAAAGAATAAATGAAATGGGCTATTTAAGGCAAAGATGTTAATTCAGAAGTACAACAAGTATAAAAATATCGATATAATAAATCTGCCATGTGCACATAAGAAAGATTGAATCGGAAACCAAAGATACAGATAAAACAACGGTTCAATGTAAATGTACCCATTTACAAATGCATGCATATAAACATATCCAAAAGAATTTCCTTTCAATGTTTCTCTATTCAAGTGATAGTAAAGAAATGTCTACCCAAAATGCTGTTTGCTCAAAAATGGAATGCTATGATCTTTTACTCCGGAGATCCATTATAGCAGTATAATTGATACAAGAGCAGCTTTCTTTTACTTGATATGTAATACATCATACACTTTTTCAGAGTGAAGCAACAATACAAAAAGACAGGGAGGTATATAAGCCCTCCTATTTTCTTTAAAATGATAAACAGTGTAGTTTATCACCTGAATAGACTAAGAAGAGATATAAGAAGACAAGATTTCTGTGGGAGTGCAACTAATAAACAAACATCAGACAGTAAACTGTCAAAGGATTTCAGTCTTTCCATTAGAGTTTGGTACTTTATTTTTTTAATTAAAGGGGGGTGGGAGACAGTTTTTAAAAGTTATCATTAATCCCAGTTCAATCTATGCTGATTTTTCTAATGTTTCAATTAAAATTGCGTCCATGTAATCAATGTGGACAAATTATTTAATCAGTGATAATCTACCACAAATTATCTGCAATTCAGACCTGCATCATTTATAATTGATCTAATATAATGCAACCCAGCAACCTTCCCTGAACTTTACAATTCCCCAAAAGCCCACAAAAAGGGGTTTTAATGAATCTTTCATGCAAGCTTACCAAATCAGAACTTAACAAGAAAGTCATCTCTATGGCTCTGATGAAATGGATAAAAGAATATTTGTTTTCTTTATTTAATTGAGAATTCAAAAGGAATTCTTCTGACCTTTCCAGAAATGTTCTGACTTCCAGTTTGAAATAGATACTCTAAGTTTGAAATGGGCTCATTTCAAGTTTGATTTTTTTTCTAGAATAGTGAAAGCAACCAGTTATAAACTACAGGTAGTCCTTGACTTCCAACAGTTCATTTAGTGGCCGTCCAAAGTTACAATGGCACTGAAAAAAAGTGACTTATGACTATTTTTTACACTTACAAGTTACAACCATTGCAGCATCCCATCATCATGTGATCAAAATTCAGATGATTGGCAACTGACATGTATTGGCGATGTTTGCAGTGTTCTGGGTCATGTGATCACCTTTTGCGACCTTCTGATAAGAAAGTCAAAGGGCAAGCCAGATTCACTTTACAAACCTATTACTAATGTAACAATTGCAGTGAGTCACTTAACAACTGTGGCAAGAAAGGTCATAAAATGGGGCAAAATTGACTTAACTGTCTCACCCAGCAACATAAATTTTGAGCTCAACTGTGATTGTATCTATCTGTATTGTTTCAAGCTACAAATATGCTTATGAAGGAAGCATTTTCCAGTCCGAGCTTCACTTATGCAGAGACACCCTGTCACAAATAATGATATCACCTCCGAAAAGGTTGATAGACAACAACTGAGCATCACAACTTTGTGCTTTCCCAAATTGAAGAGAAAGGAAAACTTCCACAAATGTCATGATTAACCCATATAAACCTCTTTACAGCTGCTTTTTTCCTTGTATACTGTTACTTGGGAAAACAAAACAGTATTCTTATCTATTGAGATTATTTTAGTGGGCAAGAAAATTGCCATTTTATTTGGCGACTATATGATTCTACCCATGGGTGCATCTAGTTAGATGGTGGACTGTATTACCATAAGGACTATGCAGTTCCTTAGATTAAATCTCCAAGAGGTGTTTTGAACCACAGGAGAGTACGAATATAATAAATGTCATACAGCTGCAGCAATATTCTGGGGAAAGGCACTTCCTCTATGAGACATTGCCAACAGATGTTACATTAATACTCCAGGCTGCCAGGAGTCTCCAATAACAAGATATTCTCAGAGAGGGTAAGCAGGCGGCTGTCATTAATGACTAAGTGCAAAGCATATAAGGTAGGAAGTTCATTACTCAAAGGGAAACATGGGAAAAGTGAGGACTAATTTAGAGAAGATACTTGTCTGATTTAGACTTGTGACTTAGTGACTGCCATACACTTATAATGGCTGTCGTCCCAGAGTTACATTAAAATTTAGCCCTACGTGTGTTATTTCAAGTCATTTGGAAGCTTCAACTAAATTCACACCTGCCTTGAGAGGAAAGTTGATGAAGCTTGTTTTGGATTTGAATTGGGAGTCTTGCACAGCCTTAATTACTGGATTGTGCCTATGTACGATCAAATTCTCAGTAGCTTGTGGAAGGATGATGCAGATAATCAGGTTAGAAGTAGTTACACACACAATGTTTTTGATTATTACCGCCTGTTAAATATGAGTTATTGCAGCAAATGCTCTGCAATTATGGAATACAGATATATTTTTGAACTGTAACAAAACTAGCATCATATTGCTTTGGTGAACATTACACATACTCAGCTTCAGTCTTTTGAGGTGTGATGATATTAATACAACCTTTTGGGTGGTTTCCTTATCTGTTGTTTTAATTGAATGTTTCTAGGGTGGGGTGCAGGATTAAGGTAGAATATTTAATTAGGCATTGTGATGTTACCCTTATTTTGTAGTTTGGTATGGCCATAAATGGGTTTTGGATAGCAAGTTTGGAAAGGCCAGATAAAGGAAAACCAGATTTCATGAGAAAATTAGAAAAGAAATACAAATCGGGGTCTGGATGGGGGACAACAGACTTAAACTCAACCCCTCCAAGACCGAGTGGCTGTGGTTACCGGCGCCTCGGTTCAGCCAGCTGACTCCATCGCTGGCCATAGGGGGCGAACAATTGTCCCCTGTGGAGCGGGCGCGCAATTTGGGCGTCCTCCTTGATGCCCGGCTGTCAATGGAGGACCATGTGGCAGCCGTGGCAAGGGGGGCGTTCCACCAGGTTCGCCTGGTGCGCCAATTGCGCCCCCTACTGGACCGGAGTGCCCTGCGCACGGTCACTCATGCGCTGGTGACGTCTCGCCTGGACTACTGCAATGCTCTCTACATGGGGCTTCCCTTGGGACGCGTCCGGAGACTGCAGCTAGTTCAGAACGCAGCCGCGCGGGTTATTATGGGAAGTACACGTTACTCCCACGTAACACCTCTCCTGCGCGAGCTGCACTGGCTACCTGTGGCCTTTCGGGTGCGTTTCAAGGTATTGATCACCATCTTTAAAGCGCTCCATGGCAGTGGACCTAGTTACCTGCAGGATCGCATCCTACCACACACGTCCCTGCGACCTATCCGCTCACACAGAGAGGGGCTCCTCCTGGTGCCGTCTGCTAGTCAATGCCAGCGGGCGACACCTAGGAGTAGATCCTTCTCTGTGATGGGCCCAACCCTCTGGAATGACCTCCCCCCTGACATTCGAACTACCACCGACCTCCGTTCCTTCCGGCAAAAGTTAAAGACTCACCTATTTCAATCAGCTGGCCTGGCACTTTCTTAGTTCTACCTCCCGGGGATTTATTCATTTTAATTGGGTTTGGGGTTTTAAAAAGTTTTTAATACACTATATACTATATTTAATATTTATTATTCTATGTACAGTCTTGCAACCTCCTCCACCTACGTATTTAATTATTTAACTGTTTTGTGTGTATTTTATAACGTATTTTAGTGACTGTACACCGCCCCGAGTCCCTTTCGGGAGAGGGGGCGGTCTATAAATATGAATAATAAATAAATAAATAAAATAAATTGTGTGGATATATGTTCCTTTCAAGAAACATCACAAAAAAGAGAAAGCCTCTCAACTTACAAACATTTGTTTAGTAACCGTTTGAAATTACAACAGCACTGGAAAAAGCAATTTATGACTATTTTTCATACTTATGACCATTGCAGCATCCCATGGTCACATGATCAAAATTTGCTTGGCAACGATTCATATTTTATGACCATTGCAGTGTCCTGGGGGGGGGGGTTGTGATTACCTTTTGCCACCTTCTGACAAGCAAAGTCAATGAGGAAGCCAGATTCACTTAACAATGCTGTTTCTAGCTTAACAATTGCAGTGATTCAGTTAACAGCAGTGGCAAGAAAGGTATAAAATGGGCAACACTCACTTAACAACTGTCTCACTTACCAATTGTGGTTGTAAGTCAAGCACTACTTGAGCAAAAATTCCTATTGCTACTGTAAGGGTAGCTGGCAATTTAAAGGTTATTGACAGTTTGGGGGAAACAATTATGCAATCTTGAGCTGTGTTTAAGGAAAAGTTTAATATAACCAAATTTGAGTTTTGTTAGCATACCTCCTATCTTAAGAATCTAGTTTTAATTTTTAAAAACTACAATAGCCTGAATTGTTCCTGCCATAGGAAGTTATCTAATAACAACACTTTTGCTCTGGACCTGTTCTCTGAACTTTTTCCCATATTAGATATACAAAACATGAATGCTGCACATCAGTGGTGGATTCCGGATCCCGTTCCAACCGGTACGGTTGGAACGGCCCTGGCGTCACCCACATGCACGTGCACGATGTGCGCATGCATCCTACCTGTCAGAGAGGCTTCCACAAGCCTCCATGATGCTCCAGCTGCTCAGTGGAGTGTCGCATAGGCGCTGTATGCACTATGCACATGCGCGGAAGCACAGAAGCCTTAAAAGACAGATAAGGAGCTCAGACGGGCTGGTGGGCCCTCTGGAGCACTGTACCGGAATGGTATCTGGTGCTCCGGGCTGGCTCTGGTACTTCCGTACTGGAGCGTACTACCTTCAACCCATCACTGCTGCACATCCAATTTTGTGGCAGCCAGAAATTGGGAAAAAACAACAACACCAAGAGGTTGTGAAATTGTGGACAGCAAATACCTCTTCATTCTAACCAATTTTCTCAGGCTCTTGTTATTCCTTTTAAGCTAGGATTTGACTGACAATCTGATGCTTTCATAAATTAATTTGCTTTCCAGGAGCAAAACAAATAACTTTGATAGGTAATATGTATCCATCAAAAAAGAGGCATTGGAAATATGACCACCATCTTGGCCAGCTTTACAAACAGGATCGTTGTGTCTATATAATTTCTATTGTAAGTTTACATAAATGGATTGTGGATGTTTTAATTATGTATTTTAATTGTTTGTTGTGTGTTTTTCACCTTGGAAACCACTGAGAATCCTTTGGGATTGCAGAAACCTATGAATGTAACAGATAAATAAATAATTTAAAATCTTTCAGCTTAATATCTTATACCATTGCTTTAAGGTAAATTTAAACTTTGTGGTAATTGTTTTATGGTATGGTAATTGTTTTGTGGTATGGTTTTATGGTTTTCATAAAGAAGCATGGGAAATTTACTAGGAAGAAGGTTTTGTACAGTCTGCACCAAATGCTCTCTTCCTTTCAGCACCAGGTAAATATGTAGCTTTTTTATCTCACATCTGAGATTTGCAAGTTTATCTTGGCTATGCTTTTTCTCCCTTAGGTAGCTCTTGCTTAGTGTTGCTTATTTATTATTAAATTTTGTGTGCACCTCTCTCTCTCTCTCTCTCTCTCTCTCTCAGAAAGAGAGAAAGAAAGAAAGAGAGAAAATACTAATCTTTAAGATCACCAATTATTTTTCAATTACTGTTTAGCTTCCATTCTTCCAGAATGGAAGAAAAATGGGAGCAGGACCAATATTTCAGTCACTTATATGGTGTAATTTTATGGGTACCTTGATGGCAATTTTAATAATTAATTCATAAAGCTAGCAAATAAAATGTCTTTGCCATCCTTTATAGATGACCTTAATACAATATGGCTATTGCGGTTTTATAGTTTGGACAAGCCAGCAAAACTAAATTTGGAATTAACCTAACAATTAATTGCATTACTATCTGCAGCAGGGGCACTATCAAACGTGCTAAGAGTACAAAATACTCAGGCAATTCAGAAAAAGAAATATTCCTTCTTTCTAACCATATTGGCTACTTGATTCATTTGCATTTCTATTTATTTAGGAATAACGTGATTCTTTGGGTTGCCTTTCAGGATCATGCATGGTATTACTCTGAAAGACCTTAGAAAAGGCATAGTTTTATATTTCCATATAGGAAACTGAATTTCAAGCATTGTTGGAAGGAGAAAATTTATCATAGTGTGCACAGATCGATCATGTGTATCAACCCAGGAACAAGTATATCCAACAGTGGTTTGTATCAAATAGTGGTTTTTTATCTACAATAGGAATATAGGAATACTATACATACACATGCTACAAGCAGTATCTCAACAAACAGCAATTACAGCAGAAAATCAATGAACCAATGAACAGTCTAGCAGGGCCTTCTTTCATTACACAGGCTCTTAAAAGGATAACAGCCAAAGACCCTGGTGACTCATTCCCCTCATTGCAGCAACTGGTCAGCTCTTAAATTAACACGTTGACAGAATTGATCTTCAGTGACAATACATCTAAAGTAGTTTGAAGCTTTTTTGTAACTTCAATGTAGACTTATAAATCAGCTGCAGACCACCACCTCTTTTTTAAGTAGAAAAGAGGTTAGGATAACTCAAACGGTACACAAGGGATTTTGGCTGTTTGTTGCAGGATGAAGCAACTTAATTTTCTTTTTCTGACTGTAATTAAGTATAACAGCACCATGGAAACCATTGTAATAACAATACTTTATATAAATTCTTGCGAAATTTCTGGAAAAATGAATATTAATCAGGTTGTTCAAAGTATTATCTCATTCCATTTTTTTGCAAATTATGAGATTAGTAAAAATTATTTACAATTAGTTTTAGTTGTGGTAATCAAAAACCAAACATTTTAAAAGAGATACTCATGAATTCAGGACAATAATTATAAATCTTGAAAGAGGCTCTATCTATAATATAAGGGCCCTGGTGAAACAGTGGTTAGAATGCAGTATTGCAGGCTAACTCTGCCCACAGATACAAGTTCAATCCTGACTGGCTCAAAGTTGAGTCAGCCTTCCATCCTTCCAAGGTCAGCAAAATTGTTGGGGGCAATGGGCTGACTTGTGACTGCCCAGAGAGTACTGCAAAACACTATGGAGTTGTATATAAGTCTAAGTGCTATTGCTAAGTGCTCCTAAAGTAGGAAAATGTGTGTATATGTGTAATCAACCTAGAAAATAAGGAGAAATTTCTTGAGAGTGAGAACAATTAATTAATAAACAGCTTGCCTTCAGAAACTCTATCACTGGAGGTTCTTAAGAAGAAATTTGACAAACATTTATCTGGAATGGTACAGGAGATTGAGCTAGAAGACCTCCAGGTCTCTTCCAACTCAATTTTTCTGTTTGTTCTGTCTCTCTCTCTATATATGGGCTGCATGTGTTTGTGCTTTTTTGTGTGTATCTCTGCATATACACAGACACACAGAGACTTATCTGATGCACGATTAGGTTAACAGAAACATACAGAAAATGAGTTTTCTCCAACTTTACTCCTTCTGCAGCTTCCAGAATCACCCGTTCTGTTGCTCCATAAAGTCTCCCAACCTCTTGAGAAAATATTTTCTATGGATCCAGTGGTAAAATATCAAACTTTTCTTGTGAAAGGGGGTGGGGAGGGAGTGGGGAAATTGTATTAAACTAATCGACTTTCATATAAAGGAAAAAAAAAACATTCTATGCAAGCTGCCTGGTTGGCTTGCAGCCATATCCAGTCAATCTTGGCATATCTCAAGAAACTAAGAAGGATGAGACCTGATCCTAGGGTCTCATTGAATGGCAGGCCATTGCTGTGCTGGTTGGGGAATTCATGAAGTCCATGAATCTTAAAGTTGCTGAGTTCGAGAAACACTAGTCGAGACTCTGAGGTTGAAAAAACATCCTGGAAAAAGGCAATAGTGAATAACTTTCGTACTGTTACCAACAACAATATATATCCATGAAAAGGCCAGGACTGAACCTTACCTAATCCATACATATTGTGTTTAAATGTTGTAATGATTAGGATACAACAAGGAGCTGTAAAAATACATTTTAATGGACTAATGGAATGTGAATTGCTGATATACCATGTGATTCAGAATGTGTTGGGTGGAAAGCCAATTTGAAGGAACACAAAGTAGGCTATTGTCATTTAATGCATCGGCATACGTTAACTTATCCTTTAAGTTTGCAGAGCAGTTGTATACAGTGATTTATTTATGTCTGATTATATAAAGGACTGATAAGTTATGAATGTCATTTTTTTTTTGTATTAGGGCTAGTTCCTTTGTAACTCATAAAAGTACACACAAAAGGCCTCTGTCCAGATATTGAAAGCAAATGATCTTTTTCAGGTTCATCACCACCCCACCCCTCCATGTTCTTTAAGCTGTTTCTGGCTGTCACTTCTTATTTGTGCACTTTCTTTTGAGGTCACTTTCTCAGCCAGCCATGGGGAAAAGGTGGAGTAACTTTAATTATTTGAAAAGAATGTTTTGTATGTACTTGGTAGGTTCTCTTTCAAAGAATTTGTGCAGCCACCATATGTAGTAGAAGCCATGTGAAATGATTTATTAGGTCTATGTAAAAAAAAAATACAACCTATTCTATGCAGATAAATTCAGCTGAAATTTATGTTCAGTGGAGCTTTTCCCCCAAATAAATGTGCATAAATTGCACCCACTGGCAACTAAATTAAAAGATGAAGGCTACAATATTATGTACACTTTACTGGAAGGAAATTATACTAAAAGCAACTTCCCTGGTAGTGGGAGGATATGCAATTATTATTCTGACTTTCTTGTGCATATAACATAATCACGGTAAAATAATCTAAATCATAATGTGAGAGATTGACCTGCTTCTTATGTTCAGACTTGATTCTTTCTGAATCACTGAACAAATAGTTCTCATTTAGCGACCAAAATTAGTACTGGTAACTTGGTTGTTAAGGTGCAGCAGCTGCTAAATGAAACACCATACTTTTACAATTTCACTTTTCCTTGGCCTTACAGACCACAAAGGATGTAAATGTGAAAATTGATTTCAGAGTTACTTTCTCATCTCTTAGGGACCAGTTGTGGTCTGCCGGCGGTCTGCAGAGTTAGCTTCAGAATTGGACAGCGAGGAGGTTGGGGAGGAACATGGGCCACTCCTAGAGTCTGGGAAGGCTCAGACGAGGGCTCTGCATCAGAGGCAGAGAGGGAGCCACGGCCATCTGGGGGTTATGTGCTGCCTCCAGAGTAGGACATCAGCGAGGCAGAGGGATAGGCTCACCCTGATCCCAGTGCGGGCATGCACAGAGCTGCCAGAAGGCAAGAACAGTTAATACAGAAAGGACAACTTGGGAGTAAGTCTTGGAGGTGATTGGGCCCTCCCATAGGACATGAAGGAGGAGCAAAGGCACGTGAGCCTTTGCAGGAAGCAACTTGGTTCATGCTGGTCAACTTACCTTCTGAAGCTCCATTTTGACTTTTTGCTTTGTGTGGCCTTACCAAGCTAATTGCCAATTAAGTCTTTGGCAGCATTTCAAAGAAGACAAAGGTGGGTGCTTATCAGCCTTATCCCGAAAGACTTTGGCAGCCTACTGTAGGACTCTTTACAATCATTTGTGATTTATTATGGGCTGTGAATGAACATAATTCAGAGCCTCTAAAATAAAAAGAGGGGACTAAGCATGTGCTTTTATTGTATCATAAACCCTAGGTCAGAACAGAACCCATGAATGCTTGCTAAATGTGGCAGTCACTAAACGAGGACTACCGGTAAGTCTGTTCTGGTATCATTGTAAATGAAGTGTCAGATTATAAAAGTTATTATAAAAGTTAACTTTAAAAATTGAGCAGTGCTTAGCCCTTGGTTTGTATGCATCATTACTGTTCAACTGTTATCACAATTTTTTTAGTGCACTGGGCAAAACATTTCACTTGGCCGATTCGTGCCACTAGGAGGTCTGTATCTATTGTCTGCTCAGTTCTTTTCTCTTCAGTGTCTTAAGGATACGACTTTAGCTACCCATATGACATAGAATAGAATCTGTATCTCTTGGCTCAGGCATGGTGTCCAAGGTATTTATCCTCAGCTATTTCTTTTCAACTTTCGCTTAAGTAACAGAAGAAGAAGAATCAAATCCTAACCTCTAAAGATTTCATATAGAATACACCACCACCACCACAGTTAAAGACTGTGACCACCAGATTACATTCAACTTGGGAAGCTTCTAAATGGTGGATGTTCACAAAAGAAGTGGCGGGGGGGGGGGAATGGAACTAACATGCCTATACAAGGTGCTTGTCATTGTTTTGTCACTCACTCTTTATCCTCTATGGTGTTTATTTACTAGGCTTTGATGTTTTTGTGAGATTCCTCCAGGCATCCAATACCTGCTAGCGCATTCAAAGGAGATAAACTGCAAGCGACTCAAGTATTAAGAGATTAGCCTCTTTCGCATAGAGATTATGTACAGGGAAGTCATTCATAGCAAGGGACTCTATCGCTCTGTGGCTCAGATTAAATGTCCCTAATGGAATCCACCCTGAAATCCTGGCACTGGGCATGGCTATTTGCAAGAGACAGTGTGCAATTTCTATAAAGGACTTTGTGTGTCTTAGAATTTTAACTAGGTATCATCCTGATATATCTTAAAATATCTACCAGGCTTGAAATTTTAGGCCTGGATAACCTTGAACTATGCTGTCTACGTTCTGACCTGAGTTTAGTACACAAGGTAATCTGCCATAATGTCCTACCTGTTAATGACTACTTTTACTTCAACTGCAATAATACAAGGGATCTCAAAAGATGCAAACTAAATGCAATCCGTTCTAATCTTGATTGCAGGAAAAACAATTTCAGCAATGGAGTAGTAAGTGTGTGGAACACCCTACCTGATCCTGTTCTTGGTTACTCTAACCCCCATACCTTTTGCCTTAAACTGTCTACCATGGACCTTACACATTTCTTAAGAGGTCCCTAAGAGGGCGTGCATAAGCGTACCAGTGTGCCTACTTTCCCTGTCCTACTGTCCCATTTATAGTATGTACTCTTTTTATGTTTATTGCTATGTTTTGCTTATTTATATCCATTTATTTGTGCCATTTTTTCATGTGTTTTGATATTTGTTTCCTTGTACTTGTTGACAAATTAAATAAATAACTAAATACATAAATAAATAAATGTTGAGCTACCTATGCGTGTGTGGCCCTAACAATAACACTGCATTTGTGATTTGTTTTACACAGTTGACAGGATTATCATCATAGACAAGAAAGAGAATCTAATCTATAGCACCTCTGCAAGGATATTACTTTGGCAAGAGAAAATAAATAAATAGGTGTGTAAGTAAAATGGCAAAATCTTTCAATTGATTATAAATGCACAGAGAGTGCTGCAACAGGAATTGTCCAAGTATTCTTTTTCCCATACGGAAAATTACATTGAACTGAGTAGTCTGCAAAGTCATGATTTTGTTCCCATAACTCTTTGAATTGAAGGCCCCTGGCCTTTATGAAGAAATTCTATTTCCTTTTTTAATCTGTTGTTCTAGCAAATATTACTCCTTTTGTAACAAAGCAAGCAAGCATGGACTTAGTCCCTCCCGGAGTTGCATCCAATGATTTGCAATAAAGGCAAGTATCACTTTATTCAATATAGGTGATAATGTTGACCTCTAATGGTCCATAGTATATTTTGGAGCAATAAACTGTCTTCAGAAAATGCATTACCCTGCCCTGCACAATCATTTCCTCTGTAACATACTGTGAGGTAAAGATCCACAGGAGGCCGGGCGATCAGATATTCAGGTTCTCAGCTAGTGGCCATTCTTTCCAAATCCAAAGAGCCAGCTGCTACAGCTTATATGTTGACATCACACAATATTGTTAAGTGGTACCTCCTTTTCCAGTGGAGATATTGAAAATAGGATTTGAGCAGTCAAGTAATTTTATGCTTTTGTGAGGTTACCGAATGCTCCTGCAGACAGAGAATCTGTACAAAAATAATATAGCAGATATACATACTTATATTATGCCAGGAGTGGGTTCTGGCAGCTTTACTACTGGTTCACTTGTGCTTGTTTGCTGGATGTGTGCTATGCGCGCATGCAGATACACACCAATTGTTCCAGGCCCTTTAAGGATAAGAATTGTGCACAGTATCACCCCCCCCCCGCAAAAAGGAATATGCAAAATAAATTAAAGATATGAGATAAAGGAAGAGGCACATGATTAAAAACAGCCTACACAGAACCATTCACTAGATTTCTGTCCTTGCAAATCATCCATGCTTCCATTACATCCACATACTACTTCATGCAGTACATTACATTTTACTAATCCATCATATATAATAAACTGAAGCATTTGGCTCACCAATAAGAGACACTGAACTTTAGTTATTGCTAAAATTGCTAAAAACTCTCTGGGTGGTTTACAATGTCATCATATTTCCCCCAACAAGCTGAGTCCTCATTTTATTGACCTTGGAAGAATGGAAGGTTGAGTTAACCTTGAGCCCTGTCAGGATCAAATTCCAGGCTGTGGGCAGTTTGCCTGCAATACTGCATTCTAAACAAATGCTGCTAGGAGCAAACTTTTAAGAGTGTGTTTCTTCCTTTCTTGCTTTGTCATATTTTCCCTTTTAAGAGGTGGATGCAGACACTAGAAAACCTAATATGACACCGAAGAGGGACAATTTAATCAAATTTGAAAGAAGCAGGAAGGTCACCATGCCATCCTGGAAGGTTTTCAAAAAAATATTTCATTTAAGGAAAAATAAAACTTAATGTAATGCAAACAATATATCTTGTTCTTTAAAATATTTTAATTAACACAAAGGGATAATAAATAAACTTCTATAACAAAAGAAGTATTGAGAATGTCAGGGGAAAAATGCCCTGGGGAAATCTGAGATCAATGGACCGTGGCTGATTCCCTTCCGCATATCTTTTGAGATATTGAGAAAAATAAAAGTCTTTAAAAGTATTCTAATTAATAAACAAACTTTAATAATAAAATAAAAAGTAAATGAAACAGAAATAACTAATGGTTACATTTTGATAAAGAAAGCTACATCTGCCAAGCTGGCAGCCAAACAAAGAAGAAAGGAATTTTTGGAATGTGTAACGCGTGCGCAATAAATCACTTTCAGATAACATTTTGTTTTATGACCTGCGCAATAAAGCTTTCTTAGTTTAACTCTTGAATGTCAGTTTAGGCAGTTCAGGCCTAGCAAACCTTTTAACATCGTGACACCCCTTCTTTTGCTAGTCTGGGCTGACGTCATCAAATCATCAATTAAGGCACATCTTCTTTTGCAGATATTCGTGTTGATTTGCGGCGAGTGGTTTGTTAAGCATGTCTGCGATCTGATCATGTGTAGAAACATATTGCAATTTAACAAAACCTTGCTTAACTAATTGCTTTGTGTTTTGATAACGAATGTCAATGTGTCTGGACCTAGAACCTGTAAAATGTGACTCAGAAATATAAACCACAGATACATTATCTTCCATCACGGTGATTGGTCGAATCGGACGTGTCCAGATATCTGTGATCAAAGCATCAAACCACGTTAGAGAATTACAAGCATCTGAAACACAAGCATATTCAGCTTCAGTAGATGAACATGAAACAAAACTCTGTTTTCTCACTTGCCAGTAAACAGGACAACCATTTAGGAACATCATGTAACCAGAAGTGCTTTTGCGTGACTTCTTGTCGCTCGCCCAGTCGGAATCAGAAAAACAAATCAGCTTTGGTTGATCAGTGTGTGTTGGTTCTAGCAATAACTTCATGTGTTTAGTGTGTTTTAGGTATTTCAATAACTTCTTAATGCATGACCAATGAAATTGTGTTGCCTTACCTACGTGTCGTGATAAAAGATTAACACTAAGTGCGATGTCAGGTCTGGTCCAACTACTAATGTATAATAGTGAACCAATGACTGAACGATAAAGTGTTTGATCCTCGAACTCAGGACTTGGTTCATGTGTTAAGTTGTGAAAATCTGTTTGCATGGGTGTCTTTGTTGTGCTAGCATCTTTCATGTTGCAATGATGTAGAATGTGGTCAATTTTCTCTTCTTGTGAAAGACTAAACCCCTTCTGTGTCTTTTCAATTTGAACACCTAAATAAGTGCTAATGTGTCCTAAAGATTTTAGTGTGAAGTATCTCTGCAAACTTTTAGCAAAAATCTCACTCATTTTCTTATTTGGACCAATATAAACAATATCATCAACATAAACAAGAATTATCTCATATGCATTGTTAGATCTTTTTGTGAACACGCATTCATCAGTTTCGGACTTAATAAAGCCCATTGAATTTAGTTTGTCAGTAAGACATAAATACCACATTAAACCTGACTGTTTCAGACCATAAAGACTTTTGTTCAGGAACCAGGTATCCCCTTCTTGCTTTCGGAATCCTGGAGGGCTTCTCACGTAGATCTCTTCATCTAGGTCTGCATGTAGATAAGCTGTGTCCACATCAAATTGAAAAACTTCTAAACCAAGAATAGTTGCAGTGGTTAAAGCAATTTTTACACTTTCAGTTCTGACTGTTGGTGAGTAAGTGTTTGTGTAGTCCTCAGGATAACGTTGAGCGAAACCCTGAGCTACAAGTCTGGCTTTGTATAAAGACTCACCATTTGGTTTCTTCTTGATTCTGTAGACCCATCGGGTGCCAATGACTTTCTTGTTTGCTGGAGGTTTTGCAGGTGTGAATACATTAAGTTTCTTTAAACTGTCCATTTCATCCTGCATTGCATCATACCACTTGTCTTGTTCTGAATCAGGAAGCTGTTTGATTTGTGTGAATGTCTCTGGAGGAAGAGTAACGTTGCAAATCAAAGGTAATGGTGACTTTGTCAGTTGCCATGAATAACGTTGTGGAGGGATTCCTTTTGTGGCCCTCTTGGAGCGTCTAGGAGCAACAGACCAGTCTTCTTCTTCTTCATCATCATCCTCGTCCTCACGTTCGTCGCTAGCATCAGCATCTGCGGCTTGCGAAGACGGAACATCAGGTTGTGAAGAACTGGTAGAAGGAATATCTGCCTGTGAATTATCATCAGGCTGCGTGGCATCTGGAACACCATCTCTAGGAAAATAAACTTCAGGATCATTGGAATGAATCCTGGACCAGTCAATGTCTTCCTCAAAATTAGCAGATTGTGAAATGACAATCACATGTTTAGTATCAATGAATTTGTACCATTTTGAATTATCATCAATACCCATAAATCTTAGTCTCTTTGCTACTATACCTCCCTTTCTTCTTTGACTTAAGGGAGTGTTCACCATAGCATATGAACCAAAAATGTGGAGGTTCTTGAGATCAGGCTTGTAGCCATACAGCATGTAGAAAGGAGTTTGATTGATTACACTGCTCCAAGTACGGTTGACAATGTAATTTGCATATTTGATTGCTTCACCCCAGTATGCGTTACTGAGATTGGCATCTTCTAGAAGACAACGTATCATGGTTTGTAGAACCCCTTGTCTTCTTTCTACGACTCCGTTATGAGCCGGTGTATATGGAGCAGATGTCTGATGAAGAATTCCATTCTTACGCATCCAGTCCTGGAAACGCTGAGACATGAATTCTGCACCACGGTCACACTGGATTCTGGCGATGCGAACTTGGTATTGTGTAGAAACAAACGCTGCAAAGTCTTTAAAGATCTGAAAGGTCTCAGATTTCTCTCTCATAGGATATACAAATCCATATCTAGAATGATTATCTACAATTGTTAAAAAATACTTTCTGCCACCAAGTGTTGGTGGGAAAGGACCCACTATGTCAGTGTGTACCAAATCAAAAATGCGTGTTGACCGGCGTGTAGCGTGTTTGGGAATTGCAGCCGCCTTGGATTTAGCCTTTTTGCAAACCGCACAATCCAAAAACACCTTACACCCCTTTAGATCCAAACCTTTTGCGAACTCCAGCATCTTTCTAAGAACACGGAAACTGGCATGCCCCAATCTTCTGTGCCACTTGTGAATACACATGGAATGCAAAGGTTTACCAGTTAGTGAATTCTCAACATTAACAGTTTCATGAGGACCCTCAGGCTTGCTCTGAGCAATCTGTTTCTGTTTTCTTTGTTTGTTGGCTTTAGGAGCCTTTGGCACAGTAACGCTTTCTCTCTCTGGGACAACTCTCTCTGGGTTTGCGTTGTGCCTTTTTGGAGTTTGCATACTTGCCTGTGCTTGCCCTTTAGGCTTTGGCTTTAAGTAATAAACACCACCAATCAGCATGGTTTCAGCAACAATATCTCCATCTTTAACTAAGTAACTTGCTTTTTCGAGGTGGTGAACCTGGAACTTTAAATCTCTAGACAAGTGACTTTGACTAAGCAAATTACTGGTTGCTGAAGGTATGTAATAAACATCAGGGATGTGTGTATCGAGTTCTTCAATGTAAACAGTTCCTTTTCCCATAACCTTGCAAGTGTGGTTGGTGAAGGAATACAGTTCTCGATACTCGGGCTCTGGTTCGCCCATCTCTGTGAAAAGTTCCCTTCTGTGGGTAACGTGCACAGCTGCTCCACTATCTAAAGTCCACAAAAGACGTCTGTCGAACTTTGGATCAGGTTGTGGAACGTTGGTTATGGCCAGTGTCACAAATGGAGCTTGTGAATCACGCCTTGGACCACGACGGCCTTGTCTTCCGCCTCTACCTCTGCCTCTGGAATCTGTTCCTCTGGGCTGGTACGTGACGGGAGCTGGAACTCGTTGGGGACAATCCCGGGTGTCATGTCCCACACGGTTGCAGGTGTAGCATTTTGGCATCCTTGGAGCGTAGCCTCTTCCTCGGAAGGGACGTCTGGCTGGAGCCTTTGATGCTGGAGGCCGTTGCAGATGTGGTGTAGCTAACCTGATAGCTTCGTCTTCCACTAAAAGTCTGCAAACGTGGTTAACTGTGCGTTGAGCAATAGGCACGTAGTTAATCTTTGCAACAGCATCTTTCCATTCATAATTCAATGAGTTAATGATGATGCTAATCATTTGGATATCATCGATTACATGGCCATTTTGTCTCAATTCACTTCTCATTCTTTTCAGTTTGGTCAAATGTCCACCAATTCGTTCACCAGGTTTCAACTTCGAACCATGGAACACAGACATGAGCAAACATGAAGATTCAATTGAAACGGGCCTGTAGCAATCTTCCAAAATAGCCCATATTTCTTGGGCAGTTGCATCAAGTGGAAAGGTACCTTGGATCTCATTTTCCATTGACATGAGTAAAGTCGTGATTGCTCTGTTTTCGAGGTCTCTTATCGCAGGTGTCCAGGGTTGACGGGGAGGATTAAAAACCATGGAATATGTGCCTTCTCTTTGAAGCAAGAGCACAATTTCACTGACCCAGGCTTTATAATTCTCTCCTGACTCCTTTAATTTGGACTCACCAGTCAAGGGGGTGACTGTGAATACCTGCTGAGGAACAATTTGTTGCTCTGGTTGCAAATCTGGTTGTTGAACCAGGGGATGCTGGGGTTGCATCATTGGCCTTTGCGTGGCAACATCAAATTGGCTTCCTCGAATTCGCCTTTCGCTTTGCCTTTTTCCATCTAGGGAGGATTCGACACCGCCAGGGGGTGGGGGCAAAGTTTGGGCTTCTGTAAAACTCATAGACAGATCTCTAAAAATCTGGTCCAACTGCTTCATCTTTTGCTGTAATAATTTTTCTCCGCCAGCAGATGGCAGTGCAGCTTCACTTTTTGGCTGCCTCACCTTTCTATACGTATGCGGAAGTTCAGTTGACTCAAAGGGACCACGTGACCTCGGTGACGTGTACATGTCTCTTTGTTCTGATTGACCAATGAACTCTGTGGGGTGTGTCTTAGGCTGTTGTTTTGAAGACAAGATGGCATCCTCAGACATTTTGGGAATGGGGGAGCTTCTCGTACTTCGCCTTATCTCTTCAAAACACACTCTCGCCTCCCTAGCATATCTTTCGAAACGTTCTATTTGATCAAGATAGCTTTGCATTTCTTGCTCATCATCTGGGGGGATTTCATAAACTTTGCTTTCTGCGTGGGAGGATTTTTTCTCTGCCGGCAGTTGCCGTTTAGACTTTTGCCGTTCATTAATTGTATCTTGATAATGAGGAAGATTTACTGACCTCAGTCCGTAGATCTTGCCTTCTGTAACTCCTTCCCCCACATCTGGCTCGGCACCTGAAGAATCTTGCTCCTCTGTGTCTGAGGGAATGGATTCTTTCGAGCGCTTTCCATGTCCGTGTTTTTTTCTTTTCTTTCTCTTCTTTGACATGGCTAATTAGCCTTAGTCGGTTATCTTTAGATAGCATGAAGGGAAAATACAGCCATAAATTGTAGCCATCTCAGCTACAGCCAAACTCTGCTACCAAGTTGTCAGGGGAAAAATGCCCTGGGGAAATCTGAGATCAATGGACCGTGGCTGATTCCCTTCCGCATATCTTTTGAGATATTGAGAAAAATAAAAGTCTTTAAAAGTATTCTAATTAATAAACAAACTTTAATAATAAAATAAAAAGTAAATGAAACAGAAATAACTAATGGTTACATTTTGATAATGAAAGCTACGTCTGCCAAGCTGGCAGCCAAACAAAGAAGAAAGGAATTTTTGGAATGTGTAACGCGTGCGCAATAAATCACTTTCAGATAACATTTTGTTTTATGACCTGCGCAATAAAGCTTTCTTAGTTTAACTCTTGAATGTCAGTTTAGGCAGTTCAGGCCTAACAAACCTTTTAACATCGTGACAGAGAAAAAAAGAGTATATTGGTTAGAATAATGGGATGTGAAAAGCTGAATTGTGAAAAGTGGGGAGGGGGTGAGAAAGAGGGAGTAGAAGATGCCAGAAGTTCTGGTTAAAATAAAAAAGCATAACTCTACAAATAGAAGGTGTAAAAAGTAATAACTCACCTAGAGAGTGATAAATATAAATAGACTGGAGCTGGTACAAGGAAAACTAACAAGTTTTTCCCTACAATTGGCAAGGAATGCTAAGAATCACAAAAGAGTCTTTTCAGAGACTTTCAAAAGAAAAGGAAGGGAAGAGAATTAGTGTACCAGCTGCTCAATGAAGACGGCAAAATGTTAATAGGTAATAAAGAAACAACTCAGCTTCTCGGTTCCCGTTTTAGTCATCCAACTGTGATGAGCAAAGAGAACAGGAAGGATTGAAGTCTGAGACTGATAGAAACATACTTGGAGAATACTAATTGCTTTAAATGAGTTTAATTTCCAGGATCAGGTAAATTTCATAGTGGAATACTGAAGCAATTTGTTGATTGCTTGGCCAAAACTTTCTATATCATCTGACAAAACTGGTGAAATGCTATAAGATGGCAACTGTGTATCTTCAGTAAGAAGGACCCAGAAAAATATAGATTAGTCGATCTGACATTGATACTTGGGAATTAGGTAGAGAAAATGATTAAGAGATTGATCTGAAGGCACCTTGGAAACAATGAATTAACTATCAAAAGTCAGCACAGATTTGTTAAGAACAACTCTTGTTCTTATCTCAATTTTTTTATTGAGCTTTCTTAACAGATTGCAGGGATGCTGAAGATAATCTATCTTCATTGCAGAAAAGATTTGACAAAATACCCCGTGACATTTTGATTAGCAAACTAATTAAGCATGGGCTGGATGGCATGACAATTAACTAAATAGCTGGTATGAAAATTGTAGTCAAGGAATGCTCATCAACAGCACTTCATCAAACTGGAGTGAAGTGGTGAGTGAAATGCCAACATGTTCAGTCTTGTGGAATCTGCTGTTCAACATTTTTATTAATCATTTGGATATATGTGTATGTATGTGTATGTATATATGTATGTATGTATGTGTGTATATGTGTGTGCGTGTGTGTGTGTGTGCGCGCGCGCTGGTCTTGTTGTATTCAGGTCTTTTCCCGTGTAAGATTGAGATTGTCTTGGCAACGTTTCGGCGAGGTCTCACTCACCATCTTCAGGCTGGTGTTTTGGGCTTAAAGTATGGTCAGAGCTGCTGTCTTTCTATAAGTCTTGGTGTGGGGTGGTGGTGGAGTGCTGGCTTTGTTTCAGTAAGTGGATTGATTAGATGTGTGGCTGTATCATGATTGGTAGATTGGTGCTGATTGGTGCTGGCTGTGTGTCTGTTGTTGTTTTGTGTTGCAACGGCCTGGGTGGTGGGTGGGGCTTGTTTGTTGACTAGGGCTGGTTTTCAGATGTCTGATAGGTGGGAGGTATCATCATATTTTATATATATATAAATACACACACACACACACACACACACACACACGACAAAAACAATGATTAGATCAGTGAAGGCCACAAAATGGGGGTGGATAGCTAATGTTCTACAACTGTCAAATAAAATTATTTTGAACAGCTAAAAATATGCTGAAAGTAAAAGAAAGAAATTTACTAGACACAAATCCAGCATTTAAAACTTATTCTCAAAGTTGTTCAGCTTTGAAAGTATGATGTTCAGTTTGGGTACCACACTTCAAGGAATTACAGAAGTATAGAATTATAGAATTGAAAGGGAATTTTGAGATCTGTCCCCCTGCTCAAGCAGGAGACCCTATAGCATTCTGGATAAATAAGTATCCAATTTCTTCTTAAAAGCCTCCAGTGATGAAGCACCGATAATTTCTGGAGGCAAGCTATTCCACTGATTAATTGTTCTCACTGTCAGGAAATTTCTCCTTCTTCTAGGTTGGATCTTTCTTTGATAAGCTTCCATCCATTGCTTCTTGTCCTGCCTTCAGTAGCTTTGGAGAATAGGTTGACCTACTCTTCTTTGTATCAGCTCCTCAAATATTTGAAAACTGCTATCATGACATCCCTAATCCTTCTCTTCATTAAACTAGGCATACCCAACTTCAAGAAACTAGAACAGAATCAGAGAAGGGCAATGACAATAATCAGGGATGAGATTGTGTACTGTTGCTCATGTTTAACCTTGAAAAGGAAGGGTGAGGGGAGCCATGATAGCAAGTTTCAAATATGTATTTATTTAATGTATTTGCCATGGACCTTACTATCCAAAGCCATCCCAATACCTGAAAACATGTAACTCAGAAGAAGGCCTGCCTGCTTTATGTTGTTCTAAGATTATAGGGCCCCCAATAATGGATTTAAAGATACAGGCAGGCAGATTCAGATGGAATATTATGGAAAGAAACAAAAAACAACAATTGTTACTAGTAAAACCAGTTCAATAATGAAATGAACCACCTAAACTGGGATACTGCATTCCAGTGGAGACTACTGCTCCCCCCACCCCACTATTATTAATGTTATAGTTATAGAAGGGAGGGTCAAGACGGAAGGAAGCGAAGCGGAGCGGGTGGGAGGAAATAACATTCCTATAAGGGGAATTCCAATCACGACGGTCGTAGGGAGGGGCAGGCGCAAGGACACCAGAAGAACGTATAGTCGGTTGGGAGACCGGGGCCACTGGATACGCCCGGTCGCTTGTACCAACCCCCGCAGACTAGGTGGACAGGATCAGCAGAGCCTGGGCCTTAGGCTGATGTTATGTAACGCGAGGTCCGTGGTTAACAAGGCCCCCCTCATCAGTGACTTGATCACAGAGGGGGAGCCGGACCTCGCAGGAATAGCGGAAACCTGGTTGGGCCCAGAGGGGGGGTTGCCCCTCAGGGAAATGTGCCCTCCAGGTTACCGTGTATTCCACCAGCCACGGGCCCAAGGCAGGGGTGGGGGGGTAGCAATTATCATCCGGGACGATCTGGCGCCGAGAGAATTCACTGTGTCGCAGACATCTGGTTGTGAGTCTCTGGGCGTAAAGTGGGGCCCAGGGAGTCAGTTGGGCCTGTTGATAGTATACCTGGCTCCCCGCCATACATCAACGGCCCTGCCCGAGCTCCTCGAGCGGATCGCGGAGATGGCGGTTGAGACCCCCAAACTACTAGTGATGGGGGATTTCAACTTGCCGTCAACGGGAAAGGCATCCGAGGTAGCCCGGGAATTCATGGCTTCCATGACAGCCATGGGTCTGACTCAAGTAATTCAGGACCCCACTCACGAGCGAGGCCACATTCTGGATCTTGTGTTTGTCTCCGACCAGTGGACGAGTGATCTGGGAATAGGGCATTTAGTCATCACGCCCCTGTCATGGTCAGATCACTCACTTCTCCAGCTGGACTTCCCTGGCGCTACTCCCCACCGCGGGGAGGCGGAACCAGATTATCCCAGATGGTTCCGCCCCAGGCGCCTGATGGAACCGGATAGGTTCCAGGCGGAGCTTGGGCCATTTCCTGCTGACCTGTCCCGCCCCCGGGCTGAGGACCTGGTAGCTGCATGGAATAGTGCGGCTGCCGGTGCCTTGGACCGGGTGGCGCCTTTGCGGCCTCTCCGACGGCCACGATCGACCCGGGCCCCCTGGTTTAACGGGGAGCTAAGGGCGATGAAACGCCTTAGGAGACGCCTGGAGAGTAAGTGGAGATCCTCCCGCTCCGAAGCTGACCGAACACAGGTAAGAGCCTACATAAGGACCTACCTTGTGGCAATAAGAGTGGCCAAACGTCAGTATTGTGCCACTCTTATAGCGTCCGCAGAGAACCGCCCTGCTGCCCTGTTTCGGGTGACCCGCTCCCTTCTGTCACAGGAGCAGCGGGACCCCCCATTGCAGGGCAGGGCAGAGGAATTTGGAGAGTTCCTGCAGGATAAAATCGATCATATCCGGAGAGGTTGGACCCACTCCAGTGCTCCAGTGGGGACGTCCGAGACTAGTCTTGAGAGACCATGCTGGGAGGAGTTTGACCCTGTTGTCATCGAAGATTTGGACAGGTTGCGCGGGCGACTGCGGGCCACCACATGTTTACTGGACCCGTGTCCCTCCTGGTTGGTGCTGGCCTCCTGGGAGGGCTCACGAGGCTGGCTACTGGGACTGGTGAACGCTTCGTTGGGGGAGGGCCGGATGCCGGCCGCCTTGAAAGAGGCGGTGGTCAGGCCCCTGCTCAAGAAGCCTTCTCTGGACCCAAAGGAGCTAGCAAATTATCGTCCTGTCTCCAACCTTCCTTTTTTAGCAAAGGTTGTTGAGAGTGTGGTGGCTCAGCAGTTTCCGCGTCACCTGGAGGAAGCTGATTATCTAGACCCGCGCCAGTCCGGCTTCCGACCCGGTCACAGCACGGAGACGGCCTTGGTCGCGTTGGTGGATGATCTCTGGAGGGCAAAGGATGGAGGTTGTTCCTCCATCCTTGTCCTATTAGATCTCTCGGCGGCCTTCGATACCATCGACCATGGTATCCTATTGCGCCGGCTGGAGGGGTTGGGGGTTGGAGGCACCGTGCTACGGTGGTTCCACTCCTACCTCTCTGGCCGGACGCAATGTGTGTTGACGGGGGAGCAGAGGTCGACCGCAAGGCCCCTCATTTGTGGTGTCCCACAGGGGTCGATCCTCTCGCCTCTCCTGTTCAACATATATATGAAGCCACTGGGCGAGATCATCCGTGGTTTTGGGGTGAGTTGCCATCTGTACGCTGATGATACTCAGTTGTACATTTCCACCCCAAACCACCCCAACGAGGCTGTCGAAGTGATGACCCGATGTCTGGAAGCCGTACGGGTCTGGATGGATGACAGCAGGCTCAGGCTCAACCCCTCCAAGACTGAGTGGCTGTGGTTCCCGGCTTCCCGATTCAATCAGCATACTCCATCGCTGACCATTGCGGATGAGCAATTAGCCCCGGTGGAAGGGGCGCGCAACTTGGGCGTCCTCCTTGACGATCGGCTGACCTTAGAAGATCACGTGGCGACCGTGGCAAGGGGGGCGTTCCACCAGGTTCGCCTCGTGCGCCAGTTGCGGCCCCTTTTGGACCGGGAGGTCTTGCGCACAGTCACTCACGCGCTGGTGACGTCCCGCCTGGACTACTGTAACGCTCTCTACATGGGGCTCCCCTTGAGGTGCGCCCGGAGACTGCAGTTGGTCCAGAATGCAGCCGCGCGGGTTATTATGGGGAGATCGAGATTCTCCCATATAACACCTATCCTGCGCGAGCTGCACTGGCTTCCTGTGGCCTACCGGGTGCGCTTCAAGGTACTGGTTACCATCTTCAAAGCGCTCCATGGCACAGGGCCTAGTTACCTGCGGGATCGCGTCCTGCCCCATACATCCCTGCGACCCACCCGCTCACACAGGGAGGGGTTGCTCCGGGTGCCGTCCTCTAGAGAGTGCCAGGGGGCGGTGCCCAGGAGTAGGGCCTTCTCTGTGGTTGGCCCTACCCTTTGGAATGACCTCCCCCCAGACATCCGGACAACAACCGATCTTCGCTCCTTCCGTATGAAGCTGAAGACCTACCTGTTTTGTCAAGCCGGCCTGGCATAACGTTACAATCTTGCCACCCCAGGTCATTTTATAATGGGAAATATTGTTTTTAATATTTTTGGGTTTTAAACTTTGTAAGTATGCTTATTTATGGACTTATTTTTACCTCCTCTGCACGATATATGGTGCTATCTTGATTATTGCTCTGTACGTCGCCCCGAGTCCCTGTGGGGAGAGGGGGCGACTAATAAGTTCAATAAAATAAAATAAATAAATAAATAAATATAGTTGAAGAACACAGATCGATAAATTATATTTATTGCATCAACTGGGAAAACTATTAAAGAAGAAATACATCTCTACATGTAAAATGCAACACAATGAAATGAGACCTCAAATTTTTCAACAGCAGGAGCTATTGCTGCATATGCAACATTATCATAAAGAACCAGACTGTTTGTTGATGATTTGAAAATGTAGCACTTGAAAAATAAACTTACACACACAAATATCAACCTGAATGAGCATACATTAGCATTTTTTAAAAAAAATTCTACCACTACAACAAATTAAAAGCTAAACTGGAAAATGTAAACTTACCATCATAATTAGCCCAACTGAATAAAACTATTTTTTTAAAATAATAGTAATAATAATAAATTATTAAATTTGTAAGCACTATAAGGTAATTAACATTTAAAATCCGACAACAGCTTGTTTTCTGTGTTCTATGCAGTGATTTGCCTAGTGATGTTTTGTTCTTTTTGTCAATCAAAATACTCTCAGCTTTATTATGATCAAGCTGCTCATTAAAAAGACTGAATGGCGATTCAAGTCATATGTTTATTCTATTGCTGTCTCTCTGAGAAAGAATTATAAATGGGAAATAGAGTATCTAGTAATTTAATGTTTCTTTTCTAGATGACTGTCTTCTGTAGAATACATCCCTATTAATGAACAATGGCATAATTTTAGCTAACTTTTATGATAGCTAAAGGGACGTGGTGGCTCATTGTCTAAGACGTTGAGCTTGTCGATCAGAAAAGTTGGCAATTCGGTGGTTTGAATCCCTAGCACTGCATAATGGAGTGAGTTCCCATTACTTGTCCCAGCTTCTGCCAATCTAGCAGTTCAAAAGCATGTAAAAATGCAAGTAGAAAAAATAGAGACCACCATTGGTGGGAAGATAACAGTGTTCCATATGCCTTTGGCATTTAGTCATGCTGGCCACATGACTACGGAGACGTCTTGGGACAACGCTGGCTCTTCAGCTTTGAAATGGAGATGAGCACCGCCCCCTAGAGTCAGGAATGACCAACACATATGTGCGAAGGGAACCTTTACCGTTTATGATAGCTAATGGAAGATCATCTCATGTAATGTAACAATAACATACAACAATTACAGAGCAGGTTTTAATCCAGATTCAGATTAAGGGGATAGCCAAAGTTGGATTTCTTCACTTAGTTATGAAAACCCCCAAGGATTATATAATACATACTGTCCCTTTGAAGGCAAAGTTATTTTTCATGAATTGTAACAAGAAGGTTCCATATAGATTGGAATTTTAATAGAAGAGAAAGAGTTAAAAAGTTTGCATAGAATAAGTTAAAATAATTTTAATTGTGCTGCAATTCCTATATGAATCTCGGCTTCCCAAGTCTACAACCTGCATTGCCAAATATTATTCCCCAAAAGCTTTTTTTTTTTTTTTGTCAATACAGATCACATCCTTGAAGAATGCAGCCTGGGTTGTGAGTGGAATGGAAGAGAGGAATGAAAAGATAATGTAGCTCCATGCTGTGTTTTGATCCAACTCTGGATATGGTGAATGGGAAAATCCCTGCACATCAGAATAGCTCTATATGGATAATACCCTGCAACAAATCTGACCCAGAGTTTGAAGTTATGAATTGACTATTGGTAGAGCACTAAACTGAAAGCTTTGTTCTGGAAACTTAAAACAATTCTTTTAAAGATTTGCAGCTTGCCTAGAAATATGATATGTTCAAATTTCACTATAATCTTGTTGACTTCAAATGCCTGTACAGCAATTGCTTTCACTCCCTCTTCAAAGTGATTGTGTTCCCAGAGTGGAATGCCACTACTTTAACATAATGCAGTTAGACAGTAGCCCTTTAAAGTCCCCGCCAATAAAATGATCATATGGCAGTAATCACTGCTTTCTTGTGACTGACATTTCCTCTCCAAAGTTTACTTTATGACTAGGGGGAAAAAGAAATGCCACTTTGCCATGGTAGAAAGATAGATGGGAAAGAAGTTACTCATAAACTATGGCAAATTGTCTATGGCTCTTTATCAGCCTAAGTGGACAAAGCATTTCAGTTGACAATACCTCATTCTTGTGGAAGAAGTTGTCATGAGAACCTTAAAAGGTGAACATTAATTCTTGTTAACATGAATTGATCAAACAATGAAATGTAGCAAATGTTACTCATCCTTTGAGTGGATTTGTTGCTAAGCTGCCCATATATCTTACAGAATGCTCAAATGAGCTCTGTTATGCTTACTTTGGAGTCAATCTAAAGATACACGTTATGCTATTTTTTTCCTGGCTTCTCTTGTAAAATGTACAATAATTTTCTTTAACGTCATTAAGCTGTACTACTTGAACAAGATAAGCAACATTATATTTGCATATAATATTTTACTTAGGATAAGGTTATTAAGTTGCCTTTTTTTTAGGGCTGATCAACTTCTCATTCTAAGCAACAGGCAGGGCTCCAACTATGATACCAGCTCATCCTTTCTTGCTTGCTTCTTTCTCCTTTCCAAGATCTGAAATCATAAGCTCACAAAGTCCCAGAAGCAGGGGGAAGAAGAAGGACTCCGAATCTCTCCCCCCCCACACTTCGTTCTGCCCCCAAACATGAACTAGTAAAAAATATAATTCCCATTTTTTTTTTTGTTCAGTGATAAGATTATTTTTTTAAAAATCCATAGAATACTATGGAAAGATTAGTATGAGTTATTTATAAAATGTATTGGCTGCCCATTTTATCATAAAGTAATTCTGGATGGCTAACAGTCAAAAAGTTATACTGTACACATTAAAACAGAAATAAATTAAAAGCAAACATTAAAAACTAGTTCAGTAACAAGCCTGAGAAACAACGGTTCTCACAACTGGACATTGGTCAAAACCCATGGATTCGCAAATTCCCTGAATGCATTTTCCCTTCCTCAGCATTGGGAAAGATACCACTGATTTCACCCATAAGCCTTCTCCTTCTTCTGTGACTGTCAGTAGGGCTAACACAGGAAAGAAACTCACCCCAGCAACCTTCCATTTCCCACCTGAATTGTGCTCAAAGCAGGGATGCTGCTGAGTCTCACAGCACCCAGAAGTAGCCTGTAGAGTAGGGAAAATGGCACTCTACTTAAATAAAAAATGGAATAGAAAGTACGGCCATCTAAAATTGCTTCTCAGAAGATCTAGATCAACTACTAGAGTAGTATTCTCTCCAATCTTGGTTTTAGTTCATTCTCATTCTCTTCCCTCCCCCTCTCTCAATATATAATTAGGGTTTTTTAATCTGTTGTGTCTGTTTTAGGGATTTTAAAAAAATTATATTTATTCAGCTTTGTACAGTTCTTTTAATTGCATTTTAACCTCCTCCAAACTGTACATATTAAAATTTTTATTGTATTTTTGTGATATTCTCTATGGACTGTACACCGCCCCGAGTCCCTTCTGGGAGAGGGGGCGGTCTAGAAGCACAAATAAATTGAAATTGAATTGAATTGAAATAATAACAGCACAGTGGTTACAATGCAATACTGCAGGCTACTTTGCTGACTGCCAACTGCCTGCAATTTGGCAGTTCAAATCTCACCAGGCTCAAGTTTGACTCAGTCTTCCATCCTTCTGAGGTGGGTAAAATGAGGACCCAGATAGTTGGGGAAAATATGATGACTCTGTAAACCACTTAAAGAGGGCTGTAAAGCAGTATATAAGTCTAAGTACTATTGCTATTACCTTTCCTGGTAGCTAATCTTATTAGCCTTCATAGTAAAATCAGACAAGAGTCATCAGAATTAGTTAGAGGTCTGGATATATAGAGCAGGAGTGTAATAAGAATAGTGTAAGAGGATGATCTGACAATTGTTCCATGGCTAAAAAAAAATCACCAGTGGCATTTTGAAAACCTTTCTTCTCACAGTTGTAGTGGCATTTACACCTAGACAACACAACATTTCCTTTGGGTAAGAATATCCTCAATTTTTCTTGCATCAAAGATGATGGGCAGCAGCTTTCTTTCAGCATAAAGAAATAATATAACTATTTCCCCTCAGATTTGCAAATCCTAAAGAAACTACATGACATTTTCTTTTGTTACTTCGAGTGATTTAGAGAAAGCAGGTATGACTCCATCTCCAAAAGGGATATGAAATAAAACAACCAAACAAGATAGTGACTGTTATATTACAAGTATATTGTAACAAAAAACCATTTACAGAGAATCTGTACAGTAGAGTTGACATTTTTAAGGATGCTTAATTTATCACTAAGCCTTCATTTAAATTGCTGGGAAATGTTCAACATTTAGCAGCATCCCAGAAAAAATAAATTTGAGTCCTTTTATCTATGCTGCAGAAAACAAGTGGGGAACTGAACGAACTTCAGTTTGTCTTCATTCTTTCTTGCAACTCTAAAACAAAATATGTCAGAATGATTTATAATTATCATCAGAAACATGACAAGAAAATTAGAGGTGTTGTGGAAAAGTTTTTAAAAGTTATTAAAAGTACAAGGTTTTAATTTAAAAAAAATATTTAGAAACAACTGAAGTTATAAAAAGTCAAGTTACTATGGCTGGGTTTGTTTTCAATAAGCATGCACAAACATTGTCTGTGGGGGGGAATCTTTCGTAAGCTCGTGTACAATAATGTTGAAAAGCTTTATGAAAATGGATGAATTTTATATCAGAAATTTCTCTTTGAGTGCTTTGAGAGATTGGTCCTACAACACCTCAGGTCCTGTCTTCCACCAAATTTTGATCAACACTAGTTTGCTTATAGAAGCAACAGGTCGACAGGGGACGGCATCACCACTGCTCTACATATTGCGCTGAGCCACCTTGAGAAATCTGGGAATTATGTCAGAATGCTTTTTATAGACTATAACTTGGCCTTTAACACCATCTTACCAGGAATTCTCATTGAAAAGCTATTTCCCTCCCCTCACTTGTGAATGGATCAAAGATTTCCTGACGGATTGTCCACACACATTAAGGGTTGGGTCCTTTACATCTTCCACGCTGAAGCTCAGCACAGGCTCCCCTCAGGGCTGTGTGCTCAGTCCACACCTGTACTCACTGTATACATATGACTGCATCTCCTCTGATCCATCCAACATCATAATAAAGTTTGCAGATGACACAACAGTGTTGGGTCTCATAACTGGAGGGGACGAATCAGCATACAGGGAAGAAGTCCAGAAGGTATCCGCATGGTTCTCAAGAAACAACTTACATCTAAATACTAGTAAGACAAAGGAGATGGTGCTAGATTTCCAGAAGCACAGAGTGGAGCCTGCCCCACTGTATATCGAGGGGGGGACGGGTAGAGAGGGTTTCCTCTTTTAAATCCTTTGGAGTGCTTATTAGTCAAGATCTCACCTGGAAAAACAACACATCTTTGGTGATTGGAAAGGCCCAACAGAGACTTCATTTCCTTAGAGTCCTGCAAAAAATCAGGTGGAACAACGGCTGATGACCTCTTTCTATCGGTCCACCATAGAAAGTGTCCTCACATATTGTATTACAGTATGGTATGCTGGTTTAACAGCTGCGGACAAGAAGGCACTACAGATAGTGATCAATTTGGCACAAGAAACCATTGGTTGCCCTCTGACACCACTGGATGACATCGCCAGATCTCGCTGCTTTAACAGTGTAAGGAAGATACTCAGAGATTATTCACATCCTGGTCAGTGTCTCTTTGCACTTCTACCATCAGGCAGAAGGCATCAAAGTATAGCCAGCCGAACAAATAGGTTTAAATATAGTTTCTATCCTTGGGCTGTGAGACATTTAAATACAACCACAATCACTCCATGCACACAATAGTTTTTTTCTTTTTCTTTCTTTTTTCGTTTATGTTATAATTTTGCACCAGTGAGGTTAAAACCAATTTTGTTGTATTAAAGTACAATGACAATAAAGATTATACTTATACTTCTCATTCAACATTATAAAAGCTTGTCTTTTGAGAAAACATAAGGCATCAACATATTATCATTGTTGGTCTTTTGCAAGTTTGAAGCATTATACAAACTGCTCATGACTTGCATGGAAGAGTTTATGACTCCTTCAACATAACCTGCTATTATACTTAATTTTGTACTGAATATGAATTAACAGGTCGCATACAGTTCCAGTAGGATACATCATTGGAAGCAGCACTGATCCATTAAGTATAAAATGAAGGAATATACGATGTAGCATGTAGGCATAATGTTTTCCTCTGTAGAGTATAAAATCCACTGGATAGATGTGGTGTACATTTGCCACTGTCACCCTTCTTCTTGACAGCCAAATATCCAAAAACCTGAACTGTGGCTCATTTCCATAATGTTCTTATTCTTACTGTCAACAACAGTGAGACTGCAACAGTTTCCTTATGAATTTCTTTTTTTAAAAAATATATAATTTCCAAAAGTAAATAAAATATCCTGTGGAGGCACACTCAAGCTTCGGAAAATTCCTCTGATGTATTTTTGTTGTACAGTATTAGTGGTGAACATGGTAGAATCCTGATGTTGTTCACACTTCACATAAAATACACTTCTCCAGTAACAAAAATAGGTGCATCATATAAAGTCACAGATGCTGCATGCATGTTTGAATGGAGGCACATTGTTATGAGGTCCTCTGAAGGGGATCAATAAGCATTTTTTAAAATAAAAAAAAACCTATGCAATAATGCTAATTGATTTAATTTCATTGATTTCTCTCTTTTAAACCATACAAACTTGGGAAATATATATGTTTACGGACAATATAGAGAATGGAGAAAGCAGCTGGATGGTGGGTACATTGCACAATGACTATTTGCATTTACGATGAAAATGAAAAAGTAACTTTGCAACTAATTCTCACCCTTGCGAAGCCAAGCCGAAAAAAGATAATAAAACAAATGCAGTTTAGTAACCACATAGATTTAGTTGTTGGTGCTTTAGATAAACTGCCAGTCCCAGTGGATTTTGCTACTGAATAAAATGTTCTTGCAACCTATTTATTTCTTTGCTGGTTAATTAGCTAAAAAGTGTCTAAATTACCTTTCAGGACTTATGGTCCTCTAAATGTAAATAAAGCATTAAAAAATCCCACAGATTCTTTTTGAATTAACAATAGAGTATGTAGACTGAAATGAAAGTGTTTTGAGAGATGGTGAAAAACTGATGAAAAAAAAATATATTTTCAGATGAAGCAGATAAATGTAGTAGCATCGGGTGTGTGTGTGTGTGTGTGTGTGTGTGTAACTATAATATATAACATTGGGTCCCCATATTCTGAATAAGATTTGAAACCTACTTGTAAGAAATCATATCAGCTTAACCAGAGTGGAGATGTTTTTAGCGAGTTGCGATGAACTAAAAAACAGTTCAAGGTTACAGCACAGTCAGAATGAATAGTAAAAACCCAGACTCCAGGAAGCAATATTCGATGCTTGAATACTACAAAGGATACACAGTTTCTATAACACTGGTGTTTCGGCATTGATTCAGAACAAACTGAGATCTTAAAACACTGAGCTTGCATGTTCTTAAGCCTTAGGGGCTTACAATATATCTTTAACATCAAATTCTGATTAAACTGGGGCTGGGTAGTTATAGATAAATTCTGGAATGTGCCATTTTCTGGAGCTCCTTAACTTCTAAAATGTTATATCTGGGACATTAACATTTTCCCTTTCCTGGCAAGTGCTCGCTCTTATGCTGTGTGTGTTTGTGTGTTTGTGTGTGTGTGTGTGTGTGTGCGTGTGTGTGTGTTGGAGGAGGGTGTAAAATGTTCCACCAATCATTACACATCATTTTTTTCATCATTATCATTATTTTTTTCTATTCCTCATATATCTCATATATTTCAGCCTAAATTTTTCACTAAAGGTAAGTGGTGTATTTTATATAGACATGAGAGCATTTATCTCTATTACTGAGAAATTGGCTTCCTGCCAGGCAGCTAAGAAAAACTATAAGGCTTCTAGAATTTTACCTGTTGATTTAAAACAATTTCTCAAGCAATTTAGCATGTATGATATGCTTGCTTGTTTATTTATTCAATTTTTAAAGCCACTTATCTCAGTCAGTGACTCTGGGTGGCTTCCAATTCAAAAATATATATCGCAATTAGAACACTAAAACATTTTAAAACAACAACCGCAACAAAATAAAAGCCTCCAGATTAAATATACATAGCTGCCGAGACACAGGTAGCCCTCAATTTATGACCACAATTGAGCTTAAAATTTCTACTGCTAAGTGAGACATTTGTTAAGTGAATTTTGCCACATTTTATTACTTTTCTTGCCATGGTTGTTAAGTAATTCACTGCAGTGGTGTGAAGTTAGCAACACAGTTGTTAAGTGAATCTGGCTTCCCCATTGACTTTGCTTGTCAAATGGGCGCAAAAGGGGATCGCATGACTTTGGGGGCACTGCAACCATCATAAACATGAACCAGTTGCTAAGCATCCAAATTTTCATCATGTGACCTTGGGTGTGTGTGTGCTGCAATGGTCGTAAGTGTGAAAAACGGTCATAAGTCATTTTCTCAGTGCCATTGTAATTTTCAATGGTCACTAAATGAACTGTTGTAAGTCAAGGACTACCTGTACATGGCTAGTTTAGCAACACAGCCAGGAAACAGGGCCCTTAACACATTCAGCACCTCAGGCTCAGCAACATAGGCAGGTTTTTAGAGTCTTATGAAAGCCGAGCAGGGTTGGAGCCATTCTAATCCCCTGAAAGGAGGATTTTCCATACAGCAGAGGCCACTGTAGAAAAAGCCCATTGCTTTGTATGGAGAATTAGGCTGGCAGGAACTCAGGGGAGGCAAGTTGCAGTAACAAACAATCTTTATTGTAACAGCTAACAGTGCAAAGTGCAATGCAACTCCCTAACCGGCAACAACATTGGCAGTCTGACAACTGATTATATAGTAGCTGTCAGACGGCTGAACCAATCAGAAGGCTGTGTTTTCCCGCTGAAAGGCTGCTTGTGTCTTAGCCAATCAGGGGAGTCCTGCAGCCAGCAATGCTTTTGACAGCATCGTAAGTCCGAGAACTTAACACCCATCTACTCGTTCCCGCCAGCCGAAATTTAGAGATTTATGCAAAATCTAACCTAAACACAAGTATAAAAGCATGATCTATTTCATTGCCTCTCCCAAGTTCAATTCCTTCCATTTGTGTACTCTGTGAACCTTCTACCTAAGATTATTATGAGGGCAGGAAAGCGGGGGAACAGTTTCTTTTCTACCACTTAATTAATGCAACTCCCCCAAATAATCTACCTCTAGAAATCTATGATGAAAAGTTATTTCCAACCTTCTCCAATTTTTCTTTTTCTTTTTTAGTTCTGTTGAAATTCTATAGGAGACTTCTAATACTGCTTATAATTTGATGAATTAATCTCCCTACTTGTCTGCATGAAAGCCACTTAAGCTTAACTTGGAGAACTATGTTTCAGGAACCAATTTCAGTGTTTAAATCCAACTCTCTCATAATTAATCACTCAAAATTTCCCCTGTGTATTTCCACCTTCCTATCTTTCTTTAATTGTTTCTCTTTTCTGTAAGTTTTACTTAATTTTTTCATCCAATTTTATCTTGCTAATCACTAACATTACCAATTTTGTAGATTACCTTCACAGTCTATTTTGCCCTTGTGTTGCACTCAGACATAAGAATTAATAATTCCCCTTTCTTTTTCTTTGTTTTGTATTTTTTCACAGGGAAAAGATTGATATCTTCAGACATAATGAATTCTGCAAGTAATTTCAAAGAATTAGCCATGCTACATCACTTCAGACTGTGGCCACAAAGGTTTTATGTTCTGCAAACATCAAACATGAATATGTGAATCTGTGTGTTTGAAGAATGCCCTTGACAAAACCAATGTCTATTGTAATGTGCAAAGGTTTAACTATAAAAGAGAATTTTTGCAGACTATTGTTGAACTTTCATTAGCATTTTTATGTTATTTAGGAAAATAATAGAGAGACATTACATTTTTCATGACATTTGTATCTCACTTTTCGGCAAGAGAAGGATTTAATTAAAATTACCCCTGTGGAAGTTATAAAACTAACCATACTGGAATGAAGGGAATAAGTGATAGACAGAATGTTCCCATCAGGAAAAGTTTGCTGGTCTATAGGAGCTCACTTTTCATGTGACACTTTATGAGGGGAAAGAAAGAATATATTAATTAGGACACTATCCAATCTGCATCTCCAGTTTAAAACACACTTGAGAGATGGCATGCCTCTTCAGTATCTCAATTTCCCCTTCTGTGAAAGATAAGAGTATCAGGGAAAAATAATTTAACATGCATGTTTGACACGCAACTTCCTTCTGTATAAAGAGCTTGTGGGAAGCATTTAGCTATGCAGTATTCCAAAGAGCTTAACTTATAGTACACCTCCCAACTGTTTCCTGTGACAGTTCATTATCCGCTTAATGCTGAGACATGAAAAGCATTACAGCAGCTGATTTTGATGATAAGTGAAGGAAATATTACCTCCTCCAAAATTTCTATCTGATTTGGCTTGAAACGTGAGGAGTTTCATGGGAGCTCAAATATGTTTTGGGAGTATTTTTTTAAAATCGCTTCATACATTTTTATTATGTCATTATAAAAATGGAATCATAAAAAAATTACTTTAGTCTTCTCAGCTTCACTTGATATAGCATAATAAATATAATGTGATAGATGTAGTGTAATAAACAGAAATTATACTGAACTATACTATATTATACTATTACTATACTATGTCACACTATAGATCAGGGGTGTCCAAACTTGGGAACTTTAAGACTTGTGGACTTCAACTCCCAGCATGGCTGGCTGGGGAATTCTGGGAGTTGAAGTCCACAAGTCTTAAAGTTCCCAAGTTTGGACACCCCTGCTATAGATTATATTATATTGGTTGTTTTTTTTAGGGCAAGATCAGAGGTGGGTTGCTGCTAGTTCGGCCTGGATCAGGCAAACCAGTAGTAGCGGCAGCAGGAGGCTCCATCGACATGCCCAGATGCTTCTGCGCATGCGCAGAAGCGGTGCGTGCTCCCAAACCAATAGTAAAAAAAAAATAGCAACCCACCTCTGGGCAGGATGCATAGCACACTGTATTCCAATTTTTCCATGCAACAACATTCTTCTCAAGTAGGTCGCACCAAGTAAGAATATCTGGATCAAGATCACTCATTGAGCTTCCGGGCTGAGGGTGAACTTAAGACCACATCTTCCTGATCCTAGCCCAACATCTTAATCACTTCACCACTCCAGCCATAGTTAGTACCTGGCAGAATCTCTGCCGTTAATCAAGAACAATATTGTTTCTTCAAGCAATGTTGTTCATTGCAACCATCAGAAAGATTTCTCAGCAATCCCTAGTCTGTACAGTATTTATAAACTTACTTTCTTTAACTGATGTGAAGTATATTCAACTTTGTTGATCGATAACAGGGAACTTTTTGGAATGCAGGCCAGACTTGTGATGAATTAAATTTTAAAAGGAGCGGGCACTAAAAGTTACAGTAATCTTAGAGACCACGTCCCAACTTTCTTTTGAATCTTTGAACCTTTTGAAGTTTTCTTTTCTCTCCACTGACACTTTAAAGAACAATGACCGATCACATTTCTATCGGGCTCCCTTAGGACAAAGAGAGTTTCTTTTAATGTGTAGCTTGACAGATCTTAAAAAGATATTGGGATTTTTGTTATTGTGTTTCTTTGTCTTAGACTTCCTTCAACATCCCAATATTTCTTTGTTTCAGTGTTTGGTTTATAACAATTTCTTTCAAACTTTTAAAGTTTGATTTAGAATGAAACAGTCAATATAAACCTGAACAAATAGCAAATTATTCCATAGATTTACTTCCCCCACAATGGATGATTTAGAAAAGACATAGAGGGGGGAAAATGGAAAAAAAATGAAATTGAAGACAATGAACTATTTAACTCTGTAGTATTTTCAGAAAAATGTTCTACCAGGTTCAGGGAAGTTAATCTCTCAGGGAAGGGTAATTAGGACTGTGACCTAAAAATCATACTTGGGATCCAAAGGTAGTTTAAGTTTCTCAAGCAATAGTGCTTCATACTGCCTTGTAAACTATGTCTGAATCAAAGGAGACTTTCAGTTGTTCTTGATCTGGCATAGTTTTCTTTAAGGTGTTGAAAAAAAAAAGAAGTTCCCCTTATCTCAAACTTGATTTTATTGAGGGCCACATCAGGGTTGTGTTTGATCTTGGGTGGCTGGGGTGGGAGTGGGCAAGGTGGGGGTAGCCACCTTGATGTAACGCATGTTGGGGACTCCTGCAGTGACCTGAGTGCTCTGTCAGCAAGAATGGGCTCCCAAGCTTTTATTTTTTTTGGCTGTGCTGGCCTCCTGCAATCCTCTGCTAGCAAAACAAAGAGCTCCAGAGAGCCTCCTACTGGCAGAGCCACCTTGAGCCAGTCCTTTTCTCTTTCCAGGATAGCCCTGTGCGCCAGTTCTAAGCACCCGCAGGCTGGATCCGGCCCCTGGGCTTTGAGTTTGACACCCCTGTTCTAGATGTTAACTTTTCCTATTTGAAGTATTATTTATATACAGAAAGAACTGAAATACTGTACCATCCTTTAATCACTCTCTTGAAACACAAGTGGAATTAATATAGATGAAGAAGTGTTGTTGTGCACCTATAGATGCCTGCATTTAAATGTTTTCTATCTGATAATGGGAAATAAGTATTTAGTTGAAATTGTTTTCTATAATATTTTTGTGCCCTCAACTATATAGGGGTGACTGCTATTACAATTACAATGACTGTTGCAGTATCATTTTATAGCTAAGTTCATCTTCAAATTATTGATTACTTGTTTAAAGCATTTCATGAACAAAGCTAAGGTTAAAATACTTGCCTGGGTGAACATTCCCCTTACAGTGCAAGAGATGAATTTGTAATTGTAATTTGGCAAACAGAATGTAAAACTGTGAATAAATGCATGGTTGGCATTTGGTTTTATATCTCTGTGCTTCTGTAAAATAGTTTTATAAGACAGTGTGCATGTGCTTCTTTTTAAATATAAACTTTCTAAATATTATCAGATTTTTTAAAATAACTTCTGAATTTCCCATTTTGAATACACATTTCATTTTTTCCTCTTCTGCCTAAACTTAAATGTCTAGCTATTTCATCTCTAGCTAAATTACATAGAAAGTGTCAATTTAATAAGGTAATCAATTATGTTGCATTATATTCATCATAGTTTCCTGTGCTTGGTGAATTCAAAGCAGTCATCAATTCTGATCCATTAGCTTGAATATATTCAGTAAGAACTAGGAATAATGGTTCAATAATGATTAAACTAAAAAATAAAGAAATAACTCAGCTCATTATATCACTTGCTATTTAAAAAGAAAAAGCTAATATGCAGTTCAACAATGAAAAGTAAATATGAGCAAGTTACAAATATTTTATAGGCAATGTCCAACACATACAAATATACACATTAATATAATCAGGTACCAAGACTGAAGAGCTCTAATAAAATAAAATAACATTTTTAAAAAAAATTAAGATGAAAGGGATGGATGTCCTTGATTCATCAATAACACACACACACACACACACACACACACACACATTCAACAATAATGAAGAAAATAGCAGTTTCATTATAATGTCCCTTATTTCAAAAAAGAAAGAAAAGAGAAGAAAAGAGAAGAGAAGGGAAGAGAAGAACAGGAAAGGGAGGGAGGGAGGGGGAGAGGGAAGAAAGGACGGAGGGAGAGAAAAGGGAGGGAGGGAGGCAGGTAAGAATAAATACATCTAAGCACAAAAACAGAATTTAGGAATATATTATACAGTAAGAAGAGATCTTGCATAAAGTTGTATTGTACAAAACTTTCCTTTTAATCTTTATTTTTTTTCTTTTGCTTTCTCCTCCCCTCCCTTCTAAATGATAATTTACCTACACTTTATATTCTATAACAACATTTATCTCCTTGACTTTTAAGTTTAGTACAACAAATAAACATCATTATCTACTGTTGTAATGAGGTTTTAGCTTCTTTTACCCCTTAGTACCTTTGCAGCTACAAATATTAATAAAAGGAACAGTTCATTTTTACAGTAATAACAACAAATACTGGTAAACTGGATGTTGCAAAGGATAGGAAAGTGGGAGCCTGTTTCATGTGGCTTTCTGAGGAAAATTGACCCTCCCCCCTTAAAACCATGGTAAGAAGGCAGTAATCTTGTTTCTGATGTTTTATACATTCTATAACATTATTTTCAAAATAATTTCAGGATCTTATTCAAAGAAGATGGGCAATAGCTTACAGATTGAAATATTATATTGCTACCACTATAAAATAGTACAGGGTACAGTTATTCCCATATCTAACATGTTTTATGTTTAAACTTGTAAGACTGATAATACAATTCATTCTGTCATATCATATTAGGCTAACCTTCCAGGTATGGAAGGTCATCTGAAAAATATGATTTCAATACATTTTCCAACATTGGATATAGTACTGAATATTTGATCATGATAGCCAATTACAATTGCAATGATATTGCTTCTTTTTTTTTAAAGTACTCATGTTGAGGTGAGAGATAGAGACTTGACAAATGAATTTGACACATGAATAAGAAACACAAAAATGGTAATTTAATACACACGTGCTGAATAAAAGAATGTTGAGCAGGAAGAAATACACTGATTAATATAGAAGGGAAGGCACAGAAAAGGGGCAGAGCTGACTCCAGTACACAGGAAAATGAGAGATGATAAAGTAACTTGGAGAAGGACTTTAGTAGAACAGATGATGAGATAATAAGATGTAGAACATGTTTACACAAATGTGTAAATGTAGTGTACAACTTTTATATGTGTGTATTTTGTATGCTTGTAATTAGATATAGATATAGATATAGATATAGATATAGATATAGATATAGATATAGATATAGATAGATATAGATATAGATATAGATAGAGATAGAGATAGAGATAGAGATAGAGTTAGAATTAGAGATAGAGATAGAGATAGAGATAGAGATAGAGATGATAGATAGATGATAGATAGATAGATAGATAGATAGATAGATAGATAGATAGATAGATAGATAGAACATGATAACTTCAGAAGTCTCATAGCAAGATGGAGTCAATACAAAGGATATTGTTTATGGATCGAAGAAGGAAGCAATTACAGGAAAAGCAATAACCAAAAATACTGTGATTGGATTAGCCTGGACAACTGCTATTGAAATAAAAAGAAAATACAAATTTCAGATTTGCTGGAATGAGAAAGCTATATTGATATGTAATACTACACGCCCAAAAATCAGGATAGATATGTAGGGATGCTTCTAAGCTGAGTTCTTTATTGTTCCACATTTATAGACAGAATCTTGCCAAATTGAAGCACTCTACTATCTGCAACTACCATGTACTCTGAGAACTATTGTGGAGGGACTCTCTTCAATCTCTTTCTCTCACACAAAATAACTGTACTGAGCTGTCTTTTACTACTCTGTAATGTATCTCTCCTTCCTCCTGGGAATCCAGCCTACTACACTCCATTACATACACTCATATATTGGTATTATGAAATGTGATATGACAAGGAAAGCACTTAACTAGTGGTACAAAGAAAAGTAGGCAAAGGAGAGTTTCTAGCTTGCTGTAGATATATATAGATATAGATATAGATATAGATATATAGATATATGTTATATTTGTACTGATAAACATTCTTTCGTAAAATATCCAGGCATTTTCTTTGCATATCCCCAAAGTCACTTACCCCGACAATGCACTCCTTCATCATACTCATCAGGACAATCATAAACGCCATTGCAGAGTTGAGACAGATGAATACATCTGTTTGAGCCAATACATTTGATATGATTCAGGGGACACTTGAATTCTATTTTTTCAGGACCTAAAAATAATAGAAAAGGGTAATTAATAAGCAGTTTAATTCTGTTCAGATACATAAGGATTACTAATGCACAGAAAATACTCTACAATCATGTATTTGCATAATATTTCCACTTTTATGCTAGCTACAAGCTTTTTTATGCATTAGTCCGCTATGCAGCTTTTCTATGCATTACTAGCAGAATTATAGTTTCTTAATAAGGATTAACATAATTAAAGGAAAATCAACTGCTTAAAGAGGATTATTTTAAAACTACGCAATTTATCACTTTTGTGGCAGATTTACTTTCCCCAAAAGTTTAAAGAAGCTGAAATTTATATCTGGCAAAATTAAGGACAGTGATTAAATTGTGGCAAACTTTATTTAATTATTATTTTTCAGTGTAATTACAGCAAGAGCTTAGGATTCTAATATTAGCCAGTGTGAGTCAACAATTCAAAGAGAAAAAAATCCATCTAAAGAAACAAACACCACACACAAACAAACATAGCTGCTGATGTTTTAAAAATATTTAAAAGTTATTATTTAAGAACTTTATAAAACTATTGCTTTAATTCTATTTTTCCCAGACAATGATTGAGATTTAGAATGGGTGTGAATGAGCTTTGGGTACCCGTACAATGAACTGTGTATTGTTTTGTTTTTTTAGACAAATCCTGGCAAGTAGCATACATTATTATAGAATAGAATAAAATAACAGAGTTGAAAGAGACCTTAGGGTTTTCTGCTTAGGCAGGAAACCCTACACCACTTTAGACAAATGGTTATCCAACATCTTCTTAAAAACTTCCAGTGTTGTGGCATTCACAACTTCAGGAGGCAAGCTGTTCCATTGATTAATTGTTCTAACCGTTAGGAAATTTCTCTTCAGTTCTAAATTGCTTCTCTCCTTGTTTAGTTTCCATCCGTTGCTTCTTGTTTTACTCTAAGGTGCTTTGGAGAATAGTCTGACTCCCTCTTCTTTGTTATTATGAAGATTTTTTTTCCTAGACCACTTCTCATGCTCTCTGTTCATATGTAAAGTGTGTACTGAAAACTACATTAATATTTATATCTATCTACAGTATATCTATAATATTTATATCACCCATATCTATATCCGTCTATAAACATTAATCTAAGTCATCTCCAAGAGCAAAGATGATGCTGTTATGTAGACTAATGTTTGGGAATGTGCCTGGGTCAACAGTGCCTCTCCAGAGATTGCCCACATGCTCCGGACACTTGCTCCTTGCAAGGAGAACACAGGATTATGATTGATTTGTGGGTTTGAAAGGTGCAGGAACAATGACAGGTTCCAGTTGCAGTAGAGCCTATAATGACATGGAGTTTGCTAAACCTTATTTTCTATAACAGTTTTCTATTAAAACTATTCTAATGCTAATAAAGATCTTTGGAACAGCAAGTCATAATAAATTGATGGTGAGTGATCCTCCCTTTCAGTTCAAAGCAAAGAGTTATATAGCAATTTAAGGAATTTACGATTAATGGCAAAATACTTGATAGAATTTCAATTAAGAAAGGTTTAAACAGAGTAAAGAATCCATTAAATTTAAAATCATATGACTTCTGGTAAAGTTTTTTTTTAATTAACAACTTTTTAGACTGTCAATGAGGACACAATTGGTTAATTTGAAAAATGAAGACATAAAAGAAATTTGAAACAGACCATGTGATCAGAGAAATACAGAGTTTTAGAGGAGACCAAAGTCATAAAACTAGAGAGGGTGGAAAAGAAAAAAAAATATTTTCTTTTTGTTCTTGATGTAATGATATTACTAGAAAAACAATGAAAGGACAGCAAAATCATGCTTTGAAGTTGACACTTACAGGATGACAGAAAACGTATTATATCTGAAAGATTTCAAAGGATCATGGAATCAGGAAAGAAATTCACAGCTACAACAACAGCAACAATATCGGCTTATGTGAACAAATTGCTTAAAAGAGATTTCAACAAAGAGAAAAATGTTGAGATTGAAAATAAGTTGGAAGAATCTTTAAGGATGACTGAATGGACTAGTAAACAAAATTAAAGTCAAAGTGGATGTCTTGCAAAACAAAATAGAGGTGGAAAATAAGAGAGATGTAAAGTAGAGAGGAAATACAGTTATTACGTCAAGAGATGAAAAACAACGAAGTAGGCTGTTGAAACTTTCAAAAAATTTCTACAATAGGAAGAAGAAAATACGGATGGCAACCACATCCTACAATAGCACCTTAAGGTCAAATTAAGGATTAAGAATTGCACAAAAGAAAATAATATCAAATGATCTTGTTTGAGTAGAGTTAAGATAATAAATATTCTTATAAAATCCTGAAAATCCTTTAAGGACCTTTTGGTGAAGTTGGATAGAACCATTACTGTTTTTGCTGATGGAATCAGCAGATAAGAGATATGGGAAGAAGTGATCTATGTAATGTAACTATAAAGGGGAAGAGAAATATTAAGTTTACTTGTAATTGGTGTAAAGAAGATCAAAAATAATCTTTATGTTTTTCTTTCTGGTTTTCTCTCTTTCAATCTCTCTCTTTTTAAAATTTTCTGCACTTCCTACACCTTTTACTTTTTCTTTCTTTTCTTATTTCATTTTGTATTATCTTTTATTACTGCTAAAAATTCATTAAAAGTATTGTTATAAAAGGAAGACATGCCATTAATATTCTGTGCAAGATTATTATGCAAATAGTAAAGAAATACTGAAGCAAAGCGTATTTACGGAGAGTAAAAAAGTCATTCTTTCATAGAAGAAATAAACCTAGTATAATCTGAGCTGGAGTGAATGGGAATGAACAGCATTCTGAGAGTTACCATATTTAGCTTCGATTCATATACTTTTCAATACCCATGGTAGTCAGGGGGGCAAAAGTAAGGAACTAGCATCAACCTAATGGGAAAGGCAGGGTTGTGAGTTTTGTTAGGTAAGCTGATAGTTTGCAAAAATTTTGAAAGGGCTGAAAATGCTTTTTTAGCCCAGACACTGGGTGAATACTTAGTGTTTCCAGATTCATGAATATACTTTATATAATGCAATGTCTTCTTCTTGCTAACCTTTTCTTTCTAAAAACCCTCTTCTCTCTTTCCCAAACAGCAAGTTGGCAGCAGAGGAATTGAATTGAATTGAATTTATTGAATTTATAGACCGCCCCCTCTCCCCAAGGGGACTCAGGACGGTGTACAGACAGCAAGCTAAAAACCATGTACAAAAAAAATAATCTTAAATACCCCTAAAATCAGATTAAATGTTAGGCTGTACAGTAATAAAAATTAAAAAGCAACCTAAAAAGACTACCCCTAAAAATATAAAATACAGGCTAGAAAGATTAAAACTACGGTTAGGCCAGGCCAGCTAAGTTGAACAGGTGGGTCTTAAGTTTCTTGGGGAAGGAGCGGAGATCGGTGGTTATTCTGATGTCAGGGGGGAGGTCATTCCAGAGGGTTGGGCCCATCACAGAGAAGGCCCTACTCCTGGGCATCGCCCGCTGGCGCTGCCTAGTGGACGGCACCCGGAAGAGTCCCTCTCTGTGAGAGCAAATCGGCCGCAGGGATGTATGGGGTAGGATGCGATCCCGCAGATACCTAGATCCTGTGCCATGGAGCGCTTTAAAGATGATAGTCAACACCTTGGCGGAAGAGTTAGCTCCCAGCAGATGTCCAAACCAACAAGGCTGGATCAGCTTTTACACACACACACACACACACACACACACAGAGAGAGAGAGAGAGAGAGAGAGAGAGAGAGAGAGAGAGAAGAGAGAGAGAGAGAGAGAGAGAGAGAGAGAAGTAGACTTCAGTAGCACTGCTGTGAATATCAGCTTCTCATTGCTTGCCCCAGTCAAGAGTTACAGTATATACAGAAACCAACCTGCTAACCCCTACAGGACATAGCTACCTCAGTTATGCTTCAGGATAGAGCACAGCATGAGTAAAGCTTTTAGAGCTACTTGCAATTTGAAGAAAGCTAACCCATCACAAGATACCCGACAAAATATCTAAAAGCAACCAGAATCCAAACAAAAACATTTCATAAGCAATTTCATAACATCAACACCCGTGGTGTCTCTTTGCAATGTTATATAATGATGTTTGATTAATGACTGTAATTAAGGCAAAGTAGCAGCACCATACTTAAGCTAGAAAGATTAATCCACACAAATACCATTAAACCCATGTTTTATACATATAGGCTGAAATGAACATACTACAGTATATTCCCAAAGAATAGAGTATTTGGGCAATACATTTAAACCTATAAAGAAGCAATGAAAGGAGACTTTTTTTTAAATGGATACAAACATAATTTCCATGCACTTTACAGAGCAAAGAAGTTTTAATTTATTATCATTACGCCTTTTACTAAAATGTAAATATCAGTTTATAAATCAGTTCAAACTACCAGTACTTTCTTATTTTTCTCTTTACAGAAATATATATCAATATGTTAAACAGCTAAGAGACAGTAGACATCAAAATAGCTGAATGAGTGGTTGGCCAAAGATTATCTGTGGTAGCCAGAATGTTCATCTAAGTCAAGAAATTTCATTTTTCATCTGATCCAGGCATCAATTCCTAGAGATTTAAGTTTAGAGTTGTTGTGCCCTTTCATTAAATTTTCTTAGTTATTTTGTGGCACATCTTTGTGACAATTGTCTACTTGCTATTAGTCTACCCATTTTATTGGTCCTTAAATAAATCAAAATTATTATTTATTTAGCTTATGGCAAATAATCAAGAGAAGACTGCAGTTTTCTGGGACATTTTTCCATAGGCAAAACATGACACATCTTCGAATCTCAGCAGTTATATCAACTATTACCATATTTTTCGGAGTATAAGATGCACCCTTTTCCTCAAAAAAGAGGCTGAAAATCTGGGTGCATCTTATACAACGAATACAGCATTTTTTGCCTCCCGAAGCCCGGCCCCTTCACAAAAATGGCTGTGCATACCCTTATGGAGGCTTTCAGAGAGCTTCTGGGGGCTGGGGAGGGCAGAAATGAGCAAACAATGGACTGTTTTTGCCCCCCCAGCCCCCAGCAGCACTCCATAAGGCTATGCATGCAATTTTTTTGACAAAAAACGGGCGCTTTTTTGCAAAAAAAGGGCCTTTTTTTCTCATTTTTGCCCTCCCCCCCAGGAACACTCTGCAAGCCCCCCAAGGCTATTCATGCCTTTTTTAAAAAAAAGAAAATGGGAGGTTTGCAGAATGCAAAAACTTTTTTCCCCCTTTCGGAAAGCACTTTAGTTAGAGTGATTGATGAGAATTAGATTGATCAAGTGCTGTGCCAGCAGAAACAAGTCTTAGGTGCTGCAGATTGTCAGTGATTTCCTTCTCCAGCACATGGATAAATACACCTGGAAACATCTACCTACCTACCCACTCTCCCTCTCTCCCTACCTACCTACTGTATTACTCTCTCTCTTTCTCTCCCTCTATCTACCTACCTACTCCCTCTCTCCCTACCTATCTACTGTATTTCTCTCTCTCTCTCTCTCTCTCTCTCTCTCTCTCTCTCTCTCCATCTGCCTACCTACCTACCTTCTCTCTCTCTCTCCCTACCTATCTACTGCATTTGTCTATTTCTCTATTTCTCTATTTCTCTCTCTCTCTCTCTCTCTCCCTTTATCTACCTACCTACCTACCTACCTACCTACCTACCTACTTACTCTCTCTCTCTCCCTCCCTACTGTATTTCTCGCTCTTTCTCTCCCTCTCTATCCCTCTATTTCTTTACCTACTTTTTTAAAAAATTGCCTCTTCAAAACCTTGATGTGTCTTATACTCTGGTGCGTCTTATATTCCGAAAAATATGGTATATTCAAATTTCAACATCTCTCAGTGATAGAGATTTATCATCAACTATCTAATATACATAGGGGATGCATTGGGTCAGTGGCTAAGATGCTGAGCTTGTCAATCAAAAGATTGGCAGTTTGGCAGTTTGAATCCCTAGTGCAGTGTAACAGAGTGAGCTCCCATTACTTGTCCCAGCTTCTGCCAACCCAGCTGTTCAAAAGGATGTAAAAATACAAGTAGAAAAATAGGGACCACCTTTGGTGGGAAGGTAACAGTGTTCCATGCGCCTTCGGCGTTTAGTCATGCTGGCTGCATGTCCACGGAGACATCTTCAGACAGCGCTGGCTCTTTGGCTTTGAAACAGAGATGAGCACTGCCCCTTAGATTCAGGAATGACTAGCACATATGTGTGAGGGGAAGCTTTACCTTTTACCATCTAATATATAGGTTACATCAAAAGTCGGTCAAATCACAATATTTTTATTAATATTTTTTACGGAAAAAGGTTACTGTACATCAAAGATCTACATCAAACATGTAAAAAAGAAAATGGCAACCAATCTGAATGCAATTTATATGAATTGTCTATGGGGCCTGACTTTTGATACAACTATATATTGTATTTGGCCTTTCACAAAGTTACAATAAAACATTCTTATTGTTAAGGTGACCAACCGTCCTCCTTTAGGGAGGACAGTCCTTCTTTTGTAAGTTCTGTCCTCCCTCGAAAAGTGTCCTCCTACATGTCCTCCTTTTTTATATTTGAAGACTAATCTGTTGCGCGTTATGTGACGTATTTGTATTTGACATGACAATTCGTCAAGACTCGGTATAGTGCAGTATGCGCTCCGAACGGGAGACCTTGAGAGAGAGTGCCGCGTGCAAGTGGCTTTGTTTACTTCTTACCGAAACACAACACGGCACATACGCACGCAGTAGACTCATGGCACGTCGGCAATTGAATGACTCACGGTAATTATTTCTTTCTCAGTGAATATTCAATTACACAGAGGTAAGTACAATTCATGTTTTATTAAACAGTTTTTAATGGTGTTTTTTTACTTCATCGCAAGTATATTGAACAGATATTGAATCTTGTGTTGAATTTTTATCTAAAGAAATGCTAGACATTAAAATAGATGACAATTGTCGTCTATTTTAAGAAATTGGAAGAAATTTCTCTTTGAAGAAATTAGAAGACTGAATGTATATTTAAATTCTGAAAAATTAATACAATGGGAAAATCAGCATGTTGAAATTGATAAAAGATGGGTGGATATTTTCAGCCATTTCAAAAATGAACATATTCCATGTGAACATTTATTTATACTTGTTCAAATTACGTTGTGCTACTCTGGAACTAATGCAGCAGTTGAAAGAGTTTTTTTTCAATTGCCAATGATTTTTCGACAAGTGAGAAATCGAGATTGAATGTTGATACTCTAGCTGCAGCACTTGCTGTAAAATTCAATATGAAGGATATTTCTTGTTCAGATATTTCCAATATATTGTTAGAAGATGATACATTGACAAAAAATATTAATTCAATGGAAAAGTACTCATTTAAATAATAATTAACAGGCATGTAAGCATAATTACAATATAAAATGTTGCAAATGTTTTTATTATGCAGATATCATATTTTAGTGTATTATTGTTGCAATGAATAAAATATTTCTTTTATTTACGATATATTTTTTCCAATTTATTTGTCCTCCTTTTCATTGTAAAAAAGTTGGTCACCTTATTATTGTAAACAAATAGTAACTCTATAGAGATCAAGCAAAACTGAGGTGACCATGTCCTTAGAATATTAAACTTGTAAGGTTAAATTTTCTGTTGAAAAAAAAAATCCTTATTTTACAATAAGAGGGGATAAAAAAAACAGAAGAAAATGAATATTGTTTATAATGCCCTATTCCTGTCACTGCCTTCATAAGCCATATCTTCTTATAAAATTTTTATTTGGTTTTGTGTCATATATTGCGGTTTATAACATTATTCTTCTTTAACTAGCTTCTGATAATTTCAGTACTGTAATTACAATAATAAGTCACAAATCCTTTGAATAAAATAATTCTCTACTGTGTGATATTGCAACTGATTATTTTTATCAACAACCCTGGCTATAAATAAAAGTGGATAATGATGTTGGCTGTAACTGTAACAAATAACAACTTTACAGTTAAGAGTCAAAGAGCAGCTCTATTGTCTGCAAAGTTAAAAACATGTCTGCAGTTCTATCATTAGGTTTGTATGTTGTCCCATCATCTGCATGAAGATAAATCTCAAGGTAAAAAAACATTTATTTGCAACTCTTTGCAACAAGACAAAGAAATAGCTTCATGTATACATTTTCAGAAGGAAGAAATCTTTTGGCTCAAAGTGGACTTTTTTGTTTGGCTGCATTTCAGTACAACTAAACGTTTCCAAAGTCCAATCAAGAGAGTGCCATTCATTCAGGCCTCTTGCTTTTAAGTGCTGGTGTAATTAGCGGCTTCAGAGTTTTGCTTAAGTGACTAATTCAAATTATCTTGAAAAGAGTGTTTATGTTGCGATCAGCACCTGAATGGTTAGAAAACAGCTAAGCCTACATTATACAGTAAGGACTCAATGAGATCTGAGTGAAAAATACGTAATCTCTTACTTCTTCCTTTGTATCTGCAGTGCTATTCATAGCTTAATTACCAAGATTGCATTCCCTTTCAAAGTCCTTGTCTTGTAAACTGGACATATTAATCTAGTCCTCCTGTTGCAATTTTTCCCACTCATTGTCTAAAAATAAACTTGTAGAAGTACAGTATATATAACACACATATGTACAGCCCTGAAATTAAGGCCTATATTTGCGAAATCTCTCTCAGAAGTGTACAATGAAAGGCTCCCACTAACTCATCAAACAAGAGAAAAAACAAGGAAAAATGGGTGTTAAAATGGCAAAAATGTTCAATAAAAGTAAAAGCAAGATAATATAAATTGAGACCCAAAATAAAACACCCCTAAATTTAATCTCCAATATAGAGCTTCACTGGTGAAGATCATAGAGAAAGGGATCTTGGAAAACTGGTGAACAGACCACTGAAAGTGTTGGCTATTTTGAAAATTGCAACTTTTATCTTTAGGTTATTAAGAAAGAAATTGAAAATTAATGGTTAATCTCAGACACCATTAAATAATATCTGATAGAATCATACCTGTATCACTATTTACACTTCAGAAATAATGTTGCAGAGTGTGTGGATTACCTCAATGATGAAAGAGCTTTCCACCATTTAATTGAACAAAATGGCAACTAACGTGTAATATGGAAGGTCTCCTTGGGGTTAAACCAGCTCTCCCTTCTGTAGTGAAAATGGCAGGCCTGAGTGATTTTAAATTGCTTGATACCAGAAGTGTGTGACTTCCAGTTAGATAGGATTTCAATTAATAATTACCAGTTTAAGTACTATTTTTTTCTCTCTTCTAAGTCTCACGAGGCCTACTCATTTTTTTAACAATAGTCACACATTAGGTTAGCATTTTCATTCACCTATACACCATAACTTCAAGATCCCTGGCAATACCATAAATATCTTACATTGTAAAAACTTTGAGTTTTTACATGAATATGCATGAATTCATACCCCAACTTGTCTTTTATTGGGCCATTCACTCAGTATGTAGAGATTATTTAGAAATGCTGTTTGATAGTTTGACTCCTAGGGTTTTGTATGACTAAAAGATTAGTTTTCTCACCACTCACCGCTAACTCCTTCTTTCTCTCTGTCTCATAAATGTCAAATGCAAAGCAACTAGCAAGAATATATATATACCGGTAATATAAATAAAATGATAAAACAATTAAAGCAGTGGTGTACCTAGTATATTTGAAACCAAGAGGGAATAATTTTTAACAGTCTCCTTTTTTATTGTCAGAGCCAGTTTGTTGAAGTGGTTAAGATAACAGGCTGGGAACCAGGAGATTGTGAAAAGAGACTCTAATGAGAAACAAATGTTCAAATATATAACTTACAAAATCCATTTGTGTCAAAATTCTAGAGATCATGGTGTGTTCCATCATATTTTCTCACTACTGACAAATATTTACTTTTTGTTACTTTTTTTCTGATTAATGGACTTAATTCTTTTACACAGATTTGATGATGGTGATGATAATGAAGATGATAATGCCAACTGTTATGACTACAAACAGCTAAAGTGAAGATTGCTTAGAACAGGGGTGTCAAACTCATGCCATCACAATAGTGTCAGGTGATGTATTGGGACTCCCCCCCTTTATTAAATGGGGCATGGGCATGGGCAGCACGTGAGGCATCCAGCCCATGGGCCTGGAGTTTAACAGCTCTGCTTAGAAGATCAATATTAGAAACTATTCATAAAAATTCTTTGACAATCTATTTTGAACGATTGAATTAATTTTTTTAAAAAAAATGTCCCTCAAACTATAAGAGAACCAAATACTTCCAATTCACTTCCAAAAATTATCTGCCACAAAATGAAAATTTGCAATATGCCAGTCTTATTATTCCATATGAAATGACAAATTGTCTCATTGGCATGAATGAAGCTTAGCTAATAATAAGCAATATCAAACTGTACCTTCGTTAGTAAAAAAAAAAAAAAAGCTGCTTGGCATTTGGAAAGGTACAAATAAGCAATCACAAGAGGATGCATTTTGCCTTACTGAGTAAATTCAGGGCTTTTAAAAATTCTGAATGCATTTTATGCATTATTTTAGGTACACTAGTTGCAAAATTAGAATGCACCACTTAACTTTGGTTGCAAAACACTTTCAAATGTTTTTAATTAAGTCAAAGATATTGAGATCACTTCCAGTTCCTGCTGGCGACGGACGTGCTGTCCGCCGCTCGTCTCCTTGGTTGGCTCCGTAAGGAGCACAGAGGGCCTTGGAGGGGTCTCTTGCCGAAGGGCGGCTCGTTGAAACCCCCTGGCAACTGGTGGGGGTGTTTTCAGCCTCGCCTAGGAGCCGGGGAGCGGGGGGGGGGGGTTGGGACAGCTTCGGGCTGTCCGCCCTTTCGCCGAATGGGCTCCGGGAGGAAGGAGTTTATCCAACGAAGAGCGGCTGAATGCTGGTGGTGGGGGAGCCATCCTGATCTCCTTAATCGTCATTAAAGGATAAGCAGCAGACTACTGTAAGTTCATGTTCAACTTATTTGAAACTGAAGATTAGAGGGGGGTATTGGAATGGAGAGAGAACAAAGGCTGACTCGTCACTTGAACGAACTATGTGAGAAAGATCGCTATCACAATTGCAAGAGATGATTGGTGAGCTGTCATTAAAAAAAAACTTTATGGAGATCTCCGTTCTTCTCCCTGTGAAAGGAGGAGCCAAGATGGCTCCCTTCCATCTTTGTTTTTGCACTTACAAATTAAGTCTGCCTTTTTGAAACTACCTTCGAAAAAAAAACCTCTGGTATTGTTTTATTACCCTCTCTGAGGGAGACCGGGAAACCCCCCCCCCCCCCCCGTTACATGGTCTTTCTGGACTTTGATTATTCGACTTTCCCCTTTCTGGTGTGCCTCGGTGCCTTGGAACTGTGAAGGAGAATTAACTCTTCACCTTTGAATTTGCCTGCCTCCTTGGACCGGCACAGCTGCACAATCCACTGATGCCATTTTCTTTGTAAAAGACTTATATACATCTCTGAACTTAGACAAATGGGGCCTAAGAAACCACCAACGAGCAAGTCATTTTCGGCTCCTGTGTCTGTCACCTCCAGTCCAAGCATGCAACAAATGAAAATTACTTCATTGTTACAACAAGAAGGGTCTGGAGAGAGCCCAAGAGAGCTATCTGTCACCCAAATCTTTCAAGAAATTAAGAGGGGTCAAAATGAGTTGAAAAAAGGGGTGACAGATCTCAAAGATGAACTCAGAGATGTTAAACATCATATTTCAGAAAACAAACAGAGAATTGTGGTGTTGGAGGAGGGAGCGGCTGGGCTGGGGGAGGAGGTTAAGGCAATCCAGAAGGGAAATGTAGACCTGGAAAACTTTATGGCAAAAATAGAATTTGAAAGAATGTCCTTTTTTCTCAGATTTCAGAACCTGCCAGAGACAGAAAATGAAGACCTTAAGGATATTATGAGTACAATTTTAGCAGAATACATTAAGAGAGACAAAGAACAGCTGTGGTGGGATATGGATCTGGTTTACAGGATTAATTCAGCATATACTAGAAATCATAATGTTCCAAGGGAGGTACATGTTAAATTTCTCAGGAGGACCACAAGGGATGAGGTACTTGGGGCCCAAAGGGAGGGACCACTAAAATATAAAGATGAAGAAATCACCATTCTTAAGCAAATTCCGAAAAAGATAAGAGAAAGAAGAAGGAAGTATTCCTCCTTATCAAAGAAATTATACAACAAAGGACTTTGGTTTAGATGGTTATTGCCAGAGGGAATGTTGATCTTTTGGGAGGGAAATAGAATGAGAATTAATACAGTGCAGGAGGCTGTAGCCTTCATTAAAAAACATTTCTCTCTCCTAGAAGACAAACACAGGGAAAGTAGTGAAAAGGGTAGCAAGGTACAAGATATGAAGGAGGGGGGGCTGTGGCTTCACCTGGGGACAGGGAGGAAGGAGCAATATCAAAAAGGCTCAGGTCACAAAAATAAAAGTATTTGAAATATTTGTAATTGTTGATATACTAGAAAGTGACAAAGGAAAAATGATTGAACACATGGTTGATACAATGTAGAATAAGATTCTGTTTTTTTGCTTATCTTTTATACGTTGTTTTTAATATTGTAAAAATTGTGAGATTTGGAGGGATTTCTACCACTAGCGTGGGAGCTGCCAAAATTTTCTATGTACCCCTTTACCTTTTCCCATAAATGTTTAAAAACCAATAAAATTCTTTAAAAAAAATTAAGTCAAAGATATTCTGCACATTTTAATTGTATATGTTTTTCATCACCCCTTTTCTAAAAACTGTCTTTGTCTAACCTGAAGCTTATATACTTTATTTCAATGCGGTAAAACCTTAACAGTTCCCCATTTACAGATTACAGATAACACCAATCAATTTTTCATCCAGTCAGCACCTTGAAATAATGAAGTGTATTGCATCCAAAATACTTCAGGGGTTACTTTGACAGTTTCCACTATTTGTATCATGACCTTATGAACTGAACTTTTGCTAGACCAATTCTTGAATACAGCTCATCTGTCTGGAATCCGCACTGCATATCAGACATAAATACAATTGAATGAGTCCAGAGATATTTCATGAGAAGAGTCCTCCACTCCTCTGCTCGCAACAGAATACCTTATGCCAGACTTGAAATTTTGGGCTTAGACAATTTAGAATGTTGCCGTCTTCGATCCGACCTAAGTGTAGTACATAAAATTATCTGCTATGATGTCCTACCTGTCAATTAATACTTCAGCTTCAACCACAACACATGAGCTCACAATAGATACAAACTTATGTGAAACTGCTCCAAACGTGATTGCAGAAAATATGACATCAGTAACAGGGTTGTCAATGCCTGGAATGTACTACCTGACACTGTGGTTTCTTCCCCAAACCCCCAAAATCTCCACCTTAAACTGTCCACTGTCGACCTCATACCATTCCCAAGAGATATTTAAGGAGTGTGCATAAGCACACCAGCATGCCTACTGTCCCTATCTTAATATCCCCTTGCATTCATATTTGTTTCATGTATTCATAATCATGTCTATCAGTGACGTGCAGTCAGGGGAGGCACAGCCTCACCACTGTCATCATGAAAAGAAAAAAAAATGTAAAAGGAAAAAGGCGAGAGCTGAGGTCAGGCTGAGCTAGTTGCTGCCTCACCGTGGATGACTCTGCTTAATTGTTTAAAAAAGCCTCTAAAAAGTGCCCTCTACTATGAGCCAGGAGAACTGCATGCCTCATCTAGTCTGACTTTAGGCATTTTATGATCACTCGAGCAGAGTTAAGCAAGGGTTAAAAACCTAAAAATTCCTGACGTAGGTGAGGCACGCAGTTCTCCTGCCACATAGTAGAGGGTGCTCGTTTGGGCGGGGCTTCTTCAGAGGACATGAGGCAAGAACAGAGTTGAAATCCTCTCTGGAACAGCTGGAAAAGGTACGTGTTGGAGGGAGGGGGAGGAATTCAAACTTTATCCTCCTGGTGCGGGGCTTTGGGCAAAGGCTGGAGGGAAGGACCCTGGCTCACTTGTGCTCTCTCTCCCCAAGTGTAGTTTGATTGCAGGCAGAGCCACGTTGCCTTTTCAAACCTGTAATCAGTGAAGCTGGGCTGGATCCTTCCTGGACTGGGGGAAAGTGTGTGTAGTCCAATCCAACATGTGTGTGTGTGTGTGTGTGTGTGTTTGAGAGAGGGAGAGGGAGGGAGAGAGGGAGGAAGGAGGGGAAGGAAGAAGAAAAAGGAAAAGAAAGAAGGAAACTTCTTTCGCAAAGGAGAAAAACAAATGCTGTCGCTTTAAATCGGAACTGAGAATGCCTGGCTGTGGAATTCTGGGAGTTGAAGTCCACAAGTCTAAAAAAATTTGAAAACCACCACTGGGTCAGTGCCTCACCAGCCATAAACCTCACTGCATGTCACTGATGTCTATACTTATATCTGTTATCTAATTTATTTTTATTTATTTATTTATTTATTTATTTATTTATTTATTTATTTAATTAGCGCTTCTAGACAGCCCCCTCTCCCAAAAGGGACTCAGGGCGGTGTACAGTCCATATAAAAACATCATAAATAAAATCTAAACAATTAAAATTATTAAATGGATAAATACATAAATAAATAAGAGGAGGATAAAAATAGACAGAACTGTAATTGCTAAATAAATAATTTAAAATATACAGAATTTAAAACCCCAGTGTCCTATAAAATTAAGTCCCCTAAAAAACCAGTAGGAAATATATATGCCAGGAGGTAGAGGTTAAAAATTATGCCAGACCAGCCAGTCGGAACAGGTGTGTCTTCAGTTTCTGCCGGAAGGAGCGGAAGTCAGTGGTGGTTCTAATGTCGGGGGGGAGGTCATTCCAGAGGGTTGGGCCCATCACAGAGAAGGCCCTACTCCTTGGTGTCACCCGTTGGCATTGCCTAGTGGATGGCACCAGGAGAAGCCCCTCCCTGTGAGAGCGAATTGGCCGCAGGGATGTGTGTGGGAGGATGCGATCCCGCAGGTAACTAGGCCCTATGCCTAGTTCATGTTATATACTTGCAAATCACATTACTTGCATCATAATGTCATGATGGAAATGCGGGCAATTGATAGAACTAATATAAATTTGGATGTAATAATCGCTTTACCCCTGAACAGTCTAATAAGCTGAAGTTGTACTGTAAACATTTGTACTGTAAGGAAGATCCATATATTCAACAGCTTTGCCTATCTATCCTTTGTTGAAGCTTTGGGACACTGGATAAGGGTCTCCACCCATGAGTTATGGGCTCCCATAATGCCAGCTTGCTCACTCTGCAAATGCCCAATGTCAATGTTAAAAAATGCCCCCTGACCGTTGCTCTGCTGTTTCTTTCCTTTTATGATTGAATCCCAAATCAAAGGAAATGTATCCCCATCTCCTTCCCAACCTCCTAAAACATAAACTTGCAGAGTGCTTAAATAATTAATATTTTTAAGTGCTTTTCAACAGTGACTTTAAAATAAAATTAATTGGCTTTTCTTCTGATTTCACATAACACACTAAAAGCAGGATTTTACATCTATTGTAAGACATGCTTGTTGACCAGAGGTGGTGTTCAGCGGGTTCTGACCAGTTCTAGAGAACCAGTAGTGGAAACTTTGAATAGTTCAGAGAACCGGTAAATACCACCGCTGTCTGGCCCCATCCCATCTATTCTCTGCCTCCTGAGTCCCAGCTGATCTGGAGGAAATGGAGATTTTGCAGTAACCTTCCCCTGGAATGGGGTGGGAATGGAGATTTTATAATATCCTTCCCCTGCCACGCCCACCAAGCCACACCCATAGAACCGATAGTAAAAAAAAAATGAATCCCACCACTGATGTTGATTCATGTAAATGGTCATTCCTTAACTTTAAGAAACCCATTATTTTCTTGAAAAGATGATGATGAAACTAATGCAAATATTAACAGAAATGTAATAATTTATAAGTATAAGTTATACGTATATATATTTGCATGCAATACAGGATTTATTTAATTTCATGAAGGGAGTTTCATGTCCTTTGATGAACCAGGAGCCATTCTAGACTTTCCCAACTGAAGTAAATTGCACACTGGCACATAGTTAATATATTCAGACAACAGACCATTTGAGTATCTTCAAAAGGCTACTTACTTGTACATCCTTGTACACATAATGTAGAATATGCTGAAACTGTCATTCTCATAAAAGTGCTCATGTACAGTTTTCTATAAATACCACCTATATTTCTTTTTTCTACCTTAATTACAGAAGCTCTGCAGATATTTTCACACCAGGTTTTATAGCATTATAAATGATATAGAAGTTGAGATCTGCTTTAGAGCTAATGTACACATGAATAATTTATTATAAGTTTAGAAGCACTGGACAAAAGAACCTGGTTTCAGCATTTCATGGATAGAGATAGCTAAAAAAAAGGTCATTGAGCTTTTAAAAAAACAAGAAGAGAGTAGTGAAGGCAGAGAGAATTAGCATCTCTCCCTCTTCTTCCAAGCACTAATTTTTTGTTTTGTTTTGTTTTGCTTTTCCTTCTAAGCCCAGCAAGATTTTTACATTTCACATTTTCACAGAGCCTGAAATAATCTTACACATCTCATTTTGTCTTTTGGGCTTCTTGAGTTGAGCCCTTTGCTCAGAAGACACTCAAAGCTGAAAGATGGGTTCAATACTATCAGAGCCTAAGGTCAACTGGCAGAGCCAAGATTTTAGGCTCCACCAAAAGGCCAGGAGTGTGGAGGTGGGAAAACACTCCAAAAGATGAGGGCCACAGCAGAAGACGCTCTTCTTCTGGACCACACCAGGTGAAATTCTTTAGCAGGAGGATTCAAAATAGGCCTCTTCAAGTGGAGCAAATGGGTCTGGCCAATCCCATTGAGGTGAGATGGCTTTTTATAGGAGCCTTGGTGGCACAGTGGTTAGAATGCAGGATTGCAGGATAATTTTGCCGACTACCAACAGTTCGATTCTCAGGAGCTCAAGGTTGATCAGCCTTCCATCCTTCTGAAGTTGGTAAAATGAAGACCCAGATTGTTGGGGAAATATTATGACTCTGTAAACCACTTAGAGAGTGCTGCAAAGCACTGTGGAGTAGTATATATATCTAAGTGCTATTGATATATACATTGGACTCATCCCAGAAAGGCCTTTATAGGTAATAATAAACACCTTGATTGGATCCAGAAGCAAACTTGCAACCAGTATAGCTCCTGCAACAGTGATGTAACATGGGCCCCCCGACGGGCCTCCAGAACTGTCCATGCCAGTACCAGTTGTAGCTTCCAAAGCTCCTCAAGGGTTACACATTACACATGGAGAATACATTGCAGTAATTTAAGAGATTTAGTCAGGAGGGCATCTATATTTCCCTTCACCTGATGTTTCCTTCTGCAGTTCCTCCTGCTGTTTAAAAAAAAAGTCTAGTTAATAATTATAGAGGTCTGAGCTTTAATGGAGAAGTGCTGTGGCCCAGATAGGACTGCATGTTTTGGAGTAGCAGTTGCCAATGAATGCTGAAATCAGGTGTCATAAAAGATTGATTTTAAAGGAATATTTTATTTTCAGAAACAGAAAGTTTTGCTCCTGATGTCTACAACTAAATATACATTTTCATCATTGACAGTATACTCCTTGAACAATGATGTAGTCAAAGCAGACACTTAGAATTTGCTGGAAAATACTGTTTTAGATTAAGTCTCCTGTCAAGAGATGAAAATAGAAATTTCTGCAGGCACAAACACTCATTTTATTGAAAGCAATCCATCTCTTTCGTGTACTCATATTCCTAGCAGTTGAAAGATATTTGAGTTAATCATAATGTAAAGTGTGTTCAGCTGAATTTATGATTGAGATTAAGAACATCTGCCCCCATATTAAAGTGAAAATTCACTGCTAAATGTCAAGACTCTAAAACATATTCCGATGAAATGCTGCTGTGTGTGAAAATTTGAAATCCAAGAATCTGTCAGGACCATTTATGGGAAATGTTGTAAACTCCAGTGTTTTATTAAAGAAACATATAATCTCTCAGTAAGATATTGTAGCTGCCAGATGGCCAGAACGAGCCCACAGCTAATATTTTGGAGTTTCATTATAAAAATTGTGTTGGCTCCCCACTGTTGTTTAAGGGTCCCAACTAATTAGCAGTTGCTATTCAAATTGTATTATCTTCAAATGGGATGCATTTATTTGAACAATGGTTTCTGATTAAATAATGGCTTCTAATAAGGATTCTGTTGGTTTCTTTATCAATGGAGTCCTGCTTGCATCAATATGTGAGTTCCTTCTTCTGGGCTGTACCTGCTTAGTGTGTGTAGAGGCAAAACTCACCATCCATCATTTGTCATTTCTCTGTCGATTGGTAGCAAAATGTGCCAATGCTCACCAGGTTTTATCCAAGGCATCTGCTTCGAATGCCCTTCAGCACATAAAGTAGGAAATGATATGAGGGCCCTGAACAAGATGCAAAGTATATTATCATCATAAAGTTGAGGAGTGCTCATGAACTAGCGATAAAAGAAAATCAGATTCCTGATCAGGGAATGGTATTTCCAGATAGATCAGAACTTTCACAGGATAATAGTCTGATTTTATCTCTGCCAATTTATGAATCAATGTCAACAAGGTTAATTGGACACAGATAATGGTAGGCCTATTTTTTTCCCTGTCATCCAATGCAACAGATGCCACTGGAGGAATGTTACTTGTGAAACATGTGGTTCACTCCTACTGGAGACAAATACTTGGGAAATCATTTGAAATAGATCAGGACCTCATAGAGAAGGGAGAAATAAAACTGGTGTGAGTAGAAGTTCATTGGCCAGCAATCAACACTCAGATAAGCAGAGATTAACACCAAGATTAACACTAGACCAACAATCAGGAAGTAAATAATACCCCAATCAATGAACTACCAAAGCTAACAGCCTAATCAAAACAACCTAATCAAGGAACTACCCAAAAATATTCCCATAAACACTAGTCACTAGTATATAATCAGAAAGCAAACACCACTCCCTTCTATCATTGATGATGTTACCTAGTTGGATAATGAGAGGTCTGAAAGAAAACAACCAAGGTTAGAGCATCAAGGACTTCACATTTCAACCCTGAAATATTTTCTTCTATTGTTACTGAACTGCAGTGACACAGTGGTTATAGTGCAGTACTGCAGGCTACTTTCGCTGGCTGCTGGCTGCCTGCAATTTGGCAGTTCAAATCTCGCCAGGCTCAAGCTTGACTCAGCCTTCCATCCTTCCGAGGTGGGTAAAATGAGGACCTAAATTGTTGGAGGCAATATGCTGACTCTGTAAACTGCTTAGAGAGGGCTGTAAAGCATGTTAAAGCGGTATATAAGTCTAAGTGTTATTGCTACTGCAATGCTCTCTTTTGTACTTATTTATATTTTTTCTTAAAGGTGTCCAGTAAAAGAAGAGGGGGAAAATGGGTATAAAACATACAAAGATTGGCAAAAGAATGTTGTAGAAGTCTATAATGCTGGGAAATATGAAAGGAATGAGGAAAAAGAGGACAACCAGCAGCAAGAAGGATGAACTGTTACACTGGCAGTAGATATAATATTGAAAGGTCTAAGGGATAAGTTGGGTAGCTTGTCCTGGAGAAAATGTGGTCTCTAAGAGCAGACATTGACAGTGTCACATAATCAACCAATTTATATTTTTCTTTTATTGAACTACAATTTCTCCTTTTAAAAAAGAGGTTGTAGGAAAGAAACAAACATAAAGAATTAGCAACCAAACCTCCAAATTCTAGCAACCTTGATACTAATTGCTGTACACTCAGAGTCACATATACAGATGAATATACATGCATGTACCTGCATAGATGCATTCACAACTCCAGTATCTTCATAAACATGTTTTTGCATAAGAGACTTATGGAGAAATTGTATGGTTTCATCCTCAATGTCTCTCAAAAAGTTGTTGATAATTTCCCTAAACAAAATGCAGTATAGCTTTCTGCTTAAAACTGACTTAACATTATATGGAATTGCTATTTAGTTGAATAAAATGTTATATAGACCCCCTTCCCTCTTTCCTTCCTTCCTTCCTTCCTTCCTTCCTTCCTTCCTTCCTTCCTTCCTTCCTTCCTTCCTTCCTTCCTTCCTTCCTTCCTTTCTTCCTGGAGTGGGTTGCTCCCAGCATTACTGGCGGTTCAATGTGCGAGTGCGCATTTCCACAAAAATAGGTCTGTGCATGTGCAAAATGTTAAAAAAAAGAAAAAAAAGAAAGTTGTGCAATTACAATTGTTCTGCGCATGCACAGAACTGAAAATCAAGATGGCAGCCCTGTAGGAGAACCAGTTCAGGAGTGTGGAAGGTCTGGGTCACTGCCAGTTCCAGCAGCCTAGGCCACCAAACCACTACCAGTTTGCCTGAACCGGTCCAAACCGGTAGGAACCCACCTCCCTCCCCTCCCTCCCTCCCTCTCTGATAACCTTCAGGAAGCTATTAAAAAGCAACTAGTCTCCTAGGATGTAATGTTGACTCACTCTTGTTTGTTTCTTGTCTGGTTTGTTGCCTGGTGAGTTGGTTAATAAATTTGTCTTAGGGCTGTTTATGATCTCTTTTTTATCTTTTGTCTCTTTCACTGAACTGTCCAGAGTCACTATAAATAGTACATAAAAATAATTAAATAATGTTTCTTTCATCACATACATTCAAGATATTTTTTTAAAAAACCCATCTGCAATAAGTACCGTAGATAGAATTATTTGTGGTTCAGTATGACTAATCATAGCATTATGGATAAAAGTATACATTCTTTAAATAAGGGCATACGTGTTTTCAGCTAGCAACTGAATACCCACCCCTGTAGAATAGTAACCGGGTATAAATATAATGCATGAATGCAGTTAGATTTAATTCTCAGTTATTGCAAAACTCTTGGCAATGCAAAGCAATGCAGATATATAAAAAATATGGCAGAGAATTATGGCACGTTGTCACATCCACACAGAAAATTCCAACTGGATAGTTTGATTTCATGTGTTTACTTCAAAACCAAACTCACAAAGTGGTAACTTACTGGTAAAGCTAGAGGTTCACAGTCTGAGAGTGCAAAATTCTATGCATATTTTTTTTTTCAGAAATGAAACCTAGGTACCCTATTGAGAATAGAGTGCATTGACTTAGAGTCACCTTCACAGTAAGTACCTTCCAGCATATCAATTGTTTCTGACTTGACTGAGCAGTTTATTAGTCACAAGAGATATTTATTTCAATAACAGACTGATTCTCTTGCTTTCTGATGTTCTACTTAAGCTGCAATAAAATCCGTGGCTTAGGGATTTGTGTTGCTTTTTTTTTTTTAAAAAAAAAATCTAAGTCAGTAGCTGCTATGGCAGGGGAATAATATGAGCAGACATCCCAATTTTGCAGTTCAATGCATGCAATTACGCAAATGATTTTATATTTAATTCAATGGGGCTTCAAGTGAGCTCGACTTCTAACCCATATGTTTTAGACTTTGAGAGTTAAGAGAGTGCCATTTAAAAGAAAAGCACCATTTTTTCCCACCCCTCTCAGTTCCATATTTGTTTATTCCATGATCAGTCAATGCGAACAGCTTGCTGCCCTTATTAAGATCATCGGTGACTTCCTGGGAGCACTGCTGAGGCGTACAACTGCATTCCTGTATTTCTGTTAAAGGCTGAACAAACAGGACACTTGCTTTCTCCTTCGTGTGCACGTTGTATTCATTAAACCTGATTGAAATCATTATGTTTGGATGAGCAACAGTAAAGCATGAGGATCTCGCAAGTAAAGGAAGTTATTATTTAATTATTAAACATATATGCTGTCCATCTCACCAAAGGCAATTCTCAGTGGGTTACAATTAATCAATGAAAATGCAATATAAAACACAAAAAACAAACAGACCAAACAGAGACATTGAATTGAAATTAAAATTGATCAGGATGTAGAGGAAGGGAGCACGGGGTGAGAGTCTTATCGAATCTTATCTAAAGAGTCTTATCTAAAAGACAAATTCCTTGTGTATCCAATCACACTCGGCCAATAAAGAATTCTATTCTATTCTAATCCATTAGCCACAGTGGTGGGTTTCAATTTTTTTTAGAACCTGTTCTGTAGGTGTGGCTTGCTTTGTGGGAGTGGCTTGCCGGCCATGTGACCGGGTGGGAGTGGCTTGCCAACCATGTGACCGAGTGGGAGTGGCTTGGCAGTCATGTGACTGGGTGGGTGTGGCCAACTTGCAAAATGTGGTGAAACTCACTTAACGCCGCTGTTGCTTAGCAACCAAAATGTTGGCTCAGAAACTCTGGCATTTGAAGCACACAAGTCTTAAAGCTGTCAAGTTACAAGACCCTTCCACCCCTAACCCTTTTGAGAAAAACCCCCAGGGGTGTTCAAACTTGACAGCTTTAAGACTTGTGGACTTCAACTCCCAGAATTCCTCCTCTCGCTCTTCATCTTGATGATGTGCGGACGGGCAGGGGGAGGGAGCTGGAACTGGTTCTAAACGGCACTGTAGATTTGTGGAACTTCTTCTATAGAAGAGGTTAGAACTGGCAGGAACCCACCCCTGATTAGCCACCTCCAGAATGATACACTCCTATTGGGTCCCAGGCCAAATGACAAAGTGATGTCTTCAGGCCCTTTCAGAAGGCCAAAAGGGTGGGTACTGATCTTATCTTGAGGGGAGTCACAATCTCACCTCAGTAGGACCCACATAAAAGATATATTGGAGTCCACCAGCCAGATGGAGTCTGCAACATGTTCCTGATACACATGGGGCAGGTTAATCCCATTGGGATGAGACGGTTCCTTGGGTATCTATTTCTGTGATTGACACTCTATTCTATAACCTATGATAGTGACATAGATGATGACCCCATCTCATAGAATTACTCAAACCTGCTCAGTTTGAAGCAAAATTCTATAGTATTCTTTTATATAACTTAAAAGTAAGGGTAATGTCAGGTGCAAGAAACCAGGAACCAGGATAGAGTTTAAAAGTACTATGAGTATTTCATGCTACCTATACACAAGAATATGAACCACTATTCATCATTGAGGCAAATTGGTGCTAGATACTAGTCAATGGACTGCAAGAGGGGCTGGACTTAGGTTTCTTGTGACTCCAAACTGATGATGCATTTGACTCCACCCTCAGGCACAGCCTGGTCATCTGCTACAGATATTTCAAATCTAGAATCAATGTATAGATATTTAAAGTATGGGAATTCTCAGTCATCCAGGTCATAGTTGTCTCAAAGGTGCTTTTTCAAAAGGCAACAGGACTTCTTTTTTTGAGGAGGAAGAAGAGGAAAAACTAGGTAGTCCTCATTTACCAACTACCTCATTTAGTGACCATCCACAGTTATGACAGTGATGAACAGTAACTTTATGACCAATCCTCACATTTATGACTTTTGCAGGTCTGCAAAGCAAAGGAAAGCTGAAGTAAGGTCATAAGTGCAGTCACAGTTTCACTTAATGACTGCTTTGTTTCAAATAATTTGTACAAGGATCTATAGCAGCGATGGCGAACCACAAGTGGGGGGAGCGCAGGGGTGTCGTGTGCGGGCGTGCTGCACCCATAATGCAATGCGCGACCCCCCCAGTACGCATGCGCGCACAACGCGTGACCCCCCATTTTTACATGCTTTTTTCGCCCTCCCCAGGCTCCAGACGCTTTATAGGAGCCTGGGGAGGGCGAAAAGAGCCTCCCCCGCCCCCCGGAGGCCCTCCAGAGGTTTGCCCGGAGGGTCGTTTTAAGTGTTCCGAAGGCTTCAGGGAAGCCTCCGGACGGTCCCTGAAGCCTCCAGGGGGGCGGGGGAGGCTCTTTTCGCCTTCCCCAGGCTCCTATAAAGCCTCTGGAGCCTGGGGAAGGCAAAAAATAGCTTTTAAAAAGGTGAACTCAGCTGGCCAGCGCGCGCATGCACGCTGGCCAGCTGACAGGGCAGCGCTTCGCGTGCCCTGACAAATGGCTCCGCGTGCCACTTGTGGCACGCGTGCCATAGGTTCGCCATCACTGATCTATAAAAATCCCCAAAACTTGAAAGTGTGGCAAACTGGGTTTACTTCAAATGAAGAACTGCTACAGAAGATCTTTAAAAAGAGTTAACGAGTAGAAAAGTGAATATAAATAGAGTAGAAGAACAAAGGGTTATTGAAGAGTTATCAGCTTTCCTTAAACATAAGGTACAGTTAATTGGTGAATCAATTTGGAAATATTTTTAACAGAAGGTTACTAGGCATGCTTTTTGACAGACAGAATACTTGACAAGTATTTTCACAGGGGAAAAAAAAACCTTAAGAAAAATGTTGTTTACATCAGCTAGATCAGGGGTGTCAAACTCAACGCCTGGGGGCCAGATCCAGCCTGCAAGGTGCTTAGATCTGGCCCACAGGGACACCCTGGAAACAGCGAAGGACCAGCCCATATTGCTTCTGCCAGTGAAAACAGAGCTTGGGAAGGCTGCACATGGCCCCCCAAGCTCCATTTTTGCTTGCAGAGGGCTGCAAGAGACTGTTGCAGCAAAAAAATGGAGCTTGGAAGCCCATTTTCGCTAGCAGAGTGCTCAGGCCACCACAGCCCCCCCCTGACATGTGTGACATTGATCTGGCCACGCCCACCCTGGCCATGCCTGCCCCCCCCTGTCCTGATGTCAATCACAACCCTGATGCAGCCCTCAATGAGAGCGAGTTTGACACCCCTGAGCTAGATTCTTGAAAAACATCACCTTTATTTGACATGGCTTATATTCTTTATTCTGAACAGACCCAAATTTAATTATCAGCATTCAGCCAAGTAAAATAAATCATTCTAATTAGGATTTGAATCCTAAGCATTTGTAGAGGAGGAAGTAATGATGCCCTTTATTTTTACATGATCATCATCTGATGATTCGCAACAGATGATTCCTAAACAGAATTATCAGTTGCATGCTATTTATTGGGGCTGCAGAAAGGAAAATGGAAATGAATTTGAGGAAGGAGAAGCCTCTAAAGGGTATATTTGTTATGTATTTATTTTTTTAATCCATGTTTATTTTCTGGCTTGCTGTGTGTTATAGATATTAGGGTAGTTAGAGAACACCAGTCAGCTAAAACTGCAAAGTATGAATTAAAAAAATTAGGAAAGCCCAATAAGCACATTTTTTCATAATTGGGTTATAAGATTTATCGCAGTTGAGATTCTTGTTCTGCTTTATTTTTAACAGCAGGACATTGAAAAACTGTTAGATCAGGGCAATGAGAGGACAGACTCCAGACTGAAGGTAACAACAGCTCTTTATTATCAGACAAGTATGTACAATCCAACAACTGTGAGGTCTGACAGCTCCCCTTTTATAGGGAGCTGTCAGGCCTCTCAACCAATCAGATCAAACCTAGGCTCCCGCCTAAATGGAGGACTGGAGTGGAAACCACTGTAGCTTGTGTGGATATCTAACAAAAACTATCATGCAGATGCTTATACAATGGAATATATATCTCAAGCTGCTTATTTATTTATTTTCATTAAGATACCCCAAGGAGAACAAAGATGAATAGGACGAAAAAGAGAATGATTTGATAAAGACTTGAAATGCCAGGCTAGAAACATATAAATACCATCTATATAAATTCTGTAAAGAAATTCTGCATCCAAACTCTTAGTGGGACTTATTCTGGTGCCCCCCCCCCCCAATTATTAAAGACTAGTTCCTATTATACTATTAAGTAACCTGCAGGACTAAATTTGTTCATTGGAGAACAGGAAAGTAATGTCTTTATTTTAAAGTAAAACTTTCTTGACTGAATTATTAAGGCATAATAACTCAAAGGAAAAATCATTTTAAAGCATTCTAACTTTGTTTTGCTTTTACCCTTTCCCCCTCATTCTGAGTTGTATTACATTATAAAGAAGAAAACAAGAAAAAAGGTATTTCCAGATCCTCTGAAATACTTTATACAGCAAACACTGTTAGATGGCATTTGGAGGATTGCTGTTTCTTGTCTATTGTCCATAAAAAGCTTTCCCAAAGAAAGAAATTCACATACCCAAAGAAAGAAATTCACGTATTGTTAGGGAAAGGGGGCTCCTTCCATTTTTCTTTATTTTAGTCTCTTGGGTAACCTTTCTTCATTGTATGATTTAAAAAAAAAAAAGACAGAATACTTTAAAGAATTCTTTAATGCTCAATTCATTTGCTCCACCTCATTTTCTTTCTGCTATCTCTGAAAGTAATTCATCTTATCCTTGACAGCTATAACTCAGTGCCTTTTTAAAAAGTTACTAATATAATCATTTTATTTTTAATACAGTAATACTCACCTGTAGGAACATGAAGTTTACTTCTCAATATTAGGAGGAATCCTAAAGATTATGGTTTTCTTTATGTACCTCATTTCTATGGTTATACCACCCATCCATAAAAGCCGAAAAAACAGAACTCCCATTTTTCTGACCTTGGAATTACATCTCTAAATATATGTCAAAGCAAACTTGGAGCTTTTTTTCTTCTTCTTAAATAGTGGGGAGGAAAACAGATTTAAAAATTATTCCGCTTCTAAAAGTCTGATCCAGAAAGTACACATTTAGTTTGACCTAAGGAGATCAAAATGCAATTAATAGTAATGCTGCCTAATTATGGACAAATATAGTAGATGGCATTATCTTGGTATACCGGCAAAAATCCAGATCTGAGGTAAAAAGCTCAGATTTTGGGCAGGGAGGCTGCAAGATTTGCAAATCTTTATTGACTTATTATTGTTCAATGCTGCATAGGAATGAGAAAAATGGCAGTAAAAACTTTAAAAGCGGGAAAACTGGAGATTAGCTTTAAGAATGTAGCAGTTTCCTAGTGAGAAGCCTGGCAGGTTTAAATATGCATCTGTGCTGAAAGGAGATCAAGGAAGATTAGACTAATTCACTACTACTACTTGAAACCAAGCCAAAAAAAAATGAAATAGTTGGGATTTCTGAAGAAAACAACATGATTTTAATAAACTATTTAAGGAATAGTTTGATACTAATTGCTTTGGTACCAATCTCCCTCTATTTTTGTCATTCAGTTAACGAGTATGAGAGCTTTTCATCAGAATTCAGACAAAATGTTACTGACATTAAGTACAACTTCATATGATTTTTCCTCTTCACCAGCCTCTTTATTTGGAATAAACCAGGATCTAGATCAAGATCACAGCATATATCTATGGAGATTTTCAGTCATCCAGGTCATGGTTGTCCAAAGGTGCTTTTTTTTCAAGAGCAACTGGACATTCTGGGTTGTTGTTGTTTTTGAACATGTTTCGCTCCTCATCCAAAAAGCTTCTTCATCCAAGAGCTGAAGAAGCTTCTTGGATGAGAAGCAAAACATCTTCAGAGTAAAAACTAGAAAGTCCAGTTGCCTCTTGAAAAAAAGCACCTTTGGAATCACAGCACATAAGAAGAGAAAGTTTAATTCATCAGTAAACTACCCAGTGCATTTCAGTTGTTACTGGATTGTGCTCATTGCAAGACATTGAAGTGACCCAAAACATCCTAGAGCTTTGTAGATCTTCTCCCCGCTTGTTTAATTCATACTCTTTAATCTAAAATCTCCCAGGTGTACCATCACCATCATCACGGCCATCACCATCATCATTCTCACCTTGGAGAATCAGTATAGGACAATTCTAAGAAGCTGCATCGAGACAGAAAAGACTTTTCTGGAGATTTTCTATGGAGAAAGAGCCATGGTGACGTAGTGGTTAGAATGCAATACCGCAGTCTACTTCTGCTGCCTGCTGGCTGCCTGCAATTTGACAGTTCGAATCTCACCAGGCTCAAGGTTGACTCAGCCTTCCATCTTTCCGAGGTTGGTAAAATGAGGATGCAGATTGTTGGAGGCAATATTTAGAGAGGGCTAGCGGCAGTGACGTGCGGTGAGGTTTATGGCTGGTGAGGCTGGTGACATCATCAGCGCGAGCCGCGGTCCCCTTCATGTTGACTCAGGAAGGCGGGAAATGGGACCACGTGTGCAGGAGGTTGAAGCTGCCTCAGCCTCCTGCACACATGGTCCCATTCCCCGCCTTCCTGAGTCAACATGAAGGGGACCGCAGCTCACGCTCCGCAGTCCTGTGGCTTGCACTCCACGGTCCCCTTCGTGTTGACTCAGGAAGGCGGGGAATGGGACCACATGTGCAGGAGGCTGAAGCTGCCTCAGCCTCCTGCGCACATGGTCCCATTCCCCTCCTTCCTGACTCAGGAAGGCAGGGAATGGGACCACGTGTGCAGGAGGGAGGCTGAGGCTAGAGGAGCCTCCTGCACATGTAGTCCCATTCCCGGACCACGTGTGCAGAAGGCTCCTCAGTGCCTTTTCCCTTTTCCCTTTTTTTATTTTCATGATGAGAGCGGTGAGGCTCTGCCTCCCCTGCCTCCCCTGACCGCACGTCCCTGGCTAGCGGTATATAAGTCTAAGTCTGGAATGACCTCCCCCCCCCCGACATTAGAACCACTTCTGACCTCCGCTCCTTCCGGCAAAAATTGAAGACTCACCTGTTCCGATTAGCAGGCTTGGCATAATTACAACTGTCCCTCCTAGCAAATGTATTATTATCTGGTTATCTTAGGGGTTTTTTAATTCGTTGTGTCTGTTTTAGGGATTTAAAACTTGTATTTATATAGCTTTGTACAGTTCTTTTAATTGCATTTTAACCTCCTCCAAACTGTACATATTTAACTTTTTTATTGTATTTTGTGATATTTTCTATGGACTGTACACCGCCCCGAGTCCCTTTTGGGAGAGGGGGCGGTCTAGAAGCACCAAATATAAATAAATAAATAAATAAATAAATAAATAAATAAATAAATAAATAAATAAATAAATAAATAAATAAATAAATAAATAAATAAATAAATAAATAAATAAATAAATAAATAAATAAATAAATAAATAAATAAATAAATAAATAAATAAATAAATAAATAAATAAATAAATAAATAAATAAATAAATAAATAATAAGTGCTATTACTATTCTCACTCATCCAGGTCACAGTTGTCTCAAAGGTGCTTTTGCAAGAGGCAATTGGACTTTCTGGTTTTTCTTTGAAGATGTTTCACTTCTCATCCAAGAAGCTTTTTGAAGTGAAATGTCTTCAAATAAAAATCAGAAAGTACAGTTGCCTCTTGAAAAAGCACCTTTGAATGGCGTTTTCCATGTTCTCCATGATGATTTTGGACATACTGTAGTTATATGCATATCGATCACAGTTCTTCTTTCCAAATTAAATTGCTTTTGTTTTCTAGATGTGACGAGCCACCAGATAAAGTACGAAATGGCACTGTATTATATTATTAATATTATTATTACCTATTATTCTTAACAGCAGGAAAGAGCTTTACATTAGATTTTGTACTGCAGTGGTTTCCTGTAAGGTATATCATGCTGCTGCTTCCATTCTGGAGATAAAACAAGATTTGAGACACACACATAGGCAGTTGCCAGGGTTAGATAGAGAAGATATGTGGCATCTAAATCCAGGCTGGGCAATGTCCTGCTCTTCTGTCCTGGAAACAAATTCTAAAAAGCTAAGTGAGTTCCCAAGCTTTTGTACTGGGACTTCCCTAATGCTAGTAGCAAGCTCAGCATTACATGTCCTACAATCCTACATGTGGCAATGATTGCTAGGAATTCCAGGTTTTCTTTCTTTTCTTTTTAAAAGTCATAATGAAAATGTAGCTGAGAAACTATAGCAAAGTCAAGCTGGCCTTCGTTTCATCTGCTACGAATTTCAAGGACATTTTGTTATCTGTGCTCAACATAGCCCAACAACTTTCTTACAGCACACACTTATATTACAGTTTTCTCTTGCTTAACTGTCTTTCCTTGAAAATAGCAATCCTTATTTGGTCTGCTGTACAGACATTTCTGTCCTCCTACTTAATGATACGGATTGGTGGATACTCATAGAGCATTATTATGACTGTACTGGAAAAATCCTGCATCTGTTCAGACCTGGCAGACTTACGTAATTTCCACTCTGAAATATATATATATTTGCTTTCTTCAATTTAGTTCCTACTATTTCATGTGGGCAAAAAAAATAATAATCTCTCTCTTAAACCTTTTCCCCTTCATTACCTTGAGTCAAGCTCATTTTCTCCCTTGCACAAATGCATTTCAATCATATTCTGGCTATGCTATTTGGTCCACGCAATCTCCAAACGACGCTGTGTCTCGAGCACTCAGGAGGAATGACAGGAAATGTCACATATATTTTTGTGCCACTGTCCTCAAGCCAAGTGGTTTTGGAGCTTCCCCAAAGTAGAAAGTATTTATATGGAAATACTGGTACTTTTGTAACATACATGTATATATTTCACCAGTACCATTTCATAGCTCTATATTAGCAGGGATAGGAAGCAGGCATCCTTTGTGGGCTATGTCCCTTTTGAAGTGGACAACATGGGCATTCTCTGGTTACCCACAAGGATAGTCATATTGTAAGTGTGTGTGTGTGTGTGTGTGTATGTGTGTGTGTGTTTTGTGAATTGGATACTCCATCCAACTACCTGTCCCACTCAAGAAGGCCAACTAAAGCATTGCGATGCAGTTTCCCCTCATTAAGAATGTCTCTAAATCAAAATGCTATGTAGAAAATGCTGGCCCATTTCACTTTGCTTTGCCAACTTCCCTGTCTCTTGGTTAATAATGCAACATGTTTCTGAATTAATAGATCCCTAATAACAATAGATCCAATATTTATGCAATCAGACAAATGTACAGCTTCCTATAGCTTCCATCTAAGTTTAATGTGGATTGATTGGCTTTTTGTAAACTTTTACAAGTTTCCTGCATAGACAAGGGAAAATGGATGAAATTCGGGAAGTTCTATTTTCCCTTTCTCTTTTATGAAGGACTAGACTGCATGTGAGTTTCAGGATTTTTAAGAAGCTTCAGTCAGAACTCAATGAGCTTCTTGGATGAGAAGCGAAACATCTTCAAGGAAAAACAAAGTCCAATTGGTTTTTGAAAAAGTACCTTTGGGACAACCATAACTGGATGACTGAGAATCTCCATAGACACCAATATGCTTAAGTTAAGGGATAATTTTCTGCCCCTAGCACACTCCATTCTCTCTCCTTCTAGACTCCCATTGAGGCAGTCAACTCTCTGCATCCTGTTCCTCTGCAGAAATATCTTTAGAATGTATCTTCCACCTTCTTCCCTAGCCCTGCCATTACCATAGCCTGCCAACATGATTACAATTTTGGGGGAAATGCCAGCAGGCTATATTCTTTTACCATCTTTTTCCTCTAGCTGTTCAGTGTAGAATATCTGGAGTTTTATGCCACAACAATCACCATGTGAAAAAAAGCATGGCCGAACCAGAAGAAGGAGATGGTGATACCCCAATGTCTTGCCTTTGTAAAAATTATCAGATTAAATGCAAAATGCAGAATGAATTGATTGCTTAAAGCAATAGTGCCCAAACTTTTTGCATCACCACAGAAGTGTAAAGAGTGTCAAGAGAACAACCTTTCATTGTGCAGAGAAACTCACAGACATTTATTGCTTAAGTTCATGCAATTTCTATTCTTTGTCAGTTTGGCTCATTTACATTAGTTCATCAAAACGAACAAACTGTAAAGAAAGTGATTTAAAAGTTACCTGGTCTCAGAATATCAGAAAGAAAAAACAAATCCGATTAGATTAACTCCAAGCTAATGAAATATGATTGTAGATTTTCAGAAACTGTAAAAGTCAGCTCCATATTGAAAACAGATCACCACTTAATTTCCACTTAGGCTTTCCATTAAAGATATTCTGTGACACTTTTATAGTGTCTAGTTCTTGTTTTAGCAGTCTATAGGCACAGATATCACCCATTCAGAGTACAATTTTCATCTCAGTGATTTGCGCAAGTGTTCCTGCTACAAAGGAAAGCGAAGGTGGGAAGAATGTTTAAAAAAATCACAATTCCTTAGACTTCTGTGAGTGGAAGGAACAAAGTATAAAAAAAAAGAAAACAATTATTTTTGAAATGTTAGTAGAGAGATCTTCATGGCAAGCTGACATAAGATAAAAATGCTTGTGCACCCAACTCTAATGGGAGTAACATAGAATGGAAGATGGGGAATGTCGACTCACTTTCTACTGTTCTGAAGGGCTTGTTAAATGTCTTTGTATCAATTACTTTGTATTACTCCCTTTGGGAAAGTTGAAGTAACAAGTTATGAATGACACCCTGATGGTATCATACAACCAGAGGCCTATAATTGGGAGCAGTCCCAAGATCTCGTAGCTGTTTTCTTTAGGAGAGAAATGTTCTTCCAAGCAGTAAGTGGGAGAAGATGCCATATAAGTTGTTGGACCATAGCCAGATGTTGTTGTTTCTTGATATACATAGAACATCCACCCTCCAATTTGGAGATTTGTAAGTATTGGTATTTATATTTAACAATAGTTTCTATCTGGAAAGTACAAGCATATAAGCCATGGCGGGCACAGTGGTTAGAGTGCAGTACCGCAGGCTACCTCTGCTGATTGCTGGCTGACTGCAATTTGGAAGTTCAACTCTCAGCAGGCTCAAGGTGAACTCATCCTTCCATCCTCCCAAGGTCAGTAAAATAAGGCCCCAGATTGTTGGGGGCAATAGGCTGACTCTGTAAACTTCTTAGAAGGGGCTGTAAAGCACTGTAAAGCAGTATAATATGTCTAGGTGCTAGCTATTTATTTATTTATTTACTTACTTACTTACTTACTTACTTACTTACTTACTTACTTACTTACTTATTACTTACTTATTACTTACTTACTTACTTACTTACTTACTTACTTATTATTTTCTCTTTTACCACTTTGGGTGTCAAGTGAGATACAAAGTTCTGGTTCATGTATTTCTGGCAGCCTCAACCATTATTATTTGATGTTTTTGTAGTGTGTCTTTGACAATCTTCTTTTGGGTCTGCCTTGTGTTCTTTGGCCTTCTCCTTTTTTTGCACATGCCTTCTATGGTTGAGGTGGGTTCCTACTGGTTCGGACTGGTTCATAGAAGTAGGTAGTAACTCGGCCTGCCACACCCCCAAACAGGTTCTATGGGTGGTACCGTAGGTGCCACCATCTTGTTTTTCGTTTCAGCACATGCATAGAAGCATTTTTTTTACTACTGTGCATGCACGCATAGTGCGTCCCTGAGCGAACCGGCAGTAGCAGAAGCCGGAACCCACCCATATTCTATGGTGTATGATTATTCATTTATTGGGCTTATATTCCACCTCTGGGCTGCTTACGCATTCCCCCACAGAGTAATTGAGTGAAAAAGCACAAGCATATTTTTTTTTAATTTAAAAAATTACAAATTATTGCTCATTACTTAGGACATTTGTGTTCTTATCCGCCTATGTCTCAAATATGCTTTGAAACAAGCCTTGGAATAATTGCCTGGAATAAACTGGAGAGATATTATACTAGTATCTATGTGCATTCAAGGAGGAGTGGAAATGAGTTGTTTTGAAAGCACTGGACATTTAAAGTACCAAAGCAAAACATTAACAAAGTCTATTAGATCTGAAGTTGTCAGGAAGAAACTTGTAAAGCACAAGTGGCTAAATTGCAGAGGACTCAAAATGGAAGAAAGCACAATAAAATATGCAGAACCCCAGAGTATCTCTTAGGAAGAATCAGAAATGGGTAATATTCCTGAACAATATTGGTTTTAAAATGGCTGCCTCTTGAGATAATGTGATGCAACCAGAATGGCACTTCAGTCAAGTCTGTGCCTGTAATTCTAGGATGAAAGTATCTGTAGAAAGTCCATGTGCAATGTTTACAGCATATGTGGGGCAACTTTTAAGAAGACTGAGAAATTATCAAAAGGATATTAAAACAATTACATTTGCTAAAATAATATATTTTCTCATGATAGGCACACTTACATTTATTAGAATATATATATATATATATAAAAGCAGTATTTTTTGCAAGCTCCCAGGTTATTGAAATACTATTCATTTTTCAGACTAATAAGAAGGTTGACATGATACGAGAATAACAAAGCTGAAAAGGAACTAGGCAAGGAATGAAAAACAAAAATAAATAAATAAATATTCTGATGCCCTGCAAATATGCCAAAATAGCTTTTGACAAAGACTTTGGTAAACTATTTGTAATATCGTGCAATTTGAGTAGGCATCCAGAAAGCAGTGAAAATAATTCCTGTCTATTAGAGCTATTAGCAAGTCCACAGCATACAATGATATAGCAATCTGGATTGAATAATTCTTTTTTTAAAGGAAAATTTTAACCTTCCTGGACATAACCATTATTAAAATTAAATGAAGCTTGGATTAAATAATCTGAACACTAGCTGCTGCCTATAATGCTCTAAAGTATTAGATTAAAAAACCGATTTAATTTCATTTTCTTGATCATCAACTGCAGAATAATAATAAAATTCAGAATAAGCAAAACTGTTCGAGCAGGTTGACAGTGAAAAATATCTCTGATTAAAGATAAGACTATGACTAATGAAGGCATGCATATAGAGTGTATGTGTATCTTTATCTACATCTATAAATGATGTAGGTGATAACTCAGTTGACAAGGGATGGTTGACACTGAACAAAAATCCAGACTCTCACATTCTTGGGTAGCAGTAAAACTTTCCTGTATATTTCTGAAAAGGTTACTGATAAATATAGCATTTTCTTCTATCTGGATTTCTTTGAGAATTCTTTTGTTTTTGAATCTGGTCCTTATGAAATGTTCCGTTTCTTGTAGCTATATTACTTTTTTCCCTCTATTTATAGCTAGCTTTTATGGCTGCATCTCTCTTATCTACCTGGAGATATTTATATCTATAAAGTGCATCTATAAATGTAGAGAGTTGAATGTCAGCATAGACTGTCCAGCCATATTACTATTTTCACACTGAAATGAATCTAAGGTAAAGCATTCATTTTGGCTAAAGTTTTGCAGAAGCCAGGAAATGCATGTTTTTCTTATATGAATAAAAAAAAACTGAAGGAGAGCATTGAAATAAATTATAATATTTTATATTTCCCCTCAATTAGGAAATAAGTACATTGAATTGGAGATGGGTAATTTTATTATTTATGCCCAACCTCTCATGTTATCAATTGCTTATTCATTTAAGTTAAACCGCACCTTTATGCTCAAGGCAGAAACACTTGATTAATCAAGGTAGTTAAGAAGGCAAAACAACAAAGTTTAAAAATGATGTTAATACCATGTTTTCCCCAAAATAAGACAGAGTCTTCCTTATTTTTGGGGAGGTCTAATTATTTTTGAGGTGCAGGAGGCAGCATGGTCACCTCATGGCTGCTGCTGTGTTGCAAGATTTTGGGGGGAGGGCTTATTTTAGTGCTCAAAAGCCCAATTTGGCTTATTATCTGGGAGGTCTTATTTTCAAGGAAACAGGGTATTAAAATCAGTTAAAAGCCTGCTAAAAGATATGTGCACCGATTAAAATTTCTGGACATTTGTCAAGATTATCCTATTAAACAGCACCTATTAAAGCAGGATATAACCAGAAATTACTAAATTTGATCAACTCAGGTATGGTTACAGATACTAGACAAGCTGTAACTGAATAAACATATATCCTTCCATTTATGTCAGACCATTACACCACTGTCTTTACTCACTGTGAGTAATTACTATCCCTTTCCATTGATTTAAAATCACTCTGCCACCATTTTAACCAAAATGGATCTGAAAATACTGATGCCTGCTATGGCCAGTGCTAGTAAAGGTTTGGAGTAAATTTCAAAAGGTATGTTTTGTATGCTTTCCTATGTATTTATTTTAAGCAGTTCTTTCCTATGTATTTATTTGCAATTGTCTCTGGAGCATCATTTATTTTTTGAAGAAAACTGAATGTTTGCAGTGGGCCTATAATTGCACAGTTGTCCAAGGTAAAGGAGATTTTTCTAGAATAGTCATCTAATAACTGCCTAATTTAAGAATGAGGAAGTATACAGTACTTCCTACTAACAAGGAAGCACTGATCACATCTTCAACAAGGCTTTAATGAGCCAATAGGAGAAAGCAAGCCAGTGATAGCACCCATCTTTCCATATTCTTCAGATCTAGAAGCCAAACATGAATCATCACCTTCAAGATGAAGAGCTGTTCAAATTACATGCCCATGATCTGCCCCAACATTAATCAAAGTTGAAAGTGAACAAATAAACTTTATTTGCATAAAATAAAATAAGTCACCATTTTATGACTTATGATTCCCCCCCTTCTGATCTCTCCGATAAAGTGATTATAATGTCTCCTCCTGCCCCCCCCCAATAAAAAGACAATCCTACAGAAATAACTGAATGAAATATTACTGGAAAGATATATAACATGGTAGTGGCACAAGGTACCTGTCCACACACTTACAAGCTGCATTCACGATCAACCGTATGAGATAGGGCTGTCAAACTCATGTCATCATGGTGTCATCATGTGACATATCATGACTTCCCCCCCTTTTCTAAACCGGGCGTGGGCGTGGCCAGTGCATGATGCTTCTGGCTTGAAGGCTGTAAGTTTGACACCCTTGGTATAAAATGTCAGCTCCATACATAGAAACTGGTGAAAATGCTATTGTAATAAAGCATTCATAGCAAGCTGAATTCACCCAGGGTGGCAGGCAACATGGAGAGGAATGAAGAAGACCCGGTGATCCAATAAACCAAATAGTTTGTATTCAACGAACACATTTAAGAAGTAGTATAATTAGCAGGCTGACATAGTAGGAAGAAATAAATAATAATAAGGTAACCCAGATGGCTTTACCAGAAGCATTCCAAAGCCATGTTGTAATTTGCATTGCATTTACGTTTTTTCTTTGTTATGTCCTTGAAATATTGTGGGCTAAGGGTATATAAGCTATAGGTCAGCTTTTGTTCAGAGCTGCTCAGCAAGCTGCCCGTGCTTTGCTAGAAGGCTGCAGTACATCGTAGTTGTTTGCATGCCTAATTAATGTGCATTGTATCTTCAAAGTGATTTGGTTGTTTTAAGTAAGCTGGGTTTTGGCAACAACAATGTGCTTCAGTTTTACACTTCTTGTGTGATGTCCTACGCTTGCTTTGTTCTGTGCTCCTAAATTGTCTTTTACTGATAAGCAATTTGGCTACATATAATTTAGATTTATTACTCAGATGGCAAAGAAAAACAAATAAAATCTGATACAATTTTATACACAATTACATCTTGACAGTTCTATTGATATGCATAAAGACATAAATACAATAAAAGCCAAAGAAAGAGTCAGATTAATTTATGTGATGTCATGCAGACGCTCTGTAAAAGCTTGGAAATTAATAAATTAACGCAAGGAAATTCCTAGCTGGAATCCCAATGGGAAACTTAACACATATCTAGTGGTACACAATAAAAGTGCCCAGTATACAATAAATAGTTAAATTTATGCCTAAAACATTAAAAAAATATGAAACCTAAATTACTTTCATTAGTAATGTTATACATGCTCTTTCAAAGAACTTGTAAGATTCTAATACATTTAAGAAAAGTAGAGTTCATCTGAAATTAATCTCTGTTTTCTGCTGGAAAGAAATGTGTCTAAAGAAAAACAAAATTTTGTTTTTAATCTGAATGTCTTGCATAGAAAACATAAGTTAAAGCACAAAAACTGTAATACAGATCTCCTATTGTAAGTCATAAATCTTACACTAAGTTAGCATTTGGTCTATGGAAACAGTTATCTCTTGACTGAATTGTTGGGTCCCCCCCCCCCCGCCGCCAACAACATAAAATAAGTAAAACTTCATGGTTCATCACTGTCTCACAAAAACTTCAGTCATAATTTGTTACCAACTTCTCCATTAGTTTTTTTTTTCCCCACATGCCATAATTCATATACTGTAAATACTTTATAGGATCTGGTCTTGCCCTCTTCTTTCAGAAAGAAATGTTTAAAGGGAAAAGAAGAAAAAAATGACTACTTTTGTAGTCATTTTATTTGGAAAACACATTGGTAATAAAATTGTAGTGCTTAAACAGCAGGCTAGAAGCCTGGAGACCATGAGTTCAAGCATGCCTTAGGTATTAAACCAAATTAGTGACTTCACACCAGTCATTCCCTTTCAGACCTTTGGAAGCAGGCAAGGACAAATCACTGTCAAAATCTTGTCAAGAAAACTTCAGGGGCTGTCAACGGTAATTCAAAAGGACAAAAAAAGGGGGAGGGAGAGATTAAGTGTCATGAAAAAGAGGTAGCTTTGTAGGGTTTGCAACATAATTCAATGTTCACCCACCTCATTTTTTTAATTCAAATATTAGGATATGGTTCTTATCTGGTGTGTTTATCCCAGTTATTTTGGTTTTGCCCATTTTCTTTTTCCTGCTGGTCATCCTGATAGATTTGAGCAAGTGGATAGTGAAAAGAGAACTTCTCTTGCACCATATCACTCGATGTAATAGATTATAACTCTATGTAATACTATAACACAGTGATGGCGAACCTTTTTTGGCTCGTGTGCCACAAGTGGCACGCGGAGCCATTTGTCAGGGCACGCGAGGCGCTGCCCTGTCAGCTGGCCAGCACGCATGCGCCCGCTGGCCAGCTGAGTTCACGTTTTTAAAAGCTATTTTTCGCCTTCCCCAGGCTCCAGAGGCTTTATTAGGAGCATGGGGAGGGCAAAAAGAGCCTCCCCCTCAGGGACCGTCCCTGAAGCCTTTGGAGTGCTTAAAACCACCCTCCGAGCAAACCGGAAGTCACTTCCGGTTTGCTCGGAGGGTGGTTTTAAGCAATCCGAAGGCTTCAGGGACGGTCCATGAGGGGGAGGCTCTTTTTGCCCTCCCCATGCTCCTAATAAAGCCTCTGGAGCCTGGGGAAGGCGAAAAATAGCTTTTAAAAACGTGAACTCAGCTGGCCAGCGGGCGCATGCGTGCTGGCCAGCTGACAGGGCAGCGCCTCGCGTGCCCTGACAAATGGCTCCGCGTGCCACTTGTGGCACGCATGCCATAGGTTCGCCATCACGGCTATAACATATTCATCACACATCCTATCCTTTTGTACTGTGAATTTAAGGCCGTTTCAAGAAAGTCACTGTATCAGATGCTGCAGCCTGCTGCATGCAGGAAAAATGAGTTACATGGTGTTTGACGCACTCAAATGTTTTTATGCTTCAATCCAGTCAGGAATCAAATCTCAGCAAATGTAAATATCAGCAGCAAACAATAGAAGAGAATGAAAAAGTTGCATGGAATGAAAAGAGACATAAAATATGACACTCTGCTATAAATCTTTAATTATGAGATAGTTCTGCCATATTTACAAGAAAAAAATGTCAATTGATCAATAATGATATGGGACATCCAATGAAGAGAGATGAAAGGCATCAGAGTGTGATAAGAATGATTGGAGAAGTCATATGTGTGTTCTGATCTTTAAAAACAAACAGAAATGAAGGCATTTGAAGAATGTTGCTTGATGGAGTTAATATGGGTCTGACAAATAGGCCATGGCAAGGTAGTTCAGCTCTTGCAATTAACCCAAGACTCAGCATTGGCTGCTGAACAGATGGATATCTCCTGTCAAGATAATCAAGATGCACTGAAAACCATCTAAAAAATGAGCCACTTCCATGCTCACAATCATACAGAACCAACTACAGCACTTTTGTTTCACATATGTTCATAACAGGAGAAATTAAACATGACCCCGGTTTCCAGGAGGCTGATATTGGGTAAAGAGGAAAAATAGCATCTGTTTTGCCACATGCTTGCAGAAGATCTAACTTTATTTTCATCAAGTATGAATTAGATAACAGATATAAGTATAAACATGATTATGAATACATGAAATGGATATGAATAAAAAGAAACATTAATACTAAATAGTGGGCGATTAAGACAGGTAAGCACACTGGTGTGCTTATGCATGCCCCTAAAAGACCTCTTAGGAATGGGGTGAGGTCCATAGTACACAGTCTAAAGTTAAAATTTTGGGCAATAAACCATAGTGTCAGGTACTTCCTATATGGTGAGATGCAGTCAACAATATCAAGTGTAGGTTTCTGCCAGTGTTACTGCTGGTTCTGTGTGTGTGAAATTCGAGTGCATGCACTTGTTTGCTCTTGTGCGCGCATGATGCACGCTCCACGCACATGCACATTTGCCTGTAAATAGGACTGTGCATGAGCAGAACAAAAATGTCAAAAAAAACAACAACAACACCATGCTGTGGCAATCAGAGAACCGGTTCAGGGGCATGGGAAACCTGCCATCCCTACTGGTTCAGCAACTCAGTCACAATTTCCACTACTGGTTCACCCAAACTGGTGAGAACCGGTAGCAACTCACCTCTGAACAGTATGTTGACTGGAAAAGTAGTGTCTAAGTTTGCTTGCCTAACAATATGAACATGCTGCAGATAAAATTGAACTTTGATTGTGTTTGGGGCACACTGGACAAAGTATGCCCCCAAACAATGGGAATAGTGGTTGTACTAGTAATAGGAATTATTGCATGTGGCATGAGAGTGATTAAGGCTGGTCACTTAGCTCAATCTTGATTTTTTTTTAGTATCCTACTTACAAATATCCTACTTATTTATTTATAAACTGCCTCTGAAATGAGGCAGTTTATAAATAAATAAAAGTAAACAAATAATGATAATGAAATTCTTAACTGATTAATGCCACAGTAGGTGGCAGAGGTCAGTATATCTGAACCTGTCTCATGATAACTGAAGAATATGCAAGACCATAACTTTTAAGGTCAGAGGAACAAGTGATAAAGAACATGAATGAAAAGAGTGAAAACAAATATATTATTCTTCTGTGAAACTAAAGGGGAAAAATCTGAAGTAGAAGTTGTGATGTGCAGTTGATAAATTCATGGAAGAAAGTAAGGTGTGGTGGTTATTATTATTATTATTATTATTATTATTATTATTATTATTATTATTATTATTATTATTATACGATTGTATCACAGCGGCCAGTTGATTCGCCGGATTTGGCATTGATTACTAGTCGGGCCCCACCCAGGGGCCTAGGACGTCGTAACGTATTTTCGTAATATACATGCAGATCCAAGCAGTGCAGCTTTTTGCATTTGACTGATGGTGATTTTGTCAAGCTTTAACTGTTTTAAATGTAATTCCAGTGCTGTTGGAATAGCACCCAGTGTGCCGATTACCACTGGAATTACCACTGCTGGTTTGTGCCATAATCGTTGGATTTCAATTTTTAAGTCCTGGTATTTCGCGACTTTTTCATGTTCCTTCTCCTCAATCCTGCTATCACCGGGTATTGCGATGTCTATGATTGTAACCTTCTTTTTCTCAACCAGTGTGATGTCTGGTGTGTTATGCGCTAGTATTTTGTCTGTTTGTATACGAAAATCCCACAGGATCTTGACCATCTGATTTTCGGTGACTTTTTCAGGCTTATGTTCCCACCAGTTTGTTGTTGTTTTAATATTATAATTTTTGCACAAATTCCAGTGGATCATTTGTGCTACTGAATTGTGCCACAATTTATAATCAGTCTGCGCGATTTTTTTTACAGCAGCTGAGTATGTGGTCAACAGTTTCATCAATTTCTTTGCAGAGTCTGCATTTGGCATCATCAGAGGATTTTTCGATTTTGGCCTTAATGGCATTTGTTCGGATAGCTTGTTCTTGCGCAGCCAGGATTAGTGACTCTGTTTCTTTCTTTAATGTACCTGTTGTTAACCATAACCAAGTTTTTTCACTGTCCACTTTATCTTTTATTTTTTCCAGAAATTGACCATGTAAGGCTTTGTTCTGCCAACTCTCCATTCTTGATTTTATCACATCTTTTCTGTATTCTTGTTTCGTCTGTTGGGCCTTCAGTAGATTTTTGTTCTTTACTTCGATTAATAGATGTTCTTGACTTTCTTTTAAATAATCAGCCAGTGCATGTTTTTCTTCTTCAACTATTTGCTTCACTTGTAATAATCCTCTGCCACCTGATTTTCGGGGCAGGTATAGTCTATCAGTGTCACCGCGTGGATGTAAACTGTAGTGCATTGTCATTAGTTTCCTTGTTTTTTGGTCCAAAATGTCCAAATCAGCTTGTGTCCAGTTAACTATACCAGCTGTGTATCTTATAACTGGTATTGCCCAGGTATTTATGGCCTTGATTGTATTTCCACCATTTAATTTAGATTTCAAAATTTTCCTAACTCTGTTGGTGTACTCTCTCCTGACAATAGTTTTTACTTCTCCATGTTTGATGTTATCCAACTGCAAAATGCCTAAGTATTTGTAGGCTTCATTTTCATTGCATTTAATTAGTTGGCCATTGGGCATTTCAATTCCCTCACATGTAGTGATTTTGCCCCTTTTTATGGATACAGTGGCGCATTTTTCCATGCCAAACTGCATTGAAATATCGGTGCTGAATACTCGGACTGTCAGTGATTGGATTTCTATTTCTGACTTTCCATAGAGTTTCAAATCATCCATATATTATTATTATTATTATTATTATTATTATTATTATTATTATTATTATTATTATTAATAATAATAATAATAATAATAATAATAATATCATCTACACAGAATGTCATAAAGTAATTTAGATTATGTAATCTAGGCTACAGATTTTTGAAAACAAAAATCCTTGCATTTGTGACTGCATGTGACTGGTGTGATAATAGAGGAATCAATCAATCAATCATCAAGAATCAAATTTGCAGATAATATGAAACTGGCACCAATAGCTCACACCCTAGATAGGCTCAAGATCCAGATGGATTTCAGCAGACTTGAACACTGGGCCCTATCCAACAAAATGAAATGCAATGTAGAGATAAATAAGGTCTTATTCTTAGGCAAGAAAAACAAAATGTACAGGTTCAGATTAGGTGAAAATGGATCAATATCAGTTTCTTTAAGTGGGATCTTGGAGTCTGAATGGACAATCACTTAAATATGAGTCAACAGTGCAAGGTAGCAGCCAAAAAAGCCAATGCACCAGAAGGCAAGATGAGGAATAATGGATGAAAACTAATCAAGAAGAGAAGCAATCTAGAAATAAGGAGAAATTTCCTAACCATAAGAACAATTAACCAATGGAACAGTTTGCATTCAGAAGTTGTGAGTGCTCCATCATTGGAGGCTTTTAAGAACAGCATGGGCACCCACCTGTCTGGAATGGCCTAGGGAAGGAGTCCCCAACCCCAGGGCTGCGTTCCACTACCAGGTCATGGCCTATTTGGAATCGGACTACATGAGTAGCTAGCTGGAGCATGTGGGTGCACACAGCTCAACTTGTGCAAACAGTGAACTGGTGGGCACTCACACATGTGTATGGTGGCCTGTTGCTCATGTAAGTTGAGATATGTGCATATGTGCTGGCTTGCCATTCACATATCCAATTCCCCTCTTCTCCCCAGCCATGGTGCCAAGCCACAAAGTTTGGGAACCGCTGGCGTAGGGTCTCCTACTTCTGCAGGGGTTGAACTAGAAGACTTCCAAGGTCCCTTCCAACTCTGTCATTCTGAACCAGGGAAATAGTCCCTTTGGGAACATTTTTCAGTATTCTGAATAAAATCCAGGGGGAGAAAATGTTCTGTTGCATAGAAATGAAATGACAGCTGAAAAAAAAGTGATAGGTCTTTTTGGAGCCTAAAAAAGGAATAAGAATAGCAACTGTTTAGTGAATATCTACTTAGAGAAAATGCTTTTTAAAACACATAATTTAAACATGTCTATCCATTCATACCAGCATAATAGAAAAAGAATAGATAAAATTCTTAAATAATTACCTTCCAAAATGAATGGAGAGTGGATGTAAGGTAAAAAGGGGTGGAAGCTACCTGGAACAAAGTAAAAGGAATTACATTACAAAGAGCCTTGGCAAAGTGGGGACTTAACATAATTCAGACTATAAAAATGTGTTTAGTGGAATGAAAATATGAAATAGGCTATATATGAATTAAAAGGCATGTGTAGGAGAATGATTGCTGCAAAAAAAAAAAAAAAATTGAAGGCTTTATGCCAGGCATGGGGTGCATTGATCAATTTTTTGCTCTTCAGCAGGTCATTAAGAAATGTATGAATGTGAGAAAGAAGGTTAATTGTGCATTTGGTGGTTTAGAGAAAACATATGATCAAGTGAGTAGACTTGAATAATGGAATATTTTATGTAAATATGGAGATGCTGCATGCAGCCAAAGCACTATATGTGTAATAACATGCAGCATATATTGTGAATGAGTCAACACCGAGGTAAAAAGTGTGTGATATTCTCTTGTTGGTTTAATGTATTTTTGCAAAAATGTATCAAAAATGCTCATGGTGATGATGGAGATATGCTGAGCAGGGATATGAATGCATGGGTGGATGGATGGATGGATGGATGGATGGATGGATGGATGGATGGATGGATGGATGGATAGACAGACAGACAGACAGACAGACAGACAGACAGACAGACAGACAGACAGACAGACAGACAGACAAATATAGATATAGATATAGATATAGATATATAGATATAGATGTGCACGCATGCGCACACTCACACACTCACACACACACACACACTCACACATGTTTATATGGAAAGGATGCTTTTCTATTGACTGATAGCTGAAATAATCTATAGGAAATGTTAGACTGACTGTATGACACAATGAATAATAGACACAGAAAATTAACATACTGAAGAACAAGGGAGTTGTATTTAATAGAGAAAATGGAACTAACAATTGCAAGTCATAAGGAAATGTCAAAAACAAAGAAACAAAAATGCAGCAAGTAAATGGTTTCCTTGGCAACCCATTTATTAAAGATGGGGAAAAGGATGGAAAATTTTTAAAATGTGCAATGCTGAGAAAGGGAGTGGATTATGTGATTGGATGCAAGGAATGAATGTTTGTCAAACATAGTTAAGAGTGCTCTTCTGCCAACTTTGTTATATTGAAATGAGCACTAGGTACGTATGTCAGGAGGAACATAAAAATAACTTGCATGAAGTGGGTAGTTAAGTGCTTGTAGTAAAAATACAAGAGATAGATATATGTTCATTTCTCCATGACTCCTGAATGTAATCATTGAGTAACCAGTGTATAGAAGCATATTGAGGTGGCTGACCTTTCTCTTATTGGAGAGAATGACTAACCATCAAACTGCAAAACAGATATATTGTATATAGGATATATTTATGAAAGGATTTCAAGGAAGAGGAAATCGAAGAAAGTTGTGGCTGGATGAAGTTGATGAGAGCTTAAGAAGATATGGTAATATATGAATTGAAGCATGGATATGGTCAAGTAACAATAACTTGCAAAGATAGAAGGACATGGAGATATTAAAGAACTAGGCACAAATTAGATATATCAATCTTTTTTTACTCTTATTTAATGCCTTTAATTTCCTGCTCACCACTTCTTACTCTTTTTTGTTGCTTATCCTAAAAAGAAAACATGTTCTGGTATGTAGGAATATATATATATACATACATACATACACACACACACACACACACACACACACACACACACACACACACACATTTGGTAGGCTTAATCTTAAAATATAAGAACTGGTTATATTTTTAATATATGTAGGATATATGAAAGGGTTCAGACGAAGGGGAAGTTCAAGCAACTTGGGCCTGGCTTGATTTGATGAGATCTTAAAAAGGAGAGCTTAAGAACACATGTCAACAATAAATCGGTGTGTAGATATTATCATTTTTTTTTACATCCCAACTTTATTATTTTTAAAAATAGCTCAAGGCAGCAAATATGTCCAACAAGCCCTCCTCCTCCTATTTTCCCCACAACAACCCTCTGAGGTGAGTTGGGTTGAAAGAGATGGCCAAGGTCACCCGGCCAACCTTCATGTCTAAGAACTCACAGTCTCCTGGTTTCTAGGGCAGCATCTTCACCACTACATCAGACTGGCTCTGTGGTGCAAGTAACAATTTGCCCAGATAGAAGAATATGGACAGAGTTAAATGGAGCAGGTGTAAATTGGATTTATTGACCTTTCTTTTACTGATAATTCATGTTTTTAATGTCTTGCTCACCATTTCTTAACTTTTTTTCTGCACTTTAAATAATGGTGTTTATCCCAAAAGGAAAACGTGATGATATGTAGATACAAACACATCTTTCTCTATTTCTATCTCTCTATCTCTTTGTCTTAATGATGAAATTCATACATTTTCTCTATCGGTTCTGTGGGCGTGGCTTGGTGGGCATGGCTTGGTGGGTGTCATATGACTGGGTGGGTGTGGCCAACTTTAAAAAAATCGTTTGAAGCATTTTTTAACTACCAGTTCTCCCGAACCAGTAGTTTAAAAATACTTTAAAAAGTAAAATACAAATCTAACGATTGGGCGGCACAGCTGATTGTCACACAGATGATTGTCGGAACTTTAAAAAAACTTTTTAAAGCATTTTTTAACTACCGGTTCCGGCGAACCAGCCCAAACCGGTAGAATTTCACCCCAATCTGTCTGTATGTCTGCCTTTGTCTCTGTCTATCTCCCTGTCTCTATCTATCAATCATCTATCTATCTATCATCTATCTATCTATCTATCTATCTATCTATCTATCTATCTATCTATCATCTATCTATCTATCTATCTATCTATCTATCTATCTATCTATCTATCTATCTATCTATCTAGTAAAGTAGTTTCATGTCTTTTAAAATAAAGAACTGGTTATAATTTTAATATAATAAAAAGTGAGCCACCTGCCGACTTACTTATTTTCATGAAAAAAATAACAACGCTTCATGTTTCCTGGCTAGGATTCTATTGGAAAAAAACAGAGGACGTAGGAAGAGATTATTTCGATTCTGAGCCATGCAAAGCATGCAACCCATATCCTGACAACAGGGATCTAAATGCAACCTTGTCTTCCAGCCTCATTACACAGAAAGTAACATTCTATTTGTGTTTATATAAAAGTCCCATCAAGGTCTCATTTGTACATGCCGCGTCTTCTTAACCCAAATTATGCACCAAGATAGGGAGCTTTTTGCCTGGAGCTGGCAGCTGCCCAAGGTCTTCAAACAGCAAACAAAAAGCAGGAGACATTGGGTTGCATTTTAATTTCTACCCAATTGCAAAACAGGATATTGCCTGTTGTCCGGACAGTCAGTTCAGAAGGCGGGTTTAATATGTAAGTCCTGAGTTTCTTATTTTACATAAAGGACATCATTGTTTTTATCTTGCACTTTTTAGTTCCTATTTTTAAAAGCCTTTATTTTTCATTTGTGTTTTCATTTAATTTGCCCCAACAGTATAATTACATGTTGTATTAATTGATTTCTTTTAATATTAAGTTTATGCATTTTTCTAATATCCAATTCTACATTTTTGCATTATGGAAGCCCAGTAATTTTTTTTTTAATAAATAAAATCACAGTATGTAATATTTATGTTGACCAAAGCTCATTCTGTATTTCCTGGATCCATTTTTATTCAGAAATATTGTTTCCCAGCACTGCAATGTTATCTTCAGTGGTTTAGGATTGGTGAGGGAAGAAGATGAAAAGGAAGATGAGTCTTTGATATATTAAAGGCTCAGCTCCTTTTCTGAGGTGACCACTTTCGCATAAAAGTTTCTTAGTTACAAAAAGAAAACTACTAGTGACCCAAAATGGAATTTACTGCCACGTATAGGGCAATCTCCATTAGGCCTATATTGGGATCCATGCTTTGTGAATTCTAAAATAAAAGTTTACCCATGTTATATTCATCTCATATTAAAGACAAAGGATGGATAATCACTGTCCCTCTAATATCTATTTGCAGACATTTGGCAAACAAATCAATGCCACTTAAATTGGGTGGCAAAATTGTAGAATTTGAACAGCATTTTTCTATTTTTTTTTTCCTTTTTATGGAAACATTTGGGGATGAGAATAGTAGGCTATGTCAGATTTAATTATATATAATTCTCACAATCCTTCCACCCTTGGCATATAAATCACATTTTTTAATCTTTGCTCTCTTTTTTTGTTTTTAAAGAGAGATAAAGAAGGTCTTAAGGATAATAAGAGATGTGTGGAAAGCAAACTTTCCACCTCAATGTCAAAAATATTTATTTTTGGCCCCAAATAGAATTAGTGAAAATTGGAGTTTGAAGAAGTATGATGGAAACTGTTTTGGCAGTTTTGAATTTTGGTGCCGGAGAAGGTCCTTGAGAATTCAGTGTATCATCACAAAAACAAATGGATCATCAGTCAAACCAATCAATCCAGTCTTCTCTCTCAAGGCCCCAAATGACCAGGGTCAAATTATCATATTTTGGGAACATTATGTGAAAATCTAGCTCGGTCTCGGAAACCTATGGAAAGTCTATAATGCTGGGAAAGGTGGAAGGAAGAAGAAGAAATCCAATAACAATAATAATAGACAATTACAGAAGTAGTGAATATACTGTTGGAAGCCTTGAAGGACTAGTTAACATTCTGTTGATCCAAGAGAATGTTTAGCTATATGGTCCATAAGAATCAGTACCAACTTTATGGTATATAATCAAAACTCAAAATGCATTTAACATTGTTTACAAAATAAAGTTTTAAAAAATCCCCTTTTCAAAACCAGGAATACTTAGAAATCTGTGTCACTAATACATTGAGGAACAAAGAAATTTGATCCTAGTGCAGTGATGGCTAACCTTCTTGCTGTTGGGTGCCAAAAATGTGAGCGTGCATGCGCAATAGCATGCATGAGTGCCGGCACCCATATTGCAAAGTGTGTCCACACATGTATATGCGCACACAACCCCCCCCCCCCATGTGTACTGCACTCCAAGCTGAGCTTGATCTTTCCTCGGGGTGGGGGGGATGTGGCAGGAAAGCCTCTGGAGCCTGAGGAGGGTGAAAAACAACCCCAACAGGCCTACTGGAAGTTCATGGGGAGCTGACAGCTCATGTGCCGGCAGATATGGCTACGCATGCCATAGGTTCGCCATCACAGGCCTATTGAATAACAAGAGTCTTATCTGATTCTACGATCTGTTCACTAGAAATTCTAATTATTATGAACAAAATGTGACAGATACTAAATAACATTTTTGTACCCAAGATAATATATAGGCAATGCCCAGGAATTAAAGAAGGTTAAACGTATCTACAGATTATAGATCAAATCCATTTTTGGGGTCCCCCCCAAAAAAAAAATATTTCAATTAATGTGTCTTTCCAAATTACACAGGTTTCTATCCCCTTGAAAATATTTTGAATAAGAAAGTATTCTGATATAAACATTGTGAAATCTTCATAAGACAAACCTTAAGATACCTAGTAACTATAGCCATGAAAGTTATTTCCTTTTGGAGCTACAGAAATCCAAGCATTGTAGCCAATCAGTTCCACTGAGCATTAGCTGGCTTAAATTGTCTAGAAGACATTTCGGACGTCTTTGGGATTCAAGCACCCTCTTCAGCATAGAAGAAGACAAGGAGAAAGCATACATGAAGTAAACGGTTCATTGCCAGGCCCTCCCACTCAACTGTTGCCTTGAACCCAAACAGCCTCTGAACCAAACCAATGATTTTCTTCACTTAGCCTTCCTGAATGCAGAATAATTTAAAGATCAACCGAACGTAGAGAGCCAGAGAGCTTGGCTGTGCTGAGAGCCATTCAGAACTGGTAGAATAATTATGTTGTAGCATGTTGAAGTAAATGGCAGAGGATCAGCTGTATTCAGAAGTGGCTGGTATTAAAGGAGTAAATGGAAAAACTTGACTACAGCTTCTCAAAAGCTTTCTTGGGGTTGGACTTGGTTTGTTTTCAAACTCTATATCTTGATGTTTCTCTGGATGGTCTCTTTCTAATGAGTCTTCTCATGCATGTATTAAACTTGAAAAAAGTTTATAACTTTGAGATAAACATATTTATTACACCATTAAACCAGTTAGCTATTGCAAACCATACAGAAGTGTTAATTTAGAAACAGTTGGTCTGAGGAAGGCATTAAATATGACATGAAAATTAACTCTAAAGAGGTGGAATTTTTTTTTTGCTTTTTCAAAGTATTATCAGATATGCTTGCCTGTGGCAATATCAAGAATTTTACCAACTGCCTTCATAGTAAAACCAGCTGGCAAAAAAAAAAAAAAAAAACCACAAACATACACAAATATACAGAGGAAGAAAATAAAAACAGAATCCATAATTTTCATCACTGTGAAAACAAATGAAGAGTAAAAATGTCAGGAATCTAAATAAGATCCATTACCAACTGTTATGTTATCAAGAATTCTAACTATACATTTTTGATGTACCCCGAAAGCACAAAGATTTGGACATCTGTAGATTCAAATATCCAGGCACTAAAGCTTTGGGGATAGCAATTCATAGACAAGAACAAACAGAAAGCACAGCTTATCCTTCTGTACATACATACATACATACATGAAGAGAATGACCAAGGCAGACAAAATAGCAGTGCAGCAGAGGTGGATTGCCAATTTCTTTACTACTGGTTCGGACATGTTTGTGTGATGCTTTGTGCACATGTGTAGAAGTGTCCAGGCGGGTGGGCAGAGCCTCCCGCCACCACTACTACCAGTTTGGCCGATCTGGGCCAAACTGGCAGCAACCCACCTCTGCAGTGGAGAGTGATTTGTGACTTCCTGCCAGTTTCCCAACAGACATTGTGAAAAGTTTGCAGGAAAAAACTCAATGGAGAACTCATCAGGGAGGATCAAAAGTCTCTCTCACCTGTGCATCCTCCCCCAGTTCCTCTGTGCTTACAATATACACACACACACACACACACACACTTTTCCCAACCCACATAATACCCTTAGGCACCCTCCCTAATATGTGCTATATTCTCAGACACCTTTCCTGTCCCATGTCATATCTTTAAGCGAACCCTTCACACCCCTGCACATTTTTCCCCACCTTGCACCAAAGCCTGCCTGCTGGCCTTGGATTTGCAAATTCCTGCAGGCTTCCCCACTGATTTCTCTGGTTGGAAGCTATCAGACAGCATTGGAAATGGTGATCATGTAACTGCAACTGACCAAGACAGTGTAGCAGTACTGAAGTGGCAAAGGGTTTTTCAAATGTATTCCTCTAGAGGTAATGGGTTTTGGATTTTGGATGCATTCCGTAGTTTTGCCCATTTGAAGTACTTGGTTCAAAAATTGTTGCTTTATGACCGTGATGGCGAACCTATGGCACGTGTGCCACAGGTGGCACGTGGAGCCATTTCTTAGAGCACATGAGATGTTGCTCTGTTAGTTCCAGTGTGCATGTCCGTATTGGACAGCTGATTTCAGCCTTCATTCCGGAACGGACTTCCGGGTTCCCCTTAGGGCTGTTTTTCTCTCTCCAGCGGCTTCGGGGAAGCCTACTGAAGCCTCCAGAGGGCAAAAAAATGCCCCAACACACAAACTGGATTTTGGGAATGGACTTCCAGGTTGCCCATAGGTCTGTTTCTAGTGCCCGGGGAGGGCAGAGAAAGCCTCTGGAGCCTGGGGATGGAGAAAAACGGGTGCACTGTGCCAAAAGCAGGGGGGCAGTGGGTCACACACACATGGGAGGTCATGCGCACATGCACAGGGGATTGCATGCATGCGCAGGGGGAGGGTGCATAGAATTATGGATTTGGGCACACGTGTGCACAACCCCCCCTGTGCCCCCACTTTTGGCATGCAATCGCAAAAAGGTTAGTCATCACTATCTTATGATGTACTGTTCTGCCCAATTGAAGGTTACGAACAGACATGAGACTTTTAGTATACAAATTTATTCAAATAGCTTTGTATCCTGCCTTTCCTCAAGGAGCAGCCCACATGGCATTCTTTCCTCATTCTTCCCTCACAATAATATTGTGAAATAGCTTGGGCTGAGAAAGACTGACAGATTGACCCTAATTCTTTGTCTATGAGGGCATTTCCTGACCTATATAATTCATCATAAAAGGTGGCTTGGGGCTGAAATTGTTTATCAGACTTGTTAAAGCAACTTTTTTTTTAATCTTAAAGGATACCTTAAAGGACAGCTGACCTGAAACCTTACAGAGCAACCCCATTATTCTATTTCAAAATCTCAAATTCATATTTTTCACCAGAAATAAAGATAGAGCTGAAGTTCAGATAAGTACATATTTTCCTTTGATCTTGAACTAGTCTAATTATAATGCTTCCATCTTCCATCCTCCTATATTGGGTTTTTTTGAAAATAGAGTAATGAGGATTCCTCTCATCTCCTAGCCCACCCACAATTCACCCTTGACATGCTTCATTTGTGAGTCTCTGGAGCTAAAATATTGGTAAAAAGTGGGAGGGGAGGTCCAATGTCAGATTTCTTCTTTTCAAGTCAGTCACAACCTTGAGAGGGAAAATCTGAGGAAGCTAAATCCCTCTGGGCAGCGTATTCAGGTCAATGAATTTATCCTATTAATATTTTAAGGTGGTGGTAGGGGGGAATAAGATACTTATGTAGAAGAAATAGAAAATGCAATTGTCATATAAATGTAAACTTTTTATATATTATAGTAATTGTGTAGGACACAAATATTGTTTTCTCTTTTCAATTCTCATGAAAATAGCTTCTCAACAGATCGGATCACTTTGGTGACTTGGTCTGGGCTTGGAAGCTAAGCAGAGTTGGGTCTTTGGATAGGGGATGGCTTATAGATAATTCTGGGAAGATAAAAATATTGGAAGAAAATCTCTGGAGTTTCTCCATATAGATATTGGAAGAAAGCAATGACCAAAGACTTCCATACTGCTGTTCTGACCCAGCCATCACGAGCCTCACTCAGCAGCCTACACTTCTGAGAGAAAGGGGCTAATGTTGTGATGGCACTACATGCGACCTTGGTGCTCTGAGATCGCAGTCGATATTTCTGCCACTGGATGGTCCATTCGGACCTACACCATCCCGCAGAGATGGTGATTGAGAAGGGCACCTCCTGCTGATCTCAGGGACACCACAAAGTCACTGAAAGATCTAGGAATAGTCCTTTTCCCGGTGACAGAAACACAGCTAATGAAGCTGCTGAAGTTGGGACAGCTCCAGAATGGGAAGAAAGTGAAAAGAGAAAGTGTGTCGAATTGGTGAGGAAATTTTATTATTAGAAAAAGAGACTACTGAAATAAATTAAGTTAAATTAAAACTGAAGATAGAAGACTGTAAGCGGCGAAATTAATCTACATTAAACTTAGTGTGTTATCCTGTTTCTATTTTTTTTTCATGGTTGGAATTTTTGCAAAGTCTCCCTATTTTTTAAGCTGAATGGATTAATTTTTCTTCTTTTTTCACTTTTGCTTATACCTATGGATTAAATAAAATATTCCTTCTTTTTTTATAATGCTTGATTGGATTGATTGGATTGTTTTTGATCTCCATTTAAAGTTTTTCTTTCTTTCTTAAGCTTAGAATATAAAGAAGATAAGAAGAAGGATTATAAAGAGGGTTGTAACAACAGGAGGAAAAGCAGTTACACTACCACTTAGAGGCTGGAGGCTGGATACATTGTTTTTTCTTCTTTCTCTTTGATCACTTGAGATTCAAGGTTCTTTCAGTTTGTTTACTGACAGTGATAGTAGGAAGAGCACAAGTTGTTTATACAGGTGTTTTTTGGGAGTTCAATCACTAGCTATTGGAGGGAAGACAACATTTTGACTTGAAAGATAATAAATGAACCTGTTTGAAGTTTATTAAAATAGCCTTGAATCCTATGGTGGCAGTACCTGCAAAATTGGAAGAATGGCCCAACAGGAAAAACTGTAACATTGCAAATGATTATGTTTGAAATTCAAAATCTATTATTTGTGACAGAGAGAATTGAAAAGAGATTGGAGAATATAGAATACAAAACAGAAAAATTTGACGGAAAAACTGAGGATGTTTATCAAATGAAGAATGTGGAGGACAAAGTTCAAAAAATGGAAGAAAAAAATGAGCAAAGAGATAAGAAAACTGTGGATACTGACAACAAAGTGAGTGTGGTTGGTAGTGCCAAGAGCGGAATATGGAAAGGGGAGATGGATGGATTGGAACTCTACCCCAGACTTCAAAGCACAGAAGAAGAAAAGAGAAAAAAAATGATGGAGATAAGGAGAGAAATCTTGACAGAAGCACCAGTGATAAGCAAAGATAAACTGATGGAAAGAGCAGATGCTGGGTTTCGAGCTTTTATGAGATATGAAAGGAACAACATGTTGCGAAGAGAAGTTCATACAAGATTTATTAAGAAAGTAGCTAGAATATTAATGCTACAAATGGCAAGAGATATAAGACTGCAGTATTACTGGAAAGATACAGGTTGATGCAATGAAAATGTATAATAAAAGCTAAGCTAAATTTAGTTTACTAGTAGTATGTATAAAATGAAGTGACAAAAGCTAGAGTTAAATAAGGATTAATAATGATAACAATACATATAGATATATTAGTTTGATAATATGAAATTTTATATAAACAACACATGGAGAATACGAGAGGAGGTTTAAAAGCTTTATCTACAATATGTTATAAAGATGTATTGTGATTGGATGATTTTAGGATGATTTAATGGAATGTTATCATATAATCCTAGATTTTGAATATTATATATAAAAGGATGTAAAAACAATTATAGTCAAATTAAGGTTGAGATATCATAATCATGATATACATGAATATATGTGAATTTAAAATATGCAATTTGATATGAAAAGCAGGTGATGACTATGGAAGAGATGCATGGAAATACTGTAACCAACTGACACACTTTCTACAATTTGTAATGGAAGATAGGTTTTTTTATTTTTATGTTTGTTTGTCTTTGTTCAAAAAATAAATAAAAATTGTTTAAAAATAAATAAATAAAAAGGAATCATTTCTAGCTCCATTTTATTCATCATTACCTGAAATGTAATTGGTGACCTACACTCATGCCACAAAGTTCAGTATATTCAGACCTAATAAATTCAAGCCAACCTGAGTATATTAAATACTGGGACATAAGTGGAGGATACCAATAACATTTCTTTTAAGTAATGATATCTTATTTAATATATTTAAGACTCCCTTCTAATGGCATCTTATAGTACAGCCCTCCATCAAAATCAATGGAAAGGTATGTAGAATACAATTGTGCTGACATTGTCCTCAGAATTTTGTCAAAACACAATAAAGGATTAGTTTGCGTTGCCTATCATAAACAAGTATGAGAATTCATTGGTAGATGAGTTCTCTTTTTAACTTTCTAATTTGGGCTGAGAATGAATTATTGGCTCAAAGTTACCAAGATATTTGTTTGTTTGTTTGTTTGTTTATATGTTTGTATCCCACCTTTATTATTTTTTGCAAATAACTCAAGGCAGCAAACATGTCCAACAAAACCTCCACCTCCTATCGTCCCCACAACAATCCTGTGAGATGGATTGGACTGAAAGAGAATAACAGTCACCCAGCTAGCTTTCATGAATACATCAGGATTTGAACTGATGGTCTTCCACTTTCTAGCCTGGTGTCTTAACCACTAGACCAAGATCAAACTGGCTCTCAAACTGGCTGAAAAAGGACCAGAATTCAGATTCCCTACTTCTAGTTCACATCTTGAGCTTTTACACCAAATTGGCTTTCTCAAATACACAACACACGAACAAATACACACACACACACACACACACACACACACACACACACAGAATTTAAGTTTTGTGATTAGATAGCTAGACTAGATACATAGATCTCATAAGACTTTAATATAGTTTCTCAGTCCCTTTCACAAAACCCCATGTTCTTGAAATGGAACATTTCCTTTAAGGAACATTTCCTTTAAGTTGCAATAATTATTGGAAATGCACCGGCCGCACTGTCCATTTAACAAAACCTTTCACGTTTCTTCTTTTCTTATGAGGATTCATTTTTCACTACAAAATAACATTTCATTTATTTACACTATCACTTAATGCTTTGGGAATTGTTCTCAAATCACTTTTTAATCCCGCTCTCTTTTAAGGGTTATCAAGGAAAATCACAACCAGGGAGCTGTTAATACTTAACAGAATCACCCTACACTCGTAAGTTTCATTGAATGGAATAGAATCTATTGCAAATACTACCCTCAAAATTGCAGGCACTCTGTGGGTTGTGATCTCCTGAATATGTTTTTTTCCCTCTGTCTCATCCATTCTAATTTCCCACTCTCCATGGAGCATACACCAAGGAAAATAAGAAGGGGAAAAAAAGAGAACAACACTATTCGGTGAGTTTGTGAATTTATACTAATTTTAGACGAGGGTGCTTTTAGCTACGAAAAACAAGATAAAAAAGATCAAGATTCGCATATCAAGTCCTTTATTTACCTGGAAACTATCAATCTGACACTATCACAAATATTCTAATGGTATGTAACACTTTCACTCTAAATCTGCAACAATATTCCTCAACACTGTTATTCTCTTCAAAGGTGATGGCTTTAGTTGATACTGAAAACTTATAAATGTTGAACATCTAACATCAGACAGAAACTGGTTAATCAAGGCTTCGGACAGTATAAGATTGGCTCATGGAGTTTACATGAGAATAACTACATTTTTGGTCTAACATCTGTCCTACTATTTTCTTTTTGTGCAATGTAGTGAGCTCTGTGTCTTCTGCTAAATGGTGGTGGGTTCATACTATTAGGTCCTGAAGGGTCATGTCCTATTCTTCTTAATCCCTTCATCCTGGAGCGGAATGTGTTTTGTTTTGTAGGTAGGATGGCCTACCTTTCTAAATGGGCACAAAATATCTGCTGGGGGAGGCGCTATTAAGATAGACTGAGTTTGCTTTCTGTCTTTAAGAGCATGTTTCTCCATTTCTCTCTTTGGAGAAATATAATATTCTGCCTTTTCAATATTTCCGAAAATATTTCATTCTACTAGAAGGGGGGGGGGTTCCCCACACCACATATACATTGAAAGAATTATTCAAGGTAATGCAAATAGGCAGTGTCTTTCTGTACAGTATTAAGTCCTGTCCCTAATATGACACATCTTAATTCTCCTAATTTTGTTTGATTTCTTAAAATGAAACACACATATAGATCGCGCAAGAATGAAAAGCTTGGCCTTGCTTGTATAACCTGCTTCTTTACCTAAGTGCAAGCAGAAAGAAAATGCTAGATTTTTTTTCAAAGAAATGGTGGCTGATCAATGAATGTATGAGCAAGCAGAAATAGCCATCAAAGAGACATAATTTGTGAAGGGCCTTGATGAGGTTCCATTTCCTGAGAGTTTTGCAGTCGATAATAGACCGGTTCCTTCTTTTTCCCTTTAATTGCATGGATATTGGTCTCAGTAGATGGGAGAAATAACATCTTCAGCAGCTAATTAGCCAGAGGCCTTTGCCATTTTTAGCCATACTTGAAAGTTCTTCAGATAGTTTTATGTGTGTGAGTGTGTCAGATGGTTGCTCCAGTAGCAACAAATTCCTGGATTTTACATTTTCTGAAATAGGAAGAACTCATCTCTATAGATGTAACCTGAAGCTTGCTTGATGCTTGGTATAAAAAACACAATCCGTTTAAACCAGTAAGTCTTTCCAGGTATCGCTTTAATGATCTGCAGAATGCATGATTTGAGCATCTACATTTCACCCCATTTTCCCTTTCCAATCGGGCACCAACACCTGCCTTTTTTTTACATTCCTCTTAATGATGCAATCATTTTTTTTTTTAAAAGCTTATTCAGAGACTATTTATTTTGGAGTAGACTTTTGATAGTTTTACCATACTTCAAAGTCAGTTGCAAAAATGGGCTTCAGAGCATGCAATGCAAGGAAAGCATGGAATCAATGACAATAGTGGAGGATAGGTACCACATTTTTGAACTGCCAGGTAGCTTTGATATGGCTGATCCTGCTCAATCTTTTATCTCCAACAAGTTTCACAGAACAGCCATGACATGTGACTCAGTGGTGGGATTCATTTTTTTTTTATTACTGGCTTGGTGGGCGTGGCAGGGGAAAGTTACTGCAAAATCCCCATTTCCTCCAGATCAGCAGGGACTTAAGAGGCAGAGAATAGATGTGAGCAGGGCCAGTCAGAGGTGGTATTTGCCGGTTCTTCAAACTACTTAAAATTTCCACTACTGGTTCTCCAGAACTGGTCAGAACCTGCTGAATACCACCTCTGATGTGACTGAGGGAGCATTTATTTATTTAATTTTTTGGCTGCCGGTCTTCCCACAGGTTTACTGTGGAGGGCATCATGCAATCCTTCAGACTGTATTGAGACGTAATGCAATTCTTCAGATTGTATTCATATTTCTGCAATGATTAATCATTTATGTTTATGAGCTACTTAGTAATATTACCGTGACTACTGAAGAACATATTTAGGCTCATGATATTAATATTCTTTTTAGTTAGCTGCTCGTAAAATAAATGCATTATTTATTAAAATATATTTCAGTTTCCGACAGTAATATTTTACCAACCCAAGACAATTATTTGAGTGATAGCTAAACTTCCATTTGATAGAACTTAATCACGTGAGTACTTCCTGTGTTTTCTACTAATGTCTGTAATCTTGTGCTTCTTCTTGAGAAATGGTTTGTCCATTACTATCTGAAAATTTATTTAATAAAGGCAATTGTCCTCTGTTGGCATCTGAACATCACATGCATATTTTGTCTTGATGCGAAAACATTCTCTTTTGCAGAATGTGATGATCCTGTCCCTGAAGATGGCTTTTAAGCCTTTATCAACAACAGAATAAACTCTGCAGAATCAACATTTCCCAAACTGTGTTCCTACACAGGAAAATTAAGTATAGCTCTAACATCTAAAATGAAGCTTTACATAGCATTCAAACAAATTTATTTCTATTTTCTTAAGCACAGAACTAGCAATATTTGCAAATCAACTTATTATACTCCTCTATATTTAGGGCAATCATTGCTAACACATGCAATCTTCTACCTCAAAGTCACTCAGCAGTTGGGTTTTATTTGTTTGTTTGTTTGTTGTACCAATTCTCTTTTATGTCATAGTGGCTCTGATGTGTGTTTCTGTTTGTACTGTTTCCTGGCCTGCTTTGTGTAGTTCATCATCACTACTAGGGACTTGTCAACTCAATCAGATTAAGGCACTGGTATTCAATGAATTACTTGAAAGCACTAAGACAAATGTTGAGGTAATGCCTCTATGACATAATAGGATTACGTCAGAAATGATGAGCAATAGACTCTGTCAATAGCTTGTAATGAAAAAGTTGCTACACCAACCACCCACCCACCCACACACACACACACACGCACACACAAATGTGATGTAAATCTTCCTAGTTATTCCTGATTCCTGAGGTAATAAGGCCATTGGATTGGTTTAATAATTCTCAATTTTAAACTCAATATTTATTGAGCAGATATTTTGAATAATTTCTACATTGAAATGGCACTATCTTGCTTCTAATAGCTTTCTCTGTTTTTTTCTGCTCCTTTCTGGGGGCAGATAATATGGTTAGCCTTGAACAAAGGCCAAATCTAGATAATGTTGGGGGGGGAGAGTAGTTTTGCTTTTAATTAGTAAGTTGGATATACCAATTTTCCCCTAAATAAAAAAGGACCTAATTCCATTGTGTACTATCTCTAGTCACTACATGTGCATGCTATATAACTGTTTTACCACTTCAGCAATCACTTAAGGTTTTTTTCTTTCTTTCTTCCATCAACCTTCAGATCAACTTCAACCACTAATTCAGGAAATGCTTAATTTGTTCATGTACCAACTTAACATTCAATATGGGGATCATCTCTCTCTGGAGAAAGGAATGAGATAAAAGCTGTTTTCCTCTTCAGAAGCTCTTGCTTTAATTCCACCTGTCTTGTTTCTTTATATCATCACTTGGAGAAGTAACAAATTTAAATTTTCTGAATTCTGAGTTCGGGAAAAAAAAGTAAAAATTCAGGAGGTTAAATGCCATCACTTTTTGCTTGCTTGGTTGGGGTGGCAAGCACATCTGTTTCCACACGCACAAACTTTAAGGCCTGATGTTAAATTAATCAGGATTAACCAGTCTTGTCATATTGGTGTCTTTTTGGAGTGGTAGAAATGTAAACCCAGAGGGTGAATTCATCACAAACTTCTAGTTCACTTTTCTCTCCTGTCTATCTCCCATAAATGTCTGCAAAAGGCTATGCTTGCTCTCGTCCTACATAACTTAGTATAATGCAATCATTAATGGAAATTATATTCAAAGCATTTAAAAATATGTTAAAATAACATTTAACTGACAGTAATTATTTTAAATTTTATGAAGTGTCTCTTATACATGTCTTAAGCTTTTGGAAAAGAACATTTATGTTGTCAGGAGAACATTAATTTGCATATTTCATATTGTGTTAATAATTTGGGGGAGGGGTTCTGTTATATGCAGTTAAATTGACCTTTAAAAATGGTTAGATTTCTTGAGTTATTCAAATTTCTGGGAAACATTTTAACTCCTTTCTCACCATTGAGTCAACAAAGAGTTGTATATTAAGTGAAACACGCAGAATTTTAAATCCAGAACAAAAGTTGTGTTGCCTATCGATCTCCTTCTTCTATATTCATTCAATAGTACCACATCAGACAAGAGTTTTCACAAACAAGCTTACTGTAATCGCACAAGATATGGGATAGCAGTATAGATGGAGCAGGAATGCTGAATCCTTACAAGCACCACACACATTTCTTCCTTTACAACCTGAGCATTTTTTGGTATACACATGTGACTTTTTCTGAAAATGTACATAGACAAGGATGCCTCAATCATTTTTAAATGATTGCACCATCATCATGCATTTAATCTCAGTTACTTTTTAAAAGCTGCTTATGATCAGAAGGCAGGAATCCTCTATCACAAAGAAATCAAAAGAAAGCTTCCAGTGATAGCTATAAGACTAAGACTCTCATGAATAGAATTATGCCTTTATGTAAAAGCAGTTTTATAAAAGTATGTGTTTATACTCAGTTTAGGCAGATAAATTTTCCATTATTTCCAAACTGGGTAAACCCCCTCTCTACCCAAACATTTTAAACTGGCCAATAATTTCAAATCCTGTCTTAGCTTGAGGTTTCACATTCCTGCTTGTTCTCCTCTTCTCCATCCAAGTCAACATACCAGTGGTGGGTATAAATTTTTTTTACTACTAGTTCTGTGGGTATGGCTTGGTGGGCATGGCATGGCTTGGTGGGCGTGGCATGGTAGGCATGGCAGGGAAGGATAGTGTAACATCTTCATTCCCTCCCCACTCCATGGAAAGGTTACTGCAAAATCCCCATTTCCTTCCGATCAGCTGGGACTTGGAAGGAAGAGAATAGATGTGGGCGGGGCCAGTCAGAGGTGGTATTTGCTGATTCTCTGAACTACTCAGAATTTCCACTACCGGTTCTCCAGAACTGGTCAGAGCCTGCTGAATACCATCTCTACAACACACATATTCAGACATGCACAACTCTAATGAACACACAATTAAGTCTCAACAAACCACCCTGCCCAGGGGACCGAACCGCTTTCAATTTGCAGCTGTCCAATCATCCATGGGCCTCAGGTTAGCTAAATCCCTCAAGAGACAAAAATGCCTAAATCTTCCTCAAATACTCACTCCTTTTGTCTTTGATCACAACAAAGACAAAGAGGAGTATTGCTACTACATGCCATTCAGTAGTATGAAGCTGAAAATTCCAAGATGTTCTTTTATTCAGCTATGGTTGAAAATAATAGGTCAATAATTATTTAACTCTACAGATACTAAGTTTAATGGTCATTTGAGCTGCAAAACCTCAGCTTTATTGTATCACTATTTTAATGTTAATCAGCCAAAAGATTAAAATTATTATTAATAGCAAGATTCTGCCTCCGATTGGTTTCACAGATAATGGAAACATTTCATTTTTTTTAAATGCCACTTAAAATAAGCTCCCTGCAACCTCTATGCAACTTTCTACAAACTTCTCACGTGTATTTTCTGACCCTTTATGTACTTGTCGTATTGCCAAGAGAGAAATCATCAGTGAAAGCAAATCTCTGACAATGATTTAATGTTTTGGAGAGACTGAATCAATGCTTGTTACTAAAAACGTCTTTCAGTTTAAAGAATAAACAAAATTTAATCAGGTTTGAACTGCAAAAAACATGGATATAGAGAATTATAATTTGTTGCTGCCATCTGCTGGTTTTCCAGATTTTTTCTACCCACATTTTTTTTTTGGGGGGGGGGGGTTGCTACAGAGATGTTTTGTTTGCTATATTTGAAGATAAACACATCATTAAAAGGTAGGACTACAAAGGAGTTGGATAGAAATATGAGTATGATCAAAATAAAGCTAAGTGCTTTAAAGTCCTATTGGTTTGAAAGAAAATAATTTGACATTTGATTCGTTCTCTTATTTAAGCAGCTGGCACACTGCCGCATTTCTACCTTCAAATCCATCAAAGGACTTTGAAACTAACCTGTGATCATCTTTGTTATTTTCAGATTTATGCTGACATGAAAATGTGCTGAATACTATCATGTGTTTGCAAGTTTATTTCTTGCAGGAAAACACCATGAACAAATCAGTGTTCACTTTCTCATCCTCCTGCTGCTTTGAGAATTTAATTGGATTTGCAACATCACTCTTTACAATTCTATACCGTCTTAGCTTTGTATTCATTGCATTAATCACTTTATTCAGACTGATTAAATGAGTCTGAATTTAATAAACAAACCATGAACTAGGCTCCAGCCAGTTTCAAATAAATTTCATAACCAACCAATCAATTAATTAACAATCTAGAAGGAGAAATGTGAGAATGATGCATTTAGAAAAAGGATATTAGAAAATTTAAGAATGCAGGATAAAGCTTAATGGATGCCTTAAGGCCAGGAACTGGGTCTCAAAAAGAAGCAGGAACTCAACAAAAATCAGGCTGGCCAGAAGCACCACAAAAATTCAAGGAAGACTCAGCAGGGACGTGCGGTCAGGGGAGGCAGAGCCTCACCGCTCTCATCATGAAAAGAAAAAAAAGGGAAAAGGCACACGTGGTCTGATTCCCTACCTTCCTGAGTCAACATGAAGGGGACCGTGCAGCGCGCTCCGCGGTCCCGCGGCTCGCGCTCCGCGGTCCCCTTCATGTTGACTCAGGAAGGCGGGGAATGGGATCACGTGTGCAGGAGGCTGAGGCTGCCTCAGCCTCTTGCACACCTGGTCCCATTCCCCGCCTTCCTGATGATGTCACCAGCCTCACCAGCCATAAACCTCACCGCACGTCACTGAGACTCAGAAATAAATTTGGCAGTTCCTTTAACCCCAAATGATGTAAAACACTAGCATGAAAGTTCCTATATGGATGTAAAAGTTGTGGAGAACCAAACCAAATCTTATTCTAAGCTATAAGCCATGCATTTACCTTAGCTTAGTTTCATATTGTGTTATGGTACATGGTAAAATTTTGATGTCCTCAGTTTTATCATTCCAGTTCCTCTGTAGCATAATCATCAGTTCCTAGCACTAACCATTGATAATATACCACAGAGATAAGGAATCCCAAAATGGCATGGCTTTAGAACAGGGGTGTCAAACATGCATCATCATAGCAGCATCACGCGATGTATCAGGACTTTCCCCACCTTTGCTAAAGTGGGTGGGGGCGTGGCCAACGTGTGACACATCCAGCGAGTTTGACAATCCTGCTTTAGAACACAAGTAAACTCTGTTAAATTACATGGAGTAGGAGGGAAATGTATGAACGCTATTGATATCATAAAACCATCTTTAGTAGAATGTTATATATATATATAGATCTGCATAAACTCTACTCCAAATAAGAACTACAGGGTCATAAAAAGAGAGTTTGTTATATATGGATCTTCCTTACAATTGGAGAAATCTCCTGATTTCTGAAAATTGCTCTATAGAAACTCTCTTATGAAAAAAACTCCTAGCATTTCATTAAGTGTGCCACTGCAATATCACTGTAAACCTAATATGCTATGAAACTTCCTTTCTTGAAGCATTTTTTAACTAAGCAACTTCAAATCTGTTATGGCTAACCTTAATAATTATACAATATTTATAAGCCACACTGATTGACTAGCCCCCAAGTTGTTAGGGCACCAACAACACAATCATTTACAGGTTGACACAGGCATATGGCTCACTTAATTCAGGGGAGATTGTTCCCAGGCATCCATTTGCATGAAATTAAATGCTACAGAACTCAGTGGGGCTTATTTCTGAATGGAGATATACTTAGTTTATAAATTATAATATCTGGCTTGGAAATATTGTGCAATACACTTGAACTTCAACAGCTAGATAGATACAATTTTCTAGGCTGAAATCCAGAAAACCACATTACAGATGCAGCGTAGAAAAAATAAATAGTAATATGCCCAATAATTGAAGGCAAATCATTGTTTCACCATTTTAGATAATAAGATTTTAACATTCAGATTATTAGATGGGAGGGGGAGGGGGGAAATGTATATATGCACATGTACTTAAGCCTAAAGGGTTTTTCTCTTTGACATATATGGTATTGCAGAAACATAAGTATCTGGTTGCTTTGTCTATATTTTGTAAAGAAATAAATAATAAAATAATATCAACCTTCCAATCCAAAAATGCAATTAAGCAAATAGGAGAAGGTTTTTTTTAAAGGTTGAGAATCTTGGTTTCAGTTCATGCATTACCTGAAATATTAATGATCGTTAGTTTAATATTATTTATCATTAGTGAAAAAAGCATATAGTTTATTTCAATTTAAGATTATTTACAGTATATCTATAGTCTGGACAAAATTCAGTTCACCCTAAAGGGTAGCAAAAGCTTCTAACCTATCTTTGTAGATGAAGAATCCCAACTGAAATAAAGTTTTCATTAATCAAAGAACATTTCTCCCTACATGTTATATTTCTTAAATATAGCAATATTTGATTGGAACAGCCATAAAGGAAGGGTGATTGGTCTCAGGTTTGCACTGATGGAAACTCCTTGTTAAAATTTCCTCCTTCCTAATAATAATAATAATAAAAAAAACCCAGAAATTTGGGGAATAGAAGCCAGCCATGTCCACATACATTTCCACCTTTGTAAGCTTCCAATTTCAGTGGTCTGTTTCCCAGATTCCAAGGTATTTAAAAACTGAGTGATTTATCAGGAGGTGCAAATAGTTATACCAGTGGAGCAACTGCATTGGTCCTCCAAAGCCTGAGTAATTATCTCTGGAGAGATAATTTCTTTCCTAAAATTACCATTGAACTAAAATTGTTAATGTAGAAAAATATGGAAATTATCAATTTTAAGATGAATTTTATCTATTTCTTTATTTGATCCTGTTCAGCCAAAGTCAAAAGTCTCATAGAATATTTTTTTAAAAAAACCTAAAACATCCACAGCACAAATTCTTATAACACAATACAAACATCAACTAAAAATGAAACTAGGATCTCTGAATCTACTCCATCTTTATATGTCTTAGGAGATTCTCCATATGGAGAACCTTTACATCTTGGTCATCCAGATCATAGTTGTGCCAAAAATGCTTTTTCAAGAGGCAACTGGACTTTCTGATTTTTTTCTTTGAAGATGTTTTACTTCTCATCCAAGAAGCTTCTTCAGCTCTGACCAGATGGAAGGGAATGGAAGGATTTATACTCCTTGCAAGCAGCTGGTCATTGGCATCCTTTTTAGCTAAAAAGAAAAACGAACAATGATTCCCTGTTCTTGGATGAGAAGCGAAACGTCTTCAAAGAAAACTAAAAAGTCCAGTTGCCTCTTTAAAATGCACCTTTGGGACACTCCATCTTTCGTTCCTTATGAAACATGGTTTAACCTGAACTCTACTGGGAGCCTGTTCTTCCACTGCAAGGCAGAACCTTTTTGCTTCACCCCCTCCCCCCAAAAAAAACCCATTGAAAATACAGACTCAGCAACAGTTTTATCTCTGTTTGGACTGATGGCTCAGGGCACCAGTAGCTGAAGGAGATGGTTCTGCCAATATCTATTGTAGGCATTTTGAAATGGAAGGATATTCTCTCTATTTAGGATTATTTTCTTTCCATTTCTACCCATCATTTCTTCTCCCTATGGAGCTAAAGATTTGGCATTTGTAATGTGTGTTCTTCCCTCTGTTTAAAATTAAACTTTAAATTTTATCCTTGTTTTTTTCCTAATAAACTTTTATTTTACTTCCCAAGTTAAAATACTAGCATCAACAAAAAGAGAGAAACAACAACAAGCAAAGTGAAAACTAAACAAGACAAAAATGTGCAAGGAAAAAGCAAGGATACAGATATGTTGTTCCCCCTAGTCAAAACTGACTAATATATTTCAACAACAATCGTTTCCTCCCCCTTGCAAAACAGGTCTACCATTGACAAACTTCTACAGCTGTATTTATTCAGCTAATTTAACCTATCATATACTTACTGTTAACACACACACACACACACACACACACACACACACAAACACACTGTTAACAGGTGAGACCAACACCAAAACTAAACTTCAAAGCCCTGTTGTGTTAACAATCTATTATTGTCTATGGAGATTCTCAGTCATCCGGGTCGTAGTTGTCCCAAAGATGCATTTTCAAGAGGCAACTGGACTTTCTGGTTCCCATTCAGAAATCCACAACGGTTTCTAATCTACTTTAAATCTCATTCTGTTTTATTCCAATTTCCTCAACTTTTTCAAACAGATGTGCTATCCTAAAACATAGAGCCAGTTTAAAGTAGCTGTTAAGGCATCAGGTTAAAAATGGGCAGACTGTGAGTTCTAATTTGGCCATAGGCACAAAAACGGTGAGTGACCCTGGCCCGGTCATTCCCTTTTATCCCTAGAAAGAAGGAGTTGTCAAACCACTTCCAAAATCTTGCCACAAAAACCTGTTGCCATTTGCCAAACACTGACTGAAAGACATGAAACAAAAACCCTAAAGCATATTTTAAAAATTAAGCATGTTTCATGAGATTCAGAATTGTATGACCACAGGAAAAATAAAAATACTGATGGAACTGTGTATAACATGAGAATGTAGCCATTTCAGTAAACACTACTCCTATGCTCAATTTTTTTTTTTTTTTTAGCATTTATTAAGTAAATTATGTAGATGAAATCTTCTTTTCCTGGTTACAAAATGAAAAGCATCATTAGAAACCTGTCTTTTGTCATTATTGTTATGTTGTTAGAATGTTGTGACTAGCAATCCTGAAGTCTCTTTGTCACCCCGATAGCCTCCACTCTTTAACTCTTGAGAGGAAACTTCACACATCACAGTATGAGTGTGACTTGGCACACTTTCCAATCAGATTAATGAAAATGTGCAAATTGGCATTGTGACCTGCTGGCAAAAGGCACACTTTCCCTTCTGACAGAGAAGATGCACAGCTTGTCAAATTCATTTTCAGAGATGCAACTACGGAAATGGAGAAACAATGGTACTGGTTGGATAGGTGGCAACTGATATACCCACATAGCACTGATAATATAAAGGACATGGCAATATTGCTATGAGGCCACTCTGTTTATTTGGATGTTTATATAGCATGCCGTCACATCTCCTCTTTGCACTTCAGAATGTGTAATTTAGAAATCATTGCATTGTATAAGCCTGAGAAAGTAAATATAGTGCCTTCCACTTGTGACCAAGGTAAGTCTGAAGAAGGAGAAAGACATATGACAATGAACAATTATTCCCTGTTCCAAATGACTTTATGTACAATTAGTTAAGATTGAAGTGTGCCTCTGAGACCCCATGTACCCAATGACATTCTTAATAATGATAAAATAGAGCTTTGGCAATCCTTTGACCAATTATAAGAGAGCTTTTTTCAGTGCCTGAATCCACAGGATTCACTTCAAAGGAAGCCTCAAATCGGTAAAACTACAATAATCAAACTGAGATAAATCAAGTATGCAGAGTCATGAAAAGATTGGCAAACGGACAGTTCTGTTGGATATTACAAGGAATTCATACAAGGAATTCATAAAGGAAGGAAGGAAGGAAGGAAGGAAGGAAGGAAGGAAGGAAGGAAGGAAGATAATAAATGATACAATTAACTGAGATTCATTAAAAAATATTTCCTAACACCCAAATTAAACAGTTCTTTCTGATGGTGTTTGGAATAGAATAGGATTTGGCCACTTTTGTTGAGCTGTTCCTAGACCAGTCTTCATCTTCTAGGTGACCTAAACTTCCAGTGAGAAAGGAGTTATTAGTTCAGAGCAGCACCTATTTAAAAGCATCAGTATATAAACACTTTTCAGAAGCTTCATTCAGGCCTGGAATAAATATCCAAAATTGTTACACTATAGAGCTTCCATCCAGCACCCTGAAAGTTTTGACGTTGGGCCTTACTTGTGTTAAAATTGCAAGGTAAAACATTATTAGAATCTACTCTACTCTACTCTACTCTACTCTACTCTACTCTACTCTACTCTACTCTACTCTACTCTACTCTACTGATCTGATCTAATCCCATCCAGTCCCATCCAGTCCCATCCAATCCAATATTTAACCCGTAAAGAAAAGCCTGTCAAAAATGTCTCTCTTGCAATGGTTCAAGATCTTACATCATTTTGCCAGCATGTTTAAATCAAGGTTTCTCTGGCTTTTGCATAGATTTTGTCAAAACCAAACAAGATCAGAGTTTTGGTTAAAGGAGAATTGACATAAGCAGCTCCAAATCACAGGATTTACATGAAATGAAACAATAAGAGATCCTTCTGAGCTGACACCCTGATCTTGAGGTTGTAGAACTTGATTTAATACCTTCTTTTAATACATCCAATAGGAGTAGTGATAAGCCATTGACTGAAATTCTATATATTAAATTGACTTTACAGATCGATAAAAAGACTAAATGGTAGAGAACTCAAAATCTTACTTTCTGAAGAATATGTAAGAGGGCTCCAAGAATTTGATCTCTTTAAAGGGGAAAAAAAGGAAAATAAAGTCATCCCAATATTAACACAATACACTTTGAATAGAATAGAATAGAATAGAATAAAATAGAATAGAATAATAGTGTTGGAAGGGATCTTGGAGGTCTTCTAGTCCAACTCCCTTCCTATGCAGGAAACCCTACACCACTTCAGACAAATGGTTAGTCAACATCTTCTTAAAAGCTTCCAGTGTTGGAACATTTACAACTTCTGGAGGCAAGTTGTTCCACTGATTAAGTGTTCTAATTGTCAGGAAATCTCTCTTAAGTTGCTTCTCTCCTTGATTAGTTTCCACCCATTGCTTCTTGTCCTATCCTCGGGTGCTTTGCAGATAGTCCTCAATTTACAACAATTCAATTGGTGACTGTTCAAAGTTATAATGCGACTGGAAAAAAAAGTGATTTTTCACACTTACAACCATCATAGTATCCCCATGGCCATGGGATCAAAATTCTGAAGTTTGGCAACCAGCTCATATTTATGACAGTTGCAGTGTCCCAGGGTCATGGGACTCACCTTTTGCAATCTTTTGACGTGCCAAGCCAATGGGAAAGCCAGAGTCACCTAACAACAGTACTCCTAATTGAACAACTACAGTGAATCACTTAACTGTGGCAAGAAATGTTGTAAAATAGGACAAAGTTCACAACAACTGTCTTGCTTAGCAATAGAAATTTTGGGCTCAGGTGAGGTCATACATTGAGGACTACCTGGATATCTATCTTACTTAGGGAGTCCTAACTAGCCCACTCACAACACTGTCTCTATTTTAAGTTGTGCTAATTGAACTTTCTTGGAAAGTTCACAAATGCCCAGAGACATTCTAAAGGCAGGGGATCACAATAGTAAAGTCTTTTAATAGCAGATAGAATCAGAACTGGTGCTGTATGCATTGGAGGCCGTCTTCGTGTAATAGCAAAAGGACAAGATGTTTCTTTTGACTGGTGCTTATATTATAGCCTTAAAATATTCTATATTCTTAAAATAGACCCTCTCTTTCAGCATCTCATTACAGCAAATCATAAGACTGACAGTAGCATTATATTATCCTGACCCTAAATCAACATAGGCAGGGAAGTTCCTTTGATTAATGCACACAATATTCTGAAATATGTCACCTTGGAACCACAGAAAATTTGAGTTAAGCTGGATGCCCCAGGAATGAAAAGAAGAGGCACTTATTTTGCAGCCAATGTAAAATTTCAAGAGCGCAAACACAATTTCTCATACAACGTTCAATTCTAGAATGTGGCTTTCATCAGCAACCCCCCACCCCCCAACACCTGCCATTGTCACAATTTTCATGTACAATAGGTAGCTAAGTGACTGAAACTAGACACTGTATAGCCATTAATCTGGATACAAATAATGCCAAGTGTATAAATGACTCGGGTTACTTTACTGCACAGTATTTTGACTCAACAGAGAATGACTGGGTGTCAAAAGCCGTTATCTTTCACTCACCTCTATAACAAATGGATATAAATCACACACAATAAAAACTCACGCTATCCAGACACTCTGCCGCAAACAGTGTGATAAATGCCTTTTTATGATAAATGTTTACCGTGGAATGAAATGGTCAATTTCTCTAGAAGGCGTCTGACAATGCATCTTTTCATATCCCTAAAATGGGGAGATATCTCAAAGTGAAAAGGAAAGCAATTTAGTCTAGAGAGACAGCAATACTTTCCAGATGAAAGCAATAGAGATTTATTATTATTATAGCTGGTCGCACAGAGGTTTTGACGTTTTTGCCCACCTATCGGATCCTTCCCAAGGACCTCAGATAAACAGATGGTGATGTTTAATAATATTAAATATATTGCAATCGGTGAGCTGTTCCAAGTAAAGCTCCCTTTTGCAATTTCAATTTTACAAGAAGATTCAAGTGGTGCAAACAGGGTTCCTGTTACTATTGGTACTATTTTGCTTTCTTTTGCCATAGTCATTCTATATCTATTTGCAGGTCTTTATATTTTGTGATTTTCTCTAGTTTTTTCTCATCTCTTCTGCAGTCTCCAGGTATTGCATCATCCATTATCTCGACTCATTTTATCTTTCTTATGAACAATTGTTAAGGCTGGAGTGTTGTGCTATTATCAGCCAGATGCCTAGACTGGATTTGGCATTTTTATCCACCCATCCCAAGGCCCCGAGATAGACAGATGGTGTTGTTTGGTGGTGTTAATGTATTTGAAGGATGTAAGCAAGTAACGCTGCCTTTTGCAATTGACTGATGGCGAATTTGTCAATGTTGATGGTGTTCAAATGGTGATCCAGATGTTTTGGGATTGCACACAAGATGCCTCTGTTCTGACCTAGGCTTCCTGAGAAAGCATAAATCACAATCTTAGTTCCCAAAACCCACTTTTATTTAGATGGCTGTGAATTATGGTCATTCACAGCTCATAATGATTCACAAACAGTCTGTGAAGATTCCGATAGATGTCTGCTCAGGTTGACAGAGTCTTTCAGGGTAATATTGATAAGTACCCACCTTTATCTCCCTTGAAACACTGCCAGGCCAAACGTAGCATAGAGTCAAACAGGACTTCTCAGAGCTTGAACTGACTATATGAACTAATTGCTTCCTGTAAAGGCTCACATCCGTTTGCTCCTCTTTTATGTCTTATGGGAGGGGCCAGTCATCTCCAAGCCTTACTCCTGAGTCACCCTTTTTTTCTTAATTGTTCTTACCTTCTGGCAGCTCTGCGCATGCACACACTGGGAACAGGCTCAGACTGTTCTGCCTCGCTGATGTCAGACTCTGAAGGCTCCGGAGGCAGCACATAGCTACTAGATGGCCCTGGCCCGCTCTCTGCCTCCGACACAGAGCCCTTTCCCAGACTCCAGGACTGGCCCATGTTCCTCCCACACCTCCTCACTGTCTGACTCTGCTGCCAGCTACCCAGGCTGTCAGCGGATCACAACAGCCTATTACTACTGGTACTACCTTGGCTTGCTTTTATCACAGTTGTTCTATTTGCAAGTCTTTACACCCCCCCCCCCCAGATCTTTTTCACCTGTTTTGTTCTCTTCAGGTACTGTTGATTTGGTTGGTTGCATAGTCAGCTGAATGTTTGGATTGGTTTTGCATTTTTATCAACCTATCAAGTCTTTCCCAAGGACCTAGGATAGGCAAATGATGTTCGATTATTATTAATTAGTAATTATTAGTACTATTGTACTAATAAAATAAAATGTACTACTACTAGTAGTTAGGACTGTTATTAAATAGTAATTATTATCACTACTGTTATTTATCTATTTACAACAATGTGAAATCATAGCTGCCAGTTCTTCAGCTGGTATTGGCTTTCATATGCAGAATTCTTCTCAAGAGCCTAGCATGTCATAATGTACTAATGCAATATATGTGTGCATCCAAGCTTTTGCAATTGACTGCTGGAAATTTTGTCAATGAGCAGATTTCTAAGTGCCATCCAATATTTTTGGGTACAGTAATCAGTGTACAGATAACTGGTGCCACCATGGCTTGTTGTTATACCATAATCTTTCAGCTTTCAGATCTTGATACTTTTGTGATACTCTTCAATTCTTTGTTTTTCTAATATCTCTACTATCTCTTGGTATTACCACATCATATTGTTTTTCTTTTCAAACACAATTATATGCAGTGTGACTTTACCAGTCTATCTTTGAAAATCCCACATATTTTAACCTGCTTATTTTCATCTACTTTTTTTTCATCTTCATTCTACTTCCCGCCATTTTTTCATAACTGGTACATGATATTTTTTTCCAGATATTACATTAATCATTTTAGTGAATTTACTATGTCATTCTTTAAAATCAATTTGTGTGATTTTACACAAGCGGAGCATATGATTTATTGTTTCTTCCACCTTTTTGCTCAATCTGCACTTTGAATCATTTGACAATTTTTAAATTCTGGATTTCATTGCATTAGTCTGAATAGCTTGCTCTTGAGAGCCAAAATCAAGCCTTCAGTTTCGTAAACTATTGGCAGATTTTGTTTTTGTTCTTTTTTCTACTTTCATTTTTGTAGCTATTGACTGTGTAATGCTTTTCCTTGTCCAGAATTCTGTTCTTGTTTCTATTACATTATTATTTTAATGGGAAAATGCCAGAGAAAGATTCCATTAAAAGATTCTAGTGCATTATTAAAAGGCAAGTACATCTTCTCTATTAAATGCAAAGAACAATAACAGAATAGTGCAGTGGAAGTGTAGCTATTTCATTTTAGCCATGTATGGATTTGATAGGAATACTGGAATCCACCACAATTCACTTCATTCACATTTTCTGTATTTAATAGTTATCTATCAGACATAACATGCACGTATTTCTAATCTTCGTACAAATTATAGTATATATGCTAAATTCACCTGTGTAAAATTTGTAATATGTAGTAATATTTACACATAGTAAAATCTGGATTTTTTAAAAAAAATAATAGTCTTACATGAAATTCTGTACATGGAATGAGTGATATAACTGTTAAAATCACATTTGTACTACATTCCAGGTCAGTGACGTGCAGTCAGGTGAGACAAGTGAGACACAGCCTCACTGCTCTCATCATGAAAAGAAAAAAAATGTAAAAGGAAAAACCTGAGCTAGTTGCTGCCTCACCGTGGATAACTCTGCTTAACTGTTAAAAAAGCCTCTAAAAAGTACCCTCTACTATGAGGCAGGAGAACTGCATGCCTCATCTAGTCTGACTTTAGACGTTTTATGATCACTCGAGCAGTTAAGCAAGGGTTAAAAGCCTAAAAATTCCTGACATAGGTGAGGCACGCAGTTCTCCTGCCTCATAGTAGAGGGCGCTTTTTTAGAGGCTTTTTAAAACAGTTAAGCAGAGTCATCCACGGAAGCCAGGCAAAAAGCCATGCTGTAGCACACACACTTTCCCCCAGCCTCTTTCTTTTAGAAGGCTCGGATCGGCTCCCCTCTGGCTTCTCTGCCTCTCCTCTCACCCCAGCCTGCCAGCAGGAGGTGAGTGGGTGGGCTTTATTGCATTCCAGGCATTTCCCACGCAGACAGCAGGCTGCATTTGCAATGGTGGAGGTGTTTGGGGAAGGCAGCAGGGGAATGGGGGGGATGGCAGAGGAGCTACTTTCAAGCCACTGGAAAAGATATCCAATCCAACCTGTGTTTGTGTGTGTGTGTGTGTGTGTGTGTGTCTGTGTGTCTGTGTGTTTGAGAGTGAGTGAGAGAGGGAAGGGGGTTGGAGAGATAGTCCAATCCAACGTGTGTGTGTGTGTGTGTGTGTGTTTGAGAGAGGGGGAGGAAGGGAGAGAGGGAGGAAGGAGGGGAAGGGAGAAGAAAAAGAAAAGGAAAAAAGGAAACTTATTTCACAAAGGAGAAAAACAAACGCGGTCATTTTAAATCAGAACTGAGCATGCCTGGCTGTGGAATTTTGGGAGTTGAAGTCCACAAGTCTAAAAATATTTGAAACCCACCACTGTGTCAGTACCTCATCAGCCATAAACCTCACCGCATGTCACTGTTCCAGGTAGTCTGAGTCCTCTCGGCTCCCAACTAACTGTATGTTTCCATCCATCCATTGATAGAAAAAGATTGTTCAATTGGTAAGCTTCTAAGTGTAATCAGATTGTTTTTCTGGGTATGCCTCAGTGGTGGGTTGCAATTTATTTTACTACTGGTTCGCTTGCACGTGCACATGTGCTCACGGATCGGCGCAGCCTCCTGCCACCGCCACCTGATCCAGGGTGAAGTGGCAGCAACCCACCTCTGGTATGCCTGTTTAAATCTAGAATGTTTCTTTTAGTGTGAATTTTAAAACTGCTGTAAAATGATTCAAAAGCATTCAAGAGCTTCATTAACAAATCAATTTCTCCTAAAATGGAGGGCAGCTAATGTAATTATATATATATAATTATATATATATATACACAAAGAAATTAAAAATGGAACGCTGACAGGCCTGACTATGACTGATAAGGAGAGCTGAAATACAGCTTGATGTATTTTGAACATCTTTCCCCGTGCACTCACCTTTTTTTTCTTCTGAGGCATAAAAGTACCTCTGTTCAAGGACAAAGAGTTCAGAGTTTTCTCAGTTCATGAATTTGGAATAGACAAGTATAGTCTAGTTAAATGCATCTTGCTTGAGGCAGAGCTGGCCCTGTCTGAACATTCACATTTCCTACGATTTCATAGACAACTCGGCTAAACTGCATCTGCTTTACAAGGACAGCTCTGGGCTTCGATAAATAAGTACTACTGAGGCCTAGTGATGGGACAATCTTTTCACAATTTGCTAGATTAAAACAAACACAACAATGCTTTCATTTAATTGCACTAGGTTCCTGCAACGTAAACGAGAGAGCCAGAAATTGATCTGATAGAATTGTTTACTTAGAAAATCCTGGACAACTCTAGATAAAGCTGATGAGTTTTCCCCAAGCCAGATGCTTCTTATTTCTCTATAACTGAGGAATGCAAAATCATTGAGATGGCCAAGGGTTCATTCCACCACCCCATTTTGGCTCACCAATTTCATAGTCTCATCAGTCCTGAAATGACCAAGAAGATAGATACTTTTGTCACTTCTTGTACTAACGCTGTGTGTTCCTCACTCACAAGAACCCATAAGTCACAACTTAAAATGGAAGCTAATTGGTTGCACTTGTGTCCATTTGCTGATGGAATAGTATCTATCAGTAGAAAAGATTAAGGAATCATTAATTTCCTATACCAGTGATGCCTAACCTTTTCCTTTTCATGTGCTGAAATTGTGTGCACATGCACTATCACATGTACGTGCATGCCCACACCCACAATGCAATGCACTTGCCCACCCTGAACATGTGTGTCCCCTGCAGCCTACTTGGCCTTCTGCACCGCAGCGGGGTGGGGGGGAGTTTTCACCCTCTCCAGGCTCCGGAGGCTTTCCTCGAGCCTCCAGCAGGGCAAAAACAACCTCCCCCAAGCTCTGGAGGCCCTCCCTGAAGCCTCCTGGCACCAAAAACAGAGCATGGGGGGGGGGGGTGTCGCAACACCCTGTGCTTCCCTGATGCATGTGCATGACTCGTGTACATGCATGCATGTCGCCCGCATGTGTGTCAGAGACCCAAAAATCAGCTGGCCGACAGGGGACACCTGTGCATGCACGGTGGAGCTGAGCTGGGCAATGGCTCCCATGCCCGCAAAGAGGAGTTCATGTGCCACCTGTGGAATGCCTGCCATTGGTTCGACATCATGGTCCATTATTGTTACTCTCAAACTTCCATCTGCTGCAAAGGACTTGACGGAGTTTGGAGACTGAAGCTGTTGATATAATGACTCAGTCCCTAGAGACTGTTCAGGTATGGATGTGGAGAAAAAGTCTTTGGCTCAATCCTAACAGGCTGTGGATGTTTGGGATCTCTGGTTTGGGGATGTTTCCACCATTGGACTTGAATGAGGTTGTACTTTCTCATTCAAGATTGGAGCATAATCTGGGCTCCATCTTAGACTTGCAGCTACTACTCAAAGAGCAGATGATAGTTGTGGCCAGGAAGTTCTTTGTATGGTATGTCTTGTGCCCTGGAATATTAGTCACTGTTCCACTTTTGGACCTGTTTTTTTATTTCAATCCTACACAGTTTGATATGTAGCTGACATTTGGGAATTACAAGCAACTTCATTTCAGCTTTAACAGCCTCTGGAAACCAACTTGGACAGACTGCATGTTATGACATGCTTCCTAAATGTAGATTTCACTTGTTAATCCCATAAATGAGCAAGTTTTTATAAAATATTTTGATGAAATGAGATAGGGAATGCCAAGAAAAATCCAGTAAATGATATGAGTCACCATTTACACAAAACTTTTGAAATGTCTACTAGTTTTAGAGCAGATGGATTGAAAAGCAAAATAATTTCCAGATTCAAATGTTTCAAAAGTACATAAAAAATTGAGAATGTGGAACTTATGCATCAATCTCTGTCTTTTTTATTTGGCATGAAGAAATCTGCAATACTGAAGATAAAGCAAAGAAACCAAAGATTGATTGCAATCTTTAGTTCCTTTTAGTACCCTCTTGTGTTCAATATTTAAGTGTTATATGCTTTTTAGAAATAATTCAAAATAAAAGCATTTTGTCATAGAAAGGATTCCTTATAATTAATTCCAAATATTCATATTTCAATTTTACCTATAGTCTATTTGTAACTTTTTAAACACAGAATTTTAATCATTTTTTGCTGTTCTTTTTTTTTAAAAAAAATAGTTCTTAAATTTATATTTATTACTTCTTTCACTAAGAATTGAAGAAACTGTTCTGTGGTTTCAGACATGGTGAACCAAAGATATCTAATAAATTAAGAGCAGTTAACAAGCAATTTGCAAAAGTGATCAGAAAAGCAAATATGCAAACCCAGAGTGTTTTTGAAGGCACTGACCATGATTTGAACAAAAAGACGGCTATTCACTCAGCTACCAGAGCAATAAACCCACCACAAACCATTGTCTTATGATGTACTCATAAGAAGCAACTGTCTGAAGCAATTGTGGGCAATCTCAAGTTCCCTCCTTGTCCATAGAGGAGTTATGAAGAGCTAGTTTACTCACCAGCTCTTCATTCTACTGCAGTTCTGCTCTGATTTTTGTGGTGTTCAGTCTACCATTTCTTCACCTGAAGTCAATAAATGCCAATTCTTGAATATGTTTGGTATCTTGATGTGAAAAAGTTAGAGTCCCTAGCTTCTGGACTTTTTGGTCTTCAGGCATCCATCAAAGCCAATAGATCTATAAACTGAAAAAAAAAATATCCTGGGAGCTTTTGTCCTTTTTATCTCCTGGTAAGATTTGTTTAAATTTGGGAGCAATATTCCATTCATATCTTCAATAACATTATTTTACCATTTGTAATTTATATCAGTTTTTTGAAAAATTATTTTGGAAAAATTGTCCCTTGTTCCTATCTGAGGCATAAATGAAAGCTGATATTCAAGTTTTCCCTTGTTTGAATTTCAGAATTAAATTCTGTTCCAATAAGGAATTTATATAGTGCAATAGGTTATTTTTAACTGTTATTTATGGAGTTCTGTGGATTTTTTAAAAAATACCAGGTGCAAAATCCTTAATAGTGCCACCCCAAAAATGAAGAATCTCTGAGATACTGAATTATATACCTATTGACCTGCAGAAATCATTACTATCCTGGTCAGGCAAACCCAAGTCATTCCATTCCAGCAAGAATAAAAAAGCAGATTCCCATTTGTCTGAGACATAAACTAGACATCATAGAGAAAGTGTGCCTACTGTAATCTTATATTTTATGCATTGAGTAGTGACATCAGAACATATGGCCCTACTCTATGCCTTGAACTACTAGGATGAGAAGCAAAATACATAATGCCATGATGGTACCAAACATTATCAGAATCAAACAAATCTGCCTGTATGCCATTAAATGCCTTTCTGTTCTTCGGCATGACACTGATTTACACATGTTTTCTAAATAAGAATCATTAAATTGGTCCCATTGACTGATTTCTGGCTTTAGCTTATAACTACAGATATGCTGCAGCATCTGAATGTTGATGCTTTTATTCCCTCAATTAAAAAAAAACAAAAAACATTTGTTCTATTAATCTTTTTTCCCCTTCTCATGCCTGTAGAATTTTTTTTCTTGTGAATTTCCACAAGAAAAACAAGTTTGTTCTATTAATCTTTTCCTACTCTTTCAATATAGCTATCATGGATGTCAGTTTTAAAATATTTTTTAAAAAAGTTGAGGAATCAATTAAACTGTTCTCTGCTTAAGATTTTGTAGACATTTCTTCTCTAACATGAAATCTTTTAGAGGGACATGGCAAAATAAATCATGAAATTATCAACTACTGCTTTCACTTAGCTTTTTCTTGGGGTGTGGAGGGAAAGGAAGATTAACACAAATAATTCCATCAGCTATTTATAAAGGTACATACCATCGTTTTAGTACTTACCCACGACTGAATTCATTATAAACATTAGGATTTAAATTATTCAGTTTATTCATGTTTTCTTTTACTACACTTACAGATTATCTATAAAAACCATTTGGGTAATCATAAATTAATACAAGAGATGAAAGAGCATGCAACCAACTATATGTCTCTCCACATATTTTGTTGAATAGAACTAAGCATTTGACATACAAAAGCGTATTGGATGCATCCATAAATTGTGCTAAAACACACTATTAAGGTCTGGTATTTATGAATCAGATGCTTTGATTAGTAAATTATAGATTATGCTTCCCTGTTATATCTGATCACAGCCACAGCCACTTTCAATACACTTTGCCCAATATAAACGTTAATGTTTCCCATAAAATAATAATAACCACAAAAATTGTAATTATACTTTAGGGCAAGGGGGAAAAACCCCCCAACATTCTTTGTTTTTACATTCATCCTGATGCGAAGGCAAATAAATAGTTTAGCTTCTGGCAAGATATTATCTTGCCAGAAGCTGGACTATATACACACATTCTGACAGAGAGAAGTTCCCAGAGGATGGCCTCCAACATGAGTCTGAAAGCTGAGAAGGCTAAACCTCTGGTCCCGGTGACTGATCCAGATTGGATTCTACAACATTATCCTGGGACACATATATTTCCCTTCATTTGTAAGACGGTTCCTGTTTAAAATCCTTATTTTATTATATAAATCCGTCTCTCTCTCTCTTTCTCTCTCCCTCTCCCTCTTGTTTAAATCCACTCTATTTCACAAATACTTTATGAAGTATAGTTCTTTATGAAGACAATAACTATAAATGTTCCCAATGAATATGATTGCATACCTACATACCTTTACCATAGTGTGGAGGCATGGATAAATAATAAAGTTTTCTTCTACTATTACAATATTAGAAACTAGGATCACCCAATAAACTATACTGGGATGCACACATACATATAAACATAAGCAAATTCTTTTCATGATAGACAAGATGCCTCTAGTTACCAATCACGGAAAAATAACAGTAAAAAGGTTAGTGTTCTCTTTCTGATTTATAAATATCTCAGAAACATTTGTTTCCCCAAAAATGTGGCGGAGAACATTGGAACAACTAGCCAGATGAGTTCTTCACATGTGTTTGGCATAAGGGGTCTTATAACATGAAGTCTAATGTAGATTCACTTCAATACAAGAATGGCTAAGGAATGATTGAGTTGGTCTTTTGATATCATTCATCCACTCACTCACCAAAATCCAAATGTTGTTGCCTTCCTTATAGACAAATCCTATCAATATTTACTTAAAACTTGTCTATTCTATAGCCCACTGATAGCTAAACTTTTTTGGCTCCCGTGCCAAAAGTGGGGGGAGCACAAGGATGTCATCCATGGGCATGCCGCACCCATAATGCTATGCATGCGACCCAACATGCATGTGTTCATGACCCCCCATATGCATGCACGCACGACCAGCAACCCCCCTCCACTTTTGGCACAGTTTTTTTTCTCCCTCCCCAGGGTCCAAGGGCTTTCTAGGAGCCTGGGGAGGGCAAAAACAGCCTCCGCCCCCCCTGGAGGCCCTCTGGAGGGAAGGTCCTGAAGCCTCCAGAGGGCAAAAAATCTCCCTAAGGGAAACCCGGAAATTTGGGAATGGTGACTTCCAGGTTATCTCAGAGGTTACCACAAAGGTTGTCCAATATCTCAGAGGTTGCCACAAAGAAGAGGGAGTCAAACTATTCTCCAAAGCACCTGAGGGTAGAACAAGAAGCAATGGGTGGAAACTAATCAAGGAGAGAAGCAACTTAGAACTGAGGAGAAATTTCCTGACAGTGAGAACAATTAATCAGTGGAACAGCTTGCCTCCAGAAGTTGTGAATGCCCCAACACTGGAAGTCTTTAAGAAGATGTTGGATAGCTATTTGTCTGAAATGGTATAGGGTTTCCTGCCTAGGCAGGGGGTTGGACTAGAAGACCTCCAAGGTCCCTTCCAACTCTACTATTGTATCGTATTGTATTGTTATCTGTAGGGCCAATATTTGACCTCCAGAGTCTTCAGGAGGCTTCCCTGCAGGCTCCGGGGGGGGGGGGGGTAATGGCCCTATGGCCAAACCAGAAGTCACTTCCAGTTTGCTTGTAGGGCCAGTTTTTGCCCTCCAGAGCCTTCAGGGAAGACCATATGGCCAAACCGGAAGTCACCATTCCTAAACTTCTGGGTTCCCCATAGGGATGAAAAATTCCTCAAAAGAAGGCCAAAGGCGCTGACAGAGCAATGCCTTGCATGCCCTAACAAATGGCACCGCATGCCACCTGTGGCACTCGTGCCATAGGTTCGCCATCATGACTGTAACTCTTATTACTTGCCAGTCTCCATTGGTTTTGCCAATGGCTGCTTCCTTTTCACTTGCTTAGCTCTCTTCAATGAGATGGGGAGAAGGAAGAAGCAAGCAACAGAAGCAGTAGAAGAAGCGACAGCCAAGAATTTACCTCAGGATTTGATCTAAGGATGTATTTAAACATTCAGGTCGGTTATAGAAACTGCCTGACAAGCATCACATCAATATCTCCTCGGTTTTACAATTGTGCCAACATCTCCATGATGTTGAAATAGCTTTTGAAGACATTGAACAATTTATATTAATCCTTGACCTCAATACCAAATTCACTCTGAATTGAGCCATTAAAGAGTTTGCCCAATAGAGATAACTACATTAGGCCTCCTACTGTTTTCATATAGCCTTAGTGGGTTTTTTTTCCTACTGAAACCAATCTCAGTCAGAGAGGCTATTTTCTTGATATCAGTTCTTTGATCAGAGGAAGCCAGTACTTATAATCTTCTAAGAAATATGTTCTTGTTAGATTTCCAAGCACATTTTGAACTCCCAAGAGTTTTGGATAGTTGAGATAAAGTTTTAATAAGAATCAACATGGCTGGTATGGGTGCCTATTGGAAAAGAGATGGGTCACAGGACCCTTTGATGCTTTCGAATTTTATGTGAAGGGGTAAAAAAAGAAAATGTTGCAGTTTTCTTTGCTTTTTTTGTGACAGATACCATAAGAACTTTGTATGAGATTGTTAATTATGATCCAAGTTCTCTTCTAAGTCTGCAAGTAGGCTTTCTGATACATTTCTGCATTAGATTTTCTACATAAATCATCATGTAAGCCAACCAATTTTTTTTTTCAATTTTGCCTTTTCTCCTCATTATTTTTTCCATCCTTAACTGTACCATGAACGACAGCTTACAGGACAAATTAGAAAAAAGCTTCATTCTGGGGCATATTGAAATGTTCAGATATCACTATCAATGTGATGGATATTAACTGGAAAAAAAATCACAAGCACTGAACCTATAAGGGCATTGTAATACAGCATAGGTTTTCATACAAAAAGTCTTTAGTTCTATCATGGGTAGCTCCAATAGGACTGAAAAAAGCTCTTTCTAAAATCCTGATTAAGAATACTTTTTAAAGTTTATTCCAATTATAAGCTTAACAACAGGAAGTTATAAGGAGTTTCATTTTGAGCAAGAAAAAGAGATTCAATTGTAAAAAGTCCCCAAAATAGAACATTTAGATCATTGCTTTTTTTTAAAAAAATGTGGCACATAGAAGAAAAAGTCAGCAGAAAGTTGTTGGAAATGCTTTAGGCTTCTCTTTGTGTGTGGGTGTTGGTAAGCTTCAAAATGTCTAGAAATACATTGAGCCTTAGGATTTCTCTCCGCCCAAGGCCTACACTTTCAGATGCTTTGTTCAAGCATAAATCTAAGCAGAAAGTCAACTGTTAGATCGGGTAAAGGAAAGGCACACTCAGGCTTAGGCAGCAACAGCTCTTTATTTACTCTGAAACAACTATGTACAATCCAGGTTCAGTCTGACAGCAGCCCTTTTATAGGGAGCTGTCAGACCCTTCGACCAATCAGGTTGAATCTCTGTTCCAGGTTCAGTCTGACAGCAGCCCTTTTATAGGGAGCTGTCAGACCCTTCGACCAATCAGGTTGAATCTCTGTTCCAGCTGGAACAGAGAACCTTGGTGAAAACCATTAGTACTGTTTCTGATATCTAACACCCCTCCCCTCTTAGATGGGATCAACCGACTTATGACATAGTCACGCAGGTAGGCGGGCTTTCTGGTGGCTCGCCCAGACCTGCACAGTTCAGTTGGTGGGTGTTCTTTGGTCAGGTCGGATGGACCTGTTGTCTCTGCGGTTTCGCCTGGTGGAAGCTCCTGGAACTTTTCCCAGGCCGCAACTGGAGCTTCTAGAACCGGTTGACTCAGAGCTCGCTGCGGGACTGCAACACTAACAGATAAGTGCCCTGATACCTTCGGGCTTGAGTTGTCTGTGGAAGGAGTGACTTCGTGCTCCTTTTGGGTAGGGCTTTGCCTAACACGTGCAGGAGTTACCTCTGGTTGCCTAAGATTGGAGTTGGGGAGGTGGCCATGGAGTTGGTCAATGTGCCATCTCCAATTCCGTCCGTCCTTGAGCTCTACTAGGTAAGAGCGAGGTCTGATGCCTATTACTGTGGCAGGAATCCAAAGAGTTCCCCCAGCGTAGTTGTGGACATAAACTGACTCCCCTACGCTAAAGTTCTTTATTTTGCTTGATGAATCTGGAGGCGATGCGGCAGAGTAATTTGGGTGTAGCCGGTCTAAGTGGGATTTTAACCGACGACCCATTAGAAGCTCGGAAGGGCTTCTCCCAGTGGTAGCACTTGGTGTGATGTGCTGTATGAGGAGGAATTGATCAAGCCGTGTTTGCCAATCTCCCGGGCACAGCCTGGATAGGGCTTCTTTTGCAGATCTTACCATTCTCTCCGCCTGACCATTGGAGGCCGGATGAAATGGAGCGACCAGGGCATGTCTGATTCCCTACGCTGCTAAGTAGGTCTTGAACTGCATGGCCGTAAATTAGGGGCCATTGTCAGAGGCCAGACATCAGGCAGGCCATGAGTGGAGAAAAGTCTCTGTAGTGCCTTGATGACCGCTTCTGCTGTGGTAGAGGTCATGAGGACTACTTCTAGCCATTTCGAGTAGGCGTCCACAACTACCATGAAAGTCTGGCTATGAACTGGGCCAATGAAATCTATGTGTACCATAGACCATGGTGCTTGAGGTCGCTCTACTCCTTATTGGGTGGCTCTGGGGGAGCTGGTCTGGACTCCTGGCATGGTGTGCAGGTAGCCACCCATTCTTCTATCTCCCTGTCCATGTTAGGCCACCACACGTAACTCCTGGCCAAAGAATTCACCCTGACAATTCCAGAATGCCCTACGTGCAAAGTCTCTAATACTGCAATGCACAGTTTGGGGAGAACAACGACCTGATCCACAGTAAACAACAATTTATTACAGACAGTTCATCACATTTGCAGTAAAATATTTTAAATTCAGACCCGATAGGCCCCTTGGGCCATGTTTTCCACACCCAGTTCAAAACCTATTTGAGTGTAGAGTCTTTAGCAGAGTGGTGGACAACCTCACTAGATGAGACAGGACCAGTCTCTAGGCAATCAGTGAGGAGGACGGGCATCTCGGGGGTAGGGTCTGCAAGCAGTTCAGGCAGTGGGCTCTTTATTAACTCTGAAACAACTATGTACAATCCAGAGAAGGTTCAGTCTGACAACAGACCTTTTATAGGGAGCTGTCAGACCCTTCGACCAATCAGGTTGAATCTCTGTTCCCACTGGAACAGAGGACCTTGTTGAAAACCATTAGTACTTTTTCTGATATCTAACATCAACATTATGAGAGTTCATTGTTTCGGCATAAATATCACATTTATAATCAGTTTCTTTTTTAATTAAAAAACATTTTACAATATTTTGCAATATTTCTGATGTAGGAAAGACTGACTAGGGCTAGCTTAGATTTAAACACAGGTTTACCTTGCCTAAGTCTTTTGACTCAGAGCATTGTCTCCCTTACATTTTAGTGTTTATATTTGTTCTATAGTGTTCTCCACTTACTTCTTTAAATGGGCAGATAGCAATACCCTGTTTCCCTGAAAATAAGACCTCCCCGGATAATAACCCCAATCGGGCTTTTGCGCTCATGCGCTAAAATAAGCCCTTCCCTGAAAATAAGCCCTCCCCGAAAATATTGCAACACAGCAGCAGCCACGAGGTGACCATGCTTGCCACCTCCTGAACCTCAAAAATAATAAGACCTCCCTGAAAATAAGGCCAAGTGTTTATTTCAGGGGTCAAAAGAAAATAGGACCCTGTCTTATTTTTGGGGAAACAAGGTATATAATTTTCTTCAGGCATTAAAAAGAAACCTGATAATTTTATTCCATAATAAGGGAATGTTGACTGTTAAGAAGTCATTATTTCCTAGAATTCAACAAAATGTTATATGATCAAAAATGCTATATGAATTCTCAATTGGGGGATGTCCAGAACTAGAGTTGGGTTGCTCCCGGTTCGGCCCAGATCGGGCAAACCGGTAGTGGAGTTGGCGGGAGCGTGCGAGCACAAGTGAACCGGTAGCGCCACGATTTGCAACCAACCTTTGTCCAGAACATTTGATCTTGAAGACAATAAAAGACTTGAAATTATGAAACAAAGGCAGGAAAAGCTTTCTGAACTTGACTTAGTGTTTAATGTGAGTTTGCTCCCACAGTGGCTCCCTGTAACACTCAGTGTAACAGATTTAAAAACAGGAGGTCTCTAGTTAAACAATTAAGGATAATAAAACCCCAGGTAATGACTGTATTTCCATTGAAGTTATTTAGAGCAATTTGGATTGGTGGACCCCTGTGATGGTCTCCCTACTTATATTTATAGATATTAAAGCCCTGATTGCGAAGCAGTGGGGCCTAACTCTGATAGTTACAATCAGTAAAAAAAGCAACTGGGATTAGCCTGCTAATTACAAGCCCATTAGCCTCCTTAGCATAATTTGCATATTGTCAGCTAGGCAATATATATAAATATAAATAACATATTTGGCTCTAGAAACAAAATAAACCCATCAGAGAGGCTGAAGAAACAAAACAAACCCATCAGAGAGATAGCAAGAACATTAGGTGTGGTGAAAACAACTGTTTGGAACATTCTCAAAAAGAAGGAACACACCGGTGTGCTCAGCAACACCAAAAGACCCGGGAGACCACGGAAAACAACTGTGGTGGATGACCAAAGAATTCTTTCCCTGGTGAAGAAAACACCCTTCACAACAGTTGGCCAGATCAAGAACACTCTCCAGGAGGTAGGTATATGTGTGTCAAAGTCAACAATCAAGAGAAGACTTCACCAGAATATATATATATAGGCAATTCGTTTTAGATCACACTTTTATTAGCATCTTGTCAGAAAATATACATTAGGCCAGGGATGTCAAACTGGCGGCCTGTGGGCCAGATGCGCCATACACAGGCCACACCCACTCCAGCTCCGCAAATGGGAAAAACGTCATGAAATGTCACATGATGGCAACATGACACCACAAGGTTGACACCCATGCTTTAGGCCAAAATCTCATTACATGTGGCTTTTATTAATTTTAAATTTGCTTTGGTCTTTATTTCTAGACATATACTATGGCATGAACTTAAGGCAGGGGTGTCCAAACTTGGCAACTTTAAGACTTGTGGACTTCAACTCCCAGAATTCCCCAGCCAGGAGTTGAAGTCCACAAGTCTTAAAGTTGCCAAGTTTGGACACCCCTGATAAGGACTCTACAGACTCTGCTTTTTCCAAGCTGGCTAAATATTAGAGCCAAATAATGGTTCCAAAACTCAGAAAAGCCCTATCATTTAGGATAAGCATCCCTCTTGGAAGAGAGATTCCTCTCTACCTAGATCCCTCATGAACATTGGGAACTCACGTAACTTCTACAAATGCTGCATTTGACTTTTGATCACTGTTGACAACAAGTGATGTAGCCTTCTGAGTTTAAGGTAGACTTTCCCAGCCCTTTCGGGGTTTGGTGAATAGGCAAAATAAACATTTGTCATTCAGCTACACCTCTGACAAGTCATTTCCAACCTACGTATTTCACAAGTGAATCTCAGTATCAAACCAAACAATACAGTAATTAAACAAAGTTATCTAATAGATCTCTATAAATGAGGTCTTGTTTTTAACTCTTCCAGTAGTGTTTCCATCCATTAAAACTTAATTATTATCGTTGTAATCTTTTCTACTCTTAAAGGTAAAGGTAAAGGTTCCCCTTGCACATATGTGCTAATTGTTCCCAACTCTAGGGGGGAGGGCTCATATCCATTTCAAAGCCGAAGAGCCAGTGCTGTCCGAAGACGTCTCCGTGGTGATATGACCAGCATGGCTAAATTCCAAAGGTGCATGGAACGCTGTTACCTTCCCACAAAAGGTGGTTCCTATTTTTCTACTTGCATTTTTTACGTGTTTTTGAACTGCTAGGTTGGCAGAAGCTGGGACAAGTAATGGGAGCTCACTCTGTTAGGAAACACTAGGGATTCGGACTGTCGAACTGCTGACCTTTCTGATCAACAAGCTCAGCATCTTAGCCACATTCTACTCTTTCCCATTTTCTACTCTTAGATGGGCATAAAATCCCAGTTATTTCTGCGTGATTTACCTTCAAGATAATACAGGGGGAAAAATCATTCCCACCTCAGTTAATAGGCATTATAATTTGTAAAATGTGTGAAGAAAAAAACCTGATTTTATTTTAAGGGAAAAGCACACTTCATTCACATAGCTGCATTCCAATACTGAAGATATGCATACCTATCTGAATGCTGCAGAAATTAAATACTGTCGTTATTTAAATTAAATTAATATTTAATTCAGTTAATATTTATTCTAATGAAAAATTAAATTTGACTTAAATAAATAATCATATCCATGTATTCTCTTTGCCTCTGCAATATTCCACTCATCCTTTGCTTTCCACCACAATGTAGACTTTTCTGCTGATAAAACTTTTAAACTCAAGATGTAAAGAGGAGGACTAAAATTAGTGTTTGGCCTGACTTAATAGTCCCTGTTATACAATGCAAAATAGCAATTTGCAATTACACTTTCAAAATGCACATAATTAATGTTGTGTATTTTAAAACAGCTTTCATTTTTTCCATTCTTCTACCAGATGAAGAAATAAGAATGTTATAATCATATCTGAGACAGCCTTCTTCTTCATTCAGTGCTCTCTTTCTTTCTCTCCCTCTTTCTCCTGTTTTGCATTTGTGCAAAATACTTCTGATAATTCTGCATATTTCCTTGTGTATTCCCTTCACGAACAAGTCATCAAAGAGACAGAGGTGAATGTTCTACCATAAATGAAGAGCTATAAACATGTGTATGAATTCAGAATTTAAACATCCTGTTGAGGACTTCATACCCTTGGGAAAGACACTAAATCCAGTTCATTATCTTTCCTTTGACAATGGCATTATTAGGAATGTAGTAAAATTAGTCTGTCATGCTCCTCATATCTGTCATTAAGTAAATGTTAAAGCCCATCTTTGTTAAAGAAATTGTTCTGTTAAAAATACCCCTCTGAAAATAAAATTGTCCTTCTTCCATCATGACGGAATCTGAATCCCAATGAAACATACTATTAAAATGCTAAGTATATTTAAAATACCATATAGCAAACCATTGTGGTAATCTACTTGTTAAAGAAAAATAGGGATACTGTTTACTTGAAGTCTAATGGTACAATTTGACTATTATTGTTGCAATTGATAAGGTCTCCTTTCTTTTACAAGCAGACATGTTCCCTGTTAGAATAGATGGAATAAATAGGTCTGCCTTTTCTTGTTCATAATGTTCAAAAAGAGTCCTATATTGTTTTAATGCACTTTTGTTTATAGCCTTCTTCTGCATGACATAGTTATGAATAAGAAGTCTGCAGTGCTATGATGTCAAGAAACAGGTAACTTTTCTTAAGTGTTGGTGAGAAAAGGTGAAAACCGGGTAAGTGTGTGTGTTTTTTCTGGCAGCTAGCCACTGTTTAATATGTGAAGTCCCGAGTGCTTTCTGAGCTTGGTTGTTTGTTTGAAGACATTTTATTATTCAACTAGGTAACATAGCCAGTGAGAGTGTGGGATTTTCTTCCTGTTTATATATAGTAGCTTGCCTTGGCAGTTTTGATGGATTTTCTCCTTGATTAGGATATAGTTTACTATTTGTTTGATTGTTTGCCTGGTGTTGGATTGTTTGCCTGGTGTTAATCCTTGATTGTCTGGATATTGGCTGCTGGAAAGGATATATTCTAGTGTATTTGTTTCTGTCTTAGCATTTTATTGTCTCTTCAATGGTGTGCAAATATGATTTATTTCTACATGTCTACCGATGGCTGATTTGTTTGAGTGCCAAACTTCCAGGAATTCCCTAATATTTTTGGATTAACCTTGGTGTAGGATCCTAACAATTTTCCAGTGTAATCCTCAATTCCGATAATGAAGAGAATGTGAGGTTTGGAAGGGGGAAGCTGAATGGGATGTTGGTGGCATTTAAGCAGCTACACAACCATTTCACTGATCCAGGATGATTTAATTTGGATTTCTGCGCTGTGAAAGGGAATTGGATTCAGTGGCCTAAAAGGTGCCTTTCAACTCTAGGTACAAAAAACAGCATACACCACCAGAAGTGAAAATTGAAGAATGGCTCAGTTAGCTTTTTAACCATTCTACCTTTGTTGTCAGCTAGATATCAACAAAGCCAATGCTGAAAGCTTGCAGGGATTGTACAATATCTTGAACATTCACAAAAGGTCTGAAATAAAGCAATTCCATTTTAGGGCAGACTCTTAACCCTAAGCAAATCCTTTCATGTCAAATAAAAGTTAGATGAAACTCATAATAAAACATTATGGCTTATGGCAGAATTAATTAGAATTTGAGGTGAAGAGCTCTCTTATTAGAAACAATTAAAAAAAGGTGAGAAATGTTCAGCAATACATTCAGTAATATGGAAAAGAATGAGCAAAATATAAATATGCCTAATTATTTATCTGGGAATTAAATATACAAGTAAACACCAGAAATGATTATCACTCAACCACAAAATATCATTATATCTATTAATCACAAAATGTATTCATAAATATAAATATATATACCACATACAGTGCTGTGTCACATCTTGAGGTCTAATTTGTGGGAACTGTGGGAACTGTTCAGTAACACTTCAATGATTGTTACCCACATTCACAAATTAAATTCCAATAACTATTAAAAAAAAAAAAAAACTACAGTGATCAGTGCACATTTTCCCAACCAGTAGATGGGGGATTATGTATCCAGCACCATGTGCCATAAAAATGCTGCCCTATTGCGGTTTCTGTTTATACCTGCATGACCTACTATATATGAGGTGAACACATCTGTTTATTATTATATGCTTAGGAAATGGTTTTAATAAAACTGTTTTAATACCTGTTAGTTTTCAGTAGGGATTGTCTGAAGGAGAGTGTCAAATGGACATGGCAGTTAAAACCCTGTACCTACAAAAGGATTATGCACACCATTGTTTTTGGAGTTAGAATATTACACTATTGTTGTTACTACCCATTGTTTTGTTTTATTTTTAATTCGGACTTCCCATTGTGCATTCTTATTTCTTTGGATTCTTTCTTACATTCAACTAGTAAGTGCAATCATGTATTCTCTCACCAACAATCTGGAATCCTGATACCATCCATATTTTCTTAGATATGTCTCTGTAGGTTTTCTTGATCTGCTTCTCCCATACCCATCTTGCTTTCTCTATCACCTTCCAAATTGCTTGATTTAGGTTTTGAATTCTTGCCCATTCTCCATACTCCTGCAGTGATCCATCATGGCTCAATAACTGTAATTTTTCTCAGGTTTGCCGTATTCTACTTTAGTTTAGATTTTAGTTTATTCTAGTTTAGTTTTTCTGGACTTCCTTAATTAGGACTCACTTTTATTAGTTCATCATCTTGCAGTCTAGGTTAATACAGTAGATTTTTATATAAAGATCAGTATTTAATACATTGAGAAAATAGGATAATGAAACAAAGATTATCTACTTCAAGAACAACTTTCCTGGGTAAGCACATGTATCCATTTTTAGCAAACTTACACTAGTGAGAAGTTTAGTCATTTGAAATTTCTGAACTTCCGTATGGAAATGTATACTATAGAAACCAAATACCAGATCTTCTACCAGGAGATGAACATACCGACAGGTGGCTGGGAATATGGTGGAATTCAGCTATTTCACTCCCAAAGTTGTCTGTGTGGTTTACATTTTATAAACACAGAGGAAGAGAATAGTATTCATCTTAAATAGCCATTTTTATATGTAAAATTCAAGCAGATTATGAGTAAATGAGGAAGTGCTGTAGTGAAAGTAACTTCATTAAAATATGATGGCCTTACTTTCAGACTTAATTTGTTTAAAAAGTCTTAAAAATAAATGTAATCTCAAAAAGTGAGTGAGAAAATGCAATGCAGTTTCATGAAACTCAACTGAAGTCATTCACTGAATATTATGGTAGAAGCTGGAGCACCTTGTGGGTTAATCAGACAGTGAAAATAACATGTTGACAGAAATGTTCCTTCAGATTTATAAAGAAGATGCATGTCAGGAAATGACAATAGTAGAAGGTTGTAGAGCTATACCATGTCCTTCACTGATGCAGTTATCAGCTTTAATTTCTGCCACCATTGTCAATGATTGTGACATATTGTAAAGGGAAGTGGAAATGGCCTCAAAGGACGGTAGGAAGAACTACTACCAAGGTAAGATAAGTGAGGATTGAGCCCTGGCCAAGAAAATAATTTGAGAAAACATTTCAGACAAGCCTCCCCCTAGTTCACACAAAGTTAACTTGAAGGACAGGAAAGTACATTCAGACTTGCAAGATTGGGTTACTATAGCTGTCACAATAAAAACAGTCCTGAACCATATGGCATTGATTTCAGATATGATACTTTATTGTTGCAAGGCAACATAACAGAATCTTAAAAGCAGTCCAGGACGTTCTCTATCCCATCTAACAAAATCAAGACTGGGATATTTTGAATGTCTTTCTAGTTTTCCCTTCAATCTATGGACTGTAATTTTTTTTCTCTCTAAGTCCCTCCTTTCTGGCTCTTTACACAGTGTATATGATGATTTTTTTTCTGTTAAGGGGACATTAAACCATTACTGTTCCTCTCTGTGTTAAGCTCTAAGTACAATATCAGCATTGGCTTCATGTCAACCTTCTTTTATAATACATTTCAAGCAAAATAAGTTTAGGTGGTCAGGAACATCATCAGTAGGAGATAAGAGGACATGTGAAAGAAAAATGTCTTCTCTTATCCTGTAGGCATTATCCTCACAACAGGTTAAAAGAATCTAGGACAAGTACTATAATGCAGAAAAATCTATATCTATATATAGAAATCTAATACAGGATATTAAGCGATAAGAAAGAAGGTATTGCATATATAAACTTTCCCTTTAATTAACCTGGGGGAAAAAAACCTTCCAGATATTGCATGCATTGTTCAGGATAGTATCAAGGGAACAATATTTATCCTGAAGAAGAGTAAAGTTTGAAAAAATATTTCCAAAAAGTTCTAAGACTTAGACCAGGGGTGTCCAAACTTGGGAACTTTAAGACTTGTGGACTTCAACTCCCAGAATTCCCCAGCCAGCCTGGGGAATTCTGGGAATTGAAGTCCACAAGTCTTAAAGTTCCCAAGTTTGGACACCCCTGACTTAGACATATGATTACCACCTCATGCAACCAAATGCTCTGCAAATCACTTTGCAGGGAGAATGTGGCAGCAGTCAAGGCAATTCTCCAAAGTAAGTTAAAAAGGATAAAGAAAGCTGACTCTTCACATTCTCCGTTTTGATACTGCAATTTGTTAGGCAACAGCTCTACTTGATTGCTTGATTGCATCTCACCTCACACATCTCTACGACCTATCCGCTCTCACAGGGAGGGACTCCTCCAGGTGCCATCCGCCAAGCAGTGCCAGCGGGTGACGCCTAGGAGTAGAGCCTTCTCTGTGATGGGCCCAACCCTCTGGAATGACCTCCCCCCCGATATTAGAACTACTAACGACCTCCGCTCCTTCCAACAGAAGCTCAAGCCCCACCTGTTCCAATTAGCTGGCTTAGTCGATTTATAGCTCCATCTTCCACCTCCTGGCAAACATTTTATTGGGGAATTTTTTAAGGAAATTTTAATTTTATTTGTATTTTAACTAAATATTGTACAGTATATTTTCTACCTCCTCCGTCTACATCTATGTCTATGTCTATGTATTTGTATATGGTTTTAATAATGACTGTACACCGCCCCGAATCTTGCTTAGGAAAGGGTGCGGTCTAGAAATAAAAGCTTATTATTATTATTATTATTATTATTATTATTATTATTATTAATTGAAACATAATAGGGATAATAATAGAGACTTTCTGTGGTTTCTTCTAAGCCTTAACAATGATGACCGATGTGCAGTTTTATGGCTAAGAGATGACCAGTGGTCATGATTTAGACCATGATAGCTCCTTATGAGTTGCTTTTAATGTGTTTCAAATTGTTATTCTAAGCATTACTTTCTATATACAATTCAGTGATTCAATTTTCTGTAGATGAACATTTTCTATTTATGACATGAAGAAGAAATATGGTTTGTGGTTGTTTTAATCTAACTAATTTTTGACTCTTATTGAGATACAAGCTAAAATTGATGTCCATAGACAATTCCAATTCTATCTATTTGTCTGTCTGTCTGTCTGTCTGTCTGTCTGTCTGTCTGTCTGTCTATCTATCTATCTATCTATCTATCTATCTATCTATCTATCTATCTATCCATCCATCCATCTGGATGAGAGGAAGAAAATGAAGATTGGCTTACCTGTTCTATGATCTTCTACTCTGAGAGCCCATACTGTATTTCACAACCTTATTCACCATTTAAGGAGAAAGCTTCCTCTGAATATCAGTATGTAGACACAATGTAGAGAGCAAGTTGTGTTGTTTGTTTCAGATAATTGACTTACTTTTCGGAAATGGCTTTCTTTTGTAGCCCTAACAAATTAAGGCCGAAGCCCAGACAGGTTCTGCTATTAAGTCTTAAGAGGAGAAAAATGACTATAAAACTATAAAGCATAACACTAAAATTGGCAGAAAGAGACAGGAACAGGAGAAATGTTCAGAGATATAATGCTATGTGGGAAGGACAAGTCATACAGTCATCAATAGACAATAATCCAGCTGATGTAGCCTTAAGTAATTTCTTGAATGCTACCCTGCAACAATTTTATATATCCTGCTCAGTTCTGTTTCTGTGTCTCAACAGAATATTTTCCAGATTTTACAAGTTAGAGACTGAGATTTAAACAACTGTGAGATGCTGTAGTCTTTCCAAAAAAAGTAGTCCCTTCTGCCTAGTTGGACAAGTTAAAGCTAATCCTAATTCAGAACTGGCTTCCAGTGGAGATATGATTAGGATAAACAAATAAGACAGATTGATGCACATGCAGAATCTAAAGGGTACTTTCACAAATAACTGTAAAAGGGAAAATCTATGTGAAGGCATTTGGAAATGAATTCTGTAGCATTAATTTATCACCATCATGTGCATACTATGCAAATCTACTTTATCCTCCTGGTGACCCACAAAAAGAAAATCCTTATACCAAAATGCATATATATTCAATAATCTATTTCTTTTCTCAGTAAGCAACAACATGCAAAGTGCAGAAAGAGAGGAGAAAATGGCAAGCAAAAGAAATTAAAGACATAAGTAGACAAGAAGATACTGTATATCCAAAACGAATTGTCACTAAGACAATCTCTCCTTACTTTTCTATCCTTACAAAATCTTCAGCCATCTATATACTGCTTTAGATTTGCCTTTCGTTCTTTAAACATCCTATAGTCTCTTTCTCAGAGCCTTATCAATGGCATCCAACTATGCTTTGCTCAGTCTTTCTCTTTTCTTGATCCCTTTGCCTTTTTTCATATATTATTTTGTCATTCAATTCCTATTCATACTCTCTACATGACCACTTTGATATGCTGCTTTCATACCAATCACTCACTTCTGTACTCAATTCACTTTTGTTCGTCTCCCATTCACTTTGAGTCTACCTCCATATCCACTACATTCAACTTATTACGGTTTCTCTTGACAATCATTGTTGATTTGAAAATCCTTTTTTGACTGACATTTCAACAAATATCCATTTCTCAGAATAAAACTCAAACTGTTCACCTTTTTTCTACCATAATTTGCCATTTCTTTCTACTCATTGTCCAATTTTAATAAATGTTCATCAAGAGTAAAAAAAAACAAATCAACCACTTACTCTAGATATTAACTATGTGGTATGATTTGCAATTGTTCATTTATTTTCCCTTTGAAACACAACTAATTTGGTCTCTGATCTCTTAATTTTCAGAGCCATATCCACTTCATAATGCAATCTATATGATATTCAATATTTGGTTCCCAGCCAACAACATGACATCATCTTCATAAAAAATACATATGCATTTATTTCTCCAATCAACAAAGTTCTAATGTTACCACTAACACTTTTAATATAAATGTATCCATACATACATTAAACAAGCATGAGGACATCAAACATTGTTATTCTACTCCCTGTCTCATGTTCAGCCATTTCGTAAGCATTTTATTTATTCTCACACATTTTAGTCCCATTATATGTCACTCTTATCACCATCAGCTACCAACCTTCAACTTTATAGTCACAAAAAATATGTCTATTCATGTCATCCAACACTTTCTATGAGCCAACAAATATACAAATAGCTTTCTTTCTCACATTTATATATTTTTCAACTTCAAAAATATTTTTTTCTTTATTACATGTTATAAATTGGGGAGCTGTAGAAATACTTTAGAGGGACACGATGGCTCAGTGGCTAAGATGCTGGATTTTTTGTCGCCAGCTAGAAGAATTTCTCTTGCATCGATCAGGGACTTTGTGATGTCCCTGAGATCAGCAAGACATATTCTTCCTGTTCACCATCTCTGCGGGATGGTTTAGGTCCATTGGACCACCCAGCAGCAAACGTGGTCTCAGAGCTTCGAGACCGCACGTCCGTATTGTCGCAATGTTGGCTCCTCCTCCCGTAACTTTCAGTTTCTTGAGACTACTTTGTGGAGTAATCTGATCCATGAATGCAAACATCTTTGTTCAAATAAAATGATCATTATTTTCTACATGGAACTTTTAATCTTCTACTCAGTGATATTTAGATTCTTCAGTGATATCATCATTAAATTAGCTACATTAATAGACTGATAAACAGAAGAATAATCAGCTGAAATTACATTTTAATCAAAGGACAAAAGATGAAAAATCCTATTAGGAGCATCTAATAGCATTCTATTTTTTATATATAATAGAAGTACTACTATGGTAACTGTAAATTGACAACTATTAAAATATAATTTTGCAAAGTAACCTTACCCTTATATAATTGACAGGGATTAAAGTACACTCCATAGAGGGAAGAAGTCCTAATTTATTTCACTTACAAGTATATTTCTTCAAACTAAATATAATTATGAAAATGCTGGTTCATTCTATCTCAGTTTCTTGCTGTTGCACACAGCAAAACCAGTGTTTTGTATTTATGCTTATCTTAGTCTTTACTTTACACAAGTAAAAGTGTAGCTGCTAATTCCTTCTGGCCTATCATTTATTCTATATAATAGACACCAAATCTTTTTCAGACACACTAATACTATTGTCTGAATGCTGACCTTATGATATCATCAGATAAACATGAATTACTGACATGTTCTGGAAAATAAATGGATTACGATTCCTAATAACACAGTGTGGTAACCCTACACAGCAATCTATACTGTCTATAATGCAAATGTGACTATCACTTTAAATTGCTTTTTGGCACATTGACTCCACAAGCTTTAGGGAATTGTGTACATGATGGAAGAAGTTCACTTCCACTGTCATTTCAACATTTCCCCTATAAGGATAAAGACAGAAGGCAGAGGCTGATATTCTTTAGAACTGGGACTCAGTATCTGCATCTTGTTCTTTGGGTATTTTGTTGACCTATGTTATAATGATCAGTTAGTAGCTATTTTTAGCTAACATCATTGCAGGATTTTAATCTGTGGTGCATGAAAACCAAGAGAAAAACACTCTGGTCCCATTGAAGAAAAAGGTATGTCATCAGAGGTGTCCCATATAAAGAGGGATGTCACAAAAATGAGGAAATGAGCATCATGATGAATTTTACTGAAAATAAGGGCTAGGGGAGACATGACAGCAGTGTTCTAATATCTAAGGGGCTGCCACAAAGAAGAGGAGGGTCAATCTCTTCTCCAAAGCATGTGAAGGCAGGACAAGAAGCAATGTGTGGAAACTAATCAAGGAGAGAACCACCATAGAACTAAGGAGACATTTCCTGACAATGAGAACAATTAATCAGTGGAAAGATTTGCCTCCAGTAGTTGTGAATACTGCAACACTGAAAGTTTTAAAGAAGAGATTGGACAACCATTTGTCTGAAATGTTATAGGGTTTCCTACCTGAGCAGGGAGATGGACTAGAAGACCTCCAAGGTCCCTTCCAACTCTGTTATTTTGTTATGATGTCACATTTCAATCCCCAAAATTGGTGCTTGTTTTATGACATTAGATAGAAATATATATCATGTGAAGTACATAAAGCATGTTTGGTGGCATTACAATGCACATTTTCAGATGTCTTCATTTCCTTTTCTCTGTTCATTTCCTGTTCATCATGGATTCCTGTACTGAAAATAACTTAAGAGTCTTGGGGTTAAATTAGTCTCCCTATTCTGTTTTTGAGTACTTCCTTCCTCTTATAAGGCTCAGTACCGTGCAATATTGTTGCTACAAACTACTCAAAAAGAAATATGAACAAAATGAGATAATCACTGGAAAAGGAGGAGCCGATGTCATGACGAGACGATGTGCGATCTTAATGCTCTGAGATCGCCACCGATACTTTTGCCACTGGGTGGTCCAAACGGACCTAAACTGTCCTGCAGAGAGGGTGAACAGGAAGAATAGGTCCTGCTGATATCAGGGACATCGCAAAGTCCCTGATCGATCTAAGAGAAGTTCTTCTAGATGGCGACAAAAGCACAATCCCTAGGCTGATGAAGTTGAGGCGGCTCCGAAACGGAAGGATACGGAAAGAGAAAGTGTTTTCAGCTGGTGAGGAATTTTTACCGTTTTAAAAGAGACTGCCTATAAAAAAAATAATTTAAATTGGAGAACAGAAGAAATAAGCAGCAGAATTATGGTTTTAATTGTTTTGGACAGTGGGTTATCTTACTTTCTAAATGCTATTTTCATGGATGGAATTTATGCAAGCTTTTTAAAATGAATTGATTAAATTTTCTTCTTTTTTATTTTTTGCAACCTATGGACTAAAATTCTCCTTCTTCATTACTGCGTGTGTTTTTCCCTTTTTCTTCTCTATTTCATTCAAGAATTTGACTTTTTTTTTTTAACTTGGAATAAAAAAGATATGAAAGGCAACAATAATCAGTGAGGAAAGTAAAAGTGTTTCATTTCCAATACACAAACCTCCAGCTTCCGAGTAGCAGTGTCGTCTTTCCCTCTGTTGTTACAATTTTCTTTGTTGCCTTTCATATCTTTTTTATTCCAAGTTAAAAAAGTTTTGATTATTAGGGGGGAAATGTTATGATAAAGGATACAGTCAAACAAAGGAGGGATAATGATAACAACGTATATATATGTATGGGTACAACATAAGGAAATTGGATGTAAATTGTAAACAGTGATTTGGAAAGGAGGATTAGAAATTTTTGTTACTAAATATTATGGATGTTTAGCCAGAGTAGGCCATAAGGATTCAGTGTTTTTGGAGGATTTTAGAAATAGTAAATGAAATGCCAGTATGTGGTTATGTTTTAAATCTTGATATATTTTATGATGAAGGACGTTTAAACAATTATAGTCAAATGAAAATGGAGGTATGATGATGGTAATATGCATAAACATATCTGAGTTAAAATACTTGAGTTAATATGAATTATGGTTGATGACTGTGGAACAGATGCACAAAAGTCTTTTGTAACCAACTGATACACTTTCTACAGTATGTAAAGAAGGAGGATTCTTTGTGTTGTGTCTGTTTTGAAAATTATATATATATATATATATATATATATATATATATATATATATATATATATATATATATATATATATATATATATATATATATATATATATATATATGTTTTCTGAGGTTTTCGCGGGTGTTTGTATGTATGTCTTTGGTTGTTCGGGTTTTCTCCCGCGTAGAATTGGAAGTATCTTCACATACTGCTACTTCCAATTCTACGCGGGAGAAAACCCGAACAACCAAAGACATACATACGTATGTATGTATGTATGTATGTATGTATGTATGTATGTATGTATGTATGTATGTATATATATATATATATATATATATATATATATATATATATATATATATATATATATATATATATATATATATATAGGATAATCACCAAAAACAAGCCATTTCCATGCCTGCATGTAAGCAAATGCTCAGCTGCCCTCTTTCCAATCCTTCTTCTCCTACTATAAGAAGAACTTCCTTTTAAACCTGTTTTCTTGCACAGAAACAAGGATAATGGCATATCATAAACATTATTTAATAATTCTAAAATAAGTTGGCTTGTTTTGAAACTGAATAGGGTAGTCATATAAAACAAGGTTACATTTGGGTTGGGGTGGGGAGGGTGAAACTCTGTATTACCTAAGGCTTTCTGACACTTGAGTTCGTCCCAAGATGCTATGTCTACTGAAAAATAATAATTGTTCTGGGGAGCTAAATCCATGTTTGAGAACATACCATCCTTTATTTCTCACTCCATCTTAATTACCTTGCCCATGTATCACAAAGCAATATGTAGTTTGTCTTCTGCCCACGGAATATACTTGATGCTGTCTACACCAATATTTAGCAAACATTCAAGATAATTTATTTAGGGCACTGGTTATGAAACCAGCAGCGTATGGAGTTCCTGGATCAGGTTTTAAATATTCAATTTTAGAATTATGAGAATAGATGACAGGTGAGCAATTGAAACTACAAGCAGATGTTCAGGTGGTTAATCAATTATTTCAATAAGGAGCAATGCTAGTTGGAAATGCTCTAAGCTTTCTACAATATTTACCAGAAAAAGATGGAAAGCCCTGTAGAAGATCACAAATATTGGCTAGTCAAGAGGAGGGCTTTAACATTCTAAAATTAAAAATACCTATAAAAAGTGCCTTTTAAAATCTGTCCAAGGCAGGTGTTTGGATTTTGGACCTTCCTATTTTCAAACTGACTGAAAATAAAGAGAGATACATTATTCCCCTTCTACAGCTCATTAGCTTTTGAAACATACATCTGCATCACAATAGGGAAAAAACAATAGAGCCTGTAGCTGAACTGCATTCAGTGAGGTTTGAAGAATTAAAATCTAGCAGGCAGTCCTGAATGCCATACATTTTAAAAATTACAGATTCACAAAGGATTAATGACAGAATCAAAGAGATTTCTTGATAAACTAGCACTTCGGTCTATATGACATTCTGTCTTGTGTGAAGCAACCAGTCAATCAGGAAGTTTCAGGTGAAGGCAGTGACTTCAACAACAATGCATTCTAAAGTAAAAAAAGAAAAAAAATCCAAACAGATTGAATAGGATTAAAGAAAAGAATAGCATTTTATTTGCATAAACTATAAATCACGTGCTAAGAACATACACTGAAGTACTAATGGATTAATTCTCCTAAATGCAGACTTGCATAGAGCATGTAGGCCATTAAGAGTGGGTCACCGATGTATGGACATCAGTTGATTTCTTTTCACTTCATTACTGTATACCCCATGGCTGAATATAACTCTAGGCCAGGGGCTCCCAATCTTGGTAACTTTAAGACCTGTGAACTCCCAGAATTTCCAGTCAGCCATGTTGGATGGGGAATTCTGGGAGTTGAAGTCCACACTACTTAAAGTTGTCAAGATTGGGAACAGCTGCTCCATGCAATGCTTTGATTTGAAAACCCTAAGTTGTGACATGGTTTTAAAGTATATTCCATGATTAAATATAAATAATAATTCATTCATCTCTACCATTGATACTAATCAAGAGACTTATATGAACCAAGCTTGGGGAAAGTTATTTATCCTCCTCCTTTAAAGATATCTAGTAAAACATGAAGTGTGATTAAGTACAGAGTAAGTTCTAATTGGGTGTGTTGCAAAGGATGTGCACTTGATACCCTTTAAAAAATATAGGTTTGAAAAATGAAATTAATGAGATTATTGATTCTGTTTACAATGGTACAAACTCAAATACACAAGACAGCCAGTTTGGGGTAGTGGTTAAGGCATGAGGCTAGAAACCATGAATTCTAGTCCTGCATTTGCCATGAAGCCAACTGGGAGATCCTGGGCTAGGCACTCTTTCTCTCAGCTCTAAGCAGAATGAGCCAATGGCAAACTACTTCTGAAATCTTGCTAAGCAAACTGCAGAGACTTGTCCTGGCAGCTATTCAGGACCCCACACTCACTGGAAGGCATTGACAAAAACTTAATTAATCTCTTTAATCATCTTCTATTGACCAAGGAATTACCACATATTTTTGGTGAAAGGCTACAGCTACTGTTCTTTTCTCTCTCCATACAACCTGTTGCAAACATGTACAATATTTTCACAGATAACATACTCATCGGATAACATGCAGAAGATCATTTCTACTGGATCTCCCATTATCTATTTCTCTTCATAATAACTTCTGAACAAAAACCATCTTGGACCAAAGACACTGGCGGGATTTCATCAGGACTGGAATCCTCATTACATTGATGTTGATTATGTGCCATCAAGTCACAGTCAACTCTTAGCCACCACTTAGCTCCCCCCACCATGACAATCTGTCCCTAACTTGAATCCTTCAGGTTTCATCTCATTACATATCTATTTATTCATATATTCATGCATTGAACAGGATCATAGCAAAAATCTCTACTCCCAAGCTATGTGCATTTATTTTAAAATCGAAAGCTCTAATTCTCCTCTCCCTCCAATGTCTTTTCAATGCATCTATTGTGAATGTGTGAAGAGAGGTACTGTAGTACTACAATCCTCTAAAATGGCTTGACATCGCAAAATTGATGCCCTAAATAGAGATATGGGTATAGCTTGCCTCTGAGTGACAGGGTGATAATGTAGATAAAATTTCATGTGGAAAAGTGAGTGTGAATATCAATATGTTTCTCATAAATGGAGAGTGTTCACCGAAACTCAGTTCTTCCTGAGGGCTATAAGAACAAATCTGAGCACTTACAAATCACAGATAAATTACACCCTTGCCCTCTGTGATACGTTAACCTTGATTTGCCACCATTCTTCCATTTTGTACATTGCCTAATAAGTATGCATCGAAAAACAGGGGGAAAAATGAGTATGGCTCTAGCTAAATGACAGTGAATATTAACTGAAAGCCTGCTATAAACAAAGCTGTGACAGCTGTACTGTCATCATGTCAATTAAGTCTGCTGAAGCAAATCTGAGTTTTAGCCACAGGAGAATTGTTTGTTGCTGAGTCAGCTGTAGCCTGATAAATATTTCCAGATCAATTCTCTATTGCAGAACCAACCTAATCCTAGAGGTCAGGTGTCACATTTAGCCATTGTCCAAGTTAGAAAGGGTGTGTGTAAAAGATCACCTTCTAACAGACTCATTTACCATTATTTGTCATTGAACTAAAGCAGGGGTGTCAAACTTGCGTTGTCACATTGGTGTCATGTGATGTATCACGACTTCCCCCCCTCCCCCCTTCGCTAAACTGGGTGTGGACAGCACGTGATGCATCCAGCCTATGGGCCATGAGTTCCACACCCCTGAACTAGAGTAATATATGAAATACAGTAATGGTTGCAAGGTTTTTATCAGCGAGATCAAAAAAAGGACTTTCTCTTGTAAAATTAGGCTAAATGAAAATCAGAGTGATCAACACTTGTAGCTAAATGTTGATCAGATATTGGTCGGACCACTGTATATTTTATCTTGGGCATCTCCTAATTTATGATTAAAGATGTGCATTTTTCAGAGAGCTACAAAAGTGTGCCAGATTAGAAAGAAACAGCTAAATTTGCATTTTTTAAGGAAATACTTAGAGATGCTATGACAATCATGTCAAAGGGTCTAGACTAGAGCATCTGGCCACACCATAATTTTTGAATGACCATTCTTATGTGGTCAAAATACTAACATTCAGAGCAGTGCTTCCACTTTATAAAAGCCTAACAAATAGAATTCCCATTACGTAACATAGGTCTGGTATGGCTCCCCACTTGTTTAGGCTTAAAATGCAGTAAAGCACCGTAATGTAGCAGATTCCTGGACTCCTGTTTTATGCATGTTTCACAGAGGATCTTAGTTTGACTAATTTGCATGTTTAAGTGCAATGCCTCACATTAAATAAAAAATAATTTATTTTTTAAAGATTAAATCCTGCAACTAAATCCTGCAAAATGGCCAAGTCTCATGAGATTTTAGTCTTCCTAGCCAAAGTCCTGTAGAAATTGTGTGGCTATGTTGAAGTGTTGTGCTATTTGGTAAAGATATTGTCATCATCATAACCTTTGGAATGACTTGATCGGTAGATAAAAATACCAAATCCATTCTAAACATCTGTTCTGGACCCTCTCTGCCTCTCTGTCCCTGTATCTGTCTATGCCTCTCTCTTCCTCTCCCTCTCCCTCTCCCCCATCCATCCATCCATCCATCTTCTTTAAGTAGGAGAAAAACACTAGTATTTTAGGGAATTCCATTTTTGCACACAGAAATTCCCTTCTCACTTAAAGCTTTTTCTAATGGATTCACCTTGTATTGCTTAAAATCCCTATTATTAATTTTTAAACAAAATGAGAATGAACTTGTTATTCAACTTTTCCCTTATTTTTCCCCCTTCTGTATTTTCCAGCTTCTGTTACAGTAAATCTATTGGCATTTCTCTTCTTCTCTTTGCTTAGACTTCTGGCAAGCCTTGACATTTTATTTTTAGAAGCCTCTCACAGCTGACCAATTAATTATTTGTGCATCATATTTTCTAAATGTGTATAATTTTTGATCTAGTCTCTGTCCATCCACATTTTGCCTACCTCGCACATGCAACGTGCTTTGGGAATTAAATCAAGAAAGCAATCACCATGCAAGTTGTAACCTTTTTATAACCTTTTGGGTTTAGTTTAGTTTCATTGTGTAGATTGGCTCATCCTTAGGAGATACTCAAAATAAAGCAAACTCTGGTGGAGAAACAGCTCCTTTGGTTGCTAACTAATCTCTAAATTAAACTTTCCACAGTCACTGGAGAAGGGCCCACATCTTGAAGCAATAAATTATAAGCTTGATTGAAAACACCTTGAGAAGAGACTTTTTTTCATCTATGGTGGACATGTGATAAAGCAAAAAAAAAAGAATATGATTCATATTTTAATACAGAAAAGTCTGAAAACGGAGATAAAAATGAAACTAGAACTTTTCCTTTTGGGCCTAATGGAAAAAGAACTGGAGAAAAAAATTGGAGCTTTGTTACTATATATGTTGACAGCAGCAAGACTATTGTATGTGCAAAAATGGAAGGATACTTCGATTCCTACTATCGACGAATGGTTGCAGAAGTTGATGTAGTTGGCCGAAATGGCAAAACTGATCACTTTGATTAAAGAAAAGAGGATAAGTATTTTTGTTTCCACATAGAAACCACTTCTGAACTTTGTGCTTGATGTGGAAAAGAATGAAACTCTTGTCTTTGGGTTTTACAGATTAGACTGATAGATCTTTATAGAAATGGAAAAGCAAAAAGTTGTGATTTGATGTTAATGCAGAGATGGTATTCAGCTGGTTCAGGCCAGTTCAGCTGAACCGGTAGCAGAAAATCTTGGCTCTATGCCATCCTATTTAGGCACATTTTTGAGCCCAGGTGCATGCACGGAAGCCTGGGAATATGAGTGGACCAGTGGTAACAAAATGTGAAACCCACCATTGTGTTAATGCCTTATTTTACTATAACAGAGAGATAGAAGTCAATGCTTCTTTTTCTCCTTCTCCCATTTTTCTCACTTTTCTTCCCCCTTTCCCCTTCCCCCCCTCACTGCTCTTCTATTTTGTATTTTACAATGCTATGTAAGTTGATAAAAAAAAATTCTTATGGAAAACAACCCTCCTGAGAAAGAACCCCATAACAATAGAAATAGTCCTTGACTTACAACTATTTATTTAACAACTGTTCAAAGTCATGAGCCTGCTGAAAAAGTGACTTGGCATTATCAAAATTCAAGTGCTTGGCAATTGGCATGTATTTACAGTTGCACTATCCTGGGGTCATGTGATTGCCATTTGTGATCTTCCCAGGAAGTTTCCAACAAGAAAAGCCAACTGGGTTCACTTAACGACCACAGCAAATAAAAGGTTATAAAACTAGATGGCTCATATAATGACTATATTGCTTAGTGATTCAGGTTCCCATCCCAATGGTGGTCATAGGTTTAGGACTACCTGTACTTTCATTGCACGCTATTAAGGCAGAACTATTGATAAAATTCAGTGAATGTAAAATCAGTTTTGATTTATATGTCCACAACCCTTGGTCATTATTTCTGAAGATAAATATTTCAGCATTTTAATCTGAGCAAAAGATCTTTGGGGAAAAAAGTTTTTTGTATTAATCAAACCTTGATGCTTTTATCTTTCTATGATTTTGATACAGATTTGTGTTTCTTTGTTTAATTGTTCCTCTCTTTGTCTGGTTTTTACAATATATTTCAATTGTAATTTCTTGCATATTATCTTCTGCACTTAGTAAGTGAAGGCTGTAATCTATAAATTTAGTAATATGAATGAACAAAATGACAAACTATTGCTGTTAAACTTATCATCAGTGGAATTGCCTCCTTATTCAAATGGATAGCTCTGGATAAAAAGCTACACTTGCCACAAAAAATTATTCAACCAAAACGATAAAACAGTACTGGCTTCTAAGATAGTATTTTTGAAGTATTTTTTCCCCGGATTGAAGCATTTTGAGGCTGTCCAAATTACATCGGCATTGGAAATGGAGCATATGCCTTTTCTACAGATAGGATGCCTATAATAATAATAGCATACATTTTAGGAATAATAATCTACATTTTAGGAACAGAGACAAAAAAGGAAAGAATGTATTTTGACATCAGGAAATCGTTCCACCTCTCTTTTTTGGCTCAGCAAAACTGTATATATTTTCAGGCTTGCTAAGTCTTTTGTTACCTACTGTTTCCAAGAGGTTCGCATAAAAACCTCCCCCTTATCACTTTATTATGGACAATTCCAGCTCCATGTAAGTAAGAAAGAATCATAATCTCATGGGAGGTCATGGCTAGAAAGGACCTAATGCTTCTGAAACATAGCTAGGAGATGGCTGAGCAGGGATATAAGTTTTCTCTACTCATCTGAGCAAAATCAAAGGGTTTATTCAGAGGTAACCTACAAAATTAGAAAAAAACCTTGAAATAACATTTTTGCAGGGGGACATTCTATTTTTTTCAGCCAAAATAGCTTTTTCTCTCCCCCCCACAAATTGCCAAATCACTGTTTTGTTTAGTACTTTCATTATTTTTTTCCAGGGGAAAATCAGGTAGTGCACAATTGAAACAATATAATGGATATCTTCTGTCTCCCCCTTTTTGCTAAGTGTTTAAAACTGTTTTCTAGATACATTGTCTGAAATTTAGAACCAGAATTTTATTTTGCTTTTTATTAGAAACTGGCAAAATGCCCAGCACTATTGTGGCTCATTCAATCTCAGTAGATTCTGACAAGTGGTGGGTTCCAGATCCCGTTCCAACCGGTACGCCATGCGCGTAAGCGCCAAAGACTTAAAAGACTGGTAAAGAGCTTGGGCGGGCGAGTGGGCTCTCTGGAGCACCATACCAGAATGCTACCCGGTGCTCCAGGCAGGCTCCGGTACACTCGTACTGGGGCATACTGCCTGCAACCCACCACTGATTCTGGCCAGAGATAGGTTCCTACCGGTTCGAACTGGTTTGGCCAAGTAGCTAGTAACTTAAACCAGTTCCATTGATGGCTCCACATGTGCCGCCATCTTGTTTTTTGCTTCTGAGCATGTGCAGAAGCAATTTTTTTTACTATTGTGCATGCACTCATAGTGTGCATCCAGCTTGTGCATCCAAAGTGCGTCCCTGAGCAAACCGGCAGTAACAGAAGCTGGAACCCACCCCTGATTCTGGATGGCCATAAGTTGCCCATAGCTGCTTTCCTGCACAGAGTACAGTTAGTTTTCAATTTGCAATCATTCTTTTAGTGATCGTTCCGATACAACAGCAATGAAAAAAGTAACTTACAACTGTTTTTCATGCTTATGACCTTTTCAGCATCCCCATGGTCAAATGATCAAAATTTGGGTGCTTGGCAACTGCAACTTGTATTTTTGATGTGTCCTGTGGTCATATTTTGCGACCTTCTGACAAGCAATGTCAATGGGGAAGCCAGATTCACTTAACAACCGTTGCAAGAAAGGTCGTAAAATGAGGCAAAACTTACTTAACAACTGTCTTGTTTAGCAGTGGAAATTGTGGGATCAATTGTGGTCGTAAGTCGAGAATACATATATGGTGCACCAGTTGGGCCACACTTTTAATATAATTTAACATGTATAAGGCAAAACAAATCTATAATTGAGTATATTAAAAACATAAATAATGTATTGATGACTAGAATGATACCTTTTGATCCTGTGTTAGTACAATCATTAACTCCCTCGGCAAATTAGCAATTCATAAAATCTCCATCATTTCCTATAGGCAATTATGAGGCAATCAAATTGTTCAGAATGTGCTGCTTTTTCCATTTTTGAATATGGTAACAAAAAAGAAGTATTTGGAAAGAAATTAAGTCATCAGCATGACTACCTGTAGAACTTGTAACTGTGGAGAAAAAAGGTTACTGCGCAGTTCATTCCTAATTGAAACATGAAATGGAGTTCAACTTATAAATAAAAGCTAATGAAATAGACGTGTCCCCTTTTCAGGTAAGCGTAAAACCTGATTGAAATGTAAATTTAAAACAAAATGTCCAAGTGTCATAGTAAATAATAAAAATTATAGCCGAGTGAAAAGTCATTCACAGACTTTGCATACTTATAAAGCAGCCTTTTCAAATAAGTGAAATGAAAAATGATGTGTTTTTCTTCCTAATGGTAAGAAAATGCGAACAGCATAAAAGGTCTTAATATTTGAGATGGCTTTTCTCTGTTGGGTTTCTGCATATTTTAATTTTTGCATATTGTTTTCTTCAATGAAGTCTTTAAAATGTTGCCTCAGATACAAAAAGTTTGAAATCAAGGCGTCGCCACCGCCACTGTTGCTGCTATCCTCTTCTTTGTCTTTCAGACACTCAAAACATAAGTTAGGTAAAAATGATTATCATGGATTTTACTAGGCTTGTAGAAACCTGCTGTTTTGTGGTGTCCCAATTAATTATGTCCCCTTGAATTTTTATATAGCACACTGCGGTACAAATACTCCATATGTTCTAATTAATTGTACTTAGAAAGGGGAAAGTGCTAACTCAAGAAAATAATTTACATTCACAAAACTAAGAAACAGAAGGACTGAAATATCATGGTGAGAATTTTGATCATTGTTAGAACAATTTTCTATAATTGATTTCGCCGATAAAGATCTTAGTTTTTAAAATAAATTAGTTCACTCGTGTCATCAAAATTCACTATTAGCCAATTCTCATGAGGCATTTGGAAAGTTTGCCATAAGGAGCTTCTTTTTATATGACTTTCTCAAAGCAAAAAATAAAAGATTTAATTTCTTATAAATGCATATTGATATAATAAATGGCAGCTAGTACCATATGGAACACACTCTCAAGTTATTTATTTTATATCATAGCAAATTTTCCTAGGGAATTGGACTGGTTCTCTGTTTTTAGTCTAATATTCATTTGCCCATAGTTGTAAAATATTGCCCAATACTCCTCTTATTTCAGATATTATTATTTCGACTCCAGATTGAAAAATGTCAGCCATGGAATCAGTCACAATATTAAAGTCTGAGCCTAGCAGGACTGGAATATTCACAAATGTTAACCTTCTTGCTTGTTGCAGTTTCCTAGGATTTTCTGTTGTCCTCAAAAGTCCAGGTAAAATGACATACTTTCCCCTGTTAATCTGTGTTTATCCCTGTGTTAATATGGCTTTTTATCTACCTGTTAATTTAAAATATGATCAACTGCTTGCCGTTTCAAATTTTGTTTATTCTCAGAAAATCTTTGAGTCAGCAATGAATAAACACTTGGGATATCTGGTGATTAAGGTGCCATATTAGAAAACAGGAGACTGTGACTTCTAGTCTTCTTTAGCCATGAAAGACAATTGGGTGATTTTGGGTCAACCACTTGTCTCTCAGCCCAACTTACTTCACAGGGTTGTGGTGGTAACAACATGAGGAGGAAGTGCATTGGGTATGTTTATCCCATCCTTAATATTCTACAGTGCCATTAATTTTCAGAAAGATGGAAAGAAGAAAGCTGATTCATATTCTCTACTGTTTTATTGTTGCTGCTGTTTTCTAATAGCAAGAACAGAAATGGATTCATTTACTTTTTGGTGAAAAACAGTGGGGTGGGGGTGGAAATAGATAAATGTTTGCCTCCTTTCTTTTTCTGATGCTGACCATATAAGAATGACAGATACCTTGCACCTTTAAAGAATTAGACGCCTGTTTTATAAAGATAACTTAGCTTTAAGGAGAAGGTGTAGACATTTAATTCAATAATCTTTCCTAGCTGTAAGAACTGGCAAGAACTGGTGAACTATCCACCATCAATCATAGTGCAAGGTTTTTCTGTTAACTTAACTTAGAAAACAAGGTAACAGTCAATGGGTCTTTTAACTAAGAAAGACCAAAAAAAATATTTGAGGGATAATAATGTTTTCTGTCAGCACTGTCGATTAAAACAAATGGCTTTGACTAATTGATTAAGTATGTGGAAATGGCAGCATAAATTTAGATTCCATATGTGTACCTGATAAGGTTGGTAGAAATTCAGTTGACATATTTTCTCACTTTTCGACATTTTTAGTTCACAGGAACCCATTCAAGGAGAGATTTTCCAAAGCACTGATTATTAGCCTCACATTTTTTTAACAGCAACACCAAACCAGAGAAGTTCAACTATATTGTCTCAATAGGAATAAAAATACTTAAAATATATACTCTGAGCTAACACCATTGATGAGTAGATCAATAAGAAATAAGTGTCAACTGTTTATCCAAAGTTAATGGATTTTGCTTCAGGTTATAACTACAATGTAGATTTGACCATGTTGAAATTGTTCATCCTGTAATAGATACACTTCTACATTATGAAGTTAAAAACATCATGTTTCAGCTTATTGGTGTGTTTTGAAGAATACGGACATCCATGTCAAGAAACTGAAAGAATGTCAGCAGAGATTCACTAAAACAAATTGTCTACAAATACTGAACAAATCTGGGAGTCATGTTAGCTTTAAAAAAGAGACCAAAACCCAAACTGCCTTCTATAGGTAGTACTCGACTTACAACCCTTTGTTTAAGGACCATTCAAAAATACAACAGCTCTGAAAAAAGTGACATGACCATTTTTCATACTCATTGTAGCATCTCTCCATTGTCATGTGATCAAAATTTGAATGCTTGAAACTGGCATATGTTTATTATGATGGTTACAGTGTCCCAGAGTCATGTGATCACTTTTTATGACCTTCTGATAAACAAAGCAATGGGGAAGCCAGAGTTACTTAGTAACCGTGTTACTATCTTAACTGCAGTGATTCACTTAACAAGTCTGGCAAGAAAGGTCATAAAATGGGGAAAATTCACTTTGCTTGCTTAGCAATGCAAATTTTGGGCTCTCAGTTGTGGTCGTAAGTCGAGGACTACCTGTCTTGTATCACTATAAAGTGCTATTTCTCTGGAAGATAGAAGCAAAATGAAAAGTAAAAATCATCCGACGCTCATTGAACCAAAGAAGGGTCCAGGGCTATTCCAGGTGATATTTGTGTTAAAAGCGGGGGTGAAATCAACTTACCTTTGTGTTCTGAACCCCCCCCCCCTTCGTCCACACCAAAACACTCTGAGCCAAAGATACTTTACAAGATTTATTGACAGACAGACAGGTCCTTGGCAGTAAACCAACACAGATAAGCCTTAGCAACAACCCGGCACTGATAAGCATTAGCAGCAATCCAGCCTGCCACACTCACAAGACTGTTCTCCCACATTAATTCATGCGTTGACTTCTGCAAAAGGGGCGTGTGCACAAGCAGTCCTTTTATTGTCTGGAGAGGAGCCTAATTACCACCAGCTGAGTACAATTACCTCCTGCAACTGCACAACTGTTCCTTATGCCTATTAGCTCTCCGGTAATGAGCATCCAGAAACAACTCACTGCTGATGTCCAGATCACACTCCCTTGTCTCCTCCCCTCTGGTCCAAGGCTCAGGTGCCTCCTGGTGGCCAACCTGGCTCTTGGCGCCCTGTTCAGAGTCGGAACCCTGCCCAGGGTCCTCCACCTCCTCCTGAGCCGACTCATAGGGACCCTTGCTGTCGTAGTCTGATGGCAGCTCCAACGGCTCCTGCTGGGCCACAACACCTTTGCTATCGATTTGTAAATGTGAGTGTGCGCACCCACCTATATGCATGCTATGGACCTTCTGCACATGCGCAGAGCATCAAAAATGGGGTGTGATAATGTTTGGGTGGGTGGGTGGAGCCTCCCACCGGCACCGCTACCAGTTTGTCTGAAACGGATAGAATCAGTCAAATTTCACTCCTGGTTAAAAGTCTCATTCTAAAGATTCATTAATAATCCAGATGAAACCCATGATGTGAACTGAATGTTATATGAATCTAAATCAGAGAGCACTGCTCACAAACCTCAGTAAACCCATCTGTGCTGATGATGATAAACATCCAAGCGACGAAAATCTTGTTCAGAAAAGAATGTTTTTTAAACAGAAATATGGTTGCTATCCTAAAAGAATTTATTTTTGGCAGTGATATTTTCTGAAGATGATTCTCAAGGTATATATATATATATATATATATATATAAAAAAACACCTTAAAAAAAGTGGCTGTATAGATAAAGAGCATAAGTTCCTGATTTTCAACCCTAATTTGCCAGAGTCAAAGATTCCCAGAGTCCCAAAAGAGAATTCAATTTCCTCATGCTATCCGGGGCATTGAGATCATTACATATCTTATTTTTGCCATACAGAATGATGAGTATGTATGCCATTTATCCGGATCTGTTCATTAGAATAAAGTCATCTATTCCTAACTAAACTTTAGCCCCCTGTGCAATGAGTACCATCAAAAACAACATTTATTTTGATTATATAGAGTACTATGCAATGGCTATTTAACATCTGTGTTAATGAATCTTCAATAGATGTTCTAAACACCATCAAGGACAACTGACTTTCATGGAAAGCCGATAATAGTATGAAGAATTATGCCATTGACCCCACTTTCCACTTTAAATACAGTTCCAACTGCAGCATGAACTGAATTTTTAAAACTAAAAGTGATAATTATTCAACATAATTAAGAGCTGTACAAGACATAATTACTACGCTTTTTTCCCCTTTTTTCCGCTATGAAACTCACAGGTATATACAGAACATTTCCCAAGAAGAGACTGTGCCTCCTAAACTAAATCATAGCACCTAGATCAGTGTTTCTCAACCTCGGCGACTTTAAGTCCTATGGACTTCAACTCCCAGAATTCCCCAGCTGGCTGGGAGTTGAAGTCCATGGGACTTAAAAGTGGCCAAGGTTGAGAAACACTGACCTAGATGATCATCTAATCCACGGGAGGTCAAACTGGCGGCCCACAGGTCAGATGTATCACGTGCAGGCCATGCCCACCCCAATGCACGAATTGGAAAAGCGTTATGAAATTTCATGCGACAGCAACATGATGCAGCAAGTGTGACACCCATGATCTAATCTAAGGGCCATGGTGGCACAGTGGTTAGAATGCAGTACTGCAGGCTACTTCTCTTGCCTGCCGGCTGCCTGCAATTTGGCAATTCAAATCTCACCAGGCTCATGGTTGGCTCATGGTTGACTCAGCCTTCTATCCTTCCGAGGTTGGTCAAATGAGGACCCAATTTGTTGGGGGCAATAGGCTGACTCTGTAAACCACTTAGGGAGGGCTGTAAAAGTACTGTGAAGTTGTTTATAAGTCTAAGTGCTATTACTATTGCTAAACTGTTTTTGAATGAGTGGTGTTGCTTCTTTAAACACTAGGATTAATGTTTTAATAAACATTATCCACTCCTAAATATTCATATGGACTTTCTGGTTGAACTGAAGTAAATACAGAAGACTTCCTATCTTTTTATTTTCCAGTTACTCATAGGTTAGAAAGAGTTTTTAACTCAACTGGAATAGTAACAAGTAGTTAAAACATGAATCTATATGCATAAAATAATCTCAAGTATAGTATTAGTCAAATATGAATGCAAATTTATTAGTGCAGAAAGGGCCAGAAGTTGTATTCAGACTTAAATGCAAATGTTTAAAAATCCAGTTTTCAGATCCCAGCAATGCAGGAGAATTGAGAGAAAATTCATCAGAAAAAAAATTGAAAGTATTTGCTGGAAGAACTTTAAACAAGATTTGAGTAGTATTGATCCCAAAATTGCAACTAAATGATGGAAAGCTCCTTGTGCTTTTTTAGTTGCCAATTTACTGAAGGAGTTTTATGGTGGGAGAATTATTCATTTTTAAGTCCTTTTATCCATCTCCCACAGTGTCTTGAGCTTTTGAAATGAAGCCCAGTATCAGCAAAATCTATTCAAATTGTTCCCCCCCACCCCCTCTAATCATGCGAGCTATATTTAGGAATGAACAAAATATGCCTGCTAGATTGAAAAGTAACTCAATGGGGAGAAGGAGAGGAGTTTAAAAAGTTGCCTGAATTTGTCAGGCTGATTTTCAAATGATTTTGTCCTCTTTGACAGTACTCTTGAAAACCCCAACTCCAGTGAAACTCCGAGACAAGTATTTTCTTAAAGCTCCCATTTATTAGAGTACATATACAGGCACATCTGGGAAAACCTGAATCTGAGAGTTCTGGGTTTTCCCTCATTAAGTCAAAAGTTCAAACTCATCCCATGCACCCATCAGTCCATCACATGATCCAGTCCCAATCCATCCCAACTCGAGACATCACTCCAACCACTCTTTCTCCACATGCAGGAATACCCTGACCTTGACCGAAAAGAAGAACTCTATTTTATCTAACTACACCCCCTCTACTAATTCCCCCCTCCTACTTTCCCAGGAAGTGTGGAAGCATCCGATGTTAATATGGCTTCCAAAGTTGACACTCTTATTTGTGGAAGTCATTGGTTCTCTGATAACATTTGTCTTTACCTTTACCTTCTTTGTATGCCTTTTAATGAAGTCCTGAGATGTAAGCCCAAATCAAGTCATCCTTTGTCACCACTTGTTGCCAAAGTGGCTACTCAAGGAGGTAGTAGAGACTGTTTTCCTCTATCTGTTGGGCCAGGTAAATGAGCTAAATTTTCATTTATTTATTTTTTTCACATTTTTGAAACTCCATCTCCCTCAAAGAGGTACTTTGGGTGATGTTCAAAGAATAAAATATAAATATGTACATAAGCCATGTCTTGTCTCTTTTTTGGAAGGCCAGGAGAGTGGGGAAGCCTTCCTCAACTCTAGGGGGAGAATATTCCACAGGGTGGGGACAGCAGCAGAAAAGGCACACTTCTTTGATCCTGCCAGTCTTTTTTTTTTGTTTGATAGAGCCTGCAACATACTTTCCCATCTGACCAGGAGGAAGGGGCCAACATAACAGGACAAAGACTGCTCCATAGGTAACATGGCTCCATGCCATGAATTATTTTGGGTGACAGATCACATCCACCTGCAGAGAGTAGGTTGGTGACCCTTTCTTAAAGAATCCTTATAGGAATGAGAAAGTCCCCTTGTTTTGAAGTAGTAGTAGTCTATGTCTTTTGTGGTTGTCCTCTACAGACCTGTTCTGTTTTACTCTTTGCTGTGTATTGTTTTTTGTACTGTGCTGTGCTTTTAGTTTGTGAAGCTGCCCACAGGGTCACCTGGGAATGGATGACTGAACACCTAACCCTAACCCTAACCCTAACCCTAACCCTATCTATCTATCTATCTATCTATCTATCTATCTATCTATCTATCTATCTATCTATCATCTATCTATCTTTCTTTCTTTCTTTCTTTCTTTCTTTCTTTCTTTCTATCTATCTTTCTATCTATCATCTATTTATCTGTCATCTGTCATCTTGTCTGTCATCTTGTCTATCGTCTATCATCTGTCTATCTATCTATCTATCTATCTATCTATCTATCTATCTATCGTCTTTCTTTCTTTCTTTCTTTCTTTCTATCTATCTTTCTATCTATCATCTATTTATCTGTCATCTGTCATCTTGTCTGTCGTCTTGTCTATCGTCTATCATCTGTCTATCTATCATCTATCTATCTATCTATCTATCTATCTATCTATCTATCTATCTATCATCTATCAGCTACCTATCATCTATCTTTTATCTATCATCTATCTTTCAAATATCTATCTATCTATCTATCTATCTATCTATCTATCTATCTATCTATCTATCATCTATCTATCATCTATCTATCATCTATCTATCTATCTATCTATCTATCTATCTATCTATCTAATCATCTATCATCTATCATCTATCTATCATCTACCTATCATCTATCATTTATCTTCCATTCATCCATCTATCATCTATCTATCTATCTATCTATCTATCTATCTATCTATCTATCTATCTATCTATCTATCTATCTATCATCTATCATCACCCATTCTTTATAAAACCTGCTTGTTTTAATTCTGCACTTTCTATATTTCTTATACACAATTTATTTTAAGTTATTTATCCTCGGCTCACTGCCAGTTATTTCAGAAGCTGTTGACAGCTTTAAATTTCGGTGGGTCTAGATTTTACTGAAACATGACAGATTGCTTCACCAAAGTCAAATTCATGGTATACAACCTAATCACTGCAGAATTATTCTGATAGACTGATGCTCTTTCTTTAGTCTGAAAGATGCTTTTAGGTATTACAGTCAGGCGTAGATAGCAGCTACTTGTTAAAAGTTTATATATTTAGCAGAATGCTTAGTCATTAGAGGAGTTTTTGGCCTGGGTGAGTGTACCATGTAGGAAGAGATGCCATGATTAGAACCCCTTCCTTCTTATTTATCTTATTTTTCTCTCAAATTAGAGAGATGCATGAGACCTACCTGTGCCCGATCCGTCCTGGGGTCACTAGAGAGTATAAGCACTGTCATATAAATTCTAAAGCCCCCTTAAAGGGAAGGCTTTCAGGCTGAGACCCATATAAATCAATGATGCAAAAAATAGAAAAAAATAGCTGTGGAAGGCTGATATTAATAATAATAATAATAATAATATATTTATTTCTTAGCCGCGCCCTCTCCCGAAGGTTCAGACCTCCCAATATCATAACTGCTAGAGAACATATTAACTATTAAGATATATGAAAAGACTTTCAAGCATTAAAAACCTGAATTATTGCATTTCCTCCAAGTTTATTGCACTGCATTCTTGTTCTGAATTGATTCTTAAATTTAAGAGAAGTGCCAAACTTTGAACTAAAGTCATTATGTTACACTGATATAGCACATTTGCTCTATACAAATGTTAAAATCCTATAAAACCAATATGCTTTGATATTATGAGCTATCTCAGAAATCACGCTGTGCTAAATTTTGCACAGTGACTAACAATCGCAGCATTATGATTTTAGACTGACATATCTGGTTTGGACATTGATTACAAATTATACTGTGAGTAAAAGACAGAAATCTATCTTACATATTTTTGATGATGTTTCAAAGCAGGCATTTTGAAGAGGTTCTCTCTCTTTTACACCTCCATTAAACACTAATGGTGTTTAATGGAGGTGTAAAAGGTGCACCCCCCCCCACATCTATATGCCTTGTAAGCTAAGCTGAGCTTCTGTTTGCTTCCGTTTAATTTGGAGTTCGTTTTTTTTTCACAGTTCTTTTTGCTCTGAGCAATATTTTCTCATTTGTAACTGTCTGTCCTGATTTTGTTTCCATATTTTCCCCTAAATCTCAGAGGGAAGTTATAAATGTCAATAAAAATTAAACTTCAGCCAACATAAATCTCTATATTTTCTTAAACCTCCCACCTACATGGTTCCTATGTTTTTTTTAAAGCAGTACATTATGCTATGTTTCTAATTTGAAAATAGAGTAAATTATAAACAATTTAAAGAGTGGGTTAAAAAAATACAGTGGTACCTCAGTACTTGTACCTCAGTACCTCAGTACTCAGTACTCTCAGTACTTGAGAGGTGTGATTGGTACTAAAATGAATGAGTTCCAAACAAACCCCATGACTTGCCATATAACCCTTTGTTTTAGCCAGAAGAAATTTATGTCTTTCCATTTTCCTATGTTAGTGAACTTTTCAGCATGGCCGACTTCCTGTCCTTCCTCTGTGGCTATCCCCTCCTTTTGCAGCTACTTTCCCAGCATGGCTGACTTCCTGTATCTTCCCCACAGCCTTCCCCCTCTTCCTACAGCTGTGTGTTAAGTACTAAACAAGGCTGAGTACTGGAACAACATTTTCATGTCCAAACGCATTGGGAACCAAATTTGATGAGTTTTAAAGGAGTCACGTACCAAGCTACCACTGTAGAAAATATCAGTACTGATGCACTGCTGTTCAGTTTGGGTTTAGCAATAGCAATAACACTTAGACTTATTTACTGCTTCATAGTGCTTTATAGCCCTCTCTAAATGGTTTGCACAGCCAGCATATCGCTCCTAACAACCTGGATTCACATTTTACTGATCTTACAAGGATGGAGAGCTGAGTCAACCTCGAGCTGGTCAGAATCAAACTCCTGCCAGTCAAGAGAAATAGCCTGTAATACTAGTTTCTAACCATTGCGCCACCACAGTGGCTTTAGCTTGGTTTGGTTTGTAAACAATATTCTAACCAACTATTTCCTCTTTCCTTATGCACTTCCTAAATACGTCAGACAGTTCTATGGGTAAACCATGGATGCTTGAAAGCAATAGTTTTTAGTATGATGCTAAAGATGCAAAATTTTCAAATCCTTGGAACAGCCGCCTAATTTGACTTAAAAAAAACCTAGTACTTTAAGGAAATGGCTATCAGGCAACCGAGTTCAGCTATATATGCTTCAATTATTATGCAAGAAGTTTCAATAGAAGAGAATATTTGTAGCTCAGGCTTAAACTGTGGGATCCTTAATACTCTCTGAGGTTAGATGTTTTCTTGCAGACAATTATTTATTATTATTATTATTATTATTATTATTATTATTATTATTATTATTATTATTATTTATTAGACTTGTTAGCCGCTCCCTCTCCACGAAGGGACTCGGGGATGCGTACAATAAATAAATCACATGTTACACGATTAGACATTACATTACACGGAGGAGGTATAAAGTCACAACAATTGTTATAATACAAAAACAACAATAATAATAAGGTTAAAAATTAAAATACCCCAATTTAAAATTTTAAAGTGTAGAAAATTTAAAATTGCCAGGAGGATTAGAGATAGAACTATAGTTGAGCCAGGCCAGCTAGTTGGAAAAGGTGGGTCTTGAGTTTTGTACGGAAGGAGCGGAGGTCGGTAGTAGTCCTAATGTCGGGGGGGAGGTCATTCCAGAGGGCTGGGCCGATCACAGAGAAGCCAGTTAGGTAATATCATCAGTGCTTCAGAAAGCAAACCCCACTCTCTTCTAGCACTGCTGATCTTATGTAGTCTATGACTGAGCAACAATGGTGTAGTGGTTAGAGTGCAGTACTGCAGGCTACTTCTGCCGTCTGCGGATTGCCTGCAGTTTAGCAGTTCGAGTCTCATTGGCTCAAGGTTGACTCAGCCTTCCATACTTCCGAGGTCGGTAAAAGTTTCTATCTTGATGTATTAGTATTTACACCAAGCTGGCTCTCTCTGAGTACGATACCAACATTGTGTTTAAGAGTTTTTGTTTGTTTATGTTTAATTTACCCACCATATCACACTTCCTATAGGAAAGCAGGATTTGTCCTATAACAAATAAATGCCTTGAAGAAACAGCAGGTATAAGATGGAGCGAGAGAAACATTTTTCTTCTTAATGTTATGTCTTTTAAACAGCTAACTGAAGTACAGATATTCTTCAGAATTTGGCATGTCCAATCAATGATACATTCAGTTCTTTTTATATTAGCACAAAAGCAAGCAAAAGCATATATTTGTGAAAATAACTCCATATATGCTTTATTTTAAGGGACACGGTGGCTCAGTGGCTAAGAGCTTGTCCATCAGAAGGTCGGCAGTTCGGCGGTTTGAATCTCTAGTGCCACGTAATGGAGTGAGCTCCTGTTACTTGTCCCAGCTTCTGCCAACTTAGCAGTACAAAAGCATGTAAAAGTGCAAGTAGAAAAATAGGGACCACTTTGATGGGAAAGTAACAGCATTCTGTGCGCCTTTGGCATTTAGTCATGCCAGCCACATGACCATGGTCAGCCACATGACCATGGAGATGTCTTTGGACAGTGCTGGTGCTTCGACTTTGAAATGGAAATAAGTACCATCCCCTAGAGTCAGGAACGACTATCACATATGGGTGAGGGGACCTTTACCTTTATGCTTTATTTTAAAGAAAATGTACAAGGTATAAAAACCAGGAGGATGAAACTTCACAGAAATTTATACATATTTTTAAATGAACCTTTAAACAGACTTGTCCTCATCTTTATTTGAGCTCTGTATAATCATTCTAATCTGTTATGGACTTTGATAAGGCAGAGAGTCTAATAACATCAAAGCTTCTCTTTTCATTACATGATTATGGGTAGAATTTGTGAAGGACTGAGCTCATGAATTCAAGCGTGCAGAGAACTGAGAAAGTGTCTTGAGTTCCTCAACAGGTATGTGAGAAATCAACACAGGCAGGTTTAGCCATCTCTATTTCAAGGATATTGTTGTGAGAAGTAAATTGGAGGCTGATGTACACTTCAATTAGGGTTATGCAATGATAACTCAGATCTTATCAAGCTGTGGAAATGGAGATATGTGTTTTGCAATGGAGAATGTGATTTTTTTTACTTGCAATGAAACAGAATCCTATATTTGGCAAGAATTCTTCAGACTGGCATTGCAAAATCCATGGACCAAAAGCAAAGATATGTTTTTCAATGCAAACATGTTTTAATAATAACAAGAAGAAAAGAGAAAGATGTCATACTTATTACTATATTCCTACCAACCAGAAAGTAAATCCGGTAGTATATACACATTTTTATTTAGGTTTAGATTTGAACATTTTATCTAGGTTTCACTTTGACCTTTTAGAAATGATAAATAATTCCATTCAAGTGGCATTTAATGATCTTGTATACTTTTAAGGTTACTGTAACTATATTTCATATTTATGGGGTTTCTATCACATTTCTGTGAATATGCTATCAGGATCACAGGCAATAACTGTCTAAAGTAATAAATTTTACAAAAAAACGTGCTGCTCAAGTACGTGTACCGATGATCTCTTCATAGGATCAAAGAAAAGATTCATACTTCCTGTTTGGCCCATTGCCAATACAGATCACACACTGCTTCTTGAGTGCAGAAATGGTTGAAATTATCCTGCTCCCATCCCAACCCATTTCAGATGTGCATGCTTCCCAATTTTGATTTAAAACTGTTGGATTCAAGCTAAGCAATCTTAAAACCTCTAGGGCAGATGGCCTTCAGTGCTTCATTCCATTCTAATAGCAGACCCAGCTCTGATTAGCTGTAGTACCTTCACACACCCCTCACATCCAGTGGCTGTTCATTTCCCCGAGCAGCTATTTCATCCTGACCTGGCTTGCTGATATGTTATCTGATGGTCGTAAATTTTAAAATCCTGAAGTTGATCCAGTAATGGCCCATTAAGTCAGTGAACTATCCTCAACTCAAGAAGTTCATGATGCGGTTCACCCCTTACAACTCCCAGTAGGCTCTTTCTTTCTTTCTTGCCCAGGATGCGTGAAGCATGTTCCTGTTGTTTTCTCACAGTTGTGCAAAACTTCCCTTCTCTTTCCTAATTTTTTAACATCTTTAATTTGAAAGGTAATAACATCTCTACTTACTGTTTTTCGGAATCTGGGTTATTAGTTTTTCCTTGCCACTAAGTTTCCATGGTCTTACAAAGGAATGTTTTAACAAAACAACAACCTGTTCTCCTATTGTTTTGATTACTCGTGCAACAATGGTGCCAGAAAGAAAGAAAAAGAAACGAAAGGTCTACTGAAGGCATTCATGTGTGCAAATAGCTGGGATACCAAATAAAGGCACAAAGATTAATAGGGAAAGAATGGCCTCTACAAGGAAAACACAATCACTGGAATATTCTTCACAGAACTCAGGTTACCCTATCCTGGAACTGAAGTGTAAAATATCAGGAAAGAACCAGTGGTATCAGTTCATAAATGTTTAAGGATGTGCCCTACCAGAGACTTTTAGTGAGAACATGGACAGCTAGACATCCCTGAAGGAACAAATATTTCAGGGGTGGCATTATGGTGAAGATCAGTGGGCAGGGATAAAACCTGGATGATGATATCTCTCTGGAGCAAGTAGAGAGTGTGGAATTGCTCACATGTAATCTGGAGAGCTGCTCCTCTGAAATAGACCATGGGAACTAAGATTTTTGTGATTGGCTGATGAGTGGAATCGAAGAAAGTCAAATTATCCATTCTAGCCCACAACTGTAATATTGTCCAAATGAACACAAAACTCTCCAAGTCTCCTTTCTTAAACACTTTTGTAATTGCTGTTGAATTACTGGCAGTCACTAGATGAATTTCCTTCAGTACTTAGTAAAATAAATTGGAAGTGTGATTTTAAGGGCTTAGCAATATGGGAAAATAAACAGCAAAAAGGTTATTAGAGAGTTGCTTGTGGGCAGTTTTAAATAGATAAAGGGTTTTAAATAGATAAAGATAAATAGATAAATAGATCAGGAGTGTCAAACAGGCGGCTCATCAGCTGCATGTGTCACATGTAGGCCAAACCCACCCCAGTTCAGCGAATGGGAAAAATGATGTAAAACATCACATGACACTGTAGGTTTGAGACCAATGGTTTAGATGGTCTTAAAATGGGAATTTGAGTTTCAATAAATGAATCTTTCCTGTGGGAAAATATTGTGCTTTGAATCCTGAGAAAAAAATGTGAAAGGCTGGAATATGAAGGTTGGACACTACAGATCAATAAAAGGAAGTAAAAAAATACAATTAAAGGATAAAAACACCTTATTAATATAGAATAGAACAAAATATGACATTTGATAATTAAAAGGGACATATAACCAACCAGGAGTGTGATTTGAATAATTTCCCTCTGTTAGATTTACAAAGGACACCTGCCAAAGTTTTGAAAGATATGGTTGGAAGGGACAGAAAATAAAAAGTCAAATAATTCAACTTTTAGGACATTATTTGAAAGGATTAAAGATTAAGATTGGTAAAAGTAAAGGGAAGGAATATAAAGTTGATCTATCTGACCAAGGTTAAAATGTTGCTGTTATTTCTAGTAAACCTTAATGGACTTTTGCTGACCAAGACTGAATGATGAGCTTTTAAAGATTTACCTATAGATAAGAGATGTGATAAGGAAAGAAGAAATGATTATATTTTAAGAGAAATTGATACATTGTTAAAATTGTTTATACTTATTGAGACTAAGTGGGAAGTTACTTCTTTACATTTCTTTTTTCTTTTTATGTTCTTTCTTTATATTATGCTGTTTTCTTTCTTTTTAAATTTCTATTCCTTTATTTTTTGTAGTTTGTCACTTTTATTTGTACAATTTTAATATTTAATGCAATTATTTGAAAAAAAAAAAAACAGGCAATGAAGAAACTTGCCATGTCTCCTCCATTGCTGCTGGCATACTACTAGCCTGCAGAACAGCTAATTGGTATGCTAGGTATTGAAGCTCACCTCTTCTGTCAATCAACTTGCAAAATTCCAGAAAAGTTAACACTCAGTTGTCATAAGGCTGTGCAAATTGGTTCCAGCTACCCACTGGGAAGAACCGATGTGGTCTTATGATGGCCGCAATCCAGACCAAATGCTAGCATTGTCCTATTGTCAACCCACTGCCATCGAGAAATTTATTTGTTTCTGAGATTGGCTTAAAAACAGCCAAAGGCAGCAAAGGAGGAAAAAAGTCTAAACTGCAGCATGGAATTGCCCCCCAAAGGATAAATGATGGGCAGAAAATACTTATAAAAAGTCCTCTTAAAAGGAAAGGAGCTGCATATTATTTATGAAATGAAGAATAAGTATAGGAGGCAAGGAGAGAGAGAGAGAGAGAGAGAGAGAGAGAGAGAGAGAGAGAGAGAGAGAGAGAGAGAGAGAGAGAGAGAGAGAGAGAGAGAGAGAGAGAGAGAGATGTCTGTTATCATAATCATTTGGCTCTTTATTATTAAGCTATATATTCATTTATAGAGAACGTATCTATTTGTAAGTAAAAAGTAAATTCTGTAAAATTCCATAAAACTCCAGGTTTCTGTCTCCAAAGGGAACCAAACTTAAATAAATAATGCACCTCAGAAATTTCACACTACACAAGTAGGTGCGAAGTTGACAATGTATGCTATTTTCCTTTTCTTTTAAAGAAAAGAACTATTGATGTACTTTTTTGAAGGAACAGAACTGGTTACATACATTTAATAAAATCAGGTTTGAAGATAAATTCCACTAAGTTCGTTTGGACAACTGGGACTCTTTTGACATACCAGAATGTTGAGGAAAGTTCAATCAGTTTTGTTAAAAAAATATATTACTCTATTTTTCCTTTGAGACAATATTGAAATCATGATTTAAATATTTGATTGGTATATCCTTGTTATGATGTCCCAAGATGGGCTCTGATCTCTCCAATCATTTCCAAATACAAAGGCCACACTGATCAATTTTATGTTTATTAACTTTTAAGGGACACTACCTCAACATTCACATATTTGGTGGCCAAATATTTTCACCACAATTATACAACTGCACAAAGCTTGTAATTAGATATATCATTTTATTGTCCTATTTTTTTCCCTTTCCTAATAATGAAATGTTGCATCAAACTATTTCTCTGTTTTCTTGTACAGGGCGGCTGGCCAAACATGCAATAAAGATATTTGATTTGATTTTGATTTAATTTGATTTGTTATATAGATTGATAATATTAAATAATGTATATGTTCAAAAGTTGTTTTCCTGTGAATAACATTATTTCCCTCTCCCCCAATATCTATATATTTCATTTCTCAAACAGAGAGCGAGAATGAGAGAGAAGGCATTGACTTGGGAAATTTCAAATGACATTTACATAAATCCAGTACAAAGGATTATGCATTTTCAAGTAAATTATGTTGATGCCTATGAAGAAAGGCATATAGGTTAGTTAGTTATTTCCCCAGAACCTAAAAATGCTAAGCAGCACTTTGAAGAAATCATATCTAATTAAAATCAGGGGATTTGTCTTAAGATCAGCCACATTAACTCCATATTAATCCATTGATTTGCCATATAACTTGGAAGAAGTCTTGCAAACATACATAACTTTCTTCTTCTACCTGTGATCCCTTCATTTTCCTGGATTTTTAGGAAACCTGGCACTCATACTGTTATTTAAAATCTCTGGGACAGGAATCTAATTGCATGGACTGTAATGCTTCCATTGAGAAGCAGAACTGGTAGATGATAAAACAGAAACCTAAGAAAGCAAGATTGGAAGAAAATTTGATCAAGGAAATAAGGGGAAATTTGAAGAGCACTATTAGAGGGAAAACTGGAGGAGAAAAGAGGAAGGTAATTATTGTAGCCTCTAGTTCAGAGATATCTGATGGGGGAGTAAAATCAAAAAATCAAAATGGAAGGTGCAATTGTGTGATTGAATCCTTTTAATGTGTGTTATCCTATGGATCTAAAAAAATGTGGCAGGGTTTGATCACTCAGGTGTCTCCACCATCTTGGTTTTTTTTTAAACCACCCTTTTGGACACCCCTGATGGAGACCAATAAAAAGTAATATTTTTTTTATAAATGCTTTTATTAATTTTCTGATTGATAACAATTCGTTTTGAGAATTGCAGAGAGGCTACGACTTACCCTAGCTTTATCCTTCATCATCCTGGCTTTGCCTCCCCTATCCTGCCAGCATTTACTTCCTAGCATGGCATTTTGTATAAAGATATTGCCAGTTCTACTTCAGGATAACTTAAGGCATCTATGTATTATAGGTACTGCTCCTCTTATTCCTTTTCCATGCAATCTCCATATCTGCCCTAGGTAATACCACAAGTTTCCAAAGTAGATTTTGAGCTTCCACTCCAATAAAAAGCCTATATAAGTAAAAAGAAAAAAAATGGCACCTTGCTATGGTTTTATCCATACCCCACTCAATGTGTAGTCCTCAATGGAATTGCATCTACATGGAGTGAAGTATGCAGTGGAGTACCCCAAGTACTCAATATCTTCATCAATGATTTGGATCAGGGGATAAATAGGGAACTCATCAAATTTGCAGATGACACCAAGCTGGCAGGAATAGCCAACACTCCAGAAGGTAGGCTTAAGATACAGAAGGATCTTGACAAACTTGAACATTGGGCACTATCTATCAAAATGAAATTCAATGACGAAAATAGTAAGGTTCTACATTTAGGCAAGAAAAACAAAATGTCCAGGTACAGTATATGTGGTACCTCGCTCAATAGTAGTAACTGTGAGAGGGATCTTGGAATCCTAGTGGACAACCATTTAAATATGAGCCAGCAGTATGCAGCAGCTGCCAAAAAAGCCAACACAGTTCTAGGCTACATAAACAGAGGGATAGAATCAATATCACGTGAAGTGTTAATACCACTTTATAACACCTTGGTAAGGCCACACTTGGAATACTGCATTCAGTTTTGGTCACCACGATGTAGAAAAGATGTGGAGACTCTCGAAAGAGTGCAGAGAAGAGCAACAAAGATGATTAGGGGCCTGGAGACTAAAACATATGAAGAACAGTTGCAGGAACTGGGTATGTCTAGTTTAATGAAAATAAGGACTAGGGGAGACATGATAGCAGTGTTCCGATATCTCAGGGGTTGCCACAAAGAAGAGGGAGTCGAACTATTCTCCAAAGCACCTGAGGGTAGAACAAGAAGCAATGGGTGGAAACTAATCAAGGAGAGAAGCAACCTAAAGCTGAAGAGAAATTTCCTGACAGAACAATTAATCAGTGGAACAGCTTGCCTCCAGAAGGTGTGAATGCCCCAACACTGGAAGTCTTTAAGAAGATATTGGATAGCCATTTGTCTGAAATGGTATAGGGCTTCCTGTCTAGGCAGAGGGTTGGACTAGAAGACCTCCAAGGTCCTTCCAACTCTGTTATTCTATTCTTTTATATCTGAACTGGCTCTAGTAAATGAACTTTAAAATAACATGCCATATTCATAACATGCAACAGTTCCAGTAAAAAAAAATTTCAGAGATACAAAAGCTACTTTATATATAGACATCATTTGATATATATACACACACACACACACACACACACACACACACACACACACACACACACACACACACATATATATATATATATATATATATATATATATATATATATATATATATGTTTTCGTAGATTTTCATGGGTGTAGGTATGCTGGTTTTGTTGTATTCCCTGGTATGCCTAAATATGGGAGGAAGGTCACACTCCCTCTTTCTGTCCTTCGGCTTCATCACAGAAGACCATGCAGGCAGAAAACCATATTTTTATTTTTAATGTTGCCTTTTATATTATCAGTACAAATACAACACACACACACACACACACACACACACACACACATATATATATATATATTTCAAATGATGTCTTTTTAACTGTTGGGAAGGGGGGAGGTGCACCATACAAATCTCTGTGAAATTAGTCATTATCTTCATAGCTTTTCATAATTCTTGGAATTGAAATCTCAGCACATCTGAAGACCGTCAAGGTGAGAAAGGAAATTGATCTTTAGAACCACCAAGTCAACCTAATATGAAATGATTCTTCAAGAGGAAGTCAAGAGTTTCAGGCTTAGACTGAAGTATGTTAGTTCCCTGCTTATCCTTTCGAGGGCTTAGCACTTCTTATAAAAACCAAGTTCAGTTATGTTAAAGGTCTACAACTTCTTTTGAATACCTATTAGCTCCTAAAGAGAATTAGCACAACTATGCAGCAGATGGCTTGAAAACAGCAACAACAGCAACAGTAGAGCACCTTGACTGACATGGCCTACATATAAGCTGGTTTGGGAGGAGAATTATAGAAGCAGAAATAGAGGAGACTTTCATATATTCTTTGGGAAAAATAGCAATGGGCTGCCAAGCTTGAATCATCTTAACTGAAGATAGTGGGGATTTTTGCTAGGGAGCGACCCGGAAGGTTTAGCCTCTTTATTGTTTGACTAAAAGGACAATTAATCAAAGGCAAGCCTCTGTGATAGCAGCGTAAATGGGCTTTTCTTGCTTAATAGACCCCTATGCACAGGCGGCTAGTTTGAGGGCAGCAACTGAACAAGACTGATAGTCCAGAAAGAGGAAGGTCAACCAAGGTAGGCGAAGGATTCATGCAGCGGATCAAAACCAACAGAAAATAAACAAGAACAAAAATATTGGTTTCATGGAGGAAGAAAGGTTTAACAAAGAAGCAAAAGCGTTTAAGATTGCAGAAGAATCTATTGACCCTAAAATGAGATTCGCCGAGGACCGATGCTATTGTAGGAAATTTCATGAGAGGCATGATGGTAAAGTTCAGAATTAAACTTATTAGTGGGATTCAGAGATTACAAGGCAAGGCGTTGAAAGAAATGAGGTTGGGTATTAGAAGATTATGCATATAGCAGTAATATAGCTTTAGCATTTGACCTTTGATTTTAGCTGGTGCTAGCTTTCCATTTTCTCATTAGTGCATTTAGTTTGCCACATAATTCATGGCCCAGCACATTCCTGTGACATAGATACTTGACTTTTCAGTTGCTTAGCGTTCGATCATGTCAGGATTCCATTTGTCCTTTTAAGCTTTTCATTTCTTGGTAGGAATCAGGAGGGTAAGCTTCTGCCTGTTTATTTATTATTTATTTGTCATCCAAGACCAGTCACAGAATTTAAAAATACAGCATATCATTAATGCACACAGATGTAACCATATATGGATTTATAAAAGGAAGAAACTTTATAAAATTAGCATGTTACCAAATGACTTTTCTAAGCTAAGGCTGTAAATTAAAAAATAAAAAATGTTGCTGCCTTTGTAGAGCCTGGATAGTGATCATTTCATAAGAATATCTCAAACTATTCCTTTTCCCACCACTAGTCTCAGCCACAGTCTTACAGTTCTTCCAGTGGTGGGTTTCAAATTTTTTTAGAACCTCTTCTGTAGGCGTGGCTTGCTTTGTGAGAGCTGCTTGCCGGCCATGTGACTGGGTGGGAGTGGCTTGCCAGCCATGTGACTGAGTGGGAGTGGCTTGGCAGTCATGTGACTTCGTGGACGTGGCCAACTTGTAAAATGTGGTGAAACTCCCTTAACAATGCTCTTGCTGAGCAACCAAAATGTTGGTTCAGAAACTCTGGCATTTGAAGCACACAAGTCTTAAAGCTGTCAAGTTACCAGACCCTTGTACCCCTAACCCTTTAGAAAAAAACCCCCAGAGGTGTTCAAAATTGAGAGCTTTAAGACTTGTGGACTTCAACTCCCAGAATTCCTCCTCCAGTCATGTTGGCTCAGGAACTCTGGCATTGAAGTGTGCAAGTCTTAAAGCTGTCAAGTTACAAGACCCTTGCACCACTAACCCTTTAGGAAAAAAACCCAGGGATCTTCAAACTTGACAGCTTTAAGACTTTAAGGTTTAGATAGGACTCTTAGGGGCGGGCGGGGCAATTGGTGAGCCAGTCAATCAGTGAGCGGTGGGTGGGGCAGCATGGTGCAGACGGGTGGGGGGAGGGAGCTGGAACCAGTTCTAAATGGCACAGTAGATTTGTGGAACCTCTTCTATAGAAGAGGTTAGAACTAGCAGGAACCCACTCCTGAGTTCTTCCCTACACTTACATAATTCTGCAGAGAAAAAAAAAACATGCTAACAATTCTTTCTATTGAAATTGTTGAGATTTAAATATTGCAGGAGACTTTTTAAAATAAAGTAAAAATAAAAATAGTTCTAAAATACCCTTTCCATGTTTCTAAATTTCTGTAGATAGACTAGCAGTGACCATTGGAATGAATTAATGATCATTGTCCATGAACATTCTCAGTCGTCCAGGTCATGGTTGTCCCAAAGGTGCTTTTTTAAAAGGCAACTGGACTTTGTTTTTGTTTTTCCAAACAAAACCAGTTCCCTTTTGAAAAAAAGCACCTTTCGGACTATTAATGGTAGTGCTCTTCAGCTGCTTCAGAAAAGTATGTTTTAGTTAATATGTTAAATCAATGCTTATTTATTCACTTTTTAGGAGCAATGAGAGAGAGAGAGAGAGAGAGAGAGAGAGAGAGAGAGATGGCAGTCTAGGAAGTTAGACTGTAATAGGTTTCCTCTTGTACCACTTAAAACAATTCTAAATGTCAATACTCCCTGAAAAATATATTCAGTGAACCCAAAAGTAAACCAAAAAAAGAACTATTATATTTGAAGGAGTTCACTGAAAAACAATTCTGAAAAAAAAAAGATTTTTCCTATTCACCTTTATAGAGCTAAAAGATAGTATCATATAATTATTAAATTCTATAATGCCTATTCACATGAAGATTCAATAATGGGGGGGGGGGGTTGATTATTTTTAGCACATGATTCACAGTACTGCTTCCTAACCTTAGATAATAAGTTGATAATAGAAAGTTGAAAAAAAATACCCAATGTGATAATACTCTTGAGTGGTTTGAAATGGCAGTACAGTTTCTCAAGTAATCTGGGAACTGATAATCTAATGGAAACTATATTAAAAGGTCTTTATTTATATGGATATGAAACAGTACATTATACATCACACATAATCCTGGAAGACAAGTTGTATCATGATTTAATTTAATTCTGCAACACATGTCTAGATTGCAAAACTATCAAATCTTCTTCAACAGGCCAGAAATTCATATGCAAAAAATTCTATACATTATCATCAGAAATATGTCCCACATTATTCCATGGAGTTAATTCTCAAAGAAGCTTATTTTTTGAGAATGTGACTAAAAAAAAAAAACTTTAGAAGACCTTAACATTTGCTGGACTTCTGGAGAAGGTATGGTGAACTGAAGATTGCGAATCAAGGCACTAGTGAGTACACCAATTCAAGGAACCTGGAAACCACAGAAAGCAGTTTTCTGTGGTTTGAATACTGGGTGATGATAGCCATTTTGCCTGTGACCACAGCAGAATCATTTAAAGGATACTAAGTTTTCAAACCTCACTTTCTAATCACTTTTGGGAATTGCCTATTGATCATCTTAAAGTTATTAGAGACCTTCAGACCAACAAGTCTTAAGTCTTCATTTGATGAGTTTATCTTCAGCTGTGGAAAACCAGAAAAATAGATTAAGAAAATAAGGAATTTGAAGTAAACATCAAAGAGCTATATAAAATTTTAATCTAAAAATTGTAAATGGATTAAGAATCCAGATAAATTGCAATTTGACTTTAAGATTTTGGAATTAACAATAAAAATAATGGCTTCTCATTGGAAATAGAATTATTTTGGCTATCTTGGTTACTGAAAGTAATAATAAAAGATAAGTGATGACATTAAACTGGATACAAGAGGAAAGATTTTAAGGAGAAGAAAAATATATATAAGCCTGTTCTTTATTGTCAGTTAATTTTGGGACTTACAGAATAATAAAAACATGATAACATTGGAAATATTAAAGGAAACCATATGAAGAATGGAACCACAAATTAATATAAATACTGTCAGTAGTGATATCTGCTTTTATGGATACAATATATCTCAAAATGTTAATGGAAGAAGGACAGATATGAAACAAGACAGAGAAAGAACCAAAAGTGAAACTCCAAATGACAGGCCAAGAATAATTTGGAAAACGGAGGTTTAGTGGACGCACAGAATAAACTGGGATAAAGAAGAATTGAAGAGAAATCAAATCTTGTGACAATATTTGATTGAATTAAAGATTAAGTAAAAAGAAGGAATGTAAAGTTGGTTTAATTGATTAAGGCTAAAATACTAACCCTTTAAGGACTCTTAGTTCTGACACAAGGATTGAAAAGTTGAGGTTTTATAGTTTTCCCTATCAATAAGGGGTAGAATATGGGGTGAAGAGGTATCTGTATAATAAAGGATGGAGAGTTATTAAATTGGTTTATACTTTATAGTTGGGACTTTTTTATATATTTCTTTTCTTTTTCTTTGTTATATTCTCTTTTTTCTTTTGTTTCCTTTTCCTGAAATTTTCATTATTTCTTTTAATCTTTTTTCTAAGTTTAGTTTCTATTAATTTTTACTATTGTAAATAAAATTCTTAATAAAATTATACTAAACAGGAAGACAACATATTGACTTCACACTATATAGCACCATAATCTGAATCAATGTTACCATATAACAGAAAGAAGAAATATATGAACACCTGTATAATTATTGCAAGTAAAGTGCAACATCAATGAAGAATAATTAATTAACATACTTTGTGGGATCAAACTGGCTTCATCTTCATCATCTTATCCTTTGCTCCTCATTTCAAGTTTCAGGGCCTTGAGTAATGGGTCTCCCCAGTCATAAGACATCCATTAGACCAAATCAATGACGGATTCTCTTTGAAACTTTCAATGGGAAAAAGATCTATTTTCTGCTATTTCACCAGGCTGAGCTTGTGGGAGTGGTCAAACATGTGATCAATGTTGAGTCACGTCCATCTTGAATTCCATTGATTTTTATCTACTGCCAACTGAACCATTAGTAGTTCAGATTCTCGTAGAGAGCTTAAGCTCACAATAAATCCCATTTACCCATTTGAACTGCCTGCCTGGGCCTTCTGATTTCTCTGGCACTTGATTTATTTCCATTTAATGAATATTTACAGGCTCTACCACTTCCTTGCTATAGAGTTAGTCAAGCTATCATCCTCCAGATGTCTGATTCTCAAGCTACTGTAGCAACCTTTGATGTGAGGTTACCACCTTGGGTTTTCACTTTCCTAGACATGCCAGTAATTGGCATGTCCATATTCTTAATTTTTATGTAGACATAATTTGCATAATTTGCAAATGGTACATTTTCAGGTTGATTTCTCTTTTCATTTTTTTGTCTTTAAATCTTCATTTTCTTTCAGCACTTTCCATTGGAATTGTTAGTTTATGGATTAAAAGGACAACACTTCAAGGTGTAAAGTACCTCCCAGGCATTTCATCTAGCAAATAGCTGATGTGATAATAGGATGTGCCTTGTGTAAAAGCTGAAAACTACACTCAAGGAAAAGCAGGCATTTTAAGCTAAATACATTTTTAAAATCTTAAATTTCTTGAGAAACAGACATTGTGGAAACGTTAGATGATGTTTTAAGGTTCTTTCTCTAGGTAAGGAGACTTCCAGGGTCATCTAAAATAGTTGTATTCTTCTGTGAATAGAGAAGAGAAAGAGTCTTAGGTTCTGCTTTTATTCCAATGTGTTATTTTCTTCAAGGCTAAAGAAATTAAAATGCGTCACAATAGGAAGACAAAATTCTGCCTCTATTCATCCTTGCAAATAAGGGCTTTTGTAGTCTGCTGGAATATTTTTTGAGTATTAATCTGCAGCATGTCTTTTTTTTAAGGATGTGCTTGGCAAAACAATTGTACCAATGGAATATAGCAGTGATGGTGAACCTTTTTTGGCTCGCGTGCCATAAGTGGGGGGAGCGCAGGGGGGTCATGTGCAGGCGTGCCGCAGCGATAATGCAATGTGCGAACCCCAGTGCGCATGCGTGTGACCCCCCATTTTTACATGCTTTTTTCACCCTCCCCAGGCTCCAGAGGCTTTATAGGAGCCTGGTGAGGGCGAAAACAGCCTCCCAGCCCCCCTGGACACCCTCCGGAGGCGTCAGGGAAGCCTCCGGACGGTCCCTGGAGCCTTCGGAGTGATCAAAATGATCCTCCGAGCAAACTGGAAGTGACTTCTGGTTTGCTCGGAGGGTCTTTTTAAGTGCTCCAAAGGCTTCAGGGACCGTCCGGAGGCTTCCCTGACGCCTCCGGAGGGCATCCGGGGGGGTAGGGATGCTGTTTTCTGCCTCCCCAGGCTCCTATCAAGCCTCTGGAGCCTGGGGAGGGTGAAAAATGGCTTTTAAAAAGGGTGAACTCAGCTGGCCAGCGCGCACATGTGCACTGGCCAGCTGACAGGGCAGCGCCTTGCGTGCCCTGACAAATGGCTCCACGTGTTACCTGTGGCACGCATGCCATAAGTTCACCATCACTGGAATATAGGCTGCATTGTGACAACATCACTTTCACCATCACTTATACTATATGTTTTTCTAACATTAACATTGTGATCTTAGATTTACTCATTATGACATCTCAAACAGTTACAATTGCTAGTACAATGCACGAGTTTGTGCTTTTTGTGTGTGTGTGTGGATATCTTCATTAGGGTTGATGTACTTCAGATCATAATATTTCCCTGTGATGAAAGGATACACTTCTCCCATTTCAGAAAGAGAGCATTATGCATGAACAAAGCCTCCCAGGCATGCATTGAATGAAGATTCAAATGAAGATACTAATACACATAGAAATAAGGGAGGAGCCATCCAGGCACATCAGGCAGTATTTCCATGACAAAAATTTAAAAAGTGAGCTTTCATCTCCTCTGTTGATTCCTGCAAATTATCCAGCGCTGTGCATAATGAACATTTTAGCCACATTATTGACAGAGTTTCAATTTGTGCTATTCTGCATCCAGGAAGAGGCTCTTCGGGTTTCAAAAGGATAAATGCTAGCAAAGAATACTGGGTTTTTAAAGGAGAAAAAAGAATGGATGTTTATCGTTGTTTTCTCTTTTTTTTGCTTCAGAATAATAAGGGGAGAGTGATGATCCTGGCTCTGGTCAGTATTCTCTGTTGGAAAGAAACCAAAGTTGATAATTTTCTTCAGCCTTTAATTATCGTAGAAAATTAATTATAATTCAATAGCACTTATGTGATACGAGAGGCTGGCAAATTACAGAAAAATTCTCTGTGTCTGTCTGAAAGTTCCAAGATGAAAGTCTTCAGATGTTTCTAGAATGTTCCTGTTATGAATTATGAAGGGCACTTTGGGATCTGGTATTTTTTAAAAAAAAAAACACTTTCTTCTCATTCTATGGAACATACGAGAATTCAGTGAAACTAAACAATTAAAGGGAATCATTTAGGTAATAGTGTTGATCTCAAAAAGCAGGGTTCGTTGCATGGATCCAATACATGGATGGGGCACCACCAGGAAATATCATAATAGTGGTATAGCCTAGGAAGAGGGGGGAAAAAAACCAGGGGCAAGTTATTTCTGTATTGAGTCAAAAACTCAATGTGCTCCTGAAATCCCTTGCAGTGGAGTTGAACTTGAGGAGAAAAATAACTTTATAAAGAAACTGTGGAAATAATTGCTTGGTTTCTAGCACATGCCAGAAGGCTAACAAGGTTTCATATTCATAATCACACCTATTCCCACCCAGCTAATTGGCATCTTTACACCCAGTTTTTGGACTTTCTGAGTTTAACATTTTTCAACATGGAAAATAATCAGTGCCAGAAGCAGGAAAATAAAAGGAAGAAACATATGTTGGCATGGAGACCTGGCTTGAAAATTGAAATGAGAATCTTACCACCTCATGGAGCCTAAAATGCTGTCCTAGAGCTCTCATTGGTTCAATCAAGCATGAAAAAAAATTGCTGGATAACATTGCACAAATATGCTGGAAACGCTTCTAGACACGATAGGAAAATATTCTAATATTTTCTGAGGAACAAAAATATTAGTGACTTAAAACAACAGTACTAAGAAGAAAGTCTGCAGTCTCCTGGCCTGCATAAAAATATAATTGCAGCAAAATTGTTCAATAGGCACAGATGTTTGCCATACTGCTTCTTATTATCCTGAATCCTTATCCTGATGTTCTGCAAGAATCCGAGAGGACATAAAAGCAATACCCAAAGTTCAAACCTCTTTCATTTTTATTCACCCATTTTTTATTAATAAAAATTGAGTTATTTTTCTCATATGCTATTCATTGGAAATCAGCTTTTGTGTGTGTAACTATTGAAATAAATCACAACATCCTTATAAAATGTACGTTTTGAATGTAGAGAATTAAAAGAAAAACTCAGATAGGTAGTTTAGGATAACACAGAATTAACCTCTTTGTTGATTCTAGTCCATTTTATCTTTTTCACCCAGTTCTTTACTGTGGCTTAACATCATTTGAAGGGGGCACAAAAGCAGCACCAACATGGTAGCCTGGGGCAACACAATCAAAGCTCTATCTCTTGTCTGCCATGGTAAACATGTACAGAAGAGGCAGGACTTCAAACATATCACCGCAACCACCATTTTGTGGTTCTTTTTTTTTTTTTTGCATGCTACTCCCCACTTTCAAAGGCCAGCAGCATTGCCTAGGGAAGAAAGGAGGGGTTGAGGTCAGATTGATGTATATTTCTACTCGATGTACATTGTGATCCGGTATTCATGGCCCAAAAGGGGTGGGGGACAAAGCTTGTGATTTGATATATCCCAGGCTGTGTCTCTCTGGCTACAAAGTGGTGATGGTGGTGGTGATAGTGGTGGTGATGATGATGATGATGATGATGATGATGATGATGATGATGATGATGGTTAAAATTTATATGATCACCTAACTCACTCTCAATGATTCTGATCATCAAACAAGGATCAAATTGCAATACAAAAAACAATAGTTAAGACAGGCAACTTGATAAACCTAAGCATAGCAAACCCATGGCTGGCTTTATAGTAACTTAGGGTAACTACCGAGAACCCTCCCACCAACAAAGACAGGAAAAGCCACTAGTATATAAACAGAGAGCAAATCCTGCTCCCTTCTAACACTGATGATGTTACCTGGTAGAGTCATGAAATGTCTGCAAGAACCAACCAATTTCAGAAAGCACCAAGAATTCCACAAGGATAATTTATGGCAATCATAGTACACTTTGTATTTTTCTCCCAGACCTATATTCTGCAGTGAGCTGCCTGATATAAAAGAAGATATGTCTGAACAATAAATTGCAAAGCAGAGCCAATGTCAATCATATCCGCTCTGGGGTGGGTGAAATCAAGAACTTGTGAACAATAAACTATGCAGAGATGACAGAGGTAGCTGCATCAGCTGCAAAGAACATGGGCAGATTAAGTTAATCAGCAGTTATTCTATTAGCGGGTTAGTCCCCAACCATATTTAATCCACAGTTGCTGTGATTTCTCAATCTCATTATGTTAGGCAGATTTCCTGGGAATAGGCATGCTATATACACGGGCTGTTTACCTCAACCATCTGACAGCTTCTTTGCCTCTGCATTGTTCTAGCATTCCTCTATGGAAATGTTCAGTGGAATAATTTTTATGATAATTGAAGATGCTCTTTCATGTGGTGATCTTGTCTAATTAACACCTTTCAGAATTGGTGAAATCTACATTGCTTTCCGTTCTGAATCTAACACTTATTCAAGATGGAACGATAATTGGAACATTCCCCAATGAGTTTTTTTAAAAAAAATCATTGTCCACTTTTTGGCATCTTGAAAAACATTATACTTCCACAGAACATTCATTCTGTGACCACTTATTCTGCATTCAAGGAACTACACTTTGCATTGGAAATTGGTGTAAATCCCCAGTTATTTGGACTGCTAGTAAGGCACATAACATGAATAAATGATATTTTTTTTAAAAAAAAACCAACGGTTAAAATACTTCTAATTTGTATTATTCCCAGTTCTGTTGTATATAAGTCTTTATTTTATGCACATTTTATTTACACTGCTTAAGATTCTTCATTCTTAAACAAATGCATTGATGTAAATGGCTGTATAGCTATATGCATGTATATACTATATTATATACACATATACACATGTTTATGTAAATATCTATGTCTGTCTATATCTATGTCTGTGTCCATGTTTATGTCTGTCTGTCTGTCTGTCTGTCTGTCTCTCTCTCTCTCTCTCTTCATGCTTCATTCTTAAACAAATGCATTGATGTAAATGACTGTTTCATATTTTCGATGCTCCATCAATATTGATCCCTAGTCATATATGGCACAGCCAGTACAAAGAGATTACATTCAGGCTTATAGAATTGTCTGTCTACATTTGATTGTGCGTTTGCTTTCTATCCTATCTTTTCTTCAGATGCTCAAGCAAGTGTACAAACCCTCCTTGTACTTTTCCCCACCACAATGACCCTGCAAGCTCAGATAGGCTGAGAGATACTTACTGGCTCAGAAGCATCCAGAGAGCTTCTGGGACTGAGGTTGGACATCTCTCCTGTCCAGTGCCTTCATTTCTATACCATGATGGCTATCATGGGTCACTACAGAAGATCGGATGTACAGATTTTCCTCTACATGAGATCACTTCTGAAGATTGAGAGTCCAAAAGTTGTAAGAACTGAGGCATCCCTTTGAGCTCCTTGTGATAATATTGCTGGCTTTTTTTTTCTTTTGACAACTTAATGGAACTCTAATATGAAAGGACCTCCCCACTAATTAGGGAGACTTATATGTTCACAGCAGGGAAAACTTGTACAACTGAACTGACTTCCTCCTTTATTAAAATATCTAGGAAACCTTTCAAAGGAATGCCTTTGAAACTGAAGACTGCACACAATATGCAATTGGATCAAAGATTGGCATTCATATGCAAGATGTCATTCTGTGGTAATTTCTACTCTAGTGATTTATGGTATCTTCTAGAGTCATCCAACCACTATAGTGCCAAAATAACTAGCGCGGACAAAGGTTTTCAGTAAAGTTTAGATGATGCTATGAATCTAACAGTGTCAGTATATAACAATAACAGCAACAACTTGATCCTGCTCAGAAAAATCAAAATGCCCAGTAGTTTGATATGATATATTGACCATATCATTTCTGTTTTACAATCCCAAATTGATGGGAATTTACTTATTTGCTTGAGAATTTGTTTAACTCTTGCTTGCTTAAATCCTAATGCTAATAAATAATAAATAATTTTGTTTCCATCAGATTCCAGCTTTCCACATTGTCATATCCTTGGTCTTGTGTTTGTCATATTGCTTTAAACTAAAATATTATTCTTACTTGGGTTTGTTTTTGCTACTGTATCTCCCCCCTCAATGTAAATAACATCTTTGATACAGATGATGCATTTTAATGAAGACCTGCTTATGCTTTTAAGGAATTTCTATCATAGTCCCTGGCACTTTAGACATTCTGTTGAGCGTGGACATTCATCTTTGTCCCCGAGCATATTCCTTGTTCTTTGATATGAACCAGTGTGTAATCTCTCTTAGCTGAAAAGCTGTTACTGAGGTACATTTATCAAAATGAAAAATGGAACTGCAAGAAGACCATGCTTCAACAGAATGGCCTGAAGTAGGAGGTACATTCATACCAGCTCTAAGGATATATGATTATATCCAGATCTATAAGACACAGTGGTATATCAAGGGTAGGGAGGCTTTATTATTACAGGACTTATATTTGAAAATATGAAGTAGTTATAAAAGGCAGTGTAATTTCAAACCACCTCAGAAAGCATGTTTTGCTACAGATTGCATTTGTAGTATGTGTGGTAGCAACTAAATAAAATGAGCATTTTTCCGGTTAGTTCTAAGTTATTTTCTATTTTCATAGAAAATGGCATAACTCAATAGTTTTTAAAATTCTCCACGAGATTTTTCCCTAAACTCACTGGAAATTCAGTGAAATAATTGGTAAGGACTATAGGATAAATGATAAATGATAAAGAAGATGGCCGGACAGGAAATTTTGACAAAACTCCAACTCGGGTCTCAGTCACAACAAAAAACTATATTGTTTTCTCTGTTTATTCTGTGATAAGAGTTGCCTTAAAGTTATGATTGTTCAAGCATTTTTAGGAATCTACAACCCACCAATTATCCTGGTTGTCTATATATGCGTCAGTAGCAGTGAATTCAGGTAAGTTGAACTAAATACAATTGTTTGCTATGAGGAAGGAAGAAAAAAATGAACAGGAGAGGGTAAAACTTAATTCAAGATGACAGCCACATAAGTGTGATTCATGTGGCATACATAAAGGTGGATGGACCTTCAATTATACTATTATGGACACAGTCTTGACTTTTTTTTAACCACAGCATTCAATCAAGGAAGGAAAGAAGGAAAGAAGGAAGGAAGGAAGGAAGGAAGGAAGGAAGGAAGGAAGGAAGGAAGGAAGGAAGGAAGGCTGTGCGCTTCAGTTATGTTTATGTTTATCTGTTACAATGCTGAATCCACCATTAAGAATCAAGAACTTAACAGCAGCAGGCCACTCATCTTGAAGAAGCATGACCTTCAAATCTTTTCTTTATATATTTATATATAAACCTATATTTTCATTATAGTTCATTAGCAGTGAGGAATACTAAAACGATACATTTATCATTTTGTTCGGAATAAAATTTCTTTTTAGGCATTTGAACACACAAAACACAGGTTTCACTGGTGAATAATTTTCATACTTTCCCCTCTTGCAGCAACTGCTTAAATATTTATTAAACAAAGCCCAATTTTTCTATTCCTTGACATAATCCGAAGCTGAAGTACTACTTATATCTTTAGTCTTTAGACACATTATCTTAATGAGCCAGTTAGAACTCCTCCATTAGACTAGGCCACCAGTCTTTTCGCATTGCATTTTTTTTATTTGTAGCATAAGCCAGGAGAAATGTGAAACTGGAGTGAATATGTCTTTCACCCAGGGGCGAAATCCTCCCAATTCGGCCTGGTTTGGCCAAAACTGTAGGGTTGATTGTCCTTGGTGCTGCAAACCGGTAATAAAAAAAAAAGCTTCTGAGGATCACGCGGCTCAGCTGTGAGCTGCACGATTATCGGAAGATTTTTTTTCTGCTTTAAAAAGCTTTAAAAATAGCTTCTGATGATTGCGCGGCTCACAGCTGAGTCACGCGATCGTCGGAAGCTTTCCCCCCCCTCCCCAAGCTTTTAAAAGCATTTTGTCATGGGAACCGGCAGGGAATATTTTTTTTTTTAAAGCTAAAAAAAAAAGAATAGCTGAAAGTGAAAAAAAAAAGTTGGCCACACCCACACAGTCACATGACACCCCCACCCACCAAGCCATGCCCACAGAACCAGTGGGGGGTAATTAGATTTCACCACTGCTTCTACCCCTGAGCCAACCCCTACCTTCCCAAAACCCTGAGCACTGTCTTCCTGGGCCATTCTGCTTTTGGCAACTGGGTGGTCCATTTCGCCCCACACTTTTTTTTCAAATCAGACCTCCCCATACCTATCAGGTTTCAAAGTTGATCTCTGAACAACTGCTGATGAGCAAGGGAGTTCTACAATGAAATGGAAGACGCCAAGATGGCTCTCTGTTGCTTTATAATGCTGTTCTTTCCACATGATGTGTTTTAGGGCTGCTTTTGAAGTTGGATTTAGCACTTCCATGTTCAACTGATATTTGGCTTCCTTTGATGTACCTGCAGAAAGTCTCAGAGCAGTGGTCCCCAGGCCACAGGCCACAGCCCATTCAGAACTGGGTTGTGGAAGCAGCAGGTGGCCCCTTGTGTGCACTCAATTCCATTGGCACATGCAATGGGTGGCTGAGCACAATTTGTGCAAGTGGTGGGTGTGTGCCTACCACGTGCCCAAATGGAGATGTGTGCATTTGCCTGCTGCTCACATGGAACCATCCCCTCCCCCCTGCTCCCCACCAGTCTGCAAATCTGGAAAGATTGGAGACCACTGTCATAGAGTTAAACTCTAGAGTGAGTTTTGACAGGTGGCTACACCTACTGGTTTAGCCATCTGTCAAGATTTACTTACTCCTCTTTCTTCTTCTCCAGCCTCTGGAAAATGAGTATTGGATATTTTTCTAACCATTGATGACATCTGATAGAAGGTGATGAACACAAAGCTTCCAGAATCCACCTATCTTTAGCACATCTATAAATAAGAATAGCACCATTTGACAGCATTATGCATCTTGCCAGATAAGGGTGGGCAGCATATTTCATACTATTTTCTGTTTCTGCCAATTGAAAGACTTAACACTTTAGCTCAGCCATGAGGGTGGATTGTAAACTCATGGAGTATGCTAAGTATATCTAGGTTGCAAATGTATGGAGTTGTCTCCAACTCTTTGCAGCCATCTATTGATCAACCAAGCCAATTTTTTTTCCAGGGCAGATCTCATAGACCTAATAAAACAGAAATATTTCCTGTTTCATATGTAGTACAAAGTCCCAATTTTAAAGGCATCTTCTCTACTTAACTTTGAAATCATCTCAGAAAGAATAGCAAACTTTTCTCCTTATTACTTGATCATTACAACTTAGCTTTAAACAGCAGGAAACAAATAAATTATTTTCTACGTCTGAAACTTTCCCCCCCACAATAAACTAGTTATGTAGTATATATTTGCTCTTCACATACTGTGAAATATTGCTTGTATTTATAAGTTGTATTTATAAGGAATTTAATTTCAGGATTTAAAGCAACACTGCTATCTCAACTTCCATTTTTGTGTGTGTGTTCACACAGCAAAATAACATAACTGAAACTCTAGCATCATTTTATCAAGATATCTGATTGTGTTTTATATTTAAAGCAATGAATAATTGTGCTCAGAGGAAACTATTCTCGGCCCAAAAGAACAATCCTTATGAAATCAGGAAATCAAGACTTGCTATTTTCCATTCCACTTAAGTGAGGAGTTTGGGGGGGGGGGGGGAATGTTCAAGGCTTCTTCCTCCTCTGATAAAAATGTTTGAAAGAAATGACTGGGATGAATTTGTGTCATTTAATTCTGGTAAAATTTTATTCTTATTACATTATGATGAAACGGGCAGCAAGAGGTTCTGAATAATTTTTTCTGGAGGGTACTAAAAGTCTGCAAAGTGGACCTGTGACAAGGTTTTGTGAGACAGGGCAAATATATGGGATGTTTAATTCAGCAGCACGTGTTTTTTTTGTTAGAAAATTGTGGTCCAGGAAGATAAGTGGCATCATGGCCTTCACTGAAACTGGATGTTCCTAACAGCAATGTAGAAGTATGCTGCTGAGGTGCAATGTGTTCAACACTATTCAAACACACACTGTGTTGGCAATGGCATTTGGCAGTTGGAGATAGTAAAGAGTACACAGTGGGTGTTTGGCAATACATATTGGTGGCCATCCATAAATGATCTCAAAATTGGCTGCTACTAAGATAGAGAAGGCATAATGGTTCAGTGATTAAAGACACTGAACTGGTCAGCTGGAAAGCTGACAACCCAGCTTCAGGACCCAAGGGCTGTGCAATGGGGTGAGCTCCCATTCCTTGCCCCAGCTCCTGCCCACCTAGCAGTTCGAAAGCATGCAAATATGAGTAGATAAATAGGTACCACTTACCTTTCTAAGATAGAGACTAAGGCTACCAAGTCATCCTCAGATTTTGACTTCTGATTGAATCCAATCTAATTCTTGCAAGCAATGATTTCAGTTATATGGATCTTAAAACAGAGCCTGGCTACAACAGAGACAGTTAAAAGTTGCAGCCCATTAACTACAGACTTGGCTTGTCTCTTGCAATGTATTATTGCAATGTATTGCTGATTTCTCTTGTGTGACACTGACTTCCAATCCTAATTGAAGTCTTGTTGTATACGTTAATGTGGTCTACTTTGATAGGCCATTTGGATTGAGTGGCAGGGAGTGTCAGATGCCAGCAGTTGAATATAATTTATAATTTAGTCCTTAGGCAGTTGTACCAGCAGCTATGGCATGTATCACCCCTACCCAGACTTAAACTTACTGAATTATATAGGGCCCCATAAAAAAAATTCTTAGAAGTCTTAATCCTTACTTTTTGAGCTGTGAAATTTGACTTGTAAACATGAGACTACAGAGCCTGATACAGATATAAGTTAGCAGAAAACTGCCACAGTTGAGAAATACTATTTTAAGGACTATTTCAAACTTTTTCTTTTGATTGCTCCTCAGGTACATTAATGAACATACCAAATTATGTTTTGCCTGCTGGATAGAATGAGGCACGAATGGTTTTTACATAATACGTTGTGCAGATGTCCTTTCAGCTTGTATTATTCTCCCCCCACCCCCAGTCAAAACCTTTTCATTGGTTAATACCAATTTGCAGTGTATGCCTAATAAAACATCCAAATCTTCATTTTTAAATTGAGCCACACAGCTTTTAGATAAGCAATTTCACATTTCTTTGGAACAGCCATCTGCTTCTGAATCACAATGGTTTTCATCAGTAATTTCGAGAGGAAAAACAGTCATTACACTTTAACACATCTCCAAGTACTGAATAAAGAAGAACATCAAACCACTATTTAAATAAACCACATTCTTTACAGTGCAATGTCTAAGGGCCAAATGTGTCATTGTTATCATAAGAGTATTTATACCGGGTTACACTGTAACTGAGGCCCAAGGGGAAGTGACATTATCTTGAACCACAGCCTTTCAACTGCATAGTTTAGCTCAAAATATTATTGCCGGTTGTAAATCTATCTGCTACAAATACAATAATTATGCGTTTGTGCCAACAAAGTCAAAACAGACCCTAGAAAGAACTTTTTTTTATTTCTACCATGTTTCAAAATGTTATTGTAGCAAAATAAACCCTGCTAAGTCAACACTTGCCAGCAACAATGCAATACATCAGTGCTGAAATATTGCACTACCAGGTCCCTCCGCCAGGAACTTTTAGATTCAAACATAGCTTGTTATGGCAATACCAATAGTATTTAGACTTATATACTGCTTCACAATGCTTTCCAGCCCTCTCTAAGCGGTTTACAGAGTCAGCATATTGCCCCCAGCAATCTTTGTCCTCATTTTACCCACCCCAGAAAGATGGAAGGCTGAGTCAACCTTGAGCCTGGTGAGATTCGATTTGCCAAACTGCTGGCAGCTGGTGATTAGCAGAAGTACCCTTCAGTACTGGACCCTAACCACTGCACCACCACGGCTCTTATATATGTAACTTATAGTTATATTCATAACTTGAAACACTTCGATTTATTATAATGTTTCATATGTATTCTGTGCTGTGCTGTAAAGTGCTTAGACTCATATGAGTGAAGTAACAACAAACAAAAAAAAGCATTTGTAATAAATAAATAATTCAACAACCCCCAAATTCCATTTGGCGGATCAGATAGAGTAAGATTTTCCATCTGACAGCTATTTAAATACATGTGTTCATAACTAGATATAATCATAAATTGTCATAAATTAAATGTTCAGCTATTTGCGACTATATATAAAGCAGAAACTAATTATTTTATTATTTGCATGTTAAAACAAGTGAATTCTCAAACCCCATTACATCTCTTATTGCCCATTTCCTTATTTCAATGTTTCTCAATCCTTGTTGGGGAATTTTGGCAGTTGAAGTCTGCACATCATAAAGTTGCCAAGGTTAAAAAAAAAACACTGCCTTATTTGATAACCACCCTGAATATTGGATTGTTTTAGGGTTGTCCGGGGTGTGTTTGTGCTTTTGTTTTTTGCGTTATTCAAATTATTGACATCTACAGTCAGAAACCTGTGTGGGGTTTTAGAAATTTGACCTTAAATATTATCACATGGACCATTGATGATTCTTGTTGATGTGGTAGGAAATGGTGTCTCTGAAATGACACAGGTTCACCACTTTGATATGCTATCAATTCATTATGGATTGATAATCTCTGAGGAGGCTGTAATACTGGGAAAAGTGGAGAGAAAGAGAAGGAGAGGATGACCAGCAATAAGGTGGCAACAGTGGCAATGACTGCACTGTTGAAGGGCCAGATTAGGGACAGATCATCATGGAGAGAATATATCTGTGTGGATGCTAAGAGTCAACAATGACTCAATGTCATATAAGCAATCAAATCAAACCAACAAACTGCCTTAATACAATATTTTAAAGGGAATTATAAGTTGATCACATTTATAATTGCAAGATATTTCCCTTACTGTGTGCAGATGTGCATGTAAATGTATTATTTACTTCAGCAAATTAGCAAAAATTCCCAATAATATAAATTGGCTAAAAGTATCTAAAACTACACTACTCATTGATTTGCATATGAATAGTACTTCACTGCAAGTATTTATTTACTTATCAAAAGAATTATACATTCCATCTCATGAGGAAATGAAGAAAAGGGGGAAAATGTTTGAGTGAATTGAAGAACTGAAGACCATATCAAACTCTACATTCATATTGGTCTGTACAATATAAATTTAGACAATGGAGAATCCCTAATACTTTTAGGTTCTTTAACTTAGAACTTCCAAATTGGACAAGACAATTATGGAACTATTCCCATCTTCAAAAAAAAAAAAAGACTCATTGTGGTAACAGTAAAGTATATTAACTCTAAGGGTAATTTGTATTTTGCAGCTTTAATTTGGGCTGGGGTAGGACAGTGATTTAAACCAGTTGGGGCTACATACTTCAGTAATTATCTGTTATTGTGCAGCTTCATGAAAGAATTATATTCCTGTGTAAGATTATGGAAGGAGGAGGAGAAGCAGATATCAGAAAAAAAGAAATGTACCTAAAGGAGCAATGAGCAGAGGCACCAGAGATGTATTTTCTGGAAATGGTGTGCAGATGTCACACAGAGGCAACTGATGTGGAATTCTTCTTCCTTTCTTCTCTGTGGGTGATCTAACTGGAATTTGAAGAACAATACTCCCTTTGGAACAATTTAAGTGGAATAGTGTGAGGGAAAAGAATACCTCCAGCAATCATAACGGACCTTAACTATCAACAAGAACAAGTCTTTGGAGATTCCTAAATGTTCTAAAATGCTCTGTTAGCTTGTAGAAACTATGGAGGCTTTAGTATAGTTGCCTCCATGCTGTTCCTTTTTCTTCTCCAATGCACTTTAAACTAGCTTTTGGGACAGAAGCCTGAATAGAAAGCTGGGGCAATGATTATTTAGTTATACTCAGTCTATTTGCCTTTAAATCAATTTTAAAGAAGGAGAAACCCAAACAACTGTCAGGGGGACCCATATAGTTTAGTTTGAATAAAATGCCTTGTAGAATAAGTTGGTTTAGAAAATGCTGCAAGCAAAAATGGTTTGGCATTTAATGAATGTCTATACTAAAGTTGCCAGAATCAATACCAACAATAGCAATAATAATAATAATTTTTAAAAAATCAAATGCATGGTTATGATGCATATTTTCTTTTCTTTGCATTTTTTCTATTTTTATTTGCTTCTCCCATGAACTGAATGTTTTCTCTTGAAGAAGATAGAAGCCAAAAATCAATATGGCTATTTCCATTAATGGGATGTTTTGCCATTTTAAATCAGATCCACAGAAAGTCATCCTATCCCTGACAAGATTATTCCAAGGGCTTCCAGGGCACTAGGAACACATCATAAGTCCCCTCCAATATTTTGCTTATAAGGAACTTTATATAAACATGGTCCTGGGAAAGGGCATTTCCTGCATTTTTTAAACTTTTCCAACTTTTTTGAGTTAAAGGATATTTTAGATCAGGGCTGTCAAACTCCCAGCCCGCACCCACGCCTGATTTAGAGAAGGGGAAAAAAGTCCCAATATATCACGTGACAACGCCGTGACAACATGAGTTTGACACCCCTGATTTAGATAATCTCTGGGCTATTCTTCTTTTCAAAATTCCATCTCTCCAAAATAGCTGCTCTGAAATCCCAAGGCACAACTTGCACATTCAGAAAGAAAAGCTTTAGGGGATGATTTTGGTTGGAAAATATGTATCAGAAAAAGAGTTATTTCCCTCACATCTCTTCTCCCTTTCCATTGCCCCAAACTATCTCTTCCCTTAAAAGAAGCATACCAACACACATACACACACACACACACTTACACACACGAGGAGGGTGGGGAAGAAATCATTGTTGATAGATTTGATGTGCTCCTAACTTTCAAACTTTCCATGTTCTAGATCAGAATCTTAACTTTAATGTTTTTTTTTAAATCTAGGTATTACATTGGCCGGCACTGCTATAACAGTCCTGTCAGATGTCCCTCATTTAGGCCACCATTCAGCTCCCTTTTACTGTTTCATTTTATTTATATTCCCAGAGCAGGGGTCCTCATCACCAGGCCACAGGCCAGCACTGGTCCACGGCATGCCAGAAACCGATCCACAAAGCCCCATCTGTGCACATGTGGGATGCTGGAAGCCCACAAAACATGCCCCCTCCAGTCCATGGAAAAACCTCTCACCAAAGAACCAGTCCTTGGCACCCAAAAGGTTGAGAGCAACTGCCCTAGAGCATTTCTCAGGAAAGAAGAAGAAAGACTGCAAAAACAGAGGAACTGGCCATTCTTACAAACAAACAAACAACAACAAAAAACCCAGTGCATATAGGAGCCCAGTGTAATACTATATCAGTATAGAACAAAAAAAAAGAAATTTAAGATGGACATAGTAGAAGAAGTAGGACAATTTGGAATCAATTTGTTTTCTGTAAATGGAACTTCTGGCATCAAGGAGATCTGATTCCATCAAATGGTCATTAAAAAAAATTAATCCCACCTGTATTATATTTATGAATAAATCAAGGTGGTGGACATATGTGATACCTTTTACTTCCTGTTTCTCCACAACAACCATTTTGTGATAATGCATTAAATACTTTGACAATGGAAGTCTTTAACACTGGAAATATTTAAGAAGATGTTGGATAGCCATTTGTCTGAAACGGTATAGGGTTTCCTGCCTAGGCAGTGGGTTGGATTAGAAGACCTCCAAGGTCCCTTCCAACTCTGCTATTGTATTTTGTATTGTAATGTTCAGACAATGTTCTCTAGTCTGACAATGTTCCATTTCATTGTTAGTTTTTTTTTTAATTCAATCTGCATAGCTGCCCATCTCAAATTTATGTTTCTGGTTGGCATGCACAATTAACCAAATAACAAATTAACTGACCATTTTTAAAAATAATCCAGTAAACAAACTAAAGATCAATAAAATCTTATGGTTCTGGGGTTAGGTACCATCAGGACCTATAAAAGAAATTAACTTGTCTCAACAGAAGCTAAATGTTAAGAGGATGATTCTTGAAACAAAAATGCAGGCCCTCAGAAAATGAGCCCCCTTAATTCAGTAAGAGGAATGGCAAAAATTAAATGTACAAATTTCCTCCCTCCCTCCCTCCCTCCCTCCCTCCCTCCCTCCCTCCCTCCCTATGAGTTAAAAACAAAACTATAGCTGGGGTAATAGATTTGATACCTATAGGAACACTTAAATTATTTTAGAACAAATCTATTTGCAAATAAGCAAAATATTTTTAGTCGCTAGTGATCTCATCTTCTCCCAAAAAACCAATCCAAAGTAAATGATGTGTGTGGAGTAATTCACCATTTTGTGAATACTTTTTATGAGAATGATTAGTGATACTGCTTCTCGTTGAGTATATCACTTATCCACAGTTGCACTGGGCAGTATTAAATGAAAATAAAAGCAATGGAGATGGGCCTCCACCCTCCTGGTGACAGGCACAAGAAATCAGGAACCAAGGCTGTTCCAATGAGTACAAGTTTAATCCATGCTAGCTCTGGACAAAAATCTGAACTACTAACAGTTAAGGCAAATTGGCAGTAAATAAAAGTCAGTGGAATCTATTGTGAAGGGACTCCAAACTGATGATGTGCTTGACCCCTCCAGTTGGGCTCAGGCTGGTCATCTACATCTGACTTCCATATCCTCAACTGTCATTTCTTTTTAAAAGCAGATGTTAGTAAAAAGTTGGCATCAGTTTGCCAGGGAGGTCAATAACCAGTATTGATTATTGGGAAGCAATAAAGCAATGGAAGCAACAACAGTTCCAAATGGACAACAGCTCAAGGAATGCCTCTATTCAAATATTCATTTATAATCTGGGAATAAATGTGCCAAAAGTGCTTTTTCCAAGAGGCATCTGGATTTCCTTGTTGTTGTTGTTTTTGAAAATATTTGAAAATGTTTCACTTCTCACAAACTGAAGAAGCTTCTTTGATGAGAAGCAAAATGTTTTCAAACAACAACAACAAAACCCCCAGAAAGTCCAGTTGCCTTTTGGAAAAAAGCACCTTTGGGACAATTATGACCTGGATGATTGAGAATGTCCATAGATATCTGAGAAGAAATTAAAAAGAGTGAAGGTTTCCCCTAAGGATGCATGAAAGTTTGTTTGTTTTTTAATATCTGTTGCATCCCTGCAGTGATCTGAAAGTGCCAAAGGATGAACCCATATTTCCAGTGTAAATCTCCGTATTGTTGGAAATGGGTAGCTGAGCCATGAAAGTCAGACAGCTGCTGGCTGAAATAAAAACAAAATAAAAAAGCCAGGAGTGCTGTGGGTCTTGCTATGAATTATTTGTGTATGTGTCCCTTAAAAAAAGATTAATTTGCCACTCTGTTTCTAAACTTAAACAAGCCTCATTTTGCTTCTTGGAGCAGACACACTTTTTCGAAACCTAGAGAAAGTGCAATTTAGCTGGCAATTAATCCTTAATGTGATCTAATTATTCCTGACATTTGGGCATCAGGCACAAGACTTCAGGGGCCATATTATCCTCCAGCACTGTTGTAAGCGTTTGCATGGAATTCAAGGGAGCGAACCGCTGCCATCAGCTTTCAGTTAAATTAACTTCTCTGCAAACCTGATCGGGAAACAAAAGAGGCATCAGATAATTAACCGTGACTAAAGTGGAAGAAAAGCTGACGGTCCCCTATGACCGCACTGTGCTGGTGATAGCAGAATAAGGTGCAGTCTAAATCCTTTCCAAATGTGCAGCTGTGCATTTTATTCCCAAAGATAGATAAATTGTAGGGAATAAGCAAGTCTCTGACAAGTCACAGAGACCTGTATCGGCACAATTCCCGACTTGGTTTAGGGAATTGGATGTTCTCATTTCTACTTGCCATCCTTGCATTTTGAGGGACTGGGGTGTGTGTGGGGGTGACCTCCCCAGCTCTCCCTCTCACCAAAGATAGGGAAGAGGACATTTTCAAAGCTTGATTTATTTCCAGCTGTAAAGCACTTTGACACCCTAGGGTGAAATTCACCTTCTTAAGAAAGGCCAGCACAAAGTTTATGACTAAGTGTACCTGAGTGGATCGTAATACTTTTGCTGAGTATCCACAGTGAAAATAATTTTGGCCTCGGTGCCGTTTGCTTTATACACATTTATAAAGTAGACAAACAGTTGAAAAGAAATACACCTCTATTGATGAAAGTCACACTACCTTTCCAGGTGAACATGAACAGGAAGACAAATGTGAGCTTAAGAAACAAGCTTTATTTATAACACAAATATTTTGGTCTGACGTTCGGTATCTCACCTGAAGAGGTGAATAATCACACTTGGTATTTTTGCACTGTTTTTATCAAAACAGGCAAGTCGCAATCCAGCCTGAGAGAATTCTGGAACTTTCCAATAAATTACAAGTCAGATCAGAGTTTATTCTGTAACAGCTTTAAGCTAATGTGTTAAATCTGGAACCCTAAGGACTGGAGACCTAAGACTTCAAAGGTCAACTGCCAGGGTTTTTTCTATCAAGGGATGAGGGTTTAAGAACATCAAAGAATTCAAGAATCCCTTGCCAAGTCCCATCCTTTCTTTTTTCTATTCCACTAGCATCATTTAATGACAGGAAAATAAAATCTTAAAACAAAACCAACAATTACAGCAATCTTATATACAGTCTTATTGCAATCTCACAATAAGACACCCCCCATTTTGGTGTGTTTATTAACTTTGAGTAATATATTAATTTGGATTTTTTTGTTTTTTTACACACAACATTTTGACATAGCAATGATGGAATTAGTGATTAAAGCATTTATAGCATAATTTACAATCATCTGGTTTTTTTTTCCAGATCCACTGTTTTCCAATCAAGTAAGAGCATAAAAAAACTCTTTCTATAGTTTCAAGATCTAGTGGTATAATAGGAATACCTAGCACAGCTTTGCCTATACTAACTCTAAACAGTAAACCAAACAATAGTTTTCAATGCACTCAATATAATTACTGCTGATCTTATGACCGAGTACAAAATACTCTTGTTTATCTCTTGTTTTTTCTCCTTATATACTGTATATTGGAGCTGGGAGCTTCACATTCAGGTTGGATGAAGCTGGTAGCGATTCTTAAGAGGTCACATCATTAGCAGTTTCTTTTTCCTGATGACCAAATGATCTAAATTGAAATTATATTGGATTCCAAAAAGCACATGCAACCAGTGCTGAGTTTATCATAAAATCAGAAGATGATAGAATTTGAAAGGGCCTCAAAGGTCATTTAGCCCAACATTCTATTCTCTGCAGGATTTGTTGAAGCATTTCGCTTTAACCAACCTTTCCAATAAAGCAGAAAATAGAATCTCCCGAGGCAAACTATTCCACTGCTGGACAGCTCCTAATGTTAGGATATTTGTACTAATACTTAACCTCTATCTACTTCCCTACAATTTCAACCTATTGATTCTGGTTCTGTCCTTTGGAGCAACCTTAAAAAAAAATTCACTCCTTCCTCTATAGGTCACTCCTTAGCTATCTGAAGATTGCTTTTAAACCTCTCCTCATTCTTCTCTTTTATAAATTAAACATAGACCGTTTCTTCAACTATCCTTCATAGAACTTGGTTTCCAGTCTCTTCATCATCTCGGTACCACTTCTCTGAATTTTATTGCATTTTGTTGATGTCAATTTTGGACTGTGGTGCCCAGAACTAGACACAATATTCCAAGGGGAGCCTAACAAAGGCAGAATAGAGTGGACAATTGCATCTTCTGATCTGGAATCTGTTAATGGATCCTAAAAGATGCACTACTTTTTCACAAGCTGGATGGCATGGCTGGCTCATGCCAAGACCCCCAGATCAGAGGTGGGTTTCTACTGGTTTGGCCTGGTTCAGCCGAACCAGTAGTGGTATGGCGGCCTGGGTCACCGGAACCGGCAGCGACCCAGGCCTGCCATGCCCCTGAACCAGTTCTCTGATCACTGCTGTCACCACCACCATCTTGTTTTTGAGTTCTGCCTAGAATAATTTTAAATGAACTGTACATGCACACACAGTGCAATCCAGCGCATGCACAGCAAACTGACAGTAAAGCCGGCCAGAACCCACCCCTGCCCCAGATCTTTTTCATATGCATTATTACTAACCCATGTCTACCCACCTTATATTTGGGGCTTTCACTTTTTATTATGGTTTCTCATCCCAGTTTCCCATAGTGATCGGTCACTCTAGCAGCATCTCCTACATATTAGAGGCCATCCTCAAAACCTCTTTTTCTTGAAATGTACTGTTATTCTTCCTCACCAGACAGAAAATGAAATAGCTAAACAATAGTTAAAAAAATTAAAAAGCACATCTATATAGAGAGCTTTGGTATTAATTGTGAAGCAGTGGTAGCATTCTGTCCTCCCTGTTAGTGTCCATCATAAGAAGCAAAACCATTCAATTTCTGACTCAGTTGTCATTCAGGAGTCACTGTGAAATAGTTTTGAAGCTGTTCTGTTTGGTCTGTTCCTAGCCTTGGGGTTCTTGCTCTTTCTCTCTCAAGCTAAAGGCACCATGGTGAGCAAGCAAGCAGAATTGAATACTTAGTGTTGATGTTTTCTCTAGCTGGTTTCCTCTCTGAGTGTCTCAGGAAGGACAGTAAAGAGGACAAGGATAGATGGCGTTATGATAAATGTATCCTCTGGGTGTTGTGCCCCCAACTTCCCCCTAACTGCCAAACAGTTGATTGATATGTTAGGGATTGTTGCTCAGCTCTGCTCTCTCAACCAAAATTCCAGAAAATCTAATAATTGGCTGTCATGAGCCAGATGTGGAAAGTCTATTTTTGTCTTCCTATTGGAAAGTTGGAGGAAATATTGACACCAGCTTCTCTGAAATAGTCAGCATTTCAGGATCCGCTAGGGTAAAAAAGCTCACAAGATGCTTGGAAATATTTCTAAAGATTTGTGGTTGAAAATGTAGTGGTGTGGAAACACCAGAAATATATTACTAATCTTGAATTGATTCTAATTGGCATGTTGGCCTCTACATGTTCCTGTTCTATTTCCAAACTGTTGTTTAGGAAATATTTATTCTCAGATGCAATGGAAAAGAACCTTTGACATGGTGCTGGTATATATCCATGGATATATATCTTTGAATTCCAAGGCTGAATGTATTTTATTTTTAATGCTATTGTGACAATAGCATGAGACAATATTCCAAATGTGTATGTGTGTGTATGTATGTGTGTGTGTGTGTGTGTGTATAGATAGATAGATAGATAGATAGATGGATGGATGGATGGATGGATGGATGGATGGATAGATAGATATTTGAATTCCAAGGCTGAATGTATTTTATTTTTAATGTTTTTGTGACAATAGCAGGAGACAATATTCCAAATGGAATAGTTTAATAAAAGTACCAGTTTGGTGGTGGTGGTGGGGATAAGACTGACAATCTTTTGTAGGTAGAAAATAACCATTCTAACCAGATACTTGGCAATTTACTACAGAGATTTCAAATTCAGAAGTGACAGCATCTATCCAGAAAGGAAAATATCTGCCATTCAACAATCTCCAATATTCCAAGCCGGGAAGTTAATAAAGCAAGCATGACTACTAAATGTTACCTCGACTGAAAATGCAGTCTGTAAAGAGATTCACATTAAGCAGTACAGATACAGTTACATAACTGTTTCCCGTAATATATTCTACCTAGAACACAGAAGGATAATCACATTACTTGAGGGACAGTATGTTTTCTCCTTCAATCTGGAATCAACATTTGTTTATTTTCTAAAATAATTAGTAACCGACAAGAATTTATGTAAATAGATGTTATGAAATTGTACTTCAGTACATGGAAATGATGGGCCTTGTGAAGCATATTGCAGTAATCCAAGGCATGTTTGGCTGTAAGCAATGCCTCCCAATTTAGGAATGGGGATCAGTGGCATATAGAACTGTGTGAAGGTTGTACTGGCCACAGCTAACCCCTGCTACTCAAGCTGTGATTCCAGCTGGACCACCAGATTGTGCACCAACTCTGTCTAGAAAATTGTTACCTCATCATGTTGGAGAATCATTAAATGCAGATGCCCTAAAATCCACAGCTGCTCAGTCTTATCAAGGTTGAGTTCTTCCCCATCCACGCCCACATAGCTTCCCAGCACTATAGTCTGTGAACATGCATGTTTAAAGTGAAGTGTTAAAACTACAGTGAAACAGTAAAATATCATTTTAGCATCACAATATCTATGGGCAATATAGCAGATGTCCCTTCTTTTCATAATAGCTCCCCAATCAAGCTGGTTGAGCCTATATGTGAGAAAACTTACCTGAACTTTAAATTTAAACATGAGCTGGGCATTTATTATGTTAGTGGATCACTACAAATACCAAATATATCAAAAACATTTCCTTTTTTTCCAGCACCAATTAGCAACTGTTTGCTAATTAGCAATTGCCCAATTGTTTATTGCAATATAAGTGAGTGGTCAGACATGGAGACCTGAACATACTGGTAGCTTCACATTGCAATAAACAAGGACATGCATTCAATTTTACAACTATTAAGATTGTTGGACGAGCAGGAAATAAAACAGCCAGGGAAGTTATTGAAGCCTGGAAAATGTGCCCTTGTCAATCAACAGGAGTGCTGATTTACCACCAGCTTATCAAATTCAATTTCAATTTTTTAATTTGTTAGCCGCTCCCTCTCCACAGGGGACTCGGGGCAGCTTACAATAAAAATATACATGCATACATGCATACATATAGACATACAGGTACACACATATACATACATATACATACATGTACATACATGGAGGAGGTAGTAATCAAACATATATCACATTAATAATAATAATAATAGAAAATTAAAAATTAGCCATTAAAATCCCATGATAAAATACAATTTAAAAGGACTGTCAGGAGGAGGATAAACTACGGTTGAGCCAGGCCAGATAATTGAAAGAGGTGGGTCTTGAGCTTTACACGGAAGGAGCGGAGATCGGAAGTAATCCTGATGTCATATCAAGTATTTAAGAAGCAAGGACTTGGCAGAACAAGGAACAGCCAATGACTTAATAGCCAACCATTAACACCTCAATCAACATCTAAAAAGTCACCCATGACAGGCACCATATAAATACTACACAGCCCAAAACACACACTCTGCTAGAGAGAAGTTCCCTGAGGATGGGCTCCAGCACCTCCAATCCCAGTGACAACCCAGATTGGTACCTGTAGCAACTATCAGCAAGGAACGTTCTTAGTTCATTATGAAAAAGGAAACCATCTCTTGTCCAGCTCATATTCAACAGTAGCAACCCAAAATAAATAATATTAACAATTACTTAAGTAGCTCAACTGGGTAGAAGTAATTTGGATGGATCCATTTAGTGTTGCATTTAAATTCAATAGCTTGTAAATTCACAAAATCTGTCGAAGAACAACAGCTGATAGGTTTTTCCTCTGCTGATAAAAGGCAAGGTAACAGATTGCATATTTGTTGTGAACATTGAAGGTGCTGGTTGAAACTCTCAGCTAAGCGAACAGAGTTATCATGAATTCTCAATTACCATATAGCATAGTGTATGTGAGTGTCTCTCTCTCTGTGTCTGTGTATGTCACTGTGAGTGTGTCCATATAAATTTTGCTTGTTTTTGCCTGCCATCTGTAGACACTGCCTTTATTGTTTTATCTCCTGGGTGGTGATGACATGGAATATTCAAGAGCTTAGGTGAATGTGTCAGCAGTATAGCTTATATGGCAGTGGTGAAAGATGGATGTGATTATGGAAAACCTCAAGCTTAGAAACAAAAAGACTAGAAGCAAAGCAGTTGTAGGTTGAAGGGTTAGAAACTGACATGAGAAGCTGATTGGGAAGATTTGTTAAGAGCCATGAAAGGAAGCAAGGTAAAGGAGGGGGGAAAATAATGAAAGATGAAGGAAGAGATGGAAAAGGAAAGATGAAAGCATCATAAGGCAAAACTGAAAGGATGATGTATTCTAGCAGAATAGAAAAAAGATGATGACTGATAAGCTGATATATGTCTCAAAAAGGGGTGAATGATAAGTGGGAAGGATTATAGCAGATAACAAATACGGGAAGAAAACATGCGGCTACAAGAGGAATTTTGAGAGAAACAGAAGTCAAAGAGAGGATTAAGGGGGAAAGAAATCAAAGGGACAAAGAATTAAGAGAAAATGTTGGCTCTTGACAAAAAGGGATAAGTAATGGATCTTTTGGAGGGATAGAGACTAGGAACTAGGAAATGAGAAGGATGTTGCAAATCACCTATGTATGTAATCATGGCCAAAGTTTATTAAACTGAGACATTTTGTTACTCATTCAAGTAACTTCTTCAATCAAAATGTTTTTGTTTTTTTTTGGTTAGGCATAGAGTCAGAGAGTTGTTGGAATGTACTAACTCTTGCCATACTGACTGTAGGGGATTCTCCCCATAAGGAAACACAATATGTAAATGAAGACTCAATCTCCAGGCCCAAAAATATCTAAAAAGGTTAAATAATCATGGCAGCTGGACCATAGTTCACCAAGATGAGTAACAAAATGTCTCAATCTAATAAATGTTGGTCCAGTTGCCATGGACAAAAGCCTTTTTAAATATCTACATCAAGTAGCACATTTGCCTCAAGGTCACATGATAGAAAATGCTAATACAAGGTGTGGCAGAGCCCAATGGAGCTGGGAAACATGCTTCTCCTTTCTTTCTGAAATCCCTTCTTTATTTTACAAGTATGGATATTGATTTCTGGAGATCAAAATTTATCCCTCAGCTTTTTCAAGCTTATAAGCTGAAGGCCACATGAAATTAAAAGTCATGTGGATTCCTGAGTTCAGGTTGCCTTCCTCTACTCAAGACTGTTAACTTCCTTGTTCTTTTTAGCCTTCTTTAGCCTTTTTCCTTTTGGTTAATAAGATCTATTCTACAAAGAGAACAGTTCTTTGCCTGTCATCTGTAACAGTGAAAGTCTTGCTCTAGAGTGACTCAGTTATGGTTGGTTGTCTTTTGCACATATAATTACAGGAAACATATTCAAGTGAAATAAATGCTCAAAATACTAATACTATGCACATCTGTGTTCGGGGAAGAATATGGATGTAGGGGATTTTTAAATTTGCTCTTTAAATGTAACCTGAAATAGATATCCCATGAAGACTGCATTATGATATTCAGAATTGACAAAGCAAGTGATTTACTTATTTGTAAATTTCATGAACTTCTCTAAAAGTATTTTACCCTTCATGCTCTGACTGGGATAAGTGAAGTAAAATGAAAGATAATGCTTAATGTTCCTACGACTAGGAAAGTTTTGTAAAAACTCCTATTTTTTGCAATTATGTTAGTATTGTAGAAGCCCTTGAATGAAATGGCCTCTTATATGCCATTGCATTTATTGATATCAACATGTAGGATAATGATGAAGAATGCAGAGAAACAGGAAAATAGCTGCTTTTTTTTACAACTTAAAGTGTTGCTACAACAGGTTCCATTTCTGTGACAAATAGTAAGGGAAAGGGTATGTACTTCAACCCTGAGGTGGCTTTGGCAATGGCAAGAGACAAATTGAGACAGGCATTTGATTTCAAACTCCTGGGGCTTACAAAACTTACCAAAACATTTATTCTCAGTTATCTGCACTTAAAGGAAAACTAGTTGTCTGTCCTGAATTATGGTGCCAAATAATTTCAAGTATGTACTATTAACCAAAATAGTCCAAGCTAGATTGGAAGTATGACAAGATACCTCGAGATGACAAGATCTAGTTCCTATTAAACAAATACATTAAAGCTGCTACAAAACAAAATGCAATTACCATTATTCTATAATTGCAAATTAATTGGCATTCATTATTGTTTTAATTGCTGTCCCTTGGTACATGACATACCTTGTATACAAATAAATGAAGGTTTTAAACAGTCAATGCCAAATTGGATTTGTGGAGAGGGAATCACACTGTAAAATACTGTCACTTAAACAGCATCGTTCATTCTTACTTCATTGTCTGTGTTTATTTTTAATCTCTCCTTCATGTGACGTAAGAAAGGTGCTCCATGTTTTCCAGTCTTCAGCACTGTCTTTCTTCTCTTACCTTGCATTTCACCTGCAAACTTTCTCAGATTCATTACTAGCTCCTATTACACAAAATGATTGTCCTGCGGACATGAAATAGAACTCCTCATTTTGTACTTTGCTGAGGAAACTAGGAAATATGAAGATTTAATCTAATCTAATCAGTAGACCACAGTGTTGGGAAGAAACCTATAGGGTTCTGTTCTCTTCTCTTCTATAATAGCTCTCAGTCACAGAAAAAACAAGGTTTTTTCCATTATTATTATAATGATTAAGTATGTTTTATTAAAGCTTTTTCCTAACATTTTTCAAACACTGCTTCTTTCACCTGTTACTTTCTATGCCTCTCATTTTTTTCTGTTCTGCTTTTGTTCAAGGTCTCTGTGTTCTCCTTACTTTTATTGCAAATGACATCTGGTATGCTATTATTATTTTGTTCCTTCCTTTGCTTTTGCTTTGCTGCCTCTTCTAGGTCAGAAAAGAAATTTGGTACACATGCTTGGTTGATATTGTTCATTATGTTCATTATGTTCTATCATAATGTGATAGATAGATAGATAGATAGATAGATAGATAGATAGATAGATGATAGATAGATAGATAGATAGATAGATAGATAGATAGATAGATAGACAGACAGACAGACAGACAGATAGACAGATAGACCGACACCTTTAAAAAGCATCTCTTCATTCTGAAGGAGTTTTTTTTTCAAGAGTTTTAACCCATAACATCATTAAGAATCTGCTTAGGGCATTAAAAGAAAAGTAAGCCCAACTTTTGCAGCTGGAACAGTTCAAAGGAAACCAGGATAACTTTTTACTTACATGAAGCCTCATCTGATTCATCAGGACAGTCCGGGTCTCCATCACAAAGCCAATTCTGAGACACGCAGGTCACACGATCATGACAAAGAAACTCGCCTACCTCACATATGTGGTCTGTAAACACAAGCAGAATTCAAAAATGGACATGGTTAATGGGTAACTAAAAATAAGCAGGGCAATCAAGGAAGCAAGAAACATGCAATATAGTCTTTTCCATCCATGAAGTCCAAAACAACAGCATGGAAACAGCTGCATTTCTGATTTGACACAGGTGTACGACACACCCTCAGAAGCATCCTGTATATTTGCTCAAATTGTCCTATTTCACTGGATAGCATGCTCACTAATGCACAAATCAAAGGTATGCTACAGAGGAGAAAATACCCAACTGCATCCCACAGTGCTTGCCCTCTGCTGCTAATTTTGCCCATTTTATTGAAGTCTTAGCAAAGGTTTCCAAACCACTTGAGATTATGGTCCTCCAAGGGGATCTTCAGGCCCCCAAATAATTCACAAATGGTTCTGTATCAGTAGGAAAATATCCCTGTAGGTTTTGCTGCAACACCCTGTAGTTTGCCAACTACAAAGCCCTATAATTGTCAGTAAAATACCATAGGTGCTAATAACTTGGTATATGGATTCTCCAAATCTTTCTCCATTTCAGAAGCAGACATAGGGATAGATAGTTGCAGGGCATGCCAAATGTTTTGATCCCCTTTCTTCCATGCCATTTATTTTGTCACAAAAGCACCCTGGGCAGGACATCTCTATAGAATCTATGTTTACTGTAAGAATAGACATCTATTTGCAGTACAAAAAGGAATGTGATGCCCACATTCTAGGTTTGATATGGCCAAAATTAAAATATAGCCCAAGCAGGCATCCTAAAAAGAAAGAGCATCAGTTGCATACATCCTTACCCTTCAGGCCTACTGAAAAGCAAGCATGGGCATCAGTGCATCAATTGAAATAGAAGCAATTCATATTTAAGAAAGGGCAATTTAAATTGCAGCCACAGGCCTTTTAGGAGGAAGACATTCTACCACTTGGGAATATTAATGTAAACTGATGCGATTGAACCAGGCACCTATAAAGACCAACATCTGGCCTTGCAATCTAAACTTGTAAAAAACAACAAAAGCAGCATGTCCTTTACAAAGTCAGGAAGGCTTTGATTTATTATGCCTTCTCTGTTATGTTGCCTGCCCTGTGGAATAATCTCACCCCTGCAATGTGGCTAGCCTGACCCCATTAGCCTTTGGGAAGGCTTTGAGGACCTGGATGTTCTCTTGAGCTTTGGGGCCAAGAAAGTGAGAGAATTAAATCCTGAGAGAATTAAAATATGGAAGGCATACTGGGTGTATGTGTCTTGTGTGTGTGTTTGTTCTGGTTATTTTAATGAGTTTATTATATTATGTGGGGTTTTTTGGTCATACACCACCAGGAGTCACATTTTTGAACTATACAAATCCTTTTGATTATGATGGTAAATCCCATTGTCAACCAGATGTTTAGACTGCATTTGGCATGTGTGTCTACCTATTGGGTCCTTCCCTAGGGGCAAGGATAGGCACATGGGGTAGTCTGATGGTGTCATAGATCTCATTGCAAGAGGTAACCTGTTCCAAATAAAGCTGCCTTTTGCATTTGGTTGATGGCAATTTTGTCAAGGTGGTTCATCGCACAGTCAAACAGATGTTCAGACTATATTTGACCTTTTATCCACCTATCAAGTCTTTCCCAAGGACCTAGGATGGGCAGATGTCAATGTTTGTTGGTTTTAAAGATATCCTTGTAGGATGTAAGCTGTATTCAATGTTATTAGTATCAATATTATTATTATTTACTTTGCCACAAATTCTACTGGTGACAGGGTTTCACCCCCCACCCCTCCCCAAAGATTTATCAGTTTTAAAAAAAGCTCCTTTGGGATATTGAACATACTCTGGAGCTCATATATGTGACAAATTATATGCGATATAAGTTTAATTTCCTCCTAAATGTCCCTCAGTAGATTTCTGAGTCATCCGTTTGAGTTCAGTGGGGCTTGCTCCCAGGGAAATGAGTTTAGGATTTTTACCAGAGAAAGTTAAACAGTTTAATAAACAGTCGTGAAATACATTGAAATTAATTGGCATCGGCAGCAACACTGTAGAATTGCTATAATTGCAATAAATATTCCTGGAATATATACTAAAAAAATGATCCAGTTTAAAGAACAACTTTTATCTATCTAGCCCAGGACTGTCAAACTCCCACACCTGGTTTAACAAAGGGGGTGGGGGAAGTCCCATTATGTCATGTGATGCCACTTGACAAGGTGAGTTTTAAACCCCTGATCTAGCCTATCTGGATTGTTGTTTAAAAAAAATGTAAAATGTAATATTATAACTGTGGCAGCACCTTCATGAATAATGCTTGTCCTATTACCATGAGCACCAATATTATTCTCTCCTCATGCAGATACATCCTTTCCAGAAGGAACAAGCACATTTCTAAAAAAATATGTTTCAAAAGCACAGACAAATAATTTCAAGAAAAAATTATGATCTCGTGTAGTTGAATAGAGAAATAATTAATTTTAATTAATGTGAAATAGGCAAAATCGTGATCTACATTGGCGTTCACAAATTTGCTTTTGTTTGCCTTATTTATAACAGTGGATTTTAAAATTAGCATCCCTTGTCGATTATAATTTACAGTCTATTCTAAAATGTCATCTTTCATATCAACTGCATACTGATGCACTCTTAGGATCTCTTCACAAGGGGCCCAAATTTAGTTTCCCTCATATCTCTAATGCATCTACTGGCTTCAGCTCTGCATACAGATAGGTTGCTTATGTTCTATTGATTTTAGTGGAATTGATGCATCCAAAGCGTGGGATTTCGTCTGCTATTTTTCATCAACACCTGTTGGTTCCCAGTCTCTGGTCATCCTTCAGCAATCTTTATGGTCCTTAGTTTAAGAGTTAGTTCTCAGAAATCAGTATTAAACAAGATCAAAACAAATCTGACCTTTATAAAAACAAAGGACAGATGAAAGTGGGCAAACTGCTCAAAAGAAGAGGCCAAATAGTTCATTATGCTTTTAGAAATAGAGTTAGCCCTTGAATCACAGCAGTTGCTGAACTTATTCTAATTATCTTCAATAACTATTTCTTATCCTGGGAGTGGTGCGGTGGCCTAGAGGTGGAGCTCTCACCTCACAATCAGGAAGTTGTGAGTTCAATCCTAGGTAGAGGCAGATATTTTTCTCTCTTGGCACACTGAGAACATATCTGCTGAACAAAACTCTGCATTGGTGACAGGAGGGGCATCCGGCCATTAAAACACTCTGCTAGCTCCATTCAGTTGACCAGACTCCACCCCACAAGGGATTATGTTGTTGTTAAATGAAGATTAACTACTTGGTAGCCTAACTTCTTGGATTTTCTTGTAGTGGTTCTAGACCTACTTAAAAGGTAGGACATAGCTACATTAACAGGTTTGCATCCAATAGAAGATAATATTTGTAGTTCAAATTGTGGGGTGCTTGATGCTCTCTGAATCTGGTTGATTTCTTGCAGATATTTCGTTATCCAAACTAGGTAACGTCTTCAGTGCCTTCAGCATGAAAACAACCAAGCTCAGAGTGCACCAAGGTCCCCACAGTTCCGTATTCAGACAGTACATCCATCAGAAGCTGTGATTATATATAAAGGATGACGTGCAACATTTCATTCTGCAAAGTTATATCATGAAATCTGACACAAGTGCATTAATTACATCATTTATGCCACATCATCCTTATCCCCTATGTGTAGATGCCCATGCTTATATTCTAGCAATGCATCATGAAGCAGAATGGAGTAATTGGATCAAAATTATGTAATTGCTGATCAACCAGAACCTACAACTGTAACTCTATATTATGGTCAAGTGGAAATAGGTGAAATCTAGAAGGACATTAAGATAATTGTACTTTTGCAATCTCTGGATTACTTACATCCCTTCATCCATATATTTCTTCTTTTTTCTTAGTCTATTCTGCCTAAATTAGTGTTAACCTTTGCAAATAATTAGGATTCCCTAAACCAAGAAGGGCTTGCAAATGTTACCCATTTTTTTTTAATTTTCCAAATGTACTTTTCTCTATTCAGAAAATGTCTGTTAAGAGGAAAATAAGGGCACTGTTAGAAGACAGGTGGCAGCCATTGTCTGCTTACAAATGTGAAAATTATCCTTTGAAGACATCCAGTTAAACCCCAAATGAACCTAAAGCTTAATGGTTGTTTGTCTTTGGTCTGTTTGAGGTCAAAGCTATGCCCTGAGTTTGTCAGTTGGATGAATGTAAATTAAGAAAAGAAGGTCAACAGGTCATTTTAATGGACAAAAAAAGAGAAATTTTAACTAAATACTTTTTTTCAGAATTCACATATGCTTATGCTAACTTGCAATTTTAATATAACTGTTGCAATAGTTGGAATAAGCTGGAGATGTTATTCTAGACTTTTAAAACTGCCCATTCTCTGTTTTACTGCACACTCCATTTTCCATGCCAAGGACCAGAGGTCCAGCTAATTTTTAAATTGTATCCTCTGCATTTTCAAAAGCTTTCATCCTTATTCCATCAGGTCCTCTAGATCAAGGGTGTCCAACCTTGGCAACCTTGTGGACTTCATCTCTCAGAATTCCCCAGTCATCCATGGCTGGAGAATTCTGGAAGTTAAACTCCACAAATCTTAAAGTTGTCAAGGTTGGACATCCCTGATCTGAATAATTTGATTAATGCCTTCATTAATGCTCAAAGAGCCCAGAGACATCCCCCCAAAAAATCAAATTTCCCATATTCTAATTGTTTGTAAAGTAAACAAAACATACATAGTGTGACCCTTTATCTCTTCATCATAGGGTGAACTGTATTTATGAATCTCTCTTTGGAAATCTTAAAAAGGATGATCATCCCACTGAGAGTTAGCAAGGAAGGCTGCCTGGCCCTCACATTCCATATTACTCTGGGGAGCAACTGGGGAAGGAAGAGTTAAAAACTATTAGATGAATTAGATCTGTACTATGATCAGTATGGGAGGGACGCAGTGTCTCAGTGGCTAAGACTGCGCTTGTCAATCAGAAGTTCAGCAGTTCAGCGGTAATGGAGTGAGCTCCCATTACTTGCCCCATCTTCTGAAAACTTTTCAGGCGCTCCGCTCCGCTGAGGAAACATCTCCGTTTCCAGCCGAGCTGGTGGAGCGCAGGCAGGCGTCGTCGCTTCGCCAGGGGCGGGGCAAGACCGTACTTCCGGTTTTAGCGCCAGAAGGGAGCGCGCGAGCCAGGTGGAGCGCTGAAAGGGAGCGCGCGAGCCAGGTGGAGCGCTGAAAGGGAGCGCGCGAGCCAGGTGGAGCGCTGAAAGGGAGCGCGCGAGCCAGGTGGAGCACTGAAAGGGAGCGCGCGCGATCCGGTGCGATCCGGCAGGAACCCACCACTGGGCTATAGGATGGGAAGGAGTTTGATTTCAGCTGGACAATTAGATTGATGGTTCTTGAACCTTTTCTTTCTGCTCTTTTCCCTGGTTACATTTTTTCATTGTTCCCCAGATCTTTTTCCCATATCTAAGGCTGAGAAGGATAATTAAAAAGTGAAAAAGAAAAGTTGAACAGGCCTTATCTGTGCTATCACTTGACTATCACTAACAGTAAACCTAACTGGCCACATTTCACTTTATTAATGGCAGCTGAGAGACCGATGGTGCACCAGATATATATGTAGATATATATGTAGTGATATATATGTAGATATATATGCAGTGAGCTCCCTCCCATATTTGGGCATACCAGGGGTTGTAACACAAATACACACACACACACACACACACACAATATAATATATATATATTATCAAACAAACTGTACCATAAACCTCATGGAAACTGTGCATTTTACTTTTAGATACATTTTCATCCATACAATAATTTATCTTCTATATCCTTATGGATTATCTGCAATGACCTTGTCCCATTTTTTTTTCATAACCAAGATTGATTAATACCATTATAACTTCTTAGAGAATATATGTTTCTTAAAAATGCTTTTTTTCCCCAGTCCTCAAAAGATTTTTTGTTAAAAAATAAATAACAATTAGCAAGAACAGCATTTGAAAAGAGAAAAAGTAATGCATTCTTCCTTTTACAGTATCAAATATACTTTTGGGGAGAGAGGTTCGACCATAAATCAGATACTCTAATATGCTCATTTTTCTGCTATTTGTGATATACCAGCATCTCAACATTCCTCCAAACATAGCATACACTTTGTGTTTTTAAACAATCCAAATCTACAACCCAATCCAAAGAAAGTGCTGCTGTTTGAAGGAAGAGCCTAATGTGATTTTTTGAAAAGGATTCTAGACACAGTTTTATTTCACAGAGTATTACCTAAGCATATGCGGTGAAAGGGAGAAAAATAAAACCCTAAGCAATGTAGATTTGCAATGATCTGAAGAGAGGCGGGGAAGGAGCAACTTTATATATCCAACCATTTTTCAGAAGTGTAGATCTTAGCAAGGACATAATGGTTTTATTCATCTAAATGCATTCCAAATATATCTCAGTGATGGTTCAGATTTTTCCAATACAGTGTGTAGGGCTTTTCTGAAAAGGTCCAACAAGAGTTCAAGAGTTCACATGAATTTTCTTATTTGAGACAGTAAAACTAAAGAGTTGTTGGATGCATAAGCAGGTAGTCCTTGATTTACGACAACATTGAGCCCAGTTGTTAAGTGAGTTTTGCCCCATTTTATGACCTTCCTTGCGATAATTGTTAATAATAATAATAATAATAATAATAATAATAATAATAATAATAATAATAATAATAATAATTTTATTTGATTAGCCGCAACCCTCTCCCGAAGGACTCGGGGCGGCGTACAATCAAAACGAATAAAAATACACATAAGACAAACATATATACAAAAAGAACAGAGACATATACATATGTGCATGGAGGAGAGTTGACTTATAAGTGAAAGACAATTAAAAACACAATTTAAAATCCCCTTAAATAAAATTACTAAATTAAAAAACCCATCAGGAGCGATACGAAGTTATGGTTGAGCCAGGCCAGCTATTTGGAAAAGGTGGGTCTTGAGCTTGACACGGAAGGAGCGGAGGTCAGTAGTAGTCCTAATATCTGGGGGGAGGTCATTCCACAGGGCTGGGCCCGTCACAGAGAAGGCTCTGCTCCTAGGCGCCGCCCCATGGCACTGTCTGGTGGACGGCACCTGGAGAAGTCCCTCTCTGTGCGAGCGGATGGGTCGTAGGGATGTATGGGGCAGAATACGATCCTGCAGGTAACTAGGTCCTGAGCCATGGAGCGCTTTAAAGATCGTAATCAAGACCTTGAAACGCACTCGATAGACCACAGGAAGCCAGTGCAGCTCGCGCAGGAGAGGTTAAGTGAGACACTGCATTGGTTACCTTAGGTCAGTGATGGCGAACCTATGGCACGCGTGCCACAAGTGGCACGCGGAGCCATTTGTCAGGGCACGCGAGGCGCTGCCCTGTCAGCTGAGTTCACCTTTTTAAAAGCTATTTTTCGCCTTCCCCAGGCTCCAGAGGCTTTATAGCGTGACTTCCGGTTTGCTCGGAGGGTGGCTTTAAGGGTTCCGAAGGCTTCAGGGACCGTCTGAGGCTTCCCTGATGCCTCTGGGGGGTCGCGGGAGGCTCTTTTCGCCCTCCCCAGGCTCCTATAAAGCCCCTGGAGCCTGGGGAGGGCGAAAAAAGCATGTAGAAATGGGGGGGGTGTCGCACATTGTGCGTGCATGCGCACTGGGGGGGTTGCGTGGTGCATTATGGGTGCGGCACACCCGCACTCAACCCCCCTGCGCTCCCTCCACTTGTGGCACGTGAGCCAAAAAAGGTTCGCCATCACTGCCTTAGGTGGTTAAGTGAATCTGCCTTCCCCATTGACTTTGCCTGCCAGAAGGTTGCAAAATGTGATTCCCATAACCTTGGGACATTGCAACCGTCATTAACGTCAGCCAGTTGTCTGAATTTTGATCATGGGACTATGAGGATGCTGTTACGGTCATAAGAATGAAAAATGGTCATAAGTCACTTTTTTCAGTGCTGCTGAAAAAAAGCGGTCACTAAACAAATGATTGTAATTCGAGGACCACCTGTATATATGTGTACCAGTTGCTCAGATTTAATATCGCTTTTTTATCTTGGTCGTTATGCAAAGCAGTTGCTAAGTGAGACCACAAGTGTGCTTACGATTTCACTTCAGCTTTCTCGGGCCTTTACAGACATGTGAACTTATTTATTCATCACTGTTATAACTGGTTGCTAAACAAGGCAGTTTCTAAACAAGGACTAGGCTATTTCTATGAGCTATTAGTGTGAAGGCTCTCCAGTGCCTTGAAAATGAGGCTGTCATGGTTCTTAATAATGCTCCCAGCCCATTCAAGACTCTGAGGCCTTGGCTTCCTCAAAAATCTGGTTTATTGGGTACATCATATTGGCATGGTCAAAGGCAGGGGTCAGCAACCCATGGCCAAAGAGCTGCATGTGGCCTTTTCATCCCTCTGCTGTGGCTCCCTGTTGCTGGTCGGATACACAATTGATAGAGCTTTCGGTTAGAACAGGTAGAGGAAAAAGGTTGCCGCACTAGGAGGAGACTCTATGGTGGGGAACCAACTTCTGGTCAGCAGAGGAAAAAGGATGCCGTGCTAGTCCTAGCACGGCATTCCCCTCTATGATGGGGGAATCGGACTTCCGGTTGGCTCCAAAATTGAATGGGGGGCTTCCAGTTAGGACCTTTGTGGCTCTTTGAGTGTTTAAGGTTGCTGACTCCTGGTCAAAGATGAAACCAACACTGAATAACTCCCGCATTTTTGGTATAATTAAAGAATAGATACTGTCCACCCCCCTTCGTCATAGGTCACATTAGCCAACCAATCAGATGATGAACTTCTCAGCACTCCCTCCTGCCATTGCCAGGGCATGCTGATTTGGCCTTGGTACTCAGGAGCCTTAACATTGTTATGTCTGGCACATTGGAGGAAATCTTTATACATTCCATAAGTCCCTCCCCCCACCCCCCAAGTATGGCAACTAAGAAACAAAGCAAGAAAAATATGGCATTGCAGAAGGCAAGTGAAACACCTCTCCTCAGAATGTTAAAGCAGCTGCATCCTTTGCAGGCACATACATGGATAGAAAAACAGCCCTGCTGGGACTGCTAACAAGCAGAGTACTGTGTATGAGGATGCAGATTGTGACAGTTTGAGCCAGCTTTCAAAGCAGCCATATAAGCATTTCAAAGGATGCGGCTGATTGTAATACTTGGGAGAGAAGTGTTCTGTTCCTGTTAATACACTTTGCAGAACATCATTTTCAAATGCTTGGTGGGACCCTCCTTATTATAAATCATTTATATAACATTTTAAAGTGCAATCATTTTTATGCCCTCTCTTTTTCACGTGTTACTTTAAAAAAAAAAAAAAAACCCAGAAAAGTTGGTCAAGTAGGTCAACATTGTTTCCAGTTTGGAAATGAGATCACCGGGCAAGCAGAGAACAGCTAAGCAAAAATGAGTTCTATCTAGACGAGTTCAAATCACCAGGACCAGATGGATTACACCCCAGGGTTCTGAAGGAACTGGCAGACGAGATCTCAGAACCACTGAATTATATCTTTCAGAGATCCTGTAGCACCAGGGAACTATCAGAGGACTGGAAAAGAGCTGATGTGGTTCCCATCTTCAAAAAAGGGAAAAAAGCAGATCCAGGAAACTACAGACCTATCAGCCTGACCTCAATACCAGGAAAGATTCTGGAAAAGATAATCAAGCAATGAATTAGCAAACACCTAAAAGCAAACACAGTAATAGCCAAAAGCCAACATGGGTTTGTCAAAAACAGATCATGGCAGACTAATCTTATTGCATTCTTTGATAATGTGACAAAATTAGTGGGCCAGAGGAATGCTGTCAATATAGTTTACTTGGACTTCAGTAAGGCATTTGATAAAGTAGACCATAATCTACTACTAGATAAAGTAGAAGAATGTGGGTTAGACAGCATCACCACCAGATGGATTCGTAACTGGCTAACCAACCGCACTCAATGTGTAGTCCTCAATGGAACTGCATCTTCATGGAGGGAAGTATGCAGTGGAGTACCCCAAGGCTCTGTATTGGGCCCAGTCTCTTCAACATCTTCATCAATGATTTGGATGAGGGAATAAATGGGGAATTCATCAAATTTGCAGATGACACCAAGCTGGCAGGAATAGCCAACACTCTAGAAGATAGGCTAAAGATACAGAAGGATCTTGACAAACTTGAACATTGGGCACTATCTAATAAAATGAAATTCAATGGTGAAAAGAGTAAGGTTCTACATTTAGGCAACAAAAACAAAATGCACAGGTACAGTATAGGTGGTACCTTGCTCAACAGTAGTAACTATGAGAGGGATCTTGGAGTCCTAGTGGACAACCATTTAAATATGAGCCAGCAGTGTGCAGCAACTGCCAAAAAAGCCAACACAGTCCTAGGCTGCATAAACAGAGGGATAGAATCAAGATCACATGAAATGTAATACCACTTTATAATGCCTTGGTAAGGCCACACTTGTAATATTGCATTCAGTTTTGGTTGCCATGATGTAGAAAAGATGTGGAGACTCTAGAAAGAGTGCAGAGAAGAGCAACAAAGATGATTAGGGGACTGGAGGCTAAAACATATGAGGAATGGTTCCAGGAACTGGGTATGTCTCATTTAATAGAAAGAAGGACTAGGGGAGACATGATAGCAGTGTTCCAATATCTCAGGGGTTGCCGCAAAGAAGAGGGAGTCAAACTATTGTCCAAGGCACCTGAGGGTAGAACAAGAAACTAATCAAGGAGAGAAGCAACTTAGAACTGAGGATAAATTTCCTGACAGTTAGAACAATTAATCAGTGGAACAGCTTATACCTGCAGAAGGTGTGAATGTTGCAACACTGGAAGTCTTTAAGAAGATGTTGGATAACCATTTGTCTGAAACAGTATAGGGTTTCCTGCCTAGGCAGGGGGTTGGACTAGAAGACCTCCAAGATCCCTTCCAACTCTGCTATTATATTGTATTGCATTGTATTTATTTTAAGTTTCTTTCTCAGCACGAGGCCTGAGCATTTGTTCTGTTCCCTGGGTTGCCATGAAATAAATATTCTGTCTTGGATTTTGGGATTTAGGAACTGCAGTAATCACTGCTATCTGCAAAATTGGACTTTTGTGCGATGTAATCTCTGGTGCTGCTAATCATTGTAGATTTGCTGTCCCTCCTAATAGAGTGTCATGTGTTGCAATGTCCATTGTGCAACCAATTTAGACTTTGGCTTGTTGTTGACTTCAGCTGTAGAAATATATCTATTGTTGTTCCATTTCCTCCAATGTGTTGTTAAGTCATTAACTCTGCTCATTGTCAAGCTGTAACAGAGCTGTTGATCTCAGTGACACAGTTGTGCGATTCAGATCAACAACTCTGTTATGGCTTAACAATGAGCCCAAAATAATAATAGAAAAAGGTTATTGTACATTACTTTATATACATTTTGCAAAATTTACTGTAAATATTTTAAATATTTATTGACCTCACCACCTGCAGCCAGTTCTTGGCATATGTTGATTACATACTGCAATTATCTTACCATCTCAATTTCTGTTCTTCATTTTGGACAGGGTACAGAAACAATAGTTTTTTATGAGCATAGAACACACCAATTATATAATTGGTATACATTTTTTTGTGTGTTTGACCAATCATGCCATTTTCTCTCACGGTCAGTCCCCCCAAATATCTATTCTAGTCCATTCATTTACTTCAAATATAAATGAAATTTTATTTTATTTATATTTGAACCAATCCACTGCCTCTCCTACTTTGGGAATCTTTGATTCTCTTAGTCTTCATATTTATGAGAGCTGTTTTCTCTTAAGATGGCAAGCAAACTTTTTTTTTAAAAGTAAGGTTTTACTTAAAACAAATCTTATTGACATGTGTTGCTTTCCTTCCATTTAAGTAATAATTACCTTCTTCCATTTTCTCCCCCCCAAAAAACTTCTTAAAATAGCCAACAGCTCTGGGATTTTCAGGTGATTTCCCATTCAAGTGCTAGCTAAGTCTAACCCTGCTTAGCTTTTCCGAAATGAGTTGTGCTACTGCCTATCTAGCTAGTAGGTCTTGCTTTCTCTACCAGGGGCTCCCAATCGTGGCAAGTTTAAGACCTGTGGACTTTAACTCCCAGAATTCTCCAGCCAGCATGAAGTCTACGGGTTTTAAAGTTTCCAAAATTGGCAACCCCTGGCCTAGACCATGCTATAAAATGGAGCAGGCTGTCTCAGATGTGGAACATCACACATCATCAGTATTCCGTTCCTTGGTATGCAGCAATGATCCCGTATATCAAATCTGCAAAGCTTACAGCTGGGCCCCAAGGGGATATAACTGGGATCAGATGAGCCATAGCCATTTTCCACTAAGCTTGCCCAATAAGCAGTTTACTGTCTTTGTTACAAACAAATGAAGCCCTGGGCAGCTTCTCTTGGGAATGGGAATGCATTATGCAAATGTACTCTTGATATTTTTGTATCTTTCTTCCTCCACCCTGGTTATTTATAAATTAGCTGTTCTGGCCAAAGAGATACATTCCCCCCCTCCAAACCTCATCAATATAGTGCAATCTCTGATGTAAATAGTGCTGTTTATTGCCATTAAGAGTTGACTCCAATGTGAAGTGGACTGTATGCCAAGATTCTGCTGTCAAGCATCTGTCATTTGTATTTTTTAATGAAAGCATCATAACTAGTAATGGCATGCAATGGCAACTACATGTCACAGAGAAAATATGCCTTCCTACTTTTCTCTGGCAACAGAAGCTCCCGAGAATCCATCTATAATTGCTGCAAGATTGCTTTTAACAATTTGAAACAGGTTGTCAGGCAGGTTCATACTGTCTACCTTGTTTCTCATGCTGCCTAACCAAGTTTCCCCACCAGTCAAAATCAGCCATCGCCTTTGCTGACAGATAACATTCTTTTTTTTTTTCATTTGCTATAGACCCTGAGCAATACACATAGCCATCCTGGTTGGAAGTTATGCAACACACTTGGTTCTCTGATTCAGCAAGCAATTCGGTAATAAAACAATGTAATACTGTTTTAAAATATTTAGGGGAGGGATGCACTATTTATATGTTGACATACTTAAATCACAAAAATGCTAACTAGTGTTAGTGGTTCTACTTAGGTTAATAAGAATTTAAAAATGAGTCTGTGCATGGCAGAGATATAATGTAACATGTTTTGGTATTATTATATTGCTGTGTTTCCCCAAAAATATGACCTATCCCAAAAACAAGTCCTAGCCCAGTGATTGCTAACCTTTTTACCATTGCTTGCCAAAAGGAGGTCATGCACATGCGTGCCCTGCACATCGTGCATGAGCACATGACCCCCCCCCGCTTTTGGTGCAAGATGGGATGGTGGACTAGGCTCCAGAGGCTTTCTCCCTCCCCTGCCCCCCTTTGGCCCTCTGGAGGCCATAAATGGCCTCCCGAAGGTCCCTGAAGCCTCCGGAGGGCTTAAACCAACCCTATGACCTGAACTTCCGGTTTGGCCATAGGGCTGTTTTTTTGTGCTCTGGAGGCTTCAGGGAAGCTCCTGAAGCCTCCGGAGGGCCTCCGGGGAACAGGGGAGGCTCTTTTCACTCTCCCCAGGCTCCTATAAAGCCTCTGGAGCCTGGGGAGGGCGAAAAATGCATGCTGGCCAGCTGACAGGGCAACGCCTCGCGTGCCCTGACAAATGGCTCCGCGTGCCACCTGTGGCACTCGTGCCATAGGTTTGCCATCCTGAGCATAGATAGATCTCCTCCATGATGGTTTGCCACCAACCTGATCTTTCAGGTCTTCTAGCTGAATTTCAGCACATGGTACTCTAATTTTTGTTATTATTTCTATTCACCTGGAACTGTAGTTGTGATCTAATAAGCAATCCAGAAATATTCCTCATTTGATGCAGAATGGCCTCAGTGGGAAAGTCATTTGCTACTATCATTCTCAGGAGCTACATGGTTAAGCACCAATGAATGCCATTAAAAAGCAACTTTTGTAGCTGTTGGGAAGGAGAACTAAACAGAAACCCCTCTGTCATTCCATCTTCTAAAGTTTAGTTAAGTGGCTGATTCAAAATTAATATATTTGACCTTCCTCTCATTCTCTTAAAAAAACCTGAAAATCAACCTGTTATGTTCACTGCATTGCATATTAGTGTTCAATTTTCCATCATCAATGAAGGGTAAATTTTAGTGGGTGGTGTAACTTCAGAAGAGATGTTACTAATAGGTTAAAAAATCCAATTTAGTGACAATTAAGTGGCATCAAAATTGTATGGAACATTCTAGACAATAACCTCAAACCATTCTGCCATGTTTCTTTCCTAAAATTTTACAAATGGGTCAGAGGATTGTTATTGTGTTTACCTTCTAAAACACTGAGCAAATGACTTCCCACAATTTGGCCAAAGTGGTGTCTCTGCCTAATGGCAGCTTCTCTTTCTTTCTTTTTTTTGAAAAGGCTCGAAAAAAAAGGACACTCTGGAGTCTACCCAATGTTCTTCTTCCTCTTACTTCATCATTTGTCATTTCTAAACTGCTTAGCAGTTAAAAACAGAGGAGTGGGTGGAGAAAGGAGAAAGGTTTCTACTAAAAGGGTGGCTATGATGAATGCTTCTGTCTCAAGAAAAAAACACAAATCTCTCTTCCACCCCACTGCAAAAGTAGCCTTGAACAAAATAGTCTTTAAGTGTGGTCTCCCATTAACAAGTCCATCAGAGAATTTAGCTGAAACATTCATTTATTGTATTTTACTTCTTTTCAATGCAGTTGCATGGAAGTTTTTTTACAATTAGTTTGCTAATGTAATTTGAATTGACAATTACCAACTGATGATGCATATGGCATATTACTGTACCACAATTGCTGGCAGGAACCAGACTTGTCACTTCTAAAAGTCTGACTGAAATACTTCAAGTTTTAATGCCTTATAGCTGGGTTTGAATACTAAAATCTCTAAGGTGAATTCAGGTGGGAATGTGACAATTGCCTTGTAGTGAATATGGTGGAACAAACCCATTGTAAATCATATTTTCCATCTCTCTCCATCTGTTAGGGGCAAAAAAAGACATCTGGAAGTAATATATTCCTGGCTCACTCAATATTTTTTGAAGTGGAAATTGTGGTGCTTCACTACTCAATTATGCTTGAGGAATATGCACCTGTAGGAGTAGTGGAGAAGACTTCTGGCTTTCCCAGAGAGTGGCCCATATTAAGAGGGTATTCAATCCTGAACTGGATGGAAGAGAGGGAAACAGATTCAGGATAGCCTCACCCTAGAATTTGTCAGGATAGATCTGGCAGGTGAGAAGGCTATAGCTTTAGTCTGGCAAGATTCTGTCCATTGAACTTGATTGGATTTCCCTGTGTTGTTTTGGGGGTTGGACCTGACAGTGTGCTAATAAATCACGAGGAAGTAATAAGAATCTGACCCTAATGTCATGTATCACTGCCACCCAGCTTCAGGTCAGTTTGAAGCACTAAACACAACCTCTTCATATGGAAGCTGCTATTGTGTGTGTAATGAATGTTGAGTATCCCTTCTCAAGCCAATAGGACTTTGCTGCTAGCGATAGAGTAGCAAAATGCTCCTTTTGCCAGGCAAGATCTGGCTGTGATGAAACTGGATCCAAGGAGGATCAAGTGCAGGTGGATAACCTGACTAGTTTGCCAAAATAGTACGGAAAGATGAGACGAAAAGGCTCCTATCTAGGTTTGCTGGATGGTTTGCTGGCAGAGCTGATGCACAAAGTTTTAATTCTTGTTAAAGTTGCTTCAAATCTGTGACGTTGCTCTTTTTTCTAAGTTCCCAAAAGATCCCACAGGCTGAAGAGCTAAAGGCTTGTCATATCCTCATGCCTAAGTTTCTAAGTTTAAAGCCGGCTTATTAAATTTATATTATTACCAATATAAAACATTGAATAGTGACATGGTTAGTAAAAAGTTTCAGTGAAAATTTCTAGGCATGCTAAACCTACCCTACCTTAAAGTCAATGGACTGATAGCTGAATACAGATACAGTATGTCGATTCAAGCTTTTGCTGTCATTTTTACTCTTATTTATGTGTATCCCACTTTTATTTTACAAATAATGCAAAGCTTTGAACATATCCAACACACCTTCCTCCTCCTATTTTCCCCACAACAACAACCCTTTCAGGTGAGTACCTGGCCCAAGGCCATCCATCTGGCTTTCATGGCTAAGGAGAGACTTGAACTCATGGTCTTCTGCTTTCTAACCTTGTGCCTTAACCAGACTGGCTTTTTTTGTTAAGTTACAAACACAGGGAGAAAGGGACCAGCCCAACTAAAACCAACATATAATTAAAGGCAACTTATATTGAAAATGCTTAGTGCAGGGGTGTCAAACTCAAGGCTCAGGGGATGGATGTGCTCCATGGGGTGCTTAGATCTGACCCACAAGGCCAACCTGAAAACAGCTCATTTTTGCTGGCAGAGCTCTCGGGCCACCACAGGCCCCCTTGACATGAGTGACATATAGCTGGCCACCCCCCACCCCGCCTCCCAAGATCAAACACAACACTGATGTGGCCCTCAATGCAATTGAGTTTGACACCCCTGGCTTAGGGCAACCCACACCTTGACATTGACATTCATGATGTATATACTGTTTCTTTAAAAATCAGAATTATACCAAAAACATGGATATAGTGCATTGAATGCCCTAATATGCAACTTTCATTTAGCTAAAAGAAATCATTCCTATAAAATCATGCAATTGAATAAAACACCAATAAAATGGGGCAATCCAGTTAATCCAGAAAAAACAAACAAAAAGGAAAATAAAATGCTTTGGTTACAGTTAGTATACTTCACATTCCATTATCGTAAATTGTAACTATAACTTTTAAATAAACATCTATGAAATATAACTACATATACTTTAGATAACTGTCTTGGTAATAGCCAATGATTCATGATGGTTTTATTACAATAACAAAATTTGGGTACTTTGGAAACCACATGGACTATAATTGATATAACTCATTTCATATGTACATTACTTTTCCGACTTACAAAGCAAAAGATCAATTAGGCCAAGGAACAAAGCTGCTATGGTTATCCTAATTAAAAATTTGTTATTTATGGAATTACACAAGGAAATTACATTCATTATCCCATAAACTATGCAACAAACCATTAAATGCAGTAATAAAACCTGTCACACAGAGACATGCAAAGCCCAATTATAATACATTTATGTAAATCATTTTGTGCCATAAATTCAAAGTAGCACTTGTCATTGCTTCTTTGCTCAAACATGGGAGAGCCATTTGTGCATGCTTGAATCTGTCAACATATCATATTGCAAGCGGAATGGATTTAGACTGGTCCGTGATGAATCAAATAGTCTGCATATTTTGCTTCAATATCTGGCTACTTTTTTTTATTTTTATTATACTAACTGTAGATAAGAAATCCAAGAGATGTGAAATTCTCCCTCTCTCTCCCTCTTTAAAAAAAGAATACTAAATTGTTTCATCACCTTTTCAAAAGGTGTTGATTTATTCCTAATTAAGAATTGATGAAGCAGCATTTGGTAATCTTTCTATCAACACAACACACATGATTAACTCGGGGGTAATCAAGGCATTACAGGAAAATTAGAAGTTGGATTGTCATAGTGCTGATGATCCACACCTGCAATCCACATCTGTTAGAGTTTAATTTGGGGTATGAAAAAAAACAACCCTGCTTTGTTCCAGGCTTTAACTTTTCTACCCATTGTTCATTTTTTTATTGGGATCGCTCTAGAGATGAAGGACGGGTTACGTTTCAGATGGAATGTTATTTTTCATTCAAAGTCTTCTAAAGAAAAAAAATAAGGTTTATTGCTGAATTTCTCAGCTGGCTTTTTCCAGAGTTCCTAACCAGCTTGGCACTAAGTGGGAGAAGATTGATCTGTTCTCTGTTGGCATTAAGATATCATATGCTTATAATATAAGATATAATAAGAGTATGGAAATTATGAAAATAAAGCAAATTTATGAATAAAGGATGCAATGTCCAAATATAGATTTAGGTTCTTCTACAATTTTCCTTGCTCTTGCTCTGGATTAAAATGCTATTGAGAAATAAAAACATATGTTGTGCCAAAATTCAGAGTCACCTTTTAGAAGAGATGGGTGGCATAGAAATTTGACAAATAAATCAGTTCAATTTTTTTCTCATTTAAATCGACCTATGACATTACAAGCAATGGGAAATAAGTTTTCATGTTTGCCAAAAAAATTTTTTTAAAAAATTATCCATGCTGGTGCTGTTCTCCTTATCAACAAGCCAGTACTATCATAAATCAACTGGTTTGAGTTGATGAAAATGTAGTGGCCTGTTTTGATACCTAAATGATATAGTCCAGAGGAGTGTGGACCCACTAAAATCAGTGGAACATTGTGATAAGGTTGGATTTACCAGTACTTTTTTTCTACTAGTTGATAACCTGGCTTAGCTCAGGTATGTATTTATCCAAATCCTGTATTAGACGGATTCCCCTTGTGGAATACTGCAAAGCTGTTACCATGGCAACTCTACTGTGATGTACAGTAGAAGCCATTTTAAGACACAACAGCTGTATATTAACAGAACTTGAATCCAAAATGCACACTATCACTATCAAAAGTACTGTGACTCGACACTATAGATATAATTAAGTCCTTTTCATTTCTTAAAAAAAAAAGATTTTTATTAAAGTTTTTTTAAAAAAGACAAAAAAATATTTGTTTTGCAATTTTCTTCTGTACAACTTTTCCACCTCAGTATGCATCCATTGTAAATGTACTTCTCCCCCCCTTATTTCAGTTTCACTTTGTCTATACATATGGTGTATTATATACGTTCCTTAATTTACAATACTTCATTCCATTTATACATGTTTGTTCATCTCTACCTATACATTGCTAATTTCTAACTCCTGTGCCTTCTTCATTTAGTCTTTCCTTAAGATTTACATTTCAGGCTTTCTGGAGTTATGCTGCAGCACACAGACACACAAAGACACACAGAGACACACACACACTGAGGTGTGTTAGGGGTGTCTTAAACCCACAGTATTTGTTTCCAGAGAATAAGTCATCTGTGCACCAAGTTTGGTTGAAATTGCTCGAGACGTTTAGAGCTATGCTGGTATATATATATATAAACACACACACAGCCATTTATATAATTTCATTGTCATATCTTTATAAATCCAGTAACAGACATTGCAACCAGTTAAACTCCTAGACTAGGCATTTTACAGTATCAAATCCTGCTATATAAGGAAAACAAATCTAATTCTCTATTGCAATTTTAAAACTTCATGTTTGATGTACACTCCTTTGATCGAACTCAAAGAGACACAATTGGAGCCTCTATAAAAAGGAAGCATTAGTGAGATTTGCATATTTAGTGATCAAATCTTTTTAAGGCATCAAAGCACTAGAAAGATTGGAAGTTCATGAGTCATGAAAGAAACAAAGAGTTCCCAAATACCCTACACCAAAGAAAGCAAGGAAATGTTGCACTTAATTGTGCATTTAGTACTTCTTTGCCCTTCTGCAGTGCCACTTTATTTAGAATAAAGGGCAAAGCTATTGTTCTCTCCTTATTTGAGATGAACTGCATAAGCGAATACCAGGAGGTAAAGCAAATGTATTGTCCACATTCTCTTTGGCATTCTGTCACATTTGGAAAATGTTCTCCCTCCCAACTTGCTTATCACTAGATGTTAAGGCAGGGGTGGGAAATTTATTATCCCAAGGGGTCACATGAGAAACTGGGATTGTTGTGGAGGACCAAAGCAACAGAGCTGTGAAGTCGTGTAGGCATACATGTTTGCACATACGTAAATTAGGAGGAAGAAAGCATCCACGTTCAAAATAAAAGAAATGCAGTTGTATTGCATTCGTGGTTTATACTTACACTATATACATTTGATTTCTAATTTCTGATGGACATCACAAGGGCAGGAGAGGGACATCCAAAGGGCCAGATATGGCCCAGGGGTCATAAAATGTCCAGGTCTGCATTAAGGAGTATCAATAGAAGCAGGGGTGGGTGCTGCTGGTTTTACTACTGATTCGCACCCACCCACCCACCCCCGTATGCTCTGTTTATTGTAAATTGTTCTTCGCACATACGCAGAACAATTTACAGTGAACTGTGCACGTACAGTCACTAGAAAACAGCATGGCAGCAGCCCGGCAGTGGTGAGAGAACTGGTTCGGGGGCATGGCAGGTCTGGGTCGCTGCCGGTTCTGCGACCCAGGCCCGAATTACACTACCGGTTTGGCCAAACCAGACCGAACCAGGAGCAACCCATCTCTAAATAGAAGAGAATATTTGTAGTTTAGGGTCAAACTGTTCTCTGCGTTTGGCTGTTGTCTTGCAGACATTTCATTATCCAGCTAAATAGTACTAAAACTATTTAGTAATAGTACTAAAACTTATATTCCACTTCATGTTGCTTCACAACATTCTCTAAGCGGTTTACACAGTCAGCATATTGCCCCCAACAATCTGGGTCCTCATTTTACTCTATCCAACTCCGAAGGATGAAAGGCTGAGTCAACCTTGAGCTGGTCAGGTTTGAACTTCTAGTTGTGGGCAGAGATAGCCTGTAATACTGCAGACTACCCAATGATTTGAGCTCTAGCACTGCATGGTAAGATGAGCTCCTTCAGTTGTTTCAGCATCTGCCTACCTTGGAGATCAAAAGCATGTTCTATGTAAATGGCTAAATAGCTAGTACTTTGGTGGAGAGATGAGTTGGTGCTTTGTGCAGACAGTTAGAATTATGCTGGCTGTGAACCTTCCTGGTTGCAATGCCTGTTTGTGAGGCAGCTTCCGTAGAGGGAGAAGGCCTTAAATACTGCTGCAGGAAAGCAGGTCATCATTTTTCTGGGGTGGAACTAACTCACCCTCTTGTGTGCTTTAGGAAGGCCACAAGCATGTAGCAAAACAGAGCTAGTAAATTGGCAGCCAAACTATTACATTGCTTTAGTAATATAATTTCCTAGCTAATGTAACATCTCTAAACAAATAAATTATCTAAGAAGATAATATCAGCATTAGAAGGGAATGGGGTTTATTTATATACAAGTGGCTTGCCCTGTCAGAGGAACTGTTCTTAGTGGTTCTTTGATTAGGTCATTTCAAATACATTAAGGAACATGCTCACATGGAAAATGATTCAGAAAAATGGATTTGTACTCCTCACAGTCATAACTCTTCAATGCTCATTAAAGCAGACCCTCTTTTAAAAGCTTTTGTGCCATCCAGGAGGGCAAAAATATACCACTGCTGGAAGAGAGACACATTAATTTAAATCAATTAACTTTCTTAAGACAGCCTTTAGTCTTACTCTTGTGGAAGTCTAGAAAAAGAAAAGAGAGGGGCTGCATTAAATAAAGACCAGAAAAGGATGGTGTGCTTGTGTAAAATCTGACCCAGTTTCTTTCCTCCAAACCACTATTGAAGGATGTATGGCCCTAAGAAATTCTACATGCAACGATCTCTATTGGCGGAAATTAAAAACTTATCCTGATAGGGATCACCTGAGGAAATGGACATGAAAGATGAGATACCTAACAGAATAGAATAGAATAGAATAGAATAACAGAGTTGGGAGGGATCTTGGAGGTCTTCTAGTCCAACACCCTGCTTAGTCAGGAAATCCTACACCACTTCAGACAAATGGTTACCAACATCTTCTTAAAATCTTCTGGTGTTGGAGCATTCACAACTTCTGGAGGCAAGTTATTCCACTGACTAATTGTTATAACTGTCAGGAAATTTCTCCTTAGTTGATTAGTTTCTACCCATTGCTTCTTGTCCTGCCCTCAGGTGTTTTGGGGAATAGCTTGATTCCCTCTTCTTTGTGGCAACCCCTGAAATATTGGAACACTGTTATCATGTCTCCCCTAGTCCTTCTTTCCATTAAACTGGACATACCCAGTTCCTGCAACCATTCCTCATATGTTTTAGCCTCCGGTCCCCTAATCATCTTTGTCGCTCTTCTCGGCCCTCTTTCTAGAGTCTCCACATCTTTTTTACATTGTGGCAACCAAAACTGAATGCAGTATTCCAAGTGTGGCCTTACCAAGGCTTTATAAAGTAGTATTAACACTTCACGTGATCTTGATTCTATCCCTCTGTTTATGCAACCTAGAACTGTGTTGGCTTTTTTGGCAGCTGTTGCACACTGCTGGCTCATATTTAAATGGTTGTCCACTAGGACTCCAAGATCCCTCTCACAGTTACTACTATTGAACAACTACTGTACCTGTGTATTTTGCTTTTCTTGCCTAAATATAGAACCTTACTTTTTTCACTATTGAATTTCATTTTGTTAGATAGTGCCCAATGCTAGCGCCATTGTTAGTGCCAATGATCATGCAACGTTAGCGCATTTTGTTGGATAGTGCCCAAATACTACCTTCCATTAACAAAACAAATAGGATTGATGATGTAGAAGAAGCAAATGGAGCAGATCTTACACTAAAGCAATAAAGTGGAAAGGAATGTATATATGTATGTTTTTTTTTAAAAAAATTATTCAATGCAGTTCCCACACTGACTATAACAGAGAGACTCAATGCTTAAAAGGAGGGCTGAAGAGAGGATTTTGCAACTCAGCAGCAACAGTCACAGCCACCATAGCTAGAATTTATTTTGAGGTTTACAAATCCTGAAATATTGCAACCCTATGCAAATCTTATTAAGCAATTATTTTTACCTAAAGGTCTGTGCAACTACTTTAATATTCTTTCTAGGTTATTCTTTTTTTAAAAAGGTGGTCAGTGCTGCTCTGTCCTCATTTCTCTCTTTGAACTCTTGGAAACCTGTTTGCAACCAAGACCAAATTGGCAAAAGAAAGCTCAAGACTGTTTTGGTTGGAAACATGCAGAAGAAGCCTTCATCCTGCAGCAGATAGAAAATAGCTAAAATGATGATAATGATACCTGTATAGTGAAATTCTATAAATCTGTCATTGTACAAGGACTCCATATTCTGCCAAGGGTTTCAGATTCTTTGTATGAGACAGAAATTCATCAGGATATCTGTAAGAGGTACGTAATTAAGGATAGATCATGGATTTGCTGTTTTTGACTGATACTTATTAAAATATGTGAAACCTTGGGGAAGGATTATGCAACAGGCAGCAATGTCCTTAGGTCATTTCTACAACAATATTGCAAAACTTTACAAAATAATCTAGACAATTCAACCACAGCCTTTGAACGTATACAACTTAGCATGGAAAGTCAATATAAACTAGTGAAAATTTAACATCTTACCTCTCATATTCAGCTAAAAGATTTGCGGGGGTTTAAAAAAAATAAGGCAGTCCTTGACTTAGACAATTGAGCTAAAGTTTCAATTGCTAAACAAGACAGTTGTTAAGTGAGCTTTGCCTCTATTTTGCAACTTTGCTTGCCACAGTTGTTAAGTGAATCCCTGCAGTTGTTAGTAACATGGTGGTTAAGTGAATCTGGCTTCCCCATTGACTTTGCTTGTCAGAAGGTTGCAAAAGGAGATCACATGACCCAGGACAATGCAATGGCCATAAATACATGACAGTTGCCAAGCATCCAAATGTTGCTCATGTGACCACAGGGATGTATGGTGATCATAAGTGTAAAAAACAGGTATAAGACACTTTTTCAGTGCTGCTCTAACTTCAGATGGTCACTAAACTTGTAAGTCAATAATTACCTGTATAAACCTTTGGACACTTTAAGGTATTACTTCATTCTGGGCCATTCAAGCAATTTAATTCAAGGCAAAACCTTAATTCAGAAAACTGCTAGTCAGTCTTGCTATCCATGGGTGAGTATCTGCTGGCATTACTGCTGGTTTGGTGCATGTGCGATTTGCATGCACGCTCCTGCATTGCTTGCATGCACACCTGACACATGCTCCGTGTGTGTGTGCAGGTCCTGTAAATAGGTCTGTGCATGTGCAGTACATTAAAAATGTTAAAAACAAAAAAACATGCTGCAGCAACTGGGGAATCAGTTTGGGGGCTTGGCGAGCCTGCTGTCCCTACCAGTTCAGTGACCCAGTCACAATTTCCACTACGGGTTGCCTGAACCAGTGCAAACTGGTAGCAACCCACCTCTGTTGCTATCCAGAGTTGAAGTACTAATGCAACAAGCCAACGCTGCTTTATCTGTTGGGCATCGGCCTCTGAGCATGCAAAGATGCCCCTTTTAGCATTTAGACTTCTGAAAATTCAGAAGGAAATGCTATTTCAGTCAATACTTCACCTCCAAGGGGTATTTCAATCAAAGCTTTGTCAAGTCAAACTTTTTCAATCTCTGCCCAGCTCTGGAATTGTATTTAAATGAATAATTACATGAGGATTCTTTTGGTGTGGTTTTTTTTTTAATCAATGTGCCTACACTCATATACATTAAAAAAAAATATTGCAGCATGAAAGTAACTTGAAGTCACTTTTTCTGGGTGAAACATTTTAGAAAGCAGATAATTCTGATGAAAGGTTGTGTAGCTCCTTTATAGGCTAGTAAGAAAAGATTTTTTAAAATCCAATCTACCTTTTTGAAGAACTTGGCAAGATTGCAAGAACATTGGTTTTGAATATAATCCTATTAAATGTTTAAAACTGTCACCAAGTCAGGAAAAACATGAGAATTGGACCCTAAAATTACAAATTAATGCTGTCATAATATTTCCTGCAACTTATTATTTCACAATGTGTTCATCTGTTTCTTATCATCTAGCCACACTGACAGAGCTATTAATCTTGGCTACAGAGAAAACAAGCCAATTAAAATATTAGCTTCTTTCTTAAGCCTTTTGGAAGTTTTAAGCTCTGTCATTTCACACAGAAAAGGAAAGCAATTTAACCTTACTAGGAATCACTCCTACTAATAGCAAACTGCCTGCATGTAAATCTGTTTGGTAAGTGAAATCAGTGCATTTTTAAAAAGGTATTTTACATGCTTTGGGCATTAAGAAAAAGGAGAAAATATAAGCCAATCAATCATTTAATGCAGCTTTGTGCATTTGGGAATGACACAAATACATGCACTCATCACCAATTATTTTTTAAAAAGGTGTGATGAAGCTTTAACTTTAACATATTATGGGATTTTTGTCAATTTTTTGGATATTTACTTTCAATCTCACTGTTCTGACCCAAATTATCTTTATTTGCCCTTTATATTTCCCACTGTAATCAGCATGAACTATCAAGATTATGTTTGGAACTGGATTTTTTATTATGCCAGGTGTGCCCCTAAATACGGAAAACTGTTCTTTATAAAACCCATTTTTCTACTTGCATTTTTACATGCTTTCAAATTGCTAGGTTGGCAGAGGTTGGGACAAGTAACATGAGCTCACTCTGTTATTAGGGATTTGAACCACTGAACTGTCAACCTTTCTGATTGACATCTCAGCATCTTAGCCACTGAACCACCACGTCCCATAATTTTTTCTAAAGAAGCAGCCAATTCCTTATTTTAGTTTACTTTCCTCCTAATATCCAAATATTAGTGACCCTTGTTCTGTCTGCATATTAGTTAGCTCTCCTAGGTCTAAGATTTGGCTTTAAAGTTTAGCTGTGGTCAGAAACCTACTAATGTCCTATCAAAATATACCTGAAGGTTTGCTAGTCTCCAATCATATCTTCTTGCTGGTAGTCTAATGGAGGACCCAATCCAGATCCATTAAGGAATATATCTTATAAGACCCAGAGAGCATACCTACCCCATTGCAATTGCTGCTCTATGGAATAATCTGCCTCCAGAGGTTGTTGCACCCTTAGTCACAGTTCACACACACCCATGTTAAATAACATCAAAATACTTCAAACACACTCATAAAATCACCAGCAACAATAATCAAACCAACCAAAAAAACAAAAGTGCGTACATTGTTGCTTTCAACATTGTGAACTACAACTAGTTGCATTCTTGGCCAACATGGGCCAAGAGTCAGCTACCATTTAATACGTTTATGTTAATGTTAGCATACTTTTATGCTAATAAGAAGAAATTAGGAAGCTTTTATTATAAATGACACCACTTTTGAAAAAAAATGCCTGTGCCTGCTAAGTTAGTTTTTATGTGTTGGCTAAAACAACTTCTAATTATTATTGTGCTGCTGATGCTTTATTACCATGTTTTTTGCAGGGAGGTTCTGAGGAAGAATTCAGTGAGAAAACATCTTCACACAAAACTGCAGCTGCTTCATAGTTTAAATTTTACAAGAAAAACATACATTGTGGTGATAAGCAATTAAGCTAGATGCAGAAAAGGGAAAGCAAAGCTCTATTCCCTTTCTTTTTATTCCTGCTTTCTACACATTTTTTTCGTGAAAAGTTGAAAGCCCTCAGGAAGCTTCAGAGCGATAAAAAAAAGTTGTTCATTTCTATTTTAAGTTGAACACAGATCACAAATTTCTAGAAGATACTAATATTCAGAGAATAGTAAGCTTTTAAACATGTACTGAACCGTGACTAGAATGTGCATTGAGCAATAGATGATATCAAGGTCTCCTGCCGAAAAATTGAGATCACAATCCCAGTAGCAAAATACTTAATTGACACTAATACAACATTCTCTTTCTTCAGACTATGGTCCCCTTTGTCAAAGATGATAGTATGTTTTTGCTTGGGAGCTGTCCAGAATTGGTTATAAAATGGGCGATTATGTTTATGTATTAAATAAATGTCTTAGTTTTTATCAAAGTTAAAGGTTTTCCTGTTATGTCTGACAGGAAAATGGTGCTCATCTCTGTTTTGTAGCTGAGGGAGTCAGGATTGTCGGAAGACAATTTCTGTGGTCATGTGGCCAGCATGACTATATGCCAAAGGTGCAGGGAATGCTGTTATCTTCCCATCAAAGTGGTACCTATTTGTCTACTCACATTTGCATGCTTTCCAACTGCTAGGTGGGCAGATGCTGAGGCAAGAATGGGAGCTCATCCTATTGCGTGAAGCTCTGGTCTCAAACCTGGGCTATGTCAGATCTCCATCTTGGGCCCCCTTCATGAAAGTAGTGCATACATATTCCTACTTACAAGTTTGTAATTTGAAATAATAAAGAAGGAATAGGCCATGGTTGGCCATTCTCTCCTACACAATTGTTTATCTGTCTCTGCTCTCTCTCTCTCTGTGTGTCTCTCTCTCTCTCTTTCTCTCTCTCTGTCTCTCTGTCTCTCTCTCTCTCTCACAAACACACACACTGACCTAGGTAGTGATGAAATAATTGGCCTTATCCAGCATTGAGTAATCAGCAATTTCCATAGTTACAATTCACCACAGATTGAAAAATAATTTGCTTTCACTTCTTACCACCAACAATCAAATCTATTTACGAAGGCACATTAATTTCATGTACTCCTTGATGTATGATCAGTGGTCCAAATGATGTATCATTCGGTGCCCAGAAGAGAAAAAAAACACTCCTGTTATATTTAAGAAAATATCATTTTTGTAAAACCAGTACTAGTTATTAAAAGTGATAAATATTCTGTTCTAGGAGGGAAATAAAATTAAGTTAGTGTTTGAGTCTAGAAAAATTCCCATAAACAAGCATGTGAATGGCTTTTATCCTTCTACAAAGGGACAGAGGAGACTCTTTGGGAATAATTAACAGTTCTATCTTGCTAATATTTTGACTGCTATTGAGGAGAGTTCTTAATCACAACTTGAAAGTGATAGCTATAGCACTTACAAGTATGTACCACTTCATAGTGCTTTATAGCATTCTCTAAGAAGTTTATAGAGTCAGCATATTGTCCTCAACAAACTGAGTCCTCGTTTTACCGACCTCAGAAGGATGGAAGGCTGAATCAGAATTCCCTGGCAGTCGGCAGAGTCAGCCTGCAATAGTACTTTCAGATACTGTTTGAAAGCAGATGTCAGCATGTTGCTATGCTCACAAAATTTTCTAGAAGCACTTGCTTGGAAGATTTGGCTTATTGATATTTTTAATTATGCATTAATGTGTTTTCCCCTATTAATGACATTTTAAAAAATTCTACTACATTTATTTGCAGATATCCTACGAATGGTTAAAGGATTTTAATGATATACATATAAGCCATAGGCATTCAAAGACGATTCTCCTGCATGGTTAAATGGATAGTTGCAATTTTTAATCCTAATCTAAGGAATGCAATTGTGGCTTATATCTGTGAATAATACTATTTTTATTTACTCTCCATTTTGCTTTTTTTTTAAACTCCTAAACCTGAACAGCAACCATATAATTTAAATTTAATGTAGGTGCAGCAGTTAGGATACAATATTCAGCATTCCCTATCAAAGAACCTGCTTCACTTGGTGATATAGATAATTCATTTATATTACATTAAAATCCAACATCTGCTTATTTTGTTTGTAGAATTGAAACTAACATAATTACATTACTTTATTTGCAGACTAGGAGTTTCAGATGATGATAAATCTTCAGAAACACATTAATCAGATATTGTTTTTCAACAATAAATAGAAAGAATGAATGCATCGCTGTCATTTAACATGTTTTTTTTTTTTAATTTGGTCTGGAGGATAGTAAAAGCTTTCCTTGTGGAGCTGGCAATGCTTTTTGGTGAAAACTGAGCAGGTTTGCTATAGTGCAAGGGTCGGCAACCTTAAATACTCAAAGAGCCATTTGGATCCATTTCCCACAGAAAAGAAAAGGCCGTGAGCCACAAAACCTACTAGGGGGTCAAAAAGCTCAATAAGTCACGTGCCGGCGGGTGTTGCACATTGGCGGTTGTGACACACATTTTGAGCAACAGGAAGCCACAGTAGAGGGATGAAAGAGCCACGTGCAGCACCAGAGCCATGGGTTGCTGACCCCTGGTCTAGTGGTTAAAGCACTGGGCTAGAAACCAGGGGACGGTGAGTTACAGTCTCACCTTGGAAACAACAAATGAATGAAAAAGTGCTGCTGTTCTTCTACCTCTGCACTATAGAGAGGATGTTAACTTACTGCACCATGTTAACTTACTGCACCTAGGTATGGTTTGCCATTGCACAGTGGCAGATATGACAGTGTTCCAGAGGGCTAACACCATTGCTCAGAGGATCATTGGCTGTCCTCTCCCCTCTTTGGAAGAGCTTTATAGTTCCCGCTGCTTTACAAAAATTCTAAATATTGTTAAAGATTCATCTCACCCTGGGCTCCATTATTTTGAACTATTACCAACTGGCAGATGGTACAGGGTAATGAAAACAAGGAAAAATAGACTGAAAAACAGCTTCCATCCCAGAGCAGTAACTATATGGAATTCTACTGTATAGTGCAATATTAATGCAATATCAGAGGTTTTCAATTCAATTGTATAGAATGTTAAGGATGCGTATTTGTGTTTTACTTTTTATAGTTTACTTATGTATAATGTACACTGAAGATGGCATTTAATTTCATTCTACTACTACTACTACTACTACTACTACTTACTACTACTACTACTTACTACTACTTCTACTATGGCATGAAAGCCAGCTGGGTGACTCCCTCTCAAGCCATCCCACCTCATAGCTTGTTGTGGTGGGGAAAATAGGAGGAGGAAGGAGTATTAGGTATGTTCACCACTTTGAGCTATTTATAAAAATAATAAAAGTGGGATTTAAAAAGTCTTTAAAAAGTGTCATAGCTGTTACTTAGCAATATGAGAGCTTTGGCTACAGACAGATGATAACAGTTCAAAAATGCCAATTAAATGTGTGGCTGCAATTGGTTTCTACATGATTGCAGTCAAATATGCCATCTATCAAGAATTGGAAGCAAGTTTTCATTTCACAAAGGCTGTCCACGCATTATGGATACCAAATTTGTCAAAAAGCAATTGATAGCCAAAGGCTCTAAGGCTCTGCATGCAAGCTATTCTTATTATAGGGAGACAAATGTCTATGTTGACTTCAGCATGACTTACTGTTTAACTCTTAGTCAAGCAAAATAGCACCTCATTTTGGTTTTGAAATAAGCATATGCATTGCTTTTGAGCATGCTGATGTCTTCAACTAATCAGAACTTTTCCATTTGATCACTCTTAACACCTGCAAATCTAAGCAATTTCCTGATATACTTATTTTATGCTTTTTTTAAAAATCCCCTTGTGCTGCTTCTGATTAGTGTTTAAGATAAAGTTGATCTCTGAACATAACAGACAGCAGTTGGAGGTTAAGAAGACGGTTCTTCAAGAATATAGTCGGGAAAAACATCCTCAGTAAAAATAAACAAACAATCTTTCCATCCTTTAAGGCTTCATCCATAGAATAATTCAACACTTAAAATATATATTTTCTGAGGAGAAATGTGCAAGATATAATTTTACACCCTGGTGACTGGCATTCGGCAATCAGCATTTTACTTCAGAGTATGGACTATTTGTGAAAACTTCAGGTTGGCAGAATAACTATCTTGGATATATTTTGTTAGAGGAAGGTGCATTTTATGTTGTTGAACACATAGATGAGCTCTTTGTAGGTGAAATTCAGAGAGGAAAAATATTGGAGAAATAGAGTAACAGAAGCAGGATGCCAAATTCAATTTAGGAAAAAAAATATAATACAAAAGACAGTTTTTCTGAAATCTGTGGTTCCAACAACTATTTACCTTCATGTTTTATAAAAATATGTTTGCTTGTTTTTTAAAAAAATAGCCATTCTGTGGAAATCAAATGATCTTTTGCCTCAAAAGCTGAAGGCCAGATGCAAAATGCAGCTTTACTGTTTGAATTAGCATCTGGAATGGCTTTTCGGAGATATAAATGGATTTGTGTATGTATTTAAAATGTTCTTCAACCCATTTCAGAAGCATCTGACATTCAGAAAGGTCAGGATTCCAAATACAATAACCGTGGCATGAATTTTGTGTATTAGCAATGGCTGTTTCTTCATTCTAACAACAGCCTTCAGCTACATGACTTAAAATTTAAGCTATACGGATATTCAAGAAAGTCAAGATGGTGGCCACAACAGTATGGCCATGCCCATGTGACCCATATAAAAAAAAAACCAGGCAGAGTTTTGCATAGGATCATTGTGACAGCCACCGTGACTTTTTCTTTCAGCTTTTTTCTGCAACTACTAAAGCTTATTATACGAAGTAGCAGTAACAAGACAAGGAGGTTAAAATTCATCTAAGAAAAAGGAAAGAAAATAATATTTGAATCCACTGAAGTTCATTGAATGATCTTCAGCTATTATTTCTTATCCAAAAGAGGAAAAAATGAAGCAAATACCCCAGCGGTTTTAGTTCAATCTCATGACATTCCTATAACTAAGGTTATGGCATAGGGAGACCCCTCAACCAGACAAAAGTTGAATGACTCATTTTTAAATGAATAGATAAACATGAGTGGGGTGTGTGTGTGTGTGTGTGTGTGTGAGAGAGAGAGAGAGAGAGAGAGAGAGAGAGAGAGAGAGAGAGAGAGAGAGAGAGAGAGAGAGATTTTGATTGTGTATGTTTATATTGAAAGCAATCATATTATCAGATACGTATATTTCATTTGGTCCTGCACTTTTGTGTTTCAGATGAGAAACAGAATTTTTCAGAATCCATCCTGTAGGAGTTCATCTCAGTGGGCATATGTAACCGTAAGGATACCCCGTCACTTTTTGGGTCCATCTACCGTCAGGTAAAAATACAATGTGTCCTGCCCATTTACATTTTGATTCTATTTACATGTCCTCTTTAACATTACCTTGTTGTCAAGTGTCCTTGCCTCTGATTCCATCTGAGTGAGAAATTGAGCATTTGTCTTTCTATTGAAGAGCTTTTCTGCCTCTCTTTCTATGGGGTGAAGTCTGCTTCTTTACTGCAGCTGTTGCCTTTTGCCGCTAATTTAATTAAAGGGATTGTCCTCCCCCCCCACTACAAAATCTAGCAAGCATAGAATCTAATCCTATGACATCTCTACTAAGTGGGCCCTCTACTCACTAGGCTTTCAAAAGAGCAAAAAGCTTTCATGATTGCCTATACTCTACAGCTAAAACAGCTGCAATATTGTTCAGGCAGAAGTGCACCAAACAATGGGTTGCAAGTCTCTCCTTCCATTGAGAACAGAATATGTGTTTTTCCCCTGTAGGTACACCATTTAATAGTTTTGAAGGTTATGGACTCCTTGACATGCCAGCCAGGATTTCAAATATCCCTAATTTGCTGCATTCAATTCTCCAAACGTCTGGACTGGGGTTTAACTGGGACTATGTAGGCAAGCATCTCAGAAGTGGTTTTTAAAAAGAACTCCACCATGGAAAATATAGTATGTATTATACATTTTCCATGGCAAAGTTGTTTTTTAAAACCTTAGTCACTAACTCCAGAGATTTCCTATGATCCAAGCACATCTAATATTGGCTGGCGAGCACTGAGCATCACTGAATCAGTTGCCTTAAACTCTCTGAAAACGAGGCCCCAAGGTCTCTCTTGTTTTGGCTTCGCTAATGAGGTCAAAACCCCTATAAATGTCACACTCATGAGTAACATGGTGCTGGGGTCACAATACACATGGAAGTGAGTCAAGGGGGTTGCAGTTATAACCCTTACTAATACTACTAGAAGAGGTCAAAGCCATATGTTAAGCAAAATTGGAGGACCAAAGACATTAATATGTTAAAAATGCTGTAGTTATTATTGTTTTCCCCAACAAGTGGTAACATTACAGGGTTACACTTTTTATTCTTTTCATGGCAAAATCTCTTTGAATTCAGTGAGACATATTTCCTGATCAGGAGGTAAGCATTTATATCATAAGCTCTCAAATATAAGGAAGAAATCAAACCGAATATTCTTAGAGGTAAATTCATTCCCTGGCACATTCTTACCCGTGAGGATGCTATTATTGATTTATTAATGTACACAAGGTAGTAGTCATGTTGTAGGGTTAAAGCAAAGCCCTGTTTCTGCCACTACACAAACAGTGATTTGATTATAGATTTGTTCTCAAGCAAGAGGGAGTCAAACTATTCTCCAAGGCACCTGAGGGTAGAACAAGAAGCAATGAGTGGAAACTAATCAAGGAGAGAAGCAACTTCAAACTGAGGAGAAATTTCCTGACAGTTAGAACAATTAATCAGTGGAACAGCTTGCCTTCAGAAGTTGTGAATGCTCCAACACTGGAAGTCTTTAAGAAGATGTTGGATAGCTATCTGTCTGAAATGGTATAGGGTTTCCTGCCTAAGCAGGGGGTTGGACTAGAAGACCTCCAAGGTCCCTTCCAATTCTTCTATTGTATTATTGTATTAAGATCAAATAATAAATTGATACATCACAATTCAGCCATTTGCTTGTGAATTTGGCTAATGTTTCCAAGTACAATATGTTCTATAGATGGCATCTTCCCCCAGCACAGCTCTCCAAAATGTTTAAAAATTTCACCCCAAATTGTTGGAAGTGCAAAAAACCACCAGGCACCTTTTTCCACATGTGGTGGACATGCAATGAGGCAAAAAGATATTGGAAAATGATACAATCATGGCTGGAACAAATGGTGGGAGATCAAATTCTGTTCAAACTAGAACTTTTTCCTCCTAGGCATAATACCGGAGGGGTATAAGGAAGGTGTGCTCTATCTAATTATACATGTATTAACTGCAGCATGAATAACCTATGCGCAGTATTGGAAAAAAGAAAATATCCCAACAGTTAGACATAATTAGGAAAATTTTGGCCTGTGCGGAAGTAGATAGGCTCACCCTATGAATTAAAAAATAAAGGGGAATCGGAATATTATGAAGTTTGGAATAGATTTTATTATTGGTATAAGACAAGGTGACAAGACTGGAACAATTTGTAAATAATGTGATTGGACAGAAGAATAGATAATGTATTAAGCAGGCTGACAGCTAATGGATGAGATTATGTGTATATACTGTGATTGCATGGCCATAACGGCTTCACTGTGCTGCACTATTTTAAATGTAAAAACAATTAAAAATATATTAAAAACAAAAGCAAATAATAAATTGATTCGTCACAATTCAGCCATTCCTTCATATATGATCCTAAGACATGAAGTTTGCAGAGCAGTGGGGGACATGACTACCTTCTCCATTGCAAGTGTATATATCATGAATGTTGTGAAACCAGACCAGATGATCTCCCAGCAGTGTTGCCTTTTGGGGAGAGCCCTTGTTTGGTCTTGCTAAAAGTGTTATTCGACTCCAAGTCCCTAGCGAAAATCGTCATTTGGAGCGATAGTGTTTAACTCTAGAGAAGCAGTGCTCCCTTCCTTCATGCTCGTCAAGGAAGCCACATTAGTCATCAAATGCCAGCATGAATCTGCTAACAAGATCTAATTCTGAGAGCAGCCCAGTGCATATTTTGTTGCCTCTCTTTTTAGCTGAGTGCTCAATTTAGCAAGCAATATGTTTTCCCTGGTGTTTCTTATCACAGGTCTGCAGTGCAGATTTCCCATCCTGGATAATGTGCAAAGATGTAAGTCATCCAAACTGAAGAAAACGCTTTGGAGATACAGAGGCATGAAAAAAGTTTAATGCAACATGTCAGAGTGTTAATGTGACATCTCTCTTAAAAGGTCAACAACGAGAGGCCAATTTATCTGTCAGAAATGCGGGACACAGGAAATGGCACACAACATCCATATTTCAGGGTTTACTGGGTAGAACATTCATGATGCATTTGGTTTGAGAATACACCCAAAAATATCTCCTATTCTTGAAACGATTGCAAGAGAATTTATTTTACCATCAGCTGGTTTAGAAAGCTTCCTTCTTCACCTCCATCCAAAATCTATTGAAGTGAAAAAGGGTCATTTGAAAGCAGCTGTTAAGAGAGGAAATGTCTTTTCTTCCCTGGCTTTAAAACACAATTTTATTTCATGTTTGTTAGAAGATTTGTGTCAGAGTTTTAAGAGAAACTACTTTTTGTCCTGGTTTTCTTAACTGGAAAAGAATCTGAACATGCTTTTCCATAAGCTTCCGAATCTTTATACCATTAGTAAAAAAAATGACTCATAGCCAGATCTTTAGATAAGTAAATAAATAAAATTTATAAATAATATCAGGAGAAAAAATAGAATAACCTTAGCAGAGGTTAAAGTTGTCTCCTCAAAATTAGTGAAGGTTAAAGCTGGTTTAGAAAGAAATCTAATCAGTAGGTTATTTCTGGAGAAAAGGAACATGAAATGTCTTTTGTTTTCTAACAATTGACCAAATTTAACAAAGCTGGCTGAGATTTCAAAAAAGCAATATATGAGGATTTTTTTATGAAGTACAACTAAAATGAAATTTTGACTGCAAGGAAAATGTTTCCTTTATATCTTGGCTTGAAGCCATTCATTCTTGGAAACATTGACCAAATTCACACTTATTAAGGGCTTGCTCTATTTTCCTACTTCTACAAATTTTGTAAAACAGACTGGATTTCAGGAGAATGAAGAGAACAGGTGATTTTCTGTGGAATCATGCTAAGGGAAGATCATTGGTGCTTTCTGGGCTTAGTTGTTTTCTTCCAGAAATTTCATTATCCATCCACGTAACATCATCAATGCTAACAGTGATGATGTTATCTAATTTGGTAATGAAACACCTGCAAGAAAACAACGAAGCCCAGAGAGCAACAAGGATGCCACAGTTCAACCTGAGCTACGATATAATATCTTCTATTGATAATCCAATTACGTTAAATTTATGCAAGAGAATGGCTAATTTTGTTCAATTCCCAGTGTCATTTCCGCTACATAGACAAATCTTTTGTAGTGGAAAAGCAGGGCTTTTCAAATGGAGTTCCATGGAACCCCACAATTCTATAAGACCTAGATGGCATTTCAGAAGAGAATAAGGCCACAAAAAGTTTATTCAGATGCAGCCAGTTTTCTGTCAGTCAACCTCTGCTCCTTGATCATGAATTCTCTTCCACAGTCATCAAGCATAATACATATTAACTCAAGTATTTTAACTCAGATATTTATACATGTTACCATCATCATACCTCCATTTTCATTTGACTATAATTGTTTAAACGTCCTTCATCATAAAATATACCAAGATTTAATACATAACCACATGCTGGCATTTCATTTACTATTTCAAAACTCTTCCACTATTTCAAAAATCCTTATGGCCTATTCTAGCTAAACATCCATAATATTTAGTAACAAATTTTCCAATCCTTCTTTCCAAATCACTGTTTACAATTTACATCCAGTTTCCTTATGTTGTACCCATGCCTGTATATATGTTGTTATCATTATCCCTCCTTTATTTAACTATATCCTGTATCATAACATTTCCCCCCCTAATAATCAAGGCTTAACTGAATCTAACTTAATTCTTTTTTATTAACCTTTATATATAATCCAAAAGGATTTATAGTCTTCCTTTAAATGGGTACCATTCAATATTCATATCCAATTATTACTTATCATAATACTACAGATTGTATACATTATTATCATTATCAATTATTTATTTAACTATATCTATTGTCACTAAATTTCACAAAGTTTAACTAGTTTTAAATTATACACTTCCATCTATCAACCTGTATCTTTCCAGTAGCAAAACAGTCTCATGTCTTCTGCCATTTGTGGTGTCAGTCCTCTAATCATCTCCTTAATCAAATTTGTATGGACTCCTCTTAGCAACTCCTTGCTTATAAAATCTCTTTAAATCCATAACTTCTTTTGTTTTTTCTTCTTCTGTATCTTGCCATCTGGGGTAGAGTTCCCCTCCATTTAATTCCTCTTTCAGCATTCCACTCTTTCCATTTCCAGAAACAAACCAATCACCCTAAATATCAGCAAATTTAATTTCTTTATGGTCATCTTCCTCTTCAGTTTTTAGGATTCTAACCTCCACTTTTTCCACTTGATAAACATCTCCAACTTCTTCATCATATTTTACTGTTACATGATCTAAGTCTTCCAACCTCTTCTCCATCCTCTCAAATGTGTTTGATAATTTCTGAATTTCTAAGAATATCTTTTGCAGGCGTAAAGTTTCTTTCTGCTGTTGAAATTGTGCCATCATCTCCAGCTAACAAACACTGCTGCTCTAGCTTGGAAGGTTTTTACAAGATTAAGCATAGATTCACAATAAAGTTTTATTTTCACTTTTCTCTGGTTAAAGATATACTTCAAAGGGACATCTTCTTATCACTCTCTATAAACAAGCAGTGAGACCTTGGAGTGCCAAGCCAGGATAATCAGTAAGAAAAGTAAAAGTGTTTCGTTTCCAATACACAAACCTCCAGCCTCTGAGTAGCAGTGTTATTGTTACAATTTTCTTTGTTTCTTTTTGTATCTTTTTTGTATTTCAAGTTAAAACAAGGTCCGATTCTTGAATGAGTTAGAAAAACACCCACAGTAATGAAAGAGGAGAATTTTAGTTCATATGTTACAAAGAATAATAAAAAAAAATAGAAGGAAACTTAATCCATTCATTTTAAAAGGCTTGCATAAATTCCATCCATGAACATAGCATTTAAAAGTAAGATAAACCACTGTCCAAAACCATTCCAAACTTAATTCCGCCGCTTATTTCTTCTGTTCTCCAATTTAAATTAATTTTAAGTTTTTTATAGACAGTCTCTTTTAAAATGGTAAAAATTCCTCACCAGCTGTAAACACTTTCTCTTTTCATATCTTTCCATTTTGGATCCTAATTTTTTTTTTTTGCCAGCTTGAAGAACTTGTCTTGCATCGATCAGTGACTTTGCAATGTTCCTGAGATCAGCAAGATGTACTCTTCCTGTTCACTGTCTCTGCGGGATGGTTTAGGTCTGATTGGACCACCCAGCAGCAAAAGTATCAGCTGCGGTCTCGGAGCATCAAGACCGCACGTCCATATCATTGCGGCATTGGCTCCTCCTCCTTAATCCTCCTTTTTGTGCTGCATGGTAGCACCTGCAATGTGCATGTGTGCATGTGCGCAAAGCACACATGTGCACGCAAAGCAAACCAGTAGCAGATTTCAGAGCATTTCACCCCTGTTTGAAACCCCCTGATATTGATCTTATAAGCTTTTATTGCTAAAAAAAAATCAAGGCTTGCAATTCAAGAGTATAAATGCCTAATGTTTTCGTTTTCTCAATGTCCTTTTACACGCAGGCCACCAATCATCACAATTAACACAATGAAGCTGGAGTACCTCAGTGTCATTAGCGACATGGATGTTTGAAATGTGACCTTATGGAAATTGCTGAAAGGTGCTGTCTCTTTATTCACTTTGCTCTCATCAAAGCCCAAAGTAAGGAACACCTCTCGGCTCTCTTTCAAAACTCATCACAGCTATACATTCATAGAAAAATAAACAAGCATTTTTCAATGTATTATTAAGTAGTGTTTAAATTGGGTTGTTGGAAACAAAACTAGTGTTTTAGTGAACAGCATCTTTGTGACTTGGAAGTCCTATTTACTGAAGATGAGAAGGATGGAAAACAGCCTCTTCTCTCTTGGAACATAATACAAGCAATGTACACTGCCTTTACTAAGTGCTAAAAGCCAGTATTATCATCAGTCTCTTTATTCATGAAAGGTTGCACCTTATTCTGTGGCTGAGTACTCATTTTCCTGAAAGGGGATGTCAAAAGCTGAAAATTACTGGATCAGGTAAAAGCAACAATTTTCTTGCCAAAGAGATAAAGGCAAAGGCTATTCTGTAAGCTATAAAATTCGGGGCCAAGAATGATGTTGTGACTTTGTTGCATGAAATCAAATCAACGCTCACCCAAAAGTATGCATAGTGTCCTAAATGAAATCTGCACAATGACAGATCCCTGTCTGCAGTACCACATCCTTCATCACAACCATTTCTCAAGGCCAGTATAATTGTTAGATTTAATGGTTCCCCATGGCTACAATTGTTCTGAGGTAGGTTAGGTGGAGGGAAAGTGACTCAGTTGCCATGTGTGTGTGCATGTGTGTGACTGAAAGTGAATTACAGCCAGGATCTAATGGTTGCGAGATCTGAAACATTACTGTATCATGCTGGCTCTCTTAATAAAATATGCCAATGCTTTATTGACTCCAAAACATCAAAAAGAACATATCCCATAATGCAATGATGAGGGGGGATGGGGATGAGGGGAATTATACAATGGTTTGCACTGAAGTCCCTGTCAATCTCCTTTTAGCAGGACATAGGCATGGAAGGAAAGTTTGTTCATTCATTCATGTAAGAATAAGGCATCTAATTTCTCACAGTTTTTTAAAAAAATATTTATTTAGCAAACTTAGAAACCACCCATCTCCCAAAGGTGCTTTCTCAGGAGGCAACTGGGCTTTCTTGTTTTTCTCTGAAGACATTTCGCTTCTCATCCAAAAAGCTTCTTCAGCTCTGAGAGGGATGGCAGACCACAGGAGCACTACTCATGTGACCCTGAAGACAGATAAACCTCCAAGTGCTTCAACAACCCTCTAAAAGAATGGAAATGACCAGCTTCCTCAAAGGAATATAAAACCTTCCATTCCACACCATCCAGTCAGAGCTGAAGAAGCTTCTTGGATGAGAAGTGAAATGACTTCAAAAGAAAGAAAAATAAGACAGTCCAGTTGCCTCCTGAAAAAGCACCTTTGAGACAACCATGACCTGGATGACTGAGAATCTCTACAGAATTTCACCCATCTCGCTCACAGTGGGACTCTGGGTGGTATACAAATAATATTAATTTTGCCCTCCCAATTGTGTATGACAATGTAGTAAAGGAACTTCAGTCTTCACTTGAAAAATGAAAGCTATTTACACTAGTGTTGCATATAGTGGCATGTATTTAGTCAGATATATCTCTAGATAGCCATTACTTTCTAGGAATCAATTGCATGTAATTATTAGAATGAGAATCCTGTAAATTTCATCAAAATTAGTTGTGGTTTGGTGCTGACATAGTTAAAACATTTTTTGGAAAAAAAAATCTCATGAAGCAGCTCTGGGATACGGAGTTCAATTGCCAATCACTTAGCTAAACAGATCGTGGACTGACTCAATAAACTGTAGCTTCATTTTCCATAAAATGCAAATATATTTTTCTGAGTGTCTTTAGGGAAATAGCTTAGGCCGCATTCAAAACACACAAGATCAATCTCTCTCTCTCTCTCTCTCTCTCTCTCTCTCTCTCTCTCTCTCTCTCTCTCTCTCTCTCTCTGTGTGTGTGTGTGTGTGTGAGTTTGTAACTAAGGACAACTTATTTATTTATTTAGAGGCTGCTGCGATCAATAGACTCAGAGCAATGTACCATTCCCCAGTCCCTAATTTGAGATTAAAACAGAAAAATCTACAAACTTTAAAATTAAAACCATGCATTATGAGTAGCCATATAAAAAACAGAAATCACATTTTATCTGGAAGACAGAGAACAATACGTATATGTTCATCATATAAAAACTGAAAGAGGCCAGCATTTTTGTCTGCATAGGAACCAGTTATGGTCTATAAGAAACTAAAGAGAAGAGATGGTTGCATTTGAAATACCAACAGAAATGCAGACTTGCAATGATGATATAAAACTCTTTTCAGCTGTAACAATGATGATAATGCATTGATTTTTCCTGCTAGGGCATCTGAAAAAGATAGAAAGGTTGGAACTAGACCTTAAAAGAGACATGCCCAGAGGAGGATACAATCACATATTGTATCACTGGAGAAGGCCAAAAGAACTGACATTGACTCTACACCTTCCCCTCAATCTAATATATCTACCCATCATGCTCTAATTTCACAAAAGGGCATCTTCCCAACATCAGTTCAAGGTCAAAGTGGCAGCTATCTCTTGTAATCATTTGAGAAACAGGTCATGGAAAAGTCTGCTAATCTTCAATAAGTGGAAAGGTAACACATTTAGCTACAAGCTAAAAATAGAAATCACTCTTAAAAAAACACCTCAAGATTTTAAGCTTTCTCCCCCCCCCACAGTTCTTTCCCCCTCCCCTCCCTCAAAATCACACCACACGCACACACATACACACCTGGAAGTAGAAATAAAAATAAATCAGAAAGACATGAAAGGTAAGTGCATGTTTTTCGTAGCTATCCCACTGAGGGGGGGGGGGGGAAGCAACAAGGATCAGTACTGAAATTAAGTTTTTGTGACTTCAGATTATTCATGTGAGCTTGCTGTCGTTATAATAATGATGGATAGTTGAAAAATTAGTTTTGCCCACATGTCTAATTTGCATTTTCTGAATCTATATGCAAACCGGAATGCAATTATTCATCAAGGAGTGGATCCAGCTTCATAAAGGAAAATGCATGTATTAAAAGAAGACATGCATAAAATGCATACATTAATATAAAGGTGCTTTCTATGACATTTTTTTTAAAAAAATGCCTGTGCGCATTAAATAGAGTATGGTGACTTGTTTAAAGACATGCATAAATGGGAGAGAGCAAAATTAGGCTTGGAAGATAAGAAATTGAGTATAATCACCCTTGGCAGATTTCCTGTTTCAAAATATATTAGGGGAAGAGAGATCAGAGCTGGCCTTCCCTTGTTTAGGCTCAGATCCCAGAATTTCCAGGCAGTATGAAATATTTAGTAAATTTATATGCCACCTATCTCACTGTCCATTGACTCTGAAATACTATTCAGCTAAAAATGTTGGAGTCCCAACAACTCTAGGAAGTGGCAAGATAAGGCATGTTCTATTATGAAAGATGAACCCATTGCATTGGTTCCAGATACCATTGATGGGCTGGATGCTAAAGCAAGGTCATGGCACACACTTGAAAGTAAATCAGGAAGACTGTAATTGGGATGTGTCTGTCTGTCTGGCAAGAACAAAGAATGCAATATGCATGTGTAAAGCTTGTAGCAATTATGGGTAGTTGGAAAGTTGATAAAAGTAACAAGAATTAGACAACTTGCAGACCTCAGCTAAAAGTTAGCAATAGAGATGGCAGCAAATGAAATGTGTATTAGATAATTCTTGGGGCATTCATTAGCCAAGGCTTAGGAATGGGACAGCTATAGACCAATAGAACAAATTGTAGAATTATTGCTAAAATGTTCATTAGAGGGTATTTCTTATTATTTCACCTTGTCCCGCCTTCTCCTTTAGTGAAAATGTATAAAGCTTTCTTAATCCTTTGTTCTTGGTTCTTGGCCTTTTGACCAGGAACTCTTTTCCTTGGAGTACTCCAATAAAAGGCAATCAGAAAACCTGCACCTTGTGTCTGGCTTCCATCATTGGCTTCGGCACCAGGCTCAGACCCAAATTGGGGACATCACTATCTCAAGAGAATGGTCTTGAAGGGCAGAAGGGAAAAATACTACCATGGCAATGATCGGGCAAGTGCAGCTTGAGTCCTTTCCAATAAATTAAAGTAACACCCCCCCCCCAACTTGCATGATGATAAAGCAAGGGAGAAAGCATATTAAACTTGACAGATTCTGTTACTGTAGCTGTTCCAATGAAAGTAGTTTTGGACCCAGATTGTAAAAAAAAAATGGAAAACATCCAGTATTATGCCAGGCCCCATATCTGCTCTGATGGGTTTGCAAAACTTTGCAAGAAAATTTGGATGGTAAAGGTTGTTGAAAACAATGGGAATTAGTAGATTTTCATATACATTCTTTGGCAGTATGAACAGTAATTCCTCCAGGATTAAATATTGTTTATTGCATAAAAATTATATTATGTTATAAATAAGCATGACACATGCAACATGTCTCTGAATTACAAAATATTATTCACATAACAGAATTGCATGCAGAGCTATTCAGACATAAGCCCAGTAGAATTCAAAGAAACCAAAGTCAATCCCCACTTTAAAATCTTTTGATTGTTCAGTTTCTATAGACCCTGGTTATTCAATCTTTTTCTTCATAGTATTTGTAGCTTTTAAGTTGGTATTTGTTTTATGGAGAGCCACTCATTTTCTCCCGAGATGTCACCATAAGCTGTTTCTGGTAGGATAGTCTTTATCCAAATTATGATATCCAGCAAACTTTAAATGTCTCAATATATGGCAAACTCCAATTACAACTGGCATGCCAATTGATTTTTTTCCCATCAATCTTTCAACCTCAATTTATAAATTAAGACATTTTGTTAAATTTTCCAGTTGTTTTTCATCAATTTGATGAAATTCTGCATGAATTGCTACCTCAAAGAACCTCTTGATGTATTATGTTATAAGTGTCTATCAGTATGAATACTGCAATCCTTCCAATGTTGATCTCATATGGCAAACCTTTTTTCAGATACATAGTTTTTTGGCAAACAGTAAAGCTGGATTTTCTACATCAATTCCTCTGAACATTATTGGCAATACTGCTATAGGGTGGTTTATTGGAGAAAATAGTTTTTCTTTTCTTTGAGGCCCTTTAGTTAATTAATAGCTGGTCTTTTAAATTTCTGCCACCCCCCTTTTAGGCGTCTATAGTTTTGTTCTGCGTTTTCTTTCTGAACTAATGTATATAAGATTTGCAGGATCCCAGTAAGTAGTAACTACTATTGAACTCTGATATTCAATATTAGTAACTGTGAGAGGGATCTTGGAGTCCTAGTGGACAACCATTTAAATACCAGCCAGCAGTGTGCAACAGGCTGCATAAACAGAGGGATAGAATCAAGATCACATGAAGTGTTAATACCACTTTAAAATGCCTTGGTAAGGCCACACTAGGAATATTGCATCCAGTTTTGGTTGCCATAATGTAAAAAAGATGTTGAGATTCTAGAAAGAGTGCAGAGAAGAGCAACAAAGATGATTAGGGGACTGGAGGCTAAAATATATGAAGAACGGTTGCAGGAACTGGTTATGTCTAGTTTAATGAAATGAAGAACAGGAGGAGACATGATAGCAGTGCTCCGATATCTTAGGGGCTGCCACAAAGAAGAGGGAGTCAAACTGTTCTCCAAGGCACCTGAGGGTAGAACAAGAAGCAATGGGTGGAAACTAATCAAGGAGAGAAGCAACTTAGAAGAAATTTCCTGACAGTTAGAACAATTAATCAGTGGAACAACTTTCCTCCAGAATTTGTGAATGCTCCAACACTGGACATTTTAAAGAAGATGTTGGGTAACCATTTGCCTGAAGTGGTGTTGGGTTTCCTCCCTAAGCATGGATTGGACTAAAAGACCTCCAAGGTCCCTTCCAAGTCTGTTGTTCTAAGTTCATATGAATGGTAGGTAAAATGTAGGACTGTAGGTATCAGAGAAAGTTTCTTTTTCCTTGCTTTCCTCTACTAGGGATGTTCTTCAGTTCTCATCCACTCTTCATTTTTGCTGTTTGCAGAAGGTCATTTAGCTGAAATGAAGGCTTGTCAGATGTTTGAGCCAAAAGCCATACAGTTCATCTCTTCCTGGCAAAAAGCCATGGAGTTCATCTCTTCCTGGGGCACTGCTGGTTTTGATCTTTTTGATGTGTGTTTGAACCATTTGTGTTGTTATCAGCACATCTTCCCTTTGTTTTCCATCAAATTCTTTCTCAACTTTACTGATGCATTGAGGGGTGGGTTTTTTCTGTTCTATTTATCATTTTACCACAAAGTTTTTCATATTTAACTTTCAACTCTTCAATAGAAAGACAGGTAGGATCTCAACAGGGTAGTTCTCAACATCACATATTTTTACAAGACCCTCCACCACAACAAGGTGGCATTCCATATGCTATCCATAGAGGATGATAATAATAATAATAATAATGATAATTACTGCAGGAATTACACCTAATTTCCACAGCACTGTCCTGTGTCTAAGGATATTTACCCTGTAATAGGTGTGTATTATATTATCCATTTCATCTTTCCTACTACCTTCTCCTATTGTAACGTAAGTTTATATTACTTTTGTTTTTTGTATGCACACTGAAAGCTTACACACCAAAGACAAATTTCTTGTGTGTCCAATCACACCTGGCCAATAAAGTAGAATAGAATAAAGAATATTCTATTCTATTCTACTACTGCTGTAGTTGTTTTCTCTTGAGAGCAATATGAATACAACTTCAGAGTTATAATTTCCTTCCCACTCAACTTTATGATTGTTCCAGGAAAACAATACTTTTAATCAAAGTCTAAATGAAAAGTTCTGGCTGTGCCACCCAAGTAGAACTGATTCAAAGATATCAAAAGTATATTGTTATATAGCAGATGTTCTTGAGTAAACATCTTTCATTATGCTCCATAACAAATTAAGATGATTTAAAAAAAAAAACAATTAGCCCAAATGTTCAGTTTTTTGTTGTTCACTATGCTATTTAACACATTTAGAATCTTAAATATTTAATATCGTATTATCTCAGTTAAAGATGTAAGAAATCCAACCTAGTTTATGAAATAAATCATAAACTTATATGTAAACACAGACAGAGAGATATAAGGCAAAGAATAAATAAAACAGAGATCACACCACATTATTGCTCCTATTTAACAATTACTATTGTTATTAAATATTCATAACTGATCATCAGTCTCTTAAAGCAATATTTAAAAGATAAAACTATGTAATATCACACACAATTGCAGATAATTATTCAATGTATTTTTGCATATGTGTGTTGCCATCAATGACTTCCATAAGAAATTAATATTTGAGCATAGGTGAGAGTTATAGAAATAATTTCTGCATCAATTTATCTCATATAATTTAATTATATAGATAGTTTTAATGTAGATTATTTATATATTATAGTGACAAAACCTCTCCCTTCTAGAAAATAATTTGTAGCACCGAATTAGAATAAATATAATGTAGTAACTGTGGGGTCCTTGGTGCTCTCTGAGCATGAAGCATCTTACCAATAGGTAACATCATTAGGGCTGTTATATAATGTAGCATATGTAAAGTCTTCAGTTATATGCATACCTGAAGAATTTAGGAATTAATAATGTATTCTCCAATATGACCTCAGTCTGTATCTCTCCAAACACTATGCTAATGTGGAAAAGTGGCATATATTGGAGAGCAGCTGCCTTTAACCCCTTATTCAGTCTATAAATAAAAATAGAGACCTGAGACCAAATATAGATGGTACATTCAGAAAATATCATCCCCTTTTGTATTTTGAAAAGGAATGCCTATTCATTCAGATCAAATGCAGACAATGATTTTGTTACCACACATATGTCTATACTTTTGAACCTATTTAGCAATAGTTATTATTGTACATCTGGTTCTTTCAAACTGCAGTAGATTATTTCGACTACCTAAAAGTATTGGAAATATGACTTGAATGCAGGATTCTAATTTCCATACAATGATATGAAACAGAATGCTTTTTATTCTTTCTGTTTTAAACTTAAATATCAACTTGGAATGATTGTAAAGGATTATTCCTGAAATAATGCTACTGCTGCTATTTTGGAGGCATAAAGCTATACATTTGGTGTATAGCTCAAATATATTAAAAAAAGATCTTAAATATATTTTAAAAAGAAAAAGGTCTCTGTTGCTATCCATTTTTTAAACTCAATGTGGCTAGAAGAGAGGGCCTAGCAAGGGTAGGTATGAAGAATTACATTCCACAATCTTAATCTGGAAGATGCTGATAAATCTATTATTGTGAAGTTCAGAAGCAACATATTTATAATCAAACATTTCTCTCATTGCTTCTATGATAAATGATATCCTTATTGTTCCAGAAACAACATTGGAATTTGACAGTTTATTGACCAAATGTGATATGGCTGTTGTTTTTAAATCAAATAAACATCACATTCTAAAAGCAACAAGAGCTGGTAAAAACTGAGGAATAAATACAAGTGAACAATAAACACTTTTGGGTGCCATTTTATCCTAATTAAAATCCAGAATGTTGTTTATTGCATAATGTTTATTTAATTGGGGCTTGAGAGGCACAAGTAACCATTTATTTTTATTGTTCGGTAATTCTGCTCAGCTTCATTTTGATCACACACACACAAGAAGATTTTTCACATAGAGGAACTGTGCAATCCCCCTAGAATTCTCCACCAAGATTTCTTTCTAATGGATTAACCATTTCAGTTCAAACTTTGATGTTCTTATGGTTCCACCTCATATACAACCTATCACATCAAATGAGGGACTAAAATTAACAGAAACAGACACATCCATACAAAACCTATGGGATACAACTAAGGAATTTATAAGAGGGGTCATGATATCAGCTACAGCTAGGAAGAAACAATTTGAGAATCAAAAAAATAAGAGAGTTGAAATAAGTTATAGAAACTTAGAGAGTGAACTTCAAAAGAAACCACAAAATTGAAGTATAAAAGGAAGTATGGAACTGATTAAACATGAATTGGCTATATTTGAAAAAGCAAAATTGGCACAGTCTATAAAAAAAGCAAAACAAAATTTCTTTGAGAATGCAAATAAACTGGGGTGGTGGCTATCCTATAGGCTGAGGAAGCAGAAGCAAGAGGATTGTATTAATAAACTATAAGATGAAAAAGGCGAGATCTGCTATCAACTAGAGGAAAAGAAAAGGATTACCAAGAGTTCTATGAAAAATTATATAGAGAAAACCGAGACTATACAAAGGAAGGAATACTACAATATCTGGTAAAGTCAGATCTGCCAAAGATTCCAGAGGAAATAAAAGATATGCTCAATGAAGAAATTAAAATATCAGAGATAATTGAGGACATACAAAGACAAAAGACTAATAAAGCTGCAGGGCCAGATGGACTGCCAGTGAAAATATATAAAGAATTCCAGGATATGCTTGTTCCAATACTGTTGGAAGTTTATAATGCTGTGTTGAAAGAGGCGAAGACAACGCTATCATGGACGGAGGCTAACATTGTATTATTACCGACGGTGGACACAGATCAGATGTTCATACAAAATTACAGACCAATCTCACTGCTAAATGCAGATTACAAAATTTTTGCTCTGATAATAGCAGAACGGTTGAAAAAAATCCTCACATCATTTATCCACACAGATCAAAATGTATTCCTCCCCAGAAGACAAATTAAAAACAATATGAGAATTATGCTGGACATTCTCGAATATTATGAAGTACATAATGAAAAAATGATTGCACTATTTTTTCTCGATGCCCAAAAGGCATTTGACAATGTGAACTGGGAATTCTTGCATCAACAATTGGAACACATGGAATTTGGGGATAAATTTATAAACACAATTAGAGCAATATATACAAATCAAAAAGCCAAAGTAATAATTAATGGTGAAGTAACGCAAAGTATAGCAATCCAGAAAAGTACAAGACAAAGTTGTCCCCTATCCCTGCTGCTGTTTATATTAACCTTAGAAGTTTTAGCCAGGAATGTACGTAAAGAGGAACAGATAAAGGGACTAGAAATTAAAAAGGAACAATTCAAGTTACAGGCTTTTGCGGATGATCTCGTGTTTTTGTTAGAGGATCCTATAAAGTCTGGTATGAAACTTATCAAGATATTGACAGAATATGGGAAAGTAGTGGGTTTAAAGATAAATATGACAAAGAATAAAATGCTGGTTAAAAATATGACATCCAAATTGAAACAGGAGTTAATGAAGAAATTGGGTATCCAAATTGTTAAAAAAGTGAAATATCTAGGTATACACTTATCTGGAAGGTGTCCATCAAAGAAGACAACTATACTAATCTGATCAACAAAACTAAGAAAGACCTAGAAAGATGGAAAAACCTACAATTGTCCCTGATGGGTAGGATCGCAGTCGTAAAAATGAATGTACTACCAAAATTTCTTTTCCTATTTCAGAATATTCCAATTAAATTAGAAAAAAAGGTTTTTTAAGGATTTGAATCAATTGGTTTCAAAATTTATTTTGGAGGGAAGAAAAACAAAAATAAAACTCAAAGCCATGCAAGATACTAAGGAAAAATGAGGATTTGGTGTACCAGATTGGGAACTTTATTATATTGCAGCCACCTTAACATGGTTAAAAGAATGGATAATGTTGAGAAATAAAAGATTTCTCAAATTGGAAGGTCATGACCTCCAAGCAGGATGGCATGCCTTTCTTTGGTATGAAAAGAATCTGCACACAAATATTTCAATAGACACTACATTAGACCATCCCTGTTATTAATATGGAACAAAATTATACATTACCACTATTCTGAAACACCCATTTGACTATTTACGATGGAAGCATATATGCACCCAAATTTAATTAATATGGAAAATATTGTTAAATATAAAGAGTTATTGAACAGACAGGGGGAGATTAAAACTAGATTAGAATTGGCATCACAAGGGGTACAAGTAGAATGGTGGTCTTATTTACAGATACAATCAAGGTTTGCACAGGACAGGAAGAAGGAAAATATTGCTAAAGATTACACAATATTAGATAAACTTTTGATAGACACAGAAAACAAGTTGATCAAAGTGGTGTATAGATTTTTATTGGAATATAAACTTGAGGAAGAACATGTCAAAGAAACTATGGTCGCCTGGGCAAAATTTTTTGGTTAGAGTGTGGAATTGGCTAAGTGGGAAAAACTTTGGATACTTAATCAGATACTAACATTAGTTATGGTGTATAAAGAAAATCTTTATAAGATTTTCTACAGATAGCATCTCCCCCCAGCACGGCTCTCCAAAATTTTTAAAAATCTGGCCCCAAATTGTTGGAGGTGTAAAAAAACACCAGGCACTTTTTATTATATGTGGTGGACATGCAATGAGGCCAAAAGATATTGGGAAATGATTCAATCATTTGGAACAAATGGTGGGAGACCAAATTTTGTTTAAACCAGATTTTTTTCTCCTAGGCATAATACCGGAGGGGTTTAAGAAAAATGTACTCTATCTAATTATACATGTACTAACTGCAGCATGCATAACTTTTGCGCAGTATTGGAAAAAAGAAAATACACCATCAGAGCTAGATATAATCAAAAAAGTGTTGGCCTGTGCGGAAGCAGATAGGCTCACTCTTGAACTTAAAAATAAAGGGGAATCAGAATATTTTGAAGTCTGGAACAGATTTTATGATTGGTATAAGACAAGGTGACAAGACTGGAACAAACTGTATATATTGTGATTGGACAGAAGGATAGATAATGCACTAAGTAGGCTAATAGTTAATAGTTGAGACTGTGTATAATGTGAATGTATGGTCACTTCGACTCTGCAGTATTGCATTGTTTTAAATGTAAAAATGATAAAAATATATTTCAACAAAAAAAAAAAAAAAACCCAGAAGGAACATATTTATAATCAATCATTTCTCTCATTGCTTCTATGATAAATGATATCCTTATTGTTCCAGAAACAATGTTGGAATTTGACAGTTCATTGACCAAATGTGATGTGGTTGTTGTTGTTTTTTTAAATAAAATAAACATCACATTCTAAAAGCAACAAGATCTGGTAAAAACTGAGGAACAAATACAAATGAACAGTAAACACTTTTGGGTGCCATTTTATCCTAATTAAAATCCAGAATGTTGTTTACTGCATAATGTTTATTTAATTGGGGCTTGAGAGGCACAAGTAACAATTTACTTTTATTGTTCAGTAATTCTGCTCAGCTTCATTTTGATCACACACACAAAAGAAGAATTTTCACATAGAGGAGCTCCGCAGTCCCCCTAGAATTCCCCACCAGGATTTCTTTCTAATGGATTAACCATTTCAGTTCAAACTTTGACGCTCTTACGGTTCCACCTCATATTCAACCTATCACATCAAACGAGGGATTAAAATTAACAGAAACAGTGGACAATTTAGCTCCTTCAAATTATATTTGCTCTCAGGAAGACAGCCTATTATATTTTAAGGAAAGGCAGAATGAGAAATTTTATGAGCTGATGGTTCACATCAAGAAGAGGGCATGCAAAGAATGGAGATTTGATTAAGGTTCACCTGGAACCTTACGCTTCAGCATATCCAATGGGAAACAAGTTTAAAAACAAAAAATGAAAACAGTTCCTTACATAGTAGGAAAATTAAATGCAAGCCTGAGACACAGAGAAAATTGTTTTGTTTTTAGATTTGTGGGCAACAGGATATTTGGAATAAATCAATGTTAGAACTAGCCATGTTAGAGAAAGACAAACATTTAATTATAGGTCTCTATTTGAACATTAGAAAATGATTGCTCTGTTATCCCTTTGGAGAGCTCAAAGGAACAAAGCAAGGTTGCTTGAGTGTAGATATGGGATGAAATATGTGATCCCAATAATATACCCAAAGGCCTCTTTAACTAAAGGAATTTCATTCGAAACTAAAATCCTCATTCCCACCACACTCCTGGGGGATGGATTCTGCAAAATCCCCATTCCCTCCCCTCTCCTGGGGGATGGATTCTGCAAAATCTCCATTCCTACCCAACTCTGGGGCCAGCCAGAGTTGTATTTTCTAGTTCTCCAAACTACTTGAAATTTCCACTATCGGTTCTCCAGAACCTGTTAGAATCTCCTGAATTTCACCCCAGACGATGGGTGTGGAAAAGGCAATTGTATCATTGCAATGAATACATCCCATTCCTCCACCCCACCCCATATAGGAGCTGCTGAGTCGAAGCGTAGATACCCCCTTTTCTCCTGCAGATGCAATTCACCCCAAAGAATAAAATTGGAGGTGGAAATACAAGCAAATTTAAAATAGATCATGTTCTATAAAACCCCAGGGGGATACTCTTCCATGGGGGCATATTAAATATTTCAGGGTAATAAACTCAGTTCCAGCAAACAAAGACAAAATCCTCTATTTGGCTCCCTTACAGCTTAATATCAAAATGTTTTTCTTGAGCATTTTTTGTGTGGAATGTCTTGTTATTCATTTAGCCTAGAATGTAAAGAATGCTATTTTCCAGGAAAATTGCATTAGCCAGATTTCCAATTCCTCCATACCATGACCGGCTATCTTTCATTTACTTCTTGCGTGTATTCACCACTCTGAATTAGTGAGCAGTCAAACAGAGGCTGATGATTCCTCCTGAACATCTGTAAATCACTGTGTAGACATTAGTAGTAAAGTTCAGGAAAATATGAATTAACTCTTTTTTATGTTATGTAGGTTTAAATAGACTGCTTTCCCATTGTCCAGATGTTGGACCATGCTGATAACAATGTCACTACTGAAATGCAGGTTATATATTTATTTTAATTAAATTTTATTCATAAACACCTTTTTGAAAAACAGTGTTTGTCAGGGTATACCATTTACAAATAAAAAGACCAAAAAAGAAAAGTGGTTAAACATTGACATACAAGCTAATAACAGTAATAATGATATAGTAACAATAGTAATAATATAACCAAAAAGCTTTTAGCTGGAAATTATAATCAAACAGAATATTGAGTTGAAACCAGAAACAGATACCTATGTCTCCTAGGTATACTACCAGAGGGCTATGATAAAGGGACCAAATATTTAGTTTTGCACATAGTGATAGCAGCAAGGATCATATATGCTAAATATTGGAAAAATATGAATATCCCACAAGAGGACGCTGTAATTCTAAAAAAAAATTCACTGTGCCGAAATGATTAGATGAACCTTTAAAATTAAAGATCAAGAAGATGCAGAATATTATATGATTTGGAAAAAAAGTCTATGAATAGATAGAAGAGATAGGAATTAAAGAAAAGTAAGATCATAAATGTTAGTACTGAAAATAAGAAGGTAAATAATTACAATGCACCAATGTAAGAAGAAAGCTAGCTAAAAGGTTACATTTTTAAATAAGCAGGAAAAAGAAAACTCCCAGAATGCTTTCCAGAGACTTCACTTTGTATCCTTCGAGTATCAATCAACTCTGTTCAATTTGTTCTTCAAATTTTTAAGGGCAGAAATATCAATAGAAGAGAATATTTGCGGTACAGGGCTGAACTTTAGATAATACAATACAATACAATAGTAGAGTTGGAAGGGACCTTGGAGGTCTTCTAGTCCAACCCCCTGCCTAGGCAGGAAACCCTATACCGTTTCAGACAAATAGCTTGCTGCTCTAAGATCCTTGCTGCTCTCTGAGTTTAGTTGCATTTCCTGCAGATGTTTCATTATCTAACTAGGTAACATCATGAGTGCTAGAAGGGAGTGGGGGTTTGATGTATGTTTGTATCCTAGGGGCTTGCCCTGTCACTGTTGGTATTGGTTCTTGGTGGTTATTTGATTCACTGTTGTTTATTGTTCATTGTAGAAGTGTACTTACTCTAATCTAAGCCACTGGCAGGGTTGTGCTCTCCTTCTTTAAAACTTTTTTAAAAAACTTTTTTTTTATTTTCAAAACAAACACAACACATCCTTCTTTACATACTGTAGAAAGTGTATCAGTTGGTTACAAAAAGGCTTTCATGAATCTCTTCCACAGTCAACAAACATAATTCATATTAACTCAAGTATTTTAACACAGATATTTATACATGTTACCATCATCATACCTCCATTTTCATTTAACTATAATTGTTTAAACGTCCTTCATCATAAAATATACCAAGATTTAATACATAATCACATACTGGCATTTCATTTACTACTTCTAAAATCCTCCAATAGCACTGAATCCTTATGTCCTATTCTAGCTAAACATCCATAATATTTAATAACAAAGTTTTCTAATCCTTTCCAAATCACTGTTTACAATTTACATCCAGTTTCCTTATGTTGTACCCATACCTGTATGTATGTTGTTATCATTATCCTTCCTTTATTTAACTATATCCTGCATCATAACATTTTCCCCCTAATAATCAAGACTTAACTGTATCTAACTTAATTCTTTTTTATTAACTTTTATATATAATCCAAAAGGATTTCTAATCTTCCTTTCATGGGTACCATATAATATTCATATCCAATTATTACTTATCATAACACTACACATTGTATACATTATTATCACTATCAATTATTTATTTAGCTATATCTTAAATTTCACTAAGTTTAACTTGTTTTAAATTATATTCTTCCATCTATCAACCCGTATCTTTCCAGTAGCAAAACAGTCTCATATCTTCTGCCATTTGTGGTGTCAGTCCTCTAATCATCTCTTTAATCAACTTTGTATGGACTCCTTTTAGCAACTCCTTGCTTATAAAATCTCTCATGCAATTTCTATGCCCTTCTTCTGTTTCCTTAATCAGTTTATCTTTGATTGTCGGTAGTGTTATCAATGATATTGCTAATAAAATTTCTCTCTTTAAATCCATAAATTCTTTTGTTTTTTCTTCTTCTGTATCTTGCCATCTGGGGTAGATTTCCCCTCCATTTAATTCCTCTTTCAATATTCCACTCTTTCCATTTTCAGAGACAAACCAATCACCATAAATATCAACAATTTTAATTTCTTTATATTCATTTTCCTCTTTGATTTTTAGGATTTTAACCACCACTTTTTCCATTTGATAAACATCTCAACTTCTTCTCTATCCTCTCATATGTGTTTGATAATGTCTGTATTTCTGAGAATATCTTTTGCAGACTTAAAATTTATTTCTGCTGTTGAAATTGTGCCATTATCTCCAGCTAACACACACTGCTGCTCTAGCTTGGAAGGTTTTAACAAGATTAAGCATAGATTCACAATAAGGTTTTATTTTCACCTTTCTCTGGTTAAAGATATACTTCAAAGGGACATCTGTATCGTTTTCTTCTTACTCTCTATAAACAAGCAGTGAGACCTTGGAGTGCCAAGCCAGGATAATCAGTGAGAAAAGTAAGAGTGCTTTGTTTCCAATACACAAACCACCAGCCTCCGAGTAGCAGTGTTATTGTTACAATCTTCTTTCTTTCTTTTGTATCTTTTTTTGTATTTCAAGTTTTAAAAAAGTCCGATTCTTGAATGAGTTAAAAGAACACCCACAGTAATGAAAGAGGAGAATTTTAGTTAATAGGTTACAAAGAATAATAAAAAATAGAAGAAGAAAACTTAATCCATTCGTTTTAAAAGGCTTGCATAAATTCCATCTGTGAAGATAACATTTAAAAAGTAAGATAACCCGCTGCCCAAAACCATTCCAAATTTAATTCTGCCACTTATTTCTTCTGTTCTCCAATTTAAATTAGTTTTTTATAGGCAGTCTCTTTTAAAATGGTAAAAATTCCTCACCAGCTGGAAATCAGGAGACCATGACATCTAGTCCGCCTTTCAATATGAAACCTGCTGCATGACCTTGGGCTAGTCTCTCTCTCTCTCTCTCTCTCTCTCTTTCTCTCTCTCTCTCTCTCTCTCTCTCTCTCTCAGCTCTTCTTCTTGCCAAGAAAATGATAGAGACTTGTCCAGACAGTCTCCGGGAATCCACACTGGCACAAGGCACACACCAAGGGTTGCTGTTGGTTTTATTACTGGTTCACAACCCGCACCCAACCCGTATGCGCTATTCAATGTAAATTGTTCTTTACACATGCACAGAACAATTTGCAGTGAACTGCGCATGTGCAGTCACTAACAGCCCAGCAGCAGCGAGGGAACCAGTTTGGTGGTGGTGGTGGGTGGCAGGCCTGGGTTGCTGCAGGTTCTGTGACCCAGGCCTGAATCTCACTACTGGTTCAGCTGAACTGGGCTGAACTGAGAGCAACTCACCTTTGGCGCACGCGCGCGCGCACACACACACACACACAAACACGCTTCTGGCATACCCAGCTTCTCAACTCAGGGGTTGTTGCATAAACAGGAGAGTGAATGAGCATCTGGGAACCAATATAGGTTAGAGACATGGATTGACAGGGCAATAAATATGTACCAGTTTGCTGTTTTAATATGTAGACTACAGGCAAGATCCTGACTTAACAAAGTTAAATAGCAAAGGGCAGTTTGGCATAGCAGTTAAGTTGCTGGTCTAGATACCAGCAGATGGGGAGTTCTAGTCCTTACAAGGTCTGGGTGACTTTGCGCCAGTTACTGTCTCAGCCCGACTGTATTGTTCTGTCTCCAGCACATCAACTTTGAGTGACAGTTTTGTGGCCTGAACAGGAGAGTGAATAAGTACCTGGATGACCATATGACTATGACTACTTAAGACTTAAGTAGACTATTTAATTCAAGGCAGTACAAGAAAAGAACCTTCTCCTGCCAAGAATGAGACAATTGAGGTTCACGTGTAAGGATTTCTGGCAAGAAAGGTAGCATCAAAGTTAAGGAGTATTTGTCTATAGCAGATGGCAATGAGATCATCTCAAGGTTAAGGGGTATTTGTTTACAAGATGAAGATGAGAGAGATGATGCCACTTTATATATTGTAGCTGTCTCACAAAGACAAAGTGCAACCAAAGTATAACCCTTTAATGACTGAAATAAGTCTTTGCTTAAATCTGTATTATAAGTCTAGCCATTTCCAGAAATATAAATCTCTAAGTATCATTTACCTAAAAGAAAGATATTCCGTTCCTCCTTGCCAATCTTAGACTAATTCTATCCTAACTACCCTAACTTATCTTGGTCACCACAATGTAAACAAGATGTTGAAATTCTAGAAAGAATGCAGAGAAGAGCAACAAAGATGATTAGGAGACTGGAGGCTAAAACATAAAGAATAGTTCTTCGAAGAACCTGAGGGTAGGACAAGAAACAATGGGTGGAAACTAATCAAGGAGAGAAGCAACCTAGAACTAAGGATAAATTTCCTGATAGTTAGAACAATTAATCAGTGGAACAACTGGCCTCCAGAGGTTGTGAATGCACCAACACTGGAAGTTTTTAAGAAGAGATTGGATAACCATTGGTCTGAAATGGTATAAGGTTTCCTGTCTAAGCGGGGGTTGGACTAGAAGACCTCCAAGGTCCTTTCCAACTCTGTTATTCTATTTCATCTCACAAGGTTTTTTCCTCTTGGGAAAATAAAGATGGGAGCATTAGGTATACATGCTGCCTTGACCAAAAATAAAAGGCAAGATAAAAATAAATCAAATAAAAGAATGATTAGGCTTAAAGCACGGTGCACCTACATTTATCCAGTGTTTTAAAAAAATATGTTTTGAAAAAGATAGAAGCCAGCAACTTCTAATCCAATCACCTTACATTAGCCTTGGCAACAGTATTCCATTCTGTACACATTTAAGTGCAACAGTACTCAGAATATATTATTAAAGCTGGCCTCAGAATAAAGTTTAATGAATTGATACATCCGCATTGAGTGCCAATGTAGAAGTCATGGGACTAGAATTCTTGGATCTTTCTGTTACCTCTAGATCTTCAGTGGCTTTTGCCTTCCCAAAAAATAAATTGGTGATCCTAATTTGAGAATTAACATTAAGGCAGTTAATAAAGCAGGGTCCCTTCCTCCTTGGTTAAGATCAATATAAACCAGCCAAATAATCCAAGCTATTTCTATGTTTCCAACATTTTTTTTCTACTGTAGAAAGTCCTGACTCAAGCAGTTCTGATTTAACAGCCAGCCACATATCATAGAAGTAAAGAAAAATTGCTTGTTTTGGTGCTATTTATCTCTTAATGTTCTCCTTTGAAAACTTGTCATGCTGTGGCACCCACACACTCGTACCCTAGGATTAGTTTCCAGAACCACAGAGATCCTAGCTCCTGCTGCTGAAAGATTGGTAGATCACTCCTCTAATGAGATTGCCAGCCTTCTCCTCGTTAAGAATCTGCCTCCCTATCTCATCCTCAAAGGAATAATCTGTCACAGTCCCTGTACTTGTATTAACTAAATTAACCTTTATCAGCAAGTTTGTTTTTATGCCTTCAAGACAGTTTTTGAGTCTTGATGACAGCCTGGACAAATCCCGGCATTTTTCTTGGCAAGGTTTTTCAGAAGTGGTTTGCTCTTGCCTGCTTCCAAGGGCTGAGAGAGAGGGGCTGGCCCAAAGTTATGTGACTGAAAGAACTAGAACTCCTGTTCTCTTCGGTTTCTAGCCCGATGCCTTCATTGCTATATGAAGCTGGCTCTCTTATATCTAAATTGCATACAGTTTATTCTTGGTGGCATTATTTTCCTGTGGCACCCACACATTGACTTATGCTGATGATCTTAATTCTGCAACATATGTTGGTCGTTGCTTGATGTAAAAGTGTGGAGGAATTGCTGAGAATGGGTACACATATAACATGGAAGCATGGTGTTCATCGCTCACAATCAGAGCAATAATTTTGGGAGCTCAGAATTTGGCAGTCATCCCCTTATTAGCAATTTCAGGAAGCTGGTACGTATCATAATAGCATACTTTAATTCTACATACTGAAGATTAGAGCTTGTAGTAATCTAACAAGACTTTGAGGTATAACTGTATAATCAATAACATTGTCCAAATCAGAGTTAATGGATTGTGAAGTTTTATGATGGGTCAATTAACATAGCCTTTTTTTTTTACAGGGAAGTCTCTATATGGCTTAGGACTGAAATTCCCAGAATCCCCAGCAAGTGTATTTTCAGAGACAGTGATGCAGGGAAAGGTGATGCAATCTATGGGTTATAAAGAAGTGAGCTGCTCTGGAATGAAGGAATCTGATCCCACCTAGCAGTAGCACTGGAACTTCAACCCAAGACTATAGCTTTCACAGAGCACTCACAATCACAAGGCACTCACACCATTTTGTAGAGAAAAGGAGTTCTTCCCTGCCTATCATTTTCCTATTTGTCTGTGATTTCTATTTCTAAGTTCCAGAAATTGGCATAACTGTGACTACAGTGGCTGTAACTGGGCACCCCCAAGGAATACACATAACAAATTCATAGAATAATAGACTGAGTCTGAAACAGGAGAAGGCAGAATTTGTCTCAGTGTGACTGAAATATGCGAGGACCTTTATCATTTTTTTACAGGAATTCAATGGATGAATTAGATATGCATAATAAACCTTAATGGAACGTTGACAAGCCAGGATAAAATCCGAACTAGTTACATGATACTGAATGGAGTTATATATAGGAGTTAACATTAACATTTTAATTATCCTTATTAAGTAACTTTCATTTCTGTCAATTCAACCACATTTTGTTGAAAAAAACCCACACAAGTGGATGTTTTAAAACAATAATGAATAATGCATGGTTTACAAATAATTACCCCCTCCAAATAAATAAATAAATAAATAAATAATACATTCTAAGAAGACTTAGCATGCTGTCAAAATTTCTTTTAACCAAATTCAAATTTCTTCCTGAGATTAAATGAATCTCATAACTGAACATAAATTTATGAAAGCACACTAATGTGTTGAGAACGTGAGCATTTCCTGTAGAATAGAGAATGTGAAGCATATTCTTATCTATCCTGTATCACATACACTTATCGCTCTTAAGTTATCTATACTTTCACCAAAAGTGTGAAATAATTAGGAAGGCACAAAGACATCTATTCCCTGTCACAGTTATTCACATTGTAAAAGGGACACAGTGCCAAATGCTCGGCAGATACATGCAAACCGATACTTGATAGGATTTGTCGGAGATAGATTTTGTACATGGAAATGGTTAATTCAGAAATCTGAATGGCAGAACATTACAGTACTGTGGCAGCAATAAGTCCATTTGGTAAAAAATTATTAAGAGACACAGGTGCCTGTAGGTTGACAGATCAGCTACAGATCCTCAAAGTCATGCTCTAATTAATGGGAAGACTGAACAAGTAAGTCTCAGGGTTTAAGTTAAAGACAGTACCAAGATGAAGAAATGGAGGAAGATAAATGCTGATTATCCTTCACTTGGATAGGTCATGGCAAAACTACATGTTGTGCTTCCTTATATTCTCAAGACCATTCTTTTTGGAACTGTCTTCCAGTATTTAGCAGCAATAACTTTGAAGGAGAATTGCATCCATTGCAAAAGCAATAGATTAAATGCACCATTTTAAAGGAACTGCAATACTTCCTACTTATTACCCAGCCAAGCCAACACAATATTTACAGTATATTTTCACTTGCACAGCAGCAATAAAAGGAAACGTGGTGCAGTGTTTTTTCCAAGTTTAAACACCAAGGTCAATTAGGCAACTCATTTGAAAATAAACGGCTATGTAGAACAGATTCTTTTAGAGATCAAGAAGATTCTGTGTTATTTAGAAATACTGGTTTAAACTGCTTAATATCTGGTGTGTGAGCTTCAATAAGAAATTATGTTTAATTCTAAGAGTGTGCATCTTGCAATTATTAGACATACAAACAGAATATGATCCAGTAATTTCAAAGACACAAACAGAATGTGAAAAATTCAATGTATTGGCATAATTAGTAATTAAGGTCATTATGTTACAGCAAGATTTTTTTAAAGCTCTGCAGACACCGACCAGAATTTATCAATTGTAGGTAATATAGTTTTAAATTAAGCTAGGCTAAGCTAAACTTTTAAATACAGGAAGAATTAAACTTTCACTAAATGCATCAGTTCACAATTTGGGGGTTCTGCTGGACTCATGGTTCCTCCCAGGGCAGCAGATGGAAACCATGCCCAGTTGCATGTCTATGGAGATTCTCAGGCATCCAGGTCATGAATGTCCCAAAGGTACTTTTTCAAAAGGCAACTGGACTTTCTTTGCTTTCGCTTGAAGATGTTTCACTTCTGGAGAGCAGAACTGAAGAAGCTTCTTGGATAAGAAATGAAACATCTTCAAGCAAAATCAAGGAAAGTCCAGTTGCCTTTTGAAAAAGCATCTTTGGGACATGCCCAGTGGCTTAGTAGGACCACCAGCTGCATCATGTCCTGGACCAGGAGAGTCTGAAGGCAGTAATTAGTTATCTCTCACTTAGACTACTACAGTTTGCTTTACATATGAATTTTGAAGATGATTTGGAAACTGCAGATGGCACAGAACACAATAGTATGTTTGCTGGAAGGGGTTAATGCCATTCTTCAAGAGTTGCATTAACTACCCAGAGGCCTTAACCAAGGTTCTAGCAATTACTATAAAAACCTTTGAAGTTTGGGCCCTGGTTACATCAGGGGCCATCTTCTTTCAGTAGAATCTGTCCATTTCAGACTATTTGGATGGGAGAGCATATTACCAGTCCCTGCCCTAAGAGAAATCAGAAGGAATCCAGAAAATAACATTCTCATCAAGAGTGAAGCTGCCCAAATCAGATATGCTTCTATGGCAATTACGTTTTTTATTAATAGTGACATAGATGGCATCAGGGCCTCCATGTTTCCCCAGTATGACTGCTTAGAACTGTTTTCTAAAGTCATGTTGGGAAGGATGGGCCAAAACTACTTTTAAATCCTAACCTTGTCCATTTGTTCTCCAAAGTGACAATACTGTTGCTAGCGCAATACAGTGTGTTTGGAACTGTTTGCATTGATTTATATAATTTCATAATAATTTACCACAGCTTCCTTTAACCAAATACCCTTTGGGGAAAGAGAATTATGCCTCTTCCAGAATTTCAATTGGCTGATGGCAGGGAATTCATGGAGGGATTGGGTCCAGAGACTTCAAATTAACTTCATTAGTGTTTCTGGAAGCTTTCTAAATGGCTCACTTGCTGATAACAGATAATATAACATCTTGGGTCTCCTTCACAATTCTCCTTCCTTTTTATATATTCCAGCCATTCCCTTACTTCTCTTTTCTAATTCTGTTCTGTGTCAAGCATTCATTCAAATCATCCCATATTGATTCTATTCCATATTTCTAAATACAACATTGATTTTTTTAAAAAATCCTCCCAAGGCCATTTCTGTATGTGTGTTCAGCTCATTAGCCATCATGATCTACCATCAGTAGCTGTATTGCAAAAGCAGAGTTCCACTCATGCAACAGGACTTTTTTTTCCAGACAGCACTCTCAGTTTTGAAATCTGAACAAGGGTATTTATTTTATTTATTTGTTAAATTTATTTGCTGCCCATCTCACCGTGGGGCTTCTCTGGGTGGCTTACAACAAGAAAACAAAAGAAGCAAATATTAAAGGCTGTAAAAATAATAATAGTAAAGAAATAAAACAATATAGATAAATGAGGGAAGTACAATAATATAAAATTAAGAAGATGAGAGGACGGAGTGTAGGCGGGGGAGGTGGGGTAAGATATTCCAGTAGCTGCCGCCAGTGATGTATTCCCATATTTGGTCCCCAGGCCAACTGGCAGAGCCAGGTCTTCAAACTCTTGTGGAAGGACAGGAGGGTGTTGCAAAACCTTCAAAGTAAATTCAATCATATATTATACAGTAGAAACCATGAGGAGGAAATCTGCTTTGCCAATGAATGCAGTTCTTAAGACTGAAGCCCATAATTCCTTTGAACTTTATTTTATTCTTATTTCTGGAACCATAACCAGTTCTGCACAATTTTTGAAGGTCCTGTACATTACTAGACTGGAACATTCCCAGAAAACAATAAACCTCCACCTCTTCCTCGTCCTCCTCCTCCCCTCCCTTCCCTCTTTTTTTCCTTTCTCTGTACTATTTGATTCTGCATATTCCAAAGAATTTCCTCTGGTTTTAATTGTGATAAAAGCCACAGTTTTATCATAAGCTCAAACCTGTTTCTTTCCTTAGCCAAAGCCATGTACGTAACTCTCAAACATGCCTAAATCTACTCTGAGTAGCTTCTGGTAGCTCAAATGAGTTGTGTGTTCTGTGAGAATGTATATTGACAAAGGAATAGAGATAACTTATTGGGGAAAACATCAATTCACATTTTTATGTTCACTTATTTTTTTTATTTATTTTTTTTACAATAATTTTAAAATAATATAAATGCTTAGGTACCTTTGCTAGCATATAAGCCATATCATAATAAGGCAAAGGTTCCCCTTGCACATATGTGCTAGTTGATCCCAACTCAAGGGGATAATGCTCATCTCTGTTTCAAAGCCAAAGATCCAACGCTGTCCAAAGACGTCTCCATGGTCATGTGACTGGCATTACTGAATGCCAAAGGTGCACGGAATGCTGTTACCTCTTCACCAAAGGTGGTTCCTATTTTTCTACTTGCATTTTTACATGCTTTCAAACTCTAGGTTGGCAGAAGCTGGGACAAGTAACAGGTGCTCACTTCGAATTGCCAAACTGTCGACCTGTCTAATTGACAAGCTCATCATCTTAGCCACTGAGCCACCACGTCCCCCATATCATAACAGAGGAACAATAAACATTAACTCAGATTGAAAATCCATCCCAACCCAATGCCATAGTAAATTCAGATGTCAGTTCTAATATTATGAGAAGGAAAGGAAGGGGGAAGGAAAGTTCAAAAATTGTTTACACTCTGCAAATTTCCTATGCTAAGCATCATGCATTGTTTAGTATAATGAAATGTATGAGAATAAGAGAATGAGTGAGGGTGGGAGTATATTAAACAGTCCTCCCTCTCTCTCTCTCTCTCTTTCCTTTTTAAATCAGTGATCACAAGATCATTGACGATATAATTATTTTTTCCAAAATTAGCCATTAAAGTATTCATTGTTTTGGGCAGTGGTGGTGGGGGAGTGGAGAATCAGTCGATAATAGGGTTATTGTTCATAAGGGAAGCAATCACCAGAAAACATTTTCAAGCACCAGCTAATTAGCAGGCATTTATCATATATCATTAATGCTAATAATGAGTGTGACTAAGTGGATAGGATCCTGAAATTTGAATTGCGAACACTTGGCCTTAACAAAAACGAACAGGGCATGCAACTGCAAGTTCTAAATTTGGAACTGTTAGATATTCAGATGGCAGAGCTGTTTACAGAATATTGCCTGGAGATCCTTTGCCAGGAGTATTACACAGTTGCAAATAAGCTACCTAGGCAATACGATCTTTTCAGCTTTGGATTGAGCAATTCCAGAATTTACCCAATTGGCAGTGGGTTTTTTCTTTCTTTTTTAAAGGGAATTGTAGGATCAAAGTGGTGCTAAATTTAAATAATCATATTCATAATCAGGATGAGTTCTGAGCATTAAATTTGGGTCAGACCCCCCCCCCAATATTGAGGTTAAATCAGAAATTAAGTATTAAAATCAAAAGCTTTCATTTCCCGATATCTTTGGAAATAAACTGTTACTGTATTTGTTTGACAGACCTGAATTAAATTTGCAGTCATAGCAAATAGAATAGAATAGAATAGAATAGAATAGAATAGAATAGAATAGAATAGCAGAGTTGGAAGGGACCTTGGAGGTCTTCTAATCCAACCCCCTGCCTAGGCAGGAAACCCTATACCATTTCAGAAAAATGGTTATCCAACATCTTCTTAAAGACTTCCAGTGTTTTCAAGTCCACAACTTCTGGAGGCGAGTTGTTCCACTGATTAATTGTTCTGTCAGGAAATTTCTCCTTAGTTCTAAGTTGCTTCTCTCCTTGATTAGTTTCCCCCCTTCTTGTTCTATCTACCCTCAAATGCTTTGGAGAATAGTTTGACTCCAAAGTCAAACTTTGACTGGAACAACGATGGCACAGTGGTTAGAATGCTGTACTGCAAGCAAACTCTGCCCACACCTGGAGTTCAATCCTGATGGGTATCAAGGTTGACTCAGCCTTCCATCCTTCCGAGGTCACTAAAATGAGGACCCAGATTGTTGAGTGCCAGATGCTGACATTATAAACTGCTCAGAGAGTGCTATAAAGCACTATGGGGCATTACATAAGTGGTATTGCTATTGCTAAATGTTCAAAGCATGAAGTCTGCCATTTAAAATAAATAAGTCAAAGGGTTTTTGTTAGTGTTCAATATGCCTTGAAAAATTTGTTTACTTAAAGGACTTGCAGGGACTATTTTTCTTGGCAAAATGGGTTGACATTTGCAGATATAATGTCTTTTCTGGAGAAGCAAAGATTTTAAAGTTTCAAATGAATGTAATGATATATTTTCCTATAAAAATAATGTATTATTTTGTAATTTCAAAAAAAAAAAACAACCCTCTGATTAGTCTATATCTTAGGGTCCATCTGTTCTACAATTAGGTTTATGGCTTTGTGTTGTACCAAAGTCTAGAAAGTAAGGACACAAGGTAAAAGTTGAGTACATAGTAACAGAGGCAGAAGCATATGCAGGATTAACCATATTCCTTTCTATTCCCAAATTGGGGAACTTCACCAAAATTATTGTAATTATTCCTGCTTCTGGGAGAGAAAACTAAAAATATTCAGAAAACAGCTCCAGTAGGTATATTCCTGATCATTATAGATGCCACATAAACATATTTACTGAAGTTATAAAAACTTTGTAAAACTATACTTGCTTTTCATCTCCCTGTTATGGTAATTTCTTTATCATGGAAAACATGTGGGATGGGAGTGTAGTGTCAACTCATTTTTGTAATAAACATAATTATTATTTTGATCTTAATGACATGTTTAAAAAGTTTGTAGGGAGGAGGTTCCAGTTGAGATTGAAGATCAGCTTCCTACGATGGAAAATTAGTTTTTTCCAAATTAGATTGAAAGAATGAAATGGAAAGGAAACGAATGGAATGGAATAGAATAGAACAGAACAGAACAGAACATAATAGGAGTAGAATAGCAGAGTTGGAAGGGGCTTTGGAGGTCTTCAAGTCCAACCTCCTGCTCAGGCAGGAAACTCTACACCATTTCAGACAAGTGGTTGTCCAATCTCTTCTTAACAACTTCCAGTGTTGGAGCATTCACAATCTCTGGAGGCAAGTTGTTCCACTGATTACATCTGTTTTAAATACACATCCATCATCATCATAAATAGCATCATCATCACTCTTATCAGCTTACTTGGAAATTGATCCCCTTTAAATAAATGTATGGATAAAAACAAAATTTTTAAGAAACATACTGTATATTTATTAAAGTTTCTTGACGACTCTTTGAATACAACCATGCCTCATTCCTTCTGAGAACCCGGATGCCATTATCTTGACCGCAGGATAGATGTGTTTTGCCACTCTTTCCTTCAGGATGTTTTTGGACCTTTCAGGTTGCCCTCCAGCATTGTATTGCCTGGTAGCATCCCACCCAAGTACTGATTGTTTCTGACCCCATTTAATTTCCATGCTTAGAGAGGTTTGGTCAGGTCCTTCTGCATATTGACATGGATGAAGAATAAAAACTGAAGTAAACATTTCCTGTATTGAAAAGGTGAGGAAAACCACATTCGTGTCCTCCACAGTGTCCTCAGAATTTAATTTCCACTCAAATCTACAGTCTGATCTTTAATTGTCACATGGTAATGCTTTAAGCAGATAATTCTTGATACCAAAAAACTTAGTTTAATGGACCCTTGGTGGGAAAGGGGTGTCCATTAAATCAAACTACCCATCATAGCTGAAGATCTGTCATTTGTCTACATTTACGTCAGCTGCATAATTATCACATTATGCCATCTGTGTATGGACTTAGTGGGTTTTGTTCACTAAATGGGAGTGAAGTCAAACTCAAATGTTGTCCATTAAATCCAAAGTCTGTTAAGTCAAGGCCCATTAAATTGAAAGTTTTGCTGCACTAACTTTCGGCACATTTTATTAGAGCAGCACGTCTGGCTGAGATGCTTTTTTACTCTCATGTTTCACAAGGAATTTCAACTGGCTTACACTTTAAGGGCTGAAATCGTAAATAAATGCATGCACCATCCCTTAGTGAAGGGGACACAGGCAGTATCCAGATGCTGTATCTAATGGCTGCTGTGCTAATAGGGCAATTATCACACAAGTGGCAGAGTTTTCTGTGAGTTCCTCATTAGCACAGCCATCAATGGCATATTAATTCTGTGGATTCTTTGCTTTGACTAAGACAGTATGGTATGTGTGGGGGTGTGGGTGCGCACGTGCGTGCTCAAACACACACACAGACACACACACACACACACTCTTTAACTTGACTGCCATTTGCTCTTCCCACGTCTACACCTAGCAGTTAATTCATTCCTGCTTTTGTTATTTTTATTTTCCCCCACCATATTTGAAGCAAAGGGGTGTCATGGTGGAAAAGAAACTGTGAAATGCTAAAGCAAAAATTTAAGAACCACATTATTCTGTTCTAAATTAAATTTTACAGGATGTGTTCACATTTGTACAAGGACTTGATTAAGGTAACAATATCCTTAATCCTATTTTCTCCCCCCACACATATACACACCTTACTCACAGATGCTGCTGACAGCTTGCTAAATAGCACGCACAACTATGAAGAGCACATTTATTTCATAGACCCTCATGCTGCAATCAATCATTAGAACAGCCTCCATTTGTCTTGGTGTTGGTTGTTTTTGAGACTAACTGCCATGCAGGGGTGGCATTTTTAAAGAATTGCACTGCTGAAGAAGAAAGAGCTGGAGGCGTCATCTAAGAATGCTATCCATACTGCAATCAGACTCTGAATGACCAATTACTCTGAAGGAGAAGACTTGGAGGAGGAAAGACTTAGGGCTTCCAAACAAATCCATTGAAAGGCAGCCTGACACAGCAAATATGCCATATTAGTTCTATTATGAGCTTCCCCTGACCATCTTTCAAGCCTATTACCCTCTTTTCCCCCAAATAAGACCTCCCCAGATTATAAACCCAATTAGGCTTTTGAGTGCATGTGCTAAAATAACCCCCCCCCAATAACCCCTCCCCCAAAATATTGCAACACAGCAGCAGCCATGAGGTGACCACATTCGCCAGCTCCTGCACCTCAAAAATAATAAGACCTCCCTGAAGAGAAGGCCAAGTGCTTATTTTGGGGAGGTCAAAAGAAAATAAGACCCTTTTCGGGGGAAAATGGTATGTAGTTTAATGTGGGGAATATTATTGGATAATAGAGCGATCAATGAAGGCAGGAAGAAAGCTTTCATAGCCCAGGTATTTCTATATGGGTCTAGGAAGGTAACCTGAATGAATAGTTAATACTTTCCAGGCTTGATCTAATCTATATGTTTTGGGGAAATGGGAGAACTGATTTTATTTATTTTTATTTATTACATTTATATGCCCCCCTCACCTCTACTAGAGGCAATACTAGGCTGCTTACAATTATCAAAATCAACACAATGAAACATTAGAACAAATATTAACTTTAAACTTGACTTTAAAAATAACAAAGATGGGAGGGAAGAATTCAAGATGCACACAGGGAGAAGATGGGATCTTATCTTAGTCCATTTACTACTTCCAAAATGGGGTGCCCCCATTGGTACCCCAAACCTTTTGGCAGAGCAAGGTCTTCTGGCCCTTTCAGAAGGCCAAAAAGATAGAAGGTACAATATTCCAGAGGGTGGGAGCCAAGGTTCTCCAAACCCGCCATCAATTGGAATTCCTTGCTCAACGAGGTTCACAGCATCTGCCAATACAGATTGGGTGGGCCAATCTCATTGAGGTGAGATGGTTTCTCAGATAACATGGATCCATGACATGAAAGGCTTTAAAGGTCAGAAGCAACACCTTTAATTTAATAAGAACAAACAGTTTATGGTAAATGACCAAGTGACTAATCCAACAGAATTATTATTTTTCCAATGAAAGTTACATGGTCCCAGAAGTATGGCTTAGAGTGATGCTGTATATAAAGTTGTCAGCAATAAGAATTTGACTGTTGGCTAAAAGCCAAACATCTATTATTAGTTGTACTTAAAGGATTTATGCATATCCAGTAAGAGTTTTGATACCCCTGCTCCTCCAAAACATCTCATTAATAACATTTATAGCTTCCTGAAAGTCTTTTAAACTTCCTGAAATCAATTTATCATAGGACATAGAACACAGTGATTTGAGAAATGTTGAAATCTCCATAGGTTATATTTACATGGTTAGATTAATCTAAAGCAATGGTCAGATTCTTAATGTGTTTGTGCTTTAGGCCTACCCAACTCTCTGCAAATACTTCTGAAAACACAGGGGTATAGATCAGCTCTAGTTTCTGAAGGAATAAATATGCTTCAATATCAATGGTATTTCAATGCTACGTCTGTTGTTACATGTGCATTTTACATTGTTATGGAAATAATGTTCCTACAGTATTCTTGCAACTAATTGACCTGAGTCCTTTTGGTGCCACAACATCAATTAACAAAATGAAGTAGAAATTAAAATGCATATACATTGAACATATAGCATGCACTATTACAATAGCTATACTAATTAGGGAAATGTTACTGAAGTTTCTTAATCAGTTTTCACTGTTTTAAAATAGAAGCTAAATGGAAGGAAGATTCAGTGGCGAATGTAAAGTAATTAAATCCAAATTATGGATGCTTCCTTATGCTCAGCAGCTAAGTTTGCTGTTTGTTCTTCTTGTCTTCTTCTTGCCTGGTGCTGTTAAATGACACCTCTTACAACACAGCATTATTTGTCCTCTGAGGTATAAACTATGTAATTCTAAAAGGGAATGTATCTTACGTTAACATTTGCATGGTCTTTGCTAGTAATACCCAGCTCCAGTCTAAATGAGAATCAGTTAGTTGTATCCTTTGGTTTAGTAATGTTAGAGGAAAATTGATTCAGGTCTTAAGCTTGATCCAAAGTCTATTAGCTTATGGTTTATCAATGATACATTCTTTAATTGGTACTTTCATCTTCTATACAAGAAAGGGTACCTAGGAAAGGCAGTCCAATGCCTGAAAAGAGGAAAGAAGGAATCATTTGTACTCAAGATGCTTTTCTGATGCCCAGTGATCTATCCATGGTACTGCAAGCTATTCTGAATTGCACGTCTTTTTTGCTACAATGGATATTAGATCTTATACAGTATAAGAGATGAAAGGGACCTTGGAGGTCTTCTAGTTCAGTCCCCTGCTCAAGCAGGAAACCCTATGCCATTCTGGGCAAATGGCTGTACAGTCTCTTCCTAAAAACCTCCAGTGATGGAACACCCATAAGTTCTGGAGGTAAACTGCTCTACTGATTAATTGTTCTCACTGACAAGAAGTTTCTCCTTAATTCTAGGTTGGCTCTCTCTTTGATAAATTTCCATCCCTACCTTCCAAGTCACCACTGGTGTCTGTGTACCTGCCCCCCCCCCATGTGTGTGTGTCTCTCTCTCTATGTGTGTGTGTGTGTGTGTGTGTGTGTGTGTGTGTCTATGAGCTCTGAATGTAGCTGTTGGAAACTTAAACCAAGTAACATTTGGCCCAGCCCCTAACAAATCATTTTTCTTCTATTTTCACAATAGAATATTCATTATGCAACCATGCAATCTTTGTTATTAGATCAATATTTTGGCATATAGCCTAATAATGTTGACAACTTCTTCTTTCACAGCACAATTGTTTAAGTCTCACTATTTCTCTATACTGAATGAGAGAGGGGGGAGAGAGAGGGAGGGAGGGAGGGGGAGAGAGAGAGAGGGAGAGAGAGAGAGAGAGAGAGAGAGAGAGAGAGAGAGAGAGAGAGAGAGAGAGAGAGAGATCTTGTGTGTTTTGAATGCTGCCTAAGCTATTTCCCTAAAGTGTTGAAAGAAAAGAAATGAAACATGGGCAGAAGCCATGAACCAGCAGATTTTTTTTTAAAAAAATAATAATGTAAATTTCCACAACATGGCTTTAAAAGTAATTAAAACTTCCAATTGATATTGAATGTTTACCATCACAGATAATCATAATAACTTGAATAACTTATAACCAGTCTGTTAGACATGTGTATGTGTGCGCATGTGTATATCTACAAGTGTTTTCACATAGACATTACAATTCTGTTGATTCTAGATTTTCTATGGCCCGTTTAATAGTATATTATATTCATAAAACATTTACTTTGTCAAAATTTCAATACAATGGATGTTAAATATCCTAGTCTACTCTGATAAGCGTAGGAATGCACCTATTATAATTGGTACATTTGTTATTAATATGGCCTGAATGGATAAGCAGCTGATCTCCAGACTGACAGCAATGTACAGATGGAAATGACATTTTTAAAAAACCTATAGGTCTTTCTCAGCTAAGGTGCATCTGGAATGAAATATGCTCCAATATTTGGCTTGTTTACTTACTGGACTGAAAGCACTTCCTATCTCATTTCCCCAAAGACAGATTCCTAGATTGGTTTCCATTCACTTAGTGAAAGCAAGATTGTTGCTTCCTGATATAATCTAAAAGGCATATCACAAAAGAAAGAGACAAGTAAGAAAAAGAAAAACCGCACACCTGGGCACCAGTCCCTCATGCTACATATTAGCTCTTCTATGTTCCAGGTGAAACAGTTTTGAAAAATGAAAGTAAGCAAAAGTAGTGACAAGCCAGATGGAATGGCCATCACTTCTTGCGTGGCTGCAACTCAGTTCAATTTATAAGAAAATGATAAGGAAGAATTGCTCAGAGATTTGCAAAGGCAATAGCCAAAAATTTGAACCTAGGAAATAAAATATATAAACTTAGGTGCAGAGATATTTTGATATACTTCTATTTCAGGAAATTGATATTTCTATCCAGTTCTAGACAGCTTTTCTATTTTCTTTCTTATTCGCTTAAGGTAGCTTACTACAAACACAAATGCAGAGCATAAAACATAACAATTGAAAACTTCAAAAGTGATCATAGTTATAACTAAAATTATTAACTATTATAAGGTCAGTACCTAACTTGTTCATAGAAAACATCTAGTTGCTAGCCCAAATCTTTCAGTGTAGAGAAGGGCTGTCAAACTCCTACCCCATGCATTATGCTGGCCACGCCCACACCAGTTTAGCAAAGGGGGAAAAGTCCCAATACGTCATGTGACATTGCCGTGACAATGTGCGTTTGACACCTCTGATGTAGGAGATGACACCTCCAGCTGCTTCATTTTGAGCTAAATTGCAGAATTGAAAAATTTTACTTGTTGCAAAAGCAGTTGTAATTAAGGTAAGGATTGGTGGATCAGGAACAGCCAACATTGCTGCTGTAATCATACTGTAATAGTGAAAATGTGTTCCTCACCACAGTCACCATCTACAAATCTAATATTCTTTGTGAGTCAAGGAGCATTCTCAAAACTGGGAATCCTTTTGAGGGATTAAAACTCCATCCAATGAATGCCAATGAATGCCTAGGGACATTTTCAGTCATCCAGGTCATGGTTGTCCCAAAGGTGCCTTTTCAAGAGGCAACTGGACTTTCTGGTTTTTCTCTGAAGACATTTCACTTCTCATTCCAAGAAGCTTCTTCAGAGCTGAAGAAATTTCTTGGTTGAGAAATGTCTTCAGAGAAAAACCAGAAAGTCCAGTTGCCTCTTGAAAAATCCATCCAATGAAGATGTTTCATTGAAGGCTTAGAATCCAACTTTCTTATTACCATTCATTCCACCATTTTTCTGGATTTACTTACTAGTTCACAACCACAAGAAAAATTGATTTGCTTGTCTTGTCCCACTCTTCCTTATTTGGACCATTATAGGCAGTGCACTTACACCTTGAAGTAATCTCCCCCCACCTCTAAAAAAGAGATTTGCCTTTCCATTTTGATCTTTCAATTAAATTATTGGCAGGACAATTATGGGAATGTACGATACTTGGGATGTAGGGTATTCCTACATCTTTGGCTTTTATGATTTTATAATTTTGCAATTTCAATATTTTACCACAATTTTTATACAGTTTATATAGGTTTTATTATTGTGAACTGGGTATGTCTAGTTTAATGAAAAGAAGGACTAGGGGAGACATGATAGCAGTGTCCCAATATCTCAGGGGTTGCCACAAAGAAGACGGAGTCAAACTATTCTCCAGGGCACCTGAGGGTAGAACAAGGAGAAATGGGTGGAAACTAATCAAGGAGAGAAGCAACTTAGAACTGACAAGAAATTTCCTGACAGTTAGAACAATTAATCAGTGGAACAGAAGTTGCCTCCAGAAGTTGTGAAGGCCCCAACACTGGAAGTCTTTAAGAAGATGTTGGATAGCGATTTGTCTGAAACGGTATAGGGTTTCCTGCCTAGGTAGGGGTTTGGACTAGAAGACCTCCAAGGTCCCTTCCAACTCTGCTATTGTATTGTATTGAACCACCAACAATATTGCGATTATAATGAAAAACAAAGCTAAAGAAATAAATAATTAACATTAGCTAAGTGTTCACTAGTATTGATTGCTTCCTTGGTGTGATGAAATATGGGGTTGAGTCAGGGGTGGGTTTCTCCTGGTTCTAACCTCTTCGGTAGAAGAAGTTCCAGAAATCTACCGAACCGGTTAGAAGACGTTCATCGTGGAGCGCGTGCCCTGCCCCCTCGCTTACTTTCCCCGCCCGTTCCATCACCACTTGCAGCCGGTAGCTTGTGGGGTGCGAATGGCCTCCTAAGACCTCCCTGAACTTCCCTAGGAGGCGTGGCCACCAGCAAACCATGGGGGCATTCCAGGCCATCCACACCCCCACTGGTTCCCTGCCCTGGCGTAGTTTTCCTCCCATCCTTTGTGCCTGGCTCCTGCTGAGCTCCAGTTAGGAGGAGAATAGCCTTTGGGGAGTGAAGAGGAAGAGGAGGGAGGAGGAGGAGACGTGCATAGGGTCATGCCAGCTGGACAACTGGCAACCAGCGGAGGCAGGAAGGTTCTCTGGAGCGCCGAGAACCTTCCTGCTTCCGCTGGACTTCACGCTCTTCTCTGCATGCTCCTCGCGACTCCAATAGATGTCCAGAAGCAAGTTTTGGGGCTAATGGGGCTTGGGTTTCCAGCCCCTCAGCCCCCACTGCTTCTGGACGTCCATTGCAGTCTCAAGAAGCCATAGAGAGTGCGGAGTAAAGTGCAAAGTGAGTGAAGACCTTTTCCGGATTGCTGGTGGTGGAGGTGCAGGCCGCACATTGCCCTGTGCTCAGCAAAGCAACTCTGGGGAAGTCCTTTGTGCTGGCCAGAAAAGGTATTCACTCCCTCCCTCTTGCAGCATGTCCTGATGCAGAAAACGCCGAGATTGGTGCACTTGGGGATGCTGCTGCCATGTCCAGGGAGGCTAAATCAAGCCGCGTGCCTCTCCCAGCCACTTTCACAGCTTCCCAGAGTGCCGAGAACCTTCGCGCTCTCCTCGGCTCCTTGCAACTGCAATAGACGTCCAGAAGCGACAGGGCTGTCGGGCTGGAAACCCAAGCCCCACAGCTCCACTGAGAAGACATTTCTGAGAAGAGAAACTTCTCCGATCTGGCTGCACCCGAGCTAGTGGAGCACCTGCAACCACCTGTCTGTCGCCAGGGAGACAGCCAGTGCAGGTGAGCCGCTTGGTTGCTCCGATCACATGGGCGCTCCACCCACTTGGGTGCAGCCGCACCCAAGAAGTTTCTCTTTTCAGAAATGTCTTCTCAGTGAAGCTGTGGCAGCCTGCCTCTCCCTTTCAGATGATTTGACTCCCGGGAGGGAGGGGCCCAGGGGGAGCATAAAGGGAGCCACAGCTCCTTTGCGAATGGAGGGAGAGGAAAAAAGTTGGGACTCTCCCTGCTGCAGCCTTTAAATGGCAGAGAGAAGCCGAACTCCCCCCCCCCCATTCATAGAGGAGTTGCTGCTCCCTTTATGTGGATGTAATGTGATATTTTGCAAGGACTGGGAAATCTCTCATGCAGTCTCTGAACAAGAAAAATGTATTTGCATGTTAATGGGGGAAACAGGTGGGTTAATTATAATCTTAAACTGTTTTTCGCTTACTATACAGATAATTTAGTGCAAAGCCATGCACAACAATATTAGATTTCTGTAGTTTTATCTTCCTTGGTTGGTTTTGGGGAGAGCTATGGAAAGCTAAAACAAATGCTGTGTAACAAGGAAGTGTGAAACATTCCTTTTGATTCATTGGAGAATTAAAACCAAACATTTTTTTAAAGGAGAGAAGTTTCATATCATGCAACTTTCATCAAAACTGTTTCACATGCCCTTAATGGGGGGAGGGGGACAATTGTGAACATCTAGGAAGTAGGGTAGTAGTGGAAAATATCTTAGAATAATATTGTGATGCAACTATTATAAATTGTTCAGCAATAATTTAAGTAAAAGAATTGTGCATACTATATATAAATTGTTACTTCTTAGCAGGAAGTCCAATATTTTTTTCTTTGCATTTTCCCATTTGGCTGAGTTTTTCAGTACTCCAACATGCTATTCTTTTTTATTAGGGATATATTTATTGGGTTTCAGTCTCCCATCAGTTAAGAAGACAAGAACTGCAAAGCAGGTGGTTGTGTGCAAATATCATAAATATTTTTGGAATGTATGTGTGATGCTACCATTGTGAATTTCTTGTTAAGAACACTTATCAAGTTTTAATATTATGACTGTCTAACTTATTTAGAGGGTGAGTACTTGCTTGTTGCAGTAAAGTACAAAAGCCATAAGCAAAATACCTATTTACTCAGAGGTATATTCCTCCTTAAATTGCTTGATAGCTGTGTGCAGAAACTTTAAATTGTATAGCTCACAGCACTAAAGAAACATTATATAGCAGTGACTACTCTTGAGGGTCCACATTGGCTGTTTCTGCTTCCAAGTGATGCTTTTGAAATCTACTGGAACATATTAGGGATTTCTGCACTGAGAAGCAGAAGGATGAACTCTCCTTTATGATGGGCTTTTGAGACACCGGAAAGCAGTAGGAATTTTTGCTACTACTAAGTACTTCCAAATCCAATAAGAAATTGATTATCTTTCCTTGAGCCTCTTTATGCAGGGACAGGTGCTGAAAAATCCTTCAAAGAAATTGAAACTGTGTGTGTGTGTGTGTGTGTGTGTGTGTGTGTGTGTGTGTTTGGAGGGGGGTTGTTTCTGTTGTGTAGGATTGGAATATAACTTATTGGCCCTGGATTTTGAGGGTGGAGGAAAGTTGCAGAAGTTGAAATGCGGTTGGGACAGACTGGGGAGTCCTATGTTTTCTCTCTTTTATATTTTCAGAGATTATATACAGTATAAAGAGTTTTTGCTTCTGTAGTCTTCTATGCAATACTGTAGTTCTGTTGACATTTCTGCCTGCAATCATTTTTGCATGGAACAATTACTTACTCAATGTTTGTCATAAAAAATCATAATAAAAAAGAGGCAATGAAGGCATTATTCAGATTTTATTAATACTTCCTCTTCAATGATTTTAATACCTCTTCAGAAACTTGAAAATAAATTTCTCTACCATTTGGTCTTTTCCTATTTAGTTGGTATTGTACCTAATGGAGCTTGAAATTAACACAACTTCTTTATTTACTTCCTGGTTTTGCATAGGCAATATCATGGATGTAGATCTAGCTTATTAGTTAAATGCCACTACAACAGAGTCCCAAATCAAAGCATCTCGCTTCTCACTAATTTCTCAAACTTCAGAGGATAACTGCAATTTGTCAAAGTGCAAAACGGACAGTAAATGGCGATGGCTGAGCCTTGATACTGTTTTGTTTTCTTTTTAAACATATACATATTCCCAAATCTATCTGAAGATTTCTTAGCAAAAATTGCTGACTTCATTTCAATCAGTAGGAATGCCAACCTACCCCATAACATATGCTGAGCAGCCTGTTTTCATAATCTTCATATACTGTATGCATTGAAATATTGTCCTAAACTATTTCCAGTGTCGTGCGGTGAGGTTTATGGCTGGTGAGGCAGCAATTTTTTTTGACTTGTGGACTTCAACTCCTAGAATTCCACAGCCAGGCATGCTCAGTTCTGGTTTAAAGTGACAGCATTTGTTTTCCTTCTTTTCCTTCTCCCTTCCCCTCCTTCTTCCCTCTCTCCCTCCCTACCCCTCTCTCAAACACACACACACAGATGGGTCGACGGGAGCTGTGAGGGAGCGCCGTGCTCGGCGGAAGGGCTCCCGGGGCTCTGAGCATCCACCTGCCGCCACCCGCCTTTCGGTCCGCAGGGAAGACCGTGCTCTCGGCACCTGAGCCCTCCAGTCCAGCTCAGGGGAGGCCAGCCACCACGTGAAGAGTCCGGCCTGGCCTCCCTGCCACCCTCCACCCCGGGTTTTGGCCACAGCACCGCCCGCCAGAGCTGTGCGGCATCCGGGGTGCACTTGTCGGGTGAGGGCAGTGCATGTGGGGTGCGGACAGAGCAGAGGAAGCATCTCTCCCCCCCCGCTTCCCCCGCCCAAAAGAACAAAGGGTACCTCTGCCGCCACCCGGGCAACCTGGCCGGCCTATCTCGTGGCAACTCTGCAGCGCCAAGCCTGGGAGTCCCTGGAGGAGCTGGCGGGGGCTGCAAGTGCCGCAGGCTGGACTGGAGCTGGAGGTGACACCCCTCCGGCCAGGTAAGGCGGGCTGCCCTCCCTGCCTCTCTACCCCCTTCTTTCTCTCACTCAAACACTCTCTCAAACACACATACACACACACACACACACACAGAGCTTCTCTGAAGAAACCCCCCCCAAACGAGCGCCCTCTACTAGGAGGCAGGAGAACTGCAAGCCTCCCTTACCTCAGGATTTTTTAGGCTTTTAACTCTCGCTCGTTAAGATTTGGTTAAGCGAGGGTTAAAAGCCTAAAAAATCCTGAGGTAGGGGAGGCATGCAGTTCTCCTGCCTCCTAGTAGAGGGCACTTTTATAGAGGCTTTTTAAAGGCTCACCTCAGCACTCGCCTTTTCCCTTTTATATATATTTTTCTTTTCATGATGAGAGCAGTGAGGCTCTACCTCCCCTGCCTCCCCTGACTGCACGTCACTGACTATTTCTGAAAAAGCTACAGTGTTTTTTGAAAATACAAATTGTATATGCTGATGATATGATATTGTCATATCAGCTAAAATTATTTTTTTTGGGTAGGGATCATTCATTGGTCTAAAATGCTTTGTAACAAATCAGAACCAGCTGTCTCTTTCTCCTCCTCCTCTTCCTTTTACAACAGTAACATAGATATTTCTGCCAAAGAGGCAAAAGCAAAACCATAAGGTAAGCAATCTCAAAGTGTGATTTGGTGGAGTGGAATTGGGAGGGGAAAAATAATTCCCACAATGATTATCATTTTCTTGCCAGTTGCATATACCTAAGTGTCCAGGAATGAACAGAGGTCATATGCTACTTTTAAGTTAATATTTCTAACAAAATTGAGGAGCCTCCAGTTAGCAAATTCACACTGTCCTCTGACTTTCCACTTTTCTAACCTATCTGTGCAGCAATCATTTATTATTTTAAAAAAATAAATATTTTTTCCAGCAGCTAAAATCCATATTTTCAGCCATATGCTTCTCTTTGGATACATGCATCGAAAACAATCTAATTCCCTGTTTATTTTTAAAATATTTTTCTGACTTGATATCTTTAATTATCTATTTTTACCTATCCTGGATTTTTATTTCAGTATTATGGGCAATCTATGAATGCCAGCTAGGCTAACTTACAGAACTCAGAAAGGAAATCTTATTTTCATTTGATTGTTTGTATGTTTTTAAATTTATTCCTGTACACCGCCCCGAGTCCCCCCGGGGAGAGGGGGCGGTCTAGAAATTTAATAAATTATTATTATTCATACTCGGTAACAGTGACGTGCGGTGAGGTTTATGACTGGTGAGGCACTGACACAGTGCTGAGTTTCAAATATTTTTAGACTTGTGGACTTCAGCTCCCAGAATTCCACAGCCAGGCATGCTCAGTTCCAATTTAAAGCGACAGCATTTGTTTTTCTCCTTTGCTCCTTCTTTCTTTTTCTTTTTCTTCTCCTTCCCCTCCTTCCTCCCTCTCTCCCTTCCTCCCCCTCTCTCAAACACACACACACACACACACACACACACACACAGAAGTTGGATTGGACTATCTCTTCTACCCCTTCCCTCTCTCACTCACTCTCAAACAAACCCCCCCACACACAAAAGTTGGATTGGATATCTTTTCCAGTGGCTTGAAGAGTCTTTGCCTGGCTTCCTGCCTCCTCCTGTGGTCTCCTCAGTGCTCGCTTGTGCTCTCCCTCCCCAAGTGTAGTTTGATTGCAGGTGGAGCCACGTTGCCTTTTCAAACTTGTAATCAGTGAAGCTGGGCTAGATTTTTATATAGTTTTATCCAGCTGTGTGTGTGAGAGAGAGAAATGAATGGGGGCCTGGGGAGGAAGTCACTACACTTGGGGAGGGAGAGCACCAGTGAGGTTAAGCAGAGTCATCCACGGTGAGGCAGCAACTAGCTCAGCTTTTTCCTTTTACTTTTTTTTTTTCATGATGAGAGTGGTGAGGCTGTGCCTCACTTGCCTCACCTGACTGCACGTCACTGCTCGGTAATTGATTGTCAGCTACAACGTCCATGCAATTCTGAAGCTGGCATGGCATTCAAACAATATATGTGTACTTTTTTCTCCAGATTTCTCAAACAATTACACTAATAAATAAGCAGGAGTTGTGAAACCATTAAGACATACAGAAGCTAGTTAATCGAATCAGTGCTGATCCAAAAGTAACCAAAGATGCAATGGAACCTTGGTACTCAACAGTTTAAAAACTTATTGAATTTGCTACTCAACACATTTTGATGTGGAAATTTGTCCCAGTATTTATCATTTGTTTGGTACTCAATGCACAAGCTAGAACTTGTTGGTGTTGACTACCTTGTGACTCACTACCATACTTTTCATGGGAAAAATTTGTTAGATATTCATCGTTTCTGGTATTCATCGTGTCTCCCGGAACCAATTAACAATGAGTACCAAGATACTTCTCTAATCCCAACCTGATGCACTCCAGATTCATTTTTGAACTGTAGTTCTCACAATTTCCAGCCAATATTGACACCAATTTGAGTAAGACTTTAGCAGAAATTCTCAATGATCCATTGAAATTTCTACAATGCAGTATTTTTCTTTCAGTGCATCTATGTGTAAAATTGGATTTTTCTTCATAATAGTCTTCTTTTCTTTATAAAAAGAATATATTGTAGTCTTCACCACTTTTGTTGACTCAGAGAAACATTAGCTACTTTACTGTGCACCTATTAATGTTTAGGTCCTAGTAAAAATGGATATGATATGATAGGAAGGGATAGGATATGCTTAGAGTACAGTAATTTAGATGATTTCAACTTTGTTTAACATTGTTCATAATTGAAACCCAGCAAGATATAATAAAATAATAAAATAAAAAACCTGTATCAGAAATTGATTTTTTGCATTTTCTGACCGGATATTATTGGCAACCTCCTATCCTCAGGTAAAAATCTTTTATTGACTGAATTTGTTCTACTGGATGGAATCACTGGCTGGGATCACATACAACAATAAGCCAAAATCAAACAAATCACAATAATGCTTAATCTGATCTCTGGTTTAATTACAGAAAGAAAACCTATCACGTCATTATTGTTTTTATACTTCTGAGATTTTCTTTCAGAAATTGTTTAGCTCTATGCTGGTTATAACTAAGGTTATGCAGCACTTTGTATCTAAAAAGGAGCAGGTGGATATATAATATGTATATGTTAGCAACTACAGGAAGTTCTCAAATTGTGACCACAATTGAGCCCAAAATTTCTATTGCTAAACAAGATAGTTGTTAAGTGAGTTTTCCCCCTTTTTATGACTTTTCTTACCAGAGAACATGACATTGCAACCATCACAACTATGAGTTGGTTTCCAAGTGTCTGAATTTTGATCATGTGACATGGAAATGCTGGAATGGTTGTAAGCATAAAACACAGTCATAAATCTCTTTTTTTTGTGCTGTTGTCACTTTGAATGGTCTCTAAATGGGTAATTGTAAGTCAAGGACTATCTGTATTTAAATGTCATTCCTCGGTGCACACTGCAACTGTGTAATCCAAGAACAAAAAAAAATCACATTTTAAGTGGTTGTAGATGGATCACCCCTCAATATTCCAAAACATCTTTTTCTTTCAAAAGCATAATACATTGGAAACAGAGAGATACAATTTAAGAAACAACGTTTGTAACAAATTTAAAGGTGCATTAACTGACATTCTTAGTCTTATCATCCATTGTTACAGAACATTCAGATATCTCTTCTGACATTTTAGATCCCTTGCATTCCATCTGAACTTGCACTGAATGCCAAATAGTCAGATACACACTAAATCATTTTGGAAAATGAGCCAGTATGGAGGGAATAAGGAATTACCTTGCAGGAGAGGAAAGAAATACCACTACCAAGGCAATGGTGAGATATGTTTGAACCCATTCCAAGAAATCAACTTGAAAAAAAATATATCTCAGACATATCCATCCCTGGTTCATATAGATAAAGTGAAGTTTGGAGGGGAGATACATTCAGACCTGAAATATTCTGTTACTATAAGAGAGGGCCAGTTTGGTGCAGTGATGAAAGTGCTGGCCTACAAACCAGGAGACTGAGAGTTCTAGCTCAGCCTTAAATATGAAAGCCACTTGGGTGACTTTGGGCTAGTCTTTCACTCCAACTCATCTCAAACAGGATGCTGTTGTGAGGCAAATAGGAGAAAAAAAAGACCATTAGGTCTATTCTTTATTTGTTATTTACTTATAAAATAATAAAGGTGGGATGAAAATCCAATAAATAAATAAATAACTGTTACAATCAAAGTAGCCTTGACATGGCACTGATTAATCTAGTTGAGGGGGTCTCCAAACCTGGAAACTTTAAGACTTTTGGACTTCAACTCCCAGAATTCCCCAGTCAGCATGGCTGGTTGATGAATTCTGGGAGTTAAAGTCTACTAGTCTTAGCGGCACCAGGTTGGAGACTGCTGCCTGATCTAGTAAATCAGATTCTTTGGTTCCCAGTCAAATATCTTATCATGAAATGTACATGTCAATGTGATTGTTTTCTTTTGCACTAATAATAGCTTCAAGTTTTTGTTTTGTTTTGTTTTTTTAGAAAAAACAATTATATCCTATGGCAGTGATGGCAAATCTATGGCACGCGTGCCACAGGTGGCACGCGGAGCCATTTGTCAGGGCACGCCAGGCGCTGCCCTGGCAGCTGGCAGCCTGCATGTGCGTGATGGCCAGCTGAGTTCACCCTTTTTTAAAGCCATTTTTCGCCCACAGCCTTTATAGGACCCTGGGGAGGGTGAAAAAAGCCTCCCCATCCCCCCACTTATGGCATGCAAAAAACTGACCCTACGGGCAAACCGGAAGTTTGGGAACTGACTTCCGGTTTGCTCAGAGGTTCGTTTTGACTGCTCCGGAGGCTTCAGGGAAGCATCCTGAAGGTCCCTCAAGCCTCCAGAGGGCTTCTGGGGGAGCGGGGGAGGCTGTTTTCACCCTCCCCAGGCTCCTCTAAAGCCTCTGGAGCCTGGGGAGGGCAAAAAAAGCATGGGAAAAATGGGGGGAGGGCCTGTAGTGCGTGCATGTACACTGGGGGGTCGTGCATTGCATTATGGGTGTGGCACGCCTGCACACTACCCCCCTGCACTCCCCCCACTTATGGCACGCGAGCAAAAAATGGTTCGCCATTGCTGTCCTATGGGATATGGATGGCATTATTTATTTATTTATTTATTTATTTATTTATTTATTTATTTATTTCTTGTCACCTTTTTGTACCACCCCTCTACCCCACAGAGGGACTCTGGGCATCCTATGAGTTTGGATGGCATCTGTAGGCTGGAGAGTACAAAAAATGTGCATATGACAGTAGAATTTGCATACAATTATCCTTGTTATAAATCTCTTTTCTTCTTCATTATAAATCATTCTTGCATTGTAATTACTGAGATGTTGCTAGATTGTTCTTTTACAAAGATGTGATTGTCCAAAAGTAAGATGTGTGACACCCATCTTCAAAGATTTGTGCAATTTTACACATTATTCTGATGGGCATTTTAAAAAAAATATAAATCCTCGTTATTATTATTTTTTGATTTTGCTAAGAATGAGGCAATTTACCAAACAGTTCATCCAGAAAATAAAGAACAAAAGAGTTTGTTTAGCTTTCGTCAGAAGAAAATGTTCAGGAGAAGTAAAAAAAAAAGACCATCTTGTAACAGATTTCAGGTTTTAGAAAAGCCATTTAGCGGATGTAAGGTAGCAACAATTGAACAAAATATGATAGAATAGATGTATCATACGCTGGCTACATGCAGAGATATGAAAAAGATAAAATTGAACAGTGACCATCTAAGAGTGAACGGATACTCAGCAAATCATGCAGATTCTGCCTTCCTCCTGCAGCCTTTCCTAGTTTACTTTAAATTAAAAATGTGGATGCTGAGAAGAGAAGAAGAAATAGAAGTGCACCATACAAGTGAATGTTGTTTTGTACAATAATGTGTCACATTCCAAAGACATGAGAAAATTCCCTAGCATAACTTTGATACTGAGATTTAGACATCAGTATCTAGCAAAAGGCAATTATTAGGGAGCAATTGGAATTTCATGAAATCCGGTTTTAAATTCTTTGTTGTTAAATACTTGTCATGTTCAAAGTTGACTTAAGGTTGCATATACCCTACTGTACTTTGCCTACTATATTATTACTTTAATATGTACTGTCACTGACACTACACGAGTGATGTTAATTTAGTTCCCTGGCAAACCTTGCCTATTTTAAAACATCTACAATGTTGCCATCTATCTGGGTCTAATTTGAAACAACACCCCTCCCCCCCCCATGAACTAGAAGGGAAAACAAGTTGATATTTCTTAGCTATTGTTCTGTTAGTTCGCAAAGGTTTTTAGCATATTTATCTTGCTTAGCTGAGTTGAAAAATGTAAAAAAAAGAGAGAGACTGTGCTATCAATCCATTGTACCAATGTTGACTCTTGCATCAAATAGGGCAAATAATAACAATAACAATAATAGTAAGGAAGTGGTGGGATTTAATCTATTTGTAGTCAGATCACAAATACAGGTAGTTCTCAGCTTACAATCACAATTGAGCTCAACATTTCTGTTGCTAAGCGAAACATTTGTCAAGTGAGTTTTGCCCCGTTTTGCAAGCTTTCTTGCCACAATTGTTACCTTATTTTTTGGAGTATAAGACGCACCAGAGTATAAAACGCAGCAAGATTTTGAAGAGGGGAAAAAAAGTTTTTGCACTCTGCAATCCTCCCAAAAACGGCCCATTTTTCACAAAAATGGGTCCATTTCCCCCCCCCCCCAAAAAGGCATGAATAGCCTTTAGGGAGCTTGCAGAGTGCTGGGGGGGTGGGACCAAAAATGAGCAAAAAACACGAAATGGGCCCTTTTTTTGTTAAAAAAAAATAGGGGCATGGATAGCCTTTAGGAAGCTTATAGAGCGCTCCTGGGGGCTGGGTGGGGGGTTAAATTGAGCAAAAAACAGGCCACTTTTTGCTCATTTCTGCCCTCCGCAGTCGCCAGGAGCTCTCTAAATGCTTTCTACCAGCCATGCACGGCCATTTTGGTGAAGGGGGCGGCATTTCAGGAGGCAAAAAATGCTGTATTCAGTGTATAAGATGCACCCAGATTTTCAGCCTCTTTCTTGAGGTAAAAAGGTGCGTCTTATACTCTGAAAAATACGGTAAGTGAATCCCCACAGTTGTTAGGTTAGTAACATGGCTGTTAAGTGAATCTGGCTTCCTCATTGACTTTGCTTGTCAGAAGGTTAAAAATGGTGCTCACATGACCCCAGGACACTGCAACCATCATAAATATGAGAAAGTTACCAAGTGTCTGGATTTTGATCATATGATCATGGGGATGCCGCAATGGTCATAAGTATGAAAAACTGTCATAAATCACTTTGTTCAGTGCTGTTGTAACTTTGGAGGGTCACTAAATGAATGGTTGTAAATCGAGGACTATTAGTGGAGTACACACCCACAGCAGTGATGAGAAATTGCATACATTCAATGGTCAGATTATCCTCAGTGCCAATCTGATAAATCCTGAAGCATGAAAGGAGGAGTTTCTGGAATGGAATCTCTGTTCTCTTATGCCAGTCAAAACTCTTTTCTTCATATGTTGAGAAAGAAAATGAGAAATCATGCCTGCTTCTTTCACCACAGAACTTTGCATGTTTAAGAGTTGTGGTGGTGCAGTGGTTAGAATGCAGTATTTCAGACTACTTCTGCTGACTGCCGACAGTTTGGCAGTTCAATTCTCACCGGCTCAAGGTTAATTCAGCCTTCCATCCTTCCGAGGTGGGTAAAATGAGAACCCAGACTGTGGAGGGCAATATGCTGACTCTGTAAACCATTTAGAGAGGGCTGTAAATCACTGTAAAGCGGTATATATGTCTAAGTGCTATTGCTAAAAAAAAAAAAAAAGAACTTTGTATCTTTGACTGATTCATTGACTGATTCATAGGGTAAACTATTATAGTTTACCCAAACACTTTTGTTTTCTACTGGTATCCTATCTGAGTGCTCAGAGACAATTGCCAGAGGGTTTATTGTACCAGGTTCAAACTCTCTGTATTATTTTTCTTCGGTCTTTTTAAAAAAATATTTAGTTATGTACAGAAAATAATAAAAGAAGAGGAGGGGAAGCTAAAAAAAAGAACCAAAATATACCCAACATATATTTGCAGACATATCAATAAATTGAAGGCATGGTTCATTAGCTATTGCTGATTTATATTAATTCTGCAAACCACTGAATAGTTGGAGCCATACGTTTGTCTTTCCGATGCTGAATAGTAAAGTCATTTGGCTATAAGTCAATTTCAGTGTGATAGAGATAAACTTCCAAAAATGTAAACATCTGAAAATATTAAATCTGAGAGTTGACTTAATGCATGCTATTACTTCTTACCAAAATGCAACAATGCAGTATATTTAATAAAGCATCAGTTTCACAATGTAAATGCAATGAGGTTATATTATTTTTGTTGTTGTTTCTTATTGAAAAAGGATGTAATCTGAAAATTTATTGACATTATTTGGGCTTCTTTAACATTTTTTTAATTGGTCAAGTAAAAAAAAAAACATGGAAGCAAAAAAGAAAAGAAAAGAAAAGCTAAATGTATATATTATTACTTAAGGGATTTGGGTGAGAAAAACAAACCTACGAGAGAGGGGGGAGGGAGAGACTCATTCTCCCTCCCTCTCTCCTTCCTTTCTTTCTTTCTTTCTTTCTTTCTTTCTTTCTTTCTTTCTTTCTTTCCTTCCTTCCTTCCTTCCTTCCTTCCTTCCTTCCTTCTCATTCATTCCTATGTCTTTGTTAGACCTTCTAATATTTCAGCTAACTCAAAAGCCAGGGAAAAAATGAAAAGGGGAAAATCACAAGAACAGGTGAATCCTAATTATAAAATAGGAGATCAAAATTTTCAACTGCTCCTGTAAATAATATCTTAGTAGGATGAATTATATCAGCAGTTATGGCCATCACAGTGGTGGGTTCCGGATCCTGTTCCAACTGGTACGGTTGGACGGGCCCAGCATCACCCACATGGACCTGCCAGCGACGCCTCTGCAAGCCTCCACGACGCTCCAGCTGCTCGGCGGAGCGTCACACAGGTGCCATGCTCGTGCGCGGAAGAGCCGAAGGCTTTAAAGGACAGGTTAGGAGCTTGGGAAGCGGGTGGGCCCACCAGAGCACTGTACCGGAAAAGTACCCGGTGCTCCAGGCGGGCTTCCGATATGCCCATACCGAGGCATACCATCTGCAAACCACCACTGGGCCATCATCTAACTCTTTCAGCACACCTAGGAAATTTTCACAAACCAAACCATCTTAAAGGCATTTGCTTTTTGAAATCAAGCTGCTGTATTAGACATTTAGAACTGTTCTAGAGATGCATCTCTCTACTTGACAGTGAGTGGATTGGTTTGATTTAGAATGCACAGATATTTGGCTTTATGTATGGTCGCATTGTGAGCTATTATTTTAGCTTTAAGTTTGATGTTCTTATTGATATTGTGTTTATTGTTATTGTTAACTCAAATAGCAGATCTATAGGACTGCATACCACCCATTGTTAGATAGGCAGGTTTTCTTAGGAATAGTCTGGCACACAGTACAATTCCTTGGTTTTGGGATCTATAGACCTAATGAAATTAATATTGAGTCACTATGGTTTAACTTGAACTATCTATTAAGCTACAGAAGGAGGATGAGGAGGAGGAGGAGGAGGAGGAGGAGGAGGAGGAGGAGGAGGAGGAGGAGGAGGAGGAAAGGAGGAAAAGAAGAAGAGGAGGAGGAAGAAGATCACAAGAGACAAAAATAAACAACAGATTTATAGTAGCAAGGCACTTCAGAACTACAACTATTCTAATATACAGTCTGCTAAGTTTTGGCTAGCAACAAAACCTGCTTGGGAATATGTGAAACACATTGAGTGAAATGTCAATATTACTTGGGTGTGGTAAGGAGACATCTTCAAGGAAATGTATATCTTTGTTTGGGCCAAAGTTGTTGTTGTTGTTGTTTTGCTAAATATTATATTTTTTTGGAGCCTGCAATTTGAAATTAACATCCTTCATTGATTCCTCCACATCTTTCCTTTCATGGAGATGGAAGTGACATAACTATGTCATTCTCTCTATCTGTTGAGCATATGACTAGGTAAGACAAAGATGAAAGGTACCACAATAAGAAATAGATTCCCCAGGGTGCACTATGTGCACTATGTGTGAGTGTAGAGAGATCAGAATAAATAAATTCCACAGAAATCAAACTTCATTTTTATTTCTTGAGAAGTTAACTGTATGGCTCTCAACAAGTCTCCTTTCCAGGATTTTCTCTCATCAGGTAATCCTCAGTCTAATTTTACTTGAAAATATCTCATGGTTTCTCCTTACTTTGGAATTGATGGTAAATTTAGATGAGATATATATCTGTAGCTGTCATTCAAGTGCATTCAATTATCATATCACAGTTTCATGATACGCATAAAGAACTACTAAGCCATACAGCCTGATCTTTGATAAAGGCAGGATATAGAAAAGTTTACCTGGTACAAAATGAGCATTTTTTTTTCAAAATGATTTCTACAAGCAGTGTGATTTTCAGGTATCCCTGGTTAATATTGCTGATAGCAAACAGGAACATCCTTTCAAGAGCTGGCTTTAGGCTTTATGAGTCAGTATTGTTATGTTTCCTAACAGAAGAAGGCAAACCTTACTTCCTAAAAGCCCACAAAAATTATTTACAGAAAAGGAAATCTGGGAGAACCCTTCCAAGCACCTAGAAAGTTCCCCAAATTAAGCACCATTTATTGGAATGAAAATGGCTTTTGAAACTGGAACTGTTCAGTGCAGTTGTTTTCATTCTGCTTCTTCCCTTTCAATAAATCTGGTTAAAGAAGCTTCTGTAAGAATCTTGCTTTTAGGAGTAATCACCTGCCAAGAGGCTGACATTAATCTCAATGACTGGATTATTTTCACTTTCAGAAGCCATTTTATTTCTTAGCTTGCTAAAGCAGAAATGTTCTCAGCCACTTAATCAAGATCTCTGTGTGGACTGGTAAAGAAGTCATTCTTTTGACTGATAACAGAAGAAAGTCTCCACATTCAGAATGGGACATCTTTTTTCCAGCTGTGAACATACCATTCCAAAAAATATCATTTACCTATTTCTTTAGTTTTGCCAAGATAAGAGATGATTATCTCATTGGAAGTTATTTCTTTCCTTTTGTCATCATTTTAGCACAACATGTGGAATGTGTTGATATAAAAATGAAGATAAACACAATATTTGCCATTTTACATATGCAACTGTGATATTCTTGTCAGCCTAAACAACTCATTAATCAAAATAATATCTTGCTGGTCTAATCCATATCTGTTATACTATAAGTGCCTACTATATATATATATATATATATATATATATATATATATATATATATATATATATATATATATATATATATATATATATATATATATATATATATATATATATATATATATATATATAATGTTTTCCTCACAATAAAGTATGTTAAAAGGAAAAAAAATGGATGTCCTAGAGAATTCAGTTACCCTGCTCATTCATGCCACTATGAAACGTAACATAAATATATACCGAACTGCAGAACCACATAGAGAAATCTGGGGCATGAAATGAATTTTAATTCCCACAGAAATCAATAGGATTAAATATGTATCTCTATATGTCATCCAGTGAGTGAAATTTATTTGGCATCTAGTAAAACAGAGTTCATTAACAGGCCCAACAATATGGCGCCTATTGAATTCCAATATTAGATTCCAGCAGTCAGATTTTTCCATTATGCCATATTCCTACAAAACGAAAATATTTATTAGAAATTACAGACGTGAATAGCAAACAAAAGAAGAATTTGTAATGAAACTTGGTCATTTTTAGTTAAATAATCGCCAAAGCTAAGTTGTAATTTATTTAGTTCCTTGCCTACAAACATGAATTCTTTTAAAGAACATTTTGAATTGTTATAAACAGATTGCTTTTGCGATCATTTCAATATTTAGGAATAAAATTTTTATCATTTGTATTCAATACAGGCATATAGTAGAACTCTATCAAACCAAGCCAATCCATAATAGAGATTTCTGCCCTTTAGAAAAGAGAGATAAAAAAAAAAACCATGAGAATGAAGACAGAACTTTACACTCTATTAATGTTACCACTAAGATAAATAGGATAAGATTGAATTGCTTGTTCTCTCAAAATAGGATAGCTATGTATGTTTCAAAAAAGGTTCAGGAGTGTTTTAAACTTTGAAAATACAAGCAGAGCACCTCTTTGTATTCATTAAACCAAGGTTACATTTTGCATCAGACTGAGAAAAGATCCCATTGTTTAAAGGAACTGATTCATTAAAGTTAATACAACTTTCAAAGTAAATGCAACTTGTACTTTTTTTAAAAAAAAATGATGAAATGCTGATATGAAATAATCAACAACACCAGGAGTTTAATATGACTATTTCAGTTCTCCAAATAATATTTTTATATTGAGCATAATGTCAATAAATCAGTGACGTGCGGTGAGGTTTATGGCTGGTAAGGCTGGTGACGTCATTGGGAAGGTGGGGAATGGGACCACGTATGCAAGAGGCTGAGGCTGCCTCAGCCTCCTGCACACATGGTCCCATTTCCCGCCTTCCTGTGTCAACATGAAGGGGACCGCGGAGCGCGAGCCACAGGACTGCAGAGCGCGCTCCTCCTGCACATGTGGTCCCATTCCTCACCTTCCTGAGTCAAGATGAAGGGGACCGTGGAGTGCAAGCCGACGGAGCGTGAGCCGGTGGAGTGCGCTCCGCGGTCCCCTTCATGTTGACTCAGGAAGGCAGGGAATCGGACCACGTGTGCCTTTTCCCTTTCCCCCTTTTTTTTCTTTTCATGATGAGAGCGGTGAGGCTCTGCCTCCCCTGTCTCCCCTGACCGCACGTCCCTGCAATAAATAACTCATTCTGTTGCAGAGAATGTAACAAAGATTATAATATCTGAACAGTCAAATCTAAATTTATAAGTTATTTTAATACTGCCTATATAAAAGCCTTTTGTGCTGTCTCACAAAAGAGTGTACTGGTTTTTTTCAAAGATGCTGCTATATAACTCCCATTTTTAAGCATGATAAACAAAAAGATGTAGCTTGTGAAGAATTTTCTAATAGTTTGGAATGTTATATCGCAATAGCTTTTGAAAAACTGAATTATTTTCTATTGGTTGAATTTACATATCATCCCACTGGAAAAAATGCAAGTTCTAGGACATTATTTGAAGGGACTAAAATTCAAGATTGTTAAAAATAAAAGGAAGGAATATAAAATGACTTTATATGCTCTTATTTTGGGCAACCCTTAATGAACTTTTGTTGATCAGAACTAAATGATGAGATTTTAAGGATTTATTTATAGATAAAATATTATGTATAAGAAGAGATCATTTGTTGCATTTTAAGAGAAGGTAACAAATTACTAAGATTGTTTATATTTGTTGTGATGAAAAAAGGAAGTCATTTCTTTATATGCTCCTTTCCTTTTTCTTTTCTATATTCTTATGTTTTCTTTCTTTTCTCTTTTCATTTTTTGCTTTTCTGCACTTTTGATTTTTTTTCTTTTTTTCCTTTTATTTCTTTCAGTTTGCATTTTTAAAAATCTTTTTAATTGTAAGTTTTAATAAAATTACTGTAAAAAGAAATCCTCCATTAGTGTTCTTTTCAAATTGTTGTAGTCAGTTAGATATAACTACTGTATAATGGTAGATAGAGAATTTAATAACCTTGTTTCCTGGGAAGTTTTCAGAAAAGATTAACACATTATAAACAAAGTATCTGTAACAGAACGAAGTAAACATAAAATGAATGGTGAGAAAATTATATTTAAATCAAAGTCAATGGGATGTAAATAGCAAATAAAACTCTGGAGAAAACAGTCTGTAGTCAGGAAGATGGCAAGATCCATTGTCTTCTTGTCCTTTCTCTTATGTCCTTTCACTTGGAAGATATATTTGGAGGAAGTCTTCAGAAGACAATTACAGTGTCCACAAAGATATGGAAAGAGACATATTTCTTCCATTTTTCACTCAGTTGAATGTTACAAGGACACTGATGAAATACTAAACAAAACCCCAATCCATATGATTGCACTCGGATTTTTTTTTCTTTTATTGCAAAAAAATCCTTACCTCCCAAAAACCCCACTGTTTTGTCATTTAGGCAATGGGTGATCATTTTCTTTTGCAGTTTCTAATCCCAAATGTGCACACACAACTACCAAATTGCAATAAAATGAAGTTCATTACTGAACCTCAAGGTTCATTTTCTTCCCTTCAAAGAAGAAAGTTAGAAGAAAAAACAGAAGCATTGCAACTCTTTTGAAAAATGTTATGTCTGGAAGGAAAAATGCAAGAAGTAAAAACTCCGTGATTGGTGCTATATCCTATCTCACTGCCTCGATCTGGAAAACGTTATTTGACTGCTTTGATGGCTTCAGGGCCTTTGAATGTGGCTCAATGATCGGGAATAGAATGCTCACTTATAGGAAAGGACAGTTATTATTATTATTTTTTAATGTTCAGGGTACTTTGACATGTTTTGTACATAACTGAAGTTTTGGAAAGGGGGATGTGCAAAAGAGCAAAAGAGCCACTGTGGTGTGATAAGCAGCATTTTGTACTTATCTTGCAAACAAAGTGAAATGCATAGAACTTCGTATCAGCATGCGGTGTCTATTCCAGAAGCATTCTTGCTGTATTAGCAGAGGCAGCTGGGTGGCATGGTAAATGTGTCATTTGCTATTTGCCTTATCTGTGACCTGGATTTAAATTCACAGAGGTTCAGAATGAGACTTCAGTTCTCTCACAAAGCTATTAAGCTCTACCACACAGACAGAGCTTGTGAGGGATTGAAAATTAACCATACCCTTTCCCGTCATTGGTTGTCTTGTATATCCCAGCATTGATGTGTGTGTGTCAGGAAGGGGGTGGGTCCACACATGCACACACAGGGACACACTCACACACTAGAAAGCTTTGAGAGGGAAAAGAAATGATTTCTTATTAAAAGGATTCTTTCTCTGGAAAAGCAAAGTGCCATGAATAAATCTTCTGTTCATTCTGAGAAGCCCTGCAGAATAGTCTAAACGGTAAGCAAGCAACATGAACCAGTATCCATTTCAATATACGCTATCTATTCACCATGCTTGCCAAGTTCAATGTTTTTAAAGCAATGGTAGAAAGGAACACCAATGGGGAAAAAAAGAGATGCAGTTTTCTACTGTTCTGCACTGTAGCCTGCTCAGTTATGCTAAAGTCTATTTTAAAAGATTCACTTGTAACTGTTCTGTAGGGAGAACAAGGCAGACAGGAACTGAGGCAAGGCAGGTTGAAGCTAACACAACCTTTATTAATAGTTTAACAAGGCAAAATGTAAGGCAAACCTCGAACCCGGCAAACAGCAGCATTTGACAGCTGACAGCCCTTTTATACTAGAGCTGTCAGACGCTGAACCAATAGAATGGCTGCATTCTCCCGCCAGCTGGCTCCCAATCAGGGGCCGGCAATGATAGTCAATGGCGTCGTAGCCTCGAAGACAACAGTAACCACAGTCTCCCAAGTTAAAAAGGTAATAAATTTATCTTTACAATAAACCCTCATGCTTATTGTACCACTCTTTCACAGCATATGATGTGATATGTCCTCACTGGCAGAAGCATAAATAGGATGAGCCAAGCCTCTTCTGTTCTGTATGTATGCATTTTGTCCAAAAGATAATGCAGAAAAATCATTTTGTACCACTACGTTTTATTGAGGATATTTGGTAAAAATGGGGATAGAAAAGAACATTGGGAACAGTCAGTACCTGGGAATACATAGGGCAGTGATGACTAAGCTTTTTGTCATTGTGTGCCGAAAGTGCAATGCAATGTGTGTGCAACCCCCCATGTGCCTTGCCACCCATGCTTGCGCACATAACCCCCCCCTCTCCCTCGTGCATGTGCACATGCCCCCATGCCCTGTTTTGGACCTAGCAGGTATCGCTGAAGTCTCCTGGGGCCAAAAATGGGCCACCGGGGGAGCGCACTGCCCCCCGCTGCCCCCGCCACCTGCACATGCATGGCAGAGACCCAGAAATTAGCTGGCTGGCAGGAGCCGTGCACGCATGCATGGTGGAAGTGAACTGGGGTGACGGCTTGCATCCCAGCAGAGAAGGCTCTGCGGGCCACGTCTGGCACACATGCCATAGGTTTACCATCACGGACATAGAGCATCACAGTACATTAGAATTCCTAGCAAAAAAATGACAAAAGAAACCACCATTACACAAATGTTGGCTTAGAGTATAATTTGTGTTCAATGTGTGGTATGGCGATGTATCTAAAAAGCTTGGGAAGTTTTTAGGAGGTTAAAGAATAAAACTCTTGAAGCTTGGATGTTCCTCTACCATGCATTATGGTTGGAAATTGTTAATAGTGCAGGTATATGCAAAATTATTTTTTCAATAGTTAATTTAAGTGTGAAGAAGAACTGCATATCTTTCCCAGAAGGGAGGAAAATTATTAATAGTAAAGCGGTGATAACTGTCCACCCACAACACACAATACATTTGATATGGTACCTCACACTGCAAGCAAAGACCAATCTTTACATGAGAATTCCCCCCAAAGGATGACACATTTGTGAGGAAATAATAACAATGAAAAATAGTTACTGTTCTACTCCTGCTTGTTTTTAATCTTCATTTATAAATCAAGCTTTTTAAAAAAAAATCATTTGAGAATGAGTGCTATATATAATGTCAGTAGCTAATGATTTACCATTTAATTGCAAGCTATAAGAACTTAAAAATAGTGCAACAAATTCATTTCTTATGTCATTTTAGCCTTTGACTGAATGATGTATAGTCAATGCTGAGAGCTTTTAGATGCTTGAGCCATGGCATCTAATCTATTTTAACATCCTTTTATTCCAAAATCAATGTCTGAATATCACAATTTAAAATGTGTTTTTTTTCAACAATTACATAAAGATATTATAATCTTACAAGCTGTGTTGAACTACTTTCATAAGTAAACTTATGATGGCCCAACACATGCTTGTCTATGATCTGCGACTACTGATAAATGTTTTTTTTTTACCCCTCTCATCAGTGAAAAAATGGTGCTGTGTGTGTAACTTATGTCAGCATGCTTTAAACATGGTCTTTTCAGGTGTATCAGATGACAATTTCTAGGTAGCACATGATGGACTAACTGGGAATTATGGGTCCTGTAGTCAAATACATCTGGTACAATTGATTGAAGAAGATTGATTTATACTATTACCCATAGGACTAGACAAGGACCATAAACCAACACCATACATTGGCTATTTGTACAATTGTTGACATCATACGATGCCAAACTCCTGCCATACAGTTTTATTAGCAGCATCTTTGTTTAATATAATTGTTCATCAATTCCTCTTGAAATGTGAACGACCAAATAAAAGAAATAACCTACGCCTGGGTAAATAGTGGCTGCATAAACTTACAATACATCTTCCTAAATGCCCTGATAAAGTACAGAGAAGATGAGAACAAAGGATCCTGCAGCTTAATGCAACCAAACCTCCTTTTCTGTTCCCATTTTAAGAGAAATTACTTAGGAGGAAAAAGTCTGCACCCAGCTTGGTCAATTTTGAAGTAAGAGAATTAAGCACCTCTGGCCTTTCAGCCCAGCCATGCCTACTGAAGAGAAGGAATTAAATGAAATGTGTAATTAGATCTGCTCCCCCCCACACATATGCACCAATTCAGCCATTAGCCTATGTAAGACAATGTGATATGTTTGGAGGACATCCACTGAAGTATCACAGCAGGTTCATTCTCATTTTTCTTTAATAGGAACGCTGGTCAGCTTACACTAAATTGCCATTACATTTTGCCTGCACTCATCACAGATTTGCTCTGTGGAGTATCGATATTATCCTACAGTTAAAAAAATAATAATAATAAGTACACAACAGTAAAATCCTTTGCATAAACAACTTTCCCCAATACAATACAATCTTTTTTTTTTTTTTGCATGCAATAAGAAATGCTCATAAAATCCCACAACGAGTAGAGTACGGAAGGTAACTGTGTCCTAATCAGCATGGCAATTCGGCAAACATGAATTAGGTTAGTTAAATCCATGGATTTAATTTTAATTTTAATTTAATCCGTGGATTTAACAAAATTCCCTAATATTGTTTTTGTGCTGTGCTTTGAATACGGCTTTTTACGATTATGAATGTAGCATCTGCTATGCTAGTGAGTGATTGTTCCTACATGCATGCAATCAGGAACTTTCTTTTTCTTCTTCCTCTGTTAAAACAGCTGAAAAAGCCAAATAAAAGCAACATAAGAAAAACAATTTGTACTTTTCTCTGATAAATAACTCCTTAAAATAATAAGTTCATGATTTAGGAGTGGAATTGCTCAGTAGAGAAACAGAATTAAAACACGACCCGAGCTTGATTCATGAAGATGTATTGTTGGCATTTCATTCTTACAGATGGCATTTCATGTGGTCCAGAGAAAAAGGACATACACATAGAACCTAGGCATGGGCATATGCCATATAGGATGAAGTAGTGTACTTTGGACATTGATGACATGAGACAATTGTAATAAATAAATACATCTCTTTTCACATACATGAAAATCCAAGCAAAACATAATGTTATAGAGTAAAGGAAGTCAATGTCCAGCAAGGATGTTCCATGGTGTAAGAATTATGGCATTTAACAACACACCCCTTCTTTAAACCTGTAAAATCCAGGAGCATGGGAGTCATTTTTATAGCAATAGCACTTAGACTTATATACTGTATTGTTAGACTTATATACTTCATATGCTTCACAGCCCTCTCTAAGCAGTTCCCAGAGTCAGCATATTGCCCCCAACAATCTGGGTCTTCATTTAGAATCAACCTTGAGCCGATCAGGATCAAATTCCTGGCAGTTGGCAAAATTAGCCTGCAATACTACATTCTACCGACTGCACCACCATGGCTCTTTATCCTTCTGTAGTGAAACAATATTACCAGAAATATGTGGTATTAAATCTATTGCCCTTTTCCCAAGTTCAGAATCTGTCCTGCTACACCCCTATGTGTGGTTAAATAATCTTTCTAAATTTCCCATGCACTTCAGATGAGATTTATGCCAAGATTCATACAGTCACAAATAAAGCCGCAAAGCCAAATGATCTAGGAGTCTGTAGGCTTATTAAAATAAGTAGGTGCATTACACTGCAATGTCAATGTCCCCAAAGACTTCTCATCAGTTTCAGTGGAAATGCTGAAAACACATCCAAGCCCAGGAGATACGAAAAGTGATAGGATAACTAATGGCACTTGGAAATTAATGTGAATATCACATTGCACTGCTATTCTTTGATATATGAAGCAAATCCTTTTGCTATTAACAACAGCCTCTGCCTTTATAGAAGAATCACAACCTTAGTTAAGGCGCCCCTGTATCGAACGCTCAATATCTGTTCTGTGATATTTGAGGCAGCAGCTTAAGCCAAATAAAGAAGGAAAATCATCAGACGGATCTACCAAAATCAGCAATAAAAGAATGAGGATACAATAATATAGCAGAAATTGCACACATATTTCAGTAAGATAAAAATATGCAAATAGCATACAGTTGCTTGGAAATGAAAAATGATGCCAACCTGTGAAAATATTATAAATCTATGGTATCTTTGAATTCCCAAGATATGTATGCTTCATGCTAATCAGATGATTCAGCTTGGCGCTGCAATAAGCATAGGCATATAAACTAGGATAACTTTGATGTTACATTTATAGTCAGAGTTAAAAAAATATTAATAAATCGCACTACAGATATCTTCATTGACTCACCTCAAAATTGTCCTGTGAACATTTCCCCTCCCCCCAAGTCTACTATAATGTCCACTGATGACACGCAGGTCCTTTAAAAATGCACCATATGAACTTTTGTAAAGTCTTTACCTAATCTTTTGATGTACCCAATTCAATGCTGTTAGTTGCCTTTCCTGAAATCATATGGCATGAATAATCAAATCTGTATTACTTTCCCTAAAAATCTTGTGTGCAGACCTCAATGTCCCTCCAAAGGTTGTGACTAAATTTGAATTATTGCTCTCTTAGAACAAAAAAACTCCATTAACTTGGGAATCATTTCATCAATTGAATAAATTGCATATTATTTAATTAACAGGATTATTCCAAAGTTAATGATTTTGCCCACCACATGCCTTGGCCAAGACCTTTTATTCTCTATTAATGATATAGATTGAAGGATTCATCCAGCATACATTACCAGATTATGAAGCATACCTGGGAATTTTTACCATAGTCTTTAAAAAAAATATATTGCAGGAGACCACATCTGGCTGAACTTAGCTGATCTTAAAGTTACCATGGATCAAATCTGATTGATGTTTAGATATAAGACAATAAGGATATCTTAGTGCTATGGCCTTGGCTAGAAGAAGACAAGGGCAAACCAGTTTTGTATTATTGTCAGGATCAAAATATGGATTCTCCAGTCATCATCACAAGTTTAACTCTTCTTGAAGGAATTTTTATTTTGCTTTTTTTCTGTAAGGTCCTCTTCTAGAACATGATTCCTGTGAAATTCAGACATTAAAATAATTCCAATGCATGGAAGAAAAATTTGGATAGGATTGTCCTGAAGGTGCATGTTTCAAAAGGCAACTGGACTTTTTTTTTTTCTTGAAGACCTTTCATTTCTCAGTTCTGAAGAACTGAAGAAGCTTCTTGGATGACAAGTGAAACATCTTCAAGGAAAAACAAAGTCCAGTTGACTTTTGAAAAAAAAAAGCATCTCTGGGACAACCATGACCTGGATGACTGAGAATCTCCATCCATAGACATTGGGATGGGATTACTTATTTTTAATATGATTGTTTTCTTTAAAAAAAAAAGTAAAGAATTCTCATGAGGACGGCTGTTTCCTCCACCATTTCATTTCTACAAAGTATAAAAATAATATTATATCACATGGAGAATGATGTTCTCGATGTTGTTCTAAAGTAAGTTGGAAATAGACAAAAACTGAATTTGGCAGATCATCCCAAAGGTAAAAAGAAAAGAAAGAAATAGTTTGGTAACTTTGAGAAGAAGTCAAAGGAAGTTTGTAGTACTTTTTTTTACATCTTCATTGGATAAAAGAAGCTTGGTGAATGAAGCATCACAGCCTGATTTTACACTAGCAGTTTTCCCAGCAAGAGGAATGGATTTCCTCAGCCATTGAGAAAGTTGATATAAATTTCTGATATGGGGTGAAGGCTAAAAGCCTTTTCCAGTCAAGCGCAAAGAGCCCAAGATCAGAAAGTGTGCCATAATTACAGCACAAAGACGTCAACTGCTTCTCTTGCTTAAGAAATAACCAGCTTTCAGTCCATTAGGATACCCAGGTGAGTGACAGAAATATCAGATTGCAACTTGGGGATGGATGGATGGATAGACAGAGATAATTATAGTTGTCATTTCCTGGTTTTCTATTTTAATTATGTCTTTTTCTAGTATTTGTAATAAAACATAATTAAGATTGGCCATAGGAATCTTCCACTTATGAGCAGAGCCAGAGGCAGGGGAATGACCACAAGTTTAGGGCAATTGCCTAAAGAACATATCTCTATTTGCCTAGCTTTCCTTCCCTTCATTTAGATGCCTGTGTACTGTGCACTCCCACTCATAAATCAGTTCCCTCCAACAAAAACACAATCACAATTGGCCATGGCCTTTGCCATTTCTATTCCAGATGTAAATGTTTTCTACTGCTTTATAAAATGAATACATTAGTAGAATGTACTGTATTACTCTTCTGGCTTTTGCAAGAGATCCAAGACCATCACACAAATGCAAATCCACTTGCCGTATCATCTATTTCTCTGGTAACAATTGTTCCTATCATGGGAAATGTCTTCAAGAGTCACTGAACATTATTATTCTACTTTTGTGCTTCCTAGTTTTCCATACAGTAAGCCACATGATCAATACTATGAACCAGTGGTGGGTTGCTAATTGTTTTACTACCGGTTCGGGTGCGCTCCCGCGTGTGCTCGTTATGCTTCTGTGCATGCGCAGAAGCATCCAAGCAGGTGGGTGGAGCCTCCCACTGCTGCTACTATCAGTTCGCCTGATCCAGGCCAAACCGGTAGCAACCCACCTCTGATATTAACCACAAGTTCTTACACATTTCCTTCCATGCACCTCTCCTTAATTATTTTTTGTCAGGGCAACCTGGTCTACCCAATTATGGGACGGAGCATACTGCTTTTTATCTATACTAGTCTCCCTTTATTTCTTTATCAGTAAACATTAATTCAACACAAAATTAATTTGTCATGAAAGCGACTGCTTGTGATGGCTCCTGGATTGGGACTGAAAGGAGAAAAACGGAAGCAGTATGTTCCGTCCCATAATTGGGTAGACCAGGCTGTCCTGACCAAAAAAGCAATCTTCCCCCTGGTATAGCTGACAAAGGGAGGAGCGCCCATGGCTTAGAGGTTAATACATCTAGCTAATATGCAAGTAGCTCTTGTTTGAATCCCAGAAGAGTATGGCTAGCTGATGAGAGCTAAATAGCTTGAAATAGATCTATACCAGTCTCCCTTTATTTCTTTGTTGGTAAAACATAAATTCAACATCTCTCCTTAATAAACCATTATGTCTGACCTATGTTTGAAAGTCTGAATAGGAACATACACTTTACCAGGTTCATTTGTAATTATGTAAATTAGCACGCCATCCCTGTAAGACTCCAGTGTGTTCGTTATTCCATTGAAGCAGAGGCCTTGCTATGCAGCCTATCAACAAGATCTCTTAAGCTGACAGAAAGCCGAAAAGGACTTTTTCTATGGCGACAATATTCCTGAAGAGAATTGACTTACTTGTCTTTGTTCTGTTGGAACCAGACCACAAAAAAGCTTCTGTTCCATGCAAGATTTAGATATAATTACCCTTGTACTTTGTCTTTAAAGATGATGAGTTCCCGTTTCTAACATCTACATCCATTATAGCATTAAAGTCTACATTCCTTTGAAAACTCAGCAAAGCATCCATTATTTCAACATTAAAAAAAGAAAAGAGAACGAGGGAGAGATACCTGACTCACATACACACAAATGCTTATAATGTTGTTGTGTGGTAGAGCACATGGGCCATGTGATGGAAAATATGTCAAAGAGGTCATCTGTCTACAATGTGTCCCCACCAATGTGTCCCCAACCAGTCCAACTGAAAAGTAAATGTCTTTGTAGGAACTCAGTTGTAGACAATTCTACAGGTAATAATAATAATAATAATAAATATTTATTTCTTAACTGCACCCTCTCCCGAAGGACTCGGGGCGGCGTACAATAAAACATATGAAATAAATATATAGACAAGACATACATATTACAAAAACATATATCAAGACATGTACAAGGAGGAGGTCGGCTAATGAATAAAAACAATAAAATACAATGTTTAGAAACCCCTAAATAATTGAATGCAATTAAAATACCCAAATAAAAACCCGTCAGGAGCGATATAGTTAGATCAAAGTTGAGCCAGGCCAGCTACTTGGAATAGGTGGGTCTTGAGCTTTATACGAAAGGAGCGGAGGTAGTCATTGACTTATAACAATTTGTTTAGAGACCATTCAAAGTTATAATGGCACTATGACTGTTTTCCTGACTATAGCAGTATCCCCATGGTCATGTGATCAAAATTGGCAACTGAATCATATGTATGTGAGTGCATGGTCCCGGGGCCATGCAATCACCTTTTGCGACCAGTTGACAAGCAAAATCAACAGGGAAGCTAGATTCACTAACAACCATGTTACTAACTTAACAACTAAGTGATTCACTTGACAACTGTGGCAAAAAAGGTCATCAAAGGGGGGGGGGACCTCACCTAACAACTGTCTCACTGAGCAAAAGAAATTTTGTGCTCAATCTTGGTCGTAAGTCAAGGATTACCTAATTATATAGCCATACATAACAGCACAGTCACAGTTCGGTGCTGAGAATCAGAATTTCTTATCCTGCCCTTCCTACTTCCAACTCTTTTACTACAACTAGTATATAATATAAGCTCTCAGGTTCAACAAAGTGGTCAAATGTTTCTATTCTGTGTTGAACTACTTTCTTTGCTGGAAGAAGGCAAACACTGTCTATTAGGCACAAAGAGTCAAATGAAAGACAACTCAGATGTCACCCATTTCTCTAGCTTAGTAACAATTAGCAATTGGCTTACAGCCCAGACCATAATCTCTAAATAATTCTGGTCCTTGTATGGTTTCCAAAGATCTAGGAAGAGAGGGGTGAGTGGAAGACTGCTATTTACCACAAAATGCAAGATGTAAATTGTTATTTGTAAATGTTCTTTTTATAGAAATAATCCAGAAATGTATAAATAAAATCATTAAAGTACTCCTTCCTATAGTTTATTCCCGTATAGCTTATACATGATTATATTTTCATAGTAATTAAGTTCTTATGCACACTAGTCCTCATATTTGGCCGAATAATTTTCCGACGGTTTCACTATAATGATTAATGTCGTAATTAGATTCTGGTTATTAGAAAAAGAGAGGTTAAACAGGGGTTGTTGTTTTTTCTGTCATTACAAAAACAAAAAGGTTGAAGGACCAAAAAGCTTTCCAATAAAGGAGAATATTTGTAGCTCAGGGTTGAAATGAAGGGTACTTGGTCCAATCTGAGTTTGGTTGTTTTCTTGCAGACATTTCATTACCCAAACTAGGTAACTTCATCAAGCAAGCTCAGAGAACACTAAGGACTCCTCAAAAAGCTTTTCTCCAAACACACAAAGCTATCATTCATGTTGGGGGTGGGGGGGCAGGGGATTACTGATAGGAATTCTCAGCAAAAAGAAAGAAAAAAGAACTAGTGAGCATAACAATATAAAATATGGTCACATTATTTTTAACAAATTGGAGAAAAATTTGTGTCTATAGAATTCTACCCAACTTGTTAAAAATAATGTTATTTCACTTATTTGCCAAGGAGCTTTTTTATTTTATTTTTAACTATCACAAGAGCTGCAGTAATTGAATTACAAAAGATCACCAGGAATATTTATAAGGGTGAGAAGGTTCTGGAACAGAGGAAGAATAAAACCTAATGCTTATCCAAAGTCAGAGAATAGGATAAACTTTTTGAATCACAGCCAAAGGGTCTTTGCCAAAGTCACGGTAAATGCGATTGAGAAAATAGTGACTCTATTAATAGACTAGTGGCTTCTTGGGGAAATAATGTTTATGTACGAAGTATTTGTGGTCTAACAAGATAATGGTGGAGCTTTCGTCAAACAATTCAGAAAGATTAACTGACTAGTAAAACATAGTTCAACATCCAAGAAGTTGTTTACAGTGTCGTTAAAAAGCTGCTCCCTTGTTCGAAAGTTTCATAAAACAGCTTGGGAAAAGAGACAAATCATAAAATAGTAGAAAATAACAAGAGAAGGGGAAGGCATTGCATTTGAGAAGAAATAGGTCTTTGCATTTTAAAATGATCTGGTAACTGGATATTATCACAAGATAAAATCCTGCCGAAGAGAAAAATATTCATCAGTCTTCCTCAGGTACCTACCAATAATTTATTTAGAATAAACAACAGTCTGTACTGGATTTGACTGTAAAAATTACAGCCTCTCATATTTCATACGGGCCCGTGGAAAAACCATACATCAATGAAAATAAGAAATGCCATTATAGCGGGGGGGGGGGGAAATCTGTAAAAAATAAGCTTTATGAATTTGTTGGTATTTATCGTATGTGTGCCTCTAATTTGTTAAACAGAGGGTGTTAGCCTGTCGGTTTGATTTATTCTAATATTTCTCTCTTATTTGGAAAGCTTTTTATGTTTTATCTGCCATGAGAACCAGTTACATATAGCACTTAAGACACCGGACTAGAAATCAGGGGAGGTGAATTCCAGTCCTGCCTTAGGTACTGTAGAAAGTTAGCATCCACCCCTCTCCTAAAAGAATAACATATTTTAGGAAATATTAAAAAGGCATAATATTATATTTCCCTAAAGGGAGAAATGGAGAAACATGCTCTTGGAAAACAGCCCCCCCCCACCTTTCTTAACATCCCTCAGCAGATGTCAGCACTTAAGAGATAAAGAGATAGATAGCTCTATTCATAAGCAAATACCCACACCCAAGATCCAACAAAGGTAGGATTATCCACAATAGGAATTGCCCAACACCCCTTCATTGCATCAGCAATCCAAACTTCAACCAAACATAGCTCAGACAACCTACAGAGCCAGCTATGACCCCTACAACAGCCAATAGAATATCTGTTCTTGCACAGGAACAGGAAGCTCAAGGGCAAAGCCCAAGAGAAGGTATAAAAACCCCTCACTTTCAACTCTATGTGGTCAGCTGTCAAGACCCCTGTGGTTCTATTCTTCAATAAATGGAACTTCTTTCCAATCAGTCTCTAGCCTCCATTTTTTCTCCAGTGCCTTTCTCCCAGACACTGGAAGTCTTTAAGAAGATGTTGGATAGCCATCTGTCTGAAACGGTATAGGGTTTCCTGCCTAGGCAGGGGGTTGGACTAGAAGGCCTCCAAGGTCCCTTCCAACTCTACTATTGTATTGTATTATAAATTGAAACTGAACTAGATGGATATTTCTTCCCACAGTACAACTCTAAGTGGGTGACTTTGGGCCAGCCACTCTCTGTCAACCCTCAGAAGAAGGCAAGGGCAAAGCATTGCTGAAAAATCTTGAAGGAAAATGCAGGGACTTGTCCAGGCAGCCATTAGGAATAAAACGCTGAGGAGATTTCCAGGCAATTGCTAGGAGTCATCACTAACTTAAAAGCACATAAATAAATAAATAAATCAGCCCATATCTGCATGCACAGCTGCTCTACTTTTGTGATTGCTAAATTTTAATAAATGCTGTTGGATAAATTATCTGTTTCTATAAATGTTTCAAATGCAGGCTGAGCCCAAGTGCTTCGAATATTCTAACTGCAAGATAATCATAATATCCCAGGCTGCAAATATGGAGAATAGCATGAAAATCCAGCAACACTTCTATCATCATAGCAATAGGACTGTATTAACCCTGTTAGCATGAAGGCATTTCAAGTGATCTGAAGAATAATTTAATACTACGGTACAGATTAGATGGGTGTGAAAGGGGAATTTATATTAAACTAATTCCATTTGTTTTGATTATTATCAACTTCCTGATCATTTTCACGAGCTGTTGGAATTTTAAGGAACATAAACATTCCTGATTCATTCCTTCATTCCTTCATTACATTTCCTTCCGCCAGTTTCCAGAACAGCTATAAATTCTACCATTAGCTTGATTTAAAAATAATTTTTAAACAATCCACTTAACAGCTTAACATAAAGCAGTGAATTATCTGGGCAGAATAAAGTGGTCTGACCTCTAAGGGAAAAAAAGCCACTTAATTTTACTAACAAAAGTGCAATTTAGAATGGTATCATTTCCATTGCTTTGCCATTGCATTCCCATTTCCCTGTAGTTTGCAAGCAGCCTTATTCAGTTGAGTGAACTTCAAGCTCTCAAAAGTACTTGGAGACCCAGAGGACTCAACCCTTCCCCTCAACCTAAATTCTGAGGGCAAAGGTACATACTCCTTAAAACACAAGACTAGCTCTGCTTGTTCTTAGCGCTGCAATAATTACAAGAAACTCAGCCTGGTGCTACAGGGTGAAGGTGCAAAGGATGTCAAGTAAAATCATCTTTATTTCTTCACATGACCAGCACATTTCAAGAGATAAGAGCGCAAACGTTTTGCATTCCTTCACAGGGACTATGCCCCTTAAGTTCATGGATCACACTTGGTAATGCAAATTATGAGCATTGACAATAAATGCCACCCTTGGGAATGTTCAATTTGAAAATATTGTAGAACAATTGCATCGAATGCGGTATTTAATTTCATTGTTCCATACTGAAAACCCAATTATTTTGCCTTCAGACAATATGTGTTTGTATGTACAAATACATACATACACACACAGACACACACACACACAATTTTTTGGACTATAAGGCACACTCCCCCCCCCCCAAAAAAAAGAAGTGGGTGGAAATGTCTATGCATCTTATAGAGCAAATATTATGGCAGTGGGGAGGGGGGTTGGTGTGACACTGATCAGCTGTTCTAGGTGGTGCAGGTCACCACCACCACCACCACCACCGCCACCTATCACCGCCTATTGCTGCTGCCGCCCATTCGTGGAGAACAGTTGCAAATGGGCGGCAGTGAATGGGCCAACTGGCTGTGACAGTGGCAAATGGGCAGTGGTGAACAGGCCACGGTGAACAGGCTGTAACGAATGGGCAGTGCCAGCAGCAAACGGGTGCCAGAGGCAGATTTTTTTTTGTTTTCTTCCTGTAAAGATAATGTGCATCTTATAGTCCAGAACATCTTATAGTCTGAAAAATACTACACGTATGTATGTATGTATGTATGTATGTATGTATGTGTATGTATGTATGTGTGTGTGTGTGTGTGTGTGTGTGTGTGTGTGTATGTATGTATTAATCTAATTGAATTCTGGTTAAGCTTCTGACTAATTTTTATAAACTCCTGATATAAGTGATTCCAAAGTAAAAACATTACTCCCAAAATATGTGAGCCATGTAGTAGTAGTCATAGTTGTAATAATAATAATAATGATGATAACAACAACAACACAATCAAACATGACCGTATGTCTGCAAACCACTGCTTCAGAGCAGAGTACACTAGCACAGAATATTATTTATTGCAGTATAAAAGAATAACAAAGTTGGATGGGACTTTGGAGGTCTTCTATTCCAACCCCCTGCTCAAGCAGGAGACCCTATACCATTTCAGACAAACTGTCCAGTCTCTTGTTAAAACATTCAAGTGATGAAGTACCCACAACTTCTAAAGGCAAGTCATTCCACTGATTTATTATCATTACCATTACTTTTTACTATATTCTTCATTACTTATTTCAGTCATTTTTAAAATTCCTTGGTATGTTTTATTTATGAACATAAAGCAGTTTCTCTATAACAAAAAAGTAATGTTATATATATATTTAAGAATGTATTAGTAAGCCATGCAGGCTGTATTTTGTTTGTTTCTTTGTAACATAAAACATAGCCATGTAATACCTCATATATGAGGCATGACATAATTAACATCTGTATCTTTCTGGTCTGAAAGCTAAAGAACAGGGAACTAGACTGTATCCATCCATCCATCCATCCATCCATCCATCCATCCATCCATCCATGATTTAAGACACTGATGCTGTGTTTGTATGTGTACAGACAATTAAATCTAAGAAATCACCTGGGAATAGTCCAATTTTTCATACTATGTCACACACATGAAACCTCACAGATAAAAATTTCTCATCTTTATTTATCAGAAAACTTGGAGTTGTCTTAAAAAGCTCAGTGAAAATATTGACAAAGGCACACAGCAGGATTTGCCACAAATAAAGGGATGTAGATTGGCTGTTCAAGCATGAACCAAGTGCCCGATAAAGCATCTCCAATAGCTATTATTTCTCCTATTTGGAGTTTGGGATTCAGCAGGCTGGATGGGAAAAGCATTATAGACTGAAGCTGGCTGGGAGGCTGCAAGTTTTCCACCCCAGGCTTTTGAGGAAAAAAAAAAGGAAATTCCCATTGTTTTAGAAACATAAAGGCAATATCAATTGAAGAAGTAATTTATTACACGTAGCAGGTGCTTGTGTTTCGGCATACATCTCTCTGGGTGAGAGCGAAACAGAAAGCAGCTTGTATTTCACAGTAAACAGAAGCACTATTTTGGGTCTTTGCGTGTGAGAGACAGAAACAGACCGACAGACAGATAGACAAAGCATATTGTGCCTGTCAAATTGTGTCTGGCGGTTTTGATGCAGATAAGTACTTCTGCAACTTTATATGATGGCCAGATGATTCTTTCTAGGTGGTGCTGATAAATAAATAAGGATTACCTAAATTCCCAATGCACTTAACATGTTCTGTCATTCTGCCCATCCCTACTTCCACCTCCAATAAAATATAGGTGGCTCTTCCATCATAACATCGTACTGCTTAATAGAATCATAGAATTGTAGAGCTTCAAGAGCCTTGGAGGTCTTCTAGTCTACCCCCCGGCTCAAGGCAGGAGATTTATACTATCCCAGTCAAATGATTGTCCAGTTTATAGTTGAAAAGCTCCAGTCATGGAGCATCTACAACCTCACGTGGAAAGCTATTTCATTGATTAATTGCTCTCACAAAATGTCTTCTTACTTCTAAGTTGGATCTCTGGCATTGTGAGAACTTTATGTCAGGTGAAAATCAGCACTGAGACTAGTAGAAAACCATGGCAAGGTGATTCTTTAACAGAGCATTTAAACATTCTCACCGCATTAAAAGAAACATACTGGTAAGCAAAGGAAAATTTCTATTTTTTGGATAATATACTGCCCCTTTCCATATTTATTTACAGGCTCAATTCCTGATGCTAATCAATTGTTAGAAAGGAAGAATACTTATTGAGTTAAAATTCTTAATTCTTCCCCATGCCTCCTGCTTTGAGATTGTGCCAAACTTTCATTTAAAATTCTGCAGACATCCTTTTTATGAGGAGCAATGTAGAAAATCAGACTCGCGTTGTTAATAAAAGATAGTATTACAGAAAGCCTGGATCAGCCTCTTGTAGTACTTCAGTAATTTGATTTTTCAGCTATAGAATATTGCAAAGCTAACAGACACATTAGGGGGGAAATGTATTTTAGCTCCAGATAAAGATATCTATATTAAGAATGGCTCTGCCTATTCCATATAAAGGGTTCAAACATGATTTCAAATAACAGTGTTTCCAGCATGGGTAGCTGGGGAATTCTGGATTTAATATTGGCATATCTTAAAGTTATCAAGATTGAGAAACACTGATCCCATTTTATCCCATGTTGGAATAGTAAGGTTCAATGAGAAGAGTTGCTACGTTATTGAGTTGTACACTTGGAAATGCATTTTATGTGTGTTCTTGCTGCACTCCGTTCAGATTTTAATCTGGAACTTCAACTATTTTATTCTTGTCTTTAATTGTCTTTATTATGATATTTCTATGTAGTTTTCATGTTTCCATGTCTATTTGCATACTGCCCAGAGTTGCTCTATGAGAGAAATGGGCAGTTTTTAAATACAATATATCAATATCTATCTATATAAAAATGGTGTAGTGTGTGTATGTTCCAGTATAACTCAGGAACGCCAAGAGCAATTTCAACCAAACGTGGTACACAGATGACTTACTCTATGGAAACAAATACTGTGGGGGTATGACACCCCTAAAACCTCTTGGGGTGTGTGTTCTATTAAGATACAGCCTCTTGTGTCTTAAAATGGCTTCTGCTGTATTGCTGTAAAATGGCTTCTATTGTACAGCACAGTGGAGTTGTCATGGTAACAGCTTCATAGTACTCCACAAGGGGGCTCCATCTGATTAGGGGGGAAAATCCAACATTAGAAATTATGTTTGGTCCGGACATTTTCCCCCTATAAATAAATACCCGGACAACGCCAGGTTATTGGTTAGTATAAAATAAATCCCTGGTCATGGAAAGAAAGCACCCTGTATTCACATATTTTCATATTCACATTAGAGGTCAATGGCCCAGATGTTTCACAGAGCCTCAGATATTAGGTTCACAAATAAGACTGCAGCTAACAGAGATGAAATGATAGAGGTGATTGAAAATGCAGGAACTTCGGGGAAGAGTGATCATGTCATACTGGGATTCAATATAATGCAGAAATAAGCAATCGAACAAAATCAAACTACTATCCTTCATCCCTACAATACTTGTCAAAGAAGATATCTGTATTACTATAGTATGATAGTTCTAGGATTTTTCAAATAACAAAAATATCTAGTTGATTTGCACTTAGTTTTACCAAGTTCTACAAAATGCTTGGCTTCAACAAAATGTTGAAGATTCACAGGCTGATGTCTCATGCATGTCCTCAGGCCTTTTGGCTAGTTCGGAGCATCCAGGATGAAAATTGCTACTCCTACATCATGCCAAGTCAGACAAATAGTTGACATCAAGAAGGGCTTCAATTTTAACTTCAAGTATTTACTCATTTTCAATGTCTCTTCGCCAAAGTCAATCTGCCCTGAAATTCTTGCTTCAGGAGTTCCAGATATCTGTCATTAAGGACAGTGCTGCACAACCCTAAATGGCCCAAATCTAGAGAACCATCTGCAATGCAGACTTTTACACAATGATAGGATCTGTCTCCTGTGTTCAAAATGATGCCCATTATATTATGAATGTTCAAGATATTCAGTGCCGTTTCTACCTTTCATTCATGCATAACCTGCAATTAAGAAACTAATTTATATTTCCACTTTTCAGAGTGTGTTGGCTGACAATAATGGCATCACTTCTTGCTAGAATGTGCTACATGAGATAATGTTTTGAAAACGTGTATCATATGCCTTCCTTCCCTACAGATGCTGTATGGAATGCCACTATAACAATCAATTAGACTGGCTGGGTAAAGCTATTATTACTGATACAAACCCATTAGGACCAGATTCAGCAGTCCATCTGCATTTGAAAGACAAAGGTCCTTCTTTTGTAGGCAGCAAACGCCACATTTGGGACCCAGAGGACCGCTGATTTGAAGGAGGGATCAAAGAGGCCATCTATGTCAAAATTGAACAGCCCTCTCCCAACAGAAAGGGAGGGATACAACATCATCTATCTCCTGTTTACAACAGGAGACCTTTCAGCAGTTCCAAGAAGGCTCCAGGCCCATTTGCACTTCTCAGGTGACCCTGAGGACACCTGAGATAACCCTCCAAGTGACCTCAACAACTCTCTAAAAGAATGCAAGTGACCAACTGCCTGCAAGGAGTATAAATCCTTCCGTTTTCCACCATCCAGTCAGAGCTGAAGAAGCTTCTTGGATGAGAAGCAAAATGTCTTCAAGTAAAAACCAGAAAGTCCTGTTGCCTTTTGAAAAAAGCACCTTTGAGACAATCGTGACCTGATTGAGAATCACCATAGACATATTGATACAGTATACATTTACAAAAATACATTACAGGTGATATCAGTGCCCAAATCTAATTTATAGAAGTAATAGAGGCAGATGCCATGTGATTAAAAACCACAAATGTGCTAGAGTTTTCCTCTGGCATTTAAGCACTATGCTTACCAGCTTATGTTCCTTTTACTTTTCCCAAAAACATTGACATTTGTCTTTCTCTGCCCAAATCCTAAGGGTTCAATTATTTATCAAATAATTGTTGCCTATTGGCTTATTTAGAGACAAAGAAACCTTCTGCTTCTTCTGTCCCGACAGGCCCATCCCTTGAGCTGGAAGCTATTTATTAATGGAAGGTAACCTCAAGCCAGACTGATCTACATGGTAAAGAGAAATCACAGGTTAGATTGGCCTAGTTTTTGTATTGCTGTTGACTTATCTTTTTTCCTTAGTGAACAAATCCTTGTGTTATGGTTCCTTCAATCTCATGTGACAGAAGTGGCATGTAAAAGGAACTGAAAAATCTTTGTACAAGCATTTTAATTTTACTGACTTTTCATTCCTTTCTTTTTGGATACTTGTTTTAGGTATCAGCCTGACATTCCATGAAAAGAAGGATCAATAGTGATTCCATTTCAGGATGATGGCGTACTGATTATGTTCATACAATTTCAAAGAATATTCTTGACATTAATCAGATTTTGGTGTGATTTTATACTTCTAAGCAAGGTATATGGATTGTCTCATTTGTAAGAATACACTTAACCAATCTGGTTTAGGACCTTACTTGATCTCTTGAAAGCAATGTTACATTTGTATTGCCCACCTTGGAAAATCGGTGATGTCTGTTCTGATTCCTTCTATACAACTTTATTTAGTTGACATAGGTCTAGGTCTAAATTGTATGTTTTATGCTAAGGTATTTATTTATTTTTGTTATGATATGAATTCTAAATGTCATGAACAATTTCCCCCCAGGCCAGGCTCCATCAAACTGTTGCAGTGCTATAAAAGGAGGAAAAACACACGCATGCTCCCTCCCCAATATATAGCATACAGTATATGGTACGTCATATGTGAATATAAGCTGGAACATTCAAATCCCACCTGTTTTGAAGTTATTTAGAGTCCAGTGGAAATATGAAAGATTTACATAAGGAAAAAAGAAAAGAAAACATTAAAAACACTACCAATCAACTTTTTAAAAAAAGAAACCGAGGAAGTCTGAATTCAAGTCCATCATTCTTTTCCTGGGGAATGGGGGAACCAAGTACTCACACAGATTTTTATATATATATATATATATATATATATATATATATATATATATATATATATATATATATATATATATATATATATATATATATATATATATATATATATATATATATATATATATATATATATATATATCTGTGAATATATAATGTATGAATTTCCAGTGCTAGAATTGGTCAAGGATTTTTTTTTAATCTAATTTTCTTTGTGTGTGCTTGGATATGTAATTCTTCATTCAGGTTAGAATACAGTCCTGCAGTGGTTAGTTCCACAGTCTATTGAGGCATTCAAATTTCAAAGACTTAAAGGTCTGATTTTATTGCTTTCTTTGTGCTGAATAGAATTTTATTTTAGCGTTGTCATTTATGAAAAGATGTAAGCCCTAACATTCATGGTACTTGTAAATTCATACAAGTTCATACCTTTAATATTATCCTTTTAATGTTACCATTCTATTTGTCTTATCTCGTTAGGCGCTCCAACCCTATTTCTTTGGACTGATTTTTTTTAAAAAAATAGCAACCTCTGACTTGAATTAAATAACTTATCTTCATCTCTTTCTTCTCCAAGTACATTCATCGCTCCATAATATAACTCTGTAATTGACTCACCAGGTATTTTTAAATGCAAGGATCCCTGGAAAATTAAGTTTCATTTTAGGGCTATATTTTGAACTGAAGAAAGACAAATTCTAACAAGTCAATTTGTGGCTTAACACGGAATGAAGACAGGGAAAAAAGTTATTATTCAATCATATGTTTGGCCTACTTTTCTGAAAAGTAAAATTGCCAGTACTTTCCTCATAATATTGTAAAATTTACATTATTCTCATGCTGCTTTTTTATTCAGAGTACATTTTACAGAATAACTTTAAACTACAATTATTCTGTGAGTTAGAAAATGGATGCCAGCTTGGTGCAGCCACCATCTTATATGAACTTATAAGTAGTGCTGGAAACAAGAAAAACTGTCCACCTTGAAAAATCCCCGAACAGTGCAAAAATGTTACCTGACAATTCTCCCATACCACGTTCTTGGGAACACAAAGCAAAGCTGAACAAATACTGTGCCATCAACATATGATAGGCAACCCATAAGCTTATATTGGTGGGGATAGCATTCAACAATCTGTAGCATGCAGAATGATCCCAAAGCATCTCTAATTAGTTAACTCCAAGGCAATGGTCACCCTGGAACAGCATCTCTACAAACAGTGTTGATGGGCTGACTTCTAAAATAAATCAAGGACATGGCGCACACTTGAAAGTAAATCAGGAAGACTGTAATTGTGGGGTCTGTCTGGCAAGACCAAAGAATGTTTATCAACAGGAAATATGCATGTGCAAAGCTTGTAGCAATTATGGGTAGTTAGTAAGCAGTGGTGGGTTCCAGACTCCGTCACAGCCTGTAGCTCGGAAAGGAACCTTCCTAATATAGTACAACTCCTTCTCTCCTGACAATTGACTGCTTTATATAATCTCATAGAAATTGACCAAGAAACATAGAGTATAGTCACCACTTTAAAGATCTTTGCTTGCTTTAAATTTTTGAAACTAAAAAAAGAAGAAGAGAGAATTAATTTATTCATATACTGGGCATATGAATATATAGTTTCATGTCAACCCACAAGGCAATGAGTATGAGTAAATATATTGATACAAAGGAAATACAATACATTCTCATATGCAATAATGCAATAAAACAGTACAAGTTCAATTCTTGTTAATTCTAGGCCATTATGTATATATGAGATTTAGTAAATGTCAACATTATTCACACGTTCCGGAATTAAGTCAAAAGTTATTTTTTTTTATCTTGGGTTGAGGAAGGTACTGAACTTCCTTTGTCACGTATCTCTCTACTTGGAGAGCTTTCCAAATAGAGGTAGATATGTAGATATATCATCTAGCAACTCCAGAATCTAAATGTGTTGTACAAGACACTGCACATACTATCTGATGGCATTTAGCTCCTTCCCCCCCAAAAAAATGTATACCACAAATAGTCAACAATTATAGGCCTAATCATTTGTTTAATATTATTGTTACCAATCATCCGGTTAGCACCCTTAAGAGTAAACAGTTGATTAGCTCTCAGTGATTTTTAGTTCAATGTCAATGATTCCCATTGAGACTTTGATTCCAACATTAATCTGATATCTGCTAGTAGCACAGGGGCATTATATTCAATTATATTTGATATTATCCAGTATAATATAGTGATGATAGCTGGCACATTATATTTAAATTATTATAATACAGAGCAATTTTCTAAGATGGTTTTCTCTGAAAGACTTAAATGGGCATTCCACTTATTTTTGATACCTCTTATTGTTATGATTAGGTAAAAGCAGATTCTGCATTCTCTGGAACAAAGTATGTACTGTGAAGTAATTGAGGTGTTGGAATAAGACCAGGGAACGCCAAATGGAACTCCACCATCCACTATGGTCACTCTTTTTCAGCCCACCCTACTTCACAATTAGTGAAAAGTGCGTTGCATGCACCTTAAGTTCTTTCTGCAAATGTGAGATAGTCATCTAACCAGGTGTTGCAATTAAAACTGAAATATGAATAGGTAGTTATTTGAATCATGAGTACGATGCGAATTAAGAGAATATAGGTAGTCCTTAATTTATGACTAGAATTGAGCCCAAAATTGCTGCTGCTATGAGGCAATTGTGAAGTGAACTATGCCCCCATTTTATGGCCTCTCTTGCCCCAGTTGTTAAGTGAATCACTGCAGTTAAATTAGTAACCCAGTTGTTAAGAGAATCTGGCTTCCCCATTGACTTTGCTTGTCGAAAGGTTGCAAAAGGTGATCAAAGGTTGCAAAAGGACACTGCAACAGTCATAAATATGAGTTAGTTACCAAGTGCCTGAATTTTGATCGCATGACCATGGTGATGCTGCAATGGTCATAAGGGTGAAAAATGGTCATAAGTCTTTTTCAGTGCCATTGTAACTTCAAATGGTCACTAAAACAACTGTTGTAATTCAAGGACTACCTGCTACCTGCTACCAGCAATCAGAGTTAGGAGAAAGTATTTAGAATAGAAAGCAATTGCTAACAATAGTCAAAAGCAAATACTAACTGAGAGATTGTAGGTCAGGGGTGTCAAACTGGCGGCTTGAGTGCCAGATGCATCATGCACAGGCCATGCCCACCCCAGCTCTGCCAATGGGAAAAATGTCACGAAACATCACATGACAGCAATGTGATGTGGTGAGTTTTACACCTGTGCTCTAGGTAGTTAAGGTTCATTTATTCATTGATTGATTTTATATGTCACTCCTCTCACCATTAGATCAACTCTGGGCAATTTACAAAGTGACAAAAAAAACCCCGCGTTTATACTGTTGTAGCCTATTGGCCACTGGCCCCTCCAGCAGTTGAATCAGAGGTGTGGAAGTCAGGATCAACATCAGGGCAACCTGGGAGCTCCAAGGAGGAAGAGGGAATGGAGCTGGCAGGGAGAGAGAGGGGGCGGAGCCAGGGCCATCCATCAGCCCTCAGATGGAGAGTCAACAGCTCCCAGGTGTGGAGGTGGCTGATGAAGAAGAAGAAGAGGAACATCTGGGTCAAGTGCCTGATGTGCAGTTGCCCAGAAACTAGAAAAGGGGAGAACAGTGGAAAGCCATGGGCTGAGCCTGGGGAAGGAAGAGCCACTGCTGCTAATGAAGCTCTGGGGATGAAAGGCAAAGGGTGGAGATGAATATGTGTGGCAGACAACTATTCATCTTCCGGCCAGATGGACTCGTTAGCCTGTGAGAGAAACTTTTTGCCGGGCCTGCTGGCATTCCTAACAAAGGAATCTTTGGAGTTCACGTCTGAGGGTTTGTTTGGGGAGCTGGGTCAGAACAAATACAAAGTAATTAGGATTAAGGAGATTAAATAAGAAATTTAAAAAACAAGAGGAGAAGCAACATGGGGATTGGGATCGTCTCTCTACCCTGTCAGACACATCCAGCATAGTAAACCCCTATTGGTTTTAAGGCTCTTCCACAAGTCCAGGAAAGTAAGAGGATATTTTATAGGGTGGGAAGGGGGCACAGTAGAAAAGACTCATCTCCGGGACCCTGCCAGGGAAAAATATTTGGAAGACTGGGTCTGAAGTAGGCCTCTTCCACTGGAGTGAGAGGGATGGGCCTATTCCATGGCTCCTCAGATACTCTGGACCCAGGGTATTGTTTGCTAGGAAACTGGCAATAACAATTCCCACTGGTTTCTCCAGATGTCAAAGAGCAAAAGCTAAAGGATGATGTAATTGGTGGTATCTCTTCTTTTTCACATTTCCAGAGCACTTTCTGGTGAACAGGATATTGGAGCAGCATTTTACCCCAAGGATGATGATGATGATGATGATGACGACGACGACATTCAGTTGTGTCTGAATCTTGCTGATTCTATGGGCCAGGTCTTTCAACATTTTCTCATCTTGCACTACTTCTTTGAGTTGTTCTATGCTCTGACTAGTGTCAGCTTTGTTGATGGTCTCCTCTCTGTGTCCTTTAACAGCCTGGCTTCCTTTTACTGCTAACTCTTGCAAACACAATTGCTTTCTCCAGCAAATTCCCCCACATGACATGGCCAAAATAAGTGTGACTTTGCAGTTTTGTCTTCCAGTGACGTGTCTGGTGTCTTGTGCTTCACTACTTGCTTGTTGGTCACTTTTGCTGTCCAAGGAATAAGCAGGAACGTTCTCCAACACCACTGCTTATTACCATGATCAATATCTATCTCTAGGTTACACCCGGTCAGTCTCATTGGGATGCAGATCCTTCCCTGGAGAGACTTTCCTTTTGTAAAGCCAGACATTTCATTTGGCCAGAACATCCAACTTGATCCTATCTCTGAATACTAAATTGTCAGCAGTGCATCTCTGAAACTTGCAGGGCTTTTAAATGATTTCTGCTCTATTGCTATCTCTTTTTTCCCCAATAATGGATTGGATTATATTTTTAAACCTTGGTGGGTCTCACCGTTCCACTTGATCTCCCCGAACACGGCAAAATGAAAGGCGATCTTTATGAACAATCCTGGCTTCATGTCCAGGCTGAGAATGAAAATGAAAATGAAAAATGAAAGGCCTAGCAGTTGTGTCATCCTTGCAACATGCACTGGGCTGGAAAGGAAGGTGACAAACTGGCTTTGTTTCCCCTAAAGCAATTTCTGAACTCTTTTTTTCCAGCTGCTAACTCCTCCGAACCATTCCCAGCCTATGGATCTATAAATAAGCCATTCAAGAGTGACCGCAACAATTTGAAGCTGAATGGCTGCACCACAGTGAAGGGGAATGCAGGCAATTGCCTACACGGCTTCAGTGAATTCTGAAACAGCCACTTATGGAGGCGAAAGGAAAAAAAAGTCAATAACTATCCTCTCAGGAGTCTCACTTTTCTGCACAACTCACGAGGCTCTTATCAGAATCAGGGTCTTTCCACAGAATGTCTTCTAATTTTATTTGCTTTCTGAAGGAGAGCTAAGAGAGGCCACTAATTTCACTTACAGCAAGGGTGGGTAACTATGGCCCCTGTATGAGCTGTGGACTTCAACTCACATAATTCCTGAACCAGCAAAAAAAAAAATCTATGTAGTTGAGAGTCAACGCCAGTTTGATACCACATAATCAGTTGATCAGCCAACCAATCTATCAATCAATCAATCAGCCAATCAATATTTACTCTTTACTTCTTTGAACTGCATGGATTTTTCTTATTTCCAGAGGTTGCATTGACTTGGAGTACCCAAATCAGTAACTGGGAAATAGTTTCAAAACCTTAGCATTTATTACTACTGCTTCTGTGTCTCCCTTGGCCCTGGCTGGTTTGTTCGTTTTTTGACAACCTTATATAGTTAACAAAGGAAATTCCCATAGATACCCCAGATTGTCAATTCTGTCACATATCACATAGGGACGCAATATTATATTAAATAGTTGTTATTGGGGCTCTGCCTAATTGTAAGTGGTTTTTGAAATAAGCTAGAAACAGCTAACTCATTCTTCTAATTCCATTTCAGGATAGGAATGGCATAGCACGCTTCCTCTCTCTTCTAGGGAAGCTTTGATGCTTCTGTACTTACCCACAATGCACAATTGGGAGTAGAAGAAATACCATACAAATGGAATGTTTTATTCCAAGTTGAAACATTGCTGCTCATGATAATAGTCTGTGCCTTTTTTCATCTCAGTATCTGAAATGGGAGTTCCAGTTGGGTATATGGTCATGGGATCAAACTAGAAACCAGCAGACCATACATTCCAGTCCTATTTAGGACTAGTGACTATGACACAAAGCCAGCTGGGTGATCTTGGGCCAACCACTCTCTGTCAACCTTAGGAAGGAAGCAATGGCAAGTGACTTCTGAAACTCTTGTCAAAAAAACTGCAGGGAATTATCCAGGCAGTCACCAGGAATCAACACTGATTCAAAGGCCCAAAACAAAGCATCAAGTGGACTTCTGGAGACTTAAAACACTCTTTAAATCACCCTGTGCTGAACAATGTGGAATGTTAAATTCAAGAATTTATTGCTAATGTCTTTCTTTTTTAAAGTCGGGGCTCTGGTGGTTTTGCTTGTTCTGGATATGAAAGGAGGAGGAAGACTCTATAAACCACATTGTACTTCATCCCTATGCTTTTATATACTCTATCCCATGTTGACTGGCTTTAGAAGTTAGGCAAGACTGTCCCACATTAGGACTTGGATGGGAAAACGTCAAGCAAATGGGAAAGTTGAAAAAAAATCCTAGATGAAGGCAATGACAAATCACCTCTATCTACGCATGAAGTGACTTAATCCCAGCATTGAACAGTTTTCTACTGTCACTCAGTGACTGGATCTATGCAGAATATTAAGTCATACTCTGAGTTTGTTGGTTTGGTTTACTTTAATCTGAAACCTATTCCCTAGAAAAATGTTGTATACCATTGTGGGTTGCTCAATCAATTGCTTCCTGCTTTGAGGTTGTTCAAAAGCTACAAAAAATATGGGATATATGAGTGTTAAATTCATATGATTTAAAATACCCTTCGTTCAACATTAGAAGTGAAGTAGAACCCATTTAAATGAAGTCTTTTTAAAAATGATGCTGTAGAGAAATCTGATTTTGTTCTGTGAAAAATACAGATAGTGTATTCATTTGAGAAATACTCTTACACATTTAATGAAAGAATAAAAAGCACTGTGCAATGTGTAAATTGAGGATGAAGACTAATAAATCTAATAACAAAAAAAATGGGAAAAATTGGGGTGGAGATGGTTAAGAAAAAACAGCATATTAAATCTAGTTATTTGGGAGGTTGTTGAAAGATAAATCATGTAGGCAGACTCAATTAAAATTCTTAATGCACAAGTGTTACTGTTTCCATTCCACTTGATTTCTTTAAACCAACTTCCCTGGAATGTCCACAAAATTATAAACACAGACTGAAGAAGTAACACCTCTCTAAAATAGTATATGGAATCTAACACCCTTGGATGGCAGCTGCTAATGAAATGGCTGGGCCAATATGCAATTTCTAAATTTTAATTAATTAATGTGATTCTTTTTACATAGTCGTCTGCCAGCCCACGTATAGCATTTTAATCCATATTGTTGTCAGTTATGGCAGGCTGACAACCTGAAAGAAGGTAGAAGGGCCAACTCACACATAATTGATTTCATTATTAAGTTATTTATAATTTGCAATTATTTATATCTTGTATTTTCCCCGCACAGTCTCCAATCAAGCAGAATGAAGAACCATTTAAAGCATATGCCAGAGTCTAGTTTCTCAATATTGCAATTTTGAATATTTCCCTTAATACTTATCAGATCTATTACTTATTTGATTTTTAATTTGTTTTTTTAGGTTGGTTTTTTTTTAATTAAAAAATTGGTACCTTGGAGTCACTCAACTTTTAGCAACTGCCAGGACAAGTCTCTATAGTTTTTTTGGCATGGATTTTCAGAAGTGTTTTGTCCTTGCCTATTTCCTAAGGCTGAAAGAGAATGACCAGCTGAAGGTCATTCTGGCTTTGTGTCAGTACTTAGAAGTGGTCTCTGGGTTTCTAGCTTGGCCACTAACTTTTTTTATTTTAAAAATCTTTGAAATTTAAAAAAGAGCAAATGTCATATTCACACATACATTTTATCACCAAAAATGCTTTCGGACTTCATGTAAAGCCCAGATAACCCAAAGATCATTTGAGATGGTAGCAGCCAGAGATGCTAGTTGTGGGGAAAACTTCATTAGTTTTATAGAAGGCCATATTTATCTTGACAATTATTTTGACAGTGAATCCAGAACTTGTATTAAATTATGTCCACTGACCCAAGATCTACTTTTACATTTCCTAAAAGTCAGAGGATCCTTGGTCTCCATGGTGATAAAGAAAAGGAATTACATCAGTGGCCCATCTTACCTTGCCTTCCATAGCAAGATAAGAGGCTCACTTGCAACTTTCTCTAATATCATCTTTAATCCAATAATTTTAGCTCCAAAGTGTCATTACGTCTTACAGTATAAAATCCACTATTTTCTTAACTCTCCTATACTTAGTCTTTTTTTTTCTCTTTGCTTTGTCAGAGCAGGGCATATTTCTGTGTAATCTCCATGGTGATAAGTTTGCTTGCATTCCAATTATTAGCCCATTTTTTTTTCTCTTGTACAGGATTATGCTACAAACAAGTTATTAATTTATCCACTATCTACTGATTTGTATGATTAGAAATATTTAGCTTAATCCTTCTTTCAATATGAAGGAGTACCTGCAGTACAAAAATTGAAGAATCATCAGTTAATCTTCTTTGATTAATTTATAGCTAACGGGATACTGGGATCCAATCATGGTGATGATAAAAGTAAACTACCTTCCAACTGGATTACAGAAGTACCAACTATCAAGTAATTTAATCACAAATGTGAGATAACATGCATGGAACTTCATTCTTATTTAACTCCTTGATTTTATCCTAAGGAGTATTTAATAATTTATATATATTTTTATAATTGACATATTTCTATAAACTTATAATATGGTTTAAATAAATAAAAAAATTTATTAGTATCAATTCCAATTTCTAGATTACTCTTACAAAATAACATTTTCCGCTTTGTTTAAATTGTGCTGAATTTTTTCTTTTTTCGTAATCTTATGCTATAAAACCATGTATTGTTTTTAATATATACAAGTCTCCTTCAAAAAAGCTACATACCTTTTTAATATGAGTTTTCCTCTTTTTTTATTAAATCATTCAAACACAAAAGGTTGTGCTTGTTGCTTTGAAAATTAACTGCATCATAATAGTATGAGGAATTGCTAAGAAAAATATTAAAAATCATCTCAGTGCAATCTACCTAAGTACATTTATTTTGTTAGGAAGAAGTTTTCCAGCAGCATTTTAATACAAAATTGAAAGTGGATAATAGTTATATAATTATTTTGAAAGACATCCCCATTAGAATTTTGCATAACAGAAAATAATATTCCTTTTAACTGAATACTGAAAAGGTCTAATTTAAATCAGGTCAATCAGAAAGGAGGATTTTTACTTTTAAACAGCAAAGATTAGCCTCAATTCTGCCTAGAAAGTAAGAGATTGTTTAGAAAATGATAAAGGAAAATGGGAAGAGGGAACTTCACAACAGATGCAATGAGAATTGGAAAAAAAGATGACAATATACAAATGGACATTGGAAAAAATATGTGGTTGAAAGTGTTCGAATTTACATTATGTTCTAGCCTTAAAAATGATAAAACGATAAAATGATGTGTTGTCACCAAAGAAATTGTCTAGAATGTATGAATGTGTGTGTGTGTGTGTGTGTGTGCATGTGTGATAACTACACTGAGACTATTACACTCTCAAAAGTGGAAAGGATTGATGCTTACCTACAATGGAGGAATGATTGTTGAAGATGATGGAACTTGAGGAGATGGGTAAATTAACTCTTTGATTAGAGAAAAATACGATATCTACATTTATGATTGACTGGAAACTCCTATATAGATGATTTGCATGAAACAGAAATATGATTTGTGAATTTGATGACTAGCAAAAAAAAATTGGATAATACAAATGAGTGAGTAAGAAATAATTATATTTCTTTGTAATTATATTTATATTTGCTGCAAAGGAAATCAATATCTTTCTCTTTCTTTCTTTCTTTCTTTCTTTCTTTCTTTCTTTCTTTCTTTCTTTCTTTCTTCTTTCTTAGTGTTGTGTTAGTTTTTATGTGCTTTGTAAAACTTTGGTGTATACACACACATGTATGTATGTATGTATCTTTATATGTATGTATTATGTATGTATGTATGTTATGTATGTATGTATGTATGTATGTATGTATGGACTATCCTCTCAGATGACTTATTCCAACTTTTATTTATGTGTTAATGTATTTTTTTAAAAAAAAATCCTGTTTTTCCGTTCTAAATCAAAATGTATTTTAATAACCTCTTTAGATTTCAAACTAATTTCTATGAATAAATAATCTATGCTACTTTTCTTATATTAGTTTAATTTGTTTTGCATCTTTTCTTACTCCAGAATTGATTTTACACTTCTATATTTATTGTTAGCTTCAAGCTAATGGTTGATTTAGAAGAGTTTCTTCATATTTTACAGATTTTTCTTCTAGCTAACCCATTTAATATTTTAACTTCTTTCACTTTTGAAGTGTCATTGTGAACAAAAGAGAAAAAAGAAATCTATGGAAAATGTCTTAGGCAATATTGTGAAGGAATCAGTCCTTGGTATTGTTCCATGAGCATAATTGCAATACTTTCAGAGCTACATAAAACTATTGTTTTCCTCTTTCTGTAACATTGCAGAGGAAAATAAATCTTTTAGCAGTGCACAAAGGTTACAGCCTAGAAGCAACCAAAGTTAGAATAGAGTCACCACATCTGGGCAATAAAAATCCAGATGACTTCTAGATGCCAGAAATGACTTAAAATGTCTCTATTCTTTTGCTGCTGTCTGGTGGCTATCTGGAAATACGCAGTTCAAATATGATCATCTTATTCATTAGCAGCATATCAAAAGTGCACATCAATTATCACTTTAGTATTGAAGCCAATCTATTCCTGGAGCTTTAAAATGAAAAATGGCAGATTTATATAGTACCAGCTGAGCACTACATGCTGGTAAACATTCCTCTGATAATAAAATGTTAGTTAAATGATAGTCAATTATGGAGGGCACTCTTCTTAGTCTCTGTGTCTTTTGTTAATATTTTAGCTGACAAATTCTTTCCCCACCTTCATCACGTTGGATCCATATTAGATCCATTCCAATTTCAGCAGAAATTATATGCTGTAATGAATTGATACAGTTGTACCGAGCAGCTGAATAAACAAAATTTGACTTATGAATATGGAAGGAATTCACCCTTTCTCTTCAGCCTTTTCAGAGAAAGACACCTCTGCATTTGGGGGGGGGGGAGAAATAATATGTGCAGAACAGGAGACAAGATTACTACATTACTACAGTCCAAGAAACTATAACTGCAGACTTTGACCTTGTGATCCTAGATATTGTATTGAATTTTTTTTAAAAAAATATTATGCAGGGTGTGAGTCTGAGAGAGATGGTATTTATCTGACTGACAACAGAGGAGACATTGGTATGTGTGATATGTGACCTTGAAATAATGTGTAGATAAGGTGAGAGGAAAGGAAAAGAGATTTCAAGATAGCGTTAAAAAGCCCATCTGAGATTTTTCTGGTAAGATTTACCACACAAATTTCAGGCAAAGGAGGTTTCCTTGCTATGGTCCATTGCTTTTAAAAAAAAAAACCTTGGGAAGAAACTTTGTTTTACTTTCACTGGAAATATGTTTAACATTGTTTTCTCTGTATCAAGCAAAATAACTTTTCTCCCCTCTAAAAATTGACATTTTAATGTGAAAACCTATGTTTAAAATGTTCCTGTTACCCCAAGTGATTTCACACACACACATACACACACACACACAAACTCCTGCAAATGCTGCTACTGTTGGTACAATAGCAATCATTATGTAAATACTAGAAGTAGCACTACAGGGAATGGACAATATCGTGTACTTACCAGAAATATCAATAGGGAGCAAAGAAATACTATATAAAGCCAGGCTGGGTATTGAAATTTATGTAAAGAGCCCTTTATAAAGTAAAAAAAAAATCAAATGTAAAAAAAAAAATGGAGAGATGTTATAAGACAGGTAGTCCTCAACTTACAACTATTTGTTTAGTTACTACTCAAAGTATAACAGCCAGTGGTGGGATTCAGCCAGTTTGCACCACTTTGGGAGAACTGGTTGTTAACTTTCTGAACAGTTTGGTGAACTGGTTGTTGGAAGAAATCATTAGGACAGAGAACCGGTTGTTAAATTATTTGAATCCCACGACTGACAACAACCCAAACTTTTAAAAAGTGACTTATGATCATTTTTCACACTGACCATTGCAGCTTCCCCGTGGTCATGTGATCAAAATTTAGATGCAACTGGCATTGGCATGTATTTATGACAGCTGCAGTATCCCGTGATCATGTGACCATTGTTTCTGGCAAGTAAGGTCAATGGGGAAGCCAGATTCACTTAACTTTAAAGTGTTACTGACTTTAAAAACTGCAGTGATTCACTTAACAAAGTTGGCAAGAAGGTATACAAAATAGGGCAAAACTCAATTAACTGTCTTGCTTAGCATAGAAATTTTGGGCTCAACTGTTGATGTACATATTTACGAGAGAAGATCTATATTAGGTACATGATGGGCCAGGTTTTAATCTTCCCTCATGAAGATCCATGAATGTTTATTACAACTTTATTGAATTAATTCAGACAAATTTCTTTTGATTGTCATATACGAAAGGCAGCAAGCATTTCCATCGGAAATATAAATTAAAGGCTTAGGAGCATCCACTCCAGTGGTGGGTTTCAAATTTTTTTAGAACCTCTTCTGTAGGTGTGGCTTGCTTTGTGGGAGTGGCTTGCTGGCCATGTGACTGGGTGGGAGTGGCTTGCCAGCCATGTGACTTGGTGGGAGTGGTCAACTTGTAAAATGTGGTGAAACTCACTTAACAACGCTCTTGCTTAGCAACCAAAATGTTGGCTCAGGAACTCTGGCATTGAAGTGTGCAAGTCTTAAAGCTGTCAAGTTACAAGACCCTTGCACCCCTAACCCTTTAGAAAAAAAACCAGGGGTGTTCAAACTTGACAGCTTTAAGACTTGTGGACTTCAACTCCCAGATTTCCTCCTCTCGCTCTTCATCTTGATGATGTGTGGACAGGCAGGGGGAGGGAGCTGGAACTGGTTCTAAACGGCACTGTAGATTTGTGCAACCTCTTCTATAGAAGAGATTAGAACTGGCAGGAACCCACCCCTGATCCACTCAATAATACTATGTGATTCCATCCTGTAAATAACCAAATAAAGGAAAGCAGCGCAAACTATGTGCCAAGATATATTTCAAGTTTGCCATGTCAAGATTAAAAGCAAGCAAAAAAAGCCCACTCAGGTCATACTTAGAGCCTTCTTGAAGTTGTCTCTGATGGGATAAATAGCCTATGAGCTAACACAACAAATCACCTGAATCCAAATACATTATCTTTAAACTGCAGTGAACATTCAAACAATGGACAGGTGTTTGTTTACCTTTTACTTTTCTCTCTGTGACACTGCGATGGAATGATTCCCACCGAGAAATACATGCTCATTATATGTTGTCACAATATATTATCCAAGACAGGCATCAAAGGCTCAAGACCAAGATCCTATATTTATTACTACTAAGGCATATTTCCTAAAAACAACAATAAAACTACTGTATATACATTTATTTTCAGAATTGTGTTTCCTTCGTGTTACTGTAATAGCCAAGACTGTGCAAAACATTTGAATGAGGTGTTGCTCAATGCACAGGATTGCAAGCCGCAACCCCTTTTAAAAAAATAACCTTAAGGTGCTGGGGTTGTTTTGAAAGTTCCCTTGCACACAGAGGCATCAGAAAAACTTCTGTGGCAGCTTGGTGAACCTTTCAAAAGACACAGATGCTTTAACAATTCAATCAGAGGAGCTTCAATTTGCAGTCCTGAAAGCTGCAGATGCTTTATACTGTCCTAATAATAGGCACAATAAGGGAATGAAAAGAATGTTTACATAAAGTCAGAAAGGATTGGATAGCAGATCCACAAGAGACTAAGGGGAAAAAAACACCTTCTCTTTATTTATCACCTGCAATCTATTCCAGTAACTTTTTCATTAAATGACTTTGGCCACTAAGTAAACAAGAGAGATGGGGGAAGAAGGGAGTGGGGAGGGAGGAAAAGGAGAGGGGGTGGTGAGAGGGAGAGGCAGAAGGAGAAGGAGAGGGAGAGAAGAGAGAGAGAGAATTACTGTTTTCTGCCATCAACATTAGAACAAAATACCTTTTTGTTCATATTGTGAATGTGTGGATGAGGGTTTACAGATTCAAGCAAAAAAAAGATGTAAATGAACTTCCAGTCAGAAAAAGAGGAAACAAGTAAACACTAAAGAAATAGAAGTAGAATAATGGAGTTGGAAGGGACCTTGGAGGTCTTCTAGTCTAACCACCTACTTAGGCAGGAAACCACTTCAGACAAATAGTTATCCAATCTCTTCTTAAAAACATTCAGTATTGGAGCATTCACAACTTCTGGAGGCAAGTTGTTCCACTGATTAATTGTTCTGTCTCCTTAAGGAAATTTCTCCTTAGTTCTAAGTTGCTTCTCTCCTTGGTTAGTTTCCACCCATTGCTTCTTGTCCTACCTTCAGGTGCTTTGGAGCAGTGATGTGCAGTCAGGGAAGGCAGGGGAGGCAGAGCCTCACTGCTCTCATCATGAAAATAAAAATACTCCGGGAAGCCGCAAAAGTGGCTGGGAGAGGCGCGCGGCTTGGCTTAGCCTCCCTGGACATCGCAGCAGCAGCCCCAAGTGCACTGATCTCACTATTTTTTGCATCAGGCGAGCCTGGAATCCTTGCAAGGGGAATGGGACCACATGTGCAGGAGGCTCCTCAGCTCCACCCTCAGATCAGCGCAGCCGCAGTCCCCTTCATGTTGTCTCAGAAAGGAGGAGAATAGGACCACGTGTGCAGGGGAAGGGTACCACGGCTGTGCTGATTTGAGGCTGGCGCTGAGGAGCCTCCTGCACACGTGGTCCCATTCCCCTTGCAAGGATCCCGGGCTCGCCCAATGCAAAAAATGCCTAGTTAACATCATCAGTGCTAGAAGGGAGTGGGGGTGGGGGAAGGAGGAGAAAGGAGAAGTTTCTCTTCTCAGAAATGTCTTCTCAGTGAAGCTGTGGCAGCCTGCCTGTCCCTTTCTGACATTTCTGAGAAGAGAAACTTCTCTGGTTGGGCTGTGCCCGTGCGATCGGAGCAACCACGCAGTTTGACGATGTCACCAGCCTCACCAGCCATAAACCTCACTGCACGTCACTGCTTTGGAGAATACCTTGAGTCCCTCTTCTTTGTGTCAGCCCCTGAGATATTGGAACACTGCTATCATGTCTCCCCCTAGTCCTTCTTTCTATTAAACTAGACATACCCAGTTCCTGCAAGCGTTCTTCATATGGTTTAGTCTCCAGTCCCCTAATCATCTTTGTTGCTCTTCTCTGCACTCTTTCTAGAGTCTCCACATCTTTTCTACATTGGGGGGACCAAAACTGGATGCAGTATTCCAAGTGTGATCTTACCAAGGCATTATAAAGTGATACTAACACTTCACTTCTTTATTCTATCCCTCTGACAGATTGTGACCTGTCCCAGCCACACAGATATAAACATCAGTTACTTTCTCAAAAAATTCCCAAACTGGGAAAATCAACACAGTGATTCCTGTTGGGATTGACTATCATTGTGACTTTTAAATTAATGCAACACAACAATTTGATTAATTGTAATATCCTTTATTATCATAAAAACCCTTAAATTCCATTTTCTTCTAGATCGCTGTGACATTTCTTTAGTTTAAAAAAAACTCTTTGAAAAAATTCTACAACTAAGGCTAAATTGATTCAGACCAATTTTCCATTGCTTGGCTTATTAAAAAGTCATTTTCTTATTATATTGCCGATTAGAAATATTAAAAAATAATATTTACAATATTTGCATTGTAACTCCTTCAAATTGTGTATCTGTTTTTTTATAAATAAGAATGAGCATAAGGGATGTGGTGGCTCAGTGGCTAAGATGCTGAGCTTGTCGATCAGAAAGTTTAGCAGTTCGGCGGTTCAAATCCCTATCGCTGCATAATGGAGTGAGTTCCCGTTATTTGTCCCAGCTTCTGCCAACCTAGCAGTTTGAAAGCACATAAAAATGCAAGCAGAAAAATAGGGACCAGCTTTGGTGGGAAGGTAACAGTGTTTTATGTGCCTTTGGCCACATGACGATGGAGACGTCTTCGGACAGCGCTAGCTCTTTCGCTTTGAAACGGAAATGAGCACCGCCCCCTAGAGTCAGGAACGACTAGCACATATGTGTGACGGGAACATTTACCTTTAAGAATGAGCATGCTTTTGTTTATTTAAAACAATAAAAAAAATTTAAAAAAAGAATGAGCATGCATATTCCATAGACAAACATTTCTATACGCTTATTGATTTTATTTTCCTTTCTACCTCTATATTATTACATGATTTATGTTATTTATTGATAGGAATTGGAATGATGTCTACTCCAAAAAGAAATTGCCTGGGCGTTTTATTTCTTTGTAAAGAAAAAAACTGGGCCTGTCTATAGAATGTTTTTCAATCCATAAGTAAGTGACTAATCTACTTGCTCTCTGATCTCAGTTTCCCATCTTCCTACTCCCTTGGAATCTCATCGCTAGCCCACTGATCCCACTAGCTTTTTCTTGCTTTATAGAGTTGACAGATAAAGATACTGCAACCAACAGGAAATGAGGAGATATAACCCGAATGTGTTGGAACATGAAAGGCAGATGGATGAGACGGAGCTGAATGGAAATTACAAAACAGACAACTAAAGGAGCATGCTGAAGGCAAAGGATGGCTGATCAGCCTGTCAGCCTCTTGCTTTTGATGTGGCTTCTAACTGAATCTGCTAGAAGGCCAGTACTAGCCTAAAATGACAAGGTAGGACCTTTTCTGCTAACAGGCTGTCAAGTAATCATTGCAAGAACCTAAGCAGCTTTAATCACACCCAATTTTTCAATCACATCTGACAGGTAAGCCCTAAGGCATGAATTTTTGTTAGGAACATCTCTATAGCATTTATTCAATAGTCCATTACTAGTAAATCTGGCACTGGTAGTAAATCTACAATGTATGATTTTTTTTATTCATTAAATGTTTTGCACAATATTATGATTAAAACATTGGAGGGGAGGAAGCCAGATGCATAAAGGGAGGGAGGTGGGATCTACTATTAGCCCAACAGCCACTTCCAATATATAATATTGGCTTAAATTTAGCTAATTGGGTGTTTTTTATCTGAAATATATATATATATATATATATATATATATATATATATATATATATATATATATATATATATATATATATATATATATATATATATATATATATATATATATATATATATATATATATATATATATTCTATTACTACATTTTGTAACAGTACACAAAAATTGTAACAGAGGTAACATCTCTTTGAATCGCAGAAAGACAAACTGAGGCAGAGGAAAGATGGTTAAGCTACATTTTTCTTAAATGCTTGCCAAGTGGCTTAAGCACTTAAATAAGAAGGATTATCCTGTGTCTCACCACAAACCATTACTTCAGTGCAGACTGGGATTCAACAGGATGGTTAGTTCACCACTCAACGAGCGAGCAAGTCACAATGCATTCAATATTTTCACCGGGATGTAAAATTGCTGTAATCCCGCAGGCTTGTGTAGACTGTTTAATTCCATATTAGGGTAAAGTCAAACAAAGATCTTCCACCTGCTCACTTTGAGTATTGTACATGGCACTTTGTGACAGAATCACTCACAATTACCAGAATATTGAATGCTCATTGATAGTCTTTGGTGACTTAGAAATTTTACATAGGACTCTTCAGGCTCATGAACTCCAAGGAAGTGGATAAAATGATCTCTTAATCATCTTATGTCAGTGTCTCCAAATCTGTAAATCAGGAGTTCGGGCATTACAAATGAATATTTGTGTATTGTGTGTTAATGTTGTCTACTACAAGAATCTGAACTACCAATGGTCAAGAAAATTGGTGGTAGATAAAAAATCAATGGAATTCAAGGTGGGCTGGATTTAGATTTCTTGTGGACCTGAAGGGATTTGAACCCTCCAGCTCAGCCTGGTCATCTCCAACAGTAGGGGGAGAACTGTTTCAGACTTGCAAGACTGTCAGTCTTATGGGACGAACTAGATAGGATACACAACCAGGTGAGCTAATTCTACTTATTGTACAGCTACATTTACCTGCAAATCTGAAATCCCCCCCATCTCCTTTATAGCCCAAGAAACTAGGGAGGATCTCTTCTGAGCCTCCTGCCAAACCCTCTATCAAGCTGTGGGCTATGCTGTCTCCAATCTGCCCATTCCCTTGGCAGTGACACTTTGCACAGTCTCCCAAAGTCATTTACACATACCATTATATGGGGTTGGGAATTAGAGGGTCTGTTTTTAGTGGTTCCATTCTGTTCTCCGTAGAGAAGTTACAGTGGGGAAGTCAGTTATAGTGGGGAAATAAATTATTCCACTGACACTATGGGTTCTTCTTAACATAACCAACTCTGCATTGCTACGCCACGCTGAATGGGGGATGCCATTAATGTCTTATCCCAGTGCCTAGAAGCTATAAAAGTTGAATGGGACAGAGCAAGCTAAAGCTGAGCCCAGATAAGAGCTGTACACAGTTTGCCCATCAATCAATGAGCTGTGGGGCACAGTTAGAATGCAGTATTGCAGCCCATTGCCAGGGATTAGATCCTGATGGTGCTCAAGATTGACTCAACTGTCCATCCTTCCGAGGTCAATAAAATGAGGATCCAGATTATTGGGGGCAATATGCTGACTCTGTAAACCACTTAGAGAGGGCTGTAAAGCACTGTGAAGCAATATATAAGTCTAAGTTCTATTGTTTATCAATACCTCCAATGATTCCAGGCATTATTCCTAAAGGAACAAAATTATGATTTAGGGGCTCCTTCTAGGCTTATACCAGTTGATTCTGTTGGTCCACCAAATGGAAGCTATAGATAGAATGCTTTTATCCAGTTTCGGCTGGTATACCAGTTGTCATCTTGCTTGATTCAAGAGGAACTTGCTACATCAAATCATATCCTTGCTATGACCCATTTAGATTAATGCAATACTCTTTATATGGGGGACTGCCTTTAAAAACCACTCAGAAGCTGCAATTAGTCCAAAATACAGTGGCCCATGTGATAACTGGTTCTTGTAATTGAAAACATATTACACCTATAATGCAGGCCCTACACTGGCTCCTAATCAGATTCTGGACGATTTCTACCTATAAAGCCCTTTATGCCTTGGCACCTGAATACCCATTAGACTGATTGAACAAAATTATTAGATCATCTAGAGAATAATTACTCCCTTACCAGTGGGAAGCAAAAGAAGCTAAAGTAATGAGGCTCTGATGCCAATTGTTTGCAACTATCTCCCTACGTAGAGCAGGCTGTTGCCAGCTCTGAGCATATTCAGGCAGATGTTGACGAAGGACCTGTTCCAGGCAGAATTTTAACCTGCTCAGAGAAATAGTTTATTTAACAAATTTTGTTTTGTTCTTACTTCACTATTATGGATTTTTGTTTTTAACTTTTAAGGTTAATATAGATGTTTTAAATTTGTTTTATGCTATGTAAGCCACTGAAGGAATAAATAAGTCATATAGGCCAGTGCGAGGCATATTTACTAATCAATCATCCACACTAAGATTGAAACACCCTGTTATATATATATATATATATATATATATATATATATATATATATAGATAGATAGATAGATAGATAGATAGATAGATAGATAGATAGATAGATAGATAGATAGATATATAGATATATAGATATATAGATATATAGATATATAGATATATAGATATATAGATATATAGATATATAGATATAGATATAGATATAGATATAGATATAGATATAGATATAGATATATATATATATATATATATATATATATATATATATATATATATATATATATAGATATATATATATATATATAGATATAGATATATATATAGATATATATATAGATATAGATATAGATATATTCGTAGATTTTCACGGGTGTAGGTATGCTGGTTTTGTTGTATTCGGGTCTTTTCCCGTGTAAGGTTGAGATTGTCTTTGCAACGTTTTGGCAGGATCACACCTGCCATCTTCAAGCTGTGGGCTTTTCAAACTTTTTAAGCCCACAGCTTGAAGATGGCAGGTGTGATCCTGCCGAAACGTTGCAAAGACAATCTCAATCTTACACGGGAAAAGACCCGAATACAACAAAACCAGCATACCTACACCCGTGAAAATCTACGAATATATATATATATATATATATATATATATATATATATATATATATATATATATATATATATATATATATATATATATATATATATATATATATATATATATATATATATATATATATATATATATGTATATATATATATATATATATACACACACATACAGAGAGAGAGAGAGAGAGAGAGAGAGAGAGAGAGAGAGAGAGAGAGAGAGTTGGTCTTGCTGTATTCGGGTCTTTTCCCGTGTAAGATTGAGATTGTCTGAGTTGTAACATCCTGAGCCTTTGTGTTGTACATCACAGAACTCAGGAGGTTACAACGCAAAGTCTCAGGATGTTACAACACAGCCAACCCCCAAGGACGCTGCAGCACAGGACTCAGGATATCACTACAATAGAGCTCAGGATGTCATCACACAGCCCATTACCCAGGTCGTTACAACACAAAAGAACAATAGGCACACAGCCAGTACGTCAGCCACACAGGATGTTACGAAACAACTGACTAATCTGAAAATATCAACTCCATCAACTAATCAAGATGTTAGAACACAGCCAACCAATCTGCTTACAGCAACAAAGCCAGCACTCCACACATACACATCAATATTTATAGAAAAACGGAAGCTCCGATCATGCCTTGCTCGCACAAGCACGAAGCCGAAGGCACCAGCCTGAATATATATTGTCACAAGCCCTGGTATGCCCAAATATGGGAGGGAGCATACTGCTTCCCTTTTCTGTCTTTCGGCTCACCCTAGGAGCCATCCAGGCAGAAAGCCAGTAGAACTCTAATCAAGAAAAGAGGCTTTATATAATATGATTTGATCAAAGCCCAAATCAATTTTTTTTCTCTACAAATTCTGCCACAAAGCATCTAAATTACACTCTATGGCCTCTTTCTGTCTAATTCACACAAAGAAGAAATTATTTGGCTTAAGCTTCTTAAGAACATATTATAACACTTTTGCATAGCATGTCTGTATAAAAAGCACAGCTAGACCTGGTAAGATTGTATAGCTCCTTTTGAATTTTCATCTACTGAGGTTACCAGTAACAGTGTCTTATTGGTTATACTGGCTTTCTAATGAGTTTGACTGCTTATAAATACGTATCTAACTTCAAAGGAAAAAAAATAAATATAATATCATCAAATTCAAAACTGATTTTTCTATTGCTCCTATTTATTTCACAATTACAGTCAAAGTTGTCATTCTACAATGTCTCACAAATAATAGCAGTTAATTAACCTCAAAAGGGAAATGTATGGTGGTCATTGCTTTACAGGCCTGTAGATAATTACTTTCATTTTAAAAGGGGAACTCGAAAAGAACTTAGGTTTGGGAAGATGGTTGCAAACTGGGGACTGTCCTGAGACAATTGTAAAAAAAAGGAGAAAAGATACATCACCTTAAACTTTTAACTTCTGCTTCAGCTTCTTTGTTCACTTTTATAACTGACAGCTGTTAAGAGTCTTTAGGATGACCTCCAGATTTCTAGAGACTACAGCTTCCTTGACAAATTGTGCACTCAGGGGAGTGAGGGCACGGATTTTTAAAAGTCAGTGCCATTTCCACAAATTGTACTGCACTGCAGAGCAGAACTTTGGGCCATGGGATGACTAACTAGCTAAGCTCGGCACAGGGAGATTCCCCAGGAGCACACGGAGTGAAATTGTCTTCAGAGATGTGCAGACATCCTGTCAGTGGCATCTTGCCCTTGAGTTGCTCTGTTTTGCTCCATGGGGACCAATGTCTGTTGCATGTAGATCTTCTATCAATACCGCTCTATCCAAATATTGCCCGTGGGAATCCTGTGGAGTCCTGAAGAGCATCATTGCCCAGCATGCTGCAAGGGCAAATTTACACATGTGGATTCTGGCACTCCATTACAAATGGAGCTTCATTTATAGTGCTTCCCCCTGAAGATTTATGATAAGGTGCCATTATTAACAGAACACTCCCTTTAACTCTTTAGGAACATAGTAAAGGACAGCTGGGAAAGGAGTGAACAGATTCCAGAAAACCAACGGCACATTTTAGCACTGATAGGTCTATTACATATGCATGGGCTTGCCAGTTTTAATAGGGAGCTTGAGCCTTTAAAGACCTAAAATCTAAAAGATGTGCATTAGCTTTAGAAGATGTGGTTCCTTAACAAGAAGGGCAATTAGCAATTGCTATTTTTTTTCTCCAGCAGGGAACAGATTTTCCAGCAAATCAGCACAACGTAGATAACATTATTCCAACGGAGACATGCACTAACCAAAATTAAGTTAATTTATCCAATGTTTATCTACCACGAGTGTGTTCTGCAGTTTCAGAAAAGCAGCAAAAATTGCTTCGAAACATCTGTTGAACTGCTGTTTTTAAAAAAAAGGTAGCATTCACTTTGATGAGACAAACAACTTTGTTCTAATCAAAGTTACTTAGTCATCTGTCAAGAAAGTAAGAACATTAAACCACCAGTGTAGTTATTATTCTTTAGAACATTTACACATTATCAGTATAGCATCTGCACTATCTATGTATTTATCACATTTTTCGATCTGCCTTTCACGATACGAGGTCTCCTCAAGGGGATTTAGGTACGGTATCTAAAATCACATAGGTAACACATTCATCTAGGGCAAAGCAGAACATGCATGTCAACGATCCAGTATTACAAATTAAAAGCCTCTTTAAAAACACTGTTCTTCTTATCCAGAAGTAAGCAAGGTTAACCAATTTCCCTTGGAAAGAATTTCTGTCATTTTGATGCCATTACCATAAAGATTGTTTCCTGACCTTGGCCATTTCCTGCATGGACAGCAAGTCCCAGAATAGTTACCTATCTTTACAGATAGGAGCATAGGCAAGAAACTAACTATTGTTGGATGCTCATCAAAAATTGCATCCAATGGAGGGTAATGGCTTAATAGCCAGCCATCAATGCCCCAATCTACATCTAAAAAGCTACAAACAACAGCCATTATATAAATACCACTCACAGAACACCCTAGAGTGGGGTCACCAACTTTGTGGACCACTAAATTCATAATTTTAAATCCTGTAATATGAATGAGTGATGGGATGTGGTCCTTCAGGCACTTAGCTTGGTCGCCTGTTAGCAGAGAGAAGTCCTGTCCATTGCAGCTAGGACTCTCAAATATGGCCAAGAATAAATGTTTGTCTTGTAGCCAGCCTGGACAATAGACCATCCCCCTGAAAACTCTGTCTTACAAGGAGCCCGGCCAAAGTTTCACACATGGCTCACTGAAGTGCCTGGACTCTCAGGGAGGGAGGGAGGGAGGGAAGGGCTGGAGCTACTAAACAGTCAGCCAAGGTAAGTGCCTGAAGGATCCCATCACATCAATGAGTGGGAATAATTGCTTTGGCGGACTGTATCCAGCCCAGGGGTCGTAGTTTGAGGATCTCTGATTTAGTGTAATATAACAAATGCTAAGATATTTCTGTGGACCACCAGAATTTTCTCGCAGATCACCAGTGATCCACGGACCACCAGTTGGTGAACGCTGTCCTAGAGCACCCGAAGAAGTTCCCTGAGGATGATCTCCAGCATATGTCTCAAAGCTTGGAAGACAAAACCTCTTGTCCTGGTGTCTGACCCAGATTGGATCCTGCAACATTATCCTGAGACATGTATATTTGCCTTCATTCGTGAGAGGGTACATTATCAATTCCTGGGACCTTTTGGTTCATCTTCTTTGCTGCCTATCACAAGGTGTGATCATAGTAAGAGATACAATGAAATCTCCTTGCCTTTGACAATAGATTTGTACACAAAGAAAGAGGACAACTAAATGGAGACTGAAAGTGGCAATGAGACTCAATCAAGGAGTGAGAGAGCATCAAAGAGAATTCTCATAAGCCTTTGAAAATACACCCAGGAGTAGAATTTGTTATGGGCTCCAAGAAACAAACACTTGAGAACACGATATACTGTGGATTCAAAATTAAAATGTAGGAGTTCAATGTTTTTCAAGAATTATAAAGAAAAATGGGAAGTGGGAAATAACCAACTGTATTAATTTTATATGTTGTAAGCATAGAAAAAAGAAATTTTAAAGCATCTAGTTTTTGTGGGTTTATTGTTCACTTATCAAAGCATTCTGTGCTACTCATGAATGGGCATTTTCTGTGCAAGATAAGGTACATCATACCTGAGGCTGGAGGATTGATGCAATTAATGCAAAATCAGTTATTATATTCAGAAATAGTATTTTTTTTGCCCAGATATAACACAACCAAAGATACAGATATTAGGACCTTTACTGCTGATTTTTATGATTTGACATGCATTTATCTCTAATGGACATGGCATTGTTTTGTTTGTTTTTAGAAAAGACATTAACTTTTGTAGAAAGGACATTAACAAGGACATACATCCCTTGTTAAACTAATTTGCTAATAGCTGGAAAATCATGATATCTTTTTATTGTGTTTCCCGTAATATCATCCTGAATTGTAGTAGTACATTCTTCTTTGAAGTTTCCTGGTGTTTTCTATGTGAGCTAGAACAAAATTATTTGAACATTGATTTTGGAATTTAATTTGCTAGGAAGCAGCTCTTTTTGGAGATGCTATGGGTGGTGGAAAAAATCTAATACTCCATTACACGGAACGCTGGCTTGTCAGAGTAGTTCTATTTCTCACAACTTGCATTTCTTGTTGAATTGTGAGAAAGAAACACATTAAGATGTGCTAAAATAGATAGGTATACGGTATATATTTAAAAAGTACTAATGAGCCTACCAAATTTTTAAATACAATATTCTCTAATAATAGTTATAAAGCTGTAATTTTTTACACCCATAAAAAGAAATGAAGAAAGTCATTTTTTCAAAGGACAGTGACACAGATTGTGAGGGACTCAAATACCAAGCTGAACAACCCCATTTTTTTAAAAAAAATAATTGAATATGTTTTCTTTAGACACATCCAGGTATAGTTACAAGACAACATGGCAGATGCCTTCAAACAAAATCTGTGTCACATAAAGTGATCGAGCAGATTCGTTTTCTATTAAGAAAATAGAAAACGAACTAATGATTCTAAGTACAAGAAAATGAATTTAGATTAAACATGAGTAATTCCTATGAGAGCAACTTGGAAAATGGGGAGGGGGAGGTCTATTCATGAATATATTTTTAATTAAGGTTTGAGTGCCTATTACTAATTTTAGAAGACCTCTAATATTATTAAAACTTGTAGTTTAAACAAAAAAAAGGTCTATTTTTTTTCAGAACAGCAGAGCAATAGTAGTAGTAGTTTTTTTTTTCTTGTTAACATCTGTGTTCAGCATCATGGGGCCATCTACTTTTAAATCCTTGTGGGGGGGATTGAATGTTTTTGATTTCTATACAAAACTTGCAAGTGTGTTCAAAGTACACAATGAGGCTTCCTAGCTCTTTCCTTCCATGCCCTTGGTATGAAAACAGAGGAAATGAATCAATCAAGATTTCAGCACCTCTTTACAAGTTTCATTTGCTTATAAAGTTTTTATTTACTTTAAAAGATCTTAAAATAATGGAATACATTTAATACTACAAAATTCCTTCCATCGGTGGCGTAAATAAGTCACTCAGAGATACCTATTTGAGATGGGCAGCTAGAGGAATCAAATGACTGAATGAAAAAAAAAAAGAATGAATATAAGCAAGCCAAAAGTGCAAATATTAGGTATCTCTTTGTTCATTTATAATTCTGTAGCTCAAGGAAAGAAAATGCTGCTTGCCCTTATGATGCTCCCATCTCCTCTTCCACTTTGCTTCTATTTTCCATAAATTGCATTTCTCACTACTCTAGGGTTCTTTTTTCGTTTTCTCCTATTTTTCTCATCCTGATGATAGGCAAGGACACTTATCTTTCAGAGAAACCATACAGAATCATATCTCCATCTCCATCCCTATCATCTCTATCTACGTCTGTCTGTCTGTCTGTCTGTCTGTCTGTCTGTCTATCTATCTATCTATCTATCTATCTATCTATCTATCTATCTATCTATCTATCTATCTATCTATCATCTATCTATCTATCTATCTATCTATCTATCTATCTATCATCTATCTATCATCATGTAATGATAAGAGAGGATTCATGGAAAAGACCCTGATGTTGGAAAAGATTGAAGGAAAAGGGAGATGATGATGGCAGAGGATGAGATGATTAGATAGTGTCACTGACTCAAACAACATGAATTTAGGCAAACTCTGAGAGACAATGGAGGATAGGAGAACCTGGCATGCTATGGTCCATGGAATCAGGGAAAGCAACTGAATGAAGGTTCTCTAGCTTTAGACTTTTATCCTGCCTACTGGATACAGGTTGAAGAACCTCTATAAACACAGCAGTTTATTATGAGATTAATGCTTGCTTCAGCTCACCAGATTTTGGCTACACTGCTGTTCAAAGCAAAAAAAATACCTGCCAGGGGAAGCATTAATTATAGAGCTCATTGGCTTTCCATTTCTTATCATAGGGGGGAGTTCATTAGCAGCCTTCAAGCACAAAGAAGAGAGGAACCTTTGCCCAGTTCTCACTGGAGTGGTAAATCTGTGTTTAGACTAAATCTTTTCCAATGATGGATATGGATTCCTAAGACTAAAAGCTCCCCAACTGGATGTCGGGCAGTGCATATTTCCTGGGTAGGCATTTTTTTTTAAAGGCATGTAGTAAATGTGAGTTCAGTCAAGTGAGCCTTCACCTGACGTTTCAGACAGTAAAGCCAGATGACATTTACTGCCTCAGTGGAAACAGTTCCCAGTAGATTTGTAGTACAAAGCTTTAAAGTTATGCTAAATAGTTTTCTGTGGCACAGTCACAGAAGTAGGTTTAAGACGATCCACAATCCTAATTGTTGCTTCAGCTGGCAAATAGACTGAATGTCATAATTTCAGGAGAGATTTCTGCACTAAGTCTTCTGGTATCACCCATGCTATACAGTTGGGATAGGAAAAATACATGTTACTAACATAATTTCCTTACATTGCACTCAAATATGTGGCTATCAGACCAAATGGATCCCAGCCTTGAAATGTTTATTTCTGCTTCATTGCAAAGGCTTAGACTATTTATTTCAGGTATGTCTAAATGTATTAATATCTCTTTGCGGTGTGTGTATGTGTGTGTGTGCTCACACTTGTATGCATCCCCGAATGCTGCATTTGGAATGTTTACTTCTAAAGTGAGTACTTAGAGCAAATAATTGTATATATGAAGATCTCAGAGATATTTGAGAGAGGACTGCGTTATATTCTTTATTTTGTTCTCCTGCTCCAAATAAATAAATAAATAACCACAGTAACAATAAAAGTGAAACTGCTCTAATAAATTATCTGCCTGACTCCTAAGCCCATATCTGAATGCATTTAATAGCAGAACATTTTTTTACCAAGATAAACTATAATTTTACACAATCAGCATAACTATACTTAGAGCTCAGTCATTCAGATAAATATGATTTTTTCAAAGCAATGTTTCAGAAGGACACTTGCAGGCTCAAAGCTGTCTTTTGGCTTTTTTTAAAAAAAAAAGTTGGCATAATTACCATACTAAACCTAAGGTAAAATCATTTGGCTATCATTTTCATAATGAAGATTTGTGATGATGAAGCTCTTTACTTGTATCTGTGGTGTTTATTTGCCTCAGCGGTATCGTACATTACTTACCCATAAAATCCATTTATTTTGTTAGTCCCACTCCTGCTACCCTCTTAATTTCCAGAAATCCCCCAAAATATGGTAGCATAAGTTTGAGAAACAAAGTTTTAAATTAAAAGGATGTGTCCCAAATGGGCTTTTTCAAGAAGCAACTGGATTTTCTTGTTTTTCTTTGAAGACGTTTCACTTCTTATCCAAGAAGCTTCTTGGATGAGAAGTGAAACACCTTCAAAGAAAAACAAGAAAGTCCAGTTGCCTCTTGAAAAAGCACCTTTGGAACATTCAAGAAGCTTCTTCAGTTCTGCCTGAAGAAGCTTCTTGGATGAGAAGTGAAATGTCTTCAAAGAAAAACAAGAAAGTCCAGTTGCCTTCTGAAAAAAGCACCTTTGAGGCAACTATGATCTGGATGACTAAGAAACCCCATAGACATAAAAGAATGTAGTTTCTCCCAAAAGCACATAATAACGAGGGAAGAAAAAGACAATGATAACAGCTCATAGATTTATCAGTCATGTTATCAAAGCGGCAATAATGGAATTGCTTGGGACTTACTGTACTATTTTTATTTTATATTTTAACAAATGGCACTGGAAGATCTGAATTGGCTCCATCTCTTTTCCAGCTGTTAATGTAAGTTAGTGCAGCAAGGCAGTCTGGGAGATCACATTCCTAGGCAAAATTCCATTCTGGAAGACTTGAAACATTCAACAAATATTTAGTAGAAACAAAAGACTAATAGCCAAGTCAGGAAACAAATGAATATAATAATTCAAAAGCATAGAAGCTTTCTATTTTCCACCTGTACCCAGCATTATACATCAATTTTCTTTGCGGGCCCTCTAGCTTGGATCTAATAAATTATTGCAATAAAATATCTAGCAATGCTTTCTAATAACTACCCAATACTTCAATAATGCTCTGGGCGCTCTTTAGATAAAATGTCTTTGCCATAAATGATGGTTTATCACTAGTGAAAAATAAACCCCTGTCTGAGACCTGACAAGAGCAGTCACTTTCATTTTGAGGAACAATGCCTACCTGAAGCCTACAATAAAATCTCTTGCAACTTCTATTAGAATTTAGATAATCTTTTCCTTTTTCTTTTTTTGAAGAAGAGAAAAGAAGAAGTAGTAGCAATACTCTGTTTTCCCCAAAATAAGACCTCCCCGGATAATAAACCCAATCAGGCTTTTGAGCGCATGCACTAAAATAAGCCCTTCCCCAAAAATAAGTCCTCCCAGAAAATATTGCAACACAGCAGCAGTCATGAGGTGACCACATTCACCGCCTCCTGCATCTCAGAAATAACAAGATCTCCCCGAAAATAAGGCCAAGCGCTTATTTTGGGAGTCAAAAGAAAATAGAACCCTGTCTTATTTTTGGGGAAGCACAGTAGTAGTACTAAGTACTAATAGTAGGGCACAAGTCAGTAAAAAAAGTTTGCTAAAGCTGAGATTCCTTTTTCATTCTTTCCCTCTTACCGATTCCAAGCACTTGGATCTGACATTTATATTGGTAGTCCTTGTCTTATAGCCACAATTGAGCCCAAAGTTACGTTGCTAAGCAAGACATTTGTTAAGGGCATTTTCTCTCATTTTACAACCTTTCTTGCCACAGTTGTTAAGGGAATCACTGGAGTGGTTAAGTTAATAACACGATTAAGTGAATCTGGCTTTCCCATTGACCATGTTTGTCAGAAGGTCACAGAAGTTGATCATTGGAATCCAGGACACGTAACTATCATAAATATGAGCCAGTTGTCAAGCCTCTGAATTTTGATCACATGATTATGGGGATGTTGCAATGGTTGTAAGGGTGAAAAACGGTCATAAGTCACTTTCTTCAATGTTGTTGTAATTTTGAGCAGTCGCTGAATGAAGTGTTGTACGCCAAGGACTACCTGTATAGAATTTTAGGATGATCTAAAACAACATTGACTGCTTCAAAACACATCATTCGGCTGCAATGATAGCGATCCTTTTGAGCTTGGCATGTGAAAAATGCCTAACTTGAGTGTTGGTGCATCGCCTCACCCCAAACAAAAATGGAAAAAAATGTCTAACTTCCTCACATTTAGGCCACCCTGAACAGTGGCACTCAGTGGCAGCCCCAAGGCTGGGTCTGAAGACAAGGTCTGGGCCTCAACTTCACTGCATTGCTACTGCAGCCACTCAAAAATGTCACCTCATGGTGTTCCCCAACTATAGCCTATTCTCACACTGCTTCTGCAATCTCCGAAAATCATGCAAGAATGGAACATGCTTTCAAGAATAGTTATTGTTGAGCATTGGTGAATGTTGATGTGTCACCCAAAACATTGTGGTATACTGATACCTGTGTCATAGGTTTTCTATCACTGATCTAGCTGGATTCCTGGTATCTTCAGCTAAGGAAGAAATTCTACTTGCATCTTTAGACAGTAGTAACTTGTCAGAACTGAGAATAGTAGAGAATAGTTAGAGCAATGTTTTGATTTGGTACAGGTAATTTCCAATGTTCTTCTAATTTTAGTAGCTTCAATGATAGAAAATCCAGTTTCATTTTTTTAAAAAAAGTACCACTCCCATTTCTTCTACTACTACTCTCTCTCTCCCTCCTAGCCATTTCATTCTTTGAACAACTTGGAGAAGCAAGTATGTCTTTTTTTAAAAAAAAAGTTGTACACTTCATAGCAAATGGTGCCTTGCATCTTGCCCCAGATACACCTTAATTTTCTAACCCCAAACCACATGGCACGCTACACAAGTCATGCCCTATATTGAATTTCAAAATGACATGAAAGATAGCCAAGAACATCAAGGAATTATTGCCAGTATGAAGAGCTGAATCTTAGCAGAGGTGTAAAGACTACAGGTTGCCCTGTTCTTATTAATGTTCTTGACAGAGGGGGTGGTTTTGGTTTTTTTCTAGAAAACATGCATTCATGGGGCCTGTGAATACATGAAGGAGGTGATTGCTATTCACCTCCTTCATGCATTCACAGGCCCTATGAAATAGTGTGTGAATACCACTCAGCTATTTCAGTATTATAAAAACCCAATTGCAAAATACAAGTGGCAAACTTGCATTCTTCTCCTCCTCCTCCTCCTCCTTTTCCTTTTCCTCCTCCTCAACCAGGTGGAGATTGCATTCAATTTTAGATAAAACAGTAGCTACTGTTCTATCAGGCTGAAATGGAACTTCTTTCCTTCAGCTGCTCCTTCTCTGACAGAGAGTTGAGATCAGAATGGCATCCACTGCCGGATTAAGAACCAGCGTACTGAAATAGGAAGTCCTATATTCTAAAATAATTGCAACTACCAAGTTATTAGACAGCTATGTATAATCCATACTCTCCTAAGATCTCCTCTCTTCTAATAAGACAATAAAATATTGTCAACATTCTGAAAGTATTGGGCCAATGAATAAAGTAATATCGCTCTAATAAGCTAGATTGAAGATGTGTTATATATTATGAGGTAGATTTAGTCCAAGGTCTCTGTGCAAGATTCCCCTTCTCTGTCCTTTCCTTTTCCTAAGGCATCCTTTACATTTCCTCAAAAAATGCTACAGAGGACCATAAGGAATAGAGGAAGTTTATATTGCAAGGGAAAAGTCATGCCTATCCCTAAAGACTGGATTCAATTCTATATTTATATAAATGGGATGTGGTGGCTCAGTGGCTAAGACACTGAGCTTGTCGATCAGAAAGTCAGCAGTTCGGTTGTTTGAATCCTTAGTGCCACTGTGCTCCCGTTACTTGTCCCAATTTCTGCTAATCTAGCAGTTCAAAAGCACATAAATATGCAAGTAGAATATAGGGACCACGTGTGGTGGGAAGGTAACAGCATTCCGTGCACCTTCGGGATTTAGTCATGCCGGCCACATGACCACGGAGATGTCTTCGGACAGCACTGGCTCTTTGGCTTTGAAATAGAGATGAGCACCGCCCCCTAGAGTCGGGAATGACTAGCACATATGGGAGAAGGGAACCTTTACCTTTACCTATATTTATATAAATTCTTACATTAATAATAAATACGCTCTAACAGAACTGTAAGTATGCTTTATTTCTTAGCAGAGGACATATCAATTATTGTCCAATTTTAATACCGACTTTTAAATTAGTATGTTTCATTCATTCAATGAAATGACAGCTGTTTGATGCTTTTAATTCCTCTTTGGTACTAAGCTTCAGAGCTTCTGCTTCCTTCTTTCTTTCCTATTCCTGTTCTCAGGTCCATCCACCTAGATCATTGCTTAATTCAGTTTGCTGTGGCAATTTATCTAATTTGGTTTATAGAATTACATGAGCTCCTTATTTTAGATATAGCCTTGTGATGTCACCATATCACATGGGTTGCAGGCCAATTATATTACATGACAGTGATGGAAGATGAAACAGACAGTCATGATAAAGAAGAAAAATAACACTGGCACAAGCTGCATTGTGATATCATCAGTGGATTTGGAACTAATGATTGGGTCGGTCGCTTTCGGAAATCCTCAAAACTTTACATCATTCAGAAAAGCAAACATAAAATTTACTGATTAGATTCAGCTCTGTCCTAATAGATGAAAATATGTTTGGAAACCAGATAATTCTATTCAAGAGCATTTTTATTATCCAGTCATTTTGCATTAGCAAAATGCAAATTAAACGATATCAGTACAGTGCTACTCTTTTATCCAAAATAGAATGCAAGTTCAACCTGGTTTATACTTGCCTTAAGAAGGCGTTGACTACCTCTTTTTTTTTCCATTTGTATTTTGCAGTTGATTTTTTATAATACTGAAATAGCAGAGTGATATTTGCACACAGTATTGAGCTATTGGATTGGTTGCAGACAATTCAATACTTGTTTGTGACAGGAATAATTTTAAAAAAGGGTGGGGGGCGACTGTATACATTAAAAAATGAGATACTCTGTTTGAAAGAAAGCCTAGTATTTGTCCTATTTTGTCTAAAATGTCCTTCAGAATGATCTATCATTCTTCTTTCCCAGGAATCTATGCTGTCTCTTGAAGTTTGTGGGTAGGCGAAAAACATCAAATATGTATTACTAATCTTATTTGGGGGATGGATTCTTTGTTTTATTTTCTCCACCACCACCCAAACATGCAAATAATATGGTAGTAAGACAAATATAGCTCCAGTTTGCTCTAGAGCAGGGGGGTGTCAAATTCACGATGACACCTTATTGTCACGTGACATATCACAACTTTTTTCCCTTTCACTAAACCAGGGGTAGGCGTGGCCAGCACATGATGCATCCAGCCTGCAGGCTATGACACCCCTGTGCTAGAGGTTAAGGCACAAGACCAGAACCCAGGAGACTGTGAGTTCTAGTACCACCTTGGGTGTGAAAGCCAGATGCATGACCATGGGCCAGTCATGATCCCTCAGCCTAACCCATCTCACACTGTTGCTGTTGTGGGGGAAATGGGGGGGGGGGGAGTAGGAGTGCATGTTCACCATCTTGTTTATAAAAAAATAATAAAGATGGGAGGTAGACAGGGGTGGGCTTCAAAATTTTTAGCAATGGGTTCTCTGCCCAGTTGCTGGGTGGGTGTGGGCATGGTGGGCATGGCCTAGTCATCCTCCTGCACCACAGCATGGGGGGGGGGAGTTTTTGCCCCTGGGCTCCGGAGGTTTTCCTCGAGCCTCCGGGAGGGCAAAAACAGCCTCCCCCTGGCTCCAGAGGCCCTCCAGAGGTCAGAAAAGTTTCCAGGAGGCCTATTTTTCACCCTCCCCAAGCTTCTGAGTGGGACCTGTACTTACCTGGCATCCCAAACGGCCTGCGTGGGAACTCCTGGGAGGGGTGAGGTGGGGTTGGAAGGGCAGGGCAGGGTGGGAGAGGCCAGCCAGAGGTGGGATTTGTGGGTTCTCTGAACTAGGCAGATTCTTAGCTAGAGGTTCGCTTGAATCCATGCAAACCTGCAGCAGCCCACCTCTGGAGGTAGATAGGTAAATAGATAGGCAGATAGGTAAATAGATAGGTAGACAGACCAACTTGCTCCAACTTGCTTTCTCTGGAAAAGCTTCTCTATGCACACACTTCTCTACTTGATTTGCCACATCATCATTACAGCAGAAACTAACTGTGCATCTTTCTAAACTAAGATGCTTCCCTTATAATTAAACAAACTGCAGCACTGAATCTCAGAGGAGAAAGAGAATGGTGGCTGATGCAATAATCCCAAAGCTGCTGCATACTGCAAAGTGGAGCAAAATTTTGTGTGACCTATCCTGCAACTGCAGTAGCAAACTCAATGCCAGATTTGGTTTGCAATTTTCTCAGAAGACATAGAATCCTGGTTATTTCCTCAACATTAACCACAAAAGGTATGACAGACAGTTCTTTGTTCTTTGCATCTCAGAAACATAATATGATCATTACTTACTAGAAAATGTTTCAAGTATTCTGTAGGTTCAGAACTCACTCATGTTCCTTCCACATTAGCACTGCCATTAATTAGACTATCACCTATTTATTTATTTAGGAACTTTATATGACAGTCAAACTAATGTATTGAGGAGATTTCACTAATGTATATGGCTCATTTGACAATATGTATTCAAAAAGGATATTCATGTCTTCAGTAATGACAGTCAAAATTCAATCCTGAATTGGTACAACATAAAGGCAAAATAAAGCAAACCATGGAATGCCTTAATGTGATGTGTGAATCAAGCCATTGGCCCTATTTGCACTTCTTCAATCAGATCGGTGGGGAGAATTAGTGTGATATGCAAGCGCCCAAAAAAAATTGTAATTGATTTGGTCAATTAACCAGAGATTAAACGTAATCCCAAACAGAACCAGTCATGCAGGACTAAACAACCCCCTCCCCCATTAAATCATACAATGGAAACACCTAAATTGGATAAATGATTGAATGAAGCAGAGTTCACAGCTGCCTGCTTGGCCAAGAGAAAAGGGGCTAGTGTTGTAAAACTTTTTTTAGTATTTTCCTGCCACAAACATTATTTTCATTGCTAATTTTATAGTCACCTTTCCCCCAGGAGCTCAAGTAGGTATTTATATAATTGCTCTTATTTTTCCTCACATAACCACCCTTGTGAGAGATGTTGGGGTGAGAGAAAATGACTGTCTAAAGTTACCCTCTTGAACTTCCATGGCTGAAGGTGAACCTCAGTCTTCTCCCCCTTCTAAGCCCAAACCACTAACCACTAAACCACACTGACATACACTACAATCCCACATAATAGGCCCCCATGGAGCGGGCGCGCAATTTGGGCATCCTCCTAGATGCCCGGCTGTCTATGGATGACCATGTGGCAGCCGTGGCGAGGGGGGCATTCCACCAGGTTTGCCTGGTGCGCCAATTGCGCCCCCTATTGGACCGGGATGCCCTACGCACAGTCACTCATGCGCTGGTGACGTCCCGCCTGGACTACTGCAATGCTCTCTACATGGGGCTTCCCTTGAGATGCACCCGAAGACTACAGCTGGTCCAGAATGCGGCCGCGCGGGTGATTATGGGGAGTACGAGATATTCCCATATAACACCTCTCCTGCGCGAGCTGCACTGGCTCCCTGTGGTCTATCGGGTGCGTTTCAAGGTGCTGATCACCATCTTTAAAGCGCTCCATGGCACAGGACCTAGTTACCTGCGGGACTGCATCCTGCCCCATACATCCCTACGACCAATCCGCTCTCACAGAGAGGGACTCCTCCGGGTGCTGTCCACTAAGCAGTGCCAAAGGGCGGCGCTCATGAGCAGGGCCTTCTCTGTGATGGGCCCAGCCCTCTGGAATGACCTCCCCCCGACATTAGGATTACTACCGACCTCCGCTCCTTCCGTACAAAACTCAAGACCCACCTTTTCCAACTAGCTGGCCTGGCTCAACTATAGTTCTATCTCTAATCCTCCTGGCAATTATAAACTTTTTACATTTTAAAATTTTAAATCGGGGTATTTTAATTTTTAACCTTATTATTAGTGTTGTTTTATGTATTGTAACAATTGTTGTGATTTTATACCTCCTCCGTGTAATGTCTAACCGTGTAATGTCTAATCGTGTAACATGTGATTTATTTATTGTACGCCGCCCCGAGTCCCTTCGTGGAGACTAACAAGTCTAATAAATAAAATAAAATAAAATAAAATAAAATAGGTAGACCAGGGATGTCCAACCTTGGCACCTTTAAGACTTGTGAACTTCAACTCCCAGAATTCCCCAGCCAGCCAGGCTTGTGGATTTCAACTCCCAGAATTCTGGGAGTTGAAGTCCACAGGTCTTAAAGTTGCCAAGGCTGGACACCCCTGAGGTAGAACATAGTTCAGAGAAAAGATGAAGTCACACACAGGTTTTTTTTTTTTTTAGATTCTAGGTATTGTAGAAAATGGAATTTGACAGGATTGTGGGAATAGTGTTGTGAGAATAAAATTACATGCCATGTAGTTTATGATCTAGAACTCAGGTAACTCTGGTTTATGGGCCAAATTTATGGCTCATTTGCATCCAGCCCTTTGTACCTCATTCAGCAAACCATAATTATATAAACAATGGCTTAGTGCGTATAAAGAAGACACTGTAAAAAGCATAGTTAGGTACATTAATTTCTATAGCTTTACCAGCAGGACTAATTCCTCACAAGTCTGCATCTCTCTTTTTATTAAAGAAGACAAGAAATCAGTTACTGCAATACTTAAAACATCTGTTGGTCATAAACTATGTTGGACGTCTACCGACTTGGTCAAAACTCATTCACATCACAGATGAAAAGAAATTAATCTACAAATGCTTTCCAAAACAGGTAGGAATACTGTGTCAGAGCTAACGATTCATAAAATCATTTGCAGCTATCAGTCTAGATAGAAGAAGAGATGTTCTTAGTGCATTTATTCTGGTGCTTAGCACAATTTAAATTCACAATCCGCCAATTTAAATTCTATTTGGAACAATATAATGGATTTACGGAACTTCCTGAGGTCTGTCAGAATCTTCAGGTTCAGATTGCTGTATAGAATTACAAGTGTCATAATAGGAAATAGCAAGTGAAATCAGTTACAGAAGAAAGAAAAGATGGAGTGGGGGAAAATCTTGCTTTTGGGGCCTAAGAAGAAGGCAACATATTCTGTAATCATATTCCCATTACATACAATTTGATAAAAGCAATGCATTCTTTTTATGTCGGTAGTCATAAGGTCACTTTCTGAGGACAGGCCTGCATAATTCTGAAAACCCAGAAGAAAGATGATGTGGAGCAGATGGCAGAAGTGGGAATATATTAACAGGCAAATGTCACCACCTAAAGCATTTCACCAGCTGTCAATTGTAAAAATCTCTTTTGGTTGGATAGCTTTTTCAAAAAAGAAAAAAGAAAATCTCTGCTTAAAATACCTTAATGAGCAACTCTTTCTCTTCCAAAGCTTTGCCTGACAGGGATAAAAGGACCTCTGCTCTTAGGATAAAAGTGGATACATGGACCCAGGCTTAGAATATTAGGTGATGATGGAAAAGATTCACGCTGAGAGCAAAGTCTGCCCTGGCCAGTGAAGCAGCTGAAAGGTTGAAAGATCAAGCCTTATCTTATTCTATCTTTCCGTTAAATCCAGCCAGGGGATCAGGGAGAGAAAAATAAATAAATAGCTGGGTTCTTTCTCGGCTGCTTAGGAAACAGGGATTAGAACTCTGAACCTGTCTCCCAGGGAAGGCGTTCAAAGGATATCATGTTAATACTATGAGCCTCCTGTTATTTCTGTAGCGCCAGTTGCAGTGTTTCAGAGAGCCATTAAGCAAAAAGATGTGGCTTATAAAATAATATAAGCCACAATTGAAAGGAAAGTTAAGCGGGAGCAAATGATGAAATGTGAATCATTACGGACTTGCATTTAATTATTGGGGGTGCAAGGACAAAAGGCAATGCAGAGAATCTACCCAGTTCTTTCACCATCAGTTTATATTACATGTAGACAGTGGTGGGTTCAAAATTTTTTAGAACTTCTTCTGTGGGTGTGGCATGCTTTGTGGGAGTGGTTTGCTGGCCATGTGACTGGGTGGGAGTGGCTTGCCATCCATGTGACTGGCTGGGCGTGGCCAACTTGTAAAATGTGGTGAAACTCACTTAACAATGCTCTTGCTTAGCAACCAAAATGTTGGCTCAGAAACTCTGGCATTTGAAGCCTTAAAGCTGTCTTAAAGCTGTCAGGTTACAAGACCCTTGCACCCCTAACCCTTTAGAAAAAAAACCCAGGGGTGTTCAAACTTGAAAGCTTTAAGACTTGTGGACTTCAACTCCCAGAATTCCTCCTCTCGCTCTTCATCTTGATGATGATGTGTGGATGGGCGGGGGGAGGAAGCTGGAACCGGTTCTAAACAGCACTGTAAATTTGTGAAACCTCTTCTATAGAAGAGGTTAGAACTGGCAGGAACCCACCCCTGCATATAGACCTTATCTTACAACCATAAATGAGTCCAGAATTACAGTTGTAAGTCATTAAGTGGATCATCAGGTGATCAACACAATTTTATGGCTTTTTTTGTTATGGTCATTAAGAAAACCTGTTGTCTCCAATGGGTGTTCTTTACTGGAAACTGGAAGTAAATGCCAGTTTTTTTGGGGGGGAAACTTCATAAATTGTAGCCATGGGACTATGGGATATTGTAAATGGCTGTAAATATGGGCCATCTGCTGAGCACCCAAAGTGGAGGAGTGGTGATCAAAATTTTCTTATTTGCTTATTTGGAGGAGCCATTGTAACTCCAAACAGCAACAAGTCATAAGATGAGGACTACTTGTAGATGCTTTTGCTGATGTGGGAGGGAAAGAGGGAAATGGGCACAGGAAGCTGTGTGTATATACATACATACATACATACATACATACATACATACATACATACATACATACATACATATATATATATATATATATATATATATATATATATATACACACACACCAATAAAGGACAATATTTGTAGTTCAGGGTTGAAATGAGGAATTCTTACTGCTCTCTGAGCTTGGTTGATTTTCTGCAGATGTTTCATTACCCAACTAGGTAACAACATCAGTGGCTGAAGTATCTTGTTCATTTGTATATGTTCTGGGTGGTTGGTTGGTCTTGTAACTGATTAGATCACAAGGCTGATTGAATCACAAGGCTGACTGAATCACAAGACTGGAATCACCAGACAAGAATCACACAACATCATTATCTTTTTTCCCATTCACCAGGTGGGCAGTCAAATCAGTGTACTGAAGATGTACCAGTATGTGTTCTGTTCAGCCTGTTCAGTGAATTTCATTATGGAAGATTTCATTTTCCCCAGCTTTAGTTGTCAGAGGGTTATGTTGGCAAAAAGGTTTGCTTGTTTGTTTTAAATTGGAGTTTCTGTTCCCCAAACACAGCAATGTTTAATACTATGTGAAACATAGTAGCTTGGGGCTAAATCAAATCCTTGGGAATTGTTTGACAATGTCGCTTGACCTCTCTTTTTCTTCTAACCCAAACCGCTCCCTTTATTTGCTTATTCCTAAATAGACAAAATCTTGCCAGGGTAAAGCTACAGGTACTCCTCAATTTACAACCACAATTGAGTCCAAAATTTCTGTTGCTAAGCGAGACATTTGCTAAGTGATTTGTGCCCCACTTTATGATTTTTCTTACCACAGTTATTAAGTGAATCACTGCAGTTGATAAGTTAGCAACACAGTTGTTAAGTGAATCTGGCTTCCCCATTGACTTTGTTTGCCAGAAGGTCACAAAAAGGGATCACATATTCCTGGGACACTACAACTGTCATAAATATGAGCCAGTTGCCACATGCCTGAATTTTGATCACGTGACCTTGGGGATGCTGCAATGGCCGTAAGTGTGAAAACCAATTATAAGCCACTTTTTTTCAGTGCTGTTGTAACTTTGAATGGTCACTAAACAAATGGTTGCAAGCCCAGAACCACCTAGTAGAACTCTCTAATCTACTAGATCTATCTTGAGAGATCTTGGGTACTCTGAATTTTTTCCACTTTCCCCTATCCAAGTTGGGACTGCATAGTTTCTTAATCTGGGCAGTCTCTGGGAAGACTTTGGGTTGCCAAAAACTTCCCTCCACAGTTCCTCCAGGTGCACATTCCATCCCGCTTTTCTGGCATTGTTTAGAAATCTCAGCTTTTTCACATGAAATAATATTGTGCTGATGCCTTTGTTCCTTCTATCCCAAATGAATTTATTCAGAGATGTTCTTCTTCTTCTTCTCACATGTTCTTTCAGATGGTTTACCTCAGGGGTGTCAAATTCATGACATCACATTGTCGTCATGTGATGTATCACAACTTTCCCCCCCTTCGCTAAACTGGGGGTGCACATGGCCAGTGCATGACATAACTTTGACACCCCTGGTTTACCTAGTTCTAATTTTCCAAACCTTCCCTATTCATAGCTTCAGGAGATATTAGGTGACACCTTTTTTTTCCTTTTTTTAGATTCTTGTTCTTAAAATCTGTTGCACTTATTTGGGGGCCTGCACGCATTGCAGTACAGCAAAGCTTATCACTGATTAAACACAAGGTTTTCTTTATCAGTCGTCTTGTTGTAAGACTGTCTCAAATCAAGTCATTAGAAGCCAAGTTTCTCTATTCCTAGTTTATCCCTTAAGCATTGTCACTCAGTGCCTCTCATTTTTCCTTGTTCCTGAAATAATTATAACATTTAGTTACTTACCCTTTCTCTGTTCCCATAAAGAGCCATGTTTTAAAAATAATTATATTCAGATAACATTAAAGATTACAATGTCTTTCGCATTGATGCCTTTGCTCTCATTTTAACAAGATTTTGTTTCCTCTGGTATTGTCAGTTCAATATTCTATTGCCGAGGCAACAACCAACTGTTAACTAAATCATTTTAGGGAATATTTATACCTCTTTTTCTCCTACAAATACTTTTGTCATTTTTTTGACCAAGTTCATAAATAATGGCTTTGCGAGGAAGTGGGAGAATCAAGTTAATAGCATATTAGAAGGGGTTTTTCCCCTTTCATGTACAAATTAATTGTACCCTTTTGCAATTTGCTTCACTGTGCCTTGGCTTTGAATTTTAAGGCTTATTAAAGGTTTATATGGTACTGAGGCATCCTCTGATTTGTTGTGCACACAATCTCAATTATCCTTTTTCTACAAATTGAAAGCAAAGACTCACTGCTGGCTACATGCCACTAAAATGTTGGCAGATTATGTCTGTTTCAGGTAGCACCCACAAAGAAAAGGCTACATCTTAAATATGAGCTGCCTGTTGCAGCTTTAAATTTACAAGCAATCTGATCTCATACTACTAATTGTTGGGAAGTAAAGTACCCATTGCACATCCTGTGGCAAAACGACACAACTCTCTGCTGTAGACATTGTATTACGTAGCAAGAGACAAGATGTTTCCTGCTACGTATGGCAGTGTCATCTTAGACAAGAGTGTTGTTCAACACAAATACAGCATGTCTACAACAGATTGTTGAGTACATCATGTTTTTGGCAGGTTTCTACGAGGGATATAATGGCACCTTCATCGTCCTCAGCACTTACATGTATGGCGAGTGTATATGTGTGACAGGGAAGCAATTAAATATCATGCACAGCTTTGAATGCTGAGAAGACAATTCTATTTATGGTGTTTATCACTCTCTATCTATACAGTCTCATAAGAACCAAACAAAAGGAAGCAGCGTTTTAAACTGAGGATCCTTATTTGCATTTTCTCAGAGGCATACAACAACAAAATACTAAAAAATATACTTAATCTAAGATCCATTGAGACGGAATGAATTTATCCAACGTGTCCTTGGCTTCTCACTTCCCAAGAAAATAAGATTTAGCAAGCATTGAATGCAATGATTTTGGAATAAAACCTATTTCCATATCATTTCTGGCATATAGATAAAAAAAAAAACAAGCTCTTGATATGGGTTAGCTGAACACAGTATGTCCAGTTTTACCAGTCAGAAGAAGAAGCGTAACACTGAGATGTTCCCAGTCAAACCACAACAAGGAACCCTGCTTTTACCTGGTAAATCCACAAAAAAATATTTTCTAATTTTTAGTTAAGAATACAGTGAGAACTTTAAAAAAGGATAACGTTGTCTTTTCACAGTGGTATACAATTACAATGCATTTAGAAGTAAAAGCTTATTTACTTATCAGATGTTTTGCAGGGATGTGGAGTAGAGCCGAGAACACTATTTGTATCAGAGAACCTCTCTCAGGAAAATATGACCTTTGGTATGTGACAGTATGTGCATCTATACTTTCCAACCATCATTTTGACCCAAGATGATACTGTATGAAACAGATGAAACAGACTTCACAGTGGAAATGCAGGACTGACAAAAATGTGTTCCTTTTTTTCTGTAGAAAGAAAATATGATTGACAGTTTCTTGTTGTGAGGCTTCCTGCCTAACAACAGAGATCTGTGCATCCCCATCACAGTCAGGATCACTTAAACACGCAGTGTCCAGAAATGGGGGGGGGGGGGGAAGTACAGTGGCTCTTAGATGAATTCATTACAGCAAAAGCTTTGATGATCCACATTCTGTTTCTGTTGTGTGATGTTGTTACATTGAGACCAAAGGATGTATGTACACATCCCACCACAGCCCTGTACTCTAGATATCTTATGAAACGAGCAGTAATCCAGGGAAGTTTAGTAAATTACTATTGCTTCAACAGACTAACAAGCTACTCTGATAAACATATAGAAAGAGTATGAAAATATTTCTACAGGGGATATGTATTTCTTTTCTTTTTTTCAAATTTGACTGCATAAAAATAGCCTGAAGACCTCATTACAATCCCTAACATATAAATCCATTTAAACAAATGCAGTTAAATATTATTTGAATAAGGAAAGCTGGAACAGAATAGTGGTTAATGTGCTAGGCTAGAATTGCATGGTGGGAAAAAATGTGGTTTTGTTGAATAACACTGAAGTTTTGTTTCTTAATCAGTAGAATATTCTGAAAGTCGTATTTTACTTTTTGTTGCTTGTGGGAATATTTGCATATTCACCAAGACAATTGCTTGCTGGAAGATTCGTAGTGGAGAGTAGTTGTAATGGGATTATAGCAATCTGGCTTGGGGTCAACTCATTTTGCATTCTCTGGGAGAAGAGAGGGGGAATCTTATGAAGACCAACATTTCAACGATGTCTCTATATAGCAGTCATAAAAATTTAAGAGGAAAAAAAATTCAGAGGGAAAGAACGCTTGGAGGAGAAAAATTAACGCTTTTTCAAGGCTTTTCTTTCCTTTTAGTGGCTCATATTTTTCTGCTCTTTGAGAGCATCCATGACTAGATTTAATACCCAATCATTTTCCCAAATCCAATTTGACTGCCTAACGGGGTTTAATTTACATGATGATACAATTTCTCACACCAGAAAGCATAGTAACCCTTCTTCTTCATAGGTTAATGGTGATCTAGCTTAAAGCCTAAAAGATAATTACAAGGAATGTGCTTCAGGTGACAAAGTACTTTTGAAAAATCCCAGATTGTTGATAGCTTTTTAATTATAACACTGTCCATCATTTTAAAAAAAGTGATCTGTCTCCCAAAGAATTTCAAATCATTTTTATTGTATTTGTATACTTTATTTTCATTTTTATTTTTTTTAGAAAACTGCACTTTATGGTAATCAATACTTCCAATGAATGTGTTCCCTAAGGCTTATTTCTGTCTCTCTCCATCCTACCCTCCCTTTTGTTTCAAAATGAAGATGAAGTGCTGGGTTAATTCTCCCCTCCTTCTCCTGTAAAATGAAATAAAAAAGAACATCAAGTCCAGAATATAAACATTTATTGACTTGCTGCTTTTCTTTCATACTCTGCTGATATTTTGTGACATTTTAAAACTGGAAACTTTGTGATGTTTTGAGGAAAGAGGCCTGGAATTAAAGAATTGAGACCAGAAGATTATTCATTAGTATTCCAGATGAGCGAATACTGGGGGGGAGGGGGGGGAGAGAAATCCTCTTGTAGAGAGGTGGGCATCTATGGCCTCTTTACAACCTGTGGACCTTAACTCCCAGAATTCCTGAGCCTGTTCATACAGTATATGTTTTAACTATTTTAACTATGATTTATCCCCCTTTTTAGTTTTCTATATTAAGTACAGTACTGTACACTATACATAGAGGGATAAGGACATTGGTGAAATTCAAATTTCTTTACTACCAGTTCTCTGGGCTTGGCTTGGTGGGCATGGCAGGGGAAGGATACTGCAAAATCTACATTCCCACCCCACTGCAGGAGAAGGATATTGCAAAATCTCCATTCCCTCCCCACTTTGGGACTAGCCAGAGTTGGTATTTGCCGGTTCTCCAAACTACTCAAAATTTCCGCTACCATTTCTCCAGAACTTGTCAGAACTTGCTGAATTTCACCCCTGGATAAGAACCATTTCCTGGTTGGCAGAACTCTAAATCAATCTTGGTTTTTTTGACTCATACAGACATCAGACATTTTGAAGATACATGCATTCTCTGATTTTAACATTTCTTGTGGCTTCTTAAGGATTGTTTGCTTGGTCTTATGTCTTTCAATGTAGATTTGAGTACATTTGCTAATGTATTTAACTTGCTGTTTTTCTTTACCAGGGATGTCAAACTTGCATCATCATGGCTGTGTCACGTGACACATCACAACATTTTTTCCCCCTTCACTAAACCAGGGTGGGTGTGGCCAGTGTGTGACGCAGCTGGCCTGCGGGCCATGAGTTTGACTGCCCTGTTCTATACTAAGCCAATAAGGAAAACTTTCTGTTTGAAAAACAAAACAAAACCAAGCAACACGTAAATAAAGCACCACGAAACTTTTATTAAAAAAAAAAAAAACAGAATCAAGCCACTAAATAAAATCAATGGCCAATAACAAGAAAACAAGAAGAGGTAATAACATATTAAAAAATAGTGACGTCTAAAATTTAGAATAAAAAAGGTTTCATAAACTTTGGAAAAAGACTATAATGCTAGCAGCCCTGTCCTTCACCATAGTCCTTGGAACTAGCTAATACAAATATTAGTACAATCCCTATTAAGAATTCATATCTCCCATTTTGGATGGAGTGGTTTCCAGAAGAGTTTCAGTATTTCAGTATTTAAATAGATAAGGTAGGATATAACTACATAATCATCTTAGTTTAACTTTATAAGCAGAACTCTAGGCTAACTGACAAGTTAGAAACCCTGTCAGCTGAATAATATTGAAGCCTTTTCCATTTCATTTAAATTTTGAATAAAACCAATCCTGAAGTTCCACAAAATCTTTTAATTAGAGTTGTACTTTACATTTCAATATTCTTCATTGGATGTCCTAATTAGATTTCAATTTTCTTCATTAGATTTCAGGATATTGGTCCTTGCTAAGCTCTAGTAGAAGGGGTGGGAAGGGGGTGATTGTACTACAAAATCATTTTGTACCTAGAATAGTCAGCATTTTCATACACAGCGATAAAATGATGATCATTATTTTTCTCTAGTTGTTTTATTTTTTATAAAAATAACACTGAAAGTTCAAAAAAGAACTGGTTTTTTCCCGTTCCTTAATTGATCTTATCTCAACTATAGTTGAAAAGAAAAGTGAAAGTCAGGAAATTATGGTTAAGAAAAAACAGTAAAATATTATGATCCTAAAATTTTTCTAACTTAATTCTTAATTCGCTAGAGATTTGAGGGATGTCTCTCTCTGTATAAGTATGCTTATTGCATATCATCTCATTTCCACAGTGAAATTGGAAGGAGGAAGTTTCTACTAATTCACCTTCATAGACATTTCCTGGAAGTCATTTTCTGTTGTTTTCATTTCTTCTTAGTCCCAACCCACATCAGTATTATTTTCTCTCCATATTTTATTCATTTTCAAAAGAATTTGCTGAGAGACCCAGCATTTTTGCCTCCCCAAATAACTGCATTCTATGAGAAGATCCAGGTGCATCTTATTGCCAAGGGGTCTCAGGGAGCATGGCTGTAGAAGGCCATGAATGATGTCCTTGGAGTGGGCAGGAGAAACATTCTGCCCCATGAAGAGTGCAAATCACCCATTTTCCTCTCCTGAATAGAAAAAAAAAATTGACCAGAGTTTTGAGTGGCTGGAGTTTTCTAAAAAGTGAAATGGGTGCCTTAAATCTTGCAGGTTACCAGCTTGCTTTTAACATGTTTGCTACCTGCTTAAAATCCCATAAAATGGGTCCATAGCTTTACTTCCTCCTGCTGCAAAGACCTCCATTCTCTGGGGTTTTAGAAGAGTATCTGAAGTGATAATTATGCCAGCTGTGGCTTGAGATGAACAGTGATCCACGGGAACCTTTGAATTATAGCAAAGATGGTGGCCAAAATATTATTGAAATTCCATCATCTGCCCCTATCAAGACCACACTATATTCAGTATTTAACAATATTGTACTCTCAGGCATATGTGGTTGGATTCCTGATGTCCATGAATCTTTTTCAGAAAAGAAAATGGAATATTGATTTGTGCAATCAGTGCTACATATGCAATGCAACGATGGTTTAATTGCAGAGTAAACGGTCATAATGCAAGCAATGTTGCTGCAAGTAAATAAATAATCATATATTATATGCCTGTGCTTGTGTATGATGCATATACATGCATATATATATACACACTGTGGGTGTGTTGGATTTTAATATTCATAGCCTGCAAATAAGCTGGAATTTCTGAAAATACACATAATAAGTCATGTAGGAGTCACTGCTTTGGAAATGCTAATCTGCTTATGGTCCTTCCCCATCTGCCTAAGGTTCTATTTTGTCTTTTATCCTTCAAGAATAGCTTGAAGCAACTCTGATTATGCAAGTATAGGCAAGTCCTTGATTTATGACAACAGAGCCTAACATTTATGTCGCTAAGTAAGACAGTTAAGTGAGTTTGGCCCCCATTTTACCACCTTTCTTGCCCCAACTGTTAAGTGCATATGGCTTAACTTATGTTGCTAAGTTAGTAACAAGATTGTAAAGTGAATCTGGTTTCCCCATTGACTTGCGTTTGTCAAAAGATGGCAAAGGTGATCGCACAACTTGAGACACTGCAACCATCATAAATACATGCCGGTTGCCAAGCGTCGTTTCACTAAAGAATGGCTTTAAGTCGAGGACTATCTGTATGTAGATAGAGATGGTCTGGTTTTAAACCAATTTAAACCAGTTCTTTGCTGTTTTTGCATTACCAGCATTCTCCAAACAGTGCCTTTGCTCATCAGCTTTTAATAAGAAACCACCCAGAGTCGCTTTGCAGAGTGAGATGGGTAGCATATAAGTTACATAAATAAATAATCAAGGATGGCAAAGTCAATAGGAATCGTCCACTTTGCAAACCTAAGCTGATCAATAAGTCTCTTTTAATTTACATTATGCTCAAGAGGATAGTGATGAGAATTTCTGGTCAGCCATTCCATATTTTGTTTCATTTACCTCCAGCAGCTTTTTCTTCCAAATCTTACATATCTCATGGGTAGGAAGCCACCACCCTCCCAAAAGAATGAAATATTTTGAGGAATATTTTAAAAAGGCAGTAAAAATATTTCCCCTAAAAGAGAAATAAAAAATCTTAAGGGAGATAGAAGTTCAAAGCCCCAGCTGCCTGCCCCCAGCAGATATTTTGTGCCCATTAAGAAAGACTGGGCCAGCCTATCTACAAAACAAATGACCTTCAGCTCCAGTATGATGGGATTAAGACATGATCCTTCAGGATATGACAGGATAAACCCACTACCATTTAGCAGCAGAGCTCGCTACATTGCCCAATCTCCTAAGGGCATTGCATCACCCTCCAAACTTCAACCAAGCCTAGCTCAGGCAACCTATAAAACCAGCTCTAACTGCTACATAACCCTTACATGGCCCCATGGGAGTCTGACAACAGCCAATAGAATGCAGGTTCTTGTACAGGAATAGGAAGCTCAAGTGCAAACCCCAAGAGAAGGTGTAAAAAATCCCTATTTTATCGGACTGCTCTCACTTTATCACCATCTCCTTGACATATGATCTCACTCACGTCTTCTCCCTAAATTAATCCGATTGTAAGCTATTTGAATTGAGATGGTTCTGCTGCCTCCCCAGCCTTGAAATATAAGCCGAGGCTTCCCTTGAACAGCTTGAAAATAATTTCTCCCTCTCAAGGCAGGTGTGGCTGTACTTTTAGAAAATCCATTTCAGCAATCTGAGCAGCCACTTAAATCCCAGGGACAGGAAATACGTAATTAATTACAGCACACGGATTAAATGTATGACAGCAGTGTTGCTTTCAATGATGGGTGGCTAGTCGGTGCATCAGTCACAGAAACAGCCTGAGCGCTGAAGCAAAAAACCTTTAAGATGTATTCATCTGTCCAAGGACCAGCTGCAACTTCCATTTGAAATGTTATGAAAAAGGCCAATTTGATAGGCTCCAAATTTGGTGAGAACCTCTGAGTATTGCAAGGAATAATATTCACAGCAATTTTCTCAGAATAAGTTGCCATGCTTACACTCTTAGTCTAAGCATTCACATGAGTTTTATCATCCTGCCAGGATGGGAGAATGATTTTTCCCTCTATAGTAACGAACTGAAGAAATGCATCAACCTCCTCTTTCATGTCCCGAAGCTGTTACCTTTAAATTTTGACTGATATTGAACCATTTTTTGATGCCAACATAGAATAGGGGCGGTCCAGCCAGCTCTCTGTCTGCACTTAACAAATCACAGTGCCAGCAATCCATAAATCATTGATCTGAATATTTTGTAGGACTATGTGAAAGTCTATAGCTGCAAATAAAACATTCTGTACCTTTTGTTAGATTTCTCTGTGTGATTGTATGTGTGTGATCTGTGATTACGAAAGGTTTGAGCCTATTTTCTCTATTGCTCACACTGCACCGTAGGATGGGAAACAAGGTTTTACCAAATACTTATCAGCTCATCAAGACTACTTCACACTAAACGAGAGATAAAGCTGCTCCTGAAGGATAACTCATGATTTATGGGGTGATGAGACTTCATCAGTCAGGCAGCAAACCCCAGGATGGTTATTAGAACAGCTGCAGCAAGATTCCATGCAATGTCTTAACAGCCCAATTTGATGCAAGTTTACTCAGAAGTAAATCATCATTAGGGCAAATTGCTTGAGAGGATTGTTACAGTCAAAGAGCTCCAACTTGACATTCTGGTTATGACTTTTGTGTGACTTCTCTGGGTTCAGAATGTATGCTGCAATTACGGATCAGATTGCTAAACTTTGGGGGGCATAATTATTTCCCCTTTAGACGCTGATGTAAGATAGCAAATAACTGCAAAGCCCAAGTTTCAGGCTACAAGGAAATAACTGTAACTACTGATTTGTTGAGGTGATACAGCTCAGCAGTAGAGCATATACACAGCACTTCCAGAGTTGAAATGAAGTGTCAGGATTATGGTGCTACAGGGAAATTTCATCGTGCCCAAAGGATCCTTACATCAGCACAACATGCAATCATCTTGTAGCAAATCAGCTGCTGCAGCATGCATTTACTAACTGCAAAGCCATTTTGCATTGCACAATAGATGGGATGGCAGTTGGGAATATCTGATATGAATAAATAGGAATAAAAATTGCCCTCGTCACTGCACTGTTGTTTGCAAGGCAGTAAAAAAATAGTACATGAATTAATGAAAATATAATCTAAACTGAAACCACAAAGTTAGGAAGGGAAGCAAGATTTACGATTTTGTACCAGGCACCTTTGCGAGGAACCTGATTCCGACTATCTACAGGTACAAGCAAATCCATCACATTCAAATTATTTTTTGATATCGGTGATGTTTTGTGGCAGGGAGACAAGAATCAGTCTGCATATTTTATGGTTACTATTAGGAAATGGAATAAGTTCAAAACTTTTCTACTAAATTAAGGTAGATGTGAAAGGGGAAAAAAAAACCCAGCCCTATATTTTCTGTAGTTTAGCTATTTTTGTTTCTTTTCCCCCTCTGGAGAAATTCTTCAATAGAGCATGTAAGGAAGACAGGAGAAAAAAATAGGATGCTTGTTTCAGTCCATAACCTTGAAGGAGTTATCCTTCACATTTTCAGCCACCCGTTCGGATGACAGTGGCCTGACTGAATTATCACTCATGCCACCCAACAAGTGACCAGGTGTGAAGTTGACTGCTACTTTAATTACTTATCAGGAATTAGTAATCAGGACTTCACAGTAAATCACAGCTCTCCAGAAACTTTGTGGCTTAGCTCAGCTCTTGCACTAGGCTTGGCAGAAGACTCCCAGACATGGCTCAGCTTGATTAAAATCTTCACAAGAATGAAGCCACACCAGCTGATTGCCCCATTGTCAGTGAGAATATGTAAAGGACTTCTGTGGCTCTGGGTTTAAATCCATGGCTTCTCCCTCCCACCTTTTTCAATTAACAGATACCTGCCGTGATGTTATGCAGAGCTTGAATTTTTATGCTTGCAAAATGACCATTTCTGTCCTGGAAACTGCTGCTACAATCAGCCCTGAAAGTTCAAGCTAACTGCACTATGGAGACCCATTACTATCGGTAGCACCACTGCTATCTTTTTCTAATAAAATTTATAGCTCATTTTATAATACTGTATTTCATCTTTCCTGTTACCCTGGGTATATTGACATCTATCTGAAAAAAAAAACTATAATTGCCAATTAAGAAATCACATTTGACACATTACCTTCCCCATTCTTAATATTTGATTGTTTTATAATTTTAATCCTAAAGGCAATTTTAATTTGCAGTGTGCCTTGAACTAATGATCACACTGTATATACTCCATTTGCAGCTTCAAATATATGGTGCATTGATCTGGGGGGAGAATTTTTTTTTTTCACTTTGTCCACAAGCATTCCAGCTTTCTAAAGCTTGGTATAGGAAGTAGGAAACTAGGAAATTTATTAACAAATCTTTGACTGGCTATTATCCAAATAAGTCTGTATCCCTAGCATGTCTTGACTCACAGTAATGACATATGGGAATGAATAGTAATATGTACTAGAAAAACTATGAAACCAAGGCAAGTAGGTAAATCAGGGCTTCCTCAAAAACAAATAAAAGATTTCAATTAAAAAAATAGACAAGTGACTGACAAGACCTTTCTGAATAGGCAGCATTACCTGGATGCAGTCCCGCCAATCTGAAACAACACCTTTGATATAATTGTTTATCGTGTAGTTTAGATGTCTATCATATCATAACAAATCAGTGACTTTGGAATGCTCATTGAACTCAACTGATATGGGCAGTACTTAATGTGTCTCGATGCAATGAAGCAAAATGTGAGCTATGTAAACTCACATTCTCTCCAAATGCAGTACTACGGAAACTGTAGGGTTATTCTTTCAGAGGGATGGCTTTGTTAAGCTCTGGGGTTTCTCAATGCGCTTGACTAAGATGCCACATGTTATCACAGAACTCCTTTTAATGCTGCAGTCTCAGCAGAAGCAAACACCCTTAAGCGAGCATACATTTCTTCATTTAGCAACATCAATCAATCAATCAACTTTTATCAACTTTTATTTATATGAACATCATTTAGTATATTTATTTGTAGGAATAGGCTGAGTTCCATAAGGAGCTCACTGAAAGGGGACAAATCTGAGGATGGGAGGGAGAGCCATTGGCCATTTGTCAAATGGGTGTGGCCAGGGGTGTGCTTCAAAAATTTCAGCAATGGGTACTCTCCTTAGTTGCTGGTTGGTCATGGCCTATGGCAGGGGGGGATGTTTTCGCCTTTCCCAGCTCCAGAGGCTTTCCTCAAGCCTCTGTGAGGGAGAAAACTGCCTCCCCCAGGCTCTGGGATTTTTGGGAGGCCTGTTTCCCCCCTCCCTGAGCCTTCATGTGGGCCCTACACTTACGTCACATCCAAAATGGGCTGTGTGGAGACCTCTGCAGAGCGTGGGGTGGGATGGGAAGGGAGGGCAGGGTGGGTTGGTGGGAAGCCAGAAGTGGGATTTGGAGGTTCTCCAAACCAGCCATAACGCTAGCTATGGGTTCTCCCAAGCCCAGGCGAACCTATAGCAGCCCACCCCTGGGTGTGGATGCCATTTTGTAAGCACATTCCTCATGTGATCTCAATGGTCCTCCTAGTCTCCAAAATGTGTCTGTCCCTGAGAAAATATAAACGCAACACATAGAAATCTCATTCAGTAATTAAGTCTTACATGCTCATTGTTTTATGCTAATAAAAGTTATGAAATGAAAGATTCTTTCATAGAACAACTAAATCCCAAAACATACTAATTTAAACCAGTAATATTTCTTTTTGCCTGATCGCTTCTAATTTCTCCATGTCTGGGAACGAAAATTGACAGCCTGGAGCCTAGAGCTGCATCCGGGTACTTCATTTTTCAAGTGGAAAAAACAAACACTTCTAGCATGAGTCCCCCAAGAGGATTAATACAGTATAAAAAAGAAAACTAAATGTACATAAGTTCCTCCACACCAGACCAAACACAACCCCCACACAACCTTCACCTTGCCAACGTGCCCGACAGTCTATCTTGTTGTGATTTGTTTCCTTGCAAATGTGGTAGACCACGTTTGAAAGCCTATTTTTAGACACTCTGAAGCAGAAAGCAGTCAGCCTTATGGCCGACATTGTGTACAGGTACACCAAAGCAGCCTTTTCTTTCTCCTCATTGCCACCCAGAAGAGAGAAAGAAAGAGATGTACAGGTCAATTCCTTGTGCACCCATCCAACTGATAGCATCGATCGGAGAGAGCTCAGAACTACTTAGTTCATCACTTTGTGGTGAGACGTTTGCTCCAAGAGTCATTTGATAAAGCTGTTTGTCTTGTTAAAATCCAGTAACGTGCTCGGTAGAAAGAGCATACAAGGAAAGGATTCATCAAGGGCAACTCTGTTAAGTGTCAGAAACTTCAAAGTAAAGAGCCACATTTTTTGTTTTGTTTTGATCTCCACTGTTTGGCTCCATGAATCTGCTTGCTATCATAGCCTTTGGTGTGCAATTGGTTGTTTCAACTACATCCTGACCATCTCTTGTTTGGCTTGCAAAGATAGGTTGAATTAATTTTATTTTCACTTATACATAACGGGTCAGGTTCCTGAGAGAAAAATGACATCGGCCCACTGCACATAGAGGAAAAAAATAATGTTTCTTTCCATTACAAAAATGTCAAGTTCTCTTCATGTGTAATGACCTAAGTTATGTTCAGGTGACAGATTCTGTGTCCTGCTCACAGGAAGCATCTTATGCAGCTACTTTAGAAGAGGGCAAAACTGCAAAACAAATATGACTTCAATTTTTAAAATCAAATCGGAGATGGAAATCAGTCTTCACTGTTTCCTGTTTTTATTATATGTTACCTCTTTATTAAAAATAATAATCTGGTACCGTAATCGCTTTATCTGAAAAAGTAAAAGAGGGATCTCATTGATTTCAGTAGAGATGCTGAAGCTTAAATGACTGGCTGGGACAGCAAATTATCAAAAGAGATTGCAGCCACCTTTGTACTTTTTCTGAATCTGCTTGCCTAGTTTGACATGTGCAAATAGAAAGGAAAGCAAAATCAGATGCAAGTAAAGCAAGCTGTATTTTCTTTCTCTAACTCCATGTCCCTGCAATAAAAAGAGGGAGTAAGGAACATGAAATATTTGTGGCAGTACATTTATGGAGATTCGCAATCATCCAGGTCATGGTTGTCCAAAAGGTGCTTTTTCCAAAAGGCAAACTGGACTTTCTTGGCAGGGGGTGGAAGGTGGGGTTTGCCTTGAAAATGTTTCACTTCTCATCCAAGAAGCATCTTAGAACTGAATTGGAGAAGCTTCTTGGATGAGAAGCGAAATGTTTTCAAAGAAAAAAACCAAGGAAGTCCAGGTGCCTTTTAGAAAAAGCACTTTTTGGACATTTGTGGTAGTACCCAGCTTGGTGAACACACTACTTTTAAGCTGCCATTCTTCTTTTCTTATACAGGCATGTAATTCTTCATCTATTTATTGTGCTGATTGTCAGAAGATAATCATTGCAAGTAGAGCACCATCATCAAAACTTGTGAGCACTAGCCAAAGGTTATGGATGTTTGCAGCTACACAATAGTCTAGTTCTGGGCTTGGATTTTACTGCTGTGGTTGTTTTGATTACCTTTGTTTTTATAAACATAGTCAATAGAATCTCCAAGGTTAACATAATAAAAACACTCCATTCAGTTGCAGGATATTGTCCAATGTGATCAACAACCCTATTTTAAACAGCTCACACTTTTAAATTAATACAATAATAATCTATCTCTTTGGCCTTTAGTATGAACACTGCAATTTTTCAGCCTAAATGTGGCCACCCTGTGCCATTTTTTCTTGTGATTCTAAAGCAAACGCTGTTCCAAAATCACATGTGCTACAATAAATAAGTGGGAACCACGTGCCTGTAATTTATTGTGTTTCTCAGCGTTGTTTGCTTTGTAGGAACACCTGGGTAACCCTCCACAGTCTATCTAAATGATGTTGGGAATTATAATTCAGCAACCTTTGAAGGAAAATAGGCTCCGTTCTCCTAAACTAAAGAGAGCAGTGTGCTCTCTCAACTTATCCTGACCTTGAAGTACTAACCTTCCAATTGTGGTCTTTTTTCACACACCTGCCACAGCAAAGAAAGCCATAGCAATGCAACCCACATTATTGAATAAGACCCGGTGGTTGTTCCCATTGGCAAGGGGCTGGAATATTTGACACGGACAATGTCAGTAAGTCATTTCTTCCCTTCGTGTGGCAACATTTCCCTTTGATAGCCTAAACTAGAATGCAAAGGCCAGTCACCGCTATATTAGATTGGTGCCGAGGATAAAAGTCGCAACACAATAAAAGTCAATGGGCCTGACTTACACAAGGCTGTCACCAGCTTCATCTCGAAGGGCTCGTGATTGACCGAGGCAATCTGAGGCTCTGATAGCACAAACCTATATAGTCCACTAGGAATATTTGCTCTCTATTTCATATCTGCCACAAAAAGCTTTAAACTTGTTTGCTGAATGTCATTGTTTCAGTTCATCACCCCACAACGCAAAACCCAAACTCTGTTCTGCAGGGACAAATTCTCCACTTCTTCTACCCAGCTGCCTTTGAACAAGCACAAACAGAGTGTGCTAACAGACTGTGAAATTACTACCCCAGGGTTTGATTTTTTTTTTATTTTAGAAAAAGAAGAAAAATATCTCACATTAGATCTTTAGAGCATCAAAGCCCGATGCAAATAATTACATAAACTGATCCTTTGTTGCCCCAGAATGGTTACAATCATCCCTTTTTGCTCTTATTCTTTTTTCTAGTAGATCACAAAAATCACTAAAAAATAATATACAGCACATTGTACTGACAGCTGCCAAAGCAGCTGCAGAAAAGAAATGTTTCCCCAATTCCTGCTTAGGAATGCTTAGGTTAACAATGGAAAATCCCTATGATGGAATAAAGAAACTATCAAAATATCACATTAGGGATGTACTTAGTTTGCAAGCAGGTGATTACAAGGAGACGATTCTGCTAAGAAACAAAGAAAATAGGTAATTATTTAAGGAATAAACAAAACAATTGACATTTATTGATGTTCTTGTGTTTCCACCAGGTAGAACAATTTGTCCTAGGTACATAAACATCCTAGGATCCTTATTAGATCATATTTGTCATTTTAGGGTGGTCATAGACTCCTTGGATACAAGATTTGCGAAACTATCAGAGTTGTGAAAATAAGGACCATGAGAGAACATGAATATTTTTTATTAAAACAGAGAAACTGTTTTAAAAAGAATAGCCTACAGTTATAAACCTGCATCAGATATTAAAGTTGTGAGATAGGAAGAGGTTTGCTGCAGAGCAATTATGCATCTCACTAAACTATAAAACTATCTGCTACAATAAATACTATTTTTTAGAATGCTTTGAAACAAAGGCAGAAAGTTGTAGACAATGTTCCTCTACATGCAAGGTCAACTTATATAGCACAGTTAGTCCTCAGTGTACCACCATTCATTTAGTGACTGTTCAAAGTTACAACAGCACTGTAAAAATGACTTATGACCATTTTTCCACTTATGATCTATGCAGCATCCCCACATGGTCAGGTGATCAAAATTTAGATGCTTGGCAAATGACATGTATTTTTGATGGTTGCAGTGTCCCAGAGTCATGTGATCACCTTTTGTGCAGTAATGATCGTAAAATGGGGCGAAACCCATTTAGTAACATAATTTTTCGGCTCAATTGTGGTTGTAAATTGAGAACTACCTGTACAGTATATGGCAGTTATTCCCAAATTGGTCTGACGGATGATACTAATTCCCTTGCCAATGGGAATTCTTGGATCCCCAGGAAGTATTAAGGAGAGACATGGTCTCCTGATGTTGTAAGCATTGCATAATTGTCATATTATGTGCCAATATACCAGCCATTAATTTGTCACTCTTTAAAATCAGTATCCACCATCAAATTTTGTATTAGAAAATTCCTGTATAATTTGGACCTACTGCTATTCAGCTGCATGATTCTTTATTCTAGCAAAAGGGCAGGGACACTTTGTGTTACTTGGACTTCATTTCAATGCATTCTTTTCTAGACAGTATATGCCTGAGGACTTCAAAAAACATCATGGGGAGTGGCTGAAATGTTCAGCCCTGGCAGGGGACTTTAATTTTTTTAATCTTGGAAAACAAATTACAAAACAGGTAATTTAATTTTCACTGAAATTTATATTATTGAACCTAGAGGTCTTTGCAGCTTGCAAAAACACACTGGTGTCACAGACAACCTACAGGCTGGCCATCTTTTTAATATTATGAGCAGTGGTGGGATTCACTTACCTTTGCTACCAGTTCATAAAAGTGAGTGTGCATGCGCAGAACGTCCACATTATTTTGGGGCAGGTAGGTGGAGCCTCCAGCAGTAGCCGCTACCCAAACTGGTAAGAATCAGCAGAATGCCACCACTGATTGTGAGGGAAAGACAATGCTTCCTCTCGAATCTCTTTTCCCACATTCTATATCCTTACTGATTTCTATGGTGTCTCTGCCACCTATTATTTCCCCCTTTTTCTGTTAAAGAAATATTTCAGCCTTTCTTACTCATGTTACAATATACTTTTGTGAGATATGTCAACAATATCATTTGTACCCATGGCTTAGCTCCATGACACTATTATTTCAGCTGTTCTGATTTAAAAGCGTATAGACCTCCCTTCCATTTATATTTTTGAAAAATGCTTGGTTTCCAGGTACAGGTATATAATATAACTACTTAAGGAAGACATCTCCAAGTATCTATTCAGCTGGCCGAACAGAAACGCTGTTAGTTTTATCCACCAGGCATCACACAGAAAGCAATCAATGTTTCTACTTTTTTTTCCTGGCACAGACTTTCCCCTCTAGCTTCTAAATGGCAGATGATGATGATTAATGTTAGATTTAAGGGTGATCTTAAGGTGAATTGATGCAGCAACCAAGATTCAATGTATACTTACTCTCTTTTGATTGTTTGATTGATTGATTGATTGCCAGAATTTTGGAGATGCCCACCCACCCCGACACCCCAGTGGGAATTCATGGATGTCTAGTATAGTCTAGGTCAGTAACTCTCTTGATAAGAATTCTTAAATGGAAAAAAATAATAATCCAGAGGCGACATGGGAATTGTTTTTCTTTGTAAACCAATAAGCCATCAAATAAGTGATCACATCCTTTTTGCCAATGACTGAAAGAAATTTGGGGACAACTTTTTAACATTTACAATGAGTTTAGCCAGCTGTTAAAAAGTGATAAATAAATAATACCATTCAATTAGCAGAAAGGCTAGAGAAACCATCACCTCCGTAACTATAATATTTGGCACTGTCCATAATTTTGTTTTCAGCTTTCTTTTCTGTTTTGTTATCAAAGAAACATGCAAATGAGTTGTGTTTTTGTAGAATGTTGTGCTTGTTAAATGGGTTTGTGTAGAATGTTGTGTTTGTTGACAATACATGGAATTCGTGGTACATTGCTTCTTAAATGCAAATTTTCTCTAGATTCCATCCATGTCTCTCCCCCCCACCTCTCTCATCAGAAGAGCCTCTCTGTTGGAAAATAGCCAATGACTTCTAAAGAGCTTAAATAGAATGGCGCTACCTGAATAAAATCCACTGCAAGCATACAAAGCACACATTTAAGACCCGGGTGCAATTTTCTTTGATAAGAAAACTAGAGTGAGCTGCGTAGCAATGTATGCATTTGGTCCAAGGTTGTTTTAAAATATAGACACAGGAGAGATCTGATCGGAAGCGCATTTCAGTTAAGTTTTCAAGCATACTGGAAAATGTAATTGAAATAAAGAAATGAAAAATTACAGAAAACGCACGTGGGGACATTAGCTAAAGTATCCATAAATCAAAATGTGTTACCAGTGAGTTCTTCCAAGTAACTATGTTTTGAATGAAAGAATAGTTCTTCCAAGGATTTCCATGATTCGATTATGTGTTTCAGTTCAAGGTTCTTTTGGAAGTTGTGGCAGTATTTCCAGACAATGGAACAGCTATTAAAATTCTTGTTTTCTCTGCCTCTCTGGCTACAGAACGGGAGACAATATGTCAATGCTATAGTTTTCCCTCTGAATTTCTGGTATTTTCTTCTGTGAATGTAGATAATTACTACCATTTCCTACCTACTTAATACCCCATACACATGCATACCTGGAAAAGAAAAGCATCTATTCAGTTCAAGTTCACTGTTGAAATGATGACCTGAGTTCCTGTCTGTTATACACTATTAAAACTCTTGGGTCTGTTCCAATGATGGGTTCCAGATTCTGTTCCAACCAGTATGGTTGGAATGGCCCTGGAGTTCCCACATGCACGTGTGCGGTGCGTGCATACACATGCGTGACACGCACATGCGTTCTAGCATCATATGATGCTTCTGCAAGCCTCCGCAATGCTCCAGCTGCTCCGCGGAGCATCGCGCAGGCGCCATATGCACCATGTGTGTGTGCAGAAGCACCAACAGCATAAAGCATCGGTAAGGAGTGTGGGCAGGTGGGTGGCCCCTCCAGAGCACTGTACCGGAATGGTATCTAGGGCTCTGGGCAGGATCCAGTACGCCCGTAACAGGGCGTACCGCCTGCAACCCACCACTGGTCTGTTAGATCCTTTGCCTCATTCATTTCAATGAAATGCTGCATCACAGGGCAAAACTGTCAAAAAGGCATCTCATATGGACTAATGTCCAGAATGATAGGCTCCATTACTCCAAGAGAATGAAATTTGGAGGAATCTTTGCAATTTTAGTGCCACTGCCTTGTTGCTACATGTCACTGTTATGTTCCACCACAGTCACATGATCATCATTTCCAACATTCCCTGATGGGTTTCCACAAGTTGATGGGGAACTAATATATTTGCCAATGCTTTTCTCCCACCACCCCATTAGCAAATCTTTGCTTGTGGAAAGCTTGTAAGGACAAAATCAATTGAAAAATGGTGCACCCTCCACTATACTCCTTTGCTCTTTCCTCTACTTACTTGCCTGCTGAAAAGGAAGGAAAGAGGAGGGGAGGGAGGTAGGGATGAAGGAAGGAAGGAAGAAAGGAAGGAAGGAAGATTGCTGATACTCACTGCCATATGCTCACAAGGAAATTTAATGGGGAAGACAACAGGAAGTCAAATGTTACTTCCACTTAGACTGATCTTTACATATCCATGGTCATTCTGTTTCTCTGTTAGGTAAGGAGATATCTCTAAAATAACGACCGAATGGGTCACAGGCAATGTTCCCTCTAAGCTGCACGGCTGCACAGCCGCGCACTTGACAAGAAAGTGCCGCGCAGCAGTTTCCAACTGCCATGCAGTTATTTTTAATGTCACAGCGTATCGGAGGATCTGGATTGGAGACAGGAGGAGTTTTCCTCAAACATCAGCATTAGGAGTGTCCAGAAGGATCCCTCCCCACGATTCTCACCCAGTCTCCCTTTCTCTGTGCACCTGGAGGGTGAACTAGATGCCCTTTTAGTTCCCACAGTGCACAGAGGGATCCCAGGCTGGAGCTGCCAAAACTCCAGAAGGTCAAAGTGGATCCAGAGATTGAGAGGTCTGGCTGGGATTCCCCCCCCCCCACTCAGTATGGAAAGAGGGAGCCCCCAGCAGCTGACAAGGGGGGAGGTGCAGCCCCACAGCCAGCCAGGAATTGGGGATCACACTCTCACCCCAAGCCAAAGAGAAGCCAGGAAAACCCTCAGCTGACAGTCCATGCAGGAAGAGACGGAGAGAATCTGCAGGGATCCCTTCTGATCCAGCCAGATCTTCTTCTACCAGCCCCCACACACTTCACAGGGGAATCTCCATAGGGATCTCGTAGCTTCACAAGAGAAAATGGGTTTCCGTTCCTTCAAACACGCATCTCCCTTGCTCGTGTGTGTGTGTGTGTGTGTGTGTGTGTGTGTGTGTATCAACCTCAGGTGCTCAGGCATGAAAATGTGCCATTCAAACACTATACTTTTTACTTTTCCACACAAACTGAAAAAAAAATTAGAGGGAACATTGGTCACAGGTTGTCTAGTTTCTTATAAAACCTCGCACACATTTTTGTAATGAAATATCTTGTTTTTAGCACAATTCTAGTGTAATCCAAGTATAACAAAAGTAAGTCCTGATGTCCATTCCTTCGCATTACCAGCATTGCACAAAGCTGAAGATTAGGTGTTAATCCACCTCAATTTGAGGAGAACAAGTTTCCTTGAAATTTTTTGATGTACTGATGACACTTTAGATGTATTGCACAAAATTACTTCCCCTGCTACACCATAAACTGTATTTTCCCTGTTAATGTTCTCAGTGTCCCAGCACATTGCAGGCTTCATTGATGTAAAAAAAATAAAAATCTAAGGACGACAGATTTCCAGTGTCTGAGGATCAACAGGAAATCCCACAACTGAAGACTACTTTGGAAAGCACCTTGTGAAAAAGATATTCAAACCAATTCTGTATTGTTTGAAAGAAAGCTATATACCTAATTATAGCCACATACTCTCCCTGAGTCAAGCTCCTACCATTGGCAGGAGATATAGAAGCATGGCCAATTAAACAAGTAGGGTGAAAAAAGCTTTTATTCCTGGGCCGCCAGACTTCTGAAAGCAACATAACACCACAGATTTAATATGATAGACTTGCAGGGCCATCACAACGTGCAACATGTGTATACCAGAGGTGGTATTCTGCCAGTTTGCATCAGTTCAGGTGAACAGGTAGTGGCGGTGATGCGAGGCTCCGCTCACCCACCAAGACATCATCATAAACCTTCTGCACATGTGCAGAAGGTTTTGCGCATGCCCAGACATTTTGTGTGCAAGCGAAGTGAGCATGTGAGCGTGTGTGCTCACGTTACCAAACCAGTAGTGAAGAAAAGAGGATACCATTACTGGTCTATACGGTGTAATATAATGTATATATGCATGTGGGAATATGTGCTAGTTATTATTTATTTGGGTCTGGGGTTTTCTTTTTTCTCGTTTATTTATTGAATTATTGAGATGTATTTTGTGTTTCGGGATGGGGGCGCTGCACCAAGGGAGGTTCATTCAATTTTAGTGTACATATGTTGTGCATTGAAAATAAAGGTTTGATTTGATTTGGTTTGAAGCTCAAAGTTACAAAACTTGCCAGAGTGTCAGATTTGTGAAAATATGCAGAAAACATACCGTGTTTCCCCGAAAATACAACCTGTCCTGCGTGGGCAAAAATATAAGCCCACCCCAAAAAATAAACCCCCTGGACAACCCCCCCCCTCCAGCCAGGCAGAGCACCGCTCACTGACATAGCGGTATTCTGAAGGCGCAAAGCCACAGGAGCCAAGGGGAGAGGAGAAAGGCGCTTACATTGCTCGGCGCCTTCGGGATACTGCTAGGTTGAGGAGTGGCATTCTGCCTGGCCAGAGGGGGGAGTTGCCGGGCGGCTCCTCCCTTGCCTCAACATGTCCGGGCCCAGTTCTCCCTGCAGCAGCAGCCGCCACCGCCGGGGCTCCGAGCATAATGTCTTCTCCGGTTCCAAACTTCCAAACTCGGCTGCTGAGTCTTCCAGCAGCGGCCGCTCTAGGAGTGCGCTGTATGGTTGTAGGCTGGCTGCTGGAACTCTCTGTAAGGGAGTCTTCTGGACAGAGAGTCTTCCAGCAGCCAGCCCACAACCACAGAACGCACTCCTAGAGTGGCCGCTGCTGGAAGACTCGGCAGCCGAGTTTGGGAGTTTGGAACCGGAGAAGACGTTATGCTCGGAGCCCCACGGTGGCGGCAGCTGCAGGGAGAGCTGGGCCCAGACATGTTGAGGCTAGGAGGCATGCCTGCTGGGGGAGGAACAGGCGCTCGTGCAACCCCCCTCTCCAGCCAGGCAGATCTCCTTGCACTGACCTAGGGGGGTATCCTGAATGTGCCAAGCCGCAGGAGCTGGGGAGCGGGCAGAGCACCACGTGGCTTGGTGCCTTAGGGATACCCCCTAGGTCAGTGAATGGTGCTCTGCCCAGCTGGAGAGGGGGTTTGCCAGGCAGCTGCTCGTGAGTTTGGTCACCTCATGGCTGCTTCGCCCCTGAGGCTGTGCCCGGCTCTTTGAGAGCCAGTTCGCAAGGGAGCAGCCACCTGGCAACCCCAAAACAATAAGCCCTCCCCTATAATAAGCCCAGGGCCATATTTTATAAGTAAAAAGAAAATAAGACCCTGTCGTATTTTTGGGGAAACACAGTATTCAACTCAAGTGGCAGAATTATGTGTTGAATATTTTTCAATAAAACCATTTTTGAAACAATAAAGTTCTGAGATATAAAAATATTTGCTGCAGACTAATTATATAACAAACACGAGAAAAAAATCTGCGAAGGTAGATACAGGCACTCCTCAACTTATGACCACAATCGAGCCCAAAATGTATGTTGCAAACTGAGGAATTTGTTAAATGAGCTTTGCCCTATTTTACTCTTTTCTTGCCACATTTGTTAAGTGAATCACTGCAGTTGTTAAATTAGTAACATGGTTCTTAAATGAATCTGACTTCCCCATTGACTTTGCTTGTCAGAAGGTTGCAAAAGGGGATCACTTGAACCCGGCACACTGCAACCATCATAAATGTGAGCCAGTTGTCAAGCATGCAAATGTAAATTACATACGTATGTGCAATAGTCATAAATGTCAAAAATGGTCATAAGTCACTTTTTTCAGTGCCATTGTAACTTCAAATGGTCATTAAGCACACTGTTGTAAGTCGAGGATGACCTATACTATTTTTTTTAGAATGCTCTGAAAGAATGGCGGGCAGTTACAGTCAATGGGCTCCTGTACATGCAAAGATCACCTTCTCCAAGGGCAAGGATGTTCAATTTGTATAACAAAGAGAAAGGAAAGTACGCATGTCTCATTTTTCTCCACCTTTGTACTTTTTCTAGTTATGTGAGAAAAGAATAAGCAGAATATTTATGTAGTACTGATACTCCCCCCCCCCCCCAAACTGGGTGCATCCTTCTGTTGTCTTTTTCTCTACTACTGAAATCAAGAGGGAAAGTAAAGAAACAAGGCCGCACTTATTGTGGCTCTTTCAAGTATGGTTCTTTCATCAATCTTAAAGGCTAAAGTTCTTTGGTAGACCCCCATGCAATTTAAAATTGGACTAAAGCTGTTTGAGGAGGTAGCCTTACCCCAAAGTAATGAAATGGGCAAATATTAAAGGAATATTAACTTACAGTGCCCAGAGATGGTAGAACTCTGGCTTATTTGATTCTGTTTTAAAATCACAGATTACTCACAGGAAGCCATTAAATTTTTTTCACTTTTTAAACAGGAAGCATTGGCCATCTACAGTATGCTGACTAGGGGTGGGTTCTGACTTCTGTTACTGCCAGGATGCGCAGAAGCAAAAAACAAAATGGTGGTATCTATGGTCGCACCGATAGAACCGCTTTGGGGGCGTGGCCAGCTGAATTACTACGTACTCAGCCAAACCGTTCGAAACCAGTAGGAACCCACCTCTGCTGCTGATTTTGTAAATGGATTAGAGAGGGCTGTAAAGCACTGTGAAGTGGTATATAAGTCTAACTGCTATTGGTATTGCTGTCTTGTGCACATGTACACAAAGCCTCTTCTGAAAGCAAATCAATATCTTCTCCCGCTGCCAAAAGAGCCCCATACCCAAGCTCCAAGAAACAATCTTTGCTTCACCCTGTATTAGGTGGAAAGAACAGTTCTTTGAATGTTGAGGAGGTCATTCTTCACCCTAATTCAGGAACTTGATTGCTTCTAGAAAGAGCAGCAGGGAAACATCCCTGGCTCTTCCCTCCAGGTAACAGAGACAAGAAAAAAGGCCTGATGCGGTTAGAAGTTTCCCAATTTTAATTAGGTAGCTACACTTTTCTGTTCTTTCTCTAGGGCACGGGTGTCAAACTCGCGGTGTCATGTAGCTGTCACATGATGCATCATGTCGTTTTTCGCTTCAAGGAGCTGGAGTAGGCATGGCCTGTGTGTAACACATCTGGCTCATGGGCCACCAATTTGACACCCCTGCTCTAGGGCTTCCATAAAAAAAGCCAGCATCTCTTTAGATTCAAAGGATGGAACTGTGTAAATCACCGTAACTTGACATAAGCCAATACCTGGAAAAAGTAGTTATGTGGTTTTGGCCATACTAATGGACTTTTTGCTCCTTTAAAGAGACGGGCCATCTGTGTTACCACTTGTAGCCTGCAAAGTAAAAAGCAGATGCAAGGGCAACCTGAAGAGGAATTTTCTTTCTTTTCTAGTTTCTCCCTGTTCCCTCTGTCTGCCTCTCTGTCTGTCCTGTGTATCCAGATTCTGAAAATAATAACATGAGTGTTTTTTTTTTAAATATCCATGTGGAATTAAATGCATTGTTCTAGGTAAAAAGAAGTAGGGCAAAAGAATCATGTTTTTTCTTTACTCATGATTTTTATGATATATGAACTGCAGCCTACTGATAAAAACCCTCACCATTCTTCTGCTCCTAATCTAAGACTATATCTTCTTTTAGACAATTATTTGCTTCTGCTTGCTATGCAAAAGTCAATATTAATTGATCCATTTAGGCACTCAAACACTGTTTTCAATGGGAGGTAAAATATGTTGAACACGGTTAGGATTAAAGAATAAATTAGGAGTCCTGCCTAATGGCAGAGTTAGCTTTTAAAATTTGGCTGCTGTTGAATGCTCTCAATAGCTATTTTAAAAATGCATGGACAAAAATACCACTAGCCTAATGATCACCGCTTTTGGAAGGGTTTTAATGTAATGCTGTGAGTTAACATCAATATAAAGTTAAAGTTGTACAGAACTTTCGAAAATTGGTGTTTCAGTGAATATGTAGATGCTCAGACCTTGTCAAAAACAATTAACATAATATTGACAGTTCCGTGTGTTCACAACAGGCAAATAGTTAAGATTTAGTACATTATAAAATACAACTACAAAAAAGCAAATAAAGCTTTTCTTTATTTATTACTTGAAACCCAAGATCATGAGAGTCTATTATAACGAGGCAAACATTATTAAAATAATAAGTATTTTCTCTAATAAAGAGATTCTGATAAAATACCTATACATTCAAAGCCAATCCAGTGAGTGTCTTCATATACCTTCACATTCATACATCACATAACCAAATTTTGTGGAATATCCATAATTATCTTATTTCTCCCAATGCATTAAATATGATTTATAAATAGTAATGGCTGAGTTAACATTATACGCTAACTGGTGTTTGCCTTCACATGATGCCTGAACTTAATGTAAGCATTCTACATTTATTCCACAGACAAAGACAACGAAGACCCCAAATTTTTCATATCCCTCTATAAAATCCTAGGCTCTCCCCACCAAAATGCATCCATGAGATAGATATATTCAATACATGACTTGATATTGAGGCTTGCCAACATGAAATGGATCTGGATTTGATGAGAAATCAAACCCAAAAAGTCATGAGCTTTCTGATAACAAGAAGCTATAAAAATAAACTGAAATGTTTTCATCGAGTATGTTCACCTACATAGTAGGCCAAAATAGCATTTCAGCAACTGGATATATATTTGTAAAAATCATGAAGTGGCAAAGTCACCACAGGTGAATATTATACTTCACAGGAGTTTGATTATTGGTAGGTGCCATTTTGTCTGAAGAAAAGGAAGATGTGACTGCCCTAGAGTGTCTTCTCCTTGAAGTAAAAACAACACAAAAACTAAACAAACATACAAAAAGTGAAGCCTGGGTGGCAGCAATTTTCATCAAACATTACATCCTAACTACATCCTTATTTCAAGCTACAATGTATTTATAGTAGAGAATATTTGTAGCTCAGGGTTGACCTGTGGGGTCCTTTCTGAGGTTGGTGATTTTCTTGCAGACATTTCATTACCTAACTAGGTAACAACACCATCAGCAATCCTGTTGATGTTACCTAGTTTGGTAATGAAATGTCTGCAAAAAAACCACCAACCTCAGAGAGCACCAAGGACCCTACGAAGTATTTAAATGAGCATCCAATTCAGTATTCAATATACTGAATATATTTTAAGCAGGGCACATCCGTGTACCACATGCAAAAGGTTTCAAATCTGAACTTCTTTTAAGCTCAAAGCATCCTGTTTTGAATTTGAAACACCCTGTTTTTAATGCAAAACAGCTTCACAGGGCATGAGATATGCTGCTCTCAAGATGTTTGATGGATTTCCAGGTCAACAGAGCTCTCTTTTAAGTTTGAAACATCATACTAAGCTGAAAACATTGTTTAAAAGTTCTTGGAACTGCTGCTTAGGGTTTAAAGAGGGACATTGTAATAGGCATAAATGTTGAAATATTTTGCATACTCCTAAATGCAAGTTCTATTTTTTTCAAACAATGCAATTTATGAACTAGGCCATATTGATTATAGGTTTTAGCTTAGCAAATTTGATCCATGGCACTTTACTAAAGTAGAGGATGCAAAAGCATTAAGATACTTGGAAATGTTCACAAACCTAAACTTTAGCTTGGACAGGTAATGTGATACAGATAAAATAAACTTTCCTAACAGAAGTAGGAACTTCAGTAATTTTCAATATGGACAACTTATACTGTCAGGTGAAGGGGATTCAGTAAAAACTCACAGTCTCTTGGTTTCTAGCCTGATGCCTTAATTGTTGCACCAAATGGCTCTCTTCCAGCTGGCCAATTATAAATATAGTATCACTGTGATTTATAATATTAGAGCTTCCAATTCATGGGAGAAACCCCTCTCCCCACTTCTAATAGTTGAGTAACTATCTGGGAGTTTTAAATGGCAATTTTCCTGAATCTCATTTTTAGATGTCTCAGAGACTATGACATTTGTGGCTAGTTTATACATTGTACTCTGACTTGCAAATTGTTTGGAGTTTAAAACACCTAAAATCAGTGGAGTTAGTACATACAAATGAACAACAGCAACCATATCAGTTTTTTTTTTTACTACCGGTTCTGTGGGTATGGCATGGCTTGGTGGGTGTGGCTTGGTGGGTGTGGCAGGGGAAAGATACTGTAAAATCTCCTTTCCCTCCCCACTCCAGGGGAAGGTTACTGCAAAATCCCCATTTCCTCCTGATCAACTGGGACTCAGGAGGCAGAGAATAGATGGGGCAGGGCCAGTCAGAGGTGGTATTTACCGGTTCTCTGAACTACTCAAATCTTCTGCTACCGGTTCTCCCAGAATTAGTCAGAACCTGCTGAATACAACCTCAAAACCATATCTATCTATCTATCATCTATCTATCTATCTATCTATCTATCTATCTATCTATCTATCTATCTATCTATCTATCTATCTATCATCTATCATATATCTATCTACTATCTAGCTAGCTAGCTAGCTATCATCTAGCTATCTACCTAGCTTTTTAAATATCAAGATATCATCTAGCTATCTACTCATCCATACATCTCTCCATCTACCTATTCACCTATCTATCTATCTATCTACCTCTTTTATAGTTTTAATTAAAAATCACTTTTTAAAAATATAATAATACCCTTCAACCTGGGCAGTATATTGAACAATATTTATGAGTGTTGACAAAGAATGACAAAGGTGAGAGTCATATTATTTGCTAAACCCGTGGATATAAAAATGCATTTGCAAATAGAACGCAAAGAAAACAGATGCCCCCTAGGCACCATAATAAAAATAGTTGAGGACTACGAAGGCAGAAACTATTCTTTTCTGTCATTTCATAATTAGTTCTAGTTTTGACCCGATGCTGCATCAAATAAAGCATTGCATGGATGAAGGCTATTGTCTAGAGACTGCTATATTTCTGGTTCTTAACCTTGCTGCCCCAATTTCTTAGACCGCTCTAAAACATCTTCATTTATCATATATTGGGCCCTGGCACTAAAAACAGATTTTGTTTTGACTCGAGAAGAGAGGTCAGACCATTGTATACCATAATGGTTTGACACTCAAGCTCCTGTATTACTTAAAATGTCTGTTCTATGTTTAGTTTTCCCAAATAATGCCCTTAAGAAGCTCTGTCAGTGAAGATGCTGGTCTGATGACATTTTCAGATGCCTTCACATATACTCGAGGGGAACCAGAAATGCTGTTACTTTTTCTATGATGGCTCCTTTCAGGAGAATGTTGGAATTTTTATGCTCAATTATTGTACCCTCTTCAATTTCTCTCCTGCCCTATATCAAAGAATAACAATCTCGCATTCATTCATTCAAAAAAGAAAAAAGAAGATCCCAGTAATTATCAACCAGTGTGTATACCATTAATACATAGAAAAATGTTAGAACTGATAATAAAGCAGACCATGTGTAAGGATCTTGAACATGGCTAAGAGTCAGCATGGTTTTCGTATAAGAAAAAAAAACTCCCTTCTTTGTTTGACAAGGTAACTACCTTAGTGGGCAAGGGAGCTGCTGTGAATAATCTACTGTGATTTCAACAAAGCTTTGGAGAAGATTCCAGATGACATTCTCATTGAACAAGCTGTTAAAGTTTGGCTTGGATAGTGCTACAATAAAGTGAATTGTAACAGCACACATAGACACAGAATTAATGGCTCTACAACAAGTAGGAAAGCAGTAACCAGTGGCCCCCTGCAGAGATCCAAGTTGAGGCCAGAATTATTTAACAGTTTTATTAATGAGCTTGATAATGAAGTCAAGGGGCTGTTTACCAAATCTGGAAAGGACAGAAACTGCAGGTGTCAGTTTTCAAACAGATGGAACAAGACTGCGATTGAAAATGGAAAAGTTAGAAGACTGAACGAGAAGAATTAGGTGTCATTCTTACAGAGAGAAATGTAAAGTGTAACATTTCAGGAGGAAAACTACAGAGCAAAAATGTAAGCTGGCTTGAAAACTCTATATTGGGTGAAGTCATTGTCAAAATACTGAACATTAACCAGTTATGTGAGTCAACAGCTGAAGAGCTAACACAGTTCTGGATTATATTAGAAGAAGTCCTGTAGCAAAGACATATGAAGTTTTTATATTCTTCTACTCTGCACTGATTCCATACCTGGAAAATGTTCTAATATTCTGAGTACATTTCCAGAAGGATATTAATAGGTTAGATCATATAAAGCAAAGGTGATAGGGATAATACAGGGAGGTGAGGACATATTCTAAGAGAACAGGCTAAAGAAATTTTGGATGCTGGATATGGAGAAAAAAGATTGAGGAAAACCATGGTACTCCCTCTTGGAAAAAATAATCAAGCCAGACTTTGGCATTTAGTATGCAACCATCTTTCTAGAGTCACAAGACAATAATTTGGCAAATGTTTAAGTATAGAAAAATCTTAATTTCTTCCTAAATACCATGTTTGCCTGAAAATAAGATAGAGTCTTGTTTTCTTTTCACCTCCACAATAAGCACTTGGCCATATTTTCAAGGAGGTCATTATTTTTGAGATGCAGGAGGCGGTGAGCGTGGTCACCTCATGGCTTCTACTGTGTTGCAATATTTTCAGGGCGGCTTATTTCCAGGGGAGGGCTTATTTTAGTGCATGCGCTCAAAATCACAATTGGGCTTACTATCCAGGGAGGTCTTATTTTGGGGAAAACAGGGTAGACAAATTCCAACATTTTTTAAAGTATTTAGCATTACACTAACATCTTTAAACAGTGATCTCCTTTCAATAACTGTGTTCATCATTTTAAGACTACTTAACTAATAATAGCCAAAAGCCATAAGGATTCAGTCAAAGTATATTTCCAACACTAGAAGGTAGAGATAATCAGTCTTCTGAAAACATCTACTAATGAGCCCAACAGAGCCTAAAATAATTAATTGTATTTAAGGATTATAAGGACTTTTTCAAAACCTGATCATTGATTTTGTACAATACAAAACTTTAATTCTGTGTATTAAATTGGTAGTGTGTTGTAAATATCTACCTTAGTAAATATTTTAGAGGTCACTAGAACTGAATTATTGCTTTGACCTATAAAGAGTTTTGCTGATACATTCAAAACTGTAGGAGTTTCCAGGACATCTAATTAATATGGTCTAAAGAGCATTAACCAATGTTTCACCTGAATTTATGCCATTCAGCTGTTTAGTAATTAGTTGATTGAGGATATATATTGTCTCGTCAGAATATAGTTTTTTAAAAAAGTTTTACTCACCATTTTCATATGATTATTCCAAAGAGGTAGTTATCACAGCAGGAGTTAAATTATATTTTCTTACCTAATATTGGCCAGCCATGTCTAGCTGTCTTGAATGATGAAAAAACATCTTACTGTACTTTAGAACTTGCCATGATTTCAAAGATACCAAATTTATATGTGTGTGTGTGTGTGTGTGTGTGTGTGTGTGTGTAATTATGTCAGCTCTGCAGTTGTAATATATTGTGATACAAAACGAATATAGTCATTCCAATACAGTTCCAATTATACCCTAACAAGAAAGAAAGAAAGAAAGAAAGAAAGAAAGAAAGAAAGAAAGAAGGGAGGGAGGGAGGGAGGGAGGGAGGGAGGGAGGAAGGAAGGAAGGAAGGAAGGCTAGATTAAGAATTTTTTGTCACATGTTTGTAGTGTATGCTTGTGCCTTGGGGTGCTGAACACACACACACAAACACATATGTGTATGTATGTATGTATGTATGTATGTATGTGTGTGTGTAAGTGTGTGTGTGTGTGTTTGCGCGCGCACAGACACACACACACACACACACACACACACATGTGCAGGTTTGTATGCCAGAGAAGGGACACATAAAATACCCTATTTTTCAGAGTATAAGACGCACCGGAGTATAAGACGCACCAAGGTTTTGAAGACACAAATAGGTGCAAACCTCTCTTTTGTACTCTGCAAACCTCCCAAAAATGGACTGTTTTTTTTTTGTTTTTGTTTTGCGAAAATGGCTCCATTTGTTTTTTTTTAAAAAAGGGCATGAATAGCTCTTAGGAGGCGGGTAGAGTGTTCCTGGGGAGGGGGGGAATGAACAAAAAACAGCCCGTTTGGTCAAAAAAAGGGCATTGGGAAGCTTATAGAGTGCTCCTGGGGACTGGAGGGGGGAATCAAGCAAAAAATGCCCCATTTTTTGCTCATTTCTGCCCTAATCAGCCCCCAGGAGCTCTCTGAAAGCTTCTACAAGCTATACATGGCCATTTTGGTGAAGGGGGCAGAGTTTCAGGAGGCAAAAAATGCTGTATTCAGTGTATACGACGCACCTAGACGTACGCCTCTTTTTTGAGGAAAAAAGGTGTGTCTTATACTCCAAAATACGGTATATACAGCAGATTAAACTATTTGCCACTGTGGCTCAATAAACTATTTTATATTTGTAAGCCATATAGTGGTTTAAATGTTCCACATAAAATATTTGATAAACACAAGCTAATAGTTCTGCAATTCCAAAATTATTTGACAACTGCTCTACAGCATATATAGGGTATAACTCACAGAGCAGCAATTTTTAGTTATTTAATTTTGGTGGCATTGTTGTAATTTTGCAACGGAAGTAAAATAAACACATGCAGCAATGACACTCAATATTCTGAACTAAGAAGGGGGAACAATTTCTAATTTGGAGGGCTTTGCTTCTCCAGTAATATTCGAGGGGATAGGGAGAAACTTTTCCAGAGGACTGAGAAGACCAGTCTAGGTAGTTTCATGTCTTTTTCTGTCCTTAGACTTCAGCAGTGATAGCAAAAGTCCATTGAGACGCCTTTTGGAATGCCTTTCATCCTTAAATCAGTCTTTTTTTCAAGCAGCCAAGCCACTCAGATCCTTGAAGAATGCACCCAGGTTAGGAATTGTGGGATTTGTAAAACAGTACAGCCCAAAGTCCACAAGGTGAAGTCTGAAGAACCTGAACAGCTATGAAAAGGCTGAAGGTTCCATATCATCCCTAACATTAAAGGAAACATGAAGAGTCCCGCTGGATTCTCCAGAGTTATATTGAGTCCAATGTCAGTTTTATTGAATACTCCAAATGCTTTCAGGAAGCTCGTCAAAAAGTGTTGGGGGAAAACAGATTTCTTCTGCTGTTATTCTCATCGCCTCAAAACTATACATTACACCACTGAGATTCCTGTCAGGAATGTTTTAGGTATATGATCAGCCATGGAGCTACACTATATATTCTTGTTAAGTACCTTCCAAATCTAAGATTCCGTAAATCTGCAGCAGGCAATCTAGTTTAAAAGGGGAGGAAATGTTTTATAGTGGTTTCAGTTGAATGATTTAAGCAATAGCCTTTCAGAAAATACACTTAAAGACATTCTTCAAAACATGACATGGACAAGAGATGACATGACATAATCAGTAAAGTATGTTTTGTGGGACATGGGCAAGAAGGAATCTGCTAACACCTTTTCTGGATAATCAATATTATTAAAAGGCATATGCTTTTATAAGCTACAGGCCACTTCATCAGATTCATTGAGTAACTAAACTAATACAACATTTAATGAGGGTGTGAGGGAAAAAAGGGAGGGAACAACACAGTGGTTTTACAGATGCAAATTACATGTAAAATTACTTACAAGTATCTTATCCATTAACAAAGCCCACTGAGTTTGTTAAAACCTTTTGAAATAGCCTGAAACGATTCATTGTATGTGAGATCAGCAATCTCTCAATTGTGCTAGTGAACTCTCTCCCCACCACCCCGAATGGTTAATTTGAGACCTGTAAGAGAATATCCTTTGAGGCTGAGATCCTCTGATATTATTTTGTCCTTGTTTGAGTCCTGAAGTCAAACTTGTATCCATTAATTCTTTTGCATAAATTTGGGCTTGTTTCTTCTCCATGGCATCAGGACTGGCATTGCTCACAAGTGATTGCATGCACCCCATTAGAGGAAGATGATGTGCAGTAAACACAAACCATGTGTATTAAGGTGAGATGGTGCTATTATAGATGTGCCAATTGCAAGGTGTAGTTCCTATATTATTATCATTCATCTATTGTTGTTTGTTTTTGTGAAAATTTGCTTTGGGCTGGTTGGCTTTAGGCAACCATGGTATATCCACAAATAACTACAGCTTCTAGAATTCCTGACAGAATTTCCAATGGATGGAAAGCCATAATTTGGGGACAGAAGAGTTGGTTGGTAGTCTCACTACTCTAATTATTGAAAAATATACGTGGACTTGAAGCATGGGGCATAATTCATTCAGTCCTCAAATTTGGGCAGCTTATAGCTCATTATTAAAGGACCATCAGATCAGCAATATTCTTTTCTGGATGATATCCCAAGGCATAATCAGTCCAGTACCATAAGGCTACCAGAGTTAATAGCTTTAAAGTAGCTAATGCATTTCAGTCAAGTTTCTTATCCAGTCCTTGAGTTCATAATTTGTTGACATTTGTGTTTTCAAAGATAAGGCAGTTCATAAAAGGAAGAGCACCAAGACTGGCAAACTAAGGAAACATTCTCAAACTTGCAACTGTCCAAGAAGAACAGTATTTATTTATGGGATTTAAAGATTTTTACTGACAGTGGTTTGAAAATGGCTTTGTACTTAAAAAAGAAAAAGAACAAAGAACAAAGTGAGTAGTATTGGCTCCAACCAACATATTTCACAAAAGGAATTTACTTTTTTTCTCTGCTCCAATTCTCCACAATAGACTTAGGCTATGCAGGGAGGAAGGGTGGAAAGGAATAGCGAGAAAAAAAGTATACATTTATCCTACCAGCAGTTTCCATTCCTTAGTCAAACACACAACATTAAATCCAACTCTATATTAGTTTTATTTAAATGTTAATTTTTGCTATGAAGGTAAAGTTGAGTCAATGTTACTGGCTATGTCTTTGCTCATACTTTCCCTCAAAGTGGAGGGTGACTCTCTGCAGAAGGAATCAGAAACTTGAGGTCCACTAAATGTTGGTGAATGACAGTTTTGGTAATTTTGGTATTGTAGGACCACAGATTCCTTTGCCTGCCTTAAAACTACAAGTCTACATTATTCTTGATGTTTTTCTCTTGCAATTTCTAATCCTAGAAAACTAGCATTCTGAATTTGCTGGAAAGATACACAAATCAAGTTGATTTTCTGCAGGTCATGGAAGATAATGGAGATGGAAACATACATGTTTTCCCCTCCTAGGAAAACATAGAGGAGTTTAGAATGCCTAATCATCTAGCAGCAAATATTGATATTGTTATGGTATATTTCCATTAGTAATCTATGTTTTGAAAATACATTTCATTCTGCATTCTACTTTGATAGAGCTCATCTAGAATCTTGAAGCAACTTCTAGAGACTACAATTTAAAAATACCACCTTGACTGGAAAAGACCCAACAGGGGTTTGGAAACTAGATGCTGTGGGGAAGGGCTAGAAGATTTAGGTTTATCTCCAAAGAGGATAGAAAAAAAACCAATAAGAGAATTGTCTTCTAATATCTGAGCAGCTGCCATGGAGTTTGATGGACCAAATTTGGTCTCTATTGCTTCTGAATACTGGATTCAAAGAACAAGAAAAAATTAAATTATATACAAAGATTTTAATAAAACTCTGGAAGAATCCCTAGGTGCTAAGATCCATTTGATAATAGATCAGATTGCCTAAGTGGTCTTTTGCTTTGTGTGTGTTTGTGAGAGAGAAAGACTTTGTGAGGTAAGTTATTTGAAACATCTTAAAGAATGGTGTTGCAATACATTTCCTTATTAGTAGAAGTTTGGAGCAGATGACTTTTTAGCTACATTTCAGCTCTATTATTCTATGATATTTACTCAACATGACATTAATTTTGAAAGCTTGTAAGAAATGAATATTGATCTAACATGTTTATTTTTCTCCTCTATAATGGGAGACTTGGGACTAAATTTGAAAGAAAAATACATAAAAAAATATTAAATGAAGCAATGCATAGTAAACAGACATCTAAATAAAGTCACCACATAATTTCTCTAATTGTTATATCACTCTTAATCTGCCATATATCAATTCAGGTTTTTTTTTTCTGTTCAGCAAACAGCCTGTTTGTTATCCATCTGTTCATAATCAGAATTGGACCCTGTTGAGCATGGAAATAATCTTATTGCATTAAAGTTCTATTTTAAGCTCAGTATAACAGGGTTTTTCAGAGGAGATAATGGCTCATAAAAGTGGAGAGATGCCTACTGTAAGGCATCCATGACTTGCTAAAATTGGAATCTAATACTACTTTGGCAACAGAATATTCATGCTATGTCTTTTTGTTGATTAGAGAAGATCTTGTGTCCAACATCCAGGGAAGAATGTTAGAAAAGAGAATTGTCTCTGATGAACATGCCCTGACAATCTGCCCAAATTTTCAAGTCATTTTTAGAGAAGCTTGAACATGAAAAAATCAGCCTCGGGTGATATTCCTTTTCCATTAAACATGTGCAAAAAGTATGAATATTGTATAGTGTACTTTATATTATTACTGTTTCACATGCAGATGCAGATATACGGATATAATACACACACCAGCATGCTTAGCTTACTTTAAGGGTTTGACTACATGTCCTTGTGCTAAATAACGGAATCCTCTATGTGCACAAATCCCAAATGAATTAGGAGGTGCCAAAAAATCAGTAGCCCAGGAGAAGAAGCAACCGTATTTTGCTTTCTTGTGCTGATGCTGTAGCTCCTATATCTTCCTCTGGGTTATTCCTGATTTACACACCCAATTTACTTTACATTAATTGTTGAAAGAACCAGGCCTTAAGGGAGAAGTAACAAAATTATCTTCCTTTCCAATTCAGAATTAGAAACAATAAGAGTCAATCTGCTAAATCCCACGGAGATTCAGCAGTGAAAAACACCAGGGGTCAAATTTTAAACTAAAGAAAGCCCTGTAGCTGCTATTCTTTCTGCTTAAAAGGATTAGTTGATGTTTCAGTATTGTAAATCAAAGCTGGCCCTTCATTGTATTCAAGCCATTGTGTCCTAGAACATGCATTCATCCTAATTTTGTTTTCATACAGTGTTGGCTATATTCTTGGATACATGCACTCCTTACAGGTATATAAAGTATGCCTTTGCTATTAAACAAAACCCTCAGCATTAGTTCATAACATTTTGACATCTGTCATAAACAGATAAGTACGTTTTATTTCATATCACTGTAGAAAGACAGGTCCTTTTACAAAGAAAAATAATATTTACTAAGCTGTCAGCACATAAAAGGGGGCGCTTTGTGGGGGAGAAACTCATGATCCCTCATATCTAAGTCATTCCTTAAGATTTGAAACACTGCACCCCAGCTTCCTTATAAAACATTCAATTATTTCTTGAAGCCCAAGCAATACATACAGCTGTATATTTAAAGTCACTTCAAGGAAAGTAAGTTCTCTTCCAGTAATTCACAGGGATGGGGAAAGTCTGCATTTATGGCATTGTTACCGCTAAGTGCAATGCATAGGGATTCCAGGGCAGTAGCTATTTTGTATGAAGTATGTCTTAAAGGATTCAGCAACTTTTAATCTTGAAAGCACAGCTGCCTAGATTTCATAACACATTCAAAATACAGAGACTTTATCGGAAACAGCCTAGCATAACAGTCTAGACAAGTTAGAAATGTCACCCAAATTGAACAGATGTACTGACATTGATTTTGGCTGAGTAGTGTCAGCTTTCAGAGTGGTGGTTCTTAATGTCTGAAGGAAAACCAGTGATTTTACCTTAGGAGAGAAAGAAGGAAGGAAGGAAGCTCCAGATCCAAGCTGAAATATGCTGTATATTTTAAAAATTGCATGAAAAGCCAGAAAGTCTGTGCAGTCTGCCTATGTCATTATGCTCATCAGGAGTCTGTGTTTTTTGCATAGCCTGATCCTATTCCTGGTGATTGGGGAGGCTTGGAGAGTCAGCACACTTATCAAAAAGTAAGCTCCACTAAAATTAACAGGAGCTGTTTCTAAGAAACTAGGCACAGGTTTGTTTATATGTATGCAATGAGCCATATTGGATGCAATTTAATAGCTTTAGACAGGAGATAACAAGCTAAGTAGAATGAACCACAGATTTGCAATTAAAGAAAGATCAGCAATATCATAGTGGATTTTCTAAACTGGCAAGCTTATCTAAGAACTCGCATGCATACTGTATACTGTTTGTTCATTTCATGTAAATTATATATCTTCTTAATATAGACCTGGCAGCTAACTATGCCTGAAGATGTGTTATAAATATCTGTCTCATACCTCTACTCTCATTGACTGTAATTAGTGCTCCCACAACTGTATGCAGCCCCAGTCAGTATTGAACATCTGGATGCTGATGAAAAAAAATATGCATATTTTATCAAGATGTTCCAATTATTCCCCAGGAGAAATGAGGTAAGCATTTAGAAGCCTTCTAAATGTTTATCTGCGCTCTGAAGGGACCAATTTATCTGTAATGCATATTTCCTTAGACTTTCCACCAGATCTTACAAATTCAACTAGGAGTTCCATATTCAGCTGCTTTTACATTTGACTAGGAGGTCTTGCAAAATACTGCTTAATTAGTGGTAGGTCACAGAGGCTTAAAAACAGCAAAAAAAAATGAATTTACTTAATTACATTGTTAAAACACAGTCCTTGTAATAGCCAATGTACAGATTTATGCTCCCTGAATTTTTAAGCAGTGTAATTATCTGGCGTGAATAAGGATACAGTGATTCAAGTGGGCAATTTGCCTTAGATGTCAATTTATTTAAATAATGCCATATGACTGTCCCAGAGAAATCTTCAAGTTCCGATTATTCTCATTCCTAATTATGTGCAAGAAAAAAACAACAACCCTTTGTTTTACACATTTTCCCCCTTCCTTAAGTCTTAGCCTTAGCTCCTGAGGTCACAAATTACAACTTTGTGCCATTGAGATTGTCACTCTCCAGGTCCAACCTACTTGATCTGATATCTATAAGGGTCGGCATAAGCTTTGCCCTTTGTGATGATGATCTGAAAGATAGCCAAGGTTTTCTAGATTAAAAACCAATGCTTTGAATTAAACCCAGAAGCATATTGACAACCAGAACAGCTTCTATATGGTGGGCGTTATTCTGCTGAACTACCTCATGCCAGTCACATACGTCCAACTAGATTGCTCCTTTAGTTACCAGCTAAAGTATTGTGTAATTGCTGTTGAGTAATTTTTATTCTAGTTGATTCAGTCTCATTCCTTTATATTTGTAGGCATGAAAGAGGCAGACTACTACACTTGATCTTAGCCAAAAGGCCGAGAAGTGAGGCAGACATTCTTTGAAATTTGCATTATCTATAATATTTATGTCATTCATTAGTCTTCTGCAACCTGGTGTTTTCACCATGAATTGCAATTTCAACTCGCAGAATACAGAGTCAGTGCCCTGAACAGTCTTGCATTACTCTTTGGGAATTTTGACACTTGCCTTTCAACCACCCATGAAGAAGGTACCCAATGTGGAGAAACTGAAGATATTGAACTGCATTGGCAAACAGAAAAGATTACCCATCAGCTCTTGTGGCATCTATTGATTACCACAGATTACACTGGGGACATAATTGGTGACTTATGGGTGACATGCAAGGGGGGGAAATGCAGCTTTTTCTATATTTGCAAACCGTAATATCAAGCAGCTCATGTATTAGATGGAATAAGAACAGCTGACATTGCAATATCTCGGTAAGAAGTCTGCAGTATGATTTATAGCAGATTGGGCAAACTTTCTCACAGCAGGGGCTGCATTCAACTTTAAAAATTATGCCACCATCGTTGCTAGCAGTATGTCATCATTATTAGTACTATCATCATCATTAGTGCTGTCATCATTATTAACACTAACTTTAAATCTGCCAGCTCTGAGCATCTCTACATCTTTCTGCCAGCAACTAGATCAGCTGTAGCTCTGTTGCATTCTGGGAAGAATCAGAATCAGAAGACTGAAGCAACTTATTGTAAATATAACACATTCTGAGGGTATGAAGTCACAAAGGTGCTTTTTCAAAAGATAACTGGACTTCCTTTGTTTTTCGTTGAAAACATTTTGCTTCTCATCCAAAAAGCTTCTTCAATTATACTTTATGAACTGAAGAAGCTTCTTGGATGAGAAGCAAAACGTCTTCAAAGAAAAACAAAGGAAGTCCAGTTGCTTTTTGAAAAAGCACCTTTGGGACAACCATGACCTGGATGACTGAGAATCTCCACTGACATTTAAGGGTCTGGGGACCTTTGAGGACTTTATTGTATTGGAGGAGGGGATTTCTTTTAAATCTGAATGTTGGCCTTGAAGCTATGAGGGGCAAACTGCTTTATGCCCACTGTAACAGGAAGGGGAGAAGGTAGAAAGGAACATACAGGGTTGATCCTCCAGTCCCACAATTTTTTCCCTTTCTGTGAAAAAAATAATTTCTAGGCAGCAGTTTAAGAAATTAGCCTTCTTTCTTTTGTCAATTATCTACAGAAAAACATTAGTTACAAAATAACTTGGAAGAAAATATGAGCCAATGATTTATTTTTTTTAAGTAATGCAATGCATGTGACCATTTCAGGGCATCAACCTAACTGGGTCTAAGGCATTTATTTCACACTTGGTGTTTCACTTGGCTTTTAAAAAGTGCTAAAATCTCTTAAAAATGAAAAGTTCAAGAAAGGGCAGCAAAAAGAAAAGACGTGTAACTGTAATCTTAAAAGCACATAATAACTTTCGGTACCTGAATAGGACTGTGGCCAGGCCATCATAAAAATCTTACTATTTCCAATCGGATTTAGACACTGTTACAAATGAGCCATGAGATATTAGAACTCACAGTCTTTGAAAGACATGAAAAATGTTATTTAATAATTACATGCTACCTTTGATCTCTGGAAAGATCTCTCTGGTATGGGATGAAAGAAAGAATAAAGTCCTCAATGCAAAGTCTTCCATCAACCACTTCAACATTTAATTTACAATGCCTCCAGGAAATTGGAAGTGGAATTCGACTGCAATCTTCAGGCATTAGCAATGTGCTTATAAATTACCTCACATTATATATGTCCCATCAGTTCACATACTTGAGTTTTTATCAACAGGCAAACCTCCAGACTATATCTATATCACTTTGGTACATTTTCTGCAATAATATTAATAAAAAATGTCTGGATAGTGGACGTGGCAGTACCTGGAGAGAGTGGAATAGGAAAGAAAGAACTGAAGAAGATAACAAAATGTAAAGATCTACAAATAGAGGTAGTACAATTGTTTCAAAAGGGAACAAAGATACTATCATTTGTAATGATAGGGACCTTGGGTGCAATCCCAGAATAACTGGAGCATCACTTGAACACCATCAGCATTGACAAAATGACCATCAATTAATTGCAAAAGGCAGCTTTACTCTGAATAGCCTACATCCTGCAAAGATGTCTTTAACAGCATAAAACATCAACATCTGCCTATCCTGAGTCCTTGGGAAGGACTTGATAGGTGGATAAAAATGCCAAATTCAGTCTAAACATCTACATCTGTCTGACTGTGTGACAAACCATAACAATATTCAATATTCAGATCTAGATTTACAGTGTAATGTCATACAGTTCCACTCTACAAATCTACAGATAGTTCTCAATTTACAACCACAACTGAGCCCAAAATCTATGTTGCAAAGTCAGAAATTTGTTGAGTTTTGCCCCAATTTATGGCTTTTCTTGTCACGTTTGTTAAGTGAACTACTGCAGCTGTGAAGTTAGTAACATGGTTGTTGAGCGAATCTGGCTTCTCCATTGACTTTGTTGGCCAGAAGGCTGCAGAGTGGGATTGCATAATATATATTTATTCCTTAATGATAAAGCTCTTTTAAGGGCTTCCTTTTTTTCTCTGGAAGGGGAAAAGTGGAACATAATAAGATTTATCTGATGGGAAATGGGACATTAAGAATGCCCTGATTTGGCAGTTTTAAACAAATTGTGTTTCAGTTAGGTAAAGTCACAGAGGTTGCTCTAGCTTTATAAGTCATGTATAGCAAGCAGTAACCATTCATAAACTTGCTAAGTGGAGAAATGTGTACTTACCACTTTTATTATTAATAAAAATATTTTTGTTAATAATATAATTATCTTTATAAAATGCCTCAATGACAGACTTCTTTAATTAAAATATTTTTTTTTCTTTTCCCTCCCTTCCTCTTTCTTTGCTTTCACTCCAAAGCCATTATGATAAATTTGAATGGCAAGAGAAATTTCTTCATCATCATAAAGAAAAACAGCTAAATAAAATTTGAATGCTGTCAGAATGGACCTGAGTGACAACTTAAAACGTTTAGCTTTGGATGGCAGCCATGCAATTATGTTTAACATTTGCGTTTACCATTAGGATAATCTCCTATTTAGATGCTTCAAATGGCATTTTATAACAACACGAGGTCATTATAAACTTCATGATTACTGGGTGAATATGTCTTAAGAGAAGAGCCGTCCATCATGATTCCTCTGAAAACTCTTCTGGTGATCCTTTTTTATTTAATTTTAGGAACATTCCAGGTAACTCACAAAACACACACACACAATTTAGCATAATACGAACTCAGTTTTCCAGCATAATTTTTTACAGCTGAACTTATTACTGGCACATCATAAGAGAAAAACAAGTAAAGCAAGACTGCTGGACTATTTTGTGAAAGCACAATCTATTTCTCCCAGTTTTTTTTCTCTTTCTGTTGTTACTCACTGAATATCCATCCACAACTTGATTTTAAATGCTCTGTTTGCCTATGCCTGATCAAAGCATGGGAGTTAGATGCAATCATTCAAGGCCATTGAATTCCACCTTTGATCTGCATAGCCTCTGCTTCAATATAGCCAGTAAAAAGACACCCCCCCCCCAAATCTCTCTCTCTTCCACTGATGAACTGCTTTCACTCTGTGAGCTGAGTTGATGTTCCATTAGAACATGTCATTTAAATCCATTCTTTTGTGTTTTGCATTCTGGAACAAAAGTTCTGACTTTCTATGTGACCTTTTTCAATTGTTTGAAGGTTGTAGTCATATTCCCACCCACCCACCCCCACTCCCAGTCTTTTTTGAGGCTAAACTTCAATCTTTCTCTTTACAGTTTTGTTTCTAGAATCTTCAGTGACTTTCTCTGGACCTGCTGTAATTTCTCTGAATCCTCTTTAAAATGTGGTGCCCCAAAGTGGATGCCTAAAGATGGATTCTGACCAAGCGCAGAAGAGAATGAAGCAATTACTTCCTGTGATTTGAAAATTTTATACCCACTGGTGCAGACTAAAGTTGCAATTGCTTCTTTCCATACATGCGCCAATGCTGATTCATGCTTTATCCTTGCCCCTCTTAAGTTTTATTCTGTTATTTGCAGCCCACTTCTTCAACGTATCAAGATCACTTTGAATTTCATCTTCATCTTCTTGGGTATTAGGGACATCACACAATTTCAAAACAGCTGCAAATCCGATCAGCCGCCTCCCCCACCTCTTTTGTCCCCAAAGCTGGTGAAAATATTAAATAGGGCAGGGTTCAGAACTGATCTTCATAGCATCCCATTTGATAACACTCTTTAGTCTGTTGAGGAACGATCAATTAACACATATGGAATATGATTTTTGAGCCAGCTACGAATCTAGTTAAGTGTCAGGGGACCCAGGCCACACTTGTTAATAACATGGAACGAAAGTGATGGAGGAGGTAATAGTGGGATCTTCAGGTCCTACTGAACTGCTGATTTCAGCATTTGACCATGACCTGAAATAGTGCTGAGCTGAAATAAAGTTTCATGATATAGAAGTTTTTTTTTTTTAAAAAAAAAAAACCTCTTCTGGGTCAAGTCAAAGTTTTATTATATCATATTAAGAATAAAGATTTCTAAGTAATCTAGTAATCTGTGTACAAATTTAAATGAGTAACATGCCCAAATTCCTTTTGTTATCACACCTGAAAAATCTAAGCATCTCAATAAAAAATGTTTTTTTTTAATTGTTAACTACCCAGGTGAGATGGGCCAGGTAGAAATTTGATAAATACATAAATAAAAGCATTTTTGTTGATCAATGACAACATTTTAGTTATAAGATATCATATTCAAATATATTAAAATAGTATGATGAAGTAAAGGTAAAGGTTCCCCTCCCACATATGTGCTAGTCGTTTCCGACTCTAGGAAGAGCCAGCACTGTCCGAAGACGTCTCCGTGATCATGTGGCTAGCATGACTAGATGCCGAAGACCTACGGAATGCTGTTACCTTCCCACCAAAGGTGGTCCCTATTTTTCTACTTGCATTATTTCATGCTTTCGAACTGCTAGGTTGGCAGAAGCTGGGACAAATAACAGGAGCTCACTCCATTATGTGGTGCTAGGGATTCAAACCTCCAACCTGCCAACCTTTCTGCTTGACAAGCTCATCTTAGCCACTGAGTCACTGTGTCCCCTAAAATCTAATAAATAAATCTAATATAGCAACTCTGTAATATAGTCTCAAAAACTGAGGAAAATAAAATATTGTCCCTAAAACGTTACTGCAGGTTCCAATCTGAATCGGTCACTAGGACCAGAGGTTTGTTCTTTCAAGCTATTGGATTTGTGCAAAAGCCCATCCTTGGGAAAAATCTCAAATGGAGAGCTTGGAAGAACAAACCTCTGGTCCCAGTGACTGCCTCAGATTGGCTCCTACAACATTATCCTGGGACATGCATATTTGCCTTCATTTGCAAAGATTTTACTGCCTAAAATGCAGAGATTTCAAAACTCTGAAGGCTGGTCATTGAGAAAGATGCTCGGTAATAAATAAACAAAATAAAAAGTGGAAGGAATTGGAATAAGTTGCAGATAATAACATAACAACTATGTAAAGCAGTGGTGGGATTTTTTTTACTATTGTTTCTGTGGGTGTGGCTTTGTGGGCATAGCAGAGGAAGGATACTGTAAAGTCTCCATTCCCTCCCCACTCCAGGGGAAGATTACTGTAAAATCCCCATTCCCTCCCTATCAGCTGGGACTTGAGAGGCAGAGAATAGATGGGGGTAGAGCCAGTCAGAGGTGGTACTTACCGGTTCTCTGAACTACTCAAAATTTCTGCTACCGGTTCTCCAGAACTGGTCAGAACCTGCTGAATACCACCTCTGATGCAAAGATTGGAAAGCCAAATCTCAAATCAATGTAGTGCAGAACAGGAAAGGGAAGGAAATTGAAATGAGCATGAAAAATACCAATAGTATGAATAAGTAGCTCCATTTCGACAATGCAATCTACATTTTATATAACTAAAGTATACTTTAAAGAATACATAATTCTTTTCCCCAGTAACGGAGATACTGATAAAGTATGTATTTATGTAAGATATTATAACTAAATGCTTGATAGACAAAGCAAGTAGAAAACCCGTTATATATAAAATGATGGCTTAATCGAGTAGCATACAGAGTATGATTCATTCATTGTGCAATTGCGCTTTTAGAGGGCACACATCTGCAAGCCTGCATAGATGGAATTCATACATCTCAACCCTGCTCAATATCCAGCAGTGCCTTTTATATTTGATTCACTTTTAAAAACCAGATTGCTAATGCAAGTTACTCAAATCAGATCAGATCCAAGTTCTTTGTAAAAGCTTGGCAGTTTCCAGTGTTCCATATGCCAACCATAAAGTAATCCAAAATATTTTTTTTCTCTTTTCCCTGGTTTAGAACCAAACTAGGCATTTGGGAGTTAGGAAATAAATGGATAGATTTAGCCATTTTATGAAAACCATTTTTTCCCAGCTCATCAGAGAAAAGCAAAGAAGTCCCAGGTTGCATTTAGCAATGTGCCAATAGCTTGAGAGCAATTTCATAACAAAGCTGTCTCTCTCTTACTCCAAAATCTAAGAATTATTATGGTCCAGGCCAGTTTACAAAAATGATCCCTAGGGTAGAAAAGCAGGCTCTAACTATTTGATTCTTATTAGCCATCAGAATCCCTGTTTCTCATACTTAACACTCATTATTCTTTCTTCTTCTGAGGGATGCGATGACTCACTGGCTAAGATGCTGTGCTTGTTGGTCAGAAAAGGTTGGCAGGTCAGCGGTTTGAATCCCTAGCACCACGTAACAGAGTGTGTTCTCGTTACCTGTCCCAGCTTCTGCCAACCTAGCAGTTCAAAAGCATGTAAAAATGCAAGTAGAAAAATAGGAGCCACCTTGAAAAAAGGAGGAGCCAACGTTGCTACGATATGGATGTGCGGTCTCAATGCTCCGAGACCGCTGCTGATAGTTTTGCTGCTGGGTGGTCGAATCGGACCTAAACCATCCAGTAGAGATGGTGAACAGGAAGAATATGTCTTGCTGATCTCAGTGACACAGCAACGTCCCTGATCGATCCAAGAGAAGTTCTTCAAGCCGGCGACAAAACGTCCAGCCCCAGGCTGATGAAGTTGGGTCGGCTCCAGAACAGAAGAGAAGCGGAAAGAGAAAGTGTGTCCATTTGGTGAGGAAACTTTACTGTTTTGGAAAAACTGCCCCCCCCCCATTTAAAAAAAAAACTTAAATTAAATCCGAAGGCAATAGAAAATAAGTGGCAAAATTAACCTATATTGGATTGCTTTGGATAGTGTGTTTCTTTTTCTTTGTAATTTTACTTTGTGGATTGAAGTGCTCGCAACTTTTTTTTTTTAAGAGAATGGATCAGTTTTTCTTCTTCTATTTTTGTATTTTTAAACCTATGAATTAAAGTCTTATTCATTTCAACAAGAACTTTTATTACATGCTATTAATTCTATTTAAGAACTCTGTTTTTTTTAAAGTTTGAAATAACATTAGAGAGTGGGAAGCAATACTGCCACTTGGAGGCTGAAGGCTTGAGTTTTTGAAACAACGCACTTTCCCTTTTCCTTTTGATCTCACTGATGTTGTAACTCGAGGCTTGGCAACTTGTTTATAGAAAGTGATAAGAAGCAAGGGCACAAATTCTTTTTACAGGTGCATTTTGAGAGTTACTGGCAGTGGGAGAGAAAAAGAAACAGAACCTTCCTTTTTTTGAAGATCATAAATGAACTGGTGTTTAAGCTAATTTAATATAAGAAGTCTGGAAAGTCAGAGTGGCAGTATCTACCAGCTTGCCAAAATGGCACAATATTCAAAAGAAACAATAACTTTGCAAAATATCTTGGCCGGAATTCAAAATTTATTAGAAAAAACAGAGAGAATTGAGAAGAAGATGGAAAAAATACAGTTTATAACAGCAAAAAATGTTGGGATCAGAGTCCCAAAAATTGAAGGGGAAAATGATTATAAAGACAAGACAATTGATTACTTTACCAGTGGACTTAACGTGGTTGAAAGTGGCAAAAGGGGAGTATGGAAAAGAGAATTAGATCGACAGGAACTATACTCCGGATTTCAAGGCATGGAAGAAGAAAAAAAGAGGAAAAATGATGGATTTAAGAAGAGAGAACTTCTCAGAAGCAAGACTGACAACCAAAGATAAGATGATTGAAGTAGCAGATGGAGGGCATCGAGATTACTTAAGTGATGCTATAAGCAACAAGCTGTGGAGAGAAGTCCAAAAATAAATTATTAAGGAAATAAATAGAAGATCAATTCCACAAATGACAAAAGAAATAAGACTGTATTATTACTGGAAGGATACAGGCTGATATATGAAAGTTGATCATAAAAGATAATTTTAGTAATTAGTGATAAGTAATTTAGTAATTTCTAGAGTGCTATGTTAAATAAATAATTGACATACATGTGTTGGTTTGATGAGAGGAAATTTGATATAATTAGCAAATGAATTTTTGTTAATAAATAATATTTATAACAATAACAATGAAATGACTATATCTATCTATATATATATATGGTTTAATAAAAGGAATTGGGATATAAATTGTAAACAGCGATTTGGAAAGGAGGATTAGAAAACTTGTTATCAAATATAGCTAATTTTTACTTAGAATATGCTATAAAGGGGTAATGTTATCAGATGATATTAGAAATAATTAATGAAATGCTACGATATGCTTGTGTTTTTTTTAATTTTGGACTATTTCATGCAAAAGGATGTTAAAGCAACCACAGTCAAATCAGAAGTGTGGTATGTTGATAGTAAGATATATAAAGATTTTTGATTCAAAATACATAATGTGATTTGAATTATAAGTAATGACTGTGGAAGAGATGCATGAAAGTTATTTGTAACCAACCGACACACTTCTACAATATGATTAGTGATTAGTAATTTAGTAATCTTTAGAGTGATATGTTAAATAAATAATTGATAAAGATAACAAGGTACACCCATGTGGTGGTTTGAAGAGTGGAAACCTGATATAATTAGCAAATGAATTTCTATTAATAAATAACAATTATAATAATAATGAAATGACAAGGGATATACTTAACAATATATATATGTACTGGCTCAATAAAAGGTATTGGGATACAAATAGTAAACAGAGACTTGAAAAGAGGATTAGATATTTTGTTATCAATCATAATTAATTCTTACTTAGAACATGTTATAAAGGTGTAATGTTATTGGATGACATTAGAAATAATTAATGAAATGTCATTATGTGGTGGTGTTTTCAATTTTGGATTATTTCATGCAAAAGGACATTAAAACAATTATAGTCAAATGAGAATTGTGGGATGTTGATAGTAAGATATATAAAAATTTTTGATTTAAAATATACAATGTGATATGAACTATAAGTAATGACTGTGGAAGAGATACACAAAAGTTATTTGTAACCAATCGACACACTTCTACAATATGTAACAAAGATTTTTTTTTGATGTTGTGTTTGTTTAACCAAAAATAAAAAAAAATCAAACAAAAAATAGGAACCACCTTTGGTGGGAAGGTAACAGCATTCCGTGTGCCTTCAGCGTTTAGTTATACCGGCCACATGACCACGGAGATGTCTTCGGACAGTGCTGGCTCTTTGGCTTTGAAACGGAAATGAGAACACCCCCCCTGGAGTTGGGAATGACTAGCACATATGTGTGAGGGGAGCATTTACTTTTTATGCTTTCTTTCTCTATAACTCCGAATCAAACAAGGGAGAGGTTGGCCTAGTGGTTAAGGCTCCATGCTAGAAAATGGGAAACTGTGAGTTCATGTCCCATGTTAGCCATATAGGTTATCTGTGTGACTTTGGGCCAGTCACTCTTTTTCAGCCCAACTCACCTCACAGAATTGTTGTTGTGTGGGAAATAGGAGGAGGAAGTTGTGGTGCATATATGTTCACTGCCTTGACTTATTTGTAAAAATAGTACAAGACAGATAAATAAATAAAAAGCTTTCCTTTCACACTGTTCTTCATTATACCCTTATCTTAAGGCCAGTGTGGACAGCTTGTCACCACATTGGAGATCTACAGGCATTAGCATTATGCTTTGGAGCTTTCAAAATGACTCTAGCATCCCACAAAGCAGAGCTATGAGGAATTTCTTTTATCAGCATCTCTAGAATAGTGCACTCACTATTGCTAATAGGCAAGTAGAAAAAGGAAGGAAGGAAGGAAGGAAGGAAGGAAGGAAGGAAGGAAGGAAGGAAGGAAGGAAGGAAGAAAGGGAAAGGAAAGGAAAAAAGAAAAGAAAAGATGAAAAAAAGACAGTATCTCCATTCTCTGGCAGTCTTCTTCTCCCTCTTCCTTGAGCCCAAGGCTGTTTTACAAAAGACCCATACAATTATGTTGTCCCAGGCAATGTTTGAAAGCCGCGAATGCCAGAGCAATAAAATCAGGCACTCGTTTCAGCTCAACTGTTCGCAGGATGCTGAAGCAAGTTATGAATAGATGCCACCTTCGAAAAATGAATGTGAAGGTCATTTTCAATAAAATAGCCGAGAGAACTGGTAGAGCATGGAAGGGGGAACCTGGCCCTGCTGATTTCCCAGAACAATCTAGCTGTGAGAATTAGTTCTCACACAGTCAGAGAAAAGCACACTGATAGTAAAACTGCCCCTTCCCAGAATGACAGATGGAAACCAGGCCTCCTGTCCAAAACAAAAGGTCATCTAATGTAATGGTATGTGTGAATGACCTTGGGAAACAGGGAGAAGAGCTGAAGGCTAGACAAATGGCTGTGCCAAATGCATCTCAACTCACTGAAGGAAAAGGGGTGTGAGATACATCTCAAAAGAGACCTTTCCTAGTTCTCTACAAAGTGGAAGTCCAGGAGAGGAGAAATGCTTTCAGATTTTCAAGATTCTATTAATTGCTTTTTCTATAATTGATTCAGTGGTGGGTTCCTACTGGTTCAGACCCAGGCCTGCCACACCCCCAAGCTGGTTTTCCGGGAAGCGCCGTAGGCACCGCCATCTTGTTTTTTGCTTCTGTGCATGAGCAGAACAAATTTTATTGCAATGCGCGTGTGCATGCAGTACGCATCAAGCATGCATGCGGTGCACCCACGAGTGAACCAGCAGTAGTGACTGCTGGACCCCACCCCTTAATTGATTATTTGTCAGAAGTTCTTAGATTCTTCTGCCCCTGTTTAATTTCTTTCAGGTTTATTAAGGGGAAGCTTGACACCATCAGGCATAACAGTGAGAGAGAGCATGTAACAGTTATTTGGGGACATTTAGAGGGTTATGAGGTCCCACTTCTGTGATGTAGGATGACCTAGTAAAAACTACAATTAAAATACTATATTACAGTCAGGATTTGAACTTCTGTATGCTGTGCATTGATTATTTGCCTATTCCGTTTACTTTTCTGATACCTTTTATCAGTTGTACAGACGCCAGAACTGTTTATGCCAAATCAACTTAAACAACTCCCAGACTCACAGTTTTTGCATATATTAGAAAATGTTATTGCAGTAATAGTACAGTAACTTTATTACAGTTCTTATTACAGTAACATTTCAAAGCGAGAGCCAATTTGGTACAGTGGTTAAGGCAACAGGCTAAAAATCAGGAGACTGGGAGTTCAAGAACTGTCTTGGACACAAAACCAACTGGGAAAACTTGTGTCAGTCACTCTCTTTCAGCCCTAAGAAAGAGGCAATGGCAACCCACTTCTGAAAAACTTTGCCAAGAAAACTGCAGAGACTTATCCAGGTAATCACCAGTAGTTAACACTACAAGAATTAAAAAGCAGGGGCTGGTGTGTGTGTGTGTGTGTGTATGTGGAGAGAGCCAGTTTGGTGTAGTGCAGTGGTGGGATTCAAAACTTTTTATTACTGGTTCTGTAGGCGTGGCTTGGTGGAAGTGGCACAGCTTGGTGGGTGTGGCTTGGTGGAAGTGGCAGGGGAAGGATACTGTAAAATCTCCATTCCCTCCCCACTCCACGGGAAGGATACTGCAAAATCCCCATTTCCTCCTGATCAGCTGGGACTTGGGAGGCAGAGAATAGATGGGGACGGGGCCAGTCAGAGGTGGTATTTACTGGTTCTCCGAACTACTCAAAATTTCCGCTACCGGTTCTCCAGAACTGGTCAGAACCTCCTGAATACCACCTCTGGTGTAGTGGTAAAGGTGCTAGCCTAGAAACCAGGAGACCATGAATTCTAATCATGGCATGAAAGCTGGTTGAGTGACTTTGAACTGGTCACATCTTTTTCAGCCCAACCCACCTCACAGGGTTGTGGTTATGGGGGGAAATAGGAGGAAGGAGTAATTATATATGTTCACTGTCTTGAGTTATCAATAAAAGGTGGCATAAAGATCATGTAAATAAAATTATAAGATAAAATAAATGAAACTGTTCTAAGTCCTTCAATAATTCTTAGAATAACATAGCCTGAATATAAATACAATACAAATGAAACTGGATCTCAGCCACTCAATAGAGGTGGCTGTGTAGATCGGCTATCTGGGATAGAGGGTACAAAATTTGAACAGCTCTTCCTCCAATTTGGAATCTGCTTTAAAGTTTAATATTTTAAAGTGCTAGTTATAAGTCATTAATTAACACAACTTGCACAAGCAGGTTAGCCTCCTAAATTGTACTCTGTAATGGTTCTCTCCTCCTCATTATTCAGCAACTCTTCATTGATCACTCAATGTAGCATAGTAATTTTTCATTCTATTTTCTTCTCCTCATATTTTAAATGGGAACTGCATATGCTGAAGTTACATGAAGTCCAGAAATGACATAAATTATCTTTACTTCACTGGACTGTAGGAAAATGAGTTCAAGTTGATTAACCAAGGCTGCTTGGTCTTGAGGGAACTGCAAGAGTGTTATTTGTGTCTTTGCAGTTTATTTGAATGGAGAGGACAGATGGAAAGAGAATGATTAGAAATTGTAATTTTTAGCAATTTTATTATGTAGTTTTGATGTGAAGGGGGGCAGAGAAGGAAGATAACAAGCCAAATTTCACATTTATTTGTTAAGAGATTTGTGTTGTTATACATCATATAATAGGGACATGGTGGCTCAGTGGTTAAGACACTGAGATTTTCGATCAGAAAGGTTGGCAGTTCGGCAGTTCAAATCCCTAGTGCCGCGTAGCGGAGTGATATACTGTTACTTGTCCCAGCTTCTGCCAACCTAGCAGTTCAAAAGCATGTAAAAAAGGAAGTAAAAAAAAATAGAAACCACCTTTGGTGGGAAGGTAATAGTGTTTAGCATTTAGTCATGCCGGCCACATGACCACAGAGATGTCTTCGAACAGCGCTGGCTCTTCGGCTTTGAAACAGAGATGAGCACCACCCTCTAGAATCGGGAACGACTAGCAGATACAATATATGCGAGGGGAACCTTTCTCTTTCCCTTTATACATCAGATAGTTTCTTATGTACACAATCAATTGCCATGGATTTCAGAATCAGGCATATGAAGCTAAGAAATTCTGTAGAAATAAGAACTGCATAGTTAAGAATATTATATTAGCTTAATTCTAATCCACAAAATGCAAAAGAAAGAATAAAGAATTTCATGAATGGCATTGTATGCATGGGTTTTTTACATGTTCAATCTGGATATGGAGATAAATAGTATTTAAGAACATTCTGGTATTGGAAAAACAGCAAAGCACACACATTTCATCTTAGTCTAACATTTATCATCAATGCCATAAAAAAGAACTGAACAAAGAATTAACTGAGCAGAATTAGAATGAAAGTGTATACTATGTTAAATGTCAATCTGCATAAGTATGTGTGTTTAAAACAGCAACTGTCAGATGGAACTAATAGGCTTCAGCATTGTCTGGACACCAATGACAAACATTCCTGAAATATTAGACAAAAATAAAACAAGTCATGATTAAAACTACACCATGGTTGGCTTTGAGTGCAGATATCATCTACCTGAGTTCAGCATCTTTTACCCGGTGATTTTGTAATTTGTGTTTATTTAGTGTGACACTTGTGGGTACTAATGAGTGTGTGGAAACCTTCCTTAGGTAAAAGGTTTTATTCCAAGTACGGTGATTAAGATTCTCAACTCCCCATTCAAAGGCAGGCAGGCAGAATGTTAGATAAATAGATGGTTTGCATAAAATTAGGAAGCCATTGAAGAAATAGTGAATATTAGAATTTCTTCACCCAGAAATCCTTCCCTACATAAACAGCCAGGCCTCTTCCACATTTTTGAGACTATTGCCCTTTAACTGATGTTTCTGGTTGGGGGGGGTTCTCCCCCCCAGAAGTGGTATTCAGCAGGTTCTGACCACTTCTGGAGAACCAGTAGCAGAAATTTTGAGTAGTTCAGAGAACCAGTAAATACCATCTCTGACTGGCCTTGTCCCCATCTATTCTCTGCCTCCTGAGTCCCAGCTGATCTGGAGGAAATGGGGATTTTGCAGTAACCTTCCCCTGGAGTGGGGAGGGAAAGGAGATTTTACAGTATCTTTCTCCTGCCATGCCCACCAAGCCACAGCCACAGAACCAGTAGGAAAAAAAATTGAATCCCAACATTGGTTTCTCCCATCTGCCCATTGTTTATAAAAAATTTTCCTCTGTATAAGATACGTACATGCTTCCATTTGCTTTGATCCTCACACCTGCTGTCCTTTTTTTCTCTTGATTTCTTTTAAAAAATGATTAAAATTATTTCACTTGGAGGCTAGCATAATTAAAAGCAAAGTGCCAGCTTGCTATATCACCTTTATTACCACAACTGTCCTTAGGCACCAGCAATGTACTGATAATTAAAAGTGGCAGGTATCTCCAGTCCAGGGCTCTCTTTAAAAATATGTTCAGCCAACTCAGAAATAATAAAAGATGACACTATTGGAAAAGAACAGCTGTGTGTGTGTGTGTGTGTGTAAGAGAGAGAGGGGGGAGGGAGGGAGAGAAAGAGCACAGTTTATAGAATGGGTTGAGGGGTTGATTTTCTTTTGGTACATGGTTTACTTCTGAAAATGACATAAGAATTAAATAACTTGGCTTGTTTTCATGAGCTATGAAGGGTTTGCCTTACACTGCCATGGGAGGTATTGATAGATGGTTGTTTTGCCTCAGTATAGTTTCCTAAGTGTTAATTTCCTTTCTGTGAAGTGGATATTTTGTGAGAGTAAATATGCAGTTGCAGGAAGTACTGTTTTTATGGCTTTCCAAGGTCATCAAGGTAGACATTTTTTAAATGTGCAATCTTTTTTTAACAACAGCCATTTTGTAACATCACCTGTAGCATTCAGCAAAAATCTTGGAGTCCCTGCTTTAGCTCAGATGCCCATATTTTGACTACTCTGTGATTTTCTAACCTATGTTTCTATTCACTTAATTACATCTGTGAAAATTACACATAAGGAACTTGCTCCCAGCCAACTCTGGGCCATCAGGGTGTGATCCTATGCCCCAGAGTCCCAGAGTGAACTGCACTATCTATGTCAAGGGATGGCTTTAAGAGGTCCACAGAGATGCAAGCAAAGACTTTGTCAATCCTCTTCTGAGCCAGTTCACGCTACTTTTTAAAATTTATTTCCCTATGGAGTCCCAGAGTAGATGGGAAAGTGGAATCTATTAAGGCTCTATGTACCAAAATTACTTGCTACCCTTTCACAAGTTGGGGGGGGGATTACTCAATTGTTGTGGTTATTTTTCATCTCCATATTTATTCTACCAAAGGTGTTTCTCAACCTCAGAGACTTCAAAATGTGTCGACTTCAACCCCCAGAATTCCACCAGTTGCCTTGGCAGCTGGTGGAATTCTGGGAGTTGAAGTCTACACATCAGAGGTGGTATTCTGCCAGTTTGCCCCGGTTCAGGTGAATCAGTAGTGGCAGCAGCAGGAGGCTCCTCCCATTTGCTGACATCATCACGGACACTCTGTGCATGCACAGAAGGTTCTGCACATGTGCAGGAGCACTGCACACGAGCGCTCCCAGTTCCGAACCAGTAGCAAAGGTAAGAGGATTTAATGCCTACTACACATCTTAAGGTCACTGTGGTTGAAGAACAGTTCCAATAACCTCTGAAACAAATGCCAGCTACCTGTGTGGTAAGCCAGCTCTTTGGGACCACTTACCCTTAATTCCATTGTTGGAGTTTCTTTTTTTGCCCTTGTTTTTCCTATCTGTATCAAAATGTTTACAGGATCAAATGTTTTCAGAGCAAAGTTTGTAAAGTGCAGCTGATACTGGAAGGGTAGGCAGCTAAACCGTATAATCACAATTAGTAACATTAGCAAGCAAACGCGGATCTCATTGAGATGAGACACCTGGTTGCTCTCCATTTTTTTCTAAACAGTGCTTTATATTCTCTTGATTGCTCTTGATTGCCCTTGAGAATCTACTGTTTGTGTCTTCCTCATTCTGATTAATTACCTTTCTATAATATATTACGTATCTTTTAGCCAAGAACCAATTGCTGTTGCACCTATATTTCCTCCTGAGCATTCTCGCTTTCTCCTTCCTCCTCAGAACATTAACCTCTTTTTTGATATTTTACTTATATTCAGCAGCACAGATACGCAGTGCCTATGTTTTGGGGTGACCTCCCTCTAATAATGCCGCATTCTGCCTGCTGACAGGAGTCTCATTGGAGCTAAAGTAATCACAAGAAGCCGCTTTCTGACCATTTCTCTGTCATTACCTTGAGATTAAAGCTTCAAGAGAAACATAAGGGATTTCTCTAGACTTTGGCCTACTTCAGACATCACGCCTCACCGTGAAGTTAGTGCTACAAAAACACTCCCTCTGGGCCTTGCACTTATTTCTCCTCCCCCCTCCCCGCTTTCTCTTTTGCTTCTCCACCAAGAGACTACGAGCACCGACTCCCATTTTTAAACCAATTACACTTTGTCAGTGATCTTTCCAGGACAAAGTAGAGTTAGTTTCAACCACATTTTCCTAAAGCCAATCCAAAATCAATTAGTTTGCATGTTTTAGCACATCAAAGTGCCTCGGGGACCGAGGTCCATCCAAAGTATAAGAAGCGACTCAAGTTCTTTTTAAAAAAAATGCAATATAAAAACTTTTAAACAAGAAGATAAAAATGCAAACTAATATAAAATAAGAAAAAGGGAAAAAATTAAAGCTCAAAGTTCAAGAAAAGAAAACTAGAAAGAAAGAAAAAAGATCAAAGAAATGGCTTCTGATATTCTTCACAGCAGTTATGAGTACAAATACGTTTTAACCTCTCTCTTTAAAGTGGCATCATATTGCTCTTCTTTCTATAATCTACAAGTTCCTTCAAATTGAAAAGAAGAAAAGGAAACTGAAAAATAAAGGGATCGAAGAGCAGTAGGCTATTGCAAGCCATTCCTCTAATGCAAGCCATTTTTAGTTAGCTTGAGATTATGATTAATAGTTTGAGGAAAAGTGCAGGCAAGGGCCACAATAAGCACATTGAGCATGTAAATTAGGTTCACACATTATGCGCAGCTTGCAACTGTAGATGAAGGGCTGTTGTTTTTTTAATTACAGTATATTAAAATCTCTTTTAAGTTTACATTGACATTTCAATGTGTTCTCCAATTAATTAAACTAAGCATCATTATGGTAGTGTAGGGGGTTCTAATGACCCTTAAAATAAGGGTGGGCATATCTGGCCTACTCATTCTCCAGTGCTACAGCATGGATGTCACACTTGCCACGTCACGTTGCCATCACGTGACATTTCACCATGTTTTTCTCCTTGGTGGAGCTGGAGTGGGTGTGGCCTATGTGTTACACATCCAGCCCGTGGACTACCATTTGACACCCCTGTACTAAAGGGTATTTCAGCGTAGAACTGATAACCTAAAGCTGGCACATATTGCCTTGTCCCATTGTTGGGGACAAGTCTTCCACATTGCACAAGCACACATAATTGTGGGTCCAAAAGGAAGTGGTAGCACAATAGCCTGATAATTGGCTCTGCAACACAACCATTGGTCATCCATCCTGTGTAGCTTCAATAGAGCTTGGTTGGTTTTCTCTAAGGAGACCTTGAACTAATATCTGATGAAGTTGTAATATGTGAAGCCATCGCAGACTCATTTTCTCTCTTGATATTCAACGCTGGGAATTAAATTGGGGGCCATAACCCCTTTCATATGTTGTTAACCTCTTGCAGCAGGTAAGAGAAAGCAAGCAGACGCGGCACAGAAAACCTGCTGCCAATACTGCAATTCTGAGTCCTCCCTTCTGCCCCTATTTTGGCTGCAAAACCGATTATTCTGCTGTAGCCAGCAAATAACCTCAATTTTTTAAAAAAGAACTTACATGATCTCCTATAACACGGACTATTTCTCCCCTTGGCTAACATGACCTTTGCAAAATTAAAGTAAAACTTTTAATTAAAAAAGTGGAATGGTTTCCTCAGCTTGCTTCTAAAGCTGAAATTTTTGCCTCCTGTTCCATTGTAAAAAGGCTACGATTGTTCTATTCAGGAATCCATATAGATTTACATAGAGGTTTATTCTAGAAGTCCCATTTCTGATTCAGCATAGGTGGACATGAAAGTACACTTTTTATCACTGAAATAGCTGGTGCATAAAATGAATGATGGCTGTGTAAGTTAAAGTTTCCCCCCGTACATATGTGCTAGTCATTCCCAACTCTAGGGGCAGTGTTCATCTCTGTTTCAAAACCAAAGAGCCAACGCTGTCGGAAAACGTCTCCGTGGTCATGTGGCCGCCATGACTAAATGCTGAAGGCACATGGAGCGCTCTTACCTTCCCACCAAAGGTAGTCCCTATTTTTCTACTTGCATTTTAACATGCTTTTGAACTGCTAAATTGGCCGAAGCTGGGACAAGTAACAGGAGCTCACTCCATTACGTGGCACTAAAGATTCGAACCGCCAAACTGCTGACTTTCTGATCGACAAGCTCAGTGTCTTAGCCACTAAGCCACTGCGTCCCTTTTGTGTATGAAACCCTTTATTACAGTACATCAATTAACAAGAGACATGCAATATCGTCTCCTGTTGGAGAACTCAAGAATAAATCATTCCTTTACTTATGAACAGCACTATAATGAAATTAAAATAATGTTGAAGCTAAATAAATGTGGTCACATCTTTTGGTTTGTGAATCATTGTGCATTACCCCCCAAAGAAGTTAATAACTTTTCTGAGTGAGGATAGCCTCTTTCATTCTGCAAGTATGAATTATAGAAATCAAAAATAGCCAAGGGGTATTTATGCAGGTACTTTAGAAGAGCAGTAGCTGCTTGTTCTCATTTCAAGACATGTTTTCCCTGCTTCTTAAGGTATGCTGATTATTTCACTGCACCTACAAAATTAAGTTTTGCTTTGTATTTATTTCTAGTATTCATGTGTAACTCCTCTTGTAGACTAAATCCCTATTAGAACATTTCAGCTTCAACTGTAGTTTATATAACATATCAGGTGCAGGAGGCACCTGAGGATATATATATATATATATATATATATATATATATATATATATATATATATATATATATATATATATATATATATATATATATATATATATATATATATATATAGGGAGGGAGGGAGGGAGGGAGGGAGGGAGGGAGGGAGGGAGGGAGGGAGGGAGGGAGGGAGAGAGAGAGAGAGAGAGAGAGAGAGAGAGAGAGAGAGAGAGAGCTAATTTTCCGATGACTCTTTCTAAGTCACCTGGTCAGTGCTATGATAATTTATTTGACAGACTTTTGCATATATTTAGTTAGATTAGCAATAGTATGGGATTGTACATTATGCTGATGTATATGCCACATCAAATTGAGTCCACTTTATTCAGTATTTACTGTTCTGAATGTCATCAAGTCTCCGTGGATTTCTTCCTAACCTTTGAATTTCTGCTGCTAAATCATTTCTTAGGGTGTGAATTGAAACCTGTCCAATGCAAAGAGTATGCTTTACGAGTCAATGATTGCCATTCCAGAATTCCCAGCCTATTAAAAATATGAGGGGTGAATGAAAAATAATTCCTCCATTCCACAGCTTTACTTCTCATAGAGAGATGAAGTAAGAAAATAATCTTCAAAATGAGCTTTTTTGTTTCTTATATGTAGTTATCTATCTAATTGCTACTGTTCACCACAATATTTTTGCCATTAATGGATAAGTTTCTTAAAGCTGTTGTGAAAGAACACTGCACATGTCCCTTTAGCCAGGTGAGGTGTGTGCTTTCCAACATTTGAGTCAAAGACCTGCTCATAAAGATATGCCTTCAGTTCTGGCAAAATTACCCAGGGGCAAATTTGGATTGCATAGCAAATGTGTAAAATAGTTGATTCATATTTACAGTTGTCTTCAGATGGTTCATGACATGGCCTAGTACCGTGATGGCGAACCTATGGCACGCGTGCCACAGGCTGCACGCGGAGCCATTTCTGAGGGCATGCGAGGCATTGCCCTGTCAGCTCCAGTGTGCATGCACCTGCTGGCCAGCTGATTTTCGATAGTTTTTTTTTTAATCTCAGGAGGATTCCCTGAAGCCTCCAAAGGGCGAAAAACAGCCCTATGCAAACCAGAAATGAGGAGAGAGCTGCCGGAACGGGGGAAAGACAAGCGGCAAGAAAAGAGGCTTCTTTCACTCGTGCTGGCTGCTCTGTTCCCCCCTCCCCCCTGCTACTAAAAAGGATAACATTTCCACTTGTGCCTCCAAATTCTGCTTAATTGTTGTTTCAAAGTTCTAAGTGTTGCCATGTAATGTTTAGTGTTGACAGTGGTATCAAATTTAAGGTTAAAGACGTTGAGCGTGTCTGCTGGAGACCTGAGCGCTGTGTGGCAGGATGAGCCTCTGCTCCTGCCAACCTAGCAGTTTAAAAGCATGCAAATCTGAGTACATAAATAGGTACCATTTTGGTGGAATGTTAACGGCTTTCTACGCACCTTGGCATACAGTCATGCTGGCCACAGGACCACAGAAATGTCTTCAGAAAATGCAGGTTCCCTCAGCTAAGAATCGGAGATGAGCACTGGCCCTTAACATAAAGGTAAAGGGTGGAAATCCTTGATCTTTATGTCAATGACACTATCTGTATCCCCAGAAATCTATATCCATTTTTTTCTGCTAAAGCCTGGGTTTGGAATTCCTTTTTTATAGGTAAAACTTTAAGATGATACTCCAATGGATTGAACATCCCATTTCTGAGTCATAGCGATAGGCCAATGTTTTGCTGCTGCCCAAGTTGTGTTGAAGTTCCTTATATTCATTCTCACAAAAGACAATTGCTGACAAATTTAACCTCTTCACTCTATCATCTCTGCCATCAATATTCAAGGAACCTATCTTGAGGAAGCCTTCTGATACTGAAGAACATCAATAATGTGACCCACACGTTCCTATTAAATGGCAAGCTTGACAGCAATTTCCCTTTGAGTGATCTTTCAGCGGTCTTTAATCAGTTCATCAACCTTTCTCATGTGACACTGGGCAGCTGATGTCACAGTGTTCTGTAGGGAGAACGAGGCAGACAGGAACCGAGGTAAGGCAAGTTGAAGCTAACACAACCTTTATTAACAATATAACACAGCAAAATGCAAGGCAAACCTCAACCCGGCAAACAGCAACATTTGACAGCTGACAGCCCTTTTTATACTAGAGCTGGCGACGCTGAACCAATAGAATGGCTGCATTCTCCCGCCAGCTGGCTGCTCGCGTCTCAACCAGTCAGGGGACGGCAATGATAGTCAATGGCATCATAGCCTCGAGGATTTAACAACCCTCTCTTCCCAGTTAGCACATGTGTAGTCTGCCAAATACACTGGCCAGCATCGGTTCCACCCAGATCGCCTTAGTTCATGGGTGGTGGCCAAAGGAGGAGCCACTGGTGGAGAGTCCTGTGGAACATCAGGAGACTGCGGAGCTGAGTCGGCAGGAAACTTGACCGCCGTGGGACTGACCGGATTCTCAGGTAAGCCTGGTGACAAGAACGCATTGGTGGGGGGTGTTGCGTGCGGCTCTGTCTGCGCTGGAGCAGCCTCTGTTGATATTAGTTCCCCGTGGCAGGATTGGGCCTGCACTGGGCGTTGGACTGCTGCGCTGGTGGCTCACTGTCTGAGCTGATTGATGTGTCGGCGCCACATTTGCCCATCACTAAGCTGGACCTTATAAGAGTAGGGTCCAGTTAGTTGCATGATTTGTCTGGGAAGCCACCTTGGTTTGGCCCCATAGTTTTGGGCGTAGACTGGGTCTCCTACATTAAAGGCCCGTGAGGAGTTGCCTGTGAGGGGCCTTTTCTCTGCTGCATAACCGGGGTATACCTGCATAACCGGGGTGTAGCGGGTGCAGGGTTGTCCAGAGCCGACGACCCATAAGCCGTTCTGCGGGATTTTGCTTGGTGATTGGGCACGGGGTTGTATGTTGTGCCAGGAGGTATTGGGACAGTTTGTCGTGCTAATTCCCTGGTCCCAGGTGGCCCAAAGCCTCCTAAGCTGACCGGACAGTTCGTTCTACCAGGCCATTTCTGGCCGGGTGGAATGGGGCCGTCAGGGCGTGTTGTATGCCATGCTAGCCTAAAAATATTTGGAAGGGTGCCGACATGAACTGGGGCCCATTGTCAGTCACCACCACATCAGGCAACCCATGGGTCATGAATAGCCTCCCTAGCACTCTAATTATGGCCTCAAAAGTGGTGGATGGCATGAGTGCCAGCTCCACTCACTTCGAGTAGGCATCTACGAGGACCAAGAAGTTCTGCCCTAAGAATGGATCAGCAAAATCCAAATGGACTTGTGCCCATGGAGCCTGGGGCGTGTCCCATTCCCTGATGGGCACAGAAGAGGGAGCCAGTCTAGATTGCTGCCACTGCTATCAGGTGGCTACCCAGTTTTCTATTTCCCGGTCAATCTTGGGCCACTACATGTAGCTTCGGCCCAAAGCCTTCATGCACACAATGCCCGGATGAGCAGTGTACAGGCAACTAACCTGACCTAAGCTTTGGGGGAGCTACCTCCCTATTGCCCCATAACAAGCACCCATTAAGGACGGACAGCTCATGCTGCTGTATATAATAGGGGTGAAACTCAGGATGTACTGGCCCCTGTGGCCACCCCCTGCGCATCCAGTCCAAAACCTGAGCCAATATGGGGTCTGTGGCAGAGAGCCTGACAATATCCCAGGTGGATAATGGCCTGGCCAATTCTTCAATTAAGAGGACCAAAACTGTAGGAGCAGGGTCCAAAACAGGCACTGGCAGAGGGCAGCAATTGAGAGCATCAGCGTGCCCCAAGTTTTTTCCTGGCCTATATTGTAGCTAATAATTATACGCCGCTAGAAAGACTGTCCATCTGGACATTCTTGGAGACAAAATCTGAGGAGTCTGGCGATCCCCCACCAGAAGACCCAAGAGGGTTTATGGCCGGTCACTAAGTGAAAAAACTGACCATAAATGTAATCGTGAAACTGCTTTACCCCTGCAACAGCACCTAGGGCCTCCTTATCTAGCTGACTGTAATTTCTTTCAGCTGCTGAGAGCGTGCGCGAATAATAGGCAATTGGGGCTTCTGAGCCATTAGGTAGGATATGACTCAGAATGGCCCCAATGCCATAAGGTGATGCATCACAAGCCAAAGTTAATGGGAGGCTATCACTGTACTGCACTAATAAAGATTTGGATGTAAGGACGTCCTTAACTGCCCTAAAGGCTTGGGCTTCCTTAGACCCCCAATGCCAGGTCGTCTTGGAGTCCAGGAGCCTATGAAGAGGTTCTGCCAAAGACGCCTTATGGGGTAAAAAAATGGAGTAAAAATTAAGCAGCCCCAGAAAGGCTTGCAGTTCAGCCTTAAAGGAGAGCATGGGAGCTTTCTTAATTGCCTCTACCTTGGACGGAGTAGGGTCGTTGCCTTTGGAATCAAAAATTCTACACTAGGGACCCCTATCCTACACTTTTCTTGTTTGAGTTTCAGCCCCGCTTGGTGGAAATGGGTCAGGACTGCTCTTAATTTATCGACGAGCTCAGCTTGGTCCAAAGCGGATATAAGCACGTCATCGAAATAGGGTACCACCCCTGGCAGCCCCTGGAGCATCCACTCCATTAGGCTCTGGAAAATACCTGGGGCTACACTGACCCCAAATTGCAAGTGTTTACATTTGAAAGCTCCCCGGTGCATTGCAATGGTTTGAGCCATGGCAGTGGCTTTGTCCACCGGGAGCTGCTGGTATGCTTGTGCCAAGTCTAACCTGGCAAAAATGTTTCCCTAGCCCAAGGGATGGACAAATGTTAAACCACTGGCACTGGGTAAGGGTTGGCTTGCAACCCTTTATTAATGGTGCATTTAAAATCCCTGAAAATTCTAATACTACCATCCTGCTTGATAGGTATTAATATGGGGGTCTCCCAGGGGAAGTGGTCTACTGCTTTGAGCACTCCTTGTGCTATTAATTTATCTAGCTCTAAATCTACTTTGGGCTGAAGAACAAAAGGCACTCTCCTGGGTTTTAGATGTATTGGCACCACCTGGGGGTCCAAGTTAAAAGAAATGGGGGTCCCATTATATTTACCAAGCTTGTTGTCAAATACCTCCACGAACTCACTGGCCAGTGCGGCGAAGGAATCTGAAACAATGGAGTGGATGCCGGAGACGTTGAGTCCCAATGCGGACAACCAGTCAAGCCCCAGGAGGCTGGGCAGATGGCCATCTACAATGATAAGGGGAAGAGGCCCCTGGAAGTTATTGCTGGCTATGGTGAATGTGCTGCAACCCACAATGGGTATTGGCTGTCCTTGATAGTCTCTGAGGCGGTGGGCACTGCCTGAGTTGAGCTTTGGTCAGGCTGGGCACTATCCGTTTGATAGTAGCCCAAGAGACCAGGGATTTGGAAGAGCCAGTGTCCACTTCCATCTTGCAGAGATCTCCCTCTATGTGCACAGTCAGGTATATCTTATGGGTAGGCTTAGTCATGGACACATGGCTGATAGCCCAATCAGGGTGCTGCTGGTCACCGGCAATGGCAAAGCAGTCTTCGTGGTGTTTGGGAAGTATTTTTATGAATTGTCTAGACCAGTGGTCGGCAAGCCGCGGCTCGCGAGCCAAATGCGGCTCTTTACACATTTTAATGCGGCTCTTCAGTGTGCCGGGCGCCCGCTCCGCTCCCTCCTCTCGGGCTTCGGAGGGAAGCTTCTGCAAAAGCCGAGTGACAAGTCTCCCAGGCTGTAATTTGCCGAGCTGTATGCGCGCGCCTGTTTTCCACGGCGTGGAGCAGCGGTGAGATTCTGCGCGGTGAGCGATGATTCCGGGGGCCATCAGTTGGGGGGTAGGGTCTCCCCTCGCGTTCCTCATCTTCCCGGCTGGCCCCTGGAATCATCGCTCGCCACGCAGAATCTCGCCGCTGCTCCACGCCGTGGAAAACAGGCGCGTGCGCACAGCTCGGAAAATTACAGCCTGGGAGACTTGTCACTCGGCTTTTGCAGAAGCTTCCCTCCGAAGCCCGAGAGGAGGGAGGGGAGCTGCGCTTCGGAGGGAAGCTTCTGCAAAAGCCGAGTGAGAAGTCTCCCAGGCTGTAATTTTCCGAGCTGTGCGCACGCGCTTGTTTTCCACAGCGTGGAGCAGCGGTGAGATTCTGCGTGGCGAGCGATGATTCCAGGGTCCATCCGGGAAGATGAGGAACGCGAGGGGAGACCCTGCCCCCCCACTGATGGCCCCCTGAATCATCGCTCGCCGCACAGAATCTCGCCGCTGCTCCACGCTGTGGAAAACAGGCGCGCGCATACAGCTCTGTCAGTCTCTCTCTGATTCCCTCTCTCACTCCCTCTCTCTGTTCCTCTCTCTGTCTGTCTGTCTCACTCACACACACACACACACACACACATACACACACACACTGTGGTCACCTTGTTGAGTGTTCCAATCACATTTGAAACACTCAAGAACTGGCCTGCATTTATGGTATTTTGCAGCATAAATGCAGGCCAGTTGTTGAGTGTTTCAAATGTGATTGGAACACTCAACAAGGTGACCACAGTGTGTGTGTGTGAATGAGACAGACAGACAGAGAGAGGAACAGAGAGAGGGAGTGAGGGAGGGAATCAGAGAGAGACTGACACACACACACACACACACAGACAGACAGACAGAGAGGGGGAGGGAGGGAGAGAAAGATAGACAGACAGAGAGAGACACACACACAGAGTGAGTGATTAAGTGAATGAGTGAGAGACAGAAACATCCACATACACAGAGTGACAGAGAGAGAGGAAGGGAGGGGAGAGAGACAGAGGGAGAGACAGAGACACACACACAGAGAGAGAGAGTGAGTGAGAGACAGACAGACACACACACACACACAGAGTGACAGAGATGGGGGAAGGAGGAGAGAGAGACAGAGATACAGAGACAGACAGACAAATAGACACCCAGAGAAAATGACAGAGGGAGACAGAGAGGGAGGGAGGGAGGGAGGGAGAGAGAGTCAAAGAGCCAGAGAGAGAGAGAAAGAAAAAGAAAGAAAGTGGGAGAGAGAGATGAAATGAAAAACAACAACATACAAACCTAACTTACTCAAACTATCTAAGGAAATGCAAGGCCAATGTTCACATTAGTGGTTGTGACTTTGTCAGTCATTGTCAGGATGTAATTTTCTCTACATTATAAGGCAAATTTTATGGAATTTAACGTTATCGATAAATAATATCGTTCTAAAGTTTTTGTTTTATTAGTTGTGTTATTTGTATCCTCCCGACCTATGTGGATACTTGTGGATACTTGCATGCAGAATATTCTCAATAAAAACTTATTGAAACTAAAAACAGTGTACCATCCTATGTATTTTCGGTTTTAAAAATGCGGCTCTCAAAATAAATTTCAATCGTGGTTTCGGCGAGATTTGGCTCAGTTGAAAAAAAAGGTTGCCCACCACTGGTCTAGACAGGGTGCGCTCCAGAGGTGGGTCAGCAATTGGCATGGCCGCTCTGCAGAACTTGGCTAAATGTCCTTTCCTCTCACCCTGATGGCATATTGCGGTTTTAAACCTGCAGAGTGACCTTGCATGGTTCCCGCCACAACTCAGGCAACCCACCTGAGGTAAAAAATCAGCCTGAGTCCATTTTTTCCGGGTGGCCAGTTTGAGGCGGCTAATCTTTTCTTCCTCGTCTGAGAAGTCTTCTTTGTCTTCTTCTTCATGGTGGACAGCATGGCCCCTGCTGGCATGGGTGGCCAGTGGCAGAAATCTCTGAATTTCTGTGGTGGATTTGTCCGACATTTCATATGCCGTGGCTTCATCCATGGCTGCCTGAAGGCTCAGCTCTTTTCATGACAGCAAGCGTCACTGAAGTCTGAGGTCTTTGATACCACAGACCAGCTGTTCTAACAGGGCATTATCCAGCACAGGAAACTCAAAGTGCAGGGCTGCTGTTCTGAGGGAAGCCATGTAGTCGCTCACAGATTCCCCTTCTCTCTGGGTCCTCTGCCTAAACGTATAATGTCTGGTATGCGCAGGGGAGTTGGAGAGTAATGATTTTTAAGTTTCTCCAAAGGAGTCTCCCAAGGCATCGAATGGATGGATTGAGGGGCTGCTAAAGCCCTGGCTGTTCCAAAAATCTCGTGGCCACATGCGCTGATAAAATATCCTCTTTTATGGCCACTGGACAAACTGGTGAAGTCGTTTGCCTCCAGGAAGCACTCAAATTGCTTGAGGTATCATGTTTCAGTGACTGGGCCGAATGCCGTGAATGCTGTTAGATTAGCCATCCTTAGAAGGATGGAACTTGAGGAATTACCCTTGGAGCGACGTCTCGTCGCCTGTGACTTGAGGCAGTTTTTATTAGTGACTTCGCTTTTCCTTTACCTCAGTCCTTATCCCACCTTCATCACCAGTGTTCTGTAGGGAGAACGAGGCAGACAGGAACTGAGGCAAGGCAGGTTGAAGTTAACACAACCTTTATTAACAGTATAACACGGCAAAAGGTAAGGCAATCCTCGACCTGGCAAACAGCAACATTTTACAACTGACAGCCATTTTTATACTAGAGCTGTCAGACACTGAACCAATAGAATGGCTGCATTCTCCCACTAGCTGGCTGCTCGTGCCTCAACCAATCAGGGGCCGGCAATGATAGTCAATGGCATCATATCCTCGAGGACTTAACACAGAGATTATCCGTTTCATTCATCATCACAGTTTCAATTCTTTCCAGTTCACCATCTACATTTTTTTGACCCAGCGATGCATAATATGCATATCAGCATAGTCATCACTATAAACAACTTGCATTCAGTGGTGAATTTCTTATGCAGGGATTCTTTTGGTAGCCAAATCTATCTCAGCACATTGCTTAAAGTGTGCTGACAAGTATTCATTTTTCTCACAGAAACGTTCCACTGGTTGAAGTGAAAGAACGGATACTAAAAAAACATGTCAGAGCTTCTAGCCTCTCAATTCCACCATCTGTTGGTGACTTATAACATAGGCATTGTTTTTCCTTCAACCTTTATACATAGACAGTTAGTGTGACTCTCCAGTTCTTGTTGATCTGCAACTTCTGTTACCATTAGCCATGTATCCTGTGGCCACTGGGGATTTCAATTCAATAACTTTTGAAAAACCACAAATTCTTCATTCTTCACAATAACTTGTCTGGTTTTCCATCTCCTTCTGCCTCCTCTGCCCACCCTCAAGCTGCTAGTCAAGGATTTAAACAAATAGCTGATTTGATTTTAAGCTTATCCCTTAGATATTCCTGAAAGATCTCTGTATATTTGGGGAACAGTTTCACTATTTGATGGAGAAAGGTTTCAGTTAACATATGTTTAAAGCTGGAAAGATAATCTATAAATATAAAATATGTTTATATCCTTTGAACAAAGTTTCTTCCTTCCACTTTTATTATCTTTGCCTGCTTTCTTAGTCTGTCACGGGCACAGCTAAGCTGTGGAGCTAGCTGTTGAGCTAGCAAATCTATAAGTACAGTATTGCAGAAAGCTAGGAACTTTAATTGGTCTAGAAACCAAGCCAAGTTTCAAGTAGGAAAGAGAAACAAATCAAGTTCCAAAAGAAGAATCCAGGCTCTCTCCGCTCCTCAGACCCAGATTTCAAAGATCAGTGATATATCAGGAGGGAAAGGTAAGGACAGAAGTTGATAGTGAACTACAATAGATTGCTTTGGCAAATGACTTCACTCTTTAGTGTTCCAACATCTCCTTCCAGCAAAGATGAGGGACCTGTAAAGTTCTGAGCCTGGAGAGAAGAGAAGATCTGCAAGACATTCTTTATGAAGAGTCCCATTTCTTCTTCTTCAGCAGACTTGACAATTTCCCACTCCTTTTTGACATTAAAGAACTGAACATTCCAGTGTATATGATTGATGATGAAATATGCAGAGAGTTATCTCTCAAAAGTATCTGGAATGCTATAGTTCCTATTCTACAAGTTTCCATTAACTCGACTTTCACAAGTTTTTTTTCTTTCCTTAATAAGGCAAAAATGCCTTCAAATTGAGCTTGATGTCTAGTTACTTGCATGGAGATATCATTTCTTGACATGATAACAGAACAGTTTGTTACTAGAACATTTTCCTCAAGTTCTCCATCTTGTCTACTGGGTTGGGGGAGGGAAGTGATATCTGCTCTCATACACTACCCTATTTCCCTGAAATAAGACCTCCCTGGATAATAAGCCCAATCGGGCTTTTGAGCACATGCACTAAAATAATCCCTCCCCCATAAATAATCCCTCCCCCAAAAAATTTCAAGACACCAGCAGCCATGAGGTGACCATGCTTGCCACCTCCTGCACCTCCAAAATCATAAGACCTCCCTGAAAATAAGGTCAAGTGTTTATTTCGGGGGTCAAAAGAAAATAAGACCCTGTCTTATTTTTGGGGAGACACGGTAGTATGAAACATTACAATGCAAACCCCAAAATGCCATGATGTAGTTTTGACATTTTGATGGATACCAATACAACTAAACCTGATCTTGTTTGGTATTCTATGTCAGGCAAGAAAGCTAGGTGCTATCACCTAGCAGAGGTAATAATTCTAACCCTAACCCCCATTTTGTATTTCACCTCTTTTTTCACTGAATAGGGAGATCTTCCATATTTCAGAAAATGGACTAGATAGTGCTATTATTCTTGAAACTGGATCACACTAATTCTTTTGTTCTCCTTTGAACGTCAAAAATTTCCATAACCTTCAAAGCAGGTACATTAGAAATATCCTAGCCTAAATATCACATGTCAGGAGAGAAGAGAAGCATTCAAATATTATTATTCTAGTTCCACCCACTTTCATTTGTGGTGCAGTGCTTAAAGTGTCTGCTTGAGTCCAGGGAAGACTCGGCTTCAAGTCTATGCCTAACTACAGAAATTCATTTGGTGACTTTTAGTCTTCCTCCCTAAAGTTGTAAGGCATATTCCATATTGCCTGTTAATATTGAGAGACAGAATGCAGATGGAATAAAGTGGCATATTACTCTGAAAACTGGATTTATATTAAGGACACAAGTTGTTAAAACTGCTTTTTATATTTACGGAATGGTCACTGCCCTTCCTATGTTGCAAACAGCTTTCTCTTTCAGTGTGCAAAAATTATGAAGGGCACCCCAGTTCAAATCCAGTTGAAATATAAAGTTTAAAAAGGGAGAACTGAGGTTTTAAATTGCTTGCCAACTGTTAACATCTGGCATCATCAGAAGATGTACCTATCATGAAACCATAGGCCTTTTCTATGAGATATGGCAGACTGTACTTCCATTTAAATTATTGTAGTTTAATTTATGCATGGAAACCAATATATGTAATTTATAGCAACTGTTAAATGACTACATAGTGATGATTTTTATTTTGGCCAGAATTGCTAGCTATTATTACAAAATGCAGAATATATCTTTGCATGACTAGTTCTGTTCAAGAACTAGTAATTCACACGTAGGTATCTGTCACCTTGAAAATGCAGTTTAAAACAATTGTCTTATATTTCCTTTGTGGATCTGTGGAGAAAACGAAGGGGAGAAATACAATAATGTAGAGATCCAGAGCATTGAGTTATGATTTTATATGCATTGTAAATGAACTCTCTTGATCTGAAAGAGATACAATCATACCAGATCCTATTCAAACCATCAGTTTCCCCCCAACGCAGGCTGTACCCTAGGGAAATCGAAAAGGTTAATAGCAGCACTCACAAAATGCTGATGTAGATTTTCAGAAAATGAACAAGGTAGTGCTATTATTCTTGAAACTGGATCACACTAATTCTTTCGTTCTCCCTTGAATGTCAAAAATTTCCATAACCTTCAAAGCAGGTACATTAGAAATATCCTAGCCTAAATATCACATGTCAGGAGAGAAGAGAAGCATTCAAATATTATTATTCTAGTTCCACCCACTTTCATTTGTGGTATAGTGATTAAAGTATCTCCTTGAGTCCAGGGGAGACTCAGTTTCAAGTCTATACCCAGTTACAGAAATTCACTTGGTGACTTTTAGTCTCCCTCCCTAAAGTTGTAAGGACATGATAGTGGACATATAAAATACCATCACACATTTGGAGGTCTTTGCTTTGAAATTACTTTCCATATCAACCTACCTGCCTGCCTGATCACTTTTGTTCCAAAACAACTGGCAACAGATTACAGGACACCCCAATACTCTTGTCTTTTGTAAATCTTCGTAATCCTAGATGATCTCTCTCCAGAATATGCACTATTTCCATTGTTTCCTGCAAACATTAGTAATGGCTAAAATGCCATTACTATCTACCATTACTTATCTAGCATTTTGCCCCTTCACTGAGATATCCATTCTATTCATCCTGGGAACACTGTAAAAAAAAGGCTGATCTTTTCTAACTTCAAAACTAGACAACCTTCATGCAAATATCTCTTCAGATGTGGTGGAATTTCCAGCTAGATTTGAAGGGAGTTGTTAAGAGGGGGGGGGGGAGTTTAGTGTCTTTGCACTGCAGAAAGTGGAACAGGCCTGACTTCCCCAGAATCTTTGAAGTCTTATCTTATCATTCTCATGCAGTCAATTTGGTGGGAGTCTTGTAGTTGACTAGCAGTCAAATTTCTGTTTGAGACTATCCATGAGTGGTTTGGTTGCTTTCTCCAGACACCAGCTTTCCCTATGCCAGGGGTGTCAAACCAGAATTCATTGAGAGTCGCATCGGAGTTGTGTTTGACCTCAGGGGGGGGGCAGGTCATGGCCAGGGGGAGTGGTCAGGTAGACATCACTCATGTTCGGGGCAGCTGTGATTGCTGGGGCCCTCTGCCATGAAAATGGGCTCTCGAGCTCTATTTTCGGCTGCGACGGCCTCCTGCAACCCTCTGCCAGTGAAAACATTTTCAGTTGTGATAGCCTCCTACAACCCTCTGCCAGTGAAAACAGAGCTCAGGAGGGCCATATGGGCCCTCCCGAGCTCTGTTTTCACTGAAAGAGGCACCATGGCCCAGTCCTTCACTGTTTACAGGGTGGCCCTCCTGGCCAGATCTAAGCATCCCATGGGCTGGATTTAGCTCATGAGCCTTGAGTTTGGCACCCCTGCCCCTATGCTGTCAAAACTACAATGTGGCACACACTAAGGTAAAGGTTCCCTTCTCACTTGTGTGCTAGTCGTTCCCGACTCTAGGGAGCAGTGCTCATCTCTGTTTCAAAGCCAAAGAGCCAGCGCTGTCCAGAGATGTCACTGTGACTAAACACTGAACTAGACAACCTTCATGCAAATATCTCTTCAGATGTGGTGGAATCTCCAGCTAGACTTGAAGGGAGTTGTTAAGAGGGGGGGGGATGTTACCTTCCCACCAAAGGTGGTTCCTATTTTTCTACTTGCATTTTTACATGCTTTCAAACTGCTAGGTTGGCAGAATCTGGGACAAGTAACAGGAGCTCACTCCATTACGCAGCGCTCGAGGTTCAAACCGCAAAACTGCTGACCTTTCTGATCGACAAGTTCAGCATCTTAGCCACTGAGCCACTGCGTCCCTTGTATGACACACACTACTATAGCATAAATAGATTGGAAAGGACAATGAATGTTTTCATGGATTAAGTGGTTGTCCCAGATTTGAAAATTGAATATATTTCATCCTTCATCCTAGGTATATTTAGTTTGAAGTAAATATATCTAATTTGAATGGAAAGTACATCTGAGCCAACATCTAAAACTGCAGCCTGAGGTGAATTGCTAAACATTGTTCAGAAGAAATTTACTACTCAACAGTACACTCCTGAGAAGTAGCAGTGGGAGATAGTTGCTAGCCGGAGAGATTGGTTTGTTCACTCTGGCAAGATGAATCTTTGGGCAATCCTATAGAGCTCTTCCCATTATGGAATGAAATATTTTAATAAAACAAATGGTTTTCTCATACCAAGGAAGCATGTGGATTTCAATTTCCCTGTTAGCCATTTTTTAAAAAGGATGGGTACAATAAAAATCATACTGGTAGTGAATCATACATTGTTGACGCTCAAATGATGAAAAGTAAAATTACAAATGAAAAACTCCCTTGCACTCTCGATTATTTCAACTGTCATGTTGAAAAGCAAATCTACCCCACCCACTTTTATGAACCAATATTGGTGAGAGCCAATAATAATAATAATAATAATAAAGTTCACTTTTTGCATTTCATTTCCCAAGCTTTCTCAGTTTGATCCAGCAGAGAAGACCTGTGCACAGAAGCAGGTTTCAATAAAAGAGAATATTTGTAGCTCAAGATTTAACTGTTGGGGTGCTTAATGCTCTGTGAAGTTGGTTATTTTTACAGATGTTTCATTGCCCAAACTAGGTAACATCATGAGAGTATATGTTCTCTTACAGATGTTTCATTGCCCAAACTAGATAACATCACCAGTAGATCTAGCACGGATGATGTTACCTAGGTTGGATGACGAAACACCTGCAAGAAAACAACCAAACTCCGAGAGACCAAGGAGCTCTAGGAAAGAGAAATCTCCAAGCAAATTTCCTTCATTGAAATAAAAGCAAATAAAGACTGAATGAGCATTTAAATCAGACCAGATAATACATAGTCCTTCTGGAATTGCATATCTCCTCCGCCTCCTTTATGTCATCATTGCCTATGTGGACTATGGGTGAAGAAATTAAGAGTTTTAATAACATTTGGAATCTCTCTCTCTCTCTCTCTCTCTCTCTCTCTCTCTCTCTCTCTCTCTCTCTCTCTCTCTCTCTCTCTCTCTCTCTCTCTCGTGGGCTGGGACTTAATTAAAGGCTCTTTTATAGAGATCCAATGGTATGTAGCGTTGACCCTTTATCAGTTTCACAAAGGAGTTTGGTTCTCTAAAAAGGAAACAGCAAAGTTTTTTTTAAATTCTTAGTTTGGTGATTTTTCCATTTGCACTCAAACTGGTGCACACGGGTCTGGATGGGCTTCAGCCTCAAGAGGCTTAGTGTCTCAAATTCCCCCCAGTGGGTCAAAATTCACTCAGTCTTGACCATAAGGCTATTGTGCTAGCCAGCACCACTATACACATAACAATCCCTTGATGGGGAAGTGATTACAAATTAATGCCTTCAGTTGCTCAATGACATGTTTAATAATCTACTGCAGCTTTGGAAATAATGAAATTTGTGGTTCAGACAAAATTACAGATTTTAAAATGCCAGGCTGATTATCACCTATTTAACATCTTTAAACGAGGCATTTTTCTTTCTTTCTACAAGTGCAGAACATTGTTTGCAATATTGATAAAACTATTGTTCAATCCAACAATTTCCTATTAGAACCAGTCATTTTATCCAGAAGCCAAAATAGTTCAATGAGACTCATTTATTTTTTCTTACAAAGAACAATCAAACTATATCTGACACATTATGCTATATTATTAAAACCAATGGACTGTACCCCTCACCCATTCCCTCCCCACCCCCCAAGCCAATCCAGTTTTACTATAGTCATATGAAAGCCATTGGGGTGAATTGAAAACCTGCTATGAAAGAAATTCTGTTAGTGATACTTATTGCATCATACAGCTTCGGGTCACAATTAGATAGAAATATGAAATGATTTGTACAACGTAAATCTCCGAAAGTAAGCAACAGCTCTCGCTTATTTAGATGGCATCATTTTGTGTAATTGGATTATATTTCTTTCAAGAAAGAAAGAAAAACCCTGCTAGATCACCACATAAGTCTATGTATGTCAACATTTTATTCAGAATAAATTGAGATGAAGAGTATCTCAGTAAGATAATGACTGACTTTGGATGATCATCTCCCTGTTTACTCTGTTGAAATATTCACAACTATTTTGTTCACACAGAGAATCCTCTCCCATTAAACATCATTAAATACAGTAAGTGTTGAGTCCATCTATCCTCCAAACCAGGAAATGGCAGTTGCAGTTTTAAATTGATTTAATATTCTTGCTCATCTGAAGCCATTAGGCCTCATTTTCTGATGGACAAAATGGGAAACAATACTTAATGTACCACTATGGCCTACATAAAGGGCTCACACTTATCTTGATTTAATGTGCCAAGGTATTATTATCCAAATTAAACAAATCACTGTTACTATTTTAGTACTGTAGGACAAAACAGATGTTCTCGTCAAATATCCAATGTAATTTCAATAAGATAAAGCTGGAGTGGTCATGTAACACCTGAGCTCTGCCAGCTGAATTTCTACATTACTTGGAAATCAAAAAGAAAAAGAAATGATAATGGAAATTGTTTTTTTTTGTGTTTAGTCCTTTACATTCAGGTCTACAAAAGACATTAAGCAAGAAGCTGAACAATATTTATGGTAAATAAAAATAAATCTGTTGGTTTTGAGAGTCATGGGTAAAATTGTAAATAAAAACAGAAATATGGAGAAAACTATTATTATTATTATTATGGATGGTCACATAATCAACCAGACCTTTTAGACTGGATTGCCTTCTGCAATTGACTGATAGTGTTTAAGATGTTTGGGGATTGCACCCAAGGCACCTATCACTATTGGTACCACCTTACCTTTCCTTTGCCAAAATCATTCTTCCTCTATTTGCAGGTATTTGTGATTTTCTCCAGTTCTTTCTCCTCTATCTGCTGACTCCAAATACTGTGATGCCCATGCTCCAATTTCTTTTTCTTTTCTTTCTTTTCTTGCCAATAATTGTTAAGTCTGGGGTGTCATGTAGCAGATGATTGTCCCAGAGTACTTTAGGTTTTTAATTTGCTATTACTTTGACAATTTTATGGTCCCACTAGTTCTTGCTTACACGAGACAGTGTATTTTTTGCTGATGCACCTTGTTGTATTTTCATGCCATTGTTTATATTCAGTCTGTGTGATCTTCAATTTCACTTTATATAATATATAAAAGGAAATGAAATTTTTACATTTAAAACAATGCAGTACCGCGAAGTCGAAATGACCATGCATTCACTTTATATACAACTAGTCTCAACCATTAACTATTAGCCGACTTAATACATTATTTATCCTTCTATCCATTCACAATATATACAGTTTGTTCCAGTCTTGTCACCTTGTCTTACACCAATCATAAAATCTGTTCCAGACTTCAAAATATTCTGATTCCCCTTTATTTTTAAGTTCAAGAGAGAGCCTATCTGCTTCCGCAAGGCCAACACTTTTCTGATTATATCTAGATCTGATGGTGTATTTTCTTTTTTCCAATATTGTGCATAAGTTATGCACGCCACAGTTAGTACATGTATAATTAGATAAAGTGGTTTCTGATTAAGTATCCAAAGTTTTTCCCACTTAGCCAATTCCACATTATAACCGAAATTTTTCGCCCAGGCGACCATAGTTTCTTTCACATGTTCCTCCTCTAGCTTATGTTCCCAAAAAAAATCTATACAACACTTTGATCACTGTTTTCTGTCTGTATCAAAAGTTTATCTAATATTGTGTAAGCTTTGGCAATACCTTCCTTCTTCCTATCCTGTGCAAACTTTGATTGTATTTGTAAATAGGACCACCATTCTACCTTGTGATACCAATTCAAATCTAGTTTGATCTCCCCCTGTCTGTTCAATAATTCTTTATATGTAACTATATTTTCCATATTAATTAAATTTGGGTGTATGTATGCTTCCATCATAGATAGCCAAATGGATATTTTGGTATAGTGGTTGTGTTTAATTTTGTTCCATATTAATAACAGGGACTGTCTAATGTAGTGTCTATTGAAATATTTGTGTGCAGATTCTTTTCATACCAAAGAAAGGCATGCCAACCTGCTTGGAGGTCATGATCTTCCAATTTGAGTAATCTTTTATTTCTCAACATTATGCATTCTTTTGACCATGTTAGGGTGGCCGCAGTATAATAAAGTTCCCAATCTGGTACGCCAAATCCTCCTTTTTCCTTAGTATCTTGCATGGCTTTGAGTTTTATTTTTGGTTTTCTTCCCTGCCAAATAAATTTCAAAACCAATTGATTCAAATCCTTAAAAAAACCCTTTTCTAATTTAATGGGAATATTCTGAAATAGGAAAAGAAATTTTGGTAATACATTCATTTTTATGACTGCGATCCTACCCATCACGGACAGTTGTAGGTCTTTTCACTTTTCTAAGTCTTTCTTAGTTTTATTGATCAAATTAGTATAGTTGTCTTCTTTGATGGACACACACCTTGCAGATAAATGTATACCTAGGTATTTGACTTTTGACAGTTTGGATACGCAATTTCTTCGTTAACTCCTCTTTCAATTTGGATGTCATATTTTTAACCAGCATTTTAGTCTTTGTCATATTTATCTTTAAACCCACTACTTTCCCATACTCTGTCAATACAATACAATACAATACAATACAATAGTAGAGTTGGAAGGGACCTTGGAGGTCTTCTAGTCCAACCCCCTGCCTAGGCAGGAAACCCTATACCGTTTCAGACAGATGGCTAGCCAACATCTTCTTAAAGACTTCCAGAGTTGGGGCATTCACAACTTCTGGAGGCAAGCTGTTCCACTGATTAATTGTTCTAACTGTCAGGAAGTTTCTCCTCAGTTCTAAATTGCTTCTCTCCTTGATTAGTTTCCACCCATTGCTTCTTGTCCTACCTTCAGGTGCTTTGGAGAATACCTTGAGTCCCTCTTCTTTGTGTCAGCCCCTGAGATATTGGAACACTGCTATCATGTCTCCCCTAGTCCTTCTTTCTCTTAAGCTAGACATACCTACTTCCTGCAACCGTTCTTCATATGTTTTAGTCTCCAGTCCCCTAATCATCTTTGTTGCTCTTCTCTGCACTCTTTCTAGAGTCTCCACATCTTTTTACATCGTGGCAACCAGAACTGAATGCAGTATTCCAAGTGTGGCCTTACCAATGCATTATAAATTCCTCAATGAGTTTCATACTAGACTTTATAGGATCCTCTAACATGAAAACTAGATCATCTGCAAAAGCCTGTAGCTTAAATTGTTCCTTTTTGATTTCTAGTCCCTTTATCTGTTCCTCTTTACGTACATTCCTAGCTAGAACTTCCAAGGTTAATATAAGCAGCAGTGGAGATAGAGCACAACCTTGTCTTGTACCTTTCTGAATTACTATACTTTGAGTTAATTCACCATTAATTATTACTTTGGCTTTTTTATTTGTATATATTGCTCTATTTGTGTTTATAAATTTATCCCCAAATTCCATGTGTTCCAATTGTTGATGCAAAAATTCCCAGTTCACATTATTGAATGCCTTTTGGGCATGGAGAAAAAAATAGTGCAACCTGTTTTTCATTATGCACTTCATAATATTTGAGAATGTCCAGCATAATTCTCATATTGTTTTTAATTTGTCTTCTGGGGAGGAATCCATTTTGATCTGTGTAGATGAACGGTGTACGGAATTTTTTCCACCGTTCTGCTATTATCAGAGCAAAAATCTTGTAATCTGCATTTAGCAGTGAGATTGGTCTGTAATTTTGTATAAACATCTGATCTGTGTCCACCATAGGTAATAATACAATGTTAGCCTCCGTCCATGTTAACGGTATCTTCGCCTCTTTCAACACAGCATTATGAACTTCCAACAGTGTTGGAACAAACATATCCTGGAATTCTTTATATATTTCCACTGGCAGTCCATCCAGCCCTGCAGCTTTATTATTCTTTTGTCTTTGTATGGCCTCAATTATCTCTGATGTTTTAATTTCTTCATTGAGCATATCTTTTATTTCCTCTGGTATCTTTGGCAGATCTGCCTTTTCCAAATATTGTAGTATTCCTTCCTTTGTATAGTCTGAGTTTTCTCTATATAATTGTTCATAGAACTCTTGGATAATCCTTTTCTTTTCCTCTAGTTGATAGCAGATCTCGCCTTCTTCATCTTGTAATTTATTGATCCAATTCTCTTGCTTCTGCTTCCTTAGCCTATGGGATAGCCACTGCCCCGGTTTATTTGCATTCTCAAAGAAATTTTGTTTTGCTTTTTTTATAGACTGTGCCAATTTTGCTATTTCAAATATAACCAATTCATGTTTAATCAATTCCATACTTCATTTTATACTTCTATTTTGTGGTTTCTTTTGAACTTCACTCTCTAATTTCTATACCTTTCTTTCAACTCTCTTATTTTTTGATTCTTAATTTTTTTCTTCCTAGCTGTAGCTGATATCGTGACCCCTCTTATGAATGCCTTAATTGTATCCCATGGGTTTTGTATGTATGTGACTGCTGGCCAGTTTTCTTTGAAGAAAAATCTTAATTCCTGATCAACTCTTTTAATATATTCCTGATCCTTTAGGATTGTTCAATTGAATAACCAATGATAACTGCCCTTTTGTTTTTTCCATATAATCCTCAAGGGATTGTGGTTGGCCCATAAATTGGGTTCTATCTCCTTCACTTACAAAATTAGCTCCATCGACATCCAGACCATATCTATCCTTGACCAGGATTCATGTCTATTCGAGTAGAAGGTATATTGCTTTCCCTCTGGACATCTTTCTCACCATACATCATAGATATTTAATTCTTTGGCCATTTGGAAGAATTATCTGGGCAAAATTCTCATAGCTCCTTTTCTCTTCTTTTCACTTTTATAGTCCCATTTCTGGTCAACTATAGCACTGAAATCACCCATTAAACAGACATTTTCATTTCCCATCTCTCGAATAATGCTATGTAATCTATAATAAAAAAATTCCTTCCTTGAAGTATGTTGTTAAACTACTTGGCAATGAGTAGGTGTAAACTATTCAGATGTTTCAACCAAAAACCATGTAGTACATTTTTCCTTGGGGTGACCTATTCTTGATCTTCCTTGCCCATTTCTCCACCATTTCTGCTCTTATTACATGTTCTTTTATTTCAGCTTTAAAAAAAATTCTTATCCACCTCCTTTATCCAAGCTACATTCTTGTTGTATTGTATTTGGTTTGTCCCAGAGCTTCTCACCAAATGCACTTTTTCTTCTTTGTCAGGTGTTGACTGGTTCATGACAGTCTCCCCATTGATAAATTAGTAGAAACATTTCTGATTCAATTGAAATTGGAGATTCTACCTATAGTATGCAATTTAAACTTCATATTTACTTATCTTCTTGGGTATAGATGTATTTGCTGATTTATTATTTCCAGTGTTTTCTTGAACTTCTTTGTCTTGATGATGTTTGTTAATTAAATATCCTTTGGTTTTCTTGTTCTTCAGCTTTTTTTCTCCTTTCATCGGTTCTAGATTGCTTGCATCTGATCCTAGCATGCTAATCTTATTTTCCATGCTGGTCTTCCATTTTTGTGCTACACCTGTCTGGGTTTTTTTCTTATTTGTTGATTTTTCATTCAGTTATAACTGTAGCCATGCTGTTCATTAGTTTTGTTTTTGCAATGAGCTGGTGTTTATATTTGATATTACATTGTTGACATTCCTGAATACGTTTGCTAGCTGTTTGCAACAAACTTCCCTGAGGCAACCTTATTCTGTTGTTTTTGTTACAGTTTTCACACAGCAGATGTTTAGATTGGATTTGGCATTTTATTTACCCATCATGTCCTTCCCAAAAATCTGGGATAAGCAGATGGTGTTTGATGGTTTCAATGGCATTGTCATAGGATATTATTATTATTATTATTATTATTATTATTATTATTATTATTATTATTATTATTATTATTATTATTATTATATACACAAAAATATGATATCACAATTTATTTATTTATGTATTTATTTATTACATTTATAAACCGCTCCCTCTCCCCGAAGGGACTCGGGGCAGTGTACATAAACACAGCTAAAAACCACATACAAAATACAATATTGGATACCCATAAAAACAAAACAATATAAAACCGTTCTAAAACAAAAATTAAAAGCAATCTAAAAAATCTATCCCCAGGGATTAAAAAACCGGCCAGAAGTGTTGGAAATTAAAACTACGGTTAGGCCAGGCCGGCTAAGTGGAACAGGTGGGTCTTTAATTTCTTGCGGAAGGAGCAGAGATCGGTAGTTGTTCTAATATCGGGGGGGAGGTCATTCCATAGGGTCGGGCCCATCACAGAGAAGGACCTAATCCTGGGTGCCGCCCACTGGCATGGCCTGGTGGACGGCACCTGGAGGAGCCCCTCTCTGTGAGAGCGAATTGGTCGCAGGGATGTATGGGGTAGGATGCGCTCCCGCAGATAACTAGGTCCTGTGCCATGGAGCGCTTTGAAGATGATAGTCAGCACCTTGAAATGCACCCGAAAAACCACAGGTAGCCAGTGCAGCCCACGCAGGAGAGGTGTTACATGGGAGTACCTAGTACATCCCATAATTGCTCGCGGGGCCGCGTTCTGGACCAACTGCAGTCTTCGGGTGCATCTCAAGGGAAGCCCCATGTAGAGAGCATTGCAATAGTCCAGACGGGACATCACCGTCGCATGAGTGACTGTGCGAAGGGCGTCCCGATCCAGTAGGGGATGCAATTGGCGCACCAGGTGAACCTGGTGTAACGCCCACCCTAGCCATGGCTGTCACATGGTCATCCATCGACAGCCGGGCATCCAGGAGGACACCCAAATTGTGTGCCCGCTCCACGGGGGCCAGTTGTTTGCCCCCAATGGCCAGTGATGGAACCCACTGGTTGAATCGGGGTGCCGGTAACCACAGCCACTCCGTCTTGGAGGGGTTGAGTTTGAGTCTGTTACTTCCCATCCAGACCCATACGGCCTCCAGGCACCGAGACATCACTTTGACGGCCTCGTTGGGGTGGTTCGGGGTGGAGATGTACAGCTGAGTATCATCAGCGTACAGATGGTATCCCACCCCAAAACCACGAATGATCTCACCCAGCGGCTTCATATACATGTTGAACAGGAGAGGCGAGAGGACCGACCCCTGTGGCACCCCACAAGTGAGTGGCCTCAGGGTCGACCTCTGCTCCCCTGCCAGCACGCACTGCATCTGGTCAGAGAGGTAGGAGGAGAACCACCGCAAAACGGTGCCCCTCACCCCCAGCCCCTCCAGACGGCGCAGTAGGATACCATGGTCGATGGTATCAAAAGCCGCTGAGAGGTCTAATAGGACCAGGATGGAGGAACAACCCCTATCCCTGGCCCTCCAGAGATCATCCACCAACGCGACCAAGGCCGTCTCCGTGCTGTGACCGGGCTGGAAACCGGACTGGGCAGGGCCTAGATAGTCAATTTCCTCCAGGTGGCGTGGGAGCTGTTGCGCCACTACACTCTCTACAACCTTCATGAGAAAGGGAAGGTTGGAGACAGGACAGTAATTAGCTAACTCAGTTGGATCCAGAGAAGGCTTCCTGAGTAAGGGCCTCACCACCACCTCTTTCAAGACGGCCGGCAAGGACCCCTCACTCAATGAAGTGTTCACTAGCTCCTGGAGCCAGCCTCGTGTAACCTCCCAGGATGCCAGTATAAGCCAGGAGGGACACGGGTCCTGTAAACATGTAGTGGCTCGCAGTCGCCCACGCAACCTGTCCATATCATCGGCGGCAACAGAGTCAAACTCCAATTCCCTTATCTGGTTTTGGCCTTCATATAGCAATAGTACTTAGACTTATATACCACTTCACAGTGCTTTACAGCCCTCTCTAAGCGGTTTACAGTGTCAGCCTATTGCCCCCAACAATTTGGGTCCTCATTTTACCCACCTTGGAAGGATGGAAGGCTGAGTCAACCTTGAGCCTGGTGAGATTTGAACTGCCAAATTGCAGTCAATGGAAGTAGCCTGCAGTACTGCACTCTAACCACTGTGCCACTGGGGTTCCTCTTTCATAGGTATAAATAAAATATTTCAAATTCATCCCTAAGAATCTAGGATTTTGTAATGTATTATGTAGCTTGGTATATGTGTGAATACAACAATATGGCCTTTTGTAATTAATAGATGGAAAGTTTGGTATGCATACATTTCCATTTTGGTATTATCATTTTGTCTGTCTGTCTGTCTGTCTGTCTGTCTGTCTGTCTGTCTATAACATCTGGGCTGTTAGGGTTATACCATTCCAGGCAGATATTGCACATTTTCGTCTGAAGGACATGTTTCAGCTTAAAAGGAAGGCTTAACAGGCAGCTCTGAGATACTGATGATGAAACTGTAACATCTAATCAGTGACTGAAATAAGGGTCAGCCCAAATTTCATGCCATTCTTCTTGATATTACTTTTTTAATATATGCCATTATCTTCCAAAATGAATAATTCCTCCCCAGGTTATCCTTTAGTCAGTGTCCTTCCTTATTTTTTTTTATTATTTTTTTATGTTCATGTCCTTCTTACTACTAATGAACATTCGGAAGCGAAAGAAAAAATTCAAAGAAGCATAATGACTTTATTTATAGAACTGAATATATTATGGTTCCCCTTTTCCCACAAAAGCCGCAAAAGATAAAGTGTGTTTGTATAGATGACTTGCCACAAAGTTCTGATGGTCTAATTTAGCCACTGAATCTTTATCTTTTAAATGAACTGTTTCTAGGGAAAGTTTTGAAAGTACTCAAGCAATGGCCTTTAACAATTATCTACAACCAGAATTCAAAGAATATGTATCCCAATATAGACACACATAACCAAAACTACCCTTTCCCATTCTCCAGAGCTTTTTATAATATAATCTCAAAAATTATTGAACAATATACTCACTGAGCAGGGCTATTTTGGATCTGATTTCCAAAATGTCTATTCAAAGTGTGCATCAATAGAAATGGAGCCAGGGTGTGGGAGAAGGAATGGCCGAACCGGGGACAGGGTGAAAAGAGAGATCAGCCTAGAGTCCCTTATGCAGCCATAAGCAAAATAAGTCCAACCCTCCTTAAGTGCTGTTGACCCTTACTTAACTCTAAGCAGGTACTGACTATCAGTTGAGAAGATTCCTGTACAAAAACTTTGAGCAACCAATCAGTTTAATAGAAAGTTCGTGTGTAGACTTGGTCTTTTGCACCTGACACTATATCTTACAGAACTTCGAATGAACTCCATCCAGGGGTGGGCTGCACTTACCTTAACAGCTGGTTCTCTGGTTGTGAGCATGTGCATTCTGACCTAGGCTTCCCAAGAGCATGAAGCAAACTGCTTGTCCCGACAAAAAAACCTTTTTATTAATTTACTGTGAATTCTGCTCATTCACATCCAGCAAAGTCTTTCGAGGGAGGATTTACAGTCACAGACCTTATCTGGCTTGGAGAGCTGACAGGCTGATATCTGCAAAACTTGGCAAGGAGTCTTGGAGTGTCACGAACCAATTAAACGAACGAATTGTCTCCTGCAAACTCCACTCCCCTTTCGCTCCTCATTTATTTCTTCTGGGAGGGGCCATTCACCGTCCACCTGTGGCCTTACTCCCAAGTCAACCCCTGTTCTTTAGCTGTTCCCTTTATCTGGCAACTCTGCCCATGCACTCACTGGGAACAGTCTCCAACTGTTCATTTGCCTCACTGATGTCTGACCCTGAAGCCAGCTGATAACTGGCATACAGCCCTGGACCCCTCTCTGCCTCTGACACAGAGCCCTCATCAGAGCCTTTCCCAGACTCCAGGACTGGCCCATGTTCCTCCCCAACCTCCTCACTGTCCAAATCTGCTGCCAGCTCTGCTGGCAGGTCACAACAGTGTCTGCCTTGTGCACATGAGTGCGACATCAAAAACAAGGCTAAGACAGCAAGGCACCAGAGCGGGTGGGTGGGTCCAACCCACACGCAGATCGCAACTAGCGATTCACCTGAACCAGTCTGAACCAGCAGCAGCCCACCACTGACTCCATCTTTTACTTGATGTACGTAAGATAAATACCCTACTCAGGTGCTGTCCAATCCAGGGGAAAGCTACTGTTACTTTAAAATGCTGCAGGCAGGTGCTACTTTTATTCTCTCGTGTGCTGTGAAGCATCTTATGAGGATGGAGTTCTAAAGGCTATCCGGTCCTACTCTGAGCATCATGCTTTGCCCATTCATGTGCCCCCTGCTCCCTTTTCTCCTGCCCAGATGCAATGGGATGAGAAGCACCCAGCCCACATTCAAGTTTTCTTTCTTTTATTGCCACAAGAAAGAAAGAAAAATATGGCTATGTCAGACAATATATTACACTCCAGACAGTCCAATAACAATAATACAATACTTGTTAAAGCCTTAACTTCCATTTCATTAAAACAGAGCGGTTAGCCCAAGCAAATCATTTACTTCTTCAAGCCTTATAACCAAGCCACCGGGCATATATTATTTAAATTCATATCACATATGCTGCATTTATATTTATATTCTCTGCTGATTGACTTTGAATGGAGTTTAAAACCAGCATGGAATTTGATTTTATGACTTTAATTTATATTGTTTAATTGGTTAGTCTGTGCAGTGGGTTGCTGCTGGCCAGGGACCATGAGTAAACAAAGAGGCCAGCTTAATGAGGTTATCATGAAAAATTATCGTTAAGAAATCAGCAGACACTTATAAATGAGGAAAGGGTTTCAAAGTGAATAGGAAATATCACATTGAAGGGAACTGCGGATGAATAATTTCTAACAGTTGCTACAAAGTTACATTTATCAGAAAGCGGAGAAGGGCAGTAAATCCTTTCAGGTGAAGTGGAATAGGATAAGGAAGATACAACTTGGGGTAAATGACATGTTTTAAGTGCAAGTGATCTTTTTTTCCCCACAAGGATGTCTGGAAACTCTCTACCAGACATTAGAAAGTACTTCCAGTCAGTGATACCAATAAACAAAGCAATGGTTTGACTCTGGATAAAGCATTATTTTATACAATTAGTCCTCAACTTACAACAGTTCATTTAGTGACCATCCACACTAGCACTGGAAAAAGGGACTTATGACAAATTTTCACACTTATGACCATTGCAGCACCCCAATAGTCACGTGATCAAAATTCAGACACTTTGCAACTGACTCATATTTATGACTGCTGCTGTGTCCCGGGGTCATGTGATCACCCTTTTCAACCTTCTGACAAACAGTCAATAGAGAAGCCAGATTCACTTAACAACCGTATTACTAACTTAACAACTGTGATGATTCACTTAACAACTTTGGCAAGCAAAGTCATACAATGAGGCAAAACTCCCTTAACAAGGGAGTTCTGTTGCTTCATTTAGCAAGAGAAATTTTGGGCTCAATTGTGATCATACCTCTCAGACATGTTAACAGAATATCAGAGTTGGAAGAGACCTTGGAGGTCTTCTAGTCCAACCCCTTGCTCAGTAGGATGGTGAACCACAGGTGGCACGCGGAGCCCACTCTGCAAGCACGCAAGCTGTTGCCCTGGCTCAGCTCCACCGAAAATGTGTGTGTGCCTCCCACCAGTCAGCTGATTTTTGGGTGTCTGCTATGCATGTGTGGGGAGCGGGGCACATATGGGAGGTGCGTGCACATGCATGAGGGTTGGGGGGGTCATGTGTGCATGCATGGGAAGGAGCGGGTGGGGGGGTTCAATGTTCCCTCAATGCACCCCATTTTTGGTCCCAGGAGGTTTCAGGGAGGCATGCTAGGCTCAAAATGGGGCACAGAGGGAGCATGGGGGGGTCGCATGTGCATGCACAGGGGCCAGGGCACACAGGCTGTGTGTAGCACATGCATTGCATTATGGGTGTGGGCACGCGACGACAAAAAGGTTAGCCATCACTGGCCTATATCATTCTAGACAAATACATCTGGTAAACCTGAGTAATAAATCACCAAAAGTTTCTGACTTTCAACTGCCTTCAATGAGAAACATGCAATTTATATCTTTCAATTTCTTCTGTTCATTCAAAAGAATGGAAGAATATTTGGAGACGGGGAGGGTTAATAACTTGTGCTATTCAGAGGCACCCTTGTTCCTTGTTGCATGGATTATCTCCAGCCGTCTACAATATTTTTGTGCCTAGCTTCTGCTGAAGGAGCTTAGGCTTTTATATTTGGTTTTGTCTGTTCTAAATAATAAACTAAACTAGAATAGATAGCACAAGCTCTGAAATTAGCTTACCTTTGTCATAAAATGTTCTTTGCTACAAGATAATATAAAATTGTAGTCCCAACTCTCCTCTAGCTTTATCCTGTTAAAGAATATAAAATCATGACCTTGACTTCTCAAGTAATTAAAAAAAAATTAATATTGTCATATCTAGGCCAAGCAACAACTAGATGGCAGCAAAGAGACACAGAAAAAAATCTAAATCTTTGCTGTCTCCTGGTGATCAACTGTATTTATGCAGCTCAAAAATGGCACTTCTGCCAAATATCTGCTCTAAGATAATATACCAGTACTCCTTTCTTTTTCCACTTAATTTTATGTTTGCCACTAAATTATCACCCAATATCTTGAGCTATATACTTTCTCGGCTTTCATTCACAGCTTTGCTTACTTAAAGCCATCATTGAAGAAGAGGTAGTGAATTGTTGTGCTAACATGAATATAAACCAGGAATATTTCGACAAGGAACCAATTTGTCCTACTTTTCCCACCTTTGTCACATCATTAAATATCCCTTGTCTGAAAATTGCTTGCACCCCCATAGGTCAATCAATCATAAGAAACAAGGAACATTCACTTCCTGAAGGCAAAGAGAGGAAAAAAATTATTTGTCTAGAGAGCTGATGGTTATATAATTCCTTCATTTACCATCTTATTCAGTGAATAATGACTTTGAGAATATCTGGCAAAGATCAGTTTTACATCTATATTAGTTCCTACACCCTTGCTAATTTGGAAACTCATCAATCACACTATCCCTTACAGACAAAATCTGCATAATAGCAGATTTAACTGCAGATTGCTGTATCCAAGGCCACAATGCAAATAGGAGCAAATTAATCCTGGAAAAAAAAATTGGATGCTGAAAAGCATTGAGAAGACCACCGGAGATCTTAAAATATATTATACATTAATAAGCAATGCACAATAAGTGAAAAAAAATAGTTTCTATCGTTTTTATGAAGATTGTGTGATGCTTCTTCTTCACTCCAAGGATGGACAGAAATCATCAGTGGAAATTTTTCTTATTCACTAGTATTAGCCCTGCCTTCCCAGCTGTCTTTATGACAAGTCATTCAAATCCCACTTCTCACCAATCCATTATTCTGTCAAATAGGAAGTACCAATTTCCCCTTTGTCGTTTTCTATACAGACAACCCAACTTCCAAACCCTTTCTAGATGGCACACCATGATGCATCTACAATGCTATCAAATCTAAAACCTATTTTGAGATCTCCTGTGGATCAGTCTACTTCCTCCCATGCAGTCTACACCTTACATTGCATCATATACAAAACCAGAGTTGGAATAAGCTTTGATATTCACCATGCAAGGATAAGGATAAGGATCTGAGTTGTCAAATCTTGCTGTCCAATTCATAAAGGCTCTTCCTTGAATTGTCAAATTGGAAAACTGAGAAGACACAGGATTTTTCTTTTTTGTTTTAGATAGCTGCTATCTTTGATACAACCAAGCAAACCTGGATAAAATAATGGGCTTTAAAAAAAAAATTATCCAGATTTCACTGGGAAAGTTGCTACTAGAAGATGATAGAAACCCAAGAAGTGTGGATTAGCTGGTGCTTTCTGAAGTTGGATGTTTGCTTGTAGATTTTTTTTATTATCCAACTAAATAATGTCATAAATGAAAATGAATGTGGGATTTGTTCTCTGTTTAGATAGAGTAGCTTTGTTTGCCAGTGTTGGTGGGGATGTAATTTTTTGTTTGGTAGTTCCTTGATTAGGGTATTCTTCTCCACTTGTTGTTTATCTGGTGTTATTCCCTTCTTACCTAGGTGTAGATTGCTAGAGAGGGTGTGTTCTGTTCTTTTTGTTCCCTTTTCAGCTTTTTTATTGTATTGTCTCTTTCGAAAATGTATAGTGATAAAGCACACTTATACGTCATTCAAGCTTGTCAGCTGCTACACCATGGGTTGTCATAGGGTATTTTCTGTCCCCTGCTAATGGGAGAACCATTTTCTTTAGGTGGCAATATGCATGACCTCAATTGCTTCAAAATGTGAAAAGTCTGCCTGCTATATTTAGGGGTACAGTCTGTTCATTCTGCTGTAGGATCTTAGACATCTTACTCCAAAGTCTGAGCATAACATTTAGATGGTGGTCCATTTGGGAGCATTTGAGGATTATTTCTACAGATGCAGAAAAGTGTTAGTCTATTCCTGACAAAAGACTATATAGATATAGAAATAGATAAACTGCACCTAGAATACATTATTTTAAGGAATGTTACATTTTGCAACAATACCATGCCAAATATGCTTAATACAAAAACACACAATGGCTTTTTAAAAAGAACAATTTATATATTGAAATATAGAAGTATTTCAGCACTTCCAGGTAGCCAACATTTCACTCCCAAGTCTTACAAAACCAGTTTTAATCTGATCTTCAATCACAGTCAGTGCTGCCAACCTCAAAACACACAAAAAACCCCAACCGTATAATGCCAGAATTTATCCTGCAGCTGAGGAGAGTGCAAAGAATGACAGTCAATCAATGGTGTCCACCAGATTTTTAATTCATGCGGTGTGCATGGAGGAAGAGATGCAAAATTGTCTTGAATTGACAGGGACAAGTGAAGATGCTGGGGCATTATCATTCAGTTCACTTTAAAGATACATAATGATTAACCCTCTATGAGGTGTGGGGAAAAGCTGGCTTTAACCCAAGGTTTGAGAGGTAAGTAGAAACAAATTCCCAGCCATGGGATATGACTTGCTTACAAAGTCTGCAGTTCTTCAGCATTGCAAAGCAAAAGCTAGAGTTCTGTGTGACTTGAAGTGGGCTATTAACTGATCCATAAATAAATCAGCTCAACTACCAGCACAAAGAATTACCTGATATCTAACCAATGGGTGTTGATCCTGGAGAAAGTAATCCATAGAGATGCCCTTTATCTCTGTGAATTACATCCATAACATCTAGTTTTATTTTTTGCTTAGTATGGAATTAAGGGAACCATTAGGTCCACCTGTTCCAATTAGCTGGCTTAGCTGATTTATAGTCCCACTTTCAACCTCCTGGCAAACATCTTATTTTGGGGTAGTTTTTAAGGGTATTTTTAATTTTTTTTATTCGAATCTTAATCTATTATTGTACAGTGCATATCCTACCTCCTCCGTCTATTTATCTATGTATATCTATATTTTTGTATTCACATTGTTTTTAATATGACTGTACACCGCCCCGAGTCCTGTTTAGGAAAGGGTGCGGTCTATAAATTAAAGTATTATTATTATTATTATTATTATTATTATTATTATTATTATTATTATTATTATTATTATTATTGAGGCAATCTGGGAATGGTACATAATTGTCAGCCAGGTCAAAAGTATCTTGGACCAACAAAGAAAGTTGAAATTACACAAGATGCAGTAAGTCTTGTGGGTGTTACTCCTAACTCCTTTGGACTAAACTGAGCAGAAAATAGCAAGGACTACTGAATGCAGTAAATAAGTAAGTAAATAAGTAGAACTATTGATTTGCCAATTGGCCATATCAAAGCAATGAGCATCAATCACAATAAAACATTGAGATAAGGTATCATGTGCACCACTTCATAATGGTTCCACTAATCCAGCAGGTGCATGGGAACTAACAATTGGTGTGCCCTGGTAGTATGGTACCATCTCATAGAAATCTTCTTGTCCAGGTGTTCCATGGAACCAGAAGGATGCCTTATTGGCTGAGGCTAACATTTTCTTCTTATGGTTTTCCCCTTCAGTCCTCTCATTTCAAATACAAAGAGGAAGCATGTCTCACTTACCATGATCTGATAAATTTGAAAGTAGCTATGAGAATATGTCTAAGCAAGCTTCTTTCTTGATGGCCAAGCAGGGGTCAGATCCTACCAGCTTAACAACTGGTTCGTTTCATGTGCATGTTCAGTTTTGAGAATACTTACCTTCCACTTTGCTGCTTGGGAGGAAAACAGCTGAGGCGTGGTAATCCACTCTGCCGCTTGACTCAGCTGAGAAGATAAAGATCAGGAAAGCACAAGGGCGGGCGGGCGGGCAGGCTCACTTGATCATCGGAGTGAACCGGTTCACCTGAACGGGTTTGAATCGGTAGAATCCCACCCCTTTGGCCAAATAATGCTTAGTGAAGTTGTCAATCTCCAACCCCAGGTGGACATTTTAGTGGCCTCCCAGCATTTTGGATTAGAACTTGCAAAGCTCCTTGTTAAGCCTAAGGATCTGATGGTAACACTGATGAAAGTATTTGGAGATGGTTGGTACAAACTTGTTGTGACCTTCTGCTAATGGCCATGACAATTAGCTCGAACAAAGGTAGGATGCATGCACAGCTTCACTTCCTGTAGACCTGTATGGAATTTTTGTATATATTAACTATGTATAATAATGTAGAAAGAAATGAATTAACCTGGGCTGTTTTTTTCATCACTGTGACCATTGGGTGATCATTCATATGCTAACAATATGGCATATGATTTCAGTTGTATTCACTTTTGAAATATTGTACATTACTTGACATCAGTGTACAGAATCTACAGTTGGAACCAATACTTTCACAAAACATGATTTAACTGTATTAAGTCAAACATGGCTTAACTTAACTTAAAAGAGAGTACAATAAGTTAATTTATAGATATATCTATTTTGAGTTTAATTGGGCTAACCAAATAAAATGTTTCTAATAATAATTTGGTCAGTCCAATTAAACTCAAAACAGATATATCTATAAATTAACTTATTGTATTCTCTTTTTTTGCAAGAAAACAAAGTTTTACAACCCTGAATGCTCAAGCAATTTACTAGTATAACCAAAAAATGTTGAACACATATAATACCTAAGATGTTTTGTAATAGAGCAAATTAAACATAAAATTACTTCATTTAAAGCTGTGACTATAAATGTTAAAATAGATGTTGCCTATGCTCTGTTTTAATTTAGCAATGGAGGAGAACAGTGTTCAAATACAAATCATATAACTTACTATATTATCATAGTATCAATACTCATTAGTTTGCTATGGAGATTAATCACAATAACATGCAAACTATAGAAAATAAATGTTGGGTTTATCTTGTTAAATGTTAGATGTTAAAGTTTATATTTCTAATATGTTTCGATGAAGGGATTTATAAATTCTTTTTTTCTTCAGTAATATTACTCGATAATCAATTAGAGATTCTGATGACCCATAGAATCAAACAGAAAAATATTTATTCATCTACTTACTTTCTAAATTGAAAAGAAAACCTACATAAAAATGCCAAATCCAGTTTAATAATAATAAAAGATTTCCATAAGTTATTTTTCTGTCTGTTCTGGCAAATATAGGGATCTTCTAGAGCAGCCTTAAAGGGACACGGGGGCTCAGTGGCTGAGATATTGAGCTTGTTGCTCAGAAAGGTCAGCAGCTCAGTAGTTTGAATCTCTAGCGCCGCATCACGGAGTGAGCTCCTGTTACTTGTCCCAGCTTCTGACAACCTAGCAGTTCAAAAGCAGATAAAAAATGCAAGTAGAAAAATGGGGACTGTCTTTGGTGGGAAGGTAACAGCGTTCCGTGCACTTTTAGCATTTAGTTATGCCGGTCACATGACCATGGAAGCATCTTCGGACAGCACTGGCTCTTTGGCTTTGAAATGGAGATGAGCACCAACCCCCTAGAGTCAGGAACAACTAGCACATATGTGCAAGGGGAACCTTTACCTTTACCTTTTAGAACAGCCTGAGAAACATCATAGAGAAGATAGGTCCCATTTTCTTGCAAAATCTTCCACTTGACCTTGGTCTTCTTCAGCATGAGTCATTCTTCAATTCATGGAAACCAGATTCTTACTTCAATTTAGTACAGGTAGTCCTCAACTTACAATAGTTTGTTTAGCCACCATCCAAAGTTAAAATGGCCCAGAATAAGTGACTTATGACCAATGTTCACATGTTTGACCGTTGTAGCATGCCCATGATCATGTGATCAAAATTCAGATGCTTGGCATATTTATGATGGTGTCCTGAGGTCACGTGATCACCTTTTGTGACCTTCTGTCAAGCAAAGTCAATGGGGAAACCAGATTTACTTAACAACAATTTGACTAATTTCACAACTACAATGATTCACTGAACAACTGTGGCAAGAAAGTTTGTAAGATGTGGCAAGCTCACTTAAGTGTTTCACTTAGCAACATAAATGTTGGGCTCAATTATGGTCGTAAGTTGAGGACTACCTGTATAGAATAAGGACTCATTAAAGTATAGACCAGTTTTATCCAACTTGTTCGTGCAAGCAGACTTCAGTCCAATGTCAATGAGCCCCATCTAATTATCCAGACATATGACATTCTTAGTCGTATTTCTAAAACTTTAAACTTTAGAAGAGGTGCAAACTCTTAATCAAATGCTATACAACTTTTTTATTTTAGCATTAGTCATTTTAACAGAATTGAAAGCTTACTTTTCTTCTGTTTATATTTCCTTAAATCTAAATCTAGAGAAATTATTTGTACAGTTGGACAAACGTGATGAAAGTATTGCCTGTTATATTGTAACTATTGCATCCCATGCAGAAATATCGTATAAGGAGAAGTGTAAAATCCTGGTTTTTAAGGGGAAAAACATGAAACAGCATCTCATAGTTATATTTTGGCAAGGTACATCTGTGTAGAAGAAGTCACATATGGTGTCATCTGTAGCAAGTTGCTATAGTGACAATCTCATTAAAGCACCACAAATGGGGAAGCTCACCTGCATTGTTAGAAATACGTCATTTATAATAATGTTCCATGCAGAAAAAAAAGCCAATGTACAGAAAGTGTCTGTTAATTTAAATTATGAGGAAAAAAATGAAAGATTGTTTCATACATTGCTAGGTTATCATCTATATAAAATCTACTGTAACTAAAAATTGTCATCATATGTCTCTTTGACCTTTGAATGCTATCTGGCATTTGATTGTTATAAAATTTCACATATTTGAGCTCTTGCTGTATTTTATAACAAGTCAAACCAGCATCTTCATCTTTTATTATCACATTTTTTTTTACTTCCATAATACCTCAAGCTTTGCTTTTGGTAGATGTCTAAAAAAATAAGGCTTTGTAGCTTTTCATTCCAGTCTCTTCTAATGAGCCTCAACAGGTGGTAATATCTACTTGACATTCTTGATCTTGGAAGCTAAATAAAATTGATTACCATAAGGATGAGAGACCATCAAGGAGCACAGTTTTATAGGATAGGTTAGTGAGTCAAAAAGCATTTCAGAAGGAAGGAATGGGCAACCAATTCCATATAATGCTCAAAAAAATTACATGGAGCCACCAAGAGAAAATTGGAAGACTGTTTCTAATTGGCTACCATCTGGTTTGGTAGCTATCTTCTGGTCATATCAGCTCTCCTTTACATCCATACACTTCCTCTTTGTATTCTTAAAATATAACTTCAGTCTTTCCACAAAAAGATGCAAATAATATATTTTGTTCCTCATCCATAAACACTCCTTAATAGTTCTGAAAAATAAAGTCATTTCATCTCTGTGATTTGGTACATGAGTGTTTATATAATGTGTATAATTTATCACCATCTGACTAATTTGTCTTCAAAGATGAGTTTCTTTTTGAATTTTCATCCTCTCATAATCATATCCTCTAAAAACACCCTTAAAACTTTCATTTTATGATGCAGCCTACTTGCAAACATGCACAATTTTATTAAGAAGCATAACGCAGCTCCATGCATGATCATTTTTACAGTTGGATAGTGTCATTGTTAATAACTTTTAAAAGAAAACTCTGGGCAGGAGAAATGAATATTCTATACATGAAATATAGCTTATAACTCTACTTTGGTGGTGACTAAGTATTCACTGACTAATAAATGTATAACCTTTTCTTTGTACATAACCAGCTCATTGCTGTTGCAATACCAAATCTACTGCTACAGAACAATATTTCATTTTTTTTAAATTTTCCATCTGTGAAAACCCTAGTAAGAAATGCATTAAATGCAGAATACCGGCCCAATATCCACATCTATCTTCCCAAAGGAACATCTATTGAATAGCCAAGGAAAGGCTCAGCTGCTGTTGAAATCAGATTGGTCACATTCATAATGCAGAACAGTAGGCATTCATTGACAGAACTATATTTGGATTTCATTATTTAAACGCTAGGATTTAATAACTTTAATTGACAGGCATGAGTACAATGCATTCTGGAAGTAGCTGTAGGGTTTATAACGAGTGGAGATAATCGTAAAAGAAAAATGAAAGAAAATGGCATTGCTTAGTAAATGAGTAATTAACCTTTCAACTGTACAAGTGCAGATAGAATCCTGACCAGACTTACTGAAACAGCTCTAATGATTATTGAACAATGCAATAAAATTAATTGTTTAGGGCTGATTTATTTTCCTTCTCTTTCAAAATCTCTTCTTGGAGTTCTAGTTACAAGAACATTCCACCTTGCTTATCAATCCTTTTGTGAATAATGTATCTTCAAAAGAAATGTTCTTCCCCCCCCCTCCCTTAAAGACTTCAATTACCATCTCATTGGCACTTATAACATTTTAAGGCGTAAGGATTTTAATTGATATACCCATATGGCTATTATAGCTTGAAGAAGATAAAAGTATTTGAATTGCCAGGTATACATTTTAGTCACTTCTAATTATGTTGCCATAGTAGTCTGGATACTAAAACAATTCGAATATGTTGAAGATGAATTGTTCCAGATGAATAGCTCCAAATGCTACTTATCAACAGCATTCTTCAATTATTCTTTTCTCTCTGTGTCTTTAGTTCATTTCTCTCCATAAGAATTAGAGGGGGGGGAGAGTAAACATAAGAGGGCTGCAATTGAAGACAATGCCATCAAAACTCCAATAAAATTCATGTTCAGGGCAAGGCAGCTTCATATTAAAAGCCTTATTTGGAAGTATCCAAAATCCAAAGAAATCTGAATAAAATAGTTAAACCTAACAAATATTTTTACCATGATTCCATAAGCATGATTTTCATGTATGCCTATTAATTTTAGTCTGATAGAGGATTTCCTTACATGGGTTTATATTCTGGATGGAGGCAACCAGGAGACAGATTTATGCATCAAAAAATACCTTACTGATACCAGCATCTAGAATCACCAAAAAGTGTGTAAATCTGAAATCTGTGACTTTATTACTGTTAGATTTGAGTGTGCATGTTTTATTCTTCTGCATGAGAGACAAACACTAAGCAATGGCAGATGTTATTCTATTTACAAGCTTTGTTTTTCAGACCTTCTCTTCTCAAAATGATAGGCTACTTTCTTTCTGTAAAAAGCTATAAATGAATGGAGTATTTCCAATGGTGGAACACTATAAGAAGCCACTTTATGGACCCATCTCCTCCTGCAGCCTGTCATATTTCCCAAATATTTTTCGCAGAGCTGTGCAACCTTCAGAAAGAACAAGGGAAAAGATTCTGTCAGATATATAAAGACGGGATAATAGGAGAACAGTCTCTCCTTTCTCCTTGCCAATGGAAGAGTTTGATTATTATTTAAAATAGGAATGGGCATCAGATTTAAGAAGTCCAGAATCTAAAACAGAAAATCAAGCTATTGTTTAGGGGACCATCCAATTGGACTTCAATCTGAATCTAGACTCCACGTGGTTTTAATCATGATCGTATGTATATCTTCGGGGCTTTAGAGTAGCACTCTTAAGAAAGAAATAGATGATCTCGACAAGTTGCAAGGCAGGGACAGAGTATCATGTCCTTCAATTCTCTAATGATCAAGCATTACAAAGTCTTCAACCCAATCTATGGAATGAGTTTAATTTAATTATAATTGACAGTACTCTATGCTGCTTTGCTCATGTTTAATCATACAGAATGGTCCCTGCTACGAGCAGCTGGCTGCTATATGTGATTTTACATTGGCTGAACTTCTCCAAATGAGAGTTCAGATGTGGTATTCAGCCAGTTCTGATAGGTTCTGAAGAACCGGTAGCAGAAAAATTGAATAATTCAGAGAACTGGCAAATAGGCTGACACTGCCCCCTCTGCCTCGCAGCTGATCATCTTTTGTTGCTCTGAACAGGGAACACATCTGGAAAGCAAACCAAAGTGGGGGGGGGGGGAATGGGGATTTTGCAGTATCCTTCTCCTGCCATGCCCACAAAGCCACACCCACAAAGCCACACCCTCAGAACTGGTATTAAAAAACTTTGAATCCCACCACTGAGCAGGTTGACTCTGATGCCTTCCACATCCTAGAGCCGTGATGGTGAACCTATGGCACGCGTGCCACAGGGGGCATGCGTAGACATTTCTGAGGGCACGCGAGGCATTGCCCTGTCAGCTCCAGTGCGCATGCACCCACTGGCCAGCTGATTTTCAATAGGTTTTTTTTTAATCTCCGGAGGATTCCCTGAAGCCTCCAAAGGGTGAGAAACAGCCCAATGCAAACCAGAAATGAGGAGAGAGCTGCCAGCACGGGGGAAAGACAAGCAGCAAGGAAAGAGGCTTCTTTCACTCGTGCTGGCTGCTCTGTTCCCCCCTCCCCCCGCTACTAAAAAGGATCCTGCCTGATCGCTGGAATCCAAAGGGAAATGAGGAGAGAGCTGCCAGCATGGGGAAAGACAAGCGGCAAGGAAAGAAGAAAAGAGGCTTCTTTCACTCAACGTGGCTGCTGTTGCCCTTTGTAGTGCCCAGGATCTGGACTCACACCTGCCATAGTAAAAAGGGCCCAATCTTTACACAGGAGAATGATCGGGGAAGGTTTTTTGACACAGGAGCACACTTGAGCATCCCCCACCCCCACCCCAATCTCTGCCGTTTGTGGCAGAGCAACTTCTCCCCTCACTGGGTGTTAGCCAAGGGAAAGCAGCCAGAGCAGGGAGTGGCAAGGAAGCCTTGCGCAAAAATGTGTGGTCCACACAAGTGAGGGTGGGGGCATTAAGTTATGTGGGTGGGCACTTGAGTTCGTGTGATAGCGCACACGCATGTGCTTTTGGCACCCGAGGCGAAAAAAGTTCGCCATCACTGTTCTAGAGCCTTTGGCTCTATGACACTAAGATTAAAGGTCTTATTTTCAATTTTATCACTTGGTGTTTATTGCTGCATTTCTCCCACGTATTTATTTATTGTTTCTTAACACAGCACTACTGCTGGTTTTGTGCATTAGAGAAGGAGGACAAGAATGTTTCCACTTGTTAATGGTTTCTAATATTAGTCATATTTCATGATAGTATCTTTTGTAACATAAAATGTTAAAGGCTTAGCGCATCCTCTTAAGTGACGATACGTGCTTAAAAAGATGAGAGCTGAGATTGCTTTCTTTGCAGGATATTCATATCCTGCAAATTATAAGCAGGCAGCAAATGTTGCAATTTTGATTACCTAAGATGTCCTAAGCTTCACAAAGAAATATCAGATGGAGAGAGATATTTTTAATACTTATTACCAAACTGGCTGATGAACACCAAGCAATTCTAAAAAAAAATTAGCTGTTTCATAGCATATAGTAATAATAGGATCAGAGGTGGTATGCTGCCTGTTCGAATCGGTTCAGGTGAACTGGTAGTGGTGGTGGCACAAGCCTTTGCCCACCCACCCGACGTCATTACAGACTTCTGTGCAAATGCAGAAGGTTATGTGCTTGCCCAGACAGGCACGCGTGCTCCCTCTACTGAACCGGTAGTGAAGATAATAGGATACCATTACTGAATAGGATGTAATCTGAATCAAATTCTAGAACTGTTTTTAAATCATCCCCACTTCGTCTTGCTGTATTCTCACTTACACTTATTTAAATTAAATGCATATTTAAACACTTTCATTTCTTTTTTCAGTTGATAAATATTTTGTTAAGATGGAAAGGAATTGGTATGTGGTTGAAGTTCTTTCATTCATATTGATAGGCACTGCCAAAGCATTTACTTGAGATTGAATGTTTCTTGCAAAAACAGGCAATGATAGCTAAAGTTAATCCCTGGGTAAGAAAATTCGGATATGTTTAAAGTTCATCAATTCCATCTATTCCTGACCAACAAGGTCCCTAGGCTCAGTTAAATATGAACTTAACAAGCTTTATGCTTCTGAAACATTTGTTTTAATAGTGCACCTGACAACAATATCGAGAAAGGGAGAGAAACCTAATAAGTATTGCCTTTTAGATTTAAACCAATTAAGCAATGTAATATTGAATCTTTTTCTGGCAGGATACTAGTGGGGAAGTGTATCCAGGTACCGTGTCTATTAATTAACTATTTTTTTGAATTTTATTCTAAATTGTATAGAATAGCAGATAATGAGATTACAACAGTGATCACACAATTGGATTATTAATCTCAGTTTACCTGTTTCTCTTTTTCAAAAAAGGCCTTATAATTAAATGTATGAAACAAGGAGAGCAGCTGTAGCCTGATGATGATTGATACAACAGTTTGTATTTTTAATTTTATTGGAAATTTAGGGTGAATCTCTTCCAAATATATCTATGGTACTATATCCTTTAATTTTAATCAGACATTATTTGCTTTTATTTATTTAGGAATCCGTTTGGTTTGGTATCCTGGAGGATTTTAGGCTATTGAATTATCCAAGCTTTCTCAAAATTGCATACTTTAGATAGAAATGGTGTATTTGATCTGTAAATTATGAACATAGATTTCGAGGAAGTGCAAATCTGAGCAAAAGTGATAAAACTTGGATTATGATATCATAATCTCTCTCTTGTCTACTAACATCCAAATATCTGATAAAAGTATCTACAGTAAAGGTGGGATTTGCATCATGGTGCTACTGTAATCCAGTTGGCATTTTGGTGTAATCTGCTTTCGATATCTACGGGTTATTGTTAATGGCAATTCTCTTTGTACGTGTTAAGAATGCCTTATTTCCCTCTTTTCTTTTTAATCTTTTCTGTATTATTACAGAACTTTTAGCATTAGTACTGTGTTAGCTTTTTTTTTTTTTGCTTATTTATTTTTTATTTCCGTTTCAGGGCTATCTAACTCCACTGTCACTTTAGACCACTTGCAATTTAAAGTATATATTACAAATATTACAGCTGACTGTAGGGGAAAAAAAAACACAAAGTGGGCCAAATCATCCTCCAGGGCCTGGAAGAGAATCTTGTTCTTTAACCATTTTTTTTTAATTTAAAGGATGGGAGCAGTTGGTATCTCTTGGTGGATATTGTTCCACAAACAGAAGCCATCATATAGAAGATACACTTCCTCGGTTTCTAGAAGGTGACACTATTTAATTAACAGGAATCTCAGCATGACCCTTCCTAACTGTCCTAACCAGATTGGTAGAAACACAAGCAGTTTCTCAAGTAGTGAAGCCCTATGCCGTGAAGGGCTTCTGTGAAATTCATCCATTGTTCACCTGGGGAGTGACCCAAACTGTTGTAGCTTTGAATGAGGAGACGGAGACGTGTGTAAGGCAACAGATTTATTGTTACCGGTATACAACACAAACCTCCTCCTGTGAAGTTCATACATTAGTCACCTCGGAAGGACCAATTTCATAGGTTCAACCTCCACAAAACCCCAAAGCAACCTGACAGTGATTTGATCATGACAAAAGACTGTGGGTAAAATGACCATCTTCAGAAGATATTATAGCTGCCCTAAAATAAACACCAAGTTTAACATGTGAGCAACTTCATGACCTGAATTAGGAGAGGGAGAGAGAGGTGGGGGTTAAGCATGGAAAACAATACTTTTGAAGTAGAAATGGATAGGTGGAAGATACAAATGTTGGAAATAGTTGGAAGACAGCATTGTGCATTCCCACATTTAAGAAATGGGTGGTGGTCCACAATGGAATAAGCAGAAAATGATCTATCATTATATTGGTGCTTGATGTAGCCCATCTGAAAATACTTTAAGATATTTATGAAATTTCAGCACTGTTCTCCTACTCTTTTAAATAGGTGCAAGAGGGAGGGAGGGAGAGAGAATCCTTTTCAGTCATTCAGCCTCCAGAATTGTAACTCAATAGTATCTAAAGACAAATCATGAAACTTCTGATAAAAATAATATGAACTGTCTGCTTGCTATGCTATTTTGCTACATTTAAATATGGTATAACATTTATTTTCTTCATTCATTCATCAAAAGCTACACTGCCCATATAACCTAAGTCACTGTTGGTGATTTTTTTAAAGAAATAGAATACTTAATCCAATACATTACTTAATCCCAATGGATGTCTTATATGTCTGGTCTCAAACTATGATGGTTGAAGATTGAACTATAGTGTCTACCCTCAGTAACCATTTGATGTGGACCAATACAGTAAAGCTTAATGTTGAACAGGTGGAAGAGCTGTCAGCAAGCGGTTAGGCAGACTGCAGAAGGATAGATAGGTTTATATTTCCCTAAGGTTCTTATTCAGGAATTGTTAATAGATCCAATCTTGTAACTGGAGATCTAAGTGGAAGCACAGATATGAAATAAGTTACCTGCAATCCTCCAGACCAGAAAGAGGCCATAGTAATTTATGTTGCAATGACCTCCAGGTTAAACTTCTGTAATATAAGTCAGTTTTGCATTTGAAGCCTTCACAGAAAATTCACTAGTTCTCATGTGCAGCTGATAGATTGCTCCAAGAAATCCACCAAAGGACACATCAGTCCTTAAACAAATGATATACCTGCTCTATTTGTATTGTATCACACAGAAATTGGAATTCTGGTACCTGAGAACTGGTTGTTTCTTGAACAACCTCCACCCTACACATTCCTTTCTGTCTTAAATGTAAGATGATAATGAAGCCTTCTTACTGTTCTACCATTTTTTTCCCATGGCTGCCATCTTGATATTTTGTAATATATCCTGCTGACTCATTTATAGATGTGTGCATGGAATTCCTGTCCAGCTCAGATAATGGCCAGAAAATTTCAGTTGGACTTGGTAGTCTTGTCTGAAGAGGATTAAATGTGGGTCTTCTCTTATGAGAAACAGTGCTGTGGGGATGTGATAAGGATATGAGATCTCTGCATTCTGACTACCCTTCCTGATCATCACTCAGACCCTGGCTATTTTACATGGCGATCATTTCCTGGAATATGATAAAGACACCATTTCTAACCATGTACATCCTTGTCTGTGTGAGAGCCCAACAATTCCACAACCTGATGGGGATTTTGGATTGGACTGAAATTCTACTTTTGTATAGAAATGGATGTAGCTAGCTTTCATTTTCACTGCAAAGATACTACTGATAGCAGATATGGTTTGCCAAATTTGCCAAAATTGGCAGCGATAAGCAACATGGTTCTCTAACCTTTCTTGAATCGGATATCATGTAAAGACTGAGCAGCAGTATGTACTCTATACTGCGATTCATTAATGTGCACCAGAATAATGACTCACTTAAGGAATATTTCATTTAATCTCTTCAGTGTTAAATAGGATATGATAGTATCATTAGCAGGACATGCGATTTGATATGTTTGTATTCAGTATAACCTTCACCTATAATTTGAAAGGAAATCACGTATCTGTGTTTCTTTTCCTTAACCTTTTCTACATAATCATAAACTTGGAGGATACCTCAGAATAACTACAATCAAAATTTTAATGGAATTGTCAAGCAATTCAGGGTCTCCTGATGGGGTCCAGTAGAAGACCCTACTCTGCCATGTCCCTGGCCCTTTAGAACATTCCCCCCCACTGGGTGTAACCTGCCCTCATCCTGTTGACCTTCCATAAAGATTAGAAGACCTGGCTTTTCCAATTGGCCTGGGGTCCCAATGGGGGAATTTCACATTAGAAGGGGTTGATCAATTAATAGCAGTTCCCACCTCCATCCCCTGAGCATTCTCTTCCCTACCTCTCTATCTTTATTAATAGCTTGTACTTTATTGTAATTTTAACGTGATTTGATATACTTAAGGTTTCATTTTAATGTTATAAGCCTCCTGGAGTCGCTTTGCAGTGAATGCACAGCAAAATAAATAAATAATAAATAAATAAATATAATACATACATATAATACATGCATAAAATAATATTTTTAAAAGGCCAATTCAACTAGGATTTTCATATAAATCTATGAATTTTATTATTTCAAAAGGATTTTAAAAAAAGAGTGAACAAAAGACAAAATAGTGTGAAAAATAACAATCCAAAGTTTTTATTGATGATAGAAATCGGAACCAGGAATCAACATGGAAAGAGGGCCTTTCCATCTGTAATATTTGATATTACATGCATTTTGCTATTATTATTATCTTATTCTCTCTGTATCCAAGGTATGCAGACATTACAATGAATATATTCTTGACCAAAGACAAAGTTCAATAGATATGACCATTTGGCAGTGAATGGAGTACATAGGCTGAAAGAGATGCTGTATTATGTCACCATATGAGATTATACACTTTCACCCATGAGGAAGTCTATTGATATTTGTGAGACTTACCTTCAAATAAACGTTCATGGATGCAGACTGATTCGCCTAAATGTCTTTGAAGCAACTGGATGCAGAATACACTTTTGGTTATGGTTTTCCTTTAATCTGAGCCTCCAGAGATCTCAGTTCAGGATTAATGTCATTTAACCACCAATACTTTAGCTTTCAAATAACCCAGCTGGTGGGGAGCAGATGTTCCAGAGCTTGCAAAGAAGCGCATGTAACTTGCCATTGCTAAATGGATGCTAAATAGGTTACTCACACAAAAGACCCCCAATCACAACCATCTCATCCTAAGTAATGAAAAGAGAAGTTTAGCCAAGGTTTCTTATGTACTATTTACTAGTTAATGGATTTTATTTAAAACTAATTTGTTTTTAATAAAGAAATACAGATGGTGCTTTCTGAAAAGGAGAAGGATTGCAATATGTAATAGGCATTCAAGATATTTTTGAAAAATCTTTCATCAAGATGTGGTGGGAAGCTTGACCTTACGAATGATATAAGCTCTGAAGGATGTTTTAAAGAGTAAATATTTTAAGTAGCACATGGAAGAAAATGTTCCCATGAATCTTGTTACTGGCTAATGAAATTCGAAAATTGCTTATTTCTGAGATGTGCCTCTCTGAAAGATGCAGCTGCTTATCAAGGTTTGCAAGTACTTATGGGACTTCATGAGATTCTTTGTGCTCCTGTAGCTCTTAGTATATCTGTCATCAGCTAACAGCAATATTTCAATGCACTTTATAAACACTGCAAAAGAGACCTAACATAGTCTTTCACATTTGCTTGACTATAACAGCATCCATTGGAAAAAGAGTAGTCTAATTCTGTTCATCTCCACATCAGGCAAGAAATTCGGAATTGTTTTTTTTTCCCTTCCTTCCTTCTTCCTTCCTCTTTCTTTCTCTCTCTCTCTTTCTTTCCCTCCTTCCCTCCTTTCTTTCTTTCTCTTTTTTCTCTCTTTCCCTTCTTCCTTCCCTCCCTCCTTTCTTTCTCTTTCTTTCTTTTTTCTTTCTTTTTTCTTTCTTCCTTTCTTCCCTCTTTTCACATAAAGCCATGAGATTGTGAGGCAAGTTGTTGGCTCTATGCCATGCATCTCTAACATGATACCTATGTGTTCTGACCCCCCTCTTTGTACACCAAAGCACTCCAAGACAAGAATACTGAAGAGAGTAAATTAACACACTGACTAGACCTTGGTAGCAATCCAGACTTCCAAGATAAGAAACAGACACAAGAGCTTCTCCAGCATTGGTAATTAAGTTGAATCCTGCAACCAGCCTCCTCACAAAGTCTCTCCTTATATACTATCTTGAAAGGAGCCTAATTACAACCACCTGGGTCCAATTATCTTCTATATCTGCATAGTTGTTCTCTACATCTATCAGCCCTCTGTTCCCGGGCATCCAGGACCAATTCCCTTGTCTCCTCCCCACTGCTCCAAGGCATGACGTCAGGAGCACACTCCCTTTGGCTTTCACCACTGCTCCATGCCTCAGGTGCCTCCTGGTGGCCAACCAGCCTCTCTGATCCCTGCTTGGAGTCAGAACCCTGTCCAGGGTCCTCCACATCTTCCAGAGCCAACTCATAGGACCCCATGCTGTCAGAGTCTGTTTGCAGCTCCAATAGCTCCTGCTGGGCCACAACACCTATGAATGCCAATTAGGCTGCAAAACCTTCCTTAGTAGTAGCTAAGCTTCTAGTTTATGTTGTTTGAGAGAGAGGGAGAAGGAGAGGTCTTGTAAGAATTGTGGGATAGTAGAAAGCATCCTGAAACAAAAAGCATTTTTGTATATCTTCAGATATATAAGTAGATTCCATGCCCATCACAGGAACTATTTCATGAGAATGCCCAAGATATATTCTCAAAATGACAGAAATGTCAACTGGAGTGGGGTCCCTGCTGTAGATGTAGATCACCAACAGATATCATAAGCTTAAACTTGGTAACGGAATGAAATTCAATTAAAATAAAATTATACCATAGAGGTGGACAGTAGAGGACACTACTGAGTAGGATGGAAGAAAATGGAAATTCACCAGCATCTGAATAGTTACAGTACAGATTACATTAGGAAATGTCAGAGTGTTTTCTTAACTGGAATGTAAAAATATTAGAGAAATGATTTTGTAATTGACAAAAAATATCAGGGGTCAAGTTATTAGGCACCTTCGCATTGTACCTTTTTCAAGCACTATAACCTGAATACCAGGAACTTCTTATTCCCTATTTAAAAAGGAAAAAGGGTTGTTTTAACTTTTGTACTTCCCTCCCTTTTTTTCTTCCAATATATCATCTAAATATAGAGTGGTACCTTGGTACTCATCGTTAATTGGTTCCAGGAGGTGCAATGAGTATCAAAAACAATGATTAACAAACAATTTTTCCTGATAAGGAATAATGTAGTGAGTGACAAGACAGCCAACACCGACAAGTTGTAATTTGTGCATTGAGTACCAAACAAATGATGAGTACTGGGGCCAAATTTCTAGCTTGTGCATTGAGTATGTGGGAACAAAAATAGCTGCATTGAGTGCTTGGCTTTGATTTTATACTTTGAAGTCAGTTTTTGACTGGCAACTGACAAGACTAGTCCCCGCCGTTTCCTTGGCAATAATTTTCCGAAGTGGTTTGCCATTGCTTGCTTCATAGAGCTGAGAGAAAGTGACTGGCTCAAGGTCACCCAGCTGGCTTCGTGCCTAAGGCAGGACTAGAATTCTCAGTCTCCCAGTTTCTAGCCTAGTGTCTTTAAGCACTACAGCGAACTGGAACTGGCATAGTGTTTATAATTTAGTGTTCTAGGAGACTATAGTCTAAATAGAAAACAAAAATACAATATAAGCATTCTGACATTCTATGACAATTGCAGCCTAGAAGTAATGAGGAAAGGGAGGGAAATGTAGTTGAGTTGGTACAAATGGCTGTTAGTTTTGTATTTAAGTATTATTAAGAGCCAATCAAAAAGGCAATTTGTAACACGTATATTTGAAAAAATAAAACGCTTACCAAACATTCCACTTTATCCTATTAAAACTAATTGTATACACCACTGATTTCAGGGAGCCTGAATATACATGTATATGTCCCTGGTATATATTAATATAATGAATTTTTATGATTACTTTTAATTAAAAGTAGAAAGTAGTATATTGTTATAGTTTAAGGTTAAATGGTTGTAGATCTTTGGCCATTAATATAATTGTTTTAATAAATCTGCACACTGAGAGAGTAAAAGCATAATCAGGTACTTCAATGGTGGGCATATTTTTTTCATACTTCAAGGCTGCTCTTTCGTGTGCAGTGGCAAAAGTTAAAAAAACATCACACAAGTTAAATATATTTAAAATGTTCATAATTAGTAGTATGTATTATAGGATAGAGAAAGAATAGCTTTTGTAAGATGTAAAGGCATAACAACAAAAGCAGAGTATTGTACGTTATGACAGAGAACTATCATCAGCCTATAGGCCAAAAGAGAAACAAAAATATTAATTGCTCAAATTATGCACTGAGTCTAAAAACATTGCTGGCTGAAAGAAAACAGTGTTGGTGTTGATTTGTTAGTTTGTACAACTTACCACAAGCTGTTATACAACCCAAGTGAGCAGTTTTCATGTTAATCCTACTAGTTAGCTAAATTCTGTGGTCCTGAAAGAATGCAACTGAATTGAGCCACATTTGCCAAATACAGTTGGTGCAAGGCAGACAGTACAAATTCAAGGATCAGAAGACATCAGTTATAGATGTATAGGCATTACCAATTCTAATCCAAAGAGATCTTTCCAAAAAGCTAATAACAGGCCAATCCACACAGCCTCCTTGAGCCAGCCCAAGGAATCCACTAGAGTTTCCAAGATCAATACCCACTAGTGAGCATCTCACTTCCACCCACAAGTAAAGCAGCTGGGGGATGGCATAAGGTACCACCTTCTGGAAGTGGCATTTTCTTCTTTATTCCAGTTCTAGACACTGCACACAGGAATTGTAGTGCATGCGGGGGAACTGGTGAGATGGTTTTTGTGGCAATAAAGAGGGGCTCCAAATTATTCTACCTCGTAGAATAATGAGGGATTCAAGAAACTCAACCTTTTCAACAGCTTTTTCTTTTAAGTGGATTGGTCAACCACTTGACTGGCCAATGTAAAATGTGTAAAGTTCTGAAATGACTAGCCTGCCCTGGGACATCTGGTGGGGGGGTTGGTTTTGTTGCTTCAAACACTGTTTTCATCCCACAACCATACCCACCATTAACTCTCCCTTATAAATCGGTAGTTTGTCTGGCACAATATTCCCTTTCTAATTAGCTTTTGCCAAGAATGCTGTGTTCTTCCTTCCTCTTCTCCTTTAATATTCTTTGGGTAGTTTACAGTTCCCAGTCCACACAGCTAGACTCCTTCCTCTAATTCTTGCTTTTCAACTGTACATGCTCACCATCTACATAAATCTGGAAAACCATTAAATAGTAGCCAAGAGATACATACCCACTCACCCAACAATTGATTGCACTCTCATGGTCAATAGGTCCAACTGGGTGATCCACAATTTTAAGTAATGATATTTTTTTAAATACCCTTCCATCAAAGGTACCACAGGATAGAAAAAATAAAATAAAAGAGTTGCAGAGCATTAAGTAACCAACATGTTATGCAATGTCAGTTAGAGGTTCTCCATCCTCTAATGCAGGATGTCTCCAAATTTGGCAACCTGAAGACACCAACTCCCAGAATTCCCTAGTTAGTATGGCTGGCTGAGGAATTCTGGACCTTGAAATCTACAAGTCTGAAGTTCCCAAGTTTGGAGAGCCCTGCTCTCATGAATGTTGAGCAGGGCTGGAATTTTATTTTATTTTTTTATCAGAGGGAATCACCATACACAGTCTTTGAAATGTTGGGCATTGAAAATGGATGGATAGAAAGGTGGCACAGAATTTTTCTGGCTAGTTCTGAGGAACCCACAAGATTTCCATCATTTCTGATATGGGGTGGGGGGAGTGACCCAGTGGTGGGTTCCAAATCCAGTTGCAACCAGTACAGTTGCAACGGGGCCCGGCGTCCAGCACATGAATGCATGAGTGTGCACATGCATCCTTCCCTCTTGCAACACTTCTGCGAGCCTCCACAAGGATCCTGCTGCTCGGTGGAGCATCGCAAAGGCATCATGCGCTACATGCGCGAAAGCGCCGAAGAGCTCAAATACAGGTAAGGAGCTCGGGCAGGCGGATGGGCACTCCAGAGCACCGTACCGGAATGGTACTCAGTGCTCTGGGCAGGCACCGGTATGCCCGTACTGGGGCATACCGCCTGCAACCCACCACTGGAGTGACGATGTCAAAGCAGATGTATAGATATAGCTACAGGAACTCTTTTTTGAAATGAAGAAAGTTGTTACCTTCTTAAAACGTAATAGGCGCATATTTTGGGGGTATGTTTTATGGAGCGATACCTTTGTTCCATGGACTGTTTGAACATTTCTATAAGCGCGCGCACACACACGCACACACACACACACACACACACAGAGTTTATTTTTTTCTTCTCTTCTCCTAAATTTTACTTTTCAAAATTATTCAAAGGAAGAGAATGTTCTGTTGTGTAGAAGTGCATAGAAAAGTTATCTTTTGTTATCTTTGTTCATTGCAAGGAGAGAGACTGAAGCTTTTCAACCTGTGGTTAGATAAAAACTCAGTAGTGGTAAAATGATTAGATTTTTACATATTTGCTTATTTATTAAAAGTTTTATTCTGTTGGCCCTACCCTGTTCAGCTTCCCAGTCATCGGAGACCCTGCAGTGTGTAGAGAAGTTTTGAAGTAACCTTCTTCTGATAAGAAGAACAAGACAAGATACATTCCTGGGTGCTTTTATCTTTGCAGGGAAGAGGGGGGTGACACGTGCCCTTCTTTCTGTAGTGAACATGTAGCTCAAAACTATCCAGCGCTGTCAGAACATCAAATCTTTCCAGAGGAAGAATTATATGAAAAGATATTTAGTGGCATCGTGCTGGCAATAAGAATATGTTACAGTAATATGCATGCAATAGCAGTAACTTTTCAAACAATATTTAAACATTAAAAGTAAATCAAATCATTCTATGTAGTAAAGTTTTGTTTGAATAAAAAGGAAAATATTTTTCCCCTTCATTTTCCAAAGTGGTGTGTCTGCATATTAAATGCCTTATTTGCACGCGCGCGCACACACACACACACACACACACACATCACCAGGCTTCTGACTTTTGAGAGGGGAATCACTTAATGAGAAACCTTCTTTATGAACCCTTGCATTTCTATAAAATGCCAAGGCCAAACCATCTTATGTGCATTAAATAAATGTGGAGCATTTATTTAGATGTAATCATCTAAAATCACACCAAACTGACTAATGAAGATGACAGTTAGGTCTTCACAAACTTTGCTCATACTCTTGTTTGGGTTATAAATATTTCCTAAATTGATCCAATATGTGGCTGAAAACACAAGATTCCAGTTTCAAATCACTCAAGTATTCCCTTGTTGGTTTCGTCAAATTAGAATTTTGAAATTCCCCCATCTGCAAAATGATCCATTAATCTATTAATGGATCATACAGTTTGCAGTACTGAATTTGTAATGCTACTTCAGTTTCAGTGATATGCTTTTTTTTGGTGCTGTTTTCTAATACGTTTCTGTCAAACGTGTCATAATCTTTCATTTAGTCAATCAGAAAATCAATCTTGCCGCAAATATCCTTAGAAATAAAATGGATCTTGCTGTAGTGCATCATACCAATGGGAGAATGATGTTGTGTAAGATGGGGGCCTCCAACATTTTGGGTACCAGGGACCGGTTCCGTGGAGAGAGGTATTTCTGTGGACCAAAGGGGGGGGGGTTTCATGTGCTGCCTGCATCCTGCGGATGGAGCTTTGCTTGTTTGTGTGGCCCGGTTTCTGGCATGCCTCAGACTGGTGCCAGTACATGGACTGGGAGTTGGGGACCCCTGATGGTGTAGATCTAGGAATGGCTGGATCATTAGGCCAAATGTTGTGGTCGTCTTGGATGGCAAATTGCTCTGAGTATACAAGTAGCTCTTTATTTTTCCTTCTGAATTCCTTAGCAGTTGCTCATCCAGTTTGATTATATACAGTACATGGAAAGAACAAGATGTCCTTTTCTCTTTTATCATAGGTCTAACACAAAAAGTTTTAGCCTTGGCCAAATTGATCTTGCGAATGAGAAATGACCACTGAGACAATGGACTTATTTTGGGGAAAGGGCTTATTTTAGTGCATATGATCAAAAGCCCAATTGGGCTTATTATCCAGGGAGGTCTTATTTTCAGGGAAATGGGGTAGCTTCCCTACAGATATAGATATACTCAAAAGCAAGTTGTTGGTTTCTAGGTTGATAATTCTAATATATTGAGTGTTGATCATTAAAGCCCAATTCTCAGCTGTTGATAATATGAATCTGACATGACTTTTGCCTTCTAGTGAATCATAAGGTACGAACATCTAATCCGCATCATCCATGAGACACATTTAGTAAAAGGTGACTGATTCATAGATATAATAAAATATCCAGCCTCTGGACAAGTAGAAACATTATACATACAAATTCTGGAGATCAGAAATTGAAAGGAATCAATGATGAGACAGAGTACTTTGGATGTATACATGATACACTTTTATTTACAGTGTAATATGAAATATCACTAAAACACATTCTGACAATTTTTCTTCCCAGGAGATATGTGTTGGCTTTTTTTAAAAAAAATCCTATTAAATCATTTAAAAAAAAACACAGTTACATAAACTGAAGACCTGCAGTCCAAGAACCATTAAAAGGATGTTTTCTGTGTCTAAAGTTAGACTTTAAAAAATCCAGTTATGTGTTTAAATCATGACTTTGTGCCTTTAGGTCCAACTATTGCTTTGCATTTTGTTATTCATATAAATTTATTTATCTCTGAGCACCATCTACTGAGAAATATCTAAGTAAATGTATCTGCTACTGCATTCTGCTGTGTGTTGTTGTTTCAACACCTGAGAAAAAAACTGCTTTTAATTATGTCTCCTAAAATAGGGCTAATGGCCTCATCCTCATTACAAAATCCATCAAATAATTCACCAAGGAAATGTAGGGACAAAGGTAAAGCTAGGGATGATAGAGATAGTAATGGTGATATAGAGATAGACATGAGAGAATGTGAGAGAAAGAAATGATAGAGATGGAGATATAAATAGAGATAGAGATTATAGAGACAGAAGTTGAGGCAGAAATAAAGGTAGAGTTAGAAAGAGATGGAGATAATAAAAGTAGATAGAGATGAAATGGAGATGATAGATAGAGGTGATAGAGAAAGGGAGTTTGATTACTAACAGTTAGTAAGAATTACAGAAATGTGTGTGTGTGTGTTTGCATTGATCTGAGAAAAGATCTCTTTCCTAACCCTACATAGATACCAATTTATTTAACAGCTTTTGTAGAAGTAATTAGCCCTAGAAATTTCCCATCACATCTACAGGATTAGCTTTATGTTGTTCTTCTTTGTCCAAAATGTCCATGCATGCAATCTATGAATTCCTCTACATAAAGCATGCCCTCGATCAATATTAATATTAGCTTAACGCAAAGGTGAGCAACTTGCTACCTTCAGTGCCTCATATGTTGTCTGAGTAACATATTTTGAGGAATCCTCATTTAGGACTTGGTTTGTGATTGTTGGAAACTAGGAGCAGTTTCCCACTTGCATGGGAAAAACATAAGAACTCTAATGTTAGCCACAAAATAAACATACCTCATTGTTTTAAAAAAGAGAGAGAAATGGGGGAGGGGGGAAGATAAGGTAAAAAAACCAATTTCCTTGGAAAAAACTCTATGCAGATATGATGTCACCACATTCATTTTGTAGTCTTCATCACTACCGCTCTATCCAAATATTCTATCTGGTGTTTCACTACTAAATGGATTCCTATTTTGAGTTTAGCTTGTCAACTGGATTGAAAACTTAGCTTTTTCTCCCCTTTATAAGTCACAATCAAGATGATAAGCCAAGGCTTGTTCCTGATTTATGAATCCCAGCTCATAAAAGACAGCACAAATCTGGATTTCAATGGCAGATCTAACTAATCATTTTTGATTTGTTTGTTCCTAACATTAGTAAGTAGAATCAAATAAAAGGGAACAGGCAACATGCACCAAGCCTCTTGTTCACAACACAAGACCTGTCTGTGTGAGAATGTGTGCCATTTCAGAAATCCATGTTATACATGCCAGAGGCACAACATTTTTGACACTTTGTTATTTCTTCCTCTGCTTTCTTTATACAAAAACCCCTAAATGCTACCCATAATGTAGTGGGGTGAACAGTGTCTGTGAAAGCTGAATATCAGTTTGAAGTTTTACGTCAATGCTGTCTAATATACTTCGAAACTTAATCCATGATCAAGATGGGCAATTGTTCAGATCAGTTTTGATTTGTTTATTTATTTTTATTTATTTAGTTTGTCACTCATGTACAAGATAACAGGAATGAGAATAAATGTGAATAAGAACACAGGAAATGGATACAAATAAATGGGGACAGTAGGACAGGGAGGTTAGGCATGCTGGTGCACTTATGCACGCCCCTACTGACCTCTTATGAATGGGGTGAGGTCAACAGTTTAAGGTTAAATTTATGGGATTTGAGGTTGTAACAACAGAGTCAAGGAGATCTGAAATCTTCTTAGGTGGGAGGACTCATTACACTGAGATTTTAATATAACCATATCCTCTAAAGAGTAAGCACTCTTCCATTATATGGCAACTAGAATCAAAATCATTTTAACTGAGCTTGCTCAAATATAAGAGATCTGAGGTTTTACATATGTATGATGGAGTATAGAATAGATCACCGGACTCATCCATGGAAATCCTCTGAAAGTTATGGCCAAACATAAATGCTCACACAAGGCAGGCACTCAGCAGGAACCAAAGAGATGGAGAAATCTTCATAAAAATAACAGTGTGAGTAGAATGCATTCTCTTTTAATTCTTTATTCCTAATTCTACAATTTAGTATACATTTGTTTCAGGGTAGAATCTGTATATGAATGAACTACGGTTCAATAGTGGCATTGTGCAATTCAGGATACCAGGTGTATTTGAAATACCACTGGGCATTTTGAAAAGTACGCTCATCTAGGCAAGGTTGTCTCTTGTAAAAATAATTGAATAATGACCTTCAAAGGATGGAGCAGAAATGTAGAAGGGAAAAGAATAATGAGATCACAGTCTGCTACCTCGATGCCAGCATTCACACAGAGTTGCATTTAAATTTTTCTATACGGAAAGACAGAGAAGTTGTAGCCTGTAAGCTTGTCTACCTCATGTGGTCCCCAAGCTCATATTTGTGGTTCCCATAGCCTCACACCTAAAGCTCATATTCAATGGCCAGTTGCCAGCAGTGATGCATTTTCCCACAGCATGTCTGTAAAGTGAAATAAGAAATAAATCCTTTGCTACACTTCAATATGTTCAGCCTACATATTTTACTTTAAATGTTAAAAAAATGGAAGGGGGGGTGATATGCGCTACCCACACTGGGTATGTTTTCGTATTACCAGCATGATTCCTTCAAGCCTAGCCATCACTTCTGTACTAAGAAAAAGAGCTCTCTTAACTTGAAGAGGATAGTTAACTCTTCTTCAATAGTAGTCTAGTTGATCTTCTCTGTTGTCCCCCAGGCTAGTAAGGTAAAACTAAAGGTTCCCCTCGCACATACGTGCTAGTGGTTCCCAACTCTAGGGAGCTCATCTCCGTTTCTAAGCCAGTACTGTCTGATGACAATTCCATGGTCATGTGGCCAGCATGACTAAATGCCAAAGGTGCATGGAACGCTGTTACCTTCCCACCAAGGTGGTTCCTATTTTTCTACTTGCATTTTTTATGCTTTCAAACTGTTTGGTTGGCAGAAACTGGGACAAGTAATGGGAGCTCATTCCATTACACGGCACTAGGGATTCGAACTGCCGAACTGCCGATCTTTCTGATAGACAAGCTCAATGTCTTAGCCACTGAACCACCATGTCCCTAGGCTAGTAGTTCCCTAATAATAAAATGTGTGTGTGTGTGTGGGGGGGAAACAACCTCATTACATTTGGGGAAGGTTGTCATCTCATTTCTTTGGCTGAGCAGAAGCTTGGGAATGTTCTAGTTGTCCACCCCTGTTTGTTGTATCCATAAAAACTAGAACCTATAAAAATCAGAATCCTAAGAGATTGTGCAAACAACGGAACACAATCGAATGCAACCATTTGAGGCCATCTATAGCAGAGTGAAATAGTCTCCTTTAGGTGATACCCAGAGAGAGGGTTAGAGATAAGAAGGCAGGGGGTCTGACCATTTTTTTTTCAATGTTGGGTGTAGCAAAGTAGAGATGAAAGTCATCTGGATTCTTTTATCAGGCCAACGAAGGTGACCTATTGACAGCTAACTACATCATAGTCAAAACGATTGTTAAAGTTTGAGTGTTACAGCACGTGTCAGCATCAAAAATGTTAGGCAGAATTAAGCCTGATTAACACTTGCAGGCATAATACTGAAGCTGAAAAACCATTTCAGGAGGAGACAATAGGTCAACTTCTATCCTCTTGTCAGAAGCCTACACAGATGTCCATACGCTTAAGAGGAGTCAAGCTCAACTCACAGGAGACATTCTTTTTTTTTAATAGTCCAAATATGGTGTATCTTATATAGGTTTTGTGGGCTGCGTCATGGGGCCCCAATGTTCTTTGTTGATCAAAGCCCTTTCAAAGGATAACTAATTCCACTCGCTCACAGAGGACCTTGAAATGAAACAAGGAAAGTGATACAAGTTTTAAATTTTTTTGGAAAACTGCATGCATTTTGAACTGAACACATTGCCATTTGAGATTAAAAACAGAATGTGTAATTAAGGCTCCTAATGTGCTCTGCACATTCCATCAGTAAGTAGTCCCTGTAATTATAAGAATACTCAGATGTGTTAGCATTAAGTCTTTTCAAATTTATATATTCTGGCTGAACTGTTCATTTAAGGTGTTTCAGAGGTATTCTAATTATGTAAGAAATGGAATGTGGGAGAGAATTATTTGTCCTGCACATATTACATTTCATATATATAAAGGGCTGTTTCTAAAATCAAGGGGGGAAATTGCATGCCCTTTCTATTATTTTAATCAAATGATGCTACCAAATCCAAAAACACCCTAATTGGTTCATATGATGGTTAACGGCTTCATTGAAGTTTATCAGATAAGCCACAATTGACGGTTTGCCGCTCCCTCCTATGATAGCTTATAAACTACCCTACCTGGATTCCCACTGCAATGCATCCTAACCCAAAACCAGACAAATCGCAAAGTGACTCAACATGATATATGAGTCCACTATTTGGGTTGACACCTGGTTAGGATTCTGCATATGTGCTGCTTGTTTTCCAATTGTATTACCAAACTGCCTTATTTCCTATATGGTGTCGTCTGCTTAAAAGCAAATCTTCTCCAGTCTGCTGAGCTCTAAGTGGACGGATCTGACTTCAGTAACCTCCAGAGCCTGTGCTAGAGATTTTGAAATGTGAAATCTCATCCCTCTGAAAGACAGCTGGACAGCTTTACGTCTCATCCTCCTCTCAAGATTGAGGACTGTCACAATTCATTTAACTTAATAGTGGACAAGGCAATCCTGGCAACGTCCCTCTCTACAGCCAGCTCTAAAAAGTGAAGGAGAAACGGAGATGTCAATATGGACGACATATTAAATGCATCCTATTTAATTGTCTAAAGTCTTAAGGAATATTCAGTCCAAGAAAATTGGAGTGCTGTCTATCATCAAAAGAAAACAAAGAGGTTTCTATAATGTGCTATGGGCTTCTGGGAAAGAGTAAATATGCACAGTGTTCCAGGGTGAATATATTAATTCAACAACAAATCTGCGTTCATAGGAGCTTACTAGTCCCTAGTGAGAGTGCTTAACACCAAACTATTTTAAAAATGTAATTGCTCACAATGGGGTGAATTTAGATTCATGCAAAATTGTTCGAAATAGTGCAGAGGTGGGTTGCTTCCAGTTTGACCCAGATCAGGCGAACCAGTAGTGGCAGTGACGGGAGGCTCCGCCCACCCACCCGGGTGCTTCTGCGGATGTGCAGAAGTGTTGCACACACACGTGTGAGCATGAATGAACCTGTAGCACCAGGACTTGCAACCCACCTCTGACATAGCGCATTTGTCAACTCAAATGCTGAATCTTTTCAGCAGTAGTGTCATCCTTCCTACCCACCCCTTAAGTATTTTCTCTGTGACCAACCAGTTTGGGGTAGTGGTTTAAGGCGCTAGGCTGGAAACCAGGAGACTATGAGTTCTAGTCGCATCCTCGGTACAAAGCCAGTCACTTCCCTTCAGCTCTAGAAACGAGGCAGTGGCAAAGCGCCTCTGACAATCTTGCCAGAAAACTGCAGGAACTTGTCCAAGCAATTACCTGCAATCAGGAGTGACTTGAATGCACAATAAAATGGAATAAAATTCAGTGCATTTCCTTAAGTACGGAGGTGCATGTTTGGTAACCCAGATTCTGAGAAGCTTTGAACTTTGTGGAGAGCTTTTTGACATTCTTCATTTCTCAAAGGGTTCTCTGATTCCCATCTCCCTGTTCTAATTTTGCTAAGCGTTTACTTGACCAGTTTTGATTTCTGCACTCTCAGACTGACAAATGTGAAACAGAATGCAGGTAATGCAGTATGAGCAAGGAAAAAAATCGGCTGGTCTGTATTGCTATATTTTGCCTCTTTCCTAAACTTTATACTTTTCTTGGCACACGCAGGCATTTTAAGTTGTGATGTAATAAGCAGGAAGCTGAACTTTGGCAAGATCTTAGTATCTTAGTTCCTCTTCCATAGTTTTTCAACCTTCACGGGGCTGATTTAACAGTAAAAAAGACAATGATAGAGGATACTCAAAGATGCTAGTGGAAAAATCACACAACCCTTGAATTATCCCACTTTAAATCTACACAGATATTGTTCCTTGGGGGATAGTCTTTTAGTCAAACATGCACACAACACTGCTGTACAAGTAGTCCTCAACGTTCGACCAAAATTCAGTCTCAAATTTCCATTGTTAAGCATGACAGCAGTTAAGTGATTTTTGTCCCGGTTTACGACTTTTCTTACCATGGTTATTAAATGAATGACTGCAGTGTTAAATTACTAACTGGTTGTTAAATGAATCTGGCTCCCTTTGCTTGTCAGATGATCACAAAGGGTGATTACATGGCCCCGAGATACTGCAACTGTCACAAATACATGCCAGTTGCCAAGCAATTCTGAATTCTGATCACGGGGAGGCTGTAATAGTTGTAAGTGTGAAAAACAGTCATAGGTCACTTTTTTCAATGCCCTTACAACTTTGAATGGTCACTAAATGAAGCTTTGTAAGTCTAGGGTATCCTGCAAACAGAATAAGAGAACAACCATGTGCTCCCATCTTGAATGCTTTTGAGGGACAATGGGTAGGACAATTATTTATTATTCATTGTATACAATATTGAGATGCTCATGTAATCTGCCAGTATAAAGCCCTTCTCCCATGCTTTTCTCCCACGATGCATCCATGTACAACAACCAATGGGGGAAAAATGAGATTTAGGCATTTGTTCTAGAATGTTTGACTTGAAGCTGGAAAAGAAAATAGAAGTCTTTAATAGAGGGAAATCTGCTGCTCATATATAATATTTTTGCAAAGAATCAAAGCCGGTAACATTACCATGTCCTTCCACATCTTTCCTCTGCAAATCATCTTCCATGTATTTATAATATATATTAATGAAGGAATGGGGAGATTTGCAAAGATAAGAGTGAAAAACTCTCTCTTGAAACCCTAGAAGAGCTTTATTTGAACTTCCCATCTTACAGCTGCTGAGAATGCTTTTTATCAGATCGACAAGGAGGAGTTTCATGTAAAAACAGCACAGTAGAACTAGGGTTTTCCCCCCTAAATGTTCTGCTTCTACTTCTAAAGTATTAATAATAAGATTAAAGCAAAGCCTAAAAACATACTCAGTAAGACCCTTTGCAAGCCAAAGAGAGATACGACCAAAAAGAAAAAAGAAAGTTCTAAAATAAGGATTAAAAGAAAAATAGTTCAGTTATTAAATCTTTAGTTCATCAGTGCAAAGTAATTCCTTTTCAGTTCACATTCACTGTCTGATAAACAGATCCTTTCTGTTTTAAGTTGCTCCAGTTTCTACTTACATATAGTTAGCAGATAAAACGAGCAGTCCTTTCAGATGTAAGTCTTCAAAAGTGACATATGGTTGGCCATTGGATACAGGAGGCAAAAAAAAATAGTTTTTATTCACGGCATCTTCCTTAGGTAAAATCAAACTAGCTTTGTATGAAACCTTTGTTAAGTCAACAATATATGAAAGAGCTTATAGAGCAAGGACATCTTGCTGGTGTAACATCTGTCTGATCCACTGCACAGTGTGCTTTCATGTCTGACAATGTAATACTTCTCATAAATACCAATATGCTCTTTGCAAGGTTGATGTCGGCTGTGAACTTCGTTGGTTAAAAAATACACAACCACAAACAGGTCTCTGTCGGAAAAAACAAGCAAGTCACTGTCTTTGAGCGTCTCTAACCAGAAAGAATCCTTTTATTTTTCTCAAATAGAGATGAATCTGATTTGGGTTTAAAACAGACTTCACTGTGTATACATTTTGTAAATATTGTTTGCACAATGGGAGGATCCTGGAATCTGTAATAAGATTACATGTAAGGAGGATTCAGAAAATCTGAAGCTACACCAGGCTTCATTCTCCGCTCTTCAGAGACAAGTATGACCCTTGGTTTGGCCCATTAAGCCTTGAAGTGTTGAAGCTTTTTTCTTTGCAATTGAAATTGTACCCAAAATGCAAAAAACTGTAAAATTACATAAGCAGCTTAGCAATGCACAAACTGCCAATTTGCAGCTTCTATTTCTAAGCATATTTCATGACATCACCCACCCATGGCTGGCTGGATTTGGATCTCAAAGTGCCATTCCAAAATATGAACGCTAAGGAAAAGTTGGCATCTCTCAGCTATTGGTATTCCAAAATGACCTTCTGCAAATATTTTGAGAAAAGCCTTGTTATAAAAATTCAACTTTGAAAAATGACGTTTGCTTGAACGTAATGTATACATTCTGTCATTGATGCTACTTTGTACCACAGTACAAATGGGGATGCGTTGTCATTGGGGGGGGGGGGGGGAGGAACCATCCTGAAGTTCAAGCAATTCCTCCTGAAAGTTAGTTTTAGTATTATCCTGAGGTTTATAACGCCAATACCTAGATCTCTCTATCAAGATAATTCCCTTGGCATTTAACAAAATGTTGCTTTCCATAAGAAATTATGTCAAGAAAATAAATTGTGCATCCAACATTACAAAAATAACCTTCTGGTAGATGTTTTCCTCATTCTCTTTTCCATGGTACCAATCTTCTCATTCATCTTTTACCATGTGTTTCTATTATATGACCTACAAGACATTCTCAAATGTAACCTGCAATTGTATTTTTGGGAAGGTATGGTGCAATTTATAACAGAAAAGTAGCATTAAACTGTAATTTAGAAGGGATTTTCCCCCTAATCACTTTAGGTGATCTTAGTGATATGTCCCCCATTTTATCTGATGGAAAAATGTCTCTTCCTAAGCGTTCCCATATTCTGTTACATTTCTTTAAAGTTTGGAATAGTCAACACATTTAAACACAACCTCCAGATCTTTCTAAAAAAATTCATTGAGCTTCTCTCTGATCTGATATGCCATAGTGGTATGATAAGATTGTTGGCTCTAGGTGAATAAGATTTGGTGAGTATAACATACAGGACGTTGCATTTTCACAATGGATTGATTCAAACTTACATTGACATAGTATTTTTAGCCCATAATCCTAGAATGTTACAAGGCATGGAACTGGGGGGGGAGGGGGAAGCACACCAAATCAAATCAGAAAGCATTATCTGGACTTTCTAAATAAACTGATACCGGCCAATCTCCATACCAAGTGGAGGCAACCACCTTAGTTTCTAGGGATCATTGTAAATATCATTTCTACAGCAAATGTAATGGTAATTGCAAGTATTCAGCTTTGATCAAAGTTTGTAAAGTTCTAGAATGCATGCTGGAAAGAATGACACATTGAAGAGCCCCAATTGGCTCAGGATGAAGTATCTAGGGAAGAAATTTCATACAGATAACGAAGAAGCCAGGATTTTCAAGGACTTACCTCATAGTCCTTCCTTTATCTTCATTCAAACACTTCTCAACTCAAATCTTTCCCAAGGCTAAAGCATTATTTTTTTTACTTTTTTGAGACTCTGCCAAGAAATGATTTTTGTTCTTGTCACTTGTAGTGTGCAACACCTATTTAATTTTTTATAACCAGCTGGGAAATTGATCTAACAGGTTCAGTAGTTCAATTACAGGAGAAACAAGGGCCCCGAACAGCATATCTAAAGCCATTTGTATTTCTTCAAATTAGTTTTAAACAGACAGCAAACACTTTGCTACCAAGCTTGTAGGGAGCAAAAAGAGAGCAATAGAAAGATTCTCCAGTGCGAGTATGATTTCCCATACAACTATAAGATTCAATAAGAATCTATATTTTTTTTCTCCTCTTGTCAGCTATAGATCATAATATTTATTGTATTCTTGCCCTTATTTGGTTTGTGGTTTTCACACCTTGAACAACTATCCGAGTTTGTGCTTTGCTTCACATTTAATCCGAAAAAAGGTATACCATTTGAGTTAGGAAAATCACTAATCTTTCTGAATTTAGTACCAATAAAGGGGGAAAGTACATATCTTACTTTGATGTGTGTTTCGAGCTACAATACATAAACAAAGGAACAAATAAATAAATCTAACTCATTTCTCTTTAATAAATTAGATGATTAGATAATAAATTTTAGGCACATAACACAAAACATAGAAAAATAACCTTCGTTTAAGCCAGTACTTTTCTTCAGTGAGCAATAAAACAATTGATGCCAGGAATTAGTGTGATCCACAACCTAGTGAAATAGGCAATATGCTGATATCCTGCCCACAGTTTTAATCCTCCATTTATTTGTAAGTGATTTGTGTCTCAGATTTGGAAGATAGTAGGGCATGATCCAAAAGTAGGACATCTCACTGGATTTTGAGCCCATTTATATGGGGAAAAACATGCTCTCTTTTTAGAATTGATGCTTTATGCAGGAACATCTACATGAGCCCATGTGTTGGACTTCTTTCACAGTAGCTGTCACTTTTGAAAGCAACATAATGAGCAGACATGCAACATGTGGGAATTCTAGTGTGCGAAATGCAGGGATACACGCACCTTGCTGCAACAGGGATATTTTTCTCATATATTGTTTGCCTGTTTGCAGAGGGGGGAGGGCTGTTATCCAGCTGAAAACTGCTTTGTTGATCAGGTAATAAAATTCAAATAGACCTGCCAAATATCCCTTTGCTGCCATTTTAATGAAACTTAGTTCCAAACAATTTCCCAAAATGTCCCACTGGAATCAATGTAAGTTATTCTCTTAAATATGTAACCAACAGGAAAGGTTGTATGTTTAGCAAACTAGTAAAAGACAGCCAAAGATTATAATCGGATGTCTACTTACTGGGGACCAAGCCCATTGAACTTAATGGAAGTTGCTTTTGAACAGACATCTAGATGTTTATATTGTCAATATCATAAAGGCTAGATTCTAGGGGCCTTTTTACAAAAGAAAGAAGAAAAGAAAAGCTTGTGGGTTTTGTTTTGTTTTTAATGTTGCTGGATAGTTTAATGCAGTCTTGCCTGAACACCAGACTATTTAAATGAATATCAATAGATAAGAGTGAGATAAAAAGAAAAGCCGAAGAAAGCATATTTTAGAAGCTCTTTTCAAAGCAGTGAAGAGTCAATACTGCAAAATTATACCGAGCTGCAAAATTATACCGAGAACATGCACCCACACTAAACCTTAGTATAACAGTTTCACATGTGTATCAGTGCCAATAATATTAGGGAGATACATTACCCGCACCATTCCTGCCTATTATTTGTTGCCCGATAATAAATCTATATAACCTTATATCAATGCAGAACCGCTGTCCTATGATGGAGGAGCCTAGCCTGTTTACCTAGCATTGCTCTGACAGCACAATTCTGTATCATTCTCCAGACTTTAGCGGCTTCCTGCATCCTGAAGTGCATCTAGAGATAATTTGCCCCATCATCTTGGTAGCACTATAGCTCATTCTAATCAGAGGATTCCAGAAGACTCAAGTTTTCCTAGCATAGCTTGTTCTGTTTAATCCCTGAGGTGTGGGAATTATAATTAAATTCTTCATGTTTTCTTTTTGGGGGGGGGCACCAACCAGGATGTGACTACAGTTTAGAGATTTTAACCATCACATTCCATAATAAATATTTTTTAAAGGATCACACCTGATCTTGGATTCTGGTTGGGGTCCCCTCTCCCCGTTAAAAACTGAACCCAAATAAATTCACCCCAAAGCAAATCTGGAGGTTTGCAACAGCCAGGCACATTCAAGTCTGCTTAGGCTACGGTGTTTAACCCAGGGGATAAGTCTTATCCAAGCCATGAAGGATGACTTTTGAGAAGACATAGGATGGTGCTTCATCTAAACGCGCTCTTACTTTAGAGTAAATCCCACAAATAAGACTTAAATTCCAAGTAAGCATGGGTGGCATCTAAGCCTAGGACAACCCACCCAGAAGAGATCCCATCTCAAGAGAAGTCCCGTGGAGGATTGCAATTCGAAACCGTCTTGATGTGGAAGTAAATTTCACAAGTAATCCCCAGGGATTACTTCATTCTTTAGGATCCTCTCTTATGTTCAGGATAACAGACTGTTTATCGCCAACAGATGGTGGTTTAAGTCCCGCAGCATTTATTACCAAGGAAGCCTGTGGAGGACCGAGATTGGGGGGGGGCGAGGGAGGAGGAATCGTGTGTGGTACCCATCTCAAGCCTCGCTTGACTTCAGACTTCAGACTTCAGCCTGGTTCTGGAAAGGCTTGGCCAGCCTAGCCAAGCGAGAAGAAGCGAGCGAAGTTTGTAGCCCACGGTCACTTTCGCAGCACAGAGCGGCGCGCTCGGGTCCTCTCTATCTGCCCCCCCGCCCCCCCAAAAAAAAACCCTAGAAGGGGGATAAGGAAGAAGGCGGTAAGGAATAAGGGGGGAATGGCAGTTCCCTTCATACTACTGGGGGGTGGGTGGGTTAATGTGTGTGTGTGTGGGGGGGAGAAGACAGGAGGAGAAAGAAGAAGAAAAGTTGCAGGTTTTCAAAAGCTGGAGCATGGGAAGGGAGCCGAGCCCCGCGGAAAGGCAACACGCCACCCTCTGCAGAGGCACAGCGAAGTCGGCACGGTTGCTGGCAAGAGGAGTGGATTTCGCTGGCTCGACGGGGCAGGCAGGATCGGGCTTCTTCCCCAGCCGATCCCAGCCCCAACGGAGATTCTTCGAACCCCGGCGGGCGAAGGCAAGCGCTTCTCCACCACAGGCGGGACTTGCAAGAGTTGGCCCTAAGTTTGAGACCTAGCCAATAATAATAATTAATAATAATAATAATTTTTAAAAAATGGGACGCAGAGCGCGTTGGACCCGAACTACTCCGAGCCAGACGCCTGACTTACCTGGGTGGGTTCCCACCGTCAGGATCGGAGCGATCGGAAATAATCCCGAAAGGAGGGCGAAGCGGCAGGCGAAAAGGAGACACGCGGGCATGGCTGGAGCGCTTGGCCACTTGGCGTCCGCTGGAGACGGCGCCCTCCGGGAAGTCGCGCAGAAACGGGCCCCTTTGCGGGACAGAGGCGGGATTGGCAAACCTGCCCGGGAAATTCTGCTCCAGGAGCCTCGGCTCCCCCTCCCCGTCCCCCCCCAGTCCCCCGTTCCGTTCGTCCGTCCGTCCGTCCGCTGGCTGCCTCGCTTGCTTTCAGCCGGCTGCCGAGGTGGCTGTGAGCGGGAGCAGCTGGTGTGCCTCGACTCCGCGATGCAGAGAGCGTCTGATCTTACATCACGCAAAGAGGGGCAGTCAGGAAGAGCGGCGGCGAACGATGCCAGAGGAGGCGAATTTTACTGATTAATCACGGGAGCTGCTGCTGCCGCCGACACCGTCCGTTACCTCCCCCCCCCTTCCGCGCTCCCTCCGCCCCCGCTTGTGTGTCCCCCATAAATCACAGCTATTACTTGGGAAGAGGCGGCACCAGAAAACCCAAGAAATCGCCCTGTAACCATCCAGGAGGAGGGAAAAGACTTACACGAGAAAGGACGTCAACCCTCCCATGTCCCTTCCATCCAAGTTTAGACCCCGGAGTGAGCCACTGGCATCCCACCTCTTGTCCCGGGCCCTTTTTTTTGGAGGAGGGGTAAGAGATAGAGGGGAAGTCAATGGAGTCACACTGGTAATTCTAGGAGTTAGCCCATGAGCCTTGTCGGTCAGAAGCTGGAGAGGACAACTAGAGAGAGCAAGGGCAAGCCTTGAGGGGGAGGGAGGGCATTTCGAACGGAGAGGTTTTCAAGGGAAGGGTCCTTTGAACTGAAAGCTGTCAAGGAGGCTTTGGGTCAAATTGAATGAGTCGGCAAAATCCGGTCCTTCACAGACCTGGTGCCTTTGGAGAGTGGCAGCTGCCTCTTGGGGGGGGGGGGAATGGGGGGACGACGACGAAGACGACGGCTGAGAAGTACCTTCTGGACAGAAGATTGTTCTCTTTTGGGATTCATCTGAGAACTGAGAATCTGAGAAAATATGACTTCAGCAACAGAGTGGTCAATGCCTGGAATGCACTACCTGCCTCTGTTGTAACATCCCCAAACCCCCATAACTTTAACCTTAAACTGTCTACAGTGGACCTCACCCCTTTCCTAAGAGGTCCTTAAAGGAGACGTGCATAAGTGCACCAGCATGCCTACCCTCCCTGTCCTATTGTCCCCGTTTATTCATACACATTTCTTATGTCCACGTTTATACTTACACCTGTTATCTCATGCATGTTTGACAAACTAAGTAAATAAATAAAATAAAATAAATAATAGTGCTGCAGGGAAAGACAAGAGTGGAATTGAGGCAAAACCAGGAGGACCCAAACTATCTGTGAACTAGGGTTATCTGGGAGCCTCCCTGGGTAAGCCAGCTGGCTTGATATAAAGCAAGACAGAAAAAAGAATAAACTTTTCACCAAAGAACTCTATGGCATATCTAGATTTGGGATTGGAGTGAGCAATTGGAGGTGCAGCAAGGGACCATTTTGGATTGATCTTGCACTACCCTTTGCTAGTGGTTGGATAGGGGCTGTTAGTGTGGTTGGATGCCCAGGCCACATGGCAGCATTCCAGGGTGGTCGAGTGTCTAAAAGCAGGAAGAGCTGGAGGTAGCAATGGGTTGTAAGGGTTATAGGTGGATCGCCTGGCCAGGAAGGAGGAGGGGAGGGAATGGGGTATGGCTGGAATAGGATGAGAAGTAAGAACAGGCAATGCCATCAGGATGGGTGATAAGGGGACTCCAAGGATAGGATGCTCAAAGGGAAGGCATTGTCAGTGGTTGAAGGTGATTGATCCCATCTTCCAACTCCTAGTGTCAATCTTCAATACTATTTTATGGTTGTTCATGCCTTGGTCATGTTGCAGGTGAGTTATTGCAATGTGGACTAGCTGAGGCTGCACTTGAGGCTCACTTGGAAATAATAGCTAACCCAGAAGGTGTAGAGGTGAGCAGCAATGGGTACACTTTGGTGTGCTCTTGTAACATCCTTGCTTCACAAGCTGCCAGGAAGCTTCTCGGTGCAATTCAAGATGGACTTATGAAGCCCTGCATCAGTATCTACATTAAGAAGACTCTGATTGCTTGACCTTCCAGCAAGTCACAACAGATGAAACACTAGTAAATTAGGAGACCAGCTAGAAGAGGAAGGGGCTTCTCTTCCCTTACAAATCTCAACTACATACAGAGGTTTCTCCCCCCTCCCTCCCCAGTTCTTTGGTGGGGTTTGACTATCAATACCGTGACAAGATGCCCAAGTCATTAGTGCCTCGCTGTATATGTTCTTTGATTTTTCACCCCAGGAAAATCATTATGGTTGCCTCCTATGTTTATAGGCAAGGAGATAGGAAAGACAGGAAGAGCTGAATTGGACCCATTAATCACAATCTATTGCATTGTCTGCCCATTTAACTGTTTGGATTCTGAGGCTATAAAATGCATCCTAGATGCAATTTAGAAGAGGACTGCATGACCAATAGGACCAGAAGGACATCCTCAGTTTATGGCCAGTCAATGAGCAGACTTGAATAAATACCATGTATGAATGTGTATGTCTTTCAATCCACTGTGTGTTGTCATGTATTCTTCTTCACAACCAAAAGTAGGTTTTTCCCTTGTCATCGATCTTTTATAGATTTTTCTATTTGAACTGGCTAAACACTACTAGTTGATGGGGAGGTTAACACTACCTGTAAGTTAAACAATATTTTAATGTCAGAAGCAGGGCAACTTCAGTAAACCCAGGCTATTTCTTAGTTTAGAAAGTCTAAGAACATTTTCTTCCGTTTGGATTTCTTTGGGAATTGGTAAAACAATAACAACCTGCACCTTTGCCCACTGGTGATTTTGCCTGCTGCAATTTCTCCAGGCAAGGGGAAAAAATGAATTGGGAATGCATTATTTCTACATGTTGCCATCACTGGTTTATACAACAAGCTCATTGTTTGTTTTTTTAAAATGGACTAAATAATTTCATTAAAAAACCTTAATTTTTTAGGAAAAGCACTCCTATAGGCACACACTGTCTCTCTTTTTTAAAAAAATATATTTTTTATTGTTTTTACATTTAAAACAATGCAATGCTGCGGGGTCAGGGTGATCATATATTCACATTATGTACAGCTGGTTTCAACCATTAACAGTTATTCTACTTAATACATTGTCTGTCCTTCTGTTCGATCGCCATATATACGTTTGTTCCAGTCTTGTCATCTTAACTTATACCAGTCATAAAATCTATTCCATACCTCAAAATATTCTGATTCCCCTTTATTTTTAAGTTCCAAAGTGAGCCTATCTGCTTCTGCACAGGCCAACACTTTTCTGATTATATCTAGCTCTGATGGTGTATTTTCTTTTTTCCAATGCTGTGCATAGGTTATGCGCGCTGCAGTCAGTATATGTATAATTAGATAGAGTGTATCTTTCTTAAACCCCTCCGGTATTATGCCTAGGAGAAAAGTTTCTGGTTTAAACATAATTTGTTCTCCCACCATTTGTTCTAACCATGATTGGATCATTTTCCAATATTTTTTTGCCTCATTGCACGTCCACCACATATGGTAGAAAGTGCCTGTAGGCACACACTGTCTCTCAAAGCAGTATGTATTTTGGCCCTGTTTTGATGCATTTGTGCAGTTGCCTTCAGGTCATTGCATGCTTCTTGAATAGAGTTTATTTTTAGTCATGAATGATCCCCAAGCAATGATGCTTAGAACTGGAGTTTGCTCCTAATCAGAATTAGATACACTAAACCAGTGGTGGGATTCAATTTTTTTTACTACTGGTCCTGTGGGTGTGGCATGGCTTGGTGGGTGTGGCTTGGTGGGTGTGGCTTGGTGGGTGTGACAGGGGAAGGATACTGCAAAATCCCCATTTCCTCCTGATCAGCTGAGGCAGAGAATAGATGGGGGCAGGGCCAGTCAGAGGTGGTATTTACTGGTATTTACTGGTATTTACCAGTTTTCCGAACTACTCAAAATTTCCACTACCGGTTCTCCAGAACTGGTCAGAACCTGCTGAATACCATCTCTGCACTAAACTATGGATGTCAATGGCCATCAGCACTTCCAACACTCCATAGTGTTTGAATGCAATTCTAAAATTATTTTCTAGGAACAAAGCATTTGGGAATCAACGGAATTAACTTCTGAGAAAATGTCTGTTGAATGGGAATCTTCTTTATGCCATTCACATTCTTGAAGAAGTGGGTTCCTCTGTAGTCTAGATATAACTGCAAGACACTTAAATTATGGATGAGAATGCAGTCATTTTTCTAACTAAAAAGGAATGTAATTCAATAGGGCTGCCATGGATTAGATAAGAAAGATCAGAACATTAACATTTATTCCTCATAAGATAAAAAAGAGAGAAACCTTAACCAAACCAAAGGTTGACAATGTGCCAAGCTTCTTCTGCCCTTAGCCTCCAAATTAAGAAGGAAGTGGAAATTCCAAAAGAGCTTTTTGCAAAAGGCAACTGGATTTTCTTGGTTTTTTTTTTCTTTGAAAAGTTTTGCTTCTCATCCAAAAAGCTTCTTCAGTTCTTCTTCAAAGAACTGAAGCTTCTTGAATGGGAAGAGAAATGTTTTCAGAGATAAAAACCAAAAAAGTCTTGTTGCCTTCAGAAAAAGCACCTTTGGGACAAACATGACCTGGATGATTGAGAATCTCTACAGAAAAAAAAACTGCTTTGTTGCAAAGCAAAGCAACAATCTCTACATCAATTTGTTTGCCTAAACACAGGTAGTCCTCAACTTATAACCACAGCTGTATGTTTTATGTTGCTAAGTGAGAAATTTGTTAAGTGGGTTTTGCCACATTTTATTTGCCACATTTGTTAAGTGAATCACTGGTGTTAAATTACTAACACTGATGTTAAGTGAATCTGGCTTCCCCACTGACTTTGCTTTGAAAGTCATCAAAGCTGATCGTTTGACCCCGGGACACTGCAACCGTCATAAAGATGAACCAGTTATCAAGCATCCAAATGTAAATAATGTGACCATAGGGATGCTGCAAAGGTCATAAGTGTGAAAAATTGTCAGAAGTCCCCTTTTGTAATGCCATTATAACTTCGGTCACTAAATGAGCTGTTGTAAATTAAGAACTACCTGTATTTCTGATCCCCAAAAGAGGCACTGTAATCTTGTCTTTCTTACAAAGAAAAATCCCTTACCAAGAAATAGGCAAAGTTGAACTAGGTGATAAGGAGCATCCTATTAGTCTTAAGGATGTGGCAAAGAGTGAACTGACCAGCTTGGTTTACCTAAGTAGAAGTTTTGTAAGTGAGCTTACTCAAAGATTGCCACTATTTAGGACTACCAGATCAGAGCTCAGAGAACAGACAGTCATTAGAGGGCAGCAAAGAAATACAGAAATCCACAACTGTTGCCACCATCTAGAGCCATGATGGCGAACCTAGGGCACCTGTGCCAGAAGTGGCACGCAGAGCCATCTCTCTGGGCACGTGAGCTGTTGCCCATTGCTCTTCTGAGTTCCGGCGCACCAGCCAGCTTGTCTTCACACTCATGGGAGTGCTGGAAACTGGAAAAGCAGACACCCAGTGTGCATGCATGCTCCAGAAAGATGATTTTCCGGTTTCCGGCACACAATACCTGGTCTTCCAGTTTCTGGTGTGCATGTGTGAGCAAATACCAGCTGTCCAGTGCGCATGCATGCACTGAAAAATGGAAGATCATCTTCCTAGCACATGCATGTGCACTGAAAAGGTGCTGAAAAGGTTCTCTAACAATGATCTAGAGCCCTGATGGCAAACCTATGGCACAGATGCCAGAGGTGGCACACAAAGCCCTCTCTGTGGGCACATCTGCCAGCGTCAGCTGTTCTTCTGTTTTCCGGCCAGCTGGTCTTCATGGGTGCCTGAGTGCCAGAAAATGGCCCGAAATACAGCCAAAAAACAGGATGTTTTGGGGACTGTTTTCCAAGCAGAAGTTTGGGCCATTTTTGCACACCAGCCAGCTGGTCTTCATGGGCACCGGAGCTCCAGAAAACAGCCTTAAAAATGGCTAAAAAACAGGCCGTTTTGGAGTCATTTCCAAGCCATGTTTTGGGCCGTGTTCAGGCCATTTTTTGGACCAGAAAATGGTCTGAAAACAACTTAAAAACGGTCTGAAAACGGCCAAAAAACAGGAATGTGTGCACCGTCCGGATGGTCTTTGGATTTTCAGCAAACGCATGCATGCATGTTCCGGTTTGGGCACTCGGTGCTGAAAAGGTTCGCCACCACTGATCTAGAGGTTGTTCAGATTATTGCCTCCCAGGTCTGATACCCCTATCACTAACTCTAAAGCAGGGGTTATCCCATTCTCCAGAAAGAGTACAACAACTATATTTGTTCTTTAGTGTGATTTGTTTAATGTCACCATTTATTGGTACTTTTACCTTTTAATAATTACCATCAAATATAATGAGTTAGAGTCATGACAGAAGCAGGGCTTTGTCTGCACCATTAACTTAAATAGGAATTTAACTGGTTCATTTGATCAACTTCTGAATTGTACAGCAGTAATTCTGTTCCGTCAAATGGATTGAGTCCATAGTAGTCCTGAAGGAACAACTCCTAGAGATTTTTGATTTCCCTTACAAAAAGGATCAAGGATCCTTAAATTGATGCAGACAAGAAAAATATTTTTAAAGTTTTATGAAATTAGAAAATGGAATAGTCATCCAGAGGATATTTATACAAAGGACAAATTGTGTATTAGAACAAAGAATAATATTGATATATAAAAGAGACAAGAAAGAGAAAGGGGAAGACAAGAAGTTTCAGAAATGAAGGGTGTATCCTCTTCCAATCACATTCATAAATTTGAAGCCTGGGTAAAACGTTGGGTTAATTCATATACTGCATTATCTTGGGCAAATGAAAGAGTGTTTCTTAATATATAGTAGTACCCTCCTATATGATTTTCATTCAGAAATGGTTTTCGTTAAGGTATGTAGAAGATACCACTTGAACGGGATGTGCCAATTAGAAATAGTTACACTCTTGGGTGACCTCATTATACCCCAAGGGTTGATTTGTAAGAGATAGGCAAGTAACTCCACAAAACTCAATTCCTACACACAGAAGAAACTTTAAGAGAAGTTTTGCAACAGCTGGAGGGAAACCAACACATTGTCCCACCATTCCAGAATCAAAGGGCCATGGCATTTTGCCAGCTTTTGAAGGCACTCTCAGTGAGGAAATGAAACATTTGCGTGGTGGCCTCACTTACATGACAAACCAGCAGAAAAATACCATAGATGGAGTCAATTACAGCAGTGATGGGCGTAACTGAGCATTACTGTGACCATTGGAAGATTGGGAGAAAATCAGTCTAAGAGTTAACACTGATTGGTGAGCCATAATGAACTAAATGAAAACAACAAGGTGAATTTGGGTCAGGTTCAGTGGTGGGATATGACCGGTATGCCTCAGGTACAGGCGTACCAGTGCCTGCTGAGAGCACCAGCTACCGTTCCAGTATGGTGCTCCGGAGGGCCCACCCGCACTCCTTACCTGTATTTTAGCTGTTCGGGGCTTCCGCGCACGTAGTGTACAGCGCCTGTGCGATGCTCCGCCGAGCAGCTGGAGCGTCATGGAGGCATCACAGAACATCGCGGGCAGTAAGTACGCATGCATGCACTGCGCGAGTGTGCGTGCATGCTGTGCATGTTCATGTGGTGGACGCCCGGCCCCATTGCACCGTACCGGTTGCAACGAGATCTGGAACCCACCACTGGTCAAATTCTATGTGTGAAAGTGTTCTGTGTTTAATACCAGGATTATTGCCAGCCCACATACCTAAGATTTAAGTTGTAGTCTCCTCTGTGGCGGAACAACACAGTAATTCATGCTAGCTGTAGTTTAGTAATGATATCCTTGGAGGTTGTTTTTCTTCAAAAATACATATTGTGATGGTATGAAGAAGAACGTGGGGGAGGGATATCAGCAGTAGCACCACATCTTCCCAGGATTAGGGGTATGGTTAGGTTAGGCAGCACATTCCAAAGAAGGGCCCCAGACAAGAGATTGGGCAGTCCTGAATTGGATAGTAGTAGGAGGAAAAGGTTTAGGATAACCACGCCCTAGAAACCTCCCAGGATATATTTGTTAGATTAGATGTTTATGGATTTAATCTGGCAACAGTCTGTCTATTGATGTAAACAAATAAAGAAGTGGACTCAAGACAATCTCACTAGGTCACCTTTAGGGCTTGGCCCTGACAATATTATCTTCCAAATTATATCTATCCAACTGATTACAGGGAAGAACTAAGAGAATTACATTCATTTTATTTTCTTTGACAACAAATAAGTACTGATTACTTAATATCTTCTCTTTTCGGGAAAGGACGGTCCAATGTATATATATATATATATATATATATATATATATATATATATATATATATATATATATATATATATATATATATATATATATATATATATATATATATATATATATATATATATATATATATATATATATATATATATATATATATATATATATATATATATATATATATATATATATATATATATATATATATATATATATAATCCTTCAAGACAAATACATTAATCTCTGTTAATCTCTACATTTTTAAAACTCCAAGAACATATTTCATTAGATGCTGATGATCACAGGATACAATTTAAAATCATTTTATAATTTCTTTTTCATACTCTTAACAATAAAATTAAACAGTTATAAACATACTGTGCACTTACATTCCTGAAAAGATCATATGATAAATAATTTTATTCTATTAATTAATTTATATCATTTGGTAATATTTCAAACGTATTGAACGTAACCTTGTTGTTTTATTACCGAGTTATTTTTGTGATGGGAGTTTAATAAAAACGGGCAAAACTATAATGAGAAGTATTACTGATTCTGTCTGAGTGATGATTCAACCATAGGATTAAGAATACAATCTTATATATACTTATGTGGGTGTAAATTTCCCTGAACTCAGTAGAACTGACATCTGAAGAGACAGAAATAGGATTGTGGTGTCAATTATGTTAAATACAGCTACAGGTTCATGAATCAAGGGAGAGAAAGAAGCAATGGTCTTGATACCTGCAGTAGTGCCATCTTCTAAGACCTTTATACAGAGCACACATAATCACAATTATTATCTATGATGTAAACAAAAAGAAGACAGATTGACCTTACAAACAAGAAATGCCTACAGTTATTTCAAGTAGTTAGGTGCCATCAGGTTCAGCTTGACTTCCAATGATTGCATAAACAAATGTTTATCAACATTACCTGCATCCAGCAATCTCCTACAGCTGTTCTATTGTTTTTTATCCCACCTATGCTCCAAAACTCAACCTTTGAGAATTTTTGTTTACTGATAATTATCTCAAGGAAGCCAATACTCTTTATTCAGGCCGGAGGAACTGAGTGGTTCTTCTAGCAATATTTCACTATTACTAATCATCTCCAAATCTAATGTGAAAGCAGCTGTTTCTTTGTCCTTTTCTTGCTTAATGTCCAGCTTTTGCAGCCATACATATACTGCTACTTTAAAATCTATTACTTTAATTTTTATTATCTTTGTTGTTACAAAAATATTCTTCTCTTTGGAGCTTCTGATGAGGGTCAACCTGAACTAGAGGCCTCTGAAAGAGCAGGAATTCATATTACAGGGAAAAACAGCAACCAGAGTGTGAATGCTGGCTTGAAAATCTCTCTGGACAAAGGAGAGATCATGAGTTCACCCACTTGCACTCCAGACAACTGTTTCTCATGAGAAAGCTTCAGGGATGGCACTTTTTGCAGTTGGCTCAATGGTTGTGAGTCAAGGGATTGTATCTACTGTAAGTTCACAACCATAGATATGATGGATTCTATCTGCTAAGAGAGAGGTGGCATGAGGGACACAATGAAGTGGTAGTTTCCCAGCTAGCATATTCCAAGAAAAGAAATGAGACAAGAGACAATATAGCCAGGTGCTGGATCAGAACCTGGGCAAGAAATTTAGGAGAGTAACTCCCTAGAATCTTCCAGGGTTTATCTGTTAGGGTTAGAGTAGGATAGATTTAAATCTGGCAATATATATGGTATGAGCAAAGAAAAAACTGAAGTGTGGCTAGATTTTTCTATGTCATTCTTGGGCTGAGCCTGACAGTACAACAACTTATATGGACATAAAGTTCAGCCAAACCTCATTTCTTAATCTGGGTCTAATTAATCTACAACTAGAGAGACATCTCCTTTGTGGCAGAATAAGATTGCACTTGGGAAGTTATCATTCTTTTTGGGATTATAAATCAATACATTAAAAATAGTTTTTAAAAACTTAAGAACTTTGAGCAAACAGATTAACAAAAATTGATATAAAATATGGAAATAGATAAAGGGGATTGTTATTTTGAATGATAACAAAATGATTTTTATAATACTGTGCCGAGGTGGCACAGTGGTTAGAGTACAGTACTGCAGGTTACTTCAGCTGACCTGTAGCTGAAGTTTGGCAGTTTGAATCTCACCAGGCTCAAGGTTGACTCAGCCTTCCATCCTTCCGAGGTGGGTAAAATGAGGACCCAGATTGCTGGGGGCAATATGCTGACTCTGTAATCTGCTTAAAGAGGGCTGTAAAGCACTGTGAAGCAATATATAAGTCTAAGTGCTATTGCTATTACTATTTAATGAAAGTGTTTTTGGATAAATAGCAATTTAATTAGACAAATGAAGTGGACCTCAGTGGAAATGTTTTTTTTTTTGTTTGTTTATTATTAAACAGTGCAGAAACTGATGTATTTTACAAAACAAAAGATACATATAATAAAAGACAGATTGTAAATATGGAGATGTTGGCTGTGATCTTGCCAGTAACTAGGGAATGCCATTTGAGACAAAAGTATAAAAGACACAGGAAAAAGGAGAAGAACCTTGCTTTGTCCCTTGTTTGAGTTAAATATAAGGTATTACAGAATGGATAGGAAAGAGAAAGATTGGTTTTAACTAATTTGAAATTGTATTTTGCAGCTTACTGTTTGGTTCGGGTGAAAGGCTGGGTGCTTGTGGGAAATAAAAGGCTTCTGGAGTTAGAAGAGCATGACTAGAGGTTTGGGTGGCATGGATATTTGTGCTATGATAAAGTCAAAGTTAATATTGATTTTAAAAATTATGCTGGATATGCTATATTGATAACATGGAATATATATAAACCAAGGTTGTGCTCCAAAACTCCTTTGCGGCTTTCAGCACACAAAGCATTTTGTAGTTGAGAAATATTAAGCAAACACAAATGGCTAATGTGTTGTGAGATACTAGAATTTTGTCAAGAATGTAAAATAAAATCAGGAGAAGATCTATATTGGAACATTCAGTTTCTCTAAATTCCTGTTTTCAGGAGTTTTTGGTTCATTGTAAAGTTTTCTTCAACTGTTCAAGCACAAGGGTCTCCAAGACCTGGGCCACAGCCCATTGGGAACCAGGCCACTAAAACAGTGGATGAGCATGGAAAGCTTCATTAGTGCATATGTGGGATTTAGGTTGTGTATGTGAAACCATTTCCACCATCACCACCATCACCATCACTGAAGCCTTTGTCACCAGTCCAGAGAGCCAAAAAGGTTGGGGACCCCTATTCAAACATTTATATTAGCCATAATATAGTCTACACTGGCAGGATTTATTATTTATTATTTATTATTTATTATTTATTATTTATTATTTATTATTTATTATTTATTATTTATTATTTATTATTTATTATTTATTATTTATTATTTATTATTTATTATTTATTATTTATTATTTATTATTTATTATTTATTATTTATTATTTATTATTTATTATTTATTATAGATCACACAAGCCATTAAATGGGTTCCATCCCACTCTGGGTTCCCTAGGCCCACTGGCAGAACCAGGTCTTCAGCGCCTTCTGGAAGAGTATTAGAGTGGGGGCCATTCTAATCTCTGGGGGAATAATGTTCAAGAGAGAGGGAGCCACCCCGGAGAAGGCCCTTCTTCTGGGTCCCACTACATGTATCTCCTTCGGGGATGGGACCCACAACATTCCCTGCCTCCCCGCTCTGATGGGTCAGGTAGACATACAGCTGAGTATCATCAGCATATTTACACCATCATATGCTTTGATGCAGCCAGTAAAGTAAAGTAAAGATAAAGCTTAATCTGATTTTTCTTACTCTCTCATTATCTATTTTACAAAGCTAACTGGTCTCAGGTCCATTCACATTTTCTGAAACCTGCCTATTAATTAGGCACTTTTGTAATTTACTTGTGTATAAATTTAGTCTAACACTGAATCTGTTTTATGGAATTACATCTATTAAACAATGTTCCCAATCATCGCAAGTCTTTTTTTACTTATTTGTTCTGTTTCTCTTTATTCCCAAGAAATACTATTATAATGAAAAGAGTTTGAATTTTAAAATTACCATTGAGAAGATTCTTTGAAGAAGATACTGGCTCTGAATCATTATTAGATATCATACGGGCATTTACATGCATTATAAAATAAAAATTATAATTTTAAGTTTTTAGTATTTCTAAATTCAATTGGAGAATTTATAGGATATAACAATACATAATACGCTCCAATTATTATAAATAAAAATTCAATTATCTTTAAGGAATCTCATATTAACCACTTCCATAAATGAAATTTGGCTTAAAGGGAATTATCATGGATAATTTTAAAAGATATATCACAGAATAAATATTTTTCACTTTTATTAAATTATTTTCTCTCTCAGTTTCATTTCCATTAAGCATTGTCCATTATGAAATCAAATTTATGTACTGAAACTACAAATGTGGGACAGAAGTGCAAATATATATTTAAAATAAATATTATTTACTTTCTACCATTTTAAAAAAAAAAACATTTTTTTTAATTCACCAATATACCCAGATAACATAATGCACTGATTGGACCCCCATTGTTTAATATACACTTTATTTTAACAAAGATGATAATAAATATAACATGAGAATATTTATTTTTGGTTGATTGGAACAGCCTATAAGTCCTAAAAATGAATCAGTAAATAATAAACCCATTTAAAATTTAAAAAATATTCCCGATATGTATTTCAGGAAAAGACTATTATAGCCCTTTATAAAGAGAAAGATCACTTTTAAAATTTATTTTTAAGAATTGCACATTTTAATCATTTGTTCTAAAAGTAGTGCTGGCAATTACATTGAGAAGTCCCTTCTTTTATTGCCAAAACACTGTTAAGTCAAATTTGAGCCACAGAGAATTGCTGCAAGAAATATAGGTAATCCCGCAATCTTTTTGTCATTAGAAGGGGCCGAATACTTCGTGGGGAATCAAAGTCCTTCCCACAATCTTTTTTTTTTTTCTGAAAACTTACGGTGGGTGGCACCCGGCTAGGCCAAAGTGAGCCCTGCATGTAAAGGGTCATGGGAAGTGTTAGCTCGTGGGTGGCCAGAAGTGCCCTCGGAGATTTCCTTAGATGCCAAGATTTTGGCTGAGAGCAAGGAAATTGTGTGAGAAATGGGCTTTGCTGAAAGATGACACAGGAAAACTAATTTGGCTACATAAAGGTACTTAAAAGAAAAGGGAAATGTTGAAATGTTTCTTTTTTTTTCTTGTCTGTCTCTTTCTCTGTCTTTTATGTAACCACGTGGTTTTGTTTGTTAAGATTTGTGCCTCCCCCAATTTAACTGAGATCCATGGCGGGAATGATTTTGTCTGTGAAACTCATCCCCTCGTTGTCTGTGAGTGTGTATGTCTAAGTCTTTGTGTGCCCTCGAGGTAATTGCAACTGTAAAATGTCTCCCATCCCCCACCCCACCCCTAAGAAAAAAGAACCTTTGGTCTGTCTGTTTGGCCAACACACAGAGTAAAGAGAAATATATATGCTTTCTTCCTTCCCTCTCAGTACCTTAAAGTAACAAACCAGGGAATGTTTTAAGTTCATTTACAAGAAAAGTTTTTGTTCTTGCATTTATTGTGTGCTTAAATGATTTTACCTATTCATCTCTTTCCTGAAGCATGAGAATCCAGCTCCCTTTTCTCATCTGTGATATACCAGTTTATCTGTTTGGTAACTGCAATACTCTTTTTTATTTTTCAAACTCTGCCTGCAAGCTATCTACCCCGCCCCCACGCCCCTCCCTTACCTCTAATCCTCCAACAATGCCTTTTCTGTGGGGGAGGGAACCTTGTTCTCATGTCTTTCAGCCCTAGAAGATTGTACTCTTCAGGTGAGTATAGATTTTTTTTCCCCTTTTGGGGGGAGGAGGAGAGTGCTGCGTTGTGTGTGCATGTATGAAATGAAGGAAATTCCTACTAAAGGTTTGCCTTCAACCTGAGTAAAAAAAGAACCTCTGCACATTTATCTGGCCAACCTACTCTATTGGTCCTAAAGTAAAAACCTGGCTTCCAGAAGACAGTTTTGATTTAGATTTTGTCAACGAAATTGCTGATTTCTGGCCACCATCCGATGAATCAAGGGCCCCACCCAGATGCAAATGATGTGTTAATGAAAGTCTCCATACATCTTGGTCTTTAAAACTATGCCAGAAATTGCTGGGAGATCAAGATAGGGTTTGGATCTTTAAAAATATGCCAGCGTGTGCTGGGAGCGCCAACCTAGAACCCTGGCTGAATGCAAACAATGTGTGGACAAACATCTCTGTACATTGTTTCTGTACATCTTGATATTTAAAGATGCCAGCGCCTGCTGGGATATCAAGATAGAATTTGGATCTTTAAAAAATTAGCCAGCACAGCTGGCAGGTCCAAATTAGAAACGAACACCCCAGGGCAGAGACAGGTATTAACAATCTAGTGCTTAAGGAGATAGAACAGCCGGGTCACTTCAAGCAAAAGTAAGAAATTTAGCAGGTAACAAAAAGGTAAAGCCTGTCTGAATGGAAGACCTAGGTAATTGGACTTGATTAATTTGATGTAATGTCTGTTAAGAAATTCTTAGGTGTGCATCTATACACTGCTCTCTGAGTTTTCACATGCTTGGAGAACGAGCCACGTGTTCCCCAAGGAAAGATAGCCATCTGTCTGTCTGAAAGAAAATTGAAGATTTAAAGGGACAGGACCTCCCCCAGGCCTGAAAGTGTTGTTTCATGGTATTTGTGCATGTATGTGTGTGTGTGTGTGATCATTTCCAGACCTGGAGGGAAGTTGAGATCCTTTAATTGTAATAACTGCCTTGCATGAAGAAAGAATGAAATGGGATTTTTGTATGTGAAATTAATGATTGCAGTGCAAATGTGAGTATGTTGATGGTAAAAGTTGGTATGAATGTAGTTTGATTCCCTTTCATATAAAGAAACAGTAAGTTACAAGGTTGTTTAATGGTATGTGTGTGTATGCATGTGTGTTATCATTTCCAAACCTGAAGGGAGGGTGAGATCCTCTAATAAAAGAAAATGAAACTTGGTGGCTTGTGAAAAAAAAAAAAGCTTCCTGAAATACCTATGATTGTTTGGCATGAGCAAGCATGAAGGTCTGATTGCATTATGAATGTGAGTATGTGTCCCCCATGCCCCAGGGAGTGATAAGTGAATGGATCCAGAGATCCACGTGATTGCCTGTGTGAATTTCCCCCTCCCCCCACTCTTCCTTCTGGGTAATTCTTTGGAGGGAAGCAGGAAAAGCAGGGAGAATGAGTGTCTGCTCATTTTACCATGAGTGTGTGTATGAAACGCCCCAGTGATACCTGTGAATGCCTCTGGGCATTCCCCCCCTCCTTCTTTCCCTCCTTCCTTTTGGGTCAGTAAAGGAGGCTAAAAATTTTCTCCTCACTTTAACCACTTTTTTTCCTCTCTCTTCTGAGAAATTTGGAGTAAAAGGGTGATCTGCTCCCGCTTACCTTTCACTATTGTGATCTTTTATCTGCATATAAAAATTATGCAGTTACATTTCTTTGCTCTGAATACAATTTTTTTTTCTTCTGGAAATTTTTGAGGTTTAAAATGCTTAATTAAACCTATAAAAAGAAATGATTTTGAGATATTTTGCTTACATTTGTAAATGTTTTAACATACTTAATGAGAATTTGCTTCCATCTGAATGGAATTTGATATTTTGGAGTGTTGACTCAAAGTACCTTTTTTTAAATTGCAATTTTTTTTAAAAGCTGTTCTTCTTACCTCCCTCTTTTACACCTGTGCATTTTTAAATGTTTATGAGTCAAGGTGCTCTACCCTATGATATTTTATTTGCTTGTTTGTTTGTTTGCAACACAAGTTGTTGTCCCTCTTGGAAATTTACTCATCTTACTGCAAAAGTGTTTCAATCATACAGGCAGTGGGAATGTCATGTTCCATGAAATTTACATCGTCTGCCTCCTGAAATAATGTTTGGATTTCCACACTTGGACAGAATGGGTGAGATTCCACAACATGAGACTAAAGATATATCTGTAAAGAACTGTATTCTTGGCCTCTTCTTTTTTTTTTACCTCAGAAACAAAGGACTGCTAGCTCAAACCATAACTCTCGAATTTGCTGCTGGTGATTGCGTGCTGATAAAACCTGACATGAGGAAAAAAAACTTAGCCAAACCTGGGACAGACTACCAAGACTGACTGACCACTCTTACCAGCCTTACCACCAAACCAAGCATGCCACCCTAGCAGACATGAAAGAACCCTGAAGGAGATGAAGAAGTAAAGACCAAAAGACTCTCTTCTATCCCCAGAAGACAGCTGTAAAGACTATGGGGGAGGGTGGAAACTGATTGTAAAGTTTTGTTTCTTTGCCTCCTTCACAGAAATTGTAAGGTCTTCTTTCCTGTCTCATTTATATTGTAATCAGTTTAATGTATTCATGTAAGAATTGTATTTGAGAATGGCTAGCACAGCAAGTTCTGAACACCTTAGATTTCTGGCTGGTGGGAGGGAAATTTTGTCCAAAATGTCTGTATTGTAGAAGCAGACACACACACACACACACACACACACACACACAAAAGAAAGAGAGAGGGAGAGAGAGAGGGGCTCCATTCAGAATTAGATTGAAACTATCTCCTTGACCCAACTCCACAAAGCTTTTCCTAGGTTGATTTTTGCCTTTGCACAAAAGCCTAAACAGTGATATCTCCCTTTTAATCCCATGGGGGAAGGGAAGTTCCCCTCAGGCAATTCCCCCACTTGAAGAGCTAGCAGAGAGGATCTCCAAAAACCCCAAGCTCTCACACGGTGATGAAGAAAAAAACCACACTGCCCAGTAAAGCAGGATATGTTGCACTGGTGGTCTCAGGAGGAGGAATCCCAGGGCTCATTGTGTGTAGTTTTAAAAATACTAAATAGTCTGGATTGCACACTAGCTAATCTCAATTTGGCCTCACTAAAATAAGAGCTAGGGCAGATTAAAGAACCATCCCCTGAAAATGGGTAGCCTGTACTTCTTTAAAAGGCAGAACCATGGCTGTGAAGGATTTTTGGGATTTGTGGTTGCTTGTAACCTGTCTGGAAGCTCACAGAAAGTGATATCAACCATCTGAAAATAATTGGCATGGTAAATTGGATATTGTAAATTTCTTTCCAGAAATTGTGCCCTGGTTGCTAAGACCTTCATGGTTGAAAGCTCTCTGGGAGCCAACTGAAGGGATCCTTCTGCTGTCTCTTTCAATGCCTTTCCATCAGAAAAATTAAGTTTCCCTGATCTGACCAATTTTATCTTTTGTCAAAAACATGTGCGTTCCACTCACATGTTTTGAAAAAAAAAGGAAGGATTGTAGGAAGTTATCACCTAGCCCTCTCCCAGAAAAACGAAATATCCTAGGAAATATTGATAAGGAAGAATATTATATTTTCCTGGATGTGAAAAAGGAAGAAACACATTTTAAACAAAGTAAATTCCTACAGCTTCCAGCCCATCCCCACTTTGTCAATGGGCCATTAAGAAGACCAAGCTAGTCCACTTTACATAATAAAGAGTTCTCTTCAACTCCAGAGTGATGGGATAAGGCAAGATAATATAAGCCTTCATTCAACTGACCACATGGCATCTGAACTCAATCAAACCTGAATTCAAAACAGCCTATAGAGGGTTGCCCTTGCACGGGCCCATGGGAGTCTGGCAACCAATCAGAATACATTTCTTACACAGGAACAGGAAACAGATAGGTGGGACTGAACAGGTTATAAAAAGCCTAGCAAGCCCCTCCATTTGCCCTTCTCTTCCCTTCTCTTCTTCTCCACCAACATTGAAGCATGTGATCACCTTTTCTGTTCAGGGCTCAAGCCATGTGGTCCTGTCCACCATTAAACCATCTTTCCAAGCAGCCTCCATGTCTCCAGTGTCTTTTTCCCCACTTGGAGCCGAACCCAGAAGGACATTTCTTTCAACACTCCAATATAACAACTGATTGTAAAACAAACTTTAATGCTATTCTGCTCAGAAGGAACAAGAAAGAATAGTCATACTTGAGGCAAACTCAATAATTAGTTTTTTAGAATCCCTGTCACTTCATTTTTAAAAAAAAATAAAGTATGCTTATAAAGCATTTATTCTAGAATAGTTCTGTTGAGGAGTGTTCTAGATTTACTTTAGAAAAAGAATATTCCAGAGCAAGGTGAGACACAGCCACAAACCCAGTTCTGAAGCTCATGGGGCCTTCAATAAGAAAAAATTGCTGAAAACTGACAACACAATTGTCCAAATACTTTCTCAGCTTCCTTTAGGTATATATCCCAATGCAATTGTATTTAGAAGAAGAAATATCTTGTAGATATACCCAAGAATATATGTAGAGGTTTCCTCTAAATGTCTTTATGAAGTGGATAAATGCTACTGAACATCTTGATTGACAGTAATCTTCAACACTAAAAGTAAATTAAGATTTTCTTTTTCTTTTTTCTTCTCTTTTTCTATTTCTTGTTTTTTATGCAGTTTATCCTTCTTAATACCCTGTATTAGTTTTTCTCTTTTTCACGGTAATTTTTAATAAAATTGCTACAAAACCAGGAGATTGACAAAGAGAACTAACAGAGAGATCAAAGCTACAAATACTATTCAAAACCAGTTTGTTCCTACAGTGTATTATAACTTCTTCTTTAATTGGCATTATTAATACTGACAAGTTAAATAAATGAATTCATCAAGCTATAGAATATTATGAAATAGCTTATTGAGATAAATTAACAAAGCTGAACCAATCATTCTTTACTCTACTACTTTAAAGCCACAGAAGAATATTAATTATCACCCTGAGTGAATTCTACTTTCACAATTATGGGACTTGTTTTGATTAGCGTATTGAGAAATCAGTTTTCTTCTTCTACTGAATGTGTCAACGGCTATGTTGCACGGCTGACGGCCACAACTGGAGATTCACCTACTTCCTGCCAGTCCCACGTTGAGAGAAAAGATGGTGATTATACGAATCAAAGGTACTGGACTGTGTCAAGGGGCTGATCTATGCAGCTTCTGACAAGGAGAAGTTTCTCTCTAACCAAGTTGCTAGGGAATTGGATTGGCAACATTTCAGGATATAGCCCAGTGTCCTGCTCTGTCCTTCCAGATATTAAAAAAAGTTGCTAGGCAGCAGCTGACACAGAACAAGCAGTATAAGAACAACAGTGAGAAGGAGAGGGGAAAAAAGGATTCGGGGAGGAGATCAGGATAGAAAAGAAGCCTCCCTTGGATTTAAGGAATCCGTTTCATAAAGAAACATTCAGCACAGTTGTAAGAAAGGCATTTCGAAATTAGGCAGCCCCTCCCCCACTTTTAACAAGAGTGTACTTGCTAACGTTATCATCCTATAAACGGAAGGCAACTTTTTGGCACTGAAATCCATTTTGCACATTTAAAAGTAAAAATCTTTGTAGGCATTGGCATTTTACTAATAAGGAATGAATCTGCAGTAGGGATTGCGTTTTACAGATTTTGATATGTATTGTCTGCAGAGATGAAGTGTGAAGATGTGTGAAGGCAAGGGCTGGGCACCTATTTGCAATATCCAAATAATCTTGGATGCAGAAAAATGAGCTGATCCTTACAACTGGCTAACTATGGTACAAAAAACCCTCACTAACGGCGTTAGAGGGCAAATAATCCCCTTTTCTCTGAATCTTACTCCATGAGACAGGCAATTTAATGCTTATGTTTAGCTATTCTGGTTTCAGAATAGCCATTCTCCTCATCTACCAAACAGATTAGAGAAATGAAAAAGGTCAGGCATTCATTTAAATATCTAAAGCAGTAAACTATCTCCTGCTGTATTGTTGATAGCTGCAGACAAACACTCTTCGTAATTTAATTGTAATTTGTAAGAAAGAAATAATTAGCGGCGGAAAAGTCAAAAACAAATCTTTAAAATAAAGGTAGAGGCTAACCCACATTGTTGCCAAGGAAACAACATGGACCTGTTCGTGTGGTCAGCAGGAGTCAACTTAACACGAAAGGAGACTTAACAATCAAATCACAGCACCAATTTGCTGACTATTTTTGCAATTTTAAATCATTAGATCTAGTCATTTCTGCCTATTTAGGAATTCTGGAAACTTTTCAGCAGGAATTCAATCATAGCCATTTAATAGTCACAGAAGGGATGTAAGCGCTCTAAGAATATGCGTATATGCTTTAAGTCTTCCATATTCCAGCCAACTGAAGGAATTTCATCTCCCAATCATGTATGAATTTTCAGGACCCCCAAAAGGAGTTTGGAATCAGCCAACAATTGTCTTCACCACTTGCTAATTTCTGCCAACGTTGTACAGGTAGTCCCTGACTTACAACAGTACATTTAGTGACCATTCAAAGTTACATCAGCACTGAAAAAAGGGACTTATGACCGTTTTTCACAGTTACGACCTTTGCAGTAGCATCCCCATGATCATGTGATCAAAATTCAGACGCTTGGCAACGGGTTCATATTTATGACCGCTGCTGTGTCTCAAGGTCATGTGACCTTTTGACAAGCAAACTCCATAGGGAAGCCAGATTCACTTAACAACCTGGTTACTAACTGATCAACTGCAGTGATTCACTTAACAACTGAGGCAAGAAAAGTCGTAAAATGGGGCAAAACTCACTTGACCAGCATCTCACTTAACAACAGAAATTTTGGCCTCCATTGTGGTCATAAGTCGAGGACTACCTGTATTGCATTATGCTGTTTTATTATGCTAGCAGAGCATGCCACGATGGGTCAATCAATACTTTGCAATATTTACCGTATTTTTTGGAGTATAAGACGCACCTTATAAGAAGGCATTCCAAATGGTGGAGATCACGGCAACTGCCTTACGCCACCTGTGCAGTGCCCATTTCAGCAACCAAATCCCGACCCCCCATGCTTCCCAGGGCCTCTTTGGGAAGCAACAAAGGTGTACAGGACTTGCTGGGAAGCCCAGCAATGTGTTTATGAAATGGCAGCGTCCAGAAGGACTAAAGAGCTACATCTCTATCAGGCTTGCTGCAAGAAAGCCAGGCTTTCAATGCCTACAGTTATAGGTAGGAAGATGGGGCGTCTCAGAAGTGGAGCCTTCAGTGCCAAGTCCTTCTCCTGCCCCCATGAAAATCATACCCCACCCTACCCCAGCCCCTCCAGTTAAATAGCATAGGGTGATAGGGTTTGTTTTAAATGGATAAAAAGATTGTTGTCAAAAACTGAGTGGAAGTGAGGATCCCCACCACCCGAAAATGCGAGGCACAGAGGCAGCGATGGTGTGTGGCAATCCCTGCAGCCTGGAGCAGCTGATTGGGGGTATTCCACCCACAGTTTGCTGTTTGCTGCAAGGACGCTAGCCAGATTAATACTGATGGATGCTGGTAGGCAGAGGCAGAAACTTTTTTTCTTGTTTTACTCCCCCCAAATTAAGATGTGTCTTATACTCCGGTGCATCTTATATTCCGAAAAATACGGTAAGCCCATCCTCATTGCAAATAAAACACGGAATGAAATGAAATATAAATTGCAACACATCTACACAAACATACCCAAACCCACATATATGTTAAGTATTTGGGGTTATCTGTTTGTCTGGATTGCCAAAACCAAATGTAGATAGAAGCTACTATGATGCTACTCAAGGAAAGAGTGATACTTTTTAAAAAGAATAATAATGTCTTTGAACAACTCCTAAGCCTATTCAACATGGTGCCGTCTTCTATCGCCTAATACAGCATCCTGTGGAAATGGCATGCAAAAAATGCCACCAATGTTAAAATTGTGTGATCTTGGTGGTCTGTTGTTGAATCAGCTGGAATGGAGATAAAAAAGAGCAAAGGAAGATTTTTAACAAAGTGTACCAGGATAATCATTGGAAGTGCTGGATGCTGAACCACTCTGGGTGATGAGGAGAAGAAATTACAGCTCTTACTCAAGAGCCAGAACTCTGAGAAAAGCAGTCCTTCCTATGGGACAATTGACCATTCATGAGAGCTGTAGAACCGCAGCAGAAGCCTCCTCACAAAGGGAGGGATTTTATTTCTTTCAAAAGAAAAGTGTGACCAAACCCATATTTTGCTGTGGATTCCAATATCCTGGAACAATGTGAACAATCAATCCAATGGCAAATATAGCATCCTGAAAACAACCATATGCTGTAGTGGCCCAGATTACTGAGAAAATCTATCTAGGTGATAGCTAGGAGTCGAAAACAACTTGCTGGCAAATGAAAATAAATATATGTATCCCAGGATAATGTTGCAAGATCCAAACTGGGTCAGTCATTGGGACCAGAGGTTTTGTCTTCCAAGCTTTTGGACTCGTGCTGGGGTCCATCCTCAGGGAACTTCTCTCTAGTAGAGTGTGTGTGTTCTGTGTGTGATATTTGTATGGCACCTGTTGTGTTCTGACCTTGGCTTCCTGAGAAAGCATAAATCACAAACATAGTCCCCAAAACCCTCTTTTATTTAGACAGCTGTGAATTATGGTCACTCACAGCCCATAATGATTTACAAACAGTTTGTGAAGATTTTGACAGACGTCTGCTCGAGTTGCCACATTCTTTCAGGGTAATGTTGATAAGCACCCACCTTTATCTCCCTTGAAATGTTGCCAATTAGTTTTGCAAGGCCAAACGTAACACAGTCAAACAGGACTTCTCAAAGCTTGAACCGACTAGATGAACTAATTGCTTTCTGCAAAGCCTCACTTCCGTTTGCTCCGATTTTATATCTCATGGGAGGGCCCAATCATTTCCAAGTCTTACTCCCAAATCACCTTTTTTCTTAATTGTTTTTGCCTTCTGTCAGCTCTGCACACGCGCACACTGAGAACAGGCTCACACTGTTCTTCTGCCTTGCTGATGTCAGACTCCGGAGGCTTCGGAGGCAGCATATAATTACTAGATAGTCCTGGCCTCCTCTTGGCCTCCGACAAGAGCCTCATCCGAGCCTTCCCCAGACTCCAGGACTGGCCCATGTGCCTCCCCAACCTCCTCACTGTCCAATTCTGCTGCCAATTCCGCAGACTGCACAGCGGACCACAACATACTGTATGTGGCTTTTTAGATGTAGATTGGGGTGTTGATGGGTGGCTATTAAGTCATTGGCTGTTGTTTGCTTGTGCTGCCAAGTCCTCACCTCCTAAGTACTAGGTAAGCTGGTGATAAATCAGAGCTCCTTTCTCAAGCCTCAATCACTTCCCTGGCTGTTTTTGTACCTGCCTTGTCCAACAATCTTAGTAGCTACAAAATTGAATGTGTGTTTTTGTTTATTGCAATGCAAAGCTACCAATGAGTTTGGATCTCCTCGTCTGACCATTCACTTGTATTCTTGAAATCTGGTCATTAGCTTCCTCCCAATTTGTCTTACCTAGTAACAGGCACACTCCATGCAAGGGACTCGGTAAATTACATTGGAAGTATCCCCCACCTCCAAGCAATCTTTACAATGCATAATTTGTCCTCGTATGGTAGTCTGTGGGTGGTGTACATTGCCCGCTTGCAGATCTTGGATTGCAAACATTTAATCCATCCCTCAACCATTGATCTAGAAGTAATAGAAAACCCTAATCTAGAAATGTATGAATAACCCCAAATACAGGAAAGATCACTACAGATTTTGAAAACTTTGACTTGGCCCTTAGTTTTCAATCACAGGAAGGTACCTTTGTGCTTTCTGCTTTAAGCTCCTTTTAACACCCTAGCATACAATGGCATGCAATCAGGAAAGATACAATTTCTACTATAAAATATCTGGCTTTTAAGGACCAATCAGTTAATCACACACAAAGCCACACACAATATCTTGCACCCTAACAGTATGTTCTTTCACGTACTAACTCCATGTACAAGTTTCAGAATAACTATATTATCAGCCATTCAAAGCACAAGAGGGTCATTTAGGGAGACTACAAACTTGTAAACGTCCTCAAAAGAAATGAAAACATCCATTGATTCCCAGATTTGGTAGATTCATAGTTGTTGAAAGTGCAAATCCCAAATGTTAACGGAAGCTCCATGGACTCCGAATATAATTAAAATAATTGTCATGTCCCAACTTCTGAAGCCAGAGGTTCATGGGACATTTGCTCCACCATCATCAGTCCCAAGTCTGTATTATGCCTAATTTTATGCACAAAAACAAAATTAACATTAGATGCACCTCTGGGTTTGTCTAACAATTCATTGGAAGCAGATCTACTTTAGGCGGCTCTTGTAAGCAGGATGCAACAGGGATCTACTTAATACTCTCCTTTAATTCCCACTTAAAATTTCACCCTTCCCTCTAAAAACAAAACAAAACAGCGCAGTTGGTCCTTTAATGCAACCCAGGGGAAATGGTTTGTATTAAATGATGCATCTTTAATCATGGATGTGCCAAAAACTGTGCCAGGAAAAGAAGGAAAACTCTATTATGAGACTGGAGCAAGTGAATATGGCTTTAAACTGCCTCAACTATGGGTTAGAGAAGAGGCAAAGGCTATCATGGGAACATGTCCAAAATAATGGTTACCAAAGAAAGTAAGTGCCACAGAGAGATTAATGGGAGGAATAAGTCCATATATAGAAGAAACTCTAAGAAGAAAAATGATAAAAAGCTATATTTCTTCATGGGGCTAACATAACCATAGTTTACTCAACTCATTTTATGACATTCAAACCATGCTCTGAATCACAGATTAACTATATACGCTGGAATTAAATATTTGAAAACATTTAGAGGTTATGCATTTGCCTACCCTTAGCATTTAAAAAATAATAAAGTGAGCTGCACGCACATCTATACAAGATATATTGTGGCACATCAGTATGTGCTTTCAGTGCTGCACACCTTCAAAATGGCCAATGAGGAATATGCTAACCCTAACCATAAATGTATACTTAGCAATAGCACTTAGACTTATATACCGCTTCACAGTGCTTTTCAGCCCTCTCTAAACAGTTTACAGAGTCAGCATATTGCCCCCAGCAATCTGGGTCCTCATTTTACCACCTCGGAAGGATAGAAGGCTGAGTCAACTATGAGCCTGTCAGGATTGAACTGTTGGCAATGGGCAGAATTATCCTGCAATACTGAATTCTAACCACTTCGCCACCACAGCTCTATACTACCTTCACATAAATAATAGCACCCTTTCCTTGATTTTAAAGTAGATAAAGATGACACAGAAAATCAAAATGTTTTGCCTTAAAATTTTGTTATTTCCATATGTTAATTATTCTAGTAAATATATAGTTAAGTTAATTTCCTTTAAACGCTGGCACCCAATCATAATTTCGAATACAAGTCAGTGGAAAAAATATGAAATATATGGAGCATAAGAATATAAAAAATATTTAATGAAATACAATGCTCATTAAATGAAAGTGAACTTAAAAGCAAATTTAATTATTGTTCCTACTTGTCCTGTTTAGTTGTCCAGATTCTACTTACTTTTAGAAGCTGAATGATAGATCATTCAAAAGTTAAGTATTATTCTTGATCTGAAAGAAAAAAAAAGATTGGATAATCTTGGTTTAAATCATTAGCTGTAGCCTATTGGCACACTGAACAAATTTGCTTAAAGTGTTGATTAATGCTAAATAAGCCACATGCATTCATACCTGAATGTACCCATATGCAAAAGGGAAGTGAATTAATCCTTTACTGATGTTTATGTAAATAAATACATGTAGTCCTCAACTTATTTCAGTTTATTTAGCAATCGTTCAAAGTTACAACAGCACTGGCAAGAGTGAGTTATGACCATTTTTCACACAACTGTTGCAGCATCCCCATGTGGTCAGGATCACAGCCATGTGATCAAGATTTAGATGCTTAGCAACTGACTCATATTTATGATGGTTGCAGTGTGATAGGCTCATGTGATCATCTTTTAGAAGAATAACAGAATAGCAGAGTTGGGAGGGACCTTGGAGGTCTACTAGTCCAATCCCCTGCTTAGGCAGGAAACCCTATGCCATTTCAAACAAATGGTTGTCCAATTTCTTCTTAAAAACTTCCAGTGTTGGGGCATTCACAACTTCTGGAGGCAAGTTATCCCACTGATTAATTATTCTCACTCTTAGGAAGTTTCTCCTTAGTTCCAGGTTCCTTCTCTCCTTGATTAGTTTCCACCCATTGCTTCTTATCCTACCCTCAGGTTCTTTGGAGAATATCTTGACTCCCTCTTTCTTGTGGCAGCTGCTGAGATATTGGAACACTGCTATCATGTCACACCTAGTCCTTTTTTTTCATTAAACTAGACATTTTGCGACCTTCTGACAATCAAAGTCATTGGGGAAGCCAGATTCACTTAACAACTGTGTCACTACCTTAACAACTGCAAGGGTTCGCTTAACAAATGTGGCAAGAAAGGTCGTAAAATGGGTGAAAATTCACTTAATAGATGTCTCACTTAGTGACAGAGATATTGGGCTCAACTGTGGTCATAAGTCAAGAACTACCTGTATATTTATTTTACAGTTTGTTGCGCTTGTCACGCAAGGGGAATTGCTTAGGTTTTAGCATTAGCATAGCTCTCACTAAGAGAGTAACTAAAATCAACTGTAAGGAAGATATGTTTGATAACATAGGGGATGTTAGAGTTGGTAGACCTAGAAGGTGTGACCCAAAAATATGGGAGAAAAGAGGTATATAAAGATCATAACATTCATAGCAATAAGGAATTTGAATTGTCATCTAGTATATTATTTTCCAAACATTTCCTCAGTTCCACTCATTTCCCTTAGTTCAGCTTGTATGCTAACTTCAGAGTATAAAGAAGTGTGAATAGTTGTTTACTATCTCAGCATTTTCAACTGGGAGAACATTTTATGGCAGCTTTTAAATCACAATGCCCATGATGGGGGTGGGGTGGGGGGAGAATGAAAAGGGGATATTAGGGAATTAAATAGGGACAAAACTTGTTTAAGATGAGTTTGATGCTGGGCAGCAACAACAGGGACTAAAAACTACATGCTATGGGAATGCAAATGTTCTGTTGGATAGCGGGCATCTCCTTTCTTGACCACATCACAAACCATTCGACAACCTTTTTGTGTGGCACCAATTATAGAGAAGATGAGAGAAGGCTGACTCTGCTGGTATGGATATGTCCAGAGAACAGCACCTTACACCATGGTCAAGACTGCCTACCAACTAGAAGTCAATGGCGGGTGACCTCGTGGGCATCCAAAACAGAGATGGCAAGATACCATCAACAAAGATATGCAAACCACAGGCCTGTGCCCTGGAGACGTAGCTGACCATGCAAAGTGGCATTCAATGATCCGAACAGTGAACCCTGTACCTGTGGGAATCCTCTAGGAAGAAGAAGAAAACTCATCTTGTTTAAAACTAATTTTACCAACTGAAATGTACATATTAAAATGAATAAAGTGTAACTTTTAAGAGAGAGAGAGAGAGAGAGAGAGAGAGAGAGAGAGAGAGAGAGAGAGAGAGAGAGAGCGAGCAAGACGGAAGGAAAAGGTAGAAAACAGGAAACTCAGGATTATTTTCTCCCAGACTGACAAATTGAATTTACCAAATCCAAAACAGCTCTCTGATTTAGTGAGATTAGGAAACCACTGACCGATTCCTGCTGGGAGAAATTTGAGAGTACAGGTCGTCTTCGACTTATGACCATAATTGACCTCAAAATTTCTATTGCTCAATGGGTCATTTGTTAAGTGCGTTTTGCTCCATTTCATGACCTTTCTTGCCGCAGTTGTTAAGTGAATCACTGCAGTTGTTAAGTTAGTAACACGGTTGTTGAGTGAATCTGGTTTCTCTCTTGATTTTCCTTGTCAGAAAGTTACAGAAGGGGATCATATGACTCCAGGACATTGCAAGCATCATAAATACCAGAATGAGCCAATGGCCAAGCATCTGAATTTTGACCATGTGACCATGGGGATACTGCAATGGCCATATGTGAAAATTGGTCATAAATCACTTTTTTTCAGTGCTGTCATAACTTTGAATAGTTACTAAACAAACTGTTGTAAGTTGAGGACTGCCTGTATAAGAGAGAGAGAGAGAGGGAGGGAGGGAGGGAGGAGAGCGGAAGGCGGAGGAGGAGGAGGAGGAGGAGGAGGAGGAGGAGGAGGAGGAGGAGGAGGAGGAGGAGGAGGAGGAGGAGGAGGACGACAGACAGAGTATACCTGGAGCTGACAGACAAAGAGACCCATTGATGTATCTGACTCAGTATTTTAAGGAAAAGCTCAATTCCAAATTGAAGACTATGTCTGAGGATCAATTAATCATTTTAGAGTGGATGTATGGATGGTTGAAGGGATGATAGATTCATAATAGATACCAATGTTTTCATTAAAGTGACAAAAGCAATATTATAATGCCCCTTTCCTAAGTATGTGTGATGTCACGACATACTTTATATACAAAAGGGGTGAGGTTTTCACCACAGAAACATGCTGCTGTTTCAGACACTTGTGGACACACACACACACAGCCATCCCCTCTGCAATGGATGGGACACGCTCCTACAGTACAGTATGTCAACTGTTGACATAGGTTATTCCATGACCAGGAACCCTTCAATTAATCATAAAAGCCTAGCTACGTGATGTAGTGAATATAATTTTCTGTTTTGACCTGGGGAGGCTGTGAGCTGGTCAGGTGAGAAATCAGAAGCCCAATCCAGGACCATTTCTTAAGTGCCATCAACAATTGGCACAAGGAATGAGCGGAAAGCTCTCCATTACAACAAGATAGAAGAAAGTCATTCAAGATTGAAACCTTTGGACATACATAGAGAAAGACCTAGATTTTTAAACCCTACAGAAACTGAAAATATTGTAATTGGGGTTGCTTGGTAAAAGGACTACTGCAGCCAACCTCATCCTTGAATTTTCTATGAAACTTATGGGCATTGTTCTGGTTCTTGAGAGATTTATTGCAGGGCCTAAACAGCAGCTCCTGGCAAAGACCAGCATTCAATCCCAGCCAGGTTTGCCCTATTCGTCTACAAAATAGGTACCCCTGGAGTTTTAAGGTGGCAGGATACAAATAGGGTGGTAGGAGAACTTTTCTCATTCAATTCTGTTATCTGGTGTCCTCATTAAGATAAATGGCAAGGTGAAGTAGATTAGAACACTAGGAAATTTCGCCATCAAAATATGGGTATATCTAGTCCAAAATGTTGCTTCCCAATATAAGTTAATTTGATATAAATACAAAACCCACCCATTGATATAAATATAATAATCCAAAGGATATTAAAGGTAAATAGTCTGGTTTTTTTTCCTGTTCTTAATGGCACAACATCAATATTTTATGGGAGACATGGTTTGCCTGGATTTTTTTTCTCCTGCAAAATGAGTGGATGGATGGATGGATGCTGCATATTTGGTAGGGAATCTAACATTAAACTAAAATTGGTTCCTTCCTGGTCTATATCTGGTCTATATAGAAACCTACAGTATATACATTTTCCCTCAGCAATTTATACAGGACCTTGGATAATTAATGGCTATGAATGGTCTTACCCTCCAAAAATTAGTTCGTCGATTTCAGTTTTTGGGTAGGAAAAAAATCAATTCACGAGACAGTTTTGATGACACTCTCTGGATACTATTATAATGAGAGTCAGACAAGACCATGCAATGATAACTTACTACTCAATGGTGGCCGTGTTGTCATCTATTCCTAATTTTTCCTAAATTAAGAATATTCCTAAATACAGGTAGCCCTAGATTTACCATAGTTCATTTACGACTGCACTGAAAAAAGTGATATAATCACTTTTCACACTTTGTGACCATTGTGACATCTCCATTGTCACATGATTACAATTCAGACGCTTTACAACTGGTTCATATTTATGACAGCCGCAGTGTCCAGGGGTCCCGTGATCTTCTTTTGTGACCTTCAGACAAGCAAAGTCAATGGGGAAGCCAGATTCACTTAACAACCGTATTACTAACTTAACAATCGTAGTAATTAACAACTGTGGCAAGAAAGGTCATAAAATGGGGCAAAACTCACTTAACAACTGTCTCCCTTAGAACAGAATTTTGAGTTCAATTACGGTCATAAGTTGAGGACTCCATGTATCATCTTTTCTCCAAAGGAAAAGTGTTCAATCCCACAAATTATCTTCTTTCTTTTTTTGACATTTTTCAGCTCTACACTATTCCTTTGGAGAAGAAATAGTACATAGCTCTACACTATTAGAAAGCTTTGCAACCCTAAGTAAGGACCTTTCTAAATGTGAACATGGGCAACTCAAGACAGTTTTATTTTAATCTCACCATTTTAGTTGGGATCCCTTTTCTCGCGATCCCAAGCGTGGGCTTTATCTTTTTCGGAGCTGTCATCCACTGATTGACATTTCCAATTACTTATCAGGATGTAGAAAAGAAGGTATTGCCCCCAAGGAGAAAATTGCAAAGGAAAATTAGTTTATCACCTGGAGGTGAGCAAAAAAGTCTTCTGTCTTCTCCCACTACAGTCATTTAAATTCACTTCTCTTCGGCCCACATTTCTAAAATATAGGAGGTGGCTGTTTTTACATGAACAAAGACAGATCCAGCTAGAAAATATGTAATTTAAAAGCTTGCCAAATGTGCATGTTCATTTCTAGGATTAGAATTCTCTTATTGTATCCATAGCCTCCTTTTGTTAGAGATCTGTCAAAACCATTGTGCCGTCTGCAAAGAAACTTAAGCGGTAATCTTACACTGTCTGAAGATAATTTAGGTTCGTTTCTTTCTCATCCTTGTGCCCCGTTGAATTCCTCCTTCAAAGCAAGAGGGAAAGAGGCTTTCATATCTTTCTGTGGGGTTTGTACACCTGGTTTTTTTTATTCTCCTCTACTCTACACCTGGCTTATTTTGAACACAGATTATTCTGCTACTTTGCCCGAGACACTGGTCTCTTAGAGGAAATTAGCCATGCAGTTCAATGCTACTGACTATCAATACAATCCTGTGTCAATGCAAAAATAAATATTCCACAGGGCTTGCTTCCAGGAAATTAGGTCCAAGGATCTTTTTTTTTTTTTAAATCATAGAAAATTATAAGGCAGTTAGAAAACTGAAGATTGTTGCTAGGCATGGATGCTTACGATTGGCACAAGCAAAAGGCCCAGCTAGATTTGGTGCATTTTTTAAAAAAAAAGTGGCTTGGGAGATTGTGCTTTGAATGAAGCAGTAGGGTATGAGAAGATCTATGTGGGGCATGGATAAATTATATAGGTTTGTGTATAAACCAAATTGAGGGAGCTAGTTTTAGTTTAATGTTGGATTCCCTACCAATATCATTCATTCATTCATTCATTCATTCATTCATTCATTCATTCATTCATTCATTTTGCATGAGAAAACAATCCAAAGTAACCATTCCCCCCTAAAATTCTGATGTTATGGTTTTTATCTATATGTCTGTTTGTCTGTCTGTCTATCCGTCATCTATCTAATTTTCTATTCTAAACTGTCATTCATCTGTCTATCCATCCATCCATCCATCATATATCTAATTTTCTATTTCTAAACTATTTACTATCATCTATCTATCTATCATCTATCTATCTATCTATCTATCTATCTATCCATCCATCCATCCATCCATCCATCCATCCATCCATCTATCCATCCACTCTTTTTCTCTCATTTACCATCTATCACAGGAGTCCCCAACCCCCGAGCTGCTGTCCATCACTTGGCTGTGGCCTATTCAGAACTGGACCACGCAAGCAGTGGTGTGCATACACACAGCTCCGCTCATGCGGGGCACCAACACACACATGCAGTTCTTCTTGCAGTAGAGCTGGGGACCCACTGCTTGCATGAATGGAGCTGCACATGCACACATCAGCCCACTGTTCACATGGCCTGTTCCCCCCCACTTCCCCAACTGGGCCATTAAGCCACAAAGGTTGGGGACCTCTGATCTATCAGGTTTGTGAGTAGGCTTTTGCTTTCCTTCCCTCAGTATTTCCTGTGTTGCAAATCCTGGACTTAAAAATTATCGTTATGTCCCAGTGCCTTTTGTAAATATCTTCATGCAGCTTTTTTGATAACAGAATGGCAGCAGGTTCCCACTGTCTTCTTCTAGAATGCTTTTTTGACATTTCCGTCATGCCTACAGTCCTGGGATTTCCTAGTAGCCTCCCATCCAAGTTCTAATTTTTACACAGCTTTTTCTCTCTCTCAATAAGTTTTGCTTTGTAAGCTCCTTATTATTATTAACATTGGTTGCAGAGTCAGCCAGATGTTTAGACTCATCACCAAGAATTCATCTTTTCAATTGATATCTTTCTTCAAAAAATTTTTTGATCCCTTTGAGTCAGTGTTGTCTCTTGTGACTGTCTGGACAAATCCCTGCAGTTTCCTTGGTAAAGTTTTTCAGAAGTGATTTGTTTCTTCCAAGCGTCGAGAGTCACTTTGTGCTTCAGACAGAACTAGAACTCACAATGTCCTGGTTTCTAGCCTGATGCCTTAACCACTACAACAAACCAGGTCTCTTTATTTAGATGGCTTATGCCAGAAGGTATGCTGATATTCTGGGAGGACACTAGAGTTAGAATTAATACAACTATGGAGGCTGAAGCCTTCATGGAAAAAAACAAAGTCCTCCTGGATAAAGCTGATGATACCATACGGGACATACAGGACACGGGAGGTGCTGGAGCCTTGCTGGTGGGGGGAGAAGAGGCAACACCGAGAAAACTTAGATCACAAAAGTGAATTAGAAAAACAATGCAATTGCTAATACAGAGAACTTTTTCTGTTTGATATAAGATAGATTGAAATCATTTGAAGATAAAAGGTTAAAATATGCTGTCAAAATATTGCTAAGTAGTAACAACTTAATGTATTAATAAGTGAAAGTTATGAGAATTGGGGGGAGTGCCATTTCCTGCATAATGTAGCTGTCAAAATTTGTAACTGTATCCACTATCCCTTTTCCTGAATTTTTTTGTAAAACCAATAAAAATTTTGTTGGAAAAAAAAACCCAGGTCTCTTTATTTAATAATGGTATAATTTGATGTAGATATTGGGCTGGCACCAAGGAGATCCAGGCTGTAGCTCAGCTTCAGCCATCGGGTGATTCATGGCATCAATCACTCTTTCTCAGTCCAACCTACCTTACAGGGTTGTTATGGGGAATTTCAGTGGGAAGGGAATGGAGTGCTGTAGATCCCACCTTGAGCTTACGAATACAAGGTGGAAAGTTTATAAGAACAGATAAATAAAACATAAACGCAGGCATGTTACAGTGAGAAGGGGAAGAATCCCAAGATTTTGTTGACTGTGTGAAAGAATAAATTTGGATGCTAGCACTTTGCTAGGTGAGCAAAAAGGCTGTAATCACACTTTTTAACACACCTATACAATCCCCCCTCCCCCGACTTCAGCATCTTGTTCAGCTCAGACCCTGCTTCTGGTTGCAAACATTTGTCAACTAAGCTCACCTTGCCTTTCAGATGGGACCCATGGTCCCCCAACCTTCTCTCTTTTGGGGGTGGGTGGGTGGAGAGAGAAGGAGAGGGGGAGGGAGGGGGAGGGAGAGGGAGGTTGGAGGAGAGAGAGAGAGAGAAATGTCAGCAATACATCAAGAAGGAGTAGGAAACAAAAGAACCTCCTGTTACAGTAATGGAATTGGGTGTTTTTCAATGGATTTAAGTTTATCTAGAAGACGGGAATTAGTGTAGATAGTGTGATCTACTTTTTGGGTAAGCATTTTACGAGCTCTCCTATATTGCTTTGTAGAGTCCCTTTTTTCCATTTAGGCAAATCAATAGGATTATGTAGTGACTCAAAGGACAGCTGTCCAGCTCTTCTGATTTTATACAAGCAATATTCAAGAACTTTCATAGGAATAAGTGGGGCAGAAGTCCCTGTTGATTTTCTGGGTTAGAATTAAGACAGTGGACGAGGCAGAGGCCTTTATTAAAAAACATTTCTCCTTCCCAGAAGATGAAGATAGCAGAGGTGGGGAAAAAAGCAGCAAAGTTCAAGATATGGAGGGGGGGCATGGCCCCACCCAGGAGCAGAGAGGAGGCGGCAATATCGAAAAGGCTCAGGTCACAAAACATCTGAAATATTACTGTAATTGTTGATATACTAGAAAGGGACAAAGAAAGAGTTGATTGAACATGTTGACACAAAGTAAGAATTCTGTTTATGCTATCATTTACATGTTATTTTTAAAATTGTAAAAGTGTGAGATTGGGGGGGATTTTTACTGCCAGCATGGAAGCTACTAAATTTTTTTATGTACCGTACTACCCTTTTTCCATAAATGTTTTTTTAAAACCAATAAAACTTTTTACAAAAAAAAAAAAAAAAAAGAGGGGCAGAAGTCCCCAGGGCAGAAACCAGGAGACTGTGAGTTCTAGTTCCGTTTTAGGCATGAAATCCAACTGGGTGACTTTGGGTCAGTCACTCTAGCTCAGTGGACCCTCCCACCCCAACAGGAGGTTGTTGGGGGAAAAATAGGAGGTGTATTAGGTATGCTCCGCTACCTTGAGTTATTTATTAAAAAAAGAATAAAAGCAGGACAATAAATAAATACAATATAAATATACATATCATCTTTGCCACATTTCTGTAACCTGACAGTGTACCATTCTAATATACAGTAAAGAATACTTCAGTGGGCAGCCCAACAACAAGGTGTTTTTCTCTCTTTTCCGAGTTGAAAGTAAATGTTCTTTCTGGTAAGATGCTAAAGCCATGTTAAAAAAAACCAAATCATTTTCAAAGAAGGGTAAACCAAATGCGATGCGTAGTATCGTCGGGGTGGCAACTGAGGCTTGCAATAAAACCAGGGAACCTATTGAAAGCTCAGGGTCGCGGGGGTGGGGGTGGGGGGTGGGGAAGCAATAAATGCACCAGTCGGTGAAATACAGCGAGCTCGAAACAGGATTACACGTACGTGTGTGTGGTGTGTGTGTGTGTGTGTGTGTGTGTGTGTGTGTGTGTGTGTGTGTGTGTTTAAACGAGTACGTGTCTCCTCTCTGCCTCTGCATTTCATCCGATTCCAAAGGTCCTTTTGAAACAGCGCTGGGGTCTTTGGAAGATTCTTCTGAGCAAGAAGCATTTACTTAGTCGCGGCTCCGTCCCCGTACGCGAAGTAGTATCTCGCTCCGCCTCAAGCAAAGCTATTCCGTTTGTGATACTAGAGCGACCCCTATAGGATCGATCTAGAATATAACTTCGTATGGATCGCCTAAGCGAGGAAAGTGGGGGTGGATTCGTTCACCCCGAAACAAGCGGGTAAGGATTTTTATACTACTTACTTTCCGAAGAAATAATCCACTATGTATGCTAGTGGATTCCTTCCTACAAACGAGGATTTAGCAGCCTAAATATAAGAGGAAGCCGTTCAGGCTGCATAACGTCCGTATGCTCTCATTTATTTGAGGGAATCAACCTCATTGAATTTCGAGAGAAATATTTCTGGTTAAAACGTGCAACTCTTTTTCACCTTTTCTGCACACCAGCAGCGCCGTCGCAACCCAGGGTAAAGATGTGGTTCCTTCCTTTTTCCTGATCTTCATGCCTAGATTTGTTTAATTCGTACGGTTTGTGGATTCTGAAAAGAAAGTAAACCAAGCTTGCTTCTTGCCCTGTTCATTCTGCTAAATGCTTTCAGCGTGAAGTTGAAGAAACCGCTGGGCGAGATCATCCGTGGCTTTGGGGTGGGATATCATCTGTATGCTGATGATACTCAGCTATACATTTCCACCCCGAACCACCCCAATGAGGCCGTCGAAATGATGTCCCGGTGTTTGGAGGCCGTACGGGTCTGGATGGATGACAACCGACTAAAACTCAACCCTTCCAAGACTGAGTGGCTGTGGCTTCCGGCCTCCCGGTTCAACCAGTTGCTTCCATCTCTGGCCATCGGGGGCGTGCAACTGGCCCCCATGGAACAGGTGCGCAATTTGGGCGTCCTCCTAGATGCCCGGCTGTCCATGGATGACCATGTAACAGCCGTGGCAAGGGGGGCGTTCCATCAGGTTCGCCTGATGCGCCAATTGCGCCCCTTATTGGACCGGGATGCCCTACGCACAGTCACCCATGCGCTAGTGACGTCTCGCCTGGACTACTGCAATGCTCTCTACATGGGGCTTCCCTTGAGATGCACTCGGAGACTGCAGTTGGTCCAGAACGCGGCCGCGCGGGTGATTATGGGGAGGACTAGATACTCCCCTGTAACACCTCTCCTGCGCGAGCTGCACTGGCTTCCTGTAGTCTACCGAGTGCGTTTCAAGGTTTTGATTATGATCTTTAAAGCGCTTCATGGCACAGGGCCTAGTTACATGCAGGATCGCATCCTGCCCCATACATCCCTACGACCAATCCGCTCACACAGAGAGGGACTTCTTCGGGTGCCGTCCGCCAAACAGTGTCGGGGGGTGACACCCAGGAGCAGAGCCTTCTCTGTGGTAACAATAAACAGGGGCCACTGTTTAGAGAGGATGTTGAAGATAGGTTATTTCTGATAGAGATGAGTGGCATAGGAATATAAAAAATAAGCAGAAATAAATACATGCCCAAAGTTACCTTTGCAGCTACATATTCTGCAGTGAGGCAAAGTGTCCATTAATGAACAAAGCACAGGGGTTGGTTAGTAGTCTAGCATTGTTGTATGTGCTTCTCCACATATCACTACATCTGCTTTGAAGGATCTAGGGACAGGGGTCTCCAAAGCTGGCAACTTTAAGACGTGTGAACTTCAACTCCCATGCTTGTTGGGGAATTCTGGGAGTTGAAGTCCACAAGTTTTAAAAGTTGCCACATTTGGAGCCCCCCTGTTCTAGGGCCCTTTGGAAGAGATTTGGAGGAGCAGGCGCAAAAAGGCAGGGAGAAAGGTCCCACAGGTGCTGTCAAGTCCCCATAGATCCCTATCAGGATGCTGCCATTCTGGCGGGGAGGACTTGAATGCCACTTTATAACCTTTTCTTTTTTCTGGTCTTTCCTCTGATGTACCTTCCTAGGAATGGGAGGGGGGGTTAATAGCTTGGGGCCATCTTTTTTCTCTCCACTCAAGGAACCAAGCAAACAGCGCCTGAGAACAACTCCTTATCACCTTCTCAGCTGGAGGTTCTCATAACAATTTCACACCTGTGGATGCCTGTTCTGTTTTCTTGAGGATAGAGGAGAGGCAAGTCTTTACAGGTGCTTTTTCAAAAGGCAACTGGACTTTGTTTTAAAACAAAGCACTTTGGGGACAACCCTGACTGAGAATCTCCATAGACACGCAGGGAGAAAGGCAGAAGGTTGTTTGCACAACAGTTGAGTTGATAATAACAAATATAGATGGACATTCAAATCTATCAAACAGTGACTTGCTGTGGAATGACCTCCCCCTTGACATCAGGATTACCTCCGATCTCCGCTCCTTCCGTGTAAAGCTCAAGACCCACCTTTTCCAATTAGCTGGCCTGGCTCAACCATAGTTTTATCCCATTGCTCCTGACAATCTTTTTAAATTTGTAATTTTAACTGAGGGTATTTTAATTGTTAATTTTAATTCTATTATTACTATTGTATGCTTTTAACGAGTGTTACCTCCTCCGGATACATGTATGTGTTTGTATGTATGTGTATATGTATTGTATGTATATGTATATATGTATGGGTTTTTTATTGTACGCCGCCCCGAGTCCTTTTGGAGAGGGAGCGGCTAACAAATTAAATTTATTTATTATTATTATTATTATTATTATTATTATTATTATTATTATTATTATTATTATTATTATTATTATTATTATTATTATTATTATTATTAAACATTGGTCTACACTAAACAATCAAATGTGCCCAGAATCATGTGGAAAAATCTTGTTTGTAATCTTTGTACACAGAAATATTTTAGAGAACAGCATCCATTCCCTACAGAGCATCTTAGGGACAAAGCTCTTGTTATAGTTTGTAGGGTTCAGTAGCATAGCTTGAAGCCATAGGGTGAAAAAAGAAGAGACATGTCAATTCTCCTCTTCCAGAAGCTTTTTGAGTTTGATGTCCTTTGGCTCTACCTTGCCTTGATGTAGCTGCTCCTGCCACCAGCTGTCTTGCAGAGAGAAAAAATCCTTGAACTGGTATCCTCCCCTTTAACTCAGCTGGGTGAGAGACCTGTGGGCCTTAACTGGCAAATGCAAAGGAACAAAAAGTTTTCAAAAAATGAAATAAATTCTGTGTGACTTGGCAAAGCAGCCTCACCCCTATTAGGAGACAGATTGATAGATATTGTGGATAGATAAATATCAATGATAGGCAGACACAGAATAATAAAAAAATATTTTTTTAAAAAGAAGAGAGAGAAAATAAGATATAAACATTCCTTTCTTAAGTAGCCATGTGTAATAGAAAAATAGAAGCTATGACAATAGAGAGCACTTCAAAACACAGAAAGTAATTGTTAAGTAAGTACGTTCTCCGTTAGGAGACCGAGTATGCAGAGAAGCATAATGAGAGTGGTATGGAAGAACATGCACAAACCAGCATACAGGGACACCAAATAGTATAAAATATAGTAGTTTACTATGTGGAAATGTAGAGGTATTCAGAGTTCAATATACAGTCCAAGTCATACACGGTTCAGTCAGTCAGTTATCAATGTTCTCAGTTAAGGAATGATCCTTCAAACACAGTCCAGTATCAAATACTCAGTTAAGCACACAAAACAGCTAACAGTAGCAAAAACACAGTACCTCACGATACATCCACCGATCAGCGTCTAACAAACAGAGAGCTAACAGTCATTCTGGCTCCCTCTTATGGCTGCTTGAGGTAACAGCAACCAATCACATTACAGCAGTACTTAAAGCTACAGTACTACCATCCTGGTTTATATATTGCTAACCCGACTGTTAGCTTACATTCCTAACAGTAATATCCAAAGGAAAAAGATAAACAATAGAAACTAAGGCTCTGAGATGGCGGGATGATCTATTATCTAAGTTTCTAGGTCACACTTTGCCACAAGAAATATGCAGTCAATGTCAGACACTAGATCTATCTCAACTAGCACATATAAATAGGCATACATAAAAAGTTCTGGCTAAATGTTTAATCATACTTTACAATAGTGTTTCTCAATCTCAGGACATTTTTTACATGCATAAATTTTAAATTAAAGGTATTACAAAGAACATAAACATTAAGATAGACAAAAGATTTTAAAAAAACAAAGGAAGAAAGAAAAAAGAAAAAGTGCAGAAGAAGAAAATCGAAAGGGATAGAAAGAAGAAACTTCCGATTCTTTGGCAATAAGTGCAGGCACAATTACAATATTGGCTCTTACTCTGTGTTTACAGAAAAAGCTCACTTATTTTATTATAGATAATATTTTGTTTAATCATCAAAATGACAAATTATAGTGGTTGGGTATTCTGGGAGTTGAAATCCATAGATCTTAAAAGTTCCTAAGGTTGGGGAAAAAAATCTGTTTTAAAGACAAAGGATCACCACAGCAACCTTGAAACAGGCTTAGGAACAGTATCACCTTGTTCCTTTCCCTGTCCCGTCATCCAAATTCTAGCTTAGATCTTGAAAGACATAAGATTTCAAAGGTGCCAAAACAAACAACCTTCCTCAGGAAGCCATAGTTTCAAGCAGGCAGATACGTGTTCCCTGCACAGGGAGCAGCTGTCAATCTTGTGAATATCAGGTGACAGGCATCACGATACCTAAGCTGCAGCGTCTCTCAGCTTGAAAATATGAGATTATATGGAGAATGGTAAATATAGAACATACAGAGGTGGGGAAAAGAGGCCCAATTACTCACATGAGTTTCTTTTCATGTAAAAGTGATCAATATCACATTGTTTTAAATGTCAGTCTGGTTTGTGGCAGTTTTTAATTGCTGACAACTTTTCAGACAAGATTAGCAGTGATGGAAATGCAAATATAGTTTGCCAGTTTCTGCTGTAACCCAAAGGCCTTGTCCTGGCTTTGGAAACTTTGCACTTCAGAAAGCAGTACAGGCCTGGCCTCTCCCAGAATCCTTGAAGCTTTTTCTTGCTGTTCCCAAGAGAATGCAGTCATACAACAACTTGTGACTGTTGTTGACTAGCAATAAAACTTCTGCTTGAGACTATTCACGAGTGATTCTGGCTGCTTTTGCCTGATATGGATTGACAAACTTTTTCAATGTGAAAATCAGAAGCCTTTCCACTGTCACTACTATCACCAGTTCCAGAGGATTGTTCTGCTCACACCGAAGCAGTTGGTGAAGACATCATCAAAATGGTGAATGATTTATCCCTTTCCCACACAGGGTGTTACATTTGTTCTTAGAACCATACACCATATGATTTAGGTAGTGGATCACAGGCCATAGGCTGCTAACCCCTTCTCTAGTTATTTTGCTAAGTAAAATCTCTTCCAGCTCCTATAGTATTTTCATGAAGTCTGCAATCAATTTGTCTATCTATGGGGAAGGTCTAAGGGACTTTTTCCCTTCTCAAACCATTATCTTTCCATTTCCTTTTGTTTGCCTAGACTTCTCTTTTCCCATTTCTGTTTCTGGTAAATTACAAACTCTAGATCTCTCAAATTCTGATCACCCATATTATGCCCTTGCTTCTCATGGCAACCTCCTATCAGTTTCTATGCCTCTGGATCAGTCTTTGTTCATAGCCACTGTCTGGATTAGTCCCTGTAGTTTTCTTGGCAAGATTTCAAGAGTTGCTTTGCCATTGTCTCCTTCCTAGGGCTGAGAGCAGAGGTGGTATTCAGCAGGTTCTGACCAGTTCTAGAGAACCGGTAGTGGAAATGTTGGGTAGTTTGGAGAACTAGTAAATACCACCAATGGCTGGCCCTGCCCCCATCTATTCTCTGCCTCCCAAGTCCCAGCTGATTGGGAGGAAATGGGGATTTTGTAGTAACTTTCCCCTGGAGTGGGGTGGGAATGGAGATTTTACAGTATCCTTCCCCTGCAAGCCACGCTCACCGAGCCATGCCCACCAAGTCATGCCACGCCCACCGAGCCACGCCCATAGAACTGGTAGTAAAAAAAAATGAATCCCACCACTGGCTGAGAAGGAGTGACTGGCTTAAAGTCACCCTGCAGGACTAGAACTCACAGTCCCCTGGTTTCTAGCCTGCTTGCTGCCTTAGCCATTAGCCAAATTGTCTCTCTTTGGTTAAACAAATGAGGTCTTTAACTGATAGATGCTCACACACAACCCATGGCAGGCACAATAAATGCCAGCACTAGAATTGCTGGCTTCCAAGTGGAGAATTTACAGTGAAAAGAAATTAGGATAGCAAGAGAAAGAGGGTGAGAGAAAGCTCTATAGGTCCCTAAGAAAAATGCCGGAATCCACATTCAGGGAATATTTTGTTTAGAAAAACATGTAGATTTTGTGACTTCAGTGGTAAAGAATTTCCCTTTCCCCTTTGCTTCACCTCCATTTAATGAAGAGTGCTTAAGAAATAATTCTCGTGATCTTTTTTATAGTTTGGATAGCCCTAAAATGGTATTGGCCACCTGTGGTTTCAAGAAATGTAGGAGATTGAGATAGATAGTTCAGAGGCCCCCAGGAGATACTGCAATATCAGTGTAACAGAGAAAGAAGCCCAGTGAGCCAAACATACTGAAAATGCTTTGTCTAATGCAATCCAGCCTGCAAACACAGACAACACAGACAAGGGAAGAAAGCAAAGTAGACCAAGCTTCAGATATTTCAAAGCATTGCCCCTAGAGCGTATTCTTGCTAGCCGTGAACTCAGCAGCAGCAACAACAATGAGATCTAAACATGAAGCAAACAGAAGGAGTTTTGTTTTAAGTTCATGACTTCCTAATCATGATACAAAGTCAGATTTCTTCTTAATAAGAGAAGATGTTGCAACGGTTTATTATCTAGCTTTGTATTCCTTCTGAGCTAGGAAAGCAGAGCTGCATTATCTAGGCTGCAAAAATCCAGCTATCCGTATTTATTTATTTATTTATTTTGCAAGCCAGCCCGTGGCAGCCCTAATATAAAAGTTAATTCTCTAGAGATTTCCCCCCCCCCCTCTCCTGAAATCTGCTAGTTCTATGTCAAGGTGGAAGGAGAATCAAACACTGGTTTTATTGGGAGTCAAGCACATTTGTATAGTTGCTGTCATTAAGGTAAGTAAGAGCCGCAGTGGCACAGAGGTTAGAGTGCAGTACTGCAGGCTACTTCTGCTGATCACTGGCTGCCTGCAATTTGGCAGTTCGAATCTCAGCAGGCTCAAGGTTGACTCAGCCTTCCATTCTTCCGAGGTGGGTAAAATGAGGGTCCAAATTGTTGGGGGGCAATAGGCTGACTCTGTGAACCACTTAGAGAGGCTGTAAAACACTATCAGTCTAAGTGCTATTGCTAAGTATTCAAAGCATCTCTACACTTGATAAGATAGAGCCAGTTAGGTTAAAATACCAGGCCAGAAACCAGGAGACTGTGAGTTCTAGTTCTTCCTTAGCCATGGAAGCCAACTGGGTGATTTTGGTCCAGTCACTCTTTCTCAGCCCAACTCACCTCATTGTATTGTTGTTGTGGGAAAAATAAGAGGAGGAAAGTAGGGATATGTTCACTTTGTTGAGTTACGTATAAAAATAATAGAATTTGATTTTTTTTAAAAAAAATCTAAATAGGATAACTAAATAAAACTACATTTACTAGTTTCAAAACTAATGACCCTTCTACTTAATCTCATGTTCCATTTATTTTGTTCATGAGGTAAACATCAAACATTTTTCTCAGTTCCACTTTTTTCTTTTTTTTTCTTTTTCTTTTTGCTTTGTCGTCTTGCTGGATGAGGAATTAACTGGACATTATTTGGTAGCTTTCGATTGGCCTAAATGAGAAGAAATCTAAAACTATGTATACCTTATATTAAAGGTATATTATATTAAATATTCATATAACTTATTATTATGTCTTAAATCTTTTTAAATATTTTTTCTCAGAGTGACAGGACATTATGCCATCAGATTTCAACAAAAAGGGGCTCTTGAACAAAACATTGTAGGAGGCATATGTCTGTGATGGCGAACCTATGGCACACATGCCACAGGTGTCACGCAGCACCCCCTCTGTGGGCACGCGAGTCATCGCCATAGTTCAGCCCCTCCACGTATGTGTGTGCGCCTCCCACCAGCCAGCTGGTCATTAGGTATCTACCATGTATGTGGGGAGATGCACACACATGTGGGGGGACATGCATGTGGGGGGTGGGGGCGCATGTGGGGGGTGCGCACTCATGCAAGGGGGTGGGGCACATGTAGGGGTGCATGTGGGGCAGTTTGCATACATGTGTGGATGGGTGCATGCAGGGTGCACACGCATGCATTGCATTTTGGGGGTTGTAGCGCGCGCAGACGCATTCATGCGAGTGCTGGGCATTCGGTCCAGAAAAGGTTAGTCATCACTGCCATATGTGATTCTGAGATTACAGGTTGTCCACCACTGGTTTAAGGCAAGGATTAGTGAAGATTGACTTATTCAGCTTTCTGGCAGCTTAGTTTGACTGACTTTCTTTAAATGCATGAGACACTTCATCCTTCTTCAGACTAGTGGTTTCCCTGCTACCATATCTAAAAGTCCTATGCTGTTTTCTCATCTTTCTGCAGCCTATCTGTCTCTTTTCATTCCAAGAACTACCACCATTGCTGGCAAATGTATGAGCTGGGATTATTTCAAATATACTTTTGATAATAGAGGAACAAGAAGTATAAACAAGAAGTGTGTTTAATTAGAAGTATGAATAATTAGAGTAGAATAATGTATTAAGTTTGGTAAACCTACATTCAGAGGTGCTTCGGGATAGAGCTAATTGCCTGGAGAGTAACAGTAGCTAGCGGAAGATTTTCTGTTCCCTCTGATGTTAGAATGTGAGATTCTGTTCTCTATTGAAAGTTTCCATTCCTTGTTGGGCTGCACCGCCTGTGAATACTTTTCTGCCTATGTAATAAATTGAATTTATTTTGTTTGGCTTTACTAATTCAGTCCTTTTGCTTTCTGCCTCTCTTATATATTCAGATCCACAACTCTATTGCCCATCAAAGGAAGACAAACATATGTGTCTAAGGATAATGTTGCAAGATACAATCTGGGTCGGTCACTGGGACCAAAGGTTTAGTTTTCCGAGCTTTCGCACTCATGCTGGAGCCCATCTTCAGGGAATGTCTTTATAACGGAGTGTGGGCCCACCCTTTTCTAAGACAAAACCTCCCATGGGATGTGACTCCGATAAAAGGGGAATCTTCCCTTTGAGTAAACAGCTGGGATTTGAGTTTGGTTGGAAGGCCCATAATAAACACTCCACTTTTCTTCATTCAAAATCTCCATGAGAACAGAGAAGAATGATTACAGAGGTTAATTGGTGGAGAGACTGAGGAGGTAGTTGAATGGATGATTGAGATGGGGATATGCTGATCCTGCTAATCCTAAAGTAAAGGTAGTCTGCAACCATATTGTAACAGTTACATAAAGAAATCTAATTGAAAACAATAGCAGTGATGTATAGGAACGTTATTTCACTGACCTGAGCTGATTCTTTGTAAAGTAAAATCCCTTTCATCCCTGGGTAAAATCCCATAGGATATCAATATCATTTGATTGAAGATTTTCCATTAAACCTGCAGGGCAGATGTTAGCTGAAATCTAGAATACATTCCATTTGTGAAAGATGTCATGTAGCTGTGTATAATGGACTTGAGGAGCTCTGGAGTATGGCAAAAATGTATCTCCCAGTATCTGAGCACCTCCTTCTCTCTGGTACTCTAGCACTTTTGTACCCTTCTACAATTTGGCACTTCCACAAGTCCACCGAACAAGAGGAGAGGGAGGAACATACCAATAAACCACAGACTAGTAGTAGATAGAGTTACTATACATTGGGATTAAACTTGATTGTGCTTTCCAAAACATATGACACTTCTAAAAGGTTGTATTATTATGGTTGGCTGCACAATCAGCCAGATATTTAAACTGGATTTGGCTTTGTCCACTTATCCTGGTCCACATAATTTTTCAGTTTTGACTTTCAGATGTTGATACTTTGTGATCTTCTTCACTTCTCTGTCCTCTGTTGTACTTTCTCCTGGTATTGCTATCTCTTCATCAATCATCCACACTTCCTCCTTTTCATTTGTCCACTTATCCGGGCCTTTTCAGGGACCAGCAATAGTCATCTATTATTGGTTAATAATATCAAAGCTATTGTCGCAGGGTATAAGTTTTCTAAGTAAAGCTGTTTTGGCAATTGACTAGTTTTTGTCTGTGTGGATGATCTTCAAGTGATGCTCCAATAGGTTTGGGATTGCACAGAGGTGCCTATTACTATTTGGTACTGTTTTTTTCTTTATTTCCCACGGTCATTCTATTACTATTTGTGAGTCTTGGTGATTTTTCTCCAATTCTTTCTCTTCTGTTTCTGTTTCCAGGTATGGAGGGTCCACTATCCAGACTTGTTTGACTTTCTTTGCATATTTGTGACTATTGGGAGAAAAGCAACTTTTCTTCCAGTAGTCCTGCAACTGCTGCCCTGGTTGCATGTTACTATTTGTAGTAATAATCTACAGTTAGATTCACAGTCTAAGACTAATGAAAACTTACTAATTCAAATCCTAAACAGGCACCCAAACATTATTAAGATAGAATTCAAGAATATAAGCACTTCCAAGCAGGGTGCTATTTTGTAAAATTAGGGTGCTCAGATCCAACATATTCAATATTTCACGCATCAAGGGAGTCACTCTGGTATTGCTCTGTGGACTCTAAACATAATTGGTGTAAGAGTGGATTCCCCGCCCCCCATAAGCGTTCACCTTCTATCTGCAAGTCCCAATATCATATATTTTCCCCCCATTATTTTTCCTTAATCCTATATAGCAATATTAATGGAACCAGACTTTCTTCATTTCAATAACTGCTATATGAGGCATATTATGAACAAGATGCCTGCTTGTCTGTTTGGATCTTAAAGTCCTATACCAGTGATGGCTAACCTTTTTGTCGTCGCGTGTTGAAAATGTGTGTGGCAGCACACATGTGCGCTGACACCCATAATGCAATGCATGCACCCCATGCCCCTGCCTCCCTGTGCATGTGCGCACAACCTCCCCCATGCCACTCCACCCCCCATGCATGTGCCCCCCCATTTTTGGCTTCCAGGCTGGTGCAGGAGACCTTCCAGGACCGAAATGGGGTACGGGGGTGCTGCTCAAGGCCTTAGAATGCAATGTGAGCACCTCCGTGCATGCACCCCACCACCATGCATGTGCAGCAGAGACACGAAGACCAGCTTGCCAGCAGGGGGCATGTGCACATATGTGTAGTGGAGCTGGACTGGGGTGACGGCTAGCGTGCCCGCAGAGAGGGCTCTGCTTTCCACCTGTGACATGTGTGCCATAGGTTCGCCATCTCGGTCCTATACAATCTTAAGCCTCTCGTTTTTTAAAAAAAGCCTTCTCAATTTGATAGTTTCAAGAGTCTTTACTATATTCAGATCCAAACCTCTGGCAAAGTTTCCAATGAATAATTTTAGCAACTCGGTCATGCCACTGTTTGTAATCAGTTTGCAAATTTTTTTCTGTAGCCATTGATCAAATGGTCAATTGTTTCATTATTTTCACTACAAGTCTGTGTAACTTTTCAGTTGTGATTTTCAGATACTTTGTCATCTTCTCCAATTCTTTGTCCCTCTGTTCTATTGTCTCCTGGTATCACCATCTTCTCATCAATCATCCACACTTTCTTCTTTTCAACCATGGTTAAATCTGGTGTGCTATGAGCCGAGACTTTATCAGTCTGTATTCAGAAACACTGCAATATTTTAACCTGCTAGTTTTAAACAGCTTTTTCAACTCTATTGTTATTATTACTTAACCAGGCAGGCAGAAAAAAATTGGAGATAGGTGATCCTTCAAATAACAAGGCTATATGTCATTAAAATGGCATAGGTGACAACTGGCATCTTCAATGTACCTGGAAATTGACTGGCAACTAAGGCAGCTCACATAGCAGTAGAAATACATTGGCATGATAAAAAGTACCTGTTACTGCTTGCACCAATGAATTTTGAACCAGCTGTATGGTCTTGATGGTCTTCAAGAGCAGTCACACCTAAAGAGCATTGCAGTAGTCCAATAATGAGATGACCACTGCATGAGTAACCATCCAAAGGGCCTTCCCAGTTGAGGAAAGGGCACACTTGAAACACATGAGAAACAAGAGATGAAAGTCCTCCTACAACTGCTACCTACTACTCAAGCTACAGCTGGAAGTTCAGGAGGAACCCCAAGCTATCCTATCCAAGATCAATGGTGAAAATGTCCCAACCTGTGGGTCAAAACAGCTACAGCTACTGAGACTTATCAGGATTGAGCTTAAATCTATTCAACTCCATCCAGATTTGACCAGCCTCCAGACACTGAGTCAATCCATCAAGAATTTCATGCAGCCAGTATTGAGATGTAAAAATGGTATCGTCATCATACCAAACTGACAGATGACCTCCCCCAAAGTTTTCAGGGACACATATTAATCAAGAGAGAGAGAGTCTGTGTGTGTTGAACTATGAGGCATAGTAAGTGAGGTGCCATGAATGCAATTTCTCCTTCTCTCCTCCTCACATTAGCCACCAACTGGGAATGACCATGGGGGGGATGGGACCATTACTTTCCACTCCCAACCTCCATTGCCTGTCCAGAGGCATATCATAACCAGCAGTATCAAAAGTTGCTGAGAGATCAAAGAATGCAAGGATCGATTCACTTCTATCAAAGGTCATCAGCAAGCACAATCAACTCTTCCCCTGGTCTGAAACCCAACTGAGTTACCAAATCCATTTCCTTAACTGGAAAAGAATAATATCTTCCCTAAAATGTTGGATTACAATTTCCAGAAACTGTAGTCAGCTTGCATGTTTGTGGGAATTCAAACTGTCCTACAGTAAACTGGGGGGGGGGATGGGGAGAAGTTCCGAAATGGTTGATTTCAGGAAGCTGCAAGTTCCAGAACCCATCACCTGGATGAAAGGAAAGTGTCTCCGATGGCACTAAAAGACTTCAAAGAATCAAAAGATAAGACAAGTAAAGAAGCATAAGTAAAAGTGGACATCTAACAGTACTTTCAATAAAGAGAATTCTGTAGCTCAGGGATGAACTTTGGAGTCCTTGGTGCCCTCTACGTTTGGTGGATGGCAAACATTCCATACTACTGCTAAGTAACATCATCACTTCTAGTCAGTATGGGGTTTTCCTTTGAACTCTCTCAACTTTGTTATTTTGCCTTTGCCTTTGCTTCAAATATAAATATTTCAAGCAGACAAGGGGAAAAGGTTTATAGAGATATGACACAAAACTCAAAATGATATTCAGGGATTCAAGCAATGCCTTAATTAGACAGTTTTATAGATCTGTCTTAAAGATAAGATGATTGGATAAGACTTAAGATCCAAGCAAGGCTCGTCTATTCATTAAGACTTGGGACTGATATACTGTACTGTATATAGCTTACTGTGCAGTCAAGTCAATCTACTTCCAAGTACCAGTAGATCTTCTTTTAAAATAAGTTTAAAAGGAGTTGAGAGCCAGTTTGGTGTAATGAAGGTACCAGGCTCAAAATCAGCAGACTGGGAGATCTAGTCCTGCCGTGGCACAAAACCAACTAGGTGGCTTTGGGGCAGTCGTACTCTCAGTCTGAAGAAGCAGACTGCGGCAAGCCGCTTCTGAATATTTGCCAAGAAAACTAGATGGATAGTCTGGCAGTTGCCAGGAATCAACACTAATTCAAAGGAGTATGTGTCTGCGCGCACACACACACACACACACACACACACACATACACACACACGTTTTGTTCTAAAAAAAGAAGAGGAACGAACAATGTACTCTTTTTGAAAAATGAAATGCAATACTTCCAGTTCACAAAGTTATGGCATTACCTTAACAGGTATTTTGAACCTCACCCTCCTTTTTCTATAGTCTCCATAACTCTAATTTCCCTTTTTTTTCTTCCTCTTCCATTACAAGCATTTGGAATATGTGACTTTGAATAAACTGTAAATGTATAAATGAGGTCAATTTGGGCTTACACATGATCAGTTTTATCAGGACATGGTCGCATTTCTAATCTGACCAGTCATATCCCATAGATAATGACAATATGAATGTATCAATCAAAAGGAAGATAACTAACTTAAGGACCTATCTCATACTTGTCTCAAAGATTATAAATACTGTTTACAGTTCTTTTCCTATTATCCTGCTTGCTGCATCTTTCTGAAAAGGACATGTTTCTCCCAAAAGGATATACTGGATTTTATGAATTGAAGCCTGTAGTTCTGTCTTGATAAGATACTTTTCAAATAAATTGAGATCAATGGCACATGACAAATGATCAGACTTTGTACTTAACAACGAAGTATATAGCTTAGTTCCTTAAAATCACTTTAACAGAAGTATCTCTTTAAGCTTTGAACAAAGTCAAATGCCTGAGGTGGGCAGATGATTACCTTAAAGTAGATGGCATATGAGGGCAGAAGGAAAGGTATGATCATTGGTGACCTCAAACCACAAAGGTGCCCCTAAATGATAGGATGAGAACCGAGCAGAGAAAATGTCTTCTGCCTCCTTTCTATAGCCTAAAGAAATCAGTCCAATATGTGCTCACTGTGTGAAGCTGCAGGTTGAGGAAATGGCCCTGTGACCGAAAGCAGCACATTTTCATCGAGAATACATTGCACAAATGGTATGCGTAGTAATCAGCTTCTAATGTAAGGAAGAGATATTCCTCAGAGCAGAAGCATTTGAATTGTACAGAGAAGATGGCTAGGGGTGGGGGTGGGGAGGGGTGTTTGTATGAGAGACAGTGAGGATCTGCTGCGTAACCCTCAAGCCGGAGACCCTCTCCTCTTAAAATCCTTCAGTTCTGGAGCACTACAATTTCTGAAGACAAGCTGTTCCACTGATTAATTACTCTAATTGTCAGGAAATTTCTCTTCATTTCCAGGCTGGATTTGCTGCATAACCATCATGAGAAATTAGAAAAATAGAGTAAGAGTTAAGAGGTTAGAGTTAGAGTCAGAATAGAAGCTGGAAGAGACCTTGGAGGTTTTACTAGTCCAGCCAAGCAGGAGACCCTATACCATTTCATAAAAGTGGCTATCCAGTCACAAAGCCTCCAGTGATGAAGCACCCACAATTTCTGAAGACAGTTTATTCCTCTGGTTAATTGTTCTCACTGCTAGGAAGTTACTCCTTAATTCCAGGTTGCTTCTCTTCTTGATTAGTTTCCATCCATTGCAGTGGTGGGTTGCAGGCGGTACACCTTGGTACAGGTGTACCGGAGCCTGTCTGGGCCCACCCACCCGCCCGAGCTACTTACCTGTCTTTTAAGACTTCCGTGCTTCTGCGCATGCACATGGTGCGTACAGCACCTGCACGACGCTCTGTGGAGCAGCTGGAGCATCGTGGAGGCTCGCAGAGGCGCTTAAATGCATGCACATGTTGCTCAGGTGTGTGCAGGTGCTGCACACATGCGCACCATGTGGACGCCACCGGGCCCGTTCCAACCGTACCGTTTGGAACGGGATCCAGAACCCACCACTGATCCATTGCTTCTTGTTATGGCTTCAGGTGCTTTGGAGAATGGGTTGACACTCTCTATTTTGTGGCAGCCCCTCAAATACTTGAATACTGCTGTCATTTCACCCCTAGTCCTTTTCATTAAACTAGACATTCCTAATTCCTGCAAGTGTTCTTCATAAGGTTTAGCCTTCAGACCCTTAATTAGCCTCAGAATGAATGATTTGAAGATTGTATGCATTCTGGCTTCAAAAGAAGGATAACGATATTGTCAAACTTTCTACTGTTAATTGGTTTTACTGTACAAACAAACATACAAACCAGACCTATGCTACTGTTTGGCCCTATTCATTTTTAAACGATGCCTCTTGTCCTCCATTGGATATCCAAAAGAAGTCATGAGAAATACTCATCTCCCCATAGAATGCTTCTTCTCATTGGAAAGGGTGTGGGAAATGTGGAGATGTTGCATGCTTTTAGCAGTGAATTGAAGTCTCCTGTTTACTTATTCTTTAATTACTTGATGGGTCTTAAGAATTTACTCAGGAGAGAGTTGTTGGGATGTACCAATTTCTAAAATTTGTAGGGATATTTCGGCATCAAATTCAGATTTTCTTCCCCGGAGTGCATGGCAATATTTATTTTATTTATTTGTTTGTTTATTTAGTCAAAGTATGAATTAGATAACAGATATAAGTATAGACATGATTATTAATACATGAAATGAATACGAATATAAGGGAACATTAGGACAGATATTGTATGGTAGGCACTCTTTGAGAAGCAGTTTGCAAAGTGCTGGTTTTGCAAAGCCTTGTCAAAGAGAAGTAAGCACGGGCTTCTTCCCACAGCTGAGTCCTCTGCTCTGGCAAAGAAGGTGGGTGGGGCAAGAGTGAAAGAGAGTGGCGACCGGGCAGGGCGGTAGGAGCAAGCGGAAGGGGGGGGGACAGGACAGGAGAGGGACCGTTCCAGTACAGAGCCTCCAGATTTCTGGCACACCAGACCAGACCAGCTGAAACCCACCTCTGATGTATGGTCCACTTCTTTCATGGCCCCTCAGCCTTTCCATAATGAATAAGGCAAAACTTAGGAACGATCCTTGCATTGGAGCTTTAAAGGGAAACATGAGTAACTTGACATTTGCAGTTTCTCAAGGTTGAAGCCCAAATTTCCTCAAACCTTCTTCCAAATCGGCTCAGGACCACGCATTTTTTAAATGAACCATGCCCCACCTAGCCTATTGCAACCACCCTACAGGCAATTCCTACAGGCAATTCCTGGGCTATATTCTACTCATCATGAAGCATTTTTTTCTCACATCATAAGTAACCTTGGCAGGGTACACATAGTCGTATGACCACAATGGAGCCCAAAATTTGTATCGTTAAGTGAGGCAGATATTAAGTGAGTTTTGCCCTATTTTATAATCTTTCTTGCCACTGTTGTTAAGTGAATCACTGCAGTTGTTAAATTAGTAACACGGTTGCAAAGTAAATCTGGCTTCTCCATTGACTTTGCTTGTCAGAAGGTCGCAAAAGATGATCATATAGTTCGAGGAGTACCTGTATAGGGAAATTAATGCAAAATAGCTTCACTCCCATAAGGATAAGTAAGGGGAAAACAACAAGGAGTATTTCACTTCACATTTCTCCTTGTTTGGAGATGTGTATCACATCTCAGCTGATAGCAGCTTGGAGAAACAAGGAAGCCATGTGTGTGAAAACCAAAATCTAGAGATGCAATTTGCACACTGCTTAGTTAGGAGAAGCTTTTCAAGACAGTCAATGAAATTGGAAGTGGGAGTCAATTTATTTTCCAAAGCACTAGAGGGCAGGACAAGAAACAATGGATGGAAGCTAATCAAGGAGAGAAGCAACCTGGAATTAAGGAGAAACCTCCTAACGGCGAGGACAATTAGCCAGTGGAATAGCTTGCCTTCAGATGTTGTGAGTGCTTCATCACTGAGATTTTTTTAAGAAGAGACTGGACAGTCATTTGTCTGAAATGATAGAGGTTCTCCTGCCTGAGCAGGGAGCTGGACTAGAACACCTCCAAGGTCCCTTCCAGCTCTATTCTGTTTCTGAAATCTATGAGAATGTGCAACAGAAACCCCATTTACACTATGTGCTTTGTGTATGGCTCCTCCAGCGCTTGTTTACCATATTGCCATGGCTTATTACTCATTTGGGTCTAATATTAAGAATGAGGCAGACTACGTCATTCCTTCTCCCCTCTGAAATTGTGATGTGCCATGATGACTGATAGCAACTGTTGTGAACTGGACAATCCAATAGTTGCTTTCCTGTATCTCTGGGAATGTCCCAGGGTAATAGCCTCTCTCTTTTTCCTACTTTTAGAACACTTCAAAGCCCAGTGTTAAGCTTCATCATCTAAACATAGCGCAATGAAAAGGTGATGATTTTCTTTTGACTGCTCTTGCTTTAAGTGGTTTTATATTGTTGTCATTGGCTTTCAGGAGGATAGTTAGCTTGAAGGGGGGGATCCCAAGTGGTGCACTAGCAGGCTTTCTATTCACAAGCAAGCAGGGATAGCACTGAATGGCTTGATGAATAAATGTAGCAATAAATAAAGATCCGCTTACATTATTTTAGACAAAAGTCAGTCTCCATTATGATAGAGTACTCATCCATGGTTCCAATTTGTATAAACAATATCAAAATAAATAAATGAGAAATAAAAGGAGGATATGCATTACTGAAACTGTGATGAATATAACTTTGTTATTGTTCAGAAAGCAAAATGGAATTCTAATCTAAGATCCGATGCTAAATGGGACCAGCTTAAGATGGAAATCAACACACAGATTCCCTTCTCCCCTGAAGATGAATAATTCCATTCTTCTAGTAATCAAATCAGACACACATATTCCACCCTGGAAGACTCGATTCGGCACAATTTCCACACGTCGAACTCCCATTGTCTGCCATCAGGGTCATGCAGAAACAATGCCAGATATCCTGTCAGTCTGCCCACAGGCAAAACACATGGAGAATGAGATCTATTTAGCTAATTTCTGGCAACCCAATGAACTAAATCAGATTCATAGGAAAGGATTGGCATTCATCCTAAGGCTACAGAATGTCAGCATTGGCAGCCTGTGCCATGGTTCTCTTTCAGCAGGTTGCCAGATATATGTGGGGTTGGTTTTTTTCCCCTCCACAAAAGGCTACATGCTCATTTTAATATGTATTCCTGTATATACATACACCCAGAAAAGATAGGTGACTCCCCCTCTTCCCTGCATACATTAGTTTTAATGTAACAACTGCTCTTTTCGTTTATTGCATTTCTAGATAACCAACAGCAGCAAGTAAATGAATTGAAACCAACTGGAACAACAATCCTGGATGAAGATGGGACCTGTTCCATCAGAGAAAGAATGTCAGGAATGAAAGATCAGGTCCTCATGTGAATGTTCAATCTGCTGGGAGTTAGATACAGGCCAATGAAATTCAATGTGTGTGTGTGTGTGTGTGTGTGTGTGTGTGTGTGTGTGTACTCAGTCCATAGAGATTCTAGGCTGATCACTCTTTTAATTCTGCCCCCAGTTTTTGGCACTCCTTCCCCTACATCAAATCCTTTTAGATCCTGGCATTCTTCCACAGCCCCTTTCTATTAAGATCCTACAAAAGCATAGCATGTCTACTCCTTAATTTATTGTCATGGGTGGTGTTGTTTTTTTAAACTTAAAACAACATCCCAAATCCAGTGGTGGGTTTCGGATCCCGTTCCAACCGTGCCAGTTGGAATGGGCCCGGCGTTGCCCACATAGACGCACACAGTGCACGTGCATGCGTCGTGGCTGCCAGCAATGCTTCTGCAAGCCTCTGCGACACTCCAACTGATCAGCGGAGCATCGCGCAGGTGCTGTACACACCATGTGTGTGTGTGAAAGCTCTGAAGGCTTTAAAGGACAGGTAAGGAGCTCGGGCGGGTGAGTGGGCCCTCCACTCCTGTACCGGGACGCACCGGCTACAACCCATCACTGCCCAAATCTCTATGGAGATTCTTAGTCATCCAGGCCATGGTTATCCCAAAGGGATTTTTTCAAGAGGCAAGTGGACTTTCTGGTTTTTCTTAGAAAACGTTTTGCTTCTCATCCAAGAAGCTTCTTCAGCTGTGACTGGATGGTGGGGAATTGAAGTATTTATATTCCTTGCAGACAGCTGGTGAATTGCATTATTTTTAGCGAGTCGTAAAGGCCACTTGGAGTTTATCTGTGTCGTCAGGGTGACCTGAATGTTGCAAATGGATTTGGAACCTTCTTGGAACTGTTGAAAGGATTGTGTTGTAGACTGGACTAGACTCCTTTGGGATAACCATCCCAAATCTTTACAGAGAAGCATTTAATGACAAAGCATGTTGTCTCCTTTAGGCCAATGGGCATAGCAATAGCAATAGCACTGCTTTACAGTGCTTTTACAGCCCTTTCTAAGCGATTTACAGAGTCAGCCTATTGCCCCCAACAATTTGGACCCTCATTTTACCCACCTCGGAAGGATGGAAGGCTGAGTCAACCTTGAGCCTGGTGAGATTCAATCTGCCAAATTGCAGGTGGCTGACAGTCAGCAGATGTAGCCTGCAGTACTGCACTCTAACGACTGCGTCACCGAGGCTCTTGGACATTTTAAAAGGTTGTGTGGGAGAAAGAACATATATTTCTATATCTGATATTACTTAAGAAGCATAAAGGCAATGGCTCGATTAAAACATAATAGATAAACATTGCTGGTTTTTTCCCCCTTTTGACAAAACATATTCAGATTTCACTGTTAAGATGCAATCTCAAAATACACTTATTGGAGAGCAAGCCCAAGTGAACATGTGGGATTTCTTTTACAATAGGCATGCATTATGGGGTTTTTTTTAAAGGGCTGGTCCTCAAATCCAGGGAGAAAGATAGAATCTCTCCTGAAAAATGTGACATGATCATTTTTTCACAGTTATAGCCATCCCCATGGTCATGTGATTTACAGTCAAATGCTTGATAACTGACTCTCATTTATTACGGTTACAATGTCCTGGGGTCATCTGATCCCCTTTTGTAACTTTTTGACAAGCATGTCAATGGGGAAAGATTCACTTAACAACCATGTCACTAATTTAACAACTGCAGGGATTCCCTTAACAAATGGGGCATGGAAAGTCATAAAATGAGGCAAAACTCACTTCATAAATTTCTCGCAGCAATTCATACATTTTAAGCTCAATTGTAGTTGTACGTTGAGGAGTGCCTGCAGTTTAGAGGTGGTATTCACCCACTTTCCGGTTTGGACGAACTGGCAGAAGCGGCTGTGGGAGGCTCCACCCACCCATCACCCCAACATCATGTGCGAGCACTTCATATGTGCAGACGAGGTGCTCGCATTTGTGAACCGGTAGGGAAGGTAAGTGAATCCCACCTCTGCTGCAGTTGTTGCCCCAAATGTGTTCATGGATTGCTTACATTTTATTTTATTTTATTGATCACGTTTATCTAGTTGCTCATCTCACAAAAAGTGATTTTGCACTCTCAATTGTTGAGAATGCTCAACAGAAAAGGTCTGTCTGAGAACTTAAACAAGGACCTTTTGGAACAAGAGGCTGAAATTCCTGCTACTTTTTCGGTAGCAACTTCTAGTACTGTACCAAACTCTTTGTACTTAGGATAAAGAGATGGCCAATAGGAAAATTAAGCTACCATAATAATTACAGAAACTAATTCTGAAGAACAATGAATGACCTTGATGCTGGTGAAGTGAGATAGGCTTGAGAAAGATCTGTTCTAGAATGGAGTCTAAAAAAATAACTTTGAATCATTTTAAAAAGGGAGCAGAAAATAAATATCCAGAAAGAATAAGTTAGTTTACTATTTATTTTGTTATTTACATTGTCTCTGATCACAGAAATTAGCTAACAAGTATTCAGCACTGAGTTTTATAAGATGCTTCCTACACAGTTCATGGAGTCTTCTTAAACCATCTGGTTTAGAAAACAATCTTTATACTGATAGGGGGGAAAATAGCAAGCAGACATATACCAAATTTGCCAGATCATCAACTAAACATACATTTGTATAAGTTTCTTTGATTTGGAGTTGAGATGCTTTTCTTAGGGTAATTCATGATGCTCACTGTCAGAGATGCAGTACAAGAGCTTTAGAAGTCACCGACAATGTATCATTTATTCATGGATTCCAGTTCACATCCAGCTTAACTAGTGGTGTGAAACCTTGCAAAAAAATAAAAAATAAGGAACAATGATTGGTTTTTTAAAAAAAGCTGATTCAACCTCTGCAACGAATATGATGTTTGGGAAGCTTAATAAAATGGTTTACGTGCTGATGAAATTATTCGCTTGACATGGGATTTCAGAGTTGATAAAAACATTTCCCCTTTTCTTATTTTGGGTGCTGAAAATGAAATGTGGCAAAGCATTTCTGGGATATGTTGTGAATTTAAGTTCTGGAACAATTACCTCTCTTAGGGCAGAAGCACAAATTATGCATGCTCAGGTTTTGCGACAATCCAGAATATGTTCACACGTGCCAGTTAGGCTACCCCTATCCTGTGGTCATGCTAGCTTGATTCTAACCTGGTTTAAGAAAATCCTGGCTTAAATAGACAGGAGTAGTCTATAGACTCAGTAAATTAAGTATGAGATTGGAAAGTTGCTTGCCAAGAAAAATCAGTTTCTCATGCCCTATTTTCCTGAGTCACATGTCTTTCTTTCAAGGAGACCCATAGAATCGAGTCAAGTCGAATAGATTAGAATTAGAATAGAATAGAATAGAATAGAATAGAATAGAATAGAATAGAATAGAATAATATTGGCCAAAAGTGATTTGGCCCAGGCAGGAAAAATTATATCATTTCAAATGGTTGTCCAATCTCTTCTTTAAAACATTAAGTGTGGTTCCACTTATTAATTATTCTAACTGTCAGAGAATTTCTCCTCAGTTCTAAGTTGCTTCTCTCCTTGATTAGCTTCCACCCATTGCTTCTTGTTCTACCCTCAGGTGGCTTGGAGAATAGATTGATCCATTCTTCTTTGTGGCAACCCCTGAGATATTGGAACACTGCTATCATGTCTCCCCTAGTCCTTCTTTTCATTAAATTAGATATATCCATCAATCTTTGGTCACCTTACTGCATCTTTCCTGCATAGGTTCTAGGTGATGTGATTTGGCTTACTGCTGTGTTTCCATGGCAGGTATCTGATGATCTGACTATTCCATGATTGAAGGCTTTCCTTTCAACAGGTCCTGGTCTTTGTGAGCCTCATCTGCAAATATGTAACCCCTGAATTGTGAAGTCAAAACATGACAAGCCCTTTTCTTTGACGCAGAGTCATCAGATACCATAATCTTCCTCTTTCAAGAAAGAACTTGTCAATTGCTTTCCTTCCAGCATATAGGTCCTCCTTGGTATGTGTGTCTTACCTATTTGTCTTCAGTTGTATCAGTAGTTCTTTTCTAATGTTGCTGCGCACATGCTAAGGTAGCAATCATATTCCTCTGGGTAGCTTGGTTTCCCATTAGTAGATATAATCTGGAACTTCAGCCGATCACCAAAAATGTTTGAGAATGAAGGAACCTCTTAAATCTGGTTAGGAGTTGGAAGCTACAGAAAAAAAAACCAACAACGTAGGCTAAGAGAGTTGAGCCAAGTAGGACCGAGATATATCAAAGGTTGCTTTGTCAAATGTTCTGACAGCAATCAGTGAGGGTTTTGCTAAAAACTGTCACTTCAAACAGAACAACTAGCTGTATAAGCTTGCTGTTCCGACCGTACCTCCATTCCCTTTTATAGTCCATTTGTACTCTACTGATACGTAACTATACAAAAAGAAGAAAATATTATATTGACTCTGAATAATCTTGGTATTCCTCAAAGTACAAGTGTTTTCTTAGCCCATCAATCCTCTTTCCATTCACACTATTATTGTCCACTTTTTTTCCCCTTTTCATTTACAGTTAAGCAGAATGTAATTGGGGGGAGGGGGGGAAGAAACAGGTGTAAAGAGGAGCAAGAAGATATGGCATTTAAATGAGAAGGGAGCCATAAGAACAACTCATATTGGATGCCAATTTGTAAGGCCCATAGGGACAAAAAGAACCCTCATACATATAAATCTTAATAAGCAATCCAGATTGCTTATTAATATGTCTAAATAAGTGTCTATATTACTATTAGGTTTCTTATATGGAACAGAAAGTTATACCTTCAGTTCATTGGATAATTGGTGGTGGGACCTTGTCCTTCCAATTCTCAAATCTAAGTCTCTGCACAAAGATGATTGCTTTTATGTTCATTGAGTAGATCCTAAACACACACACACAAACACACACATACTTATGCCCATATATATTTTAGAGACTTTGTTCTATAGCTTCCACTTCCTATGTAGTGTTATATTTAAGAAAAGGTCTAAAAACAACAAAATATCATTTGAGAAAAGTCAAAGGAGGATGCTTGATTTCCCTGACTTTCCTTTAATCAACATCGTTTTGTGATTTTGCATAATGCAGCTCACCTGTTTAATAAATTATCTTGTTTTCTGGGTGTATACAATAAACCGAATCATTAATTAATGGTATGGATTTTGCTTGCACAGCACGTCAAGCTAAACCAAGTCAGACAACACGTAAGCAAGAGAAAGAATGATTGAGTTTACGAGCTAACCAAGTTTGGTTTGTGGGCGTCATGTATACACTAGGCCTTTAATAGGCCTGATTAAAGATGCTGCGTGAACACAGCCATGGAGTTTTTAGCTTGGAAATGTATCTCCTTTTGGGGGTGCAAAATAAGTGCCATCACATTGCCAACACTATCCTTTTGGCTGTTAATTAAAAATTCTAAGCATATGTCAATCAACTTTAATTTTAAATAAAAAAAGATAGGATTAGCACATCCAGGTTCCAAAAATCCAATTGACCCCCCAAATAATATCATAGTATTAAGAGTTTTGTGTATCTCTGTTCTTCCAACTAGAGGTCATTCTCACTTTTTTCCAGCATGGTTTAGGCAGTCTTGAAAGAAGCAGAACTAAGGGCTGTAGAAGCAATTTTATGTTTTTGTTTTACCTGTCCTCTTATTAATAAATGAAATTATTAATTAATTTACAATATACATATATAAAACATTATATGCAAAACAATGTAACTGAAAGGCCCACACACATACCTCTTTTCTGTATAAACAAAAGGAGTTCTGCATCTCTATGTATGCCATGTTACACAATGAAAGTATTAACATTTAAGTCAGTGTTCTTAACATCAAATGTATATTTTAAAGCAATATATGTAGATCAAGTTTCTAAATAGTCTTTTAACAGAAGTTCTAGCAGTGACATGCTGGTTCAAATATAGAAAAGGAGAGCTTTTCAGATCACTACATAATTGCTACAGACTTGGTGTTTATTCAGCCTTGTAGCATCAATCTCTTCGAAATCATTAAAGTGTGTCCTATCCATTTCCATTATCCTTCTGTTGGTATCTAAAATCTTGGCATATCATTTAAAAGAACATAAGCATTAACAAAAACCAACGGTCCTGTTCACCCAACCCCACTTCACTTGATTGTGTTGAGGGTTTAGTGAGACATGCAAATAGGAAAGTGGGATTAATTGATGCAGCCGCTTAACCCCTTACAAGCATATGTATCCCCAAAACTCCCATTTGGTTGAAGACTAAAATAATCCCTTCCAGTCAGCCATGTCATGTGGAAACCTGTCCTTGCAGGATTAAGATGCCATCCTACAGAGGTTCCAAAAAAATTAGGCTGCTTTTAGAATATGGTTGCTGTCACCATTTTAATCCTCACCTTCTGTGACTGTTATGAAGAGGGTAGTGGGAAACAATCAAAAATGGGAACGAACGCATAGGACTCACCAAACCATCTGACACTAGCAATTTTTTTCCCTATCTTACTGTCGTTCTGGGGTGGAGTAGCAGGGAAGAGTTACCACCTCTAATTCTCTTTTGTACCAGCTGAAGGGCAGTAAAAATACTGTCTAACACATTAAAGATACAACCATACCAAACACCTCCAGAAGCTGAATTAGCTATCAGAAAGATTTTGGCAAAGTTTAACAAATCTTCCAAGAGAAAATTAATTGGTGAAATAGTTTCTGTCCAGATAGGAGATTCTATAGGAGATGAAGATAACATCATAACCACCAGTGTTTCATTGGAAGCGTATAATAATTAGTTTTGTCCACACCTGCTTTTCTAAAAAGATAAAGAGCAATGTGAATTAATAATCATAATTTTAAATTTACAAAAATCTATAATGGCCAAAATGGTCTTCCACTGACATTTAGGGAATGCTGCCCCAATGCCTCTCCATAATGTATAAGTATGAAAATTATCCACGTAGACTATCCAGCAACAATTTAAACATAAGCTTAATATTAGTATTAAATCCTTTAATGGTAGATGTGGTTTTAAAGCATTTAGAGCTACTGGCCTGTATCTGAATGCCAAAAGAGTTTTATTTAAATAAAGTAAATAACATCTTCCTTAAGCTAAGTTTAAATCCTGATGCCTCTGTAGATAACCCATGGAATAGTTCTCTCAATAATACAGAAGTGGTTTATCATTGCCTTCTTCGAGGGTGTCTATGGAGATTCTCAAACATCCAGGTCATGTTGTCCTAAATGTGCTTTTCGAAAAGGCAAATGGACTTTCTTGGTTTTTTTCCTTGAAAATTTTTCACTTCTCATCCCTCACTTCACAGAACTGAAGAAGCTTCTTGGATGAGAAGAGAAACGTTTTCAAGGGGAAAAAAAACAAGACAGTGAGAACAATTAATCAGTGGAACAGAAATTGCCTCCAGAAGTTGTGAATGCCCCAACACTGGAAGTCTTTAAGAAGATGTTGGATAGCTATTTGTCTGAAACGGTATAGGGTTTCCTGCCTAGGCAGGGGGTTGGACTAGAAGACCTCCAAGTTCCCTTCCAAAGTCCCTTCCAACTCTACTATTGTATTGTATTGTATTGTATTGTATTGTATTGTATTGTATTGTATTGTATTGTATTGTATTGTATTGTAAGACAGTCCAGTTGTCTTCTTCCAAGGTATTTTTTTCGACTCCCCAATATAACTTATAGACATAGGATTCCTTGGTTGTTTCTCATCCTGTTCCCATCAGACAGCTTTCTGGTACTTCCAAGGTTCAGGTGTTCACTTAGCTTTAACTAATGAGTTTGAGTAAAGGAATGGCCATAGTTGAGTTATGGGGGGGGGGTTGATAAAAGAAATCTCTATTGCAACACTTCATGTACCTATTATCCCTCTGTTTCTATTGTGTATACCTGTTGTTAAAGTAGAGATTCTACTCTCCAGCCAGGTTCTCCAAAAAATGATCATCTTGCTATTTTCCGGCTAAGACTCCTCCATATTGTCAACTTGATTGTAAGGAGCCCATAGGATTTTGCCTGCTGTCCAAACCCATGATCTTGGGTAGCTAATATGATACAAGGGAAACACCAGACTTTTTTTTTTTTCATGTGCAGTTTGCAACATTAACAGGTATCTTGAAATGAGCCAATGCTTCTTGTGAAACCCTTGCTAAACAACCCACCAGTGGATTTGGCAATTTCAAAAATTGATAAGTAATCATCACATTCACATTACAGGCCAATACTTTTAAGACGCAAAATCACAGGATAGCAATAGTGTAAGGCTCATTCAAGAATACATTTTACCTATTTCCTTGTTTGCCACCATCCCACAATTATTTCGTAACCTGAGGGATCCCAATTTCCATTGTTGATACCGGTACTAATTTTCAAGCATTTTGCTTCTCTTATGAGATTTTCAAATATAATTAGCAACAACCTGTCTGACGGAAATATCTTTTTTCCCCTCAACCTGTCTGACTGAAATATCTTTATTTTTTTTCCTTGAATGAAGCAAAAATAATATTTAAAATTCTGAGATTTTTTAAAACTTACTGAACATAGCTATTAATGTGCAATTAAAATGTATTTATTCATTTACTTACTTTAATTTGATCTATACTTGGGAAATAAAAGCAGAAATAAATCTGCTTCTTTTCAGGAATAACTTTTTTTTTCTAAACCACATTTTGAATCATAAATATTAGTCTCCATTCTCAGATTGGACAGCTTCTCCTTCTTACACTGTATTTGTCGCATTCGCTATGAGATTTTAAGCACATTATGCTATTTTATTTTTGCAGTGAATATATGTCAGTGTTCATGGAATGGTTTTAAAATATATGTGGGACATTTGAAGTTAAATGCCATTTACTTTATATTAATATCATTGCTTCATTATAAAACCCACAAGTTCTCAAGCTAAAACACTGGGTTTTTTACCAATTCAAAAATTTACCCTGGGGATTTTAATAGTATCATAAAGAAGAATTGTACTGCTTTATGTATACAGAATATAGCAATAGTGCTCAACTGCGGTTTTTATAAGCACGTATATTCTTTTTTCTTGACAGTGGTCCACATCGTCTATTACTCATTATATATTAATAACTATTTAAGAATTGTACGTGTTTTCATTATATTTATTGCTGAACTGTAAAGCATGAATTCTACACTTTATATTAGGTTCAGAATCACTATTTCAGATACTAAGCTAAATGCTGGTTCAAATGCAAAATTATATTATGCCTCAATCCCTACCAAAGATTTTAGAGCATACATACGGCATGTTACTACCCTGCTCAGATAAATGATAAGAACTGTTGTCTGTTTCATGAAGGAAATAAGCTGTTCAATTCAGTTCTCTCAGTCACCCAGCTGGAAGACAATCTTTTATTAGCTCCTGATTAGTACAGTGGCATCAGCCAACAAACTCATGTGCCATCTTGCTCCACAGCCATGATACCACCTCTGTTTCTCCTTTTTAATCTGCCAATGATTCTGTCTTTTTTTGTCTTCTGCCCAACTCACTGCATGGAATAGCCATTACTCATTCACCCACCTGACAATTGGATTTTACTTAATTTTTAACATATAATTATAATTTATAATTATATACACACAGACACATATGCATGCATATACACGGATCTATACATATGTATTCATCATCATTTTAACCATTTTTCTATCCACTGCAGGATGAACGCCTCTTCCACATGTTTTCAACCAAGTACAGTCCCGAGCTTCCTTTTTCCAATTGGACTGCACATGGATTAGAGAACAAACGAAAATATATGATACTATCAAGAGCATCAAAGAATTGAAATGGAAATGGGCTGGTCACATAGCAAAAAAAAAAAACTGATGGCAAGTGGACAAAGACAGTCATAGAATGGATCCCACTTGATAAAAAGCATCCATGAAAGAGAACTAAAATATATACATAAACACATGTGTGTGTGTGTGTGTGTGAGAGAGAGAGAGAGACAGACAGACAGACAGACAGACAGACAGACAGACAGACAGACAGACTGACTGACTAGATATATAGTACTATAGATACTAGATATATACTTCATTACTGTAAAACAAATGATTGATAGATGATAGATAGATAGATAGATGGATGGATGGATGGATGGATGGATAGATAGATAGATAGATGATAGATAGATAGATAGATAGATAGATAGATAGATAGATAGATGATAGACAGACAGACAGACAGACAGATGAAAGATAAACATGAAATTATATAGAATGACCTTTTAAAAGAAAATAAATACAGAAAAAAATCAAATTTCCTTACATCAGTTACAATTAAGTACACTATCTCATTTTCCTTTTTAAAATTACAACACGATTCTCTTCTTGCCATATTCTATCCTTTTTAATCAGAAAATCCATAAAACACTAATTCATTTTTTCTTCATTTTCATGAAAAGTTCATATGAGATTTCCAGTCTTTTATAAAAGTACTTATTGTCTTATCCCTGATTAAACCGGTCAACTTTGTTATTTCCACAAGAGATTTTTACGTAAATCCCGAATGTTCCAAATCCTACTAAAAATCAGCAATTCTAATTTTAAAAGGCTAGTGCTTGTGTTATTCCTGTGAAGAGAATAATATCTTTAAGGATTAGTGCCTTTGTCCTCTTTTATGAATCTATATGATATTAGAAGAATGCATAGTTTAGATGAAAGAAAAGACCTTCACATCATGTCCTACAAATCCATATTATAGTCCATCCTCTGTGTAGCACTCTGGATTCAATTTGGAGGTATACATTTTGAAAGTATATTCAAATAGTTTCCATGCACAAAATTCCCATTCAAAACAATTTGAAATTAAAGGGAAAAAATGCTCTTAAACTATTGCATATCACCCTCAGGATATCATAAGGAAATGAATTAAAATACCTGCAATGATTTAAGGTCAACAAAACGGATAAAGCTTACTCTAGATCAGTACAACTATTTACATCAAAACTACAGAGAGGAGAAAAAGAAAAGGAAGGAAGGAAGGAAAGAAAGAAAAGGAAAAGAAAGAAAGAAAGAAATAGTCCGATTTATTTTGTTATGATTGTATTTTTTTATTTTGCAGCCATTCTTCAGGTTTTTTTTTTCTTATTCTGCAAGAAATGCATACACTCATGAAACATGTAACCTTCAATAGAAGATGAAGCAGGATTTTAAGGAATTGAGATGAGGAAAGTTTATGCATATTTTATTAGAAGGTTTTTAAAAAGGAGATACTCTTTCATCCAAGAGCATTCTTCAGATTTCTCTCTTTAATTATTATTTTTTTGTGTGGAAATTTATTATCCTTTCCTACTACTAATTCCATGTGGGGACAAATGACAGTCCAAATGTCAACTCTAACAATATTGCTACAAGAGTTTAAAGACTGAGGAAAGAAAATGGAGAACCAATAGGTTCAGGTAATCTTTTCATCCATTTTTCCAGGTTTGGAAATGGACAAGAAAGGAAAAGAAGACTAATACTAATGGAAGGTTGACCACATACATTTTGTCACCATGGAACATGTACGTTTCACCAACCATGACTTGAGCATAAGGTGTTACATTTTCTAAAGACTGGTAAATGCATTTAGCCAAACCATGATCAAACTAGATCAGGAGGGTAGTGTGAGTGTTGGTGATGAAACCTGTGAAATAAGAGTTAGGTTAAAGATTACCTCATTGTAGAAGAATATGGAAGAATTTCTTTTTAAACTACATAATGGAAATTGGAAAGAACATTAGTTGATGAAATTAACTGCATTTATTGTCTATGCATCGTTGAGTGGCAGAGTGGCCTAGAAGTGGAGCTCGCACCTCATAATCGGATAGTTGGCAGATATTTCTGTCTTTGGGCACAATGAGTAAACTACTGTGAACTCTGCATAGGTGTCAGGAAGGTATTTGGCCAGTAAACTCTTGAGGTATATTTAGTTGCCTTGACTCCACCCCAATGCAAGGGATTGCAGGATTGTTAAAAGAAAAAAAATGTCAATGCCCTATTGAGAAATAAATAAAGTATGCCTGAACAGTACAGGAAACCAAGTAGGTATTAAAGGAGTCCCCTGAAATGACTCTGAAATCATCTCATATTATCATATCAATGATAATATTTGATTTTAAAAACAAAGGAGTTTGATTAAAAAAAACAGGATCAATAGAAAGGGAAAAGTTATTACCACACACTACTCATAAATCCAAATGCTTGACTTTAGCAATATTGCAGACATCATCTGGGTTAATATAAGAGAAATAATGCATTAGAGCACTAATGTTTGTTTATTGCCATCCCACATTGAAGAAGTTCTAGTTTATGCTTTCCTAAAGCAAATTGGAGATTTTCCATGGACATGAAGTAGGAGAAATGGAGAATTTTAATTAGGTTAACATCATCTGGGAATTAAACAGTGCCAAACATGGTACTTCTGAGAAATCTCTACTTCGTTTTGCTTACAACATTCTCTTTTAGAATGTTACCACATTTGAGGAAACCATGAGATAAGAAAATTTTGTAGCACAAACTGCAAATAAGACTGAAAAGAAGGGAAAAAACCCCAATGTGATTGACCTATTATTTTAATTCCAGTTTACAATTTATTGATAGGCAGAGAAGGGATTATCTTATTCAAATTACCTAATATGTAATTGTCAGTTAGACATTTAGGAACATGAAGCATGAAGATGGTTTCAAAGGAGAATGGTTAAAATATAGATTAAGGAAAAAGTAGATGTCAGGAGACCTAGCAGAGAAGTGAATCAAATAAGTAAGAGGATTTCTATTGGGTGGGTTCCTGCCAGTTCTAACCTCGTCTATAGAAGAGGTTCCACAAATCTACAGTGCCGTTTAGAACTGGTTCCAGCTCCCTCCCCCCGCCCATCTGCACATCATCAAGATGAAGAGCGAGAGGAGGAATTCTGGGAGTTGAAGTCCACAAGTCTTAAAGCTGTCAACTTTGAACACCCCTGGGTTTTTTTTCTAAAGGGTTAGGGGTTCAAGGGTCTTGTAACTTGATAGCTTTAAGACTTGCATGCTTCAAATGCCAGAGTTTTTGAGCCAACATGACTGGAGGAGGAATTCTGGGAGTTGAAGTCCACAAGTGTTAAAGCTGTCATGTTTGAACACCCCTGGTTTTTTTCTAAAGGGTTAGGGATGCAAGGGTCTTGTAACTTGATAGCTTTAAGACTTGCATGCTTCAAATGTCAGAGTTTCTGAGTCAACATTTTGGTTGCTAAGCAAGAGAGTTGTTAAGTGAATTTCACCACATTTTACAAGTTGGCCACGCCCACCCAATCACAAGGCCAGCAAGCCACTCCCACCTGGTTACATGGCCGGCAAGCCAAAGCAGGCCATTCCTACAGAAGAGGTTCTAAATTTTTTTGAAACCCACTACTGATTTCTATACTTTGAGGTACAATGCAGTGTTCTTTCCCAACTATAGAGGGTTTCTCAGTATCATCTTAATGCTACACATTTGTAGCGGCGGAGTTTTTGGGGAAAAAGTGATCAAGCATTTCTTAGTTTGCTATCAAATTTGATTACATGAATTCTTCAATTTCCCATTAATTCTATACTGCAGCAAGGATGTTTAATAGGCTGTTGGTTTCTATGTTGATCAAAGAGTTTTATGTGGACTATTAGGCTAGCAATTCTGTCTTTATGTTTGGTATGAATTGGAATACTTAAGTACTTAGCACCACACTACAGAAAGATAAACTACTTTCTCCCCATTGAAAGAATAGACTTCCCTATAAATAGGGAGAACATTCCTACTCTCCCCATATATAGGAACATTCAGATTAAACATTCACTATGCAAACCATTGAGCCATATTAGACTTTCCCCATCAGAGAAGTTAAGTCTTAGTAATATTAATCATAATGGGAATAATAATAAGGGCATTGGAAGAATAGCTGAAGGCCAGTGAAAGAAGATGCACTGAAGGTTTAATGAATATTGGAGAAACCAAATGAACCTACAAGAAAAACCAAATGCAGAATAGAAAAGAGATATAGCAAGGCAAATTATTATATAGCCAGTACAAAAAAGACTAGCAGACAAAACAAGTAACAACTAGAGTTGGCAATGGTAAGATTATATGAGCTTAAAAAAGAAACAGAGGAGGTATTCTGGTGACACAACACAAAGCCTTAAAAAGAAAGTCATACAAAGCCAGAGTTGAGAAGACAGCAACAGGAGTAGAATTCATATTCTGTTAGATCAGGTAATGGAAAGGCACACACAGGCTAACGGTAACAATAGCTCTTTATTAACTCAGTAGCAACTATGTACAATCCAGCGAAGGTTGATTCTGACAGCAGCCCTTTTATAGGGAGCTGTCAGACCCTTCGACCAATGAGATTAAACCTCTGATCCCACCGGAACAGAGGACCTTGGTGGAACCATTATAAGTGATGCTAGTATCTAACACCCCTCCCCTCTTAGATGGAGTAATCTGATTGGTTATGTAGTGACGCAGGTAGGCGGTTTTTTTGGCAACTCTGCCTGACCTGCACAGTTCAGTTGGAGGGTATTCTTTGAACAGGTCGGACGGACATGTTTGCTCCACAGTTCCGCTTGGTGGAAGCTCTTGGAACCTTTCACAGGCCGTGGCTGGAACTACTAGAGCCGGTTCACTTGGAGCTCGCTGCGGGTCCTGCAACACAACCAGATAAGTTCGCTAGTACCCTTGGGCTTGAGCTGCCTGTGGATGGAGTGAGTTCTTGCCACGGAGTTGTTCAATGTGCCTTCTCCAACTCCAACCCTCCTCGAGCTCTACAAGATAAGAGTGAGGCCCAGTGATGCCTATTGCTGTGGCAGGAATTCACAGAGTTCCCCTGGAGTAGTTGTGGGCATAAACTGAATCCCCTACGCTAAAGTTCCGAATTTTGCTTGTGGAGTCAGGGGGCGATGAGGCAGAATAGTTTGTGTGCAGCCGGTCTAAGTGGGACCTTAGCCGGCGACCCATGAGAAGCTCGGAGGGGCTTCTCCCTGTAGTGGCACTGGATGTGATGTGCTGAATTAGCAAATAGTGGTCAACCTATGTTTGCCAATCTCCCGGGCCCATCCTAGATAGGGCCTCTTTTGCAGATCTCACCATTCTCCGCCTGACCATTGGAGGCAGGATGGAATGGCGCGACGAGGGCATGTCTGATTCCCTGTGCTGCTAAGAAGGTCTCGAATTGCATGGCCGTGAATTGGGGCCTGTTGTCAGAGATCAGAATGTCGGGCAGGCCATGTGTGGAGAAAAGTCTCTGTAGCTTACTTACTTCCTCGGCAGGCAGCAATAGGGAGCCAAGGGCTATCTTTAGGGGTCTTAGAGGCGTGGTGCGGATGAGCAGGGGGAGCGAGCAGACCAGCAGCGACCGGATGGGTGAAGCCCGGGGGTTAGCAAGCAAGGGGGCATTCCACTGCTGGAACCGGTTCTAAATGGCATGCTAGATTTGTGGAACCGGTTCTAGCAAACCGGTTAGAACCGGCAGAAAACCACCCTTGGTTTGATGTTATTACCCTATTCTACTGCATCAAAGGGAGTCAGAAGTCAATGCTTTTTCTTTCTTTCCCCCGTCCCTTTTCCACACTTTTCCCTTCCCTATTTTTCCTACTATTTGCTTTTGTATTTGTGTATGTGTGTTATATCAGAAACCAATAAAATTGTTAAAAGAGAGAGAGAGAGAGAGAGAGAGAGAGAGAGACAGAGACAGAGACAGAGACAGAGAGAGAGAAGACAGCAAATGCTGCCTCTGCAGAAAAACTGAAGAAACAGTGGACCACTTAGTTAGCTGCTGCAAGAAAATCACACGGACAGTGCCATGACAAAGTAGCAACAATGATGGATTGGAAGATCTGCAAGAAACACTGTTTCCTTGCAAGCAAGAATTGGTGAAATCACAACATAGATGAAACAATAGCAGAAGAAACTAAAGTGGTCAGAGACTTTATAATTCAAACAGACAAGCCTCTGCCACACAATGCCTTAAATTTAATAATTGTTGATAAGAAAGACAAAAGTCTGGATAGTGAGAAGAGAAAAAACTGGAGAAAATCAGAAAATATAATGACCTGCAAATAAAAATAGAAAGCAAAAAAATAGTACCAATAGAATAGGTGCCTTGGGTGCAGTCCCAAAACAATTGGAGCACTCGACCACCATCAAGCATTGACAAATTCACCATCTATCAATTGCAAAAGGCAGCTTTACTTGGAACAGCTTAAAAGCTGTGAGTATAGCTTTAATATTACTAAGCAACATCTCCCTATCCTAGATCCTTGGGATGGCTTCAATAGTTAAACAAAAATGCCAGAAGCAGTCTAGATACTATATCTAGCTGAATGTGCAATCAACCATAACCATAATAATACCAACTTAAATATGGCAATAACTGACTCTGGACATGCTGCTTCCTATTTTCTTTAGAATAGCAGGTTGGTATTTCGTAACAAAATATGTTCAAAGAGGAGCAACTAAGATTATTAAGAGCCTTGAGATAAAACATACAAAAAACGGTTGCAGGAATTGGGTATGGCCAACCTTGAGAAAAGAAGAACTAGGAGTGACATGATAGCAGTATTCCAATATTTGGGGCGCTGCCATAAAGAAGAGAGGGGTCAACCTATTCTTCAAACCAACAAGGCAAGGCAAGAAACAATGGATGGCAAGTAATCAAGAAAAGAAGCAACCTGGAATTAAGGAGAAACTTCCTAACAATGAGGACAATTAACCAATTAACCAGTGGAACAGCTTGCCTTCAGAAGTTGTAGGTGCTTCATTTTGGAGGGGGGGGGGGTAAGAAAAGATTTGACAGCCACCTATCAGAAATGGTATAGGGCAGCGATGGATAACCTTTTTTGGCTTGCATACCATACGGGGGGAGTGCAGGGGGTTGTGCACGGGCGTGCCACACCCATAATGCAATGCGACCCCCCAGTGCACATGCACGCATGAGAGGTGCTCCCCCCCATTTCTTGCATGCTTTTTTCACCCTTCCCAGGCTCCAGAGTCTTTATAGGAGCCTGGGGAGGGTAAAAAAAGCCTCCTGGCCCCCTGGAGGCCCTCCGGAGGCTTCAGGGACCTTCAGGAGGCTTCCCTGAAGCCTCCAAAGGGCAAAAAATGACCAGTTTGCTCGTAGGGCCAGTTTAAGCCCTCTGGAGGTTTCAGGGATCTTCAGGAGACTAAAAACGACTTTGCAAGCAAATCGGAAGTGACTTCTGGTTTGCTCATAGGGCCAGTTTAAGTCCTCTGGAGGCTTCAGGGAAGCCTCCTGAAGGTCCCTGAAGCCTCCAGAGGGCTTAAACCAACCCTATGAGCAAACCGGAAGTCCATTCCCGAACTTCCGGTTTGCCCATAGGACCGTTTTTTTGTGCTCCGGAGGCTTCAGGGAAGCTCCTGAAGGGCATGGGGGGGGGGCTCTTTTGCGATCCGAAGGCTTCAGGGAAGCTCCTGAAGGACTTCAAGGGGGGCAGGGGAGGCTCTTTTCGCCCTCCCCAGGCTCCTATAAAGCCTCTGGAGCTTGGGGAGAGCAAAAAATTGTATGTTAATTTGGCCATTGGCTTGTGAGCATTCTCTGCCAATCCCTGCCTCTTTCATTAGCTAAAAGCTTCTATCCATTATCACTGTTTCACAACTGTTAAACTAAGGAGAAGGGATATTTTCCAGGAAAGCTTTTTTTCCTCTCTTTTCTTTTTGCTGAGTTCTTCTATCCCTTGCAATGAATGTTAAAGGTCTTGCTTTGCCATGAAGTTCATAGGTCAACAAAATTCATCTTTGAGACTTTGAAAGGATTCTTTTCCCCATTAAATTAATTCCTGATCCAGACTCAGCCTCGAGTAAAGTACTCATTACTTTGACAAGGTTATTATTTGAAATATAAAAATATCAGTCATCACCTTTACTGGTTTTGCGAATTTTCTTTAGAAAGATTGTCTTCTGCAACTAATCATGGTAGAAAAAACTTTCCCCTCACTTCTTGTTTGTTGTTTGGACTGGAAATATTCTTTGTGCCATGATAAGTGTTTCTTTCATCTGAAATTGTAGTTATATCATTCCTTTCTCTGAACTCTAAAGGAAACACATCTCTTAAAGTATATGTTTTATTCTCTGTGACGGATGGCGATCTTTTTAACTCAAAGGAAGCCTTTGATCATCCGTCATTCCTTTATAAAACATTTACTTAATGCCAATATTTTAACCAGTGTAGCATATAGTTAGAGCACGAAATGCTTAGTAGTTTGAGAGCAATTTTGGGAAGAAACTTTGACACTTATTTTGAGGAAGCTGGGAAATGAAACGATGAAGTCATTGGGGTAGAAAAAAAACAATACAATAATACATCATTGGTATCTGTATCACAGAAACACAAGCCGCAGTGAGGATGCAGAGATACTGTGTGCATGCAAGCAAAAACTGAAATGAGGAAAGTAGGGACGCCATTGCATTTTCAAATCTCAATTTCTGTATGTCTGGCCTTTTAATGAATTGATCTTTAGGTGTAAGTATTTATTTAAAGTGGCATGTTTCATATATGTGGAATAAATCAGCTCAGTGGTAGGTGGTCTCCAACTTTTGGAAGTATGATGATAGAAAGGTGTTTTTTTTTCCGGTGAGACCAGTCTATCAGAGGAACCTGGTCTACCCAAATGTGGGATGGAGCATACTGCTTCCACTTTCACCTTTCAGCCCCAAACCAGTAGTCTTCACATGCAGTCCTTTCCCCTAAAACTATTTTGTGTTAAATTTAAATGTATTTCTTTCTCAGTAAATTTAAATTTAACACGATGATAGAAAAGGTATGGATGAGCCTACTCTGGTCTGTTTTTCATAAGCAACTTATTTTTTTCTGTTTGAATGTGCTTTCAGCCCTTAGTTGTTTTTAGTTGCTATTCTTTTAATTTTATCCTTTTTATATTGTCTATTTCATTTTATTATTGCTAGTCCAGAGTCCACAAGGAATTAGAGCTGGGTATAAATATTGTTAAATATATAAATGTAAAATTCCACTACATAAAATCATTGGCAATCATCATTGGCATCCTTCAGTCTCAAAAGACTATGGTATCGTGCTCTGGAAAGAGGTCCTAAAACAGCATCTGGTGTGGCTAAAAAGGCCAATTCGGGAGTGGCATTCCCTTCCACACTGAGGGCAGATACATTCTGTCCCCTTCCCAGCCTCCAGATTTCGCTGGTTCTGGGACTCCCTCTTTGCCTCAGCCTGCCGAACAAGTGTCTCTTCGAATTGGAGAAGGCCATGTTGCATCTTTAGCCTCCAAACTGAATGATCAGAGGTCAAGGTTTCCCAGCTGTCCATTCCCAAGGCCTTTAGATCCTTCTTGCAGATATCCTTGTATCATGGCTGTACATAAAGTACAAAAAAGAAAAAAAAAAACCAACAAGCCACTTCAGATAGTCCTCGACTTACAACAGTTCATTTAGTGACTGTTCAAAGTTGCAACGGCACTGAAAAAAGTGACTTATTACTGTTGTTCACAGTTATAACCATTGCAGCATTCCCATGGTCACAAGATCAAAATTCAGACGATTCATATTTATGATGGTTGCGGTGTCTTGAGGTCATGGGATCACCTTTTGTAACCTTCCGATAAGCAAAATGAATGGAGAAGCCCGTTTCACTTAACAACTGTGTTACTAATTTAACAACTGCAGTGATTCACTTAACAACAAAGGTAAATAGTACCATACTCTTGATTTTGTCCCATAGCAAGAAAGATCATAAAATGAGGCAAAACCCACTTAACAAATGTCTCACTTAGCAACAGGTATTTTGGGCACAATTGTGATCATAAGTCAACGACTACCTGCAATAATGTTATAACTTACCATAGCAAAAGTAATTGATTATTTGGAAGCGAAGAATCAGAGTATGGTACTATTTATCTTTGGTGAAAGCACACAAACACAGAGACAAGCACTATTCCTCTTTTAATGTTTGGAATGTGGCATAGAAAGAAACATACGTTGTCGATATTACTACATGGATGTTTTACAAATATGTCACAACATACCGTATTTTTCGGAGTATGAGACAAACCTTTTTACCTCAAAAAAGAGGGTGAAAATCCGGGTGCGTCTTATATGCTGAATACAGCATTTTTGGCCTCCCGAAACCCCACCCTCTTTGCAAAAATGGAGGTGCAGAGGGTTTGGGAGGCTTGCAGAGTGCTCCTGAGGACTGGGGAGGGCAAAAAAGGGCCATTTTTGCCCCTCCCAAGAGCACTCCACAAGCCTCCCAAAGACTTTGCATGCCATTTCCCCCTTCCCCCCAAAACGGCCCTTTTTGCGAAAAATGGGCCATGTTTTGCTCATTTCCCCCCCAGCCCCCAGGAGCACTCTACAAGCCCTCCAGAGCTCTGCATGCTTTTGAACACTTGTTTTCTAGACCTCCTTGATAATTGTCCATCTTAAGTCTGGGAGTGTTTATTCTTACCAACCCAGAGGTGGTATTCAGCAGGTTCTGACCAGCTCTGGAGAACTGGTAGTGGAAAATTTGAGTAGTTCAGTGAACTGGTAAATACCACCTCTGACTGGCCCTGCCCCCATCTATCGAGTCCCAGCTGATCTGGAGGAAATGGGGATTTTGCAGTAACCTTCCCCTGGAATGGGGAGGGAATGGAGATTTTTCAGTATCCTTCCCCTGCCACGCCCACCAAGCCATGCCATGCCCACCAAGCCACACCTACAGAACCAGTAGTAAAAGAAAAATGAATCCCACCACTGGGATGAAAATATTATGTCCAATAACTGTGTACCTAGGGCAATTTGCCAATAAGTAAATAGCCATTATTCTGGGAGGATCAGATTAGATTTGATGTATGCAGGCCAGGCTTTGCCCTCACTTACCTAAGGGGCAGATCTCTTGAACCTAAATGTAATTCGGCAAGCTTTGGGAGAAAATAAAATTCACTTATTAAAAAGGGAAAAAACACTGAATGTAGTCTAAGCTATACTTTGAGAACATCCATTGAAATCAAAGGGATTAAAGTTAATCATGACTAACTTCAATCTTGCTAATTTTATTGGGACAACTTTATGTACGATTAAGGCTTGAATTAAGCAATATGTTTTGTAACATTACGCATTTCACAAGGTATTAAGTCCCTTAGTGCTTCCTATACACTTCTGCCCTTTAAACAACTGGCAGCAAAGTCATTTCTACTCAAAACCAGATTGCTTTTGTTCCACTATTGTGCTATATTGTAGCTGCAATCCTATAGAAGCTTTCCAAAAATTAAGTCCTATGTAATGAAATTTGTATCTGAATAAGAACATGCTGTTAATATTTCTTTTTATTTGAAACCTCCCATTACAAAGATTTGTTTAGGATCAAGGCTATATTACAGTGATATATATACATGTAGCTATTTATATATATCACACTAACCCATACATCCTATAATAGCAATGTCACTAGCTAGTGTGATAGTGTACCATAGTCAACTATTTATTCATGTGGAAGGAGACACAAAAAGTATGAAATAAGCTGAAACAAGGCCAGAATGAGGCTGATGAAAAACAGAAAGTATGTGAAATCAAGGACGATGGATGTGAAGATGAGGAAATAATCATTTAGAATGGAATTTCTTTTGAAAGCATGCAAAAATACAGTAAGAATAGTTAAGGCATACTTTGGAGAACTGACCAAACTCCGAAAATCTGTGACACCTGGATGCAAGCAGTAGTTTCTACTTCTGTCCTTCATCAGCTTTGCTCTGAGCTAGCTACTCAATAAATGATGCTGTGAGACTGATGAATTAAAAGGAGCGGATCACCATTGAAGAGTAATTTTTGCTCAAGCTCCATATTATGTAACACCCAATTCATTTATGAGTGTAATATGTACAGACAGACAGACACAAATTATTTTATTACAGTTATTATCTCAGAACAGTTTGGAGTACATTGGATTATTGTGTGTGTACGTGTACATATATACATAAACACACACCCACAATTTATATATCACATAATCTCGTTTATATATACTGCATAATCTCATTTAATGGAGGGATTCTTTTAAAACACAATACTTGATTGAAAAACAACAACACAGCAGGATGAGAGGGGGAACGGTGGTAAAAATGATTGAAATTCCAAATTATTTGAGTCTTCTTTCATTGTATAAATGAAGTCAACTTTGGTTTGATAGCTGGCTCAAAATTAACCTAGTAACAATATATATCTTTCAGCGAGACTCATTTAAATAAAACAAATGAATTTATGATCAAAACTAGATCCTGGAACAGTACTTTGTGTTATTATACCTGGGGAGATGACCCTGTTTCATATCTAACTTTACATGACTGATTTGTGGGAATTGCTAATACAAAATTACCATTTTTACATGCTGTTTCAAGAAGACAAATCCTGTTGGTGCTAAACAAAGGGAAACTGCCTCCAGTTTGACACTTTATGAGAAGCCTGCAATATTAACACATTTCAGAGAGCTGTGAGTGGGGTGGGGGGAAGACTTCATCAACATAACCATTTGAAATTCAGTTTGTTAAGCCTTTCTGATTCTCAACAGATTCTGGGGCTTTGTAAAGAAAATCTGTCTCGAGCCAAAACATAAAAAATGTGACATTCATAGCCATCACATTATCCCAGTGCTTAGGTAAATTCTGATGACCTCAAAATGTATTGATTGTATCTTCACACTGGTCTTGTTGCTTCTATGCCTCTCAAAGAAATGTCCAACACTAGGAACAAAACAGAAGATTAGGCAGATCATCCAATCCTCAGTTTTAATCATTGGTCTGATAAGTCAATTTGATTCAAATTTTCAGTTGGATTTGAATGATCGTTCAATGATCTGAATTATTGAGATGGTCAAGATTGCTGAATTTAGACACTCTGTTTGAGAACTGTTTATTCAGTTTCAGAAAAGGGCTGAGAACATGCACAAAAATCCATGAAATTTAATTTATTTAAACTTCATTCCATGCAATAACTGATTAAGGAATGGGATTAGATCCACTCATCTTTATTCTGAAACTTGCATGGCCCTTAAAAAAAATGAAAGGAAAAGCTCGGTTTGTCTGCCAGCGTTCCTTTGTTTTTAACTGATATTATTTGGAAGTTTACAAGTAGATGCTGGGAGTACCTCCTGCATTTCAACATGATTATTTGCACTTTAAGCCTTTGCTGAAGAACAGAAAAAAGTTCTATTTGCACATGTCTGAATACAAGCAGAAGATTCCTTTGTGACTGCAAATCCTCAAGAAAGCTTCATTCCCAACTGTGAGATGTACATCTGTTTATATCTGTGATTTTCTTCTGCAGATTTAAGTGGGAAAATATAAAAATGAGTGAGAAGAGAGTGTGCAAGAAGATCATCAACAGTGGAGACAACAGGCACCAATTTGTACTTAAACCAAATTTGAAACTTCTTCACATGCTGTATATAATTCCTAGAGGATTAGATGCCATTAAATATCTACATCAATGTCCATTAAGGCAAAAATTACTAGTTTGGAGCCATCATCCAATTTAAGTGGCAGGGGGTTTGATACCTGAATATTACGGATTTCTTCTGGCTTACTGCTAGGGCAGTGATGGCGAACCTTTTTTGGCTCGCGTGCCACAAGTGGGGGGAGCGCAGGGGGTCGTGTGCGGGCGTGCCGCACCCATAATGCAATGCGCGACCCCCCCAGTGCGTATCGCACACAAAAGGCACTCCCCCCCATTTTTACATGCTTTTTTCGCCCTCCCCAGGCTCCAGAGGCTTTATAGGAGCCTGGGGAGGGCGAAAAGAGCCCCCCGCCCCCCCGGAGGCCCTTCCGGTTTGCTCGGAGGGTCGTTTTAAGTGCTCCAAAGGCTTCAGGGAAGTCTCCGGATGGTCTCTGAAGCCTCCGGAGGGCCGCGGGGGGGGGGCTCTTTCCGCCCTCTCCAGGCTCCTATAAAGCCTCTGGAGCCTGGAGAGGGTGAAAAATGGCTTTTAAAAATGGTGAACTCAGCTGGCCAGCGCGCACATGCGCGCTGGCCAGCTGACAGGGCAGCACATCGCATGCCCTGACAAATGGCTCCGCGTGCCACCTGTGGCACGCGTGCCATAGGTTCGCCATCACTGTGCTAGGGTCTGTCAGTTTTATCTTCTGTCACAAGTGAGATAGCATCCAAATTATTTTTGAGGCAAAGAGGAGCCCAAGAAATTTATAATAAGTGATCTCCATTTGACATAGAAATATATGGATTATATAACTTCTAAACAAAACATTCAGCATTTAAAACACTATATTGTAAGATCATAGTCCATTTATTTGGTAGTGGTGCTGCAGTGGTTAGAATGCAATATTTCATTTATTGTAATACATTTTGCCAATAACCATATTCCCAAATATTTAATTTTCTTGGCCCTCAAAATTCCCAATTTCTCCTCCAGTTTTTCATTTTGTCTTTCGGTTAAATTCTTAGTTAATATTTTAGTTTTCTCTTTATTTATTTTAAACCCTGCCACTTTACCAAATTGGTTTATGTCTTGTAATAATATTAGTCCAGTTTCTAGGGATTCATTTATGATAAATACTAGATCGTCCGCAAAGGCCTTCACTTTGTATTCCTGTGTTCTAATTTTCAATCCCTTTATGTCCTTGTTTGTCTAATTTGTAACATCCATGTTTCTATTGAGAGGATAAATAACAAGGGGGATAGAGGGCATCCCTGTTTTAACCCTTTGGTTATGCTGAAATTTTCTGTTGCTTCCCCATTTAGTATTAGTAACTACAATAAATTGCTACGACAAATACAAAAATATTTGGATAATTGGATTAAACTACAGATATCACAAATTGGCAGAATATCAAAAATTAAAATGAATGTATTACCGAAAATACTTTATTTTTTTCCAAACAATACCAATTACATTAGAGAACATTTTTTTTCAAACAACTAAATAAAATGGTATCCAAGTTTATCTGGTCAGGGGAAAAAAAAACACCTATTAAATACAAACTTCTACAAGATAGTAGAAACAAAGGGGGCTTTGGCCTCCCAGACTGGGAACTTTACTATCAGGCAGCAGCCCTGAAATGGCTCAAAGACTGGATTCAACTAAAAAATAAAAGAATTTTTATGCTAGAAGGCCATGATCTCCAACTAGTCTGGCATGGCTTTCTCTAGCGGAAAAGAATAAATCTCATTCCTACTTCCAAAGACACATAGTAAGGGATGCCCTGTTTAAGGTCTGGGCGAAAAAAAAAACATTATGTGAAAATCGCAATCTGGCTATCAACCATGGAGGCAATGACATATCCAAATACTATAGATCTCAGCAAAATGGTAAGTTATGCAGAACTCTTAGATGAAAAAGGAGAACTAAAATCAGTACAAGATCTGAAAATACAAGGAATAAAGATAGAATGGTGGCCCTATTTACAAATTAAAACAAGATTCAAAAAAGATCAGGAACAATACGGAATACATGGGAAACAAATAGAATTAGATAAAATATTATTAGGAATGGGAGGAAAATTGATTACTAGACTGTATAATTTTCTTTTAAGATATAGAATGGAGGACGGACGGTAAAGGAGACAATGATTAGCTGGGGAAGAAATTTTGGGCATAATATAGAGTTAGAAAAATGGGATAAATTATGGGAAATAAATTATAAATTTACAACAGCAGTAGCTTACAAAGAAAACCTCTATAAAATGTTTTATAGATGGCATTTGCCTCCAGCGAAATTGGCCAAAATGTATCCAAATTTATCCCCCAAATGTTGGAGATGTAGCCACAAGTCTGGAACTTTTACCATATGGGGTGGACGTGCCCCATCAAAAGGAAATACTGGTGCAAAATTCGGAAATGGTTGGAAGAAATTACAGAGCGAAAAATACAACTGAAACCAGAAGTATTCTTATTATGACCACTAGACCAAAATACGGATAAACAATCTCAATACATAATACTACATATACTCACTGCAGCCAGGATTGCTTTCGTACAAAACTGGGAAAAAATCAATATACTTGCAGATGAAATAATAATTAGCAAAGTACTTGAATGTGCTGAAATGGATGAAATAACAATAGAACTAAAAGAAAGAGAAGAATCGGATTTCCCAGTACAAAACTGGGGAAAAATCAATACACTTGCAGATGAAATAATAATTAGCAAAGTACTTGAATGTGCTGAAATGGATGAAATAACAATAGAACTAAAAGAAAGAGAAGAATCGGATTTTTATAAAATATGGAATAAAATTTATAAATGGCTAGAAAACAGAAGCCAAAAGTTTTGTGTTTTGTTTGCTTTTGCGGTGTTTTTCTTTCTGTTTTTAAAAATTAAAACAATAAAAATAAAATTTAAAATAAAAATTATTTAAAAAAAATAGAATGCAGTATTTCAGGTTGACTCTACCCACTTCTAGGAGTTTGATCCTGATGGGACTCAAGGTTGCTTCAGCCTTCCATTCTTGCAATGTCGGTAAAATGAGGACCCAGATTGTTGAGGGCAATCTGCTGACTCTGTAAACCGCTTAGAGAGGGCTGTAAAGCACTGTGAAGTGGTATATAAGTCTAAGTGCTATTGCTATTAGTTAGAGCATTGAGGCAAAATTGCTTTTCATATGGAAGAAAATTGAAATAAAGATTAAGGACACAAGTTCATAAATCTAGTTTTCTGAATGAATGGTACCTCAGTCTAAGTGCTATTGCTAGTGCTTTTACTTAGAAAATTGTGACCAAAGAATTTGCTGTGAAAAAGAAAAAGGAACGATAATATCATAAATACCATTTTAATAAGATATTTTATGCCTTGAAATATCTCCTCTCCTCATGGCTGGAACACTTTGAATTAATTTAACATTATTAGATTTAAGTATTCTACAGAGTCTCCAAGACTTAATGCACATTCTATATTAGGTATACATTTTTCTGCCTGAACCAATATGAGATTTTGCTGCTTTAATGATTGTTAGGTGAACTTGAGAGTTTACAGAAGATGAGATTAGAAAAAGATTGAAATGTTATGATCAAGGGCAGATTGAAGAATTAGTTTGGAGCTCAGGAGAGATCTAACTATATGCTTTGACATATTGGGAAGAAAGTACTGATTCCCAGAACATGACCTCATTCTCCAGAAAACCATAATAGGAGCATAGACCCTTGCATAAGCAAACAGATTTATCCACCATGATATTCATTCTGGAGCAGAGGCAGACCAAGAAGTTATCTGCAGTATCGGAAAAGAGTGTTGTCATAAAAACTCACCCTCCTATCGAGCCTCAGGGCATCATCCATAAAAGATAGCTTGAAACAGAATATTCAAAAAGTGAAGGAAGTCTTCCAGAATGAAAGTGATTCTATGAAAAGAGCCAACCATGGCAGAACCAATGAGCTGTCTTGACGCAGAGGCTGGGGGAAAAAACGAAATTGTTCTATCTTTTATGACAAGTCAGCTGTAGCCGTTTCACTATAATCTAGGCCATCAGATTTCTGATTCAACACCTTGAGGCTTTATTATTACAGCAGTACATTCCTATGCAAATTGATATGTTGAAGTCAGTTATCCTCAGCTAATCATTTCATTACTCGGTCAAAAAGAGTGACGGAGCAGCAGGCTGCAAAAAGGAAAGAAAATGTAAATAAGGATCTTTGGCAATGGGTTTCAGTTATGCCATAGGAGGGATGGATCCTTAGATTCTGATATAAAAGTCCTCGACATGCTCACAAAGCTTTGGAAGTGTGTCATTGTAGACGTACACAGAAACTGACTTTGGTTCAGATTGTTGGTTTTTCTGTGAGCCAACATTAATAGTATAATGCATTTTTAGAAAGTAGGTGTGAAACTCTATTCTCTTAAGGAGGAGAAAAAAAACCATACCAATGATGTTTGCATCACCCTTTGATAGGAAATGAATCCCTTCTGTCTGCCCTTCTAATTCCTGGTTATGTGAATCACAGTGTGTGTGTGTGTGTGTGTGTGTGTGTGTATTTGTGTGTAAGAGAGAGGGGGGAACTCTCTATATGTGGGAAATCATTATGGCATTATGTCCTCTATCAGCCCCATATATAATTTTCACAAATATGTTAAACAAGTTGCAAAGATAGTCAGTTAGCAAACCACATCTCTATTTTTTTCCGGTCACATTTATATCTTCTGTCCTACTATTTTTCAATGTTCTCTCAGCATTCATGACTTCCTTTTCATTGGTTCTTTTTTGGACATTAATATTTATAGCATTCAAGATCTGTTCCCTCAGAAGGCTCAGAATACTACTGGATATAGAACAGTTTTTATGAAAAGCTAGAGACAATGGGTGGGAATTAAGAGGAAAAAAGATTATGAATGTCTGCATTAAAATAGAGGGAGTTTCAACTATAAGTATGATAATCTACAAAATGTAAGTAAGCCAAGATATAAGAAAACCCAGTTTAAACTATTTGGCTATACTATTACAATTATAGTTAATACAAATGTTATCATATTATAGTTACTGTTATGAGTTCATGTGTTAATATTTACCATGTTTTTTTATTCTGGTCTTTGTCTGTATAACTGACATACCAGGGGTGAAATTCAGCAGGTTCTGATAGGTTCTGGAGAACCAGTAGCGGAAATTTTGAGTAGTTCAGAGAACCAGCAAATACCACCGCTGGGCCCAGAGGGGGGTGGGAATGTAGATCTTGCAATATCCTTCCCCTGCCACGCCCACCAAACCACATCCCCCAAGCCACGCTCACAGAACTGGTATTAAAAAAATTGAATTTCACCACTGTATGTATATGTATATGTATATGTATATGTATATGTGTGTATGTATATATATATATGTGTGTGTGTGTGTGTGTGTGTGTGTGTGTGTTGTATTTGTGCTGATAAATAAATAAAGGCAACATTAAAAATAAAAATATGGTTTTCTGCCTGGATGGTCCTCTGTAATGAGTCGAAGGACAGAAAGGGGGAGTAGTGAGCTCCCTCCCATATTTGGGCATACCAGGGGTTGTAAAACACACACACACACACACACATATATATATACATATATACATACATACACATGCACACACACATATATAAATATGTATGTATGCATGTATGCATGTATGTATGTATGTATAGGTATAGGTATAGGTATAGATATATGTATACACACACACACACACACACACACATATATATATATACACACACACATACAAACATATATATGTATATACACATACATACACACATACACACACACATACATACACATACATACATACATACACATACATACATACATACATACATACATACATACATACATACATATACACTCTGCACAGATCAACTCTGTAGCCAAGACCCTAATCTCCAGAGGACGCCTAGCTGACAAAGACCATCTGAAAACTGAATTACACACACTCACAACTGTATTAATCTGCAACAGATTCCAAAGAAAAACAATTACCAACCTAATCCAAAGGGAGACTCCCCCAAAAAACCAAGACACAGAACAGGACAACGGCATCGCCCTCCTCCCTTACATCAAAGACACCACAGATAAAATCAGCAAAATGCTCCACAAGCACAATATCAAGACAGCCTTCACTACTGACCAAAAAATAGCCAACATCTTAAGAAACCCCAAATACAAGATCCAGCTAGAAAACCAAGGAGTCTACGAAATATAATGCAAAATCTGCCCAGCAACATATATAGGACAAACAAACAGGAGAATAAATGCACGCATCACAGAACACAAGAACGCAGTAAGACAAAAAGAAAAAAACTTCCTCCCTTTTCCAGCACCATAAAAGCTACAGGACATGAAATCAATTTTGAACCAGGTTAATCTCCAAAACAGAACACTAGAAAATAATTATGGAAGCCATCGAAATAGAGAAACACCCCCACAACATGAATAAACGTGATGATACTTCCCACCTACCAGACATCTGGAAACCAGCCCTAGTCAACAAATGAGCCCCACCCACCATCCAGGCCATTACAATACAAAACAACAACACACACCAATCTACCAAACAGCACCAATCTACCAATCATGATACAACCACACAACCAATCATTCCACTTACTGAAACAAAGCCAGCACTCCATACCCCCCACCAAGATTTACAGAAAGATGGCAGCTCCATTCACACTTTAAGCCCAAAACACCAGCCTGAAGATGGCGAGTGAGACCTCGCTGAAACGTTGCCAAGACAATCTCAATCTTACACGGGAAAAGACCCAAATACAACAAAACCAGCATACCTACACCCGTGAAAATCTATGAAAACAAATACACACACACACACAAACACACACATTATATTGCCAAAAGTATTCGCTCACCCATCCAAATAATCAGAATTAGGTGTTCCAATCACTTCCATGGCCATAGGTGTATAAAATCAAGTACCTAGGCATGCAGACTGTTTTTACAAACATTTGTGAAAGAATGGGTCGCTCTCAGGAACTCAGTGAATTCCAGCGTGGAACTGTGATAGGATGTCACCTGTGCAACAAATTCAGTTGTGAAATTTCCTCGCTCCTAAATATTCCACAGTCAACTGTCAGCTGTATTATAAAAACATGGAAGTGTTTGGGAATGACAGCAACTCAGCCACGAAGTGATAGGCCATGTAAACTCATCCAACATCAGTGTGTGACCTCACAAATGCGCTTCTGGAGGAATGGTCAAAAATTCCCATAAACACACTCCTAAACCTTGTGGACAGCCTTCTCAGAAGAGCTGAAGCTGTTATAACTGCAAAGGGTGGACCGACGTTATATTGAAACCTATGGATTAGGAATGGGATGTTACTTACAGTAAGTTCATATGCGAGTAAAGGCAGGTGAGTGAATACTTTTGGCAATATAGTGTATATATATAAACACACACACACACACACACACACAAACACACACAGAGAGAAAGAGAGAGAGAGAGAGAGAGAGAGGGAGGGAGGGAGGGAGGGAGGGAGAGAGAGAGAGAGAGAGAGAGAGAGAGGGAGAGAGAGAGAGTTTTCTCAATGTAGTGTGGACTTTACTAATTATTCTGGTACATTTTAGCCAGGATGCTATAAGTACAAAGCCAAGCATGTTCACAGTGTTGCTAAGAGCTCTACATTAGACCCTACCAACCAGTACAAATTGCAATATATTGGTCCATGCTCAGGCACAAATGATTCAGAACAATGCTTTAATGGAAAAATTCTTTAAAACTCAACATGGCCAGCTAGATCGAAGCAAAGATTCAACAAATTATGCAGCAGGAGGCTTCCTTCTTCCTCTTTCACACTCAGTAAGATTGGGACAATTTTCTCTGCTATGCTAAGCTTTCGAGAGGTTGCTCTTATCTCTCTTTGGGGTCCACAGACACTTGAAGAAACCACTCATGTGCCACATGCTGAAATAGGGACAAATACAAAACATTTTCATTGCTATTTCCCAGAATTCTATCAGCAATATTTCTACCTCAAAACTTTGGAGCACAGGTTTGACCCAAAAAAAACCCGACACCAAATAAAGCCAAATTGAGTCACAAAGAAATGTAGAAGAGCAGCTACTTTCAAGAAGAGGCTGAAAAATATCCTCTCAACCTATAGCATTACACACTCGTAAATATACCCCCAAAAGATCCCATTTCAGGGAGTAAATCCAATCACATTATATGGAGCACTGGAAAACAAAAACAAAACAAAGCTGTGAGATGAAGTACAGAATAAACACATTTTTAAAATGCTTTAAATTCCACGTTCTCTGTATGGAAGAACTTGGGTTTTTTTTCTCCAGAAGCGGAGCATGTACCAGAGCATCTCCAGGAGACTGCCTTATACTGGCTCAAATCATTTGTCTATCTAGCTGAGCCAATATTGATTAATATAGCTGACAACAACTTCCCTCCATCTGTGGTACTCATCTTTTCCATCTGCTGATTTTCTTCTTTTTTAAAAAAAATAATAAAAATGCTTAGAACTTGTATGTGTGTGCAAAGCATATGCTTTACCACCAAATCACGCTTCATTCCTTCCTTCTGATTTGGTGGAAAGTATCCAACAATTTATGTGGTTAGTAAACTTCAAACGTTATCTTGATGACAGCCTTGATTCGGAGCTCTTTCTAGTGCCTGTTTCAAAATAAGCCTCCAAGTGGCCTGGAAATATGAACAATATTTGCAGTTCTTAAGTTTCTGTAGTGAACTTTCGGTCAAGGCAGATGGCTCCAGGATTTCACGTATATGAAATATATTTAATCAAAGACTAGAAAGCAGAATAAGTCTAGCTATTTAATAGGTAAAATACAGTATATGTCTATGTGGCTGTATTTGTCTGTTGCCTCCTTTTACCACAACAGAAACCACTGTCATCCTATTATGCCTGGAAACAAACACAATGCTGCCTTTGTTAAAATATTAGTATTGTACCTGCCACCTATCTAAAAACCCTTTTGTTTTCATATTCGTTATCTTCTCTGCTAGATAATTACACTTTTCTCTTGCTTCACAAAACAAGCCACTGATTAGCACATGAATTCATTTCAATAAATGCCAAGCTGAATTCAACCAGCATGGCATAATCTTGATAACGACAATAGGTGTTATTAACAATATCTTGGAAAGACCATAATCGCCATCCAGACTGTGTGTTCTGCATAGAGGGAAAGTACAGCCCAGATTGCTCTTACACTTCTGCCATCAGCTTGGTATGCGTTGCAGGTGTTTCACAATTTTTCACACTGCATGGATACATTATCACCTGGTAATGTCAGGCTGATGCAGAAAGGATAAAGGACAGAATCCAGTATCAAAAAGTAGCAAGTGGATTTGAAAAGCAGAAAAGGTTATGTGGTTTGGCTTCATTTAGAACCAGCACACAATTTTTCTTCTGTTATCATTGTACGCATGACGCTTTGAGAACAGCTTCTTTCTTAAGAATACACCTAGCTGTCAATCACGTGCCCCAAGTTAGGCCAATATCATTTTATTCCATCTGAAGTTCAAGAATCCCATCTATTTCATTTGCTCCAGAGATTTCAATGTTTTGCACACTTCATGGGGGACTAGAATCTGGGGGTTAATCTGGCAAATCTGGAGCCCCGATATAGCATGTCAGAATCACAAGGACTGTCTTCAAGAGATAACTTGAAAGCTTTTAATGAGGCCATTGGTGGTGACCAGGAGTTTATTCAAGGTTGTTTTACTTTTCCCTGAAATCATGTGCCTTTTTATATAGAGCCAGCCATAAACTGTGTGAACCTAACAAATTAGACCAGATTAACAGATCAAAGCTATATATGTCAGGACTTATTTTTATTAACTGTTGCAGTTATAATAAACTTGTGAATCCGAATGCACTTTATCTTGCTGTAAATTATTAAGGAGCTTATCTGAGCTGTTCCCTCAACTTAGTTTCTTGGTCTGGGCACAAGCCTCTCTTATCTGACCATTGCCTTTTTGGTAACTCATCCTCCTGTGGGTTCAAGGTCATTCCCTGTGCCTTCTATAGTGACATTAAATATATCCACAAACACAAGAATGTCTTCTGCAAAGGGAGGATACATCTTCAGTCATTTTAAACTGTTTGTTTGTTTATGCCTTTTATTTTCATTGGTTTATGCCTTTCATTTAGTAGCTCAAAAGGATGTAGATAGCACTTCTACCCTGCCCCATACATCCCTTCGGCCGATCTGCTCTCACAGGGAGGGACTCCTCTGGGTGCCGTCCACTAGGCAGTGCCAGCGGGCGGCGCCCAGGAGCAGGGCCGTCTCTGTCATGGGCCCGACCCTCTGGAATGACCTCCCCCCCAATATCAGAATAACCACCGATCTCTGCACCTTCCGTAAGAAGCTTAAGACCCACCTGTTCAATTTAGCTGGCCTGGCCTAATCGCAGTTTAGTCCCTCAAGTCTGTATTTTAAATTTTTAGGGGTGAGTTTTTAGGTTGTTTTTAATTTTTATCACTTTGTACAGCCTATTGTTTAATTCGATTTTATGGGAATTTAAGGGTATTTATTTTTGTATACGGTTTTTTATTGAGATGTCTGTACACCGCCCCGAGTCCCTTCGGGGAGAGGGGGCAGTCTATAAATCTAATAAAACTTAAACTTAAACTTCATCCAGTGGTGGGTTCCTACTGGTTTGGACCTGTTCAGCTGAACCGGTAGTGGTTTGGTTGCCTGGGTTGCTGGAACCGGCAGTGACCCAGGCCTGCCACACCCCCGAACTGGTTCTTCCGGCGGTGCTGTAGGTGTCACCATCGTGTTTTTTGGTTCTGCGCAATGCGCAGAGCAATTTTAATCGCACTGTGCATGCGCATGCAGCATGCATCAAGCAAGCATGCAGGGGCACACACGAGCCAAATGGCAGTAGTGCTTGCTGGAACCCACCCCTGAATTCATCCTTCATTTTTTCATCACCACCATCACCCTGTGAGACAACATGAGCTGAGAGAGAATGACTGACCACAAATCACCCAATGAAGTTTTGTAATTAAGGGTGTCCAAGGCGACCCTAATAGTAGCCTAATATCATAAACATCCCATCAAATTAGCCATTATATATGACAATATTTGCAGAAAAGAGATGCCTTGGAATGATATCAGTGAAAATCAGGGCTAAATTGTGATTCTAATTCATGGGCCAGGGCTTGCTTCCTGTTGGAGAACTTACTTCAAAATGATTAATGCAGGTTCTAGTTTTTCAAAGCAGACTCTGTCAGGAATTTTACTTCCTTTAAAGGCTCTTTCAATACTTGCCACATAATACATCCCCTTTCTATTTTTTTAACAAGTACAAATGCTGATTATTTCATTTATCTTGGTTACTTCTGAAAAGTCTACTGTATCCCATCATTATCTTTTATCTAAACATAATTGCTAATGTTTATAATATACACAAGAAAAAAACACAAAACTTTTGAGAGAGTGTGATAGATATAAATATGTGACATTAACTTAGATGTAGGAGATGACCAGGCTGAGCGCGAGGGAGGGGTCAAATGCATCATAAGTCCCTCTATGCCCGCAAGATATTTAAAGCATTTCCCTTAACAACCAGTTGGCCACTTTCTTGTGGAAACCTTAAACTTGTAATAAATCTTTATATTATTTTAACTGCCTAAATCTCCTGATTTCACAGTGCTTGGCATTATTGTTTAAACCACAGAGAAAATCTTGACCATCTAAGCAAATTATTTTTTAGACTTTCCTCAATATTGTTACAAAGCAAACTCATAGATGGAAAGCAAACACATTTTACAATCCATGTTTTATAATTAGATTCTTTCCACTGAAGTAGTACACACAGTCCACATACGTTAAAACCAAAAATTATTTGGATATCATTAAATTCTAGCATTTTGGTGCATAACAACATTTATAAGATCTCTGAATCTTTTTTTTGTATGTGTGTGTGTATTTTCTCTGATTTTTTTTTTTTTTGTATTTTCTCAATACAAAAAATACAGTATCTACATACCTATGAATATCAAACCACAATGGAACAATCACGGAACAAAATCTATGCCTTCCACTCTTTGTACTTCCACATTAGTGTTAATATATGATATGTCTAACACATTAGCATTTTTTGTTGAATTGTCTAGTTCTAAATAACAAGAGTTGCCAACTTTACAAGCCTGCATATCCTCAGATTAAATTCAAATATCAGCATTTTGAAATCAAGCTTTTAAGTTAACTGTGACTTAGAATCAATCTGTAAAACAGGGACGTGCGGTCAGGGGAGGCAGGGGAGGCAGAGCCTCACCGCTCTCATCATGAAAAGAAAAAAAAGGGAAAAGGCACACATGGTCCGATTCCCTGCCTTCCTGAGTCAACATGAAGGGGACCGCAGAGCGCTAGCCACAGGACCGCAGAGCACGCTCCATGGTCCCCTTCATGTTGACTCAGGAAGGCGTGGAATGGGACCATGTGTGCAGGAGGCTGAGGCAGCCTCAGCCTCCTGCACACCTGATCCCATTCCCCACCTTCCTGATGATGTCACCAGCCTCACCAGTCATAAACCTCACCGCACGTCACTGCTGTAAAAGCTACAAGCATGAAAAGAGACCATGTTCAGGATGTGTTCTTAGAGTGACTGTAAAGAACTTAGTACCCTGATGCCTAAGGCCTTAATAAAGAATTTAAGACTCAGCTCTGAAATGTCATCCATTTCAGATACACAATTACAAGAAAACATTGAAACTAGTAAGGTGTCTATTTTACAAGCCACTAGAGACAAGGAGCTTGATAGGGATTTAATTTCATATGCTTTTCAATGGGCAGTGATCTTTTAAATTAGGAGATTGGATGGCTGTTTGTCCATAATTGTATAGGTCTCCTGTTCGATTGGACTAGAAGCCCCCCAAGGTCGCTTCCAACTATGTTATTCTGTTGAATAATGCTACAAGATCACACCGTTCATGAGGGTTATTCTAGTCACTTGGGGATGCTTTGTGAAAATTGGTGGTACATTGTACATGGTAGACTGAAATGAAGACTGAACCAAAAAAGTTACGTTAAAGGGTGCTTAAATAGTGGATGACTCTATTGGTGGACAGAATTCCTTACAACCTGAATCTGAATCAGGTTAACTCAGGGCTAAAAAGGATTCCCTGAAGCCATGGCTTGGACTAAATATCACTTTAAATGGACCTAAAAGTCTCCCTTCAAGGATTTACAGTACAAGCCCAACATTGTCTTAATGGAACAATTTAAAAAATCGGTCTCTGTTCAACCCTGCATCTAAAGACAAACACAGGAAGAAAAAAAGTTGCCCTGCAACTTATATTCATGGAAAGATTCAGTAGTCACACAGTAAATCACAACAATATTTAACATGGTTGAAAACTACTGTGAAATCCAAGAGAATAAAGATAATGCACCTGCATTTCCTCATATTTAAAAGGAGTAATTAACACTAATGAAACTTGCCTTTGTTTATATCACTCCCATTTAATCATGGTGGAATTTAACTTGCTAGAACTTATAGAGCTTAGCTTTCCCTGTGAGAAACAATTTTCACTGCTGATTATTGCGATATTCTTCCTTTTTTGAAAAAAAAAAGATCCCTGTTGTAATATAGTATTCTAATGTAGTATTAATATAGTATTCTAAATGAAACAAATGTCATTTAAATAAAACATAAGTGTCACAAGTATGAACTGAGATACATAACTTCAATAAATTTTCAAAATACTGTTAGCTTTGATTAGTTTTGCAATGTATCAGTGGGAATCAATGTTTATTTAGCTGATAATAGGTTGACATTTTCCTTATTCTGTGTCTTATAGAATTATAATTAATTTCATTTCTTTTATTTTTAAAGAGGGGGTTTTAGAGACTCTAGATGAATGATATATGATCTAGGCAATCCAATTATGGGTATTTAGAAAAAGCAAATATATTACTTGGTTTGCTAATAGAAGAGTCCAGAGAGAGAGCCAATTAAGAAAAAAACATAATCAAACTAATAAGTAATGCTTTTTTCCCCCTAATCCATTAATTTAGTATTCATTTTAATTGACAGGATATAACTAACAACCAATGAGAATCCAAAGCAATTGTAATCAATGACATTTGAGAGAAGAAATGTATGGGTCAATCAGATTATATAGTGTGATATAGCATCACTAAGAGATACAAGAGTCTATAAAAATGTTGACACAGATAAAAGAAGAGATCCTTTTGGATCCAAAGAAGAATGCTGCTGAATTTCATCAAACTCTAACTTCTACAATAAGGAGCAGCAGGTTGTTCTACTTCTCAAATTTTCCCAGTTAATAATATAAATAGGAATCTTCTTCAACCCCGGATGACAGGGTCTGCTGATTAAACCATCCATGTTACATGTGTATATTGCTCAGTGTCACAAGCCTGGGCACCATCTTTGATCAAGTTCAACCAGTGACTTGAATTCCATCCAAATTCGGCTCATCACAGAAAACCATCCAGACAGTAAGAGGGAGTAGTGAGCTCCCTCCCATATTTGGGCATACCAGGGGTTGTAACACAAATACATACCTATTTCCCTGGCTTAGCTGATAAAGGAGGAGAGCCTGTGGCTTAGTGGCAATTACATCAGCCTAATATGCAATACAGCCCTGGTTTGAATCCCAGTAAGGGTATGGCTAGCTGATGAGAGCTAAATAGCTTGAAATGGATCCATACTAGTCTCCCTTTATTTATTTATCAGCACAAATACAACATATATAGATACATACATACATACATACATACATACATACATACATACATACATACATACATATTTGTGTTACAACCCCTGGTATGCCCAAATATGGGAGGAAGCTCACTATTCCCCCTTTCTGTCCTTCGGCTCATTACAGAAAACCATCCAGGCAGAAAACCATATTTTTTTATTTTTAATGTTGCCTTTTTATATTTGTGTTGTGTTTGTGCTGATAAATAAATAAAGGGAGACTAGTATAGATCTATTTCAAGCTATTTAGCTCTCATCAGCTAGCCATACCCTTACTGGGATTTGAACCTGGGCTGTACCTATTTCCCTGGCTCAGCTGATATGGAGGAGAGCCTGTGGCTTAGTGGCTAAGACTTCTGCCTTATATGTAATACAGCCCAGGTTCAAATATATATAATATATATATATATATATATATATATATATATATATATATATATATATATATATATATATATATATATATATATATATATATATATATATATATATATATATATATATATATATATTACACACACACACACACACACATGTATTTGTGTTACAACCCCTGGTATGCCTAAATATGGGAGGAAGGTCACTACTCCCTCTTTCTGTCCTTCGGCTCATCACAGAAGACCATGCTTTGTGGCTAAGACTCCTGCCTAAGATATAATACAGCCGAGGTTCAAATCCCAGTAAGGGTATGGCTAGCTGATGAGAACTAATTAGCTCGAAATAGATCTATACTAGTCTCCCTTTATTTATTTATCAGTACAAATACAACACAAATATATATAAAAAAGGCAACATTAAAAATAAAATATGGTTTTCTGCCTGCATGGTCTTCTGTGATGAGCCGAAGGACAGAAAGAGGGAGTAGTGACTTTCCTCCCATATTTAGGCATACCAGGGGTTGTAACACAAATACATACCTATTTCCCTGGCTCAACTGATAAGGAGGCGAGCCTGTGGCTTAGTGGCTAAGACTCCTGACTGAGATATAATACAGCCCAGGTTCAAATCCCAGTAAGGCTATGGCTAGCTGATGAGAGCTAATTAGCTCGAATACTAGTCTCCCTTTATTTATTTATCAGTACAAATACAACACACACACATATATACACACACACACACATATGGAAAAAAAGGAAAATGCAATGCCGCCTTTAGTAAAACTCAATGACAAGGCATAGGTTTCTATCATAAAAAGTTGCCCAATTGTCTTGCTTTTTTTTAAAAAAGAAACATTTTAAGTAATGATATGAATGACAACTGTGGTTGACAAGTCTCTTGTATTTCTTGATCAGAATTCCTCAACTGTGTATAAGTTCTCATCTGTGCTGATATCAGGGTGATAGCTCTAGGACATAAAATATGGAGACTGTTTTTATTCAGGCTTGCAAATGTATGTCTTATTTGAAAGATTTCAATGTTTCTCATTATGAAAAACACACTCAGTCTGAAATTATCCTCTGAAGATGTTTGTCTTTGACTCTAAGAAAGGTCCTCATGAAATGTCTTCAGCCATCACACATATCAATTTTGAAATTCCTGAACTGTATCGCAAGACGTGATCATTGTTGGTAGGGTCTATCACATATGATGTAATTTTGGCATCTTGGAATTAATTGATGGAGGTGTGGAGAAGCCCTGCAGTTTTGTTTTGATTAACTTGTAATGATTGTAACAGCTTTGAAAAGCAACTGACAAGCTGCATTTATTTTTTGGTGAATCGTATATTAAAAAAGGCAAACTGAAACTTCTCCATTTCAGATTTCAGAGTTCTAATATATTTTGTTTCCCCTTCACAGAAAAATGAAGTCAGCCAGCATCATGTATCTTAGTACTGAAGAAGAAATGAACAGGAATGAGAGCTCAGGGCCTTCAACATAATTGTAGATTGATTCATAGGAAGAATGAATACAATTGTTTAATACTGTGTGCAAAGTAATTGTACAGACATTCTACAATTCCAGGGTTGTTTCTCACTGCTGGAACAGCTAACATAAAATCATTCAAGGACTAAATTGAGGCTTTGGGCAGCCCAGAAGTTATAGAACAACAGCAACAAATCTTTATTTTGGTGAAAGACAAGCATAAAGTGGCATAAAATTACTAGAGTAGAAGGACTGTGGCTGTTTCAGCAGTAAATAAAACTTTCTATTTACTTACTCTTTTCTGTTTACTAGCATAAGATTGTAAGGCTAACACAGAAGTTAGAAGCATGCTTCATGGTTTTTCTGCTTTGAATATTGGAATAATACAAAAATAGATTAGCAAATAGAAAAAAAGATTAGAAGGCACCATTTAAGGATGGTACAGTAGGAGATCACTTCCAGTTTCCGAAGGCGATGAATGTTGGTCCACTGTTTGCTTCTCCGATGGGCTCCTTTTAGGAGCACAGGCAGTCTTGGAGGGACCACCTGCCATAGTGCGGCTTGCTAGAACCCCCCGGATAGGCAGCAACCATGGGGGGGTCTCCAGTTTCGCCTCAGGAGCCGGGGAGCATAAGGGGTGCATAACAGCACCTTCGCTGAATGGATTCTGGAAGGAAAGAGTTAACTACATGCAGTGGCTGAAGTGCTGGAGGTGAGAAATTTGCTCCAATCTCCTTAATTGTTTTCAATTGATGAGCAGCAGCTTTTTTATAAGTTGTGGATTCAATCTGTTTGAAGTAGGAAGATTGGAGGGGGGTTGCTTTTTTTCTTCTACCCCTCTCAGGCAAAGCGGCATTTGGACTGTCTCTTAATCTTGGAATGGAGATAGAGAGCAAAAAGTTGAATTAGCCACTTGAACTAACTATGTGAAAAGATTTATATCATAACTGCAAGAGCTGATTGCTGAGTTGTTTTGAAAGCTTTATGGAAGCTTTTAATGTTCTACTCCTGATTCTGAGGAGGAGCCAAGATGGCCTGCTTCCTTCTTCTTCTTCACACTTATAATGAATCCTGCCTTTTGAAACTACCTTTAAAGAAAGTCTGGCTTTATATTATCCCCCCTGAAGGACTCTTGGAGCCTCTCCTGTTACGTGGTCTTTCTGGATTTGGATTATTTGATTTCTTTTGTGTGTGTGTGTGTGTGACTTCTTGGCTTGGAACTGTGACACAGGGTTAATTTTCACTTTTGGATTTGCCTGTCTTCTTGGACTTGCTCGGCTGTGTGCTTCACAGACACCATTTCTTTTGCAAAAGATTTATACTCTTTCTGAACTTAGACAATGGGGCCTAGAAAACCACCTACAGGCAAAGCAGCCTCAGCACTGACTTCTACTGCATCCAGTCCAACGATTCAACAGACAAAAATTTCATCACTTTCACAAGAAAGGACTGGAGAGAGTTCAAAAGATTTATCTGTTACTCAAATGTTTCAAGCTCTTATGCAGGGACAAAATGAGTTGAAAAAGGAGGTGTCAGATTTTAGGGAAGAGCTTTAAAATATGCAGCAACAAATAACAGAAAATAAACAGAGAATTGGTGTGCTGGAGGAGGGTGTGGCTGGGCTGGGGGAGGAGATTAAGGCAGTCCAGAAGGGGAATATAGAATTGGAAAATTTTATGGCAAAGATAGAACTTGAAAGAATATCCTTCTTTCTCAGATTCCAGAACCTACTGGAGACAGAATATGAAGATCTTAAGGATATTATGAGTACAATTTTGGCAGAATATATTAAAAGAGATAAAGAACAGTTGTGGTGGGATATGGATCTGGTTTATAGGATTAATTCAGCATATGCCAGAACACATAATGTTCCAAGGGAAGTACATGTTAAATTTCTTAGGAAGCCCACGAGGGATGAGATTCTAGGGGCTCAGAGGGGGGGACCACTAAAATATAAAGATAAAGAAATTGCCATTCTTAAGCAAATTCCGAAAAAAAAGAGATAAGAGTAGGAAGTATTCCTCCTTATCAAAGAAATTATATAATAAGGGAATTTGTTTTAGATGGTTATTGCCAGAAGGAATGCTGATCTTCTGGGAGGGAAACAGAATTAGAATTAACACAGTTGTGGAGGCAGAGGCCTTCATTAAAAAAACATAGTGCCCTCCTAGAGGACGGAAATATAAGAAGTAGTGAAAAAAGCGACAACACATGAAGGAGGGAGGGGCTGTGGCTCCGCCTGGGGACAGTGGGGAAGGAACAATAATGGAAAGACCCAGATCACAAAAATAAAGATATCTGGAATATCATTCTAATTGTTGATATATTAGAAAGTGGCAAAAGAGATGATTGAACACATGGTTGATACGATGTATAATAAGATGCTGTTTCTGCTTATCTTTTATCTTCTGTTTTTTTTTTCCTGTAAAAAGTTGTGAGAATTGGAGAGATTCCTACCTCTAGCACAATGGAGCTGCCAAAAATTTTTTTTGTTTATCCACCTACCCTTTTCCCATAAATTTTAAAAACCAATAAAATTCTTTTAAAACAAAGGATGGTACAGTAGATGTATAGAACCAAGACTCTTGGTTGTGCTCAGAAACTTATAAGGAACCCACTCATACTTGCAGCTCCATCATAACCAGTATTCACATTTTTGGTATGGGTTCTTTCGAACAAAATGCAACTTTATCAAAAAGTGCATCACCACTCGGCCACCTGCAGCACAACAAACACAGACTGTGAAAAGGATAACCCTGCCATAGATCAAAAGCATCTCAGAAACAGACTAGGGCTGTGATGGCAAACCTATGGCATATGTGCCAGAGGTGACATGCAGAGCCCTCTCTGTGGGCACACACGCTAACCCCTGCTGCTCTTCTGGTTCCTGGCACATACATGTGTGCTGGCCAGCTGCTCTTCATGGGCACCGGAGCACGAGAAAATGCCCCCAAACCAGGCTGTTGTCCGGACCTTTTCTGGGCTGTTTTCCGGTACTCCAGCACCCACAAAGACCAGCTTGCGCCTGCGAAGATCATTACAAAAACGCCCCCAAAAGGACCTGTAAAAGGTATGAAAAATGCCCCCCAAACGGCCCCAAAAAACCAGCAAAAAACAGGCATGTGTGCATCGGCCAGCTGGTCTTCAGGTTTTTGGTACTTTGGTGTGCGCACATGCACACACATACAGGGACGTTCCAGTTTGGGCACTCAGTGCCCAAAAGGTTTGCCATCATTGGACTAGTGCAATCCTATGGCATCACTCTCAAAAGGTCTTTTTGATCTGTAGAGATCAAAGTAACATCCTATGAATATTATCCTCAGTTTTGACTTTTTACATTTTCCCTACAGTGTTTTTTTTTTTTTTTTTGCAAAGAAAAATAAATTAATCTGATCTTTGAATAATGTGCCATTTTCTTTTCTGCTGTTTACTCAGCCATCGCTTCTATGTCCACACCAACATTTTGTCGTCTTCTCACCATTCCTGACTGGGACTGTCAGTTAAGAGTGATTTTAAAACGAATTCCTTAGAAGAGGAGATTTATTCATATCTCAAAACTCTGAAGAAGTTTTAAGGTATGCTTCTCTTTATCAGTATTCAATAAAGCATGCATTGTGAATAATGCATTGTGCAATCCTAACTCCGTTCCATCTTATTCAATAAACCATGGCTAAAAGATATAATATGCTATTATTTTACAATAAAATAAAATAATAACTACCATAAAGCTTAGTGTAATATGAGGATTTTAGGGCCCTTCTTGGCATTTTTGTCAGATGTAACTAAAATAGCCAAATCATTGCAAAGTCCATTTGAGTATTCATCTATCTATTGGGGGGAATGTTCATCCTCCATCAACTTGACACAGCAACTTATATTAGGATAAAAGAGCTCATTTTTTTCAAAAACAAGTCTTCAAAATTCACAACGGGGGTGGGGGGATTAATATCCACTTGGACTTTTTGAAGCAACTAAAGTGATTTGGGCCATTGGAAGCAACCAGATTCATTTCACAAAAAGAAGACAGGACCACTTGGCCCCTGATGAAGTGATAAGGGAGCTCCAAGCCACTTTGGCCCATGCTACAGGAGAAGAGTCTTTCAGTCTTCTCCCCCAAATTCAAGTAAGTATTTCCAGGTTGGGTGGCTTTGAGAGTCATCACAAGATGTTCTGAAATGACAGGTTTCAGACTGGAAGACCCTTGTTATTTACTATGGTAGTGTTTGCTGCAGCCACCTAACCTGAAGTCCTCCTGAATTGCACTAAAGTTTTCCATGTTGTCCATCTTCACTGAGTATTGCAATAATATCTGCAGCATGAATAGAAGTTAATCAACCAGGAAGTATTTTAGCATTCTAGCTGTCTCTACTTTTGCATCAAATAATCAAAGATCTTAACCAGTAAATCCCAGGACAGGAGAGTAGATGGAACATTCTGGCCAGCAGCAACCTTGGGATATTTATGGTCATGACCATTGCCTCCTTGAACCCTCTAGTATGTCTTGGGGAAGTAAGCTAGCAGGCAAGGACAATTAAAGTTTCTGGGTTAGAGCTTCAGCTAGTCAGAATAAACAGGCAGGATACGTTAGCCAGAGCATCCTTCTGTGCTGCTCTCCTACCAACTAGCCAGAAGCTTTGGCCAATGGATTGGAAGTAAGCAACTTGTCAGGCCCAAGCCCAAGGACAACACAGTGAAATCCAAACCAATCCAATCCAATGCTTTTATTTGCTTATACTAATGGACAGAATCTTGCCAAACTAACACTATAACCTACTAAATATATCCTGATAGATTTTAGGGTGTGTCTTTTCTGGATCTCTTCCCCTCTTTCCATCCAGTTCAAAACTGCATAGTCTCTTAATCTGGGACTACAAAAGGAAAGCTCTGGGTTGCCAAAACTCCTATCTACTGATTCTCCAGATGCACATTCCATCAGATAAGTAGGTGTTACTGCGTTACTTCTTGTGGAGGTAGCAGCCAGGTGCTTTAATTGATTGGTGGAGAAAGAAAGAAAAAGAAAGAAAGAAAGAAAGAAAGAAAGAAGGAAGGAAGGAAGGAAGGAAGGAAGGAAGGAAAGAAAGAAGGAAGGAAGGAAAGAAAGAAGACAGCTGATGATTTTAGTCTAGCTGGCTTAAGTATACATTGCAAGATTCCCCCAGCACCTCTTGGTGCCATCCATTTTGGGAGATCCCCAATCCAGCAATCAGCAACGCAGAATAAATACTTTCAATCTCCTCACAAACCATTTGCTGAAGGCTTCTCTCAGCTTTCTTTCACAGAGGGAGATCAATGGAAAAAAATTGAGAGAGCAGATCCCATTTAATGGCCCTATCCTGGCCTTTCAGTTTTTCAAGTGAACCACCAATGCTTTGTAAAGCAGCTGCAGATGATCACTTTGTTCAAAGCTTCAACAAAGCCAAGTATTCCTTTGAATTTCTTCCCAGCCCCAAAATTTCACCGCCAAAACTGCACTGGAGAAGTAAGCTTTAATAGCAACTAGTAATGCACCATCAATAGGTGGGCAACACACTATTTCAATACAAATTGGAAAGGGAACATGTTTTCCCCTCTTTCCTTGAGCTGCCACTCAACAGATAATTTGCAGAAATGTAATATGATTTCACCATGAAAGTACTCCCTGTATTAGAATTATTAATTCAATTTGTACAAAGGCCAAATAGCACTGATGCTTCAAGAATCTCATGAGCTCCCTAAGACTTGTCAACCTATTCTCCAAAGTACGTGAAGGCGGAACAAGAAGTGATGGATGGAAACTAATCACGGAGAGAAATAAACTAGAACTAAGGAGGAATTTTCTGACAGAACAGTTAATCAGTGGAACAGCTTGCCTCCAGAAGTTGTGGGAGCTCCATTACTGGAAGTTTTAAAGAAGAGATTGGACAGGCATTTGTCTGGAATGGTATAGGGTTTCCTTCCTGAGCAGGTTGGACTAGAAGACCTCCAAGGTCCCATCAAACTCTGTTATTCTATTCTGTTAAGTGATTCCTACCATACCTATTTGATGCTTGGGACCTGGATTTAGATCAGTTTTCATCTGAGTATGACTGGGCAAATCTTTCTTTTACAGGGCTGGTCTAAGAACTGGGAAAGAAGCCTCGATCCACGGTATGAAGGGAAAGTGATGAAAATTGCTTACATCATTAGCAAAGAGATGACTTTCAACTCCAAACATATCCCACTGGTACAGCAAGTGAAGAAATGCAAAATGTGGCATTTTTCTTCACTAAGGAAATAAAATTGCTATTTGTCTCTTCGACACAGAGAAATACAATAATCATCTGACTAGGCTTGGCCAAGAGTATAATGACAGATTTAATTATTTTGAGCATTCATAACCCCGCAGGATGGTTACTTCAATCCCTTTTCCAAAAGTAAATGTTAGTGACATTTTTTTAGATAAATTAATGTGCTGTTAAACTTTGATTATGTCAGTATGGAACTAGAGATTACCAGATTTCAAAATGACATTTAAGGCAATCTGCTGCTAATTTTTTAAAAAATCCTTATAGATACCAAAATATACAGTAATGTCTGCAAAGTAGCAATGAAAATGATCCCACCAACTACTATGAATTTGATTTGTTTGGTGATGAATATATATGTTTGGAATGCTTCTGACTGTCAAGGATCAGAATGATTTCATCAGCTAACTGGTCACGTTATATCCCAATTTACACAGTATCAATAGGCTCCATGTAGTTTCAAGCTGTGATAGGAATCTTTGTTGTTCTGGGTGGCTCTACTTCCAGAAGTTAGTTGAAAATCGTTCTTAGTAAAATAAATGAGTCTGATTTTCAACCAAACATACATAAAATTTCTCTAGTAGATTGCTTTCCAAAAGTTCAGGAAGTCATTTCACGTGAATTTCTGCAAGAAACTCAAAAAGTCCACATAATTCTTTTGCCAAAATTAACATCATCTAAGTTCTATAAGATAAGTCAGGTGCAGGCTCACCCTGAAGTTTTCATTATTGGAGAGGAATCTATAAGTGGGTTCTTCCTTGTCCTGTTCCAGCACACTTTAACCATTTAAATCAATTTAGAAAATGGGCTGGATATAGATGTGGTCATGTTCCTACCAGCGTTGGTACCGGTTCGCTTCATGCATGCACACGAAGCGTAAATTGTTCTGCGCATGCATGAAGACAAAGAAAAGCTAATAAAAACATGCTGGCAACAGCAGCGGAGACCGGGCAAGCCATTTGGGGGAGTGGCCAGCCTCGGTCACTGCTGGTTCTGCAACTCAGCCAAATTACCACTACTGGTTCACCCGAACCGATGTGAACATTAGAAACCCACCTCTGGTTCACAATATAGCTATTGAAATTAATGATCCAAAACTAAAAACTACTTCTATTATTACTACAATAAATATTGCTAATAATATATTAGTAACAATAGCAGTAATCTGAATTTAGCATGTGATTGAGTCCCAGCAATGATTAATACTTCCTTGTGAGATGGGTGCCCTGAAGGAGACAATGATATGACACTTTCTCAAGAGGACATTCTTGGACCCAAGAGTTTTGGATAACTTTCAACCTTCCCTTTTTTTATAGAAAGTTGTTGGGACAATGAAGCAGATCATCTACATCCTTTTCAGCCAGAGTTCAGGTCAAGTTAGAGAACTGAGACAATATTTGAATTTATGGGCGAATTATGAAAGGGTTAGTATGAGGGTAGTGCAACTGTTGTAGTCCACCTGGATCTCATGGCAGGTTTTGATGCCATTGGCTATGGATTGGTTTTGGGAGTTACAGTGGGAACCTAGTTCTACAGTGATTCTCCTTCCTTTGTGGCCATTTCGTTGGTGCTTGGGGAAAAGGAGAGGAGCCAGCCCCAGGTCCCTTCAGCATAGGGTGGCTCAGGTCTTTTGTTGCTTCTTTTTAATATCTATTTGAACATGATGGGAGAGATTATTCACTGGCCTAACAGATGATGCTGTCAAGATGTTGACTCAATGCTTAAAGGCTATGAAGACCTGGATAGAGACAAAGCAGCCTTGACTCAACACTATTAAGACAGCGTAGCTTTCATCCCTCCCCCTGCACCCACCTGAGATTCAGAGAGATGCTATAGTTGACTCTTGATGGTAATATTTTCCTAGATAAGCTGGTGCACATTCTGGGGGACCTCTTAAGACTCATGGCTCCTACTTGAGGAGCAGATGGCAGCCGTGCCTAGGAGGTCTTTGCACAGATCCATCCTGTGTGCTAATTGCACCCATTTCTAGAATGGGAGACCACACCTGCAGTCATGTATGCCACGGTCACTTCTTGATTGGACTGCCATACCTTGCTTTAGAGTCCATATGGAAATTGCAACTGATCCAGAATGCAGAGATGTGTATAGTTTGTATATACTGTGACATTGATACACAAGATGCACTGGCTTCCTCTTTTTTCCTAGGTTCAATTCAAGATAGTTATCACTCTTAAAGTCCTAAATAGCATGGGGCCAAGTTATCCATGGTTCCACTTTTCCAGAGAGTATTGCTCATTTCACCTGGTCAGGTGGAATGGGACGGCTCCTGGTCCCTTCCCTTAAAGGTTGTCATCTAATAGATCTTAAGAAATGTGCCTTCTGTAGCAGTCCGTGACCTGTGGAACATCCTCCCACTGGGATCTGATCCCTTCTAGCCTTTGGAAGGACTTTAAAAAGCTGACTCTTTTCCCCATGCATTGAGATGGGGTGAAGCTGTAGCCTACTGATTATCTGTTATTGGCGAGTGTTGCTTGAGGAGTCAGGGTTTTTTAATGTTGTTTTTCTTTAAATTATTTTTATATACTGTTGCTACAAGCTGCTCAGAGCTATGGTATATAAGGTGAGCAGCCATATCAATTTTGTAAACAAAATGAATTTACATTGCCTGAATATGAAAGTATATGAAATAAGCTTATATATTGTCATTCATTTTATAAATGTATTTTGCAATGCAGCTAGCTCTTTTAAAAAGTGCAAAAAATGCAACAATTAGGCAAAGTGAACAAATGATGTATATGAATTTACATTAAGATTTTGCAAATTTGCAAAGATAACTCTGCTAGGATTTGCTTTAAAATAGAAAAAGGATGCATTTGTCAGCCCCTATGTAATAACCTGGATTTTAATTCTTTCTGCAATTGAATAATAAACATCCTATCCAATAGATTAGTTGGCTTAGATGACTAAAATGCAATTACATATTGCATAGGTAATAAAATACAATTAAATATTGCATAGATAATACCGGTAATAATAAGATAATAGCCAACTTTTTTTTTCCATTTTGGCATGTTCCTCTTTGGTGAAAGGATGCTTATGTGAATGTAATCCTTCCTTGGTTTGTTTGTTTGTTTGTTTTTTATTGGATTTATATGCCGCCCTTCTCCCAAAGGACTCAGGGCAGCGTACAACATTAAAAAACACACATCCCAAAAGTTAAAAAGAAATTAAATACGTATCCAAAAGAAACAAACCGAATTTATAAGACAATACATTTAAAAATGAGTTAAAATTAACAGGCCAGGCCGGCTTGCTGGAAAAGCCAACTTTTTAGGGCGCGTTGGAAGGACTGGAGGTCAGGGATTATGCAAAGCTCCGGGGGCAGCTCATTCCAGAGGGAAGGCGCTCCCACAGAGAAGGTTCTCTCCCTGGGGGTCACCAGCCGACACAGTCTGGCCGACGGCACCCTGAGGAGGCCAACTCTGTGGGATCGTACTGGATGGTGGGAGGCTAGTGGTGGCAGTAGGTGGTCTCGCAGCTACCCTGGGCCTAAGCCATAGAGCACTTTAAAGGTCATAATTAATACCTTGAATCGCACCCAGAAAACAACCGGCAACCAGTGCAGGCCGCCTAAAAGGGGTGTAACATGGGAGCACCTAGGTACCCCCATGACAACCCGCGCGGCCACATTCTGGACCAGCTGAAGCCTCTGGGTGCTCTTCAAGGGCAGCCCCATGTAGAGAGCGTTGCAGTAGTCCAGGCGAGAAAGGACGAGGGCATGAGTGACTGTGCACAGAGCATCCCGATCCAGGAAGGGGCGCAACTGATGTACCAGGCGAACCTGGTAAAAGGGTGGTAAATGGAACTGGAATGACTTCTCGTCCCTCCAAATCCAATGACTACATAACAGTGAGAAAGAGCTTGGGCTTTCTGGCTAATATAAATTTGGACAAAGCTTCAGATGGAGCTGGAAAGCTCTGAGCAACATTAAATCTGTCTTTTCCAATAGCTTTTGGAAAAGCAAACCAATTACTTAGCATTTAATCCTATAAAAACTGGCACTGCAGGGAGGATGATTTAGATTTTGCCTTTTTTCCACCATCTAGAATTACCGGATAGGATCTCATTATTGGAAAGATCGATAATAGTGTTACTAAGGAACAAGTCAATTGCTCACAATTTATCCCATATTCCAACTGTATCACTTTGCTCAGTACAGCTTCCACTGTGCTCTAGCCCTCCTGCTGACAATTTTCAGAAGTTATATTTGGCAGATGAACTTTGTAGTACGAGCACCACTAGTGTCTAAAACAATTCTGAATCAGAAACGTTGCTATCTCATTAGAGTATCCAAAATAGTTTGACCTATGATGCTTAGATAAAGACCACTATCTCATTAGAGTAGTCAAAACACTTTGACTTATGATGTTTATAGGAGCAGCAAAAATATATATATTTTTCATTCACTAGCCTGTAAGTAAAGTTTGAAGCCTAGTATAACTATATGTCTAACAAAAACTAACTTCCTTGAGGTGATAAATGCTGCAACAATGGAGAATTGCCTGCAAGGGAGATAAATAACCCAGCTGACATATGACTACATTGGTATAACATCTATGACAGATCAGTATGATTTATGTCAGCATTCACAGAGTTAAACAGCATCAATAAATAAGAGACACAGAATAAAAAAAATGAAGTCAGAATACAAAACATAATGTTTGTTCGCCCTTTCCTTTAATCAGTCAACATCAAAGCCATGAAAAATCCCATTAAGTTGAGAATGCAGCTTTATGTGAGCCCGGTCAGGAAGCATTAAGCCTTAATTCACAATTATGAGAAAGCATATTTCATTGTGGACATCTAATCCTTGGGAATTGGAGTGAACAATCCAGATTCATGTCGCAGCTCCATCACCCAGAGAAAAGAGAGAAGGCTATGGGCTAATAGCATTGAATCCCTTCTCTCCATTCCTTCTCATTGGGTGGTGGATGGATTTCCCCAAGATAGCTAAGTTAATTACCTACTGGTCTACACCTTCAAGTGCTGAAGTGACATGCCCTTCCATCACTCACTCCCAGATGTTCTGTCTTTGCTTAAGTAACTTAAGCAAAATTTTCTAGTGAAGAGCCTGAAAGAAGTAAATCTGAAGAAGTCATTTTTCATTTTTAAAGGCGCTTCAGAGAGGCTATTATAGTACTATATAAGCGTTAAACCCACTCTCCATCTACTTAGTCTCCATAGAGAGTAGCAGCCTCACTAGTAACTTCTTCAGCAGATCAGTATAATAAAGGCAAAACTTTGCCAAACATGTTCAGTAAATCTAGACCATGGGATAAAACAATAGCATATCTATTTTTTTTTAAAAAAATATGACTTTGTAATCCCTTGTTTTGGGGTGGGGTCAGGGCGACTGAATGGAGCTGAGCATTTACTGGCTGGATGCCCTTCCTGAAGCCTACGCAGAGTTCGCAGCAGATATTTTCTCTTTGTGCCCTGATAGAGAAACATCTGTCACTACCTAGGATTGAATTCTCAACCTTCTGAGTAGGAAGTGAGCATCTTTACCTCTAAACCACTGAACCACTCATAAAACAACATTAAATGTCATAAAACTGGCAGCCAGAGCATTCCACATTCTGACTATAGGTTGATGGGCAAGTCAGATATTGACATAGAGGAGAGAAACACATGCTTTGAAATGTGTGACTCTATTACGTCTGCCCCCAACATATCAGTTTTATTCTGGATACTGTATTGAAACTGGTTAGGTTACTGCATCACTGATGGAATGGCTTCCATATCTTGTATGTACTCAACTCAGAAGTGGCAAAGAAAAATATAGGCATACATACAGCATGGCATTACTGTGATTGAAATACACATACAGTCTCTACAAAATAACTGTAACACTACAGGTAGTTCTTGATTTATGGCCACAATTGAACCCCAAATTCTTTTTGGTAAGCAAGACAGCTGTTAAGTGAGTTTTGCCCCAATTTATGGCCTTTATTGCCATACGTTGTTAAATGAATCACTGCAGTTGTTAAGTTAGTAACACAATTGTTAAATGAATCTGGCTTCCCCATTGACTTTGCTTTGTCAGAAGGGTGCAAAAAGTGATCACATGACCTTGGAGCACTGCATCCATCATAAATCTTAGGCAGTTGCCAAGCATCTGTGTTGAATCCGTAGTGAGGAGACTGAGGCAGTGGTCAGCTCAATGTAGTTTATTAGGAACAGGCTAACTGACAACGGACAAAACGCGATCCGGCTGACAGCTATTTATACTTACAGCTGTCAGCCGGTAGAACCAATAGGAAACCTTAAATTCTCCCGCCGGCTGGAGCGCGCGCCTTGGCCAATCAGAGGGCTTCCTCCGAACGCCCTCTGCTGGCCAGGCTCCTCAGTACTCAACACCCCTTTCCCCCGGATTGCGCATGCGTAATCTTCCAAATATCTTGGTCGTCTGCGCACGCGCTGGGAACGCCTTGGCATAGTTGGTGTGGCGTTCGAGGAGGAAGGAGTGTCGGCTCCGCCCGTGTGACGAGGCCCTGGAGGAGCGGCCGCTACAGGCCCAACCCTAGGAGATGGATGCGTCAGAACAGGTAAGGAACCAAACGCACCGGGGGCAACCTGCGCCGACTCGGAGCTAGAGTTTTTTGTGCAGTTGGGCCGGCAGGCGGCGTTGTTAGGGCCTGGCTGTTTCTGTCCGCTGGTTGCAATTCCGGGAACTTCTGCCGGTCGTCGCCGCAACAGGTCTACATGGCGCCTCCAAGATCTCCCATCGTTGAGGAGGACCCTGTAAGAGCAGGGCCCTGTTACATCTGAGATCTTTCCAGGCACCCATTTGGGTTCCCCCGCATAATTCCGGGCGAAAACTTCCTCCCCCACTAGAAAAGATCTCGGGGAGGTGGGAGGGTGAAAGGGGGGGGAAGAACAGAGGGGATGCAGACGGTCTAAAGTAGACCTGAGGCGGCGACCCATGAGTAGCTCGGAGGGGGCTTTGCCCGTGGATGAACAAGGGGTGGTGTGTTGGGTACGGAGATACGTGTGAATGCGGTCTGGCCAAGGTAGTGCTGCCATACGGGCAAAGGCATCTTTTGCAGAACGGACCGCACGTTCCGCCAGGCCATTGCTGGCCGGGTGATATGGTGATATTGGGGCATGGCGGATGCCCAGGGAGGTGAGGAAAGAAAAGAATTCGGAGGAGGCGAATTGGGGCCCGTTATCGGAAACGATAACATCGGGCAGCCCATGGGTTGTAAACAGGGAATTGAGAACGCGGATAGTGGCCGCGGAGGTGGTAGAGGTCATGGGGAATAGCTCAACCCATTTGGACCATGCATCTACCACAACTAGGAAGGAATGGCCATCAATGGGACCCATGAAGTCGACGTGCAATCAACTCCATGGGCCTAAAGGTTGTTCCCACTCGCGGGGAGGTGCAGTGGGGGGGGCAGCCTGCACTCGCTGGCAGGCAGAACAAACTTGGACGTAGGAAGCGATGTCCGCATCCATAGACGGCCACCAGACATATCCGCGGCCAAGGGCCTTCATTCGGACAATGCCTGGGTGGCCGTCATGGAGGCGAGACAGCACAGAGGCGCGCATGGACGAGGGAATTACAACGCGGGTGCCCCAGAGGAGGCAATCCTGCATTACTGAAAGTTCGTAACGGCGGCGGAAAAACGGTAGGAGGAGGGGGTCTGTAGAGTAAGCTGCCCATCCTCGAGTTACGGCGGCCATAACTCGGATAATGACAGGGTCGGTAGCAGACACCGCAGCTATGTCCGAGACGGACATAGGAAGGGACAAGTCATCAATTAGGGAGACTTGAATAGTAGGAGCCGGGTCAAGAATGGGCACTGGCAAGGGGCAGCGGCTCAAAGCGTCTGCGTGGGATATATGGCCGCCAGGGCGATAGGCAAGAGTATAGGAATAGGCAGAAAGGAATTCAAGCCACCTTAACATGCGCGGGGAGAGGATGGGAGGAGTGGGGCGATCCCCGGCAATGATACCTAGAAGGGGCTTGTGATCCGTAATGAGGGAGAAGTGACGTCCGTATAGGTAGTGATGGAAGCGCTTTACTCCCGCAACGGCAGCCAGCGCCTCCTTATCAAGCTGGCTGTAATTGCGCTCAGGCCTTGATAAGGTGCGGGAGTAAAACACTATGGGACGCTCCGAGCCATCAGGAAAGGAATGGCTAAGAACAGCCCCCACCCCAAAAGGAGAGGCGTCACAAACTAAAGTTAATGGAAGGGACTCGTCATACTGGGCGAGGACTGGAGGAGTGGTGAGGGATTGCTTGACAGCCGCGAGCGCCTGCGCTTCGCGGCTGCTCCAGCTCCAAGGGACTTTGGAGTCCAAGAGGCGGTGAAGGGGTTCGGCTAGGGAAGCTTTGTGGGGAATGAAAGAAGCATAAAAATTTAGAAGCCCCAGGAAAGCCTGTAGCTCTGCTTTAGATTGGGGTGGGGGGGCAGCTAGGATGGCGTTAAGTTTATGTGGATCGGGGTGGATGCCCGCGGCATCGATGCGGTAACCTAGGAAGGTTACAGCAGAGATCCCCAGTTGGCATTTTTCGGGCTTTAAGTGGAGTCCCGCAGCGCGGAAGCGCTGGAGGACAACGCGCAGCGTCTGAACGAGGCTCGCAGTGTCGGGGGCTGCAATCAAGACATCATCGAAGTACGGGGTGACTCCGGGAATGGCATGGAGCAGGCGCTCCATTAATCCTTGGAAAATTCCCGGGGCCACGCTGACTCCGAATTGCAGCCTTCGACATTTGAAAGCCCCGCGGTGGGTTACTATGGTTTGCGCAAGCGCGGTGGGCTCGTCAACGGGCAGCTGCTGATACGCCTGCGCGAGGTCTAATTTTGCGAAAATGCGCCCATTGCCTAGTGTGTGCAGAACATGCTGCACCACGGGCACAGGATAGGGATGCGCTTGTAGGGCTTTATTTAATGTAGATTTAAAGTCCGCGCAGATCCTCACGGATCCGTCGGACTTAAGGGGGACTACTATTGGAGTTTCCCATGGAGAAAAATCCACGGGTTCCAATATGCCTTGGCGGAGAAGCTTATCTAGTTCCGCGTCCACCTTGGCTTTAAGAGCCAGCGGCAGACGGCGAGCCTTCAAGCGTATGGGGGCTACAGAAGGGTCGAGGTTCAGGGAAATGGGGGAACCTGTATAGCAACCCAGGGAGGGGCTGAAAACGTCAGCGAATTCAGTTAGGAGAGAAGAGGGAGAATTAGAAGAGGGAAGAGGAGAGGGAAGTAAGGAATGCACCCCCGCTATAGAGAGCCCTAGTGCCCTAAACAAATCTAAGCCTAGCAAAGAGGATAGAGGGTTTTTTACTATGAGGAGCGGGAGCCTGGCGTGGCGGGAACCATAGGCAACTTTAAATCTGCCACAACCCAGCAATTCAATGGAGTTCCCCTGGTAGTCACGTAAGCGACAGTCTGGGGGCGATAGGCTAGATCGTTGGATTTTAGGTAGCAAAGAGTGAAATGTGTCCCATGACATTATGGACCTAGCCGATCCCGTGTCCACCTCCATGGATGTTGTCACTCCCTCTAAGGTAATTGGAATGTGCAGCTTACCTCGGCCCTCCGCAGAGGAAGAGGCCGAGTCCACCAGCCATTCAGGGAAAGCAGCGGCCGGGTCGCCAACGGTGAGGGAGTTTTGGCGACGGCCAGGGAAATTGGCTGGATTTCGGGGAGTGTGAGGGGGTTGTTGCGCGGGTCTTCTGTCAGGAGGCGCGGAGCGGCACACGGCAGCCAGGTGGCCCTTTCGGCCGCAATTGTGGCAAAGAGCTTGACGGAATCGGCATTGTGATCGTTGGTGGCGGCCGCCACAACTCAGGCATTGACGTCCGTCTCTGGTGGTGAGCGACTGGAGTCGGTCGACGGCCTGATCGACTTCATTTTGAAAAGTAGATGCTGTCGAATGCGCGTATGAGGCGGTGGAAGGCGCGTATGGGGAAGGCGGTACATAGGCAGCGTGAGGGTGCTGGCTGAGGTGGCTGAAATCTGGGGTGGATTGGTCAGCCATTTCATAGGCTCTGGCATCATCGACCGCGATTTTTAGAGTCAGTTCTGGTCGTGCGAGAATGCGGCGATGTAGTTTTACATCGCGGAGCCCATAGATAAACTGCTCCAGCAGCGCCTCTTCTAGGTCGCTGAACTCGCACAGACTCGCCTCAGCCCGAAGAGCAGCGACGTACTGGGCAATGGTTTGGCCCTCTTTCTGGATGCAACGTCGAAAGTACTGTCGGCGGGCGAAACGGGACGGCGCGGGCTCGTAATGATGCTTGAGGCGAGTCATCAGGTCTTCCCACGGCAGCGAATTCGCTGGTTCTGGGGCAGCTAGAGCCCTAGCAGTGGCGAACATCTCCGCGCCGCAGTAGTTTAGGAAGATGCCGCGTTTTCTCTCCTGAGAGAGGTTTATGAGGTCATGGGCTATGAGGAAGCAGTCGAATCTCTCTAGAAACGCTTCCCAAGCCTCAGCCTCTGGCCTGAAAGGCGAAAAAGCGGCAGAGGTAGCCATTGGTGGCACGACGAAGGGGTCCGTGTCGCCCGTCCTCGTCGCCAGTGTTGAATCCGTAGTGAGGAGACTGAGGCAGTGGTCAGCTCAACGTAGTTTATTAGGAACAGGCTAACTGACAACGGACAAAACGCGATCCGGCTGACAGCTATTTATACTTACAGCTGTCAGCCGGTAGAACCAATAGGAAACCTTAAATTCTCCCGCCGGCTGGAGCGCGCGCCTTGGCCAATCAGAGGGCTTCCTCCGAACGCCCTCTGCTGGCCAGGCTCCTCAGTACTCAACAATCTGAATTTTGATCAATGAATAATTTTTAAATGTAATATAAAATTATATTGAGAGGCTAAGTGCCAATAGAATATTCATTTCTATGCAATTATTCTGATCATTCGAGATATTGCCCCAAAGATCTTTGCCTAATTACTAATCAAATTTCATTGTATCTTTCTGAAATAAGACAGACGTCTACTTCCCATTTGTCAAAATCCAGTTATTACAAGTATGATATATTAATAAAGCATCCAGATAATAAACCATTCTAAGAGTAAGCATCTGATCAAGTGAGTTTCAGTCTTTTAATATAATGTATTGGTCAGAAAAAGCTACTCCTGATTATGGCTAAGAAGGATGTGTTTGTGTCAGAGGTGGGTTCCTACCGGTAGTAACTTGGCCTGCCACGCCTCCGAACCGGTTCTCTTGGCAGCACCATCTTGGTTTTTGCTTCTGCGCATGTGCAGAAGATTTTTTTTTTAGTACTGTGCATGCATGCGCACCCCATCCCTTAATGAACCGGCATTAGCAGCAGCCAGAATCCACCCCTGGTGTGTGTGTGTGTGTGTGTGTGTGTGTGTGAGAGAGAGAGAGAGAGAGAGACAGAGACAGAGACAGAGACAGAGACAGAGACAGAGAGGTATACAATTTTATGTATTAAAATTGGTCCTTAGACTATCAAATATATATGTAATAAAGCTGAAGGGATTGAAAATGATCACTTGGGATTCAACCTTTTGGTATTCCTGCTAAAAATTAAAGAATTGAGGGATAACATGGCCCTGTTGCTGATTCTCCTGGTAACCAGAGAGCACTAAATCAGAAAATCTCCTGAGGGGAATTTGTACTTTTATAGCAGCTAATCTCAAGCATTTTACAATCCAGCATTTTATCCAGCCTTGATAAAGCACCGAAAAGATGAGAAATGTTGTACAAATTCTAAGGATGATCACTGAGACATGGGGGAAAAAAAGATCTAAAATTATCAGAACAAATGTGTATTGCCCTACATCAAATCTCTGACACTGTTATCAAAGAAGTCCAAGTGATTCTTTGATGTATTTGCTGTTTATATTCTCTTTTGAATAATAAATTGCTATTCCACCTACAGTTTTTAAGGATTGTAAGTACAAAAATCTCTCTGAAAAGACTTTTTTCGTCCTCAGCATAATTATCATTTATTCTTGTAACATATACTGTTATCTGACAAAAATCTAGGCTGGGGAAATGAATACATTCCAAGGAAATAAATAATACCTTTGTTCGTAAAGATCATCTGTCTGAGCTGCATTCCTAGACCAGTAATCAAAATAGGCTGTCAGTCAAACAAGTCTCCCAGCTCTACACAAATAGATAAGTTCTCCCTGCACCAATTTTCTATGTTTGCAGTTTATTCTGTCAACCTTCCCCAAACAGATGGACAACTATAACTCTTGTCTGCCAGGGCAGCCTACTACCGTAGTCGGAGATAAGAAGAATTTCTGCGCAATACATCCAGGAACTATGAGTGTGAAAGGCTATAGTGCAGTGTATTAAAAAGTTTTTAACATAAGAAAAAAAGCCTGAATACGCAAGATGAATGCAGAGTTGATTTGTGATCTGTGGGTCTGTGTGTAGGTGCTATCTATTTCAGATATAGAGATATTTGTTTTCATCTTTCTTAGCAATTTATGCACCCAGCATTTAGATTTTCCCTGAATATTGTAGAGGCTGCACAGCTAACCCTATGAGGCATCCAAGTATGCCCCAATGCAAATATTGACTGCCTGCCTTGAACAAAATCATTAAGGAAGGAAAATGTGAGGTATGGATTTCAAACGTCAAGTTTAATTTGGTGTGATGATGAATAAAAAGATGAGGGAAAGGAAGGGAAGGAGAAGGGGAAGGAAGAGACATGAAAGCAAAATTTTAAAAAAGCTTACTTTAAAATGTTTTTTAAGTGTTTAATATACAGTCTAAACCAATGCTTCCCAAACTTTTTCCTTTATTGCCCAAAACCACTTATCAGAAAGTTACAACATAGAATAACAGTGTTGGAACTTGGAAGGGACCTTGGAGGTCTTCTAGTCCAAGCCCCTGCTCTAGTAGGAAAGTCTATACAGTTTCAGACAAGTGGCTATCCAACATCTTCTTAAAGACTTCCAGTGTTGGGGCATTCACAACTTCTGGAGGCAAGCTGTTCCACTGATTAATTGTTCTAACTGTTAGGAAATTTCTCCATAGTTCTAGGTTGCTTCTCTCCTTGATTAGTTTCCATCCATTGTTTCTTGTCCTGACTTCAGGTGCTTTGGACAATAGGTCGACCCCCTCTTCTTTGTGGCAGCCCATCAAATATTGGAACATTGCTATCATGTCTCCCCTAGTCCTCCTTTTCATTAAACTAGACATGCCCAATTCCTGCAACTATTCTCCGTATGTTTTAGCCTCAAGCTCCTTAATTATCATTGGTGCTCTTCTCTGTTGTTACTTAAATGTCCCTATAGTGAAGCAGTAATGGGTTTGTGTTTCAATTCTCAAAGAAAAACTAATTTTACCCAATTTAGGGTAATTTATCCAGGATGGGATGCTGTAGCCTAAACCAAATCTACAATATGGACTCCTTATTACTTCAGCAATTAATATTAACTGATAAAATATATGGCAGAATTTTAGCTATCTGTTTTAATGTCTTCTGCTTACTTCATGAAAAATTAACCTTCTTCAGATGACTATGACAATTGTGAAGAAAATTATAAAACAAAAGCAGTATAAATAACAGTTAAAACATGCCATGTAAGTTCTTCTGAATGAACAGGTGTGTGAAGGAAGAAGGTATATATTTAAAACATACCTCACCTTCTCATTGGGATCCAAGGAGTTAGGAAGGTAATTAAAATTAAGCCTACATGGTCCTTGTATTGGTTAAAGTCACCCATGATGTTTTCTATAAGCGTAACATAAGCCACAATTTCTAAAAGTATCCCACACCCTTTTTTAAATTGAAATTCATTCTTAGAGCTAAATGGACTCACTGAACTACGTATTTAGGAGAAGATGACTACTATTTGAATATACATAATATTCATTGGCACTTGTTCAATCTAGACAATGCAACATTTTTAGAATTGTAGTATACCCAGAGTCACTTGGCTAAGTTGGGAGGCTGTCATAATTGAATAAATAAATAATAAAACCAGTTAGAATACCAATTCACTGGGAAACTATTGAGATTTAAAGACAGAATCACTAACTGGGAGCATGTAAGGATTTATAATTATATAAAGATAATGATGAGAATAGCTGGAAATGGTAACCAGGTTTACATCTGTGCCAAAACTAGGCGGGGGGGGGGGGGAGGGTTTTAAAAGTACAATGGCTATATATGTATACTTTTTTGTTCTTTTTTTTTAAAAGGAGGAGAATACATGTTAAAATTAAATATGTATATTGAATAGGAATTATAAACACCATCAACATAAAATGGAGCTTGCTCAGAAGCTGAAATACACCAAGTAAATGAAATGAAGAGTAGGAAATAGAGGAGAGAGAGGGAAGAAGAGAGGGATAGGAGAGAGGGCAAGGGGGGAAGAGGAGTAGAGAAATGAGGAGTGGAAAGGGGAGAGAGGAGAAGGAGAGAGGAAGGGGAAGTTGAGAAGGGAGGACAGAGGGAAGAAAGGAGGTAGGGAGGGTTTTATGTTCTGAGGTAATAAGGACGAGGAGGCTGCTGAACCATTAACTATTTATTAACACAACTCCTGACAGGAACAAAACAGCAACAACCCAGCTGACAGCTATTTATACTGTCAGCTGTCAGATCGGTAACCAATAGAATAACAGGGATTATCCCGCCGAGAAGTTAGACCAACTGGGCCAATCAGAAGGGAGCGGGACAGCGCCACCTGCTGGTGGACGCTCTTGGTACATAACAGAGGGGGAGGAGAAAGGGAGAAGAAAGTGATGGATAAGGTACAAATATGGTGTATGGAGAGCAGAAGCCAATAATTGTTTTTGGGAGCTGATGGTAAGATGAATTGATGTAAACATTTGGTAATACAGTATGATGTTGGCTATGTAATAGTATACATGTGATTATATGTTATGAAAATGAAAATAATAATAAAAAAACTTTATAACAGAATACCAATTCACTCTCCTAATCTATGACCTTCAAATACTGCTACTAAGAAACCCATCTGTCATGCTATACTCAAAATGTCTATCATGTCAGCATGAATTAAGAAATTACTTAAATATTATACAAAAGAATCAAATCTTATAGATATAAAGTATTTTTTCTAGTCAGGCCATTATTCCTCTATTATTCAGTCTAATAAATGTTTATTGAACATTTTTAGTGTTTGTCTCTTTCTTTGTGTTTAGACAGATAGATGATAGAAAGAGAGAGAGAGAGAGAGAGATGGTAGATGATAGATAGATGATAGATAGATAGATAGATAGATAGATAGATAGATAGATAGATAGATGATTGATAGATGGATGGATGGATGGATGGATAGATAGATAGATGATAGATAGATAGATAGATAGATAGATAGATAGATAGATAGATAGATAGACAGACAGACAGACAGACAGACAGACAGACAGACAGATGTACCAATTCTTTTAATATTACATTAAATGGCAGCTCTGCTTTAGTGGCAAACTACAGTTTGATTTTTTTAACCATTATTGTATCACATTTTGCTCTAAACAGTAGTGCAATTTATCAAAAGAGATGAAATATCTCATCAAACCTCACTGTCATTTATTGAGCTGGAACACTGTTTGCTCTCAACTGCCAATCTGAGTTATGTCTCTTAGATTTAGAGAGTTGTGGTTTTTTTCATGACAGACCACCTTATTTACAGAAATGGACCGGGCAGAAATTCAACAGATGAGGCTTCCCATTTTCTATATTTTCAAGAAGGGTAATTGCAATCTGTTGAATTTGATTCACGTTGATTCTGAAATATGATTGCTAGGTTATCACTTATTCTGTAAATTTTAAAAGAGAAAAATAAACTTATGAGACACTTGACTAATAAGAGTTATTCTGCTTTGAATACAGGAATTTGGGAATTGTTCACTCCCCTCCTCCCAATAATGGAAGATCAAAGCCAAAATCAGAAGGTAGAAAAATCCCTATTTGAAATTTGAAATTATTTATGTGATGTATGTGGAAAGAATAAAAAAAAACATTATTCAGCTGTTATACTTCACCAGCTACACAGTTTATTATCCATGGGCTATCTGATTTCTTATAACAGAGTAAAAGGATATATAAATAAAGTTGTTAGCATGAATTTCTTTCTACAGTTAGAAGAGAATTGATCTTTTTAACCTTCATTTCTGTAACAGTGTTTCCCTAAGGAATCTCTCCTTATTCAAGCAATTTCCGCCCAAAATGAACAATTTAGTATTTTAATATATACATTTTATTCTTATAGAATGAAAATAGTGAAAGTAATCCATAGTGAAACAACATGAGAATATAAAAACAAGGCCAACATTTAAATTTTAACCATGAATACAATTCTTCCAATAGCTTTAATAAGACACAAAGAAAAAGAAATCTTGAAGGCATTTCTAATTACTTTGGTTTAAATAGAACAAATCCAAGAAATAACGAGACTGCTATTTTAAAATAAATGAAATTAATTCCTTAATTTGGCACAGATTATATTTCCCACCCGCTGTTAACCGTATGAGAAACAGAATTGTACAATTTTTCACCTTCATACATTTTCTCCCTTTCCTGTTTGCAACAAACTTTACGACTAGGGGAAATCAACATCCAAAATCTATCAAGCTTTACAAGGGCAGCTTTCAAATCTTCCAACACAAAATCGCACTTTTGTGCAAAGAGCAGGTAAAATTGGCTGGTTTGTTTCAAGGTCTCTAATACCTGCTTTCTGATAATAAGTGCTAATAAGTGCTAACAAGGAAATGTTAATTTGATTTCTTTGGAGAAACACGAAGACCCTGAACCACGTAGTACAACAGTGAGATTCTTACAATATGCTATTGTGGTCAGCTTATAATTTCACTCAGGCAGCATTTTATACAGAAAGAAATATGTAGCCGGTTGAAAAATACATTTGTACTTTGGTGTTGTGCAACCATGACAAAATTGACTCGGCTGTGGTTTTCTTACAGAAAGGCGTTCTTTATTGTTATAACACTCTTAGTTTAGCTATCAATGAATTAGACAATGCCTTGCCCATTATCCTTTCAACAGGGTGCTTATTTAAATTAAAATCACTATTAAAGGGAAGCCATTTAGAGAAAAAGAGGAGAATGAAACCTGGACTATGATCAGCATTTTCAAGGATTTATTTTTGACTTTTTGGCTTTTGATTGCAACTTTAGAATTAAAGTAGTTTGGAATCAGGACTGCAGTAATGTACTTAAAGGCTATAAAATAGCAAAATATAGGGGCACAACATGTTTACCTCTTAAGTAAATTCTTGTTTAAACATTTTATTCTTTTGAATACACAAAGGGCAAAGAATGTAAACTTCTCCTGTTGTTTTTGAAGCACATTTCCACACAGTCCCAGTTACACAGACATTAGTGAGGAATGCTGGGAATTATAGTTCAAGAACTTCTGGATGGCTAAAGGTTCTTCATCAATGCTATCAACTTACCCATTTTTTAAAAAAAAATGATATCTAGTATACTGACACTAGGTATCCTTTAAGAAAGAATAATTTGTAAATACCAATTTACACTCTATGCCAATAGAGTGGCATATTTTGAATAAATTACTTTAGCTTGTGCTACAATACGTTTCAGCTCGTGTGGCGGGCAGGATTATAAGCTTGTAATGCAATAGATAGAACGGAGTGGCTCAGTGGCTAAGACGCTGAGCTTGTTGATCAGGAAGGTCGGCAGTTCGGTGGTTTGAATCCCTAGTGCCATGTAGTGGAGAGAGCTCTCGTTACTTATCCCCAGCTTGTGCCAACCTAGCAGTTCGAAAGCATGTAAAAATGCAAGTAGAAAAAATAGGAACCACCTTTGGTGGGAAGGTAACAGCATTCCGTGCACCTTCGGCATTTAGTCATGCTGGCTACATGACCATGGAGACGTCTTCGGACAGCACTGGCTCTTTGGCTTTGAAACTGCGATGAGCACCGCCCCCTAGAGTCAGGAACAACTAGCACATGTGCAAGGGGAACCTTTACCTTTACCTAATGTGACAGATAAGGTGCACAAATATTGGCAAATAAAATGATGTGTTGTTATCCACCAGACATGGCCAATTGTATATTAACATGTTTTGCAATTATAATCTTTGAATAGGGCCTTAGAAAAAGCCTGTGTAATTCCTGTTTATACTCTGTCTGCCAAAAGGGAGCACATGCCAGTTTTCATGATTTAGTAAAATATTATCTATTCCTCCAAGGACAGGTTTTGATTACGAAAGTCTTTAAAAAAGGGTTCGTAATTGAAATTTGCTGATAGTGTTAAATTGAACAGTCAAACTGTTACTTGGCAATTGTCTGTTCTAGGCAACTCACAATTTCATTTCCATTAGGCTTGACTTGCTGACTCGCTTAGAGATGAACTGAAATATTGTGAAAATGTCATTGCAGTGTCTCCTATTCTGAATTTTAGCAATGTTGAAATGCCAGAAAAAGAAAAATCTCAAGACAAGCCAGGAAAGATGTAAAGATGAAGACATGCTACTATACATATGGGATATGAGTGGAATCAATAGTATACTAAAGGAATCAAAACCATGGAAGAAACATGAAGACAATACCTCTGTATGTGTATATATGTGTGTGTGTATGTATGTATGTATGTATGTATGTATGTATGTATGTATGTATGTATGTATGTATGTATGTATATGGGGGAAAAGATGTATGCATTTAGAGACAGAATTGCTTCTTCCAGCAATGACTGGAAAAACAGAACAACAAAACAATGCAAAGCAAAAATGTATATGATTTTAATGACCCACAGCCATTGTGCAGAAATGAATAAGGTGCAAATAAAGGTAAGAATGAGAAATCAGAAACTTAATTACTGAAGCAACGTAACATTGGGATGAGTTTCTAAGACAAACTAAGAGTAGATGAGGAAGAGGCAGCTAAACCCAGATCAAGGTAAAGGGCCCTCCATCAAACAATTGAATTCAAAAAGTAAAATCCCCTTTCAAATAAAAAGACTCAAATGTAAATTTTGCAAAACCCTTTATTTGCCTTTGTTTAAACAACAATTTAATCTAGGATGTTGTTGAATTTTCGGGAATGTCAAGATTGAAAAAGAGAATAAGAACAACTTCAAAAGACTCACACCAGGTACTGCAATCTCAAAGTGTCTATGTAGGAGTCCCTTGGCTCACAACTCTCTCTCTCTTTTTCCCCTTCCTTCCTTCCTTCCTTCCTTCCTTCCTTCCTTCCTTCCTTCCTTCCTTCCCCTTCTCTTCTCTTCTCTTCTGTTCCTTCCTTATTTCCCCTCCCTCTCCCTCTCTCTCTCTCTCTTTCCTTCATTCTAGCTCTCATTTTCTCATACTCCTCTATCAGAACAAACTGAGTGTTATTGGCTTTCAGAGGAAGGTGATTGAGTGACACCTGAACATGTGGACATGTGATTTCAGGCCCTTAACTTCGGACCTGGCCAGCTCAGGCTTTCACATTTCCTTGACATTCACACAGTTTAGTAGACCTTTCATCTCCTTAGAGAAGTCCACATCACTCTGAGTTTTTGAAGTGAGTGAGTACTTCAAAACACATTAATCATGGTTCCCCCCTCCCCTGGAGCTTACCTTCTTCTTTCAGTTTCCATTCTCATTTGTGTAACTCTATTGCTTGGATATACTCCAATAAGGCAGGAGAATGAGTGTGTTTCCAGGATCCTATTCTGGGCAGATGGTATCAGCAGGGCAAAAAAGGATTGAATCATGCAGCAGCAGCAGCAGCAAGCTGAGTTAGCTACAGTACTGAAACTTACTTTGGCTTTCCCCATGCACTGTGTCAGCATGACAACTTGGATTAGAGCAGTGTTTCTCAATCTTGGCAACTTGAAGATGTCCGGACTTCAACTCCCAGAATTCCCCAGCCAGCTGGCTGGGGAATTCTGGGAGTTGAAGTCCAGAAATCTTCAAGTTGCCAAGGTTGAGAAACACTGGATTAGAGTGAGTGATGGCAATATGGAATCAATAGATGGGGAATCAAGTGGTTGACATCTCTGGTTTCCAGTTATATAATGCATTACTTGCTCTACAAGTGGGGAATAAATGGGTTTGTACATGATGAAAAACAAGCAAGAGCAAAAGTGAACCAAAGTTGTAGGCTGAAGTTTTGGAGCCTAAACAGCCAAAAGGTTATACAAATTTATATTCAAATTATTCAGATTAACAGTGTTGGAAGAGACCTTAGAGGTCTTCTAGTTCAATCCCCTGCTCAAGCAGGTGATCCTATACCATTTCAGACAAACGGCTGTTCAATCTCTTCTTAAAAACCTCAAGTATTGGAGCACCCACAACTTCTGGAGGCTAGCCATCCCACTAATTAATTGTTCTAACTGCCAGAAAATGTATCCTTATTTCTAGGTTGGATCTCTCCTTCATAGGTTTCTAACTGTTGCTTCTTGAGGCTTCAGTGTTGCCAATCCATCCATCTGTTGCTTCTTGTCCTGCCTTCAGGTGCTTTGGAGAATAGGTTGACCCCCTCTTCTTTGTGGGAGTCCCTTAGATATAGGAGGGCTGTTGTCATGACATCCCTAGTCCTTCTTTTCATTAAATTAGGCTTACTCAATTCTTGCAACCCTTCTTCATATGTTTTAGCCTATGCCAGTACCTTGATAACAAATAATGTTGTTTAACAGAGGGCACTTGAAGATGGACCGGAGAAGAAATGGCATTTCTGTTTCCTTGACGACTTCAACATTTTTATTTTTTAAAAAAACAGAGCCAAAGTAAATCAGGGTTAATGTACTATTTTTATATATATATTTAGTTCCACAGTGCATTGGAATGGCATCATTATTTTGAGAAAGTAATATAATTCAATTAATTGTTTTGATTTAAAAATGTTTTCTTAGGGAGGTCTCTGAATTTTTAGGCAGCAATTATGAAAGCTCTTTCTTGACTACTTCAAGAAAAAAATATTTTTAAAGACATGCCTTGCTAACACGTTCGTGTTGCTGTTACAAAACTAATATAATATCTGAGAGTGGAGTTGCATTTCCATTCGCATTTCATAACATTTATATGTAATAAAAGTTTTACAACTCACTACAAGGCAAAAGAACATTATCTGGTGACAGGAATCTGTCTCCATGATTTACTTACAGTAATTCTTTTCTCCCTTCACAATAAATTATCTTTTGATAATAGAAATCACTTTTTTTCGTGTATCTTTATGATTTGTACCTTAAATACAAAAGCCTAAGAAAAGAAGTGAGAAGGAAAAGCTCAAATGAAATCTATTTACCACTTTAACATACAGGTATATCAACTCACATAATAACATTTAGCAGGTCATAAAGAATTGTCCATCTTGTCATTCGAGGTGACGACAACAACAACAACAACAAATAATTTATATTTCTTGGTGATTTGTGTACAATGGTGGATAGTGGATAGAGCAGTGTGGATAAAATGATGGGCTAGTTCAAGATAATTCACAGAGCTTTGCTGGTGCCTAGTACCTTAGAGAAACTGGCATCCTTAAGTAACAAAAGTTTTCAACTGAGACAGTAGATTATGGAGAGAGGAAAGGATTCACAGAAAGCTGTGATGGCCACATAAGGCAGGTGTGGGGAAAAGGCAAAATGCCCTTTTCAATTCCACTGAATTCTTGCCTCTTTTGAACATTCTCACCAAAAACTATGGGGTTTCATCTACACTTCAATTCCCAGCTTTTCTCCTTTGGATATTATCTCAGAAGTATATCTAAATCAAAGCCAGTGGTCAAGTTGGATAGTAATTTTGATAGTTGGTAATTATGGGTATTTGTTTGTTTTTCTGTTTCTGTTTATTTGGATTTATTTGGATATTATGTCAGAAGTATATCTAAAACAAGGCCAGGGGTCAAGTTCTAAATCACTAAGGTTGAATGAATGCAGGAAAGGCAAATTCTAAATCTAAATCCAGATGGGAGGAAAGTGTGCTTCGTTGTTACAAAGCCAACTTGACAAATAATATTCAACTTTGAAAACAAATATTTACAGTTTCCAGTTTGGAGATTAGTTTTGGTGCCCTTGGGCAGTACCTATCCAAATTTAGCTTAAAGCTGGCCTAGCTTGCAAGATATTGACTAACATGGAGACAGTTGTGTATCCCCAGAGCTTTGCCTCTTAAGAAAGTTTTCTGGAATGTTTTCCTGTTATTATTATTTTTTTCAACTTTTCTGGGTTTCAGAAAAAAAGTTTGAAAACACCTAGTCTACTTCAGGAGAAAAAAATAACTGGAACATTTGAATTCTGCTGCTGTATTCTGCTTCTAATCTCTTGCTAGTCACTCTCGTGAATGCAAGCCATTCTCAATCAAGGCAATTTCTTCCCTTTCACCCATGCTGTGATAACTTCACACATGCCACAATAACTTTTACAGTGAATTTTTACCTTGTGAAGCTGAATATGTGAGAGAACATAAATGCTAAGAGCGAGACTGAGCCTTTAGGCAATGCCCTAAGCTAACAAGAGTGTTGTGGTTCCTAAATATAGCATTCAATCACAATGCCTTTTTTATTTTACCTGCTTCCTAAAATGGTAATCATCTTTGACACATGATAGCTGCAAATTAATACATCAAATGCTTATATTGAACTTGCAAAATGGGCCGGTGAATATTAAAATAGTTCTTTGAAATCATAAGAAATATCTGTTCACTATTCCATGGAAGGGAAGAATGTTGTGAGTTTAAATCCACTGGTGTAATCCACCTGCAACCTCATTTTTTTTTTCTAGAGGGATCCTCCAGAGCAGATTCAAGATCCCATTAACCCTGCTTGGTGCAGGGTGAAGAACAAATTAAACTCAGTTCCCCCCCCCCCAAAAAAAAAGGAAGGAAGGAAGGAAGGAAGGAAGGAAGGAAGGAAAGAAGGGAGGGAGGGAGGGAGGGAGGGAGGTGATCTGTAAGGGAAAAATAGACATTCCATCAGATTTAACCCTCTGTAAAGCTTGTTATTAGAAGTCACAATTTTTGTCACTTGGAAAACTGAGGGGTCCTCGGTGCTCTATAAGCTCGCTTGTTTTCTTGCAGATATTTTATTACCCAAACTAGGTAACATTATCAGTGCTGATGATGAACATCCTTAGCACTGATGATGTTACCTAGTTTGGGTAATGAAACGTCTGCAGGGAAACAAGCGAGCTCAGAGCTCATCAAGGACCCCTCATTTCAACCCTAAGCCACAAATATCCTCCTTTATTGGTAGTTGAATAACTACCAAAAAAACCTCTATTTATTTGGCACATGTGCAGTTTTGAAATGGAAATGGAAGGCAGAAAGCACAACGCTTAGTCCCTTGTAGCTTTGCTCTTGGCCTATCTGTACTCATTTATAGATGTGAAACAAGCACGTTTTTATGTCTCTCCCGTACGCTCATAATTTAGGGAAACCAAATATAGATGGGAGAAACATCTCATTATTTGCCCTGGGGAACCCCAAAAGAAAAGATGGCTGCAGCCTGACACCTCCCTCAACTTGCCTCATCCCTGATATCCTTCTGGAAATCCCTGAAAACATGGTTGGGTCAACAAGCTGGGGGATCTCAAAGAAGTGGTCAACTAGTGAGGTAGTTACACAGCCTACTGCCAAATTAGTAGTCACCAGCTATTGGCAGGTAGTAATCGATTTGCAACAATTTGTTTAGTGACATTCAAAGAAAAAAAGTGACTTGTGACCATTTTTCATACTTACAAATGTTGAAGTCATGTGACCATAATTTGGTCAACTGGCATGTATTCTACGATGGTTGCAGTGTCTTGGGTTAATATCAGGGATGGGTTCCTGCCAGAAGAAGTTCCACAAATCTACAGTGCCATTTAGAATGGGTTCCAGCTCCCTTCCCCCTGCCTGTCTGCCCACCATCAAGATGAAGAGTGAGAGAAGGAATTCTGGGAGTTGAAGTGCACAAGTCTTAAAGCTGTCAAGTTTTTTTTTTCTAAAGGGTTAGGGGTGCAAGGGTCTTGTAACTTGTCAGCTTTAAGACATGCGTGCTTCAATGCCAGAGTTCCTGAGCCAACATTACTGGAGGAGGAATTCTGGGAGTTGAAGTCCACAAGCTTAAAGATGTCAAGTTTGAACACCCTTGGTTTTTTTCCCTAAAGGGTTAGGAGTGCAAGGGTCTTGTAACTTGACAGCTTTAAGACTTGCCTGCTTCAAATGCCAGAGTTTCTGAGCCAACATTTTGGTTGCTAAGCAAAAGCGTTGTTAAGTGAGTTTCACCACATTTTACAAGTTGACCACGCCCACCCAGTAACATGACTGCCAAGCCACTCCCACCCAGTCACATGGCTGGCAAGCCACTCCCACAAAGCAGGCCACACCTACAGAAGAGGTTCTAAAAAATTTGAAACCCACCACTGGTTAATATGATCCACTGGTGGGATTCAAAATTTTTTACTGCCAGTTCTGTGGATGTAGCTTGGTGGGCGTGGCATGACTTGGTGGGCGTGGCTTGGTGTGCTTGACAGGGGAAGGATACTGCAAATTCTCCATTCCCTCCCCACTCCAGGGGAAGCTTACTGCAAAATCCAAACTACTCAAAATTTCCGCTACCGGTTCTCCAAAACTAGTCAGAACCTGCTGATGTGATCCCCTTTTGCAACTATCTGACAAGTAAAGTCAATGGGGAAGCCAGATTCACTTAACAATCATGTTACTAACTTAACAACTGCAGAAATTCACTTAACAACTGTGTCAAGAAAGGTTGTAAAATGGGGAAAAAATCACTGTCTTGCTTAGCAACAAAAATTTTGGGGTCAATTGTGGTCGTAAACACTGAATCCTCTCTCCTAGTCTTTTAATAATAACATTGAAATACTTTTTTTAAAAAGTGGCATGTTTTCAATATGTTTTTCTTCCATGATCGTTTTTTTATAGCATGCTGGCCAGAGTTCTGTTTTGTAAGGTGGGTGGGTACATAAGTATGATTAAATAAATAAATAAATAAATTGTCAGGGTTCCAAGTAACACCCCCAATGAAAGAAGACTCCAAGGCTTGAGTTTCCTCAAAGTTCCATTTTATTAGAGATGTCATATTGGCACATCTGGGAAAATCCGGATCTGAAAGTTTCCAGGTTTTCCCCACCCAAATCAAAGTCCAAGCCCCTGCCCAGCACCCACATGTCCATCACATGGTCCAATCAGGCACCGCCCAATTTGAGATGCCTCTCAGTCACACCATCGCAGCTGCAGGGCAAGGTGTTCTTGACTCTCTGAGAAAGGAATGTTAGACTATATATCTCCCATACTCCATATAATCCCCCCCTCCTGTTTTCCCACAGCAGAAAATGTGGCAGGCCTGAAGGCCCAATGTAAAAGATGCCTTCCAGGTCTGACATCTTATTTATTTACTGTATATTCATTTATTAGATTTGCCTGCAGTCTTTCCTCCTGGAGTTCAAGGCCATTTCCACAATTCTCTTTCCTCCAAGTATCCTGTAGAAACATTTCTATTTTGTGAGGAGAGGTGTTAATAGCTTTCTTTATAATGAGCAGATCAGGGGTGAAATCCAGCAGGTTCTGGAGAACCAGTAGTGGAAATTTTGAGTAGCTCAGAGAACCGGCAAATGCCACCTCTGGCTGGCCCCAGAGTAGGGTGGGAATGGAGATTTTGCAGTGTCCATTCCCTAGCGTGGGGTGAGAATGGAGATTTTGCAGTATGCCCACAGAACCAGTAGTAAAAAAAAATGAATTTCACCACTGGAACAAATATTGGGTCAACTTGATTGACAGACAACAGATTTGGATATTTGGGGTAGTTGTTAAAAAAATGTGATATAAAATACTAATTTGGCAACAAGCATTGATGGAAAATGTATAGCTATTTAAAGAACCATAATGCAAGGGGAAGGGAACTTATTCAATTTGTTTGAGAATTAGGCATCAGCATTCAACCAGGGTGGAGGTTATACTGTATGTTTACTGTTGATTTTATATTTGTTACATACACTTTTTTTTCTTTATTGCTTCTTGTAATACTTCTTTAGTTGTTGTTTTTTTAATTCTGTATTTTGTATTTTATCTTTGGCAAAAAAAAACAAAAAACAAAAAAGGAAAAAGAAAAGTTTCTCAGTGAGACGAAAGCCAGAAATTTTTGGGCAACTAATGAACAGTAAAGGAAAATGACACTGTCTCTTCCATATAATGAAGCAAAGTTTCCTGAAGAAAGCCATACAGTTGACTGTTTTCATCTTGCTACTGAGATGTTCCACACCAAGTGGAGCACCTTAATTGATACCCAATCAATTACTGAGAGATCAACCATTAGGGGGCATCAAATTCCCACATTTAAAACAAAAACACAAACACAAAGTTTTCACCAAACAAAAATGGGTTGCATGAATTAGGAATAATGAATACATTTTGCTAAGTTTGGGATCAGCTTACTGACATTCTGTGAAAAGCGAAAAAGCTTTAATTTGCCCGATGTGTTCTTCACTGTGAATTGTTTGGGTTTTTTTTCTGCTTACTTTTATACAAAGATAAGTTGGATATGACAATATTTTTGCTCTTTGTTCATCTTTGTTATAGGAAGGGGGGAGGGGGAAACACGCAAAATGAATGTGATAACAGAAAATGGTATGTTTAGACAGCAAATTCTCTGATAATGACAGGAAAAAAATGGCTAACCTCTGTATTTGTCCACTGAAAAGATAATGATGTTTTGTTTTAATGTTTTCTTTTAAAAATAGTAACTAATAATTAGACTCCTTGCATGTTCTGAAGTATTGTCTTTGCCTGCAACACGATTTATGCTCTGAATAAAATCCTTTCAATAAAAGGCATTTCAACTTTTGTTCCAGAACTTATGAAAAAGGATCCTTGCCACCCTATCTTATAAATTAGAGCTGCCATCGTAAAATATCTCCCTCACTCTTGTGGAAAATTGGCACATAAAGGAATGCCCCAGTGCAATGGTGGCTAACCTTTTTCTAAAAGTGTGGCAAAACAGTGTGTGCGCACGCTATTCAGGAAAGTCTCCGGAGGGCTGGGGGAGGGCAAAAAACAGGCCCAACAAGCCAACTGGAAGTTCATTCCCAAACTTCCGGTTGGGCCTTTGGGCCTGTTTTTCAACCTCTCTAGGCTCCAGAGGCTTTCCTGAAGCCTGGGGAGGGTGAAAACAGCCTCCCCCAGCTCTCTGGAAGGCCAAAAATCAGCTGGCCAGTGCACACCTGCGTGCCAGAGCTGAGGACTGCCGAGGGCTGCTATGCTATCAAATATGGCTCTCTTTTTTTCGGTACAGCTACATTAAAAAAAAAAACATACTGCTGTCATTTCAGCTCTTCATAATGCTTATATAACAATTGATATGAATTATTTGCAGTTCCTTCTGTTAAGGGTTTCATTCCTTGGTGGGAATTAGTTACAAGCTGTTTGAAGCAAATAGTAGGTAAAGTCATTATTTTATTCTCTTTCTGATATTCATCTATTTCTGTGCCAAACAGAAAGCAATAGGGAAGGAGAAGATAGATCTTAAAACTGAAGGTTTAAAATTAGGGTGTTGATCACAAATAATTAGGAGTATTACTTAAAGACCTATAATCATCTAGGCTAAACAATGGTAGCCTAACTGTTAATTACAATCTGACTGATAATATTATTCTAAATTGAGATTAGAGAATGATCCCCAACGTTGAAAAGGTTAAACCTTCTGAGTAGTATTTCTTTTTCTGATTCATAAAAATTAGAGCTACAAAGAGATGTCACATGAAGTCTCCAGTGATGTTGCTTCACACGTTCTCATATCTTTATATGACATAATAATAACCTTTTTTAAACCAGATAAATAAACACATCTTATTTCCTCTATACAGACAAAGCAGCAGTACTCTCAAGAATATCTATTAGCCTTAAAAAGCACTGAGAGCACTAGCATAGCATTGCAAGGAAGACTAGCTAGAGCTCAATTATTAGAATACCCAAATCCTGACCTTCACCAAAGGCCCATGAGCCATTTCTGGAGTATAGATGGCCACAAGGCTTAGCAGGTCTCCTATTTCAAATACCTAGGAGTAGTCCTACATTCAGCCACCAGTAGGAATCCCCATGGGGACTATTTTGCTGAAAATGCTCAGAGTAGTTCATCTGCTATCCTTAAATTCCTCAAGACAAGACGTCGTCACTCAGTGGCGGATTAAGACTCACTGGTTGCCCTAAGCACCAACAAATCTTGGTGCCCCCCTCCTTTGTACAGACTGTACAAATCTTCATTGTTTTATTTTTTCTTTTTTTTCAACTTTGTGGTGCCCCCTTGGGCCTGATGCCCTAAGCGTATGCTTAGTCTGCTTAATGGTCACTACATTCCTGCAGTGCTCAAATTATTTGTCTTAGCATCTAGAAGCACGAAGAGCAAGAGTCTCAAACCTACATAGACCTTATTTAGTAAGTTGACAGGAGTTTGTGCATTTCTACATAGTAGCAGTAGATTCAATAAAATTGCTTTATAAGTGAAAAGGAAGCAAAATAAACACAAGCATAAATTATCCTTTATGGCAGGAAGACATTGCAGACACATTCCTAGAAATACGATATATCATTTTGGTGTATAAGTTGAGCTAAAGCTCTGATTTTTATTCTAACAAAGTAATCTGCATTTATAGATGGAAGAAAGCATGACAGCATATCTTTGAATCTTTCCTTGTTGTGGGAAAAGTTTCCCAAACTACTTTTTAACTTCTACTTCTGGCACTTCTCAAGGCATAAACTGTGATCTTTAGTCCCTATTATGCATAAAGGTAAATGATTCTCCTGTCCAGGCATGTATGACACTAGGAGATGGTGCTCATCTCTGTTTCTTAGTTGAGGGAGCCAGCATTGTCCAAAAAGACTTCCATGGTTATACAGCCAATCTGACTATGTGCCAAGGTGCACAGAACTCTGTTACTTTTCTACCAAAGTGGTACCTATTTATCTACTTGCATTTGCTTGCTTTCGAACTACTAAGTGGGCAGAAGCTGGGGCAGGTAACGGAGCTCACTCTATTGTGCAGTACTTAGGTCTTGAACCCTGGATTTCAGCTCTCCGGCTAACAAGCTTGGTGTCTTTAACCGCTGAGCCATTGTGCCCCCTATCATGTATAGAAGGGAACAAAATAAAATAAAAAAATCCATCCCTAAGTATGTTACATGAGAGTTACTGAGAAGGATACCCTTGAACTTAAAAAAAAACCTATATAACAAGGAAGAGATTGAATAGCTAAAAAAAATCCCTTTTCTTTTAAAATGTAAATTAAGGAAATCTTACCATTTTTTAAAAATAAGAAAGGATTTTAGAACTCAGGAGGTAGTAAGAGCCACAAAAGAAATATTCTTACACATGCCAAAGACAAAAAAATGCACCTGTTTTCAGCTTCAGAGTAAAATAGATTGAAGTAAACAGGATTGGACTTGAAGGCCCCAAAATGATTGTGCAAGATGTTTTCTCTTCTTCTCACTGTCTTCTTAATTGTGCAGGAGCCTTATAAATCCTTTGTTGTGGATAATTGAGACTCAGGGGAAGATATGCCCTCTGTTGTTACACAGTCTAAGTAGTGGAAGTCTTACTGGCAAATTGGAGAATGTTTCTTGAGCTGTCATATAAGAGTTGTGTTTCTAACAACTGCCCGTTGTCAGGAGTTCGATCCTCACTGGCTCAAGGTTGACTCATCCTTCCATCCTTCCAAGGTTGATAAAATGAGGACCCAGAATGTTGGGGCAATATTCTAACTCTGTCAAACCATTTAGAGAGGGCTGTAAAGCACTTTGAAGTGGTATATATAGGTAAGCCTAACTGCTATTGCTATTTAACAGATATATATATATTTAAACCTAAGGTAATGGGTGTTTCATTATAGATATTTCAATGTAAAAACATTTAATAATAACTATATTTTTTGGAATTGTTATGATTTCCCTACTGTTATTATTTGACTCTTTGCCATGTATATTTTTTTTATATTTTAGTTTTGTAACTTTTTCTTAAACTAAAACAAGAGAGTATTTTATTCTACAATTATATTCATATTGAAATTCTTAAACTTCCCATATTGTCCTTATTTTCTGCTTTCAGTGTCATTTTGAATTTTAACTTTTCACTTTTGAAAACTAATTTTAAAAGTATTAAAATAAGATATTCCAGGGCTTGAAATGGTACAGAAATGAGTGAACTATGTCCAAGAAATTTGAGTCCCCAGCCTATAAAGAAACGCTAAACTCTTTGGGGATTTGTAGTTTATAAATAACAAAAGACAAATAAATATTTTGTAGTTTGCAGGAAAGACAAATAAGACTGCTGTTCTCTACATGGTTGTAAAATTCCACCTAATGTGGATGAAAGAAATTTGTCTTCCTTAACATTAGGTACTGTGTTGTTGAATCATTGCTTTCTATTGGCAGATTAATATTTTTGATGTTTCTTAATACTGATATTTTCAGTCATTTTTCTGGAATCTTACAGAAAGTGTCTATACTCAGCTTGGATATGTAAACCATTATTGATACTGTTAAAGATCAATCCACCATTAATAAAAAGCATCCTGTTGACAATCCGGTTATTGCTTCATTTAAATGACTTTTATTTTTTTGTATAAAAATAATAAGGAAAGAAAAAGAGAATAAGGAAAACTGTTCTAAGAACAGAATCCACCTCATAATAATGATGAACAAAGATAGATTATCCATGTGATTATTAGAAGATTATATAGAAGCAATCTATCAACAATGCCTAATAGATAGATAGATATATGAATTAGCCAGCAAATAGCAATAGCACTTAGACTTGTATTAAGGTGACCAACTTTTTTACAATGAAAAGGAGGACAAATAAATTGGAAAAAATATATCGTAAATAAAAGAAATATTTTATTCATTGCAACAATAATACACTAAAATATGATATATGCATAATAAAAACATTTGCAACATTTTATATTGTAATTATGCTTACATGCCTGTTAATTATTATTTAAATGAGTACTTTTCCATTGAATTAATATTTTTTGTCAATGTATCATCTTCTAACAATATATTGGAAATATCTGAACAAGAAATATCCTTCATATTGAATTTTACGGCAAGTGCTGCAGCTAGAGTATCAACATTCAATCTCGATTTCTCACTTGTCCAAAAATCATTGGCAATTGAAAAAAACTCTTTCAACTGCTGCATTAGTTCCAGGGCAGCACAACGTAAATTGAACAAGTATAAATAAATGTTCACATGGAATATGTTCATTTTTGAAATGGCTGAAAATATCCACCCATCTTTTATCAATTTCAACATGTTGATTTTCCCATTGTATTAATTTTTCAGAATTTAAATATACATTCAGTCTTCTAATTTCTTCAAAGAGACAATTGTCGTCTATTTTAATGTCTAGCATTTCTTTAGATAAAAATTCAACACAAGATTCAATATCTGTTCAATATACTTGCGATGAAGTAAAAAAAACACCATTAAAAACTGTTTAATAAAATATGTCACATAACGCGCAACAGATTAGCCTTCAAATATCAAAAAGGAGGACATGTAGGAGGACACTTTTCGAGGGAGGACAGAACTTACAAAAGAAGGACTGTCCTCCCTAAAGGAGGACAGTTGGTCACCTTATTGTATACCACTTCATAGTGTTTCACAGCCTCTCTAAGCGGTTTGCAGTCGGCAAATTGTCCTCAGCAATGTGGATCCTCATTTGACCAATCTCAGAAGGATAGAAGCAGGGGTGGGATTTAAAAAAATTAGCAACCGGTTTTCTGCCCGGTTGCTAGGTGGGCGTGGCCATGGTGGGCGTGGCCTACTTGGCCTCTTGCACTATGATGGGAGGGGAGTGTTTTCACCCTTCCCAGACTCCATAGACTTTCCTCGAGCCTCCAGGAGGGTCTACCTTGGGCTCCTGAGGCCCTCTGGAGGCTGGAAATGGTCCCCTTTCTGGACTTCTGGAACTTCCAGGAGGCCCATTTTTGCTCTCTCCAAGCTTTCCTTGAGCCTCTGGAAGGGCAAAAATGTTCTCCGCTGGGATCCAGAGGCCCTCCAGAGGCTGGAATTTCCAGGAGGCCCGTTTTTCACCACCACCCCCAGAACCTCCGTGAAGGCCCTGCACTTATCTTGCATCCAAAATGGGCTGTATGGAGACTCCTGGGAGGGGCGTGGCAGGCAGGGCCAGCCAGTCCTTGCAACTACTGGTTCTGTGAATCAGATGTAAAACCTGAACCAGTCTGAATCGGCTGAATCCCACCCCTGGATGGAAGGCTGAGTCAACTTTGAGCCAGTCAGGATTGCACTTCTAGCTGTGGGCAGAGTCAGCTTACAGTCCTGCATTCTAATCACTGTGCCACCACAGCCTTTGTGTTATCAGCACTGCAAAAACTTTGCTGGTTGTGAAGTCATAACACTCAATGTCATTGAGGGCTGCATCATGGTTGTATTTGACCTTGGGGGGATGGGGAGAGCCTGGCCAGGGTGGGCATGGCCAGCTCAATGTCACTCATTGAGGCTCTGTTTTCATCCATGATGGCCCCTCCATTCCTCAGCAAAAATGAAGCCCTGGAGGCCATGCGCAACCTGCCTGAGCTCCGTTTTCACCTGCAACAGCCTCCTGCAGCCCTTTGCCAGTGAAAACAGAGCTTGGGGAGGCCACACAGGTCTACAGATCTAAGCATGCCATGGGCCAGATCTGGCCCCCGGGCCTTGGGTTTGACACTCCTGTCATAACAGATGGCATTATGTAGCCATTCTTGGCTGAGTTCAGGAAAGCTAACCATAGCTGGACTTGGTTAATAACTGGGTGGGAGACAGGTAAGAAATGCCAGGGATGTAAACCAGCGATGGGATTCAAAGTTTTTACAACTGATTCTGTGGATGTGGCATGGCTTGGTAGGCGTGGCTTGGTGGGCGTGGCAGGGGAAGGATACTGTAAAATCTCCATTCCCACCCCACTCCAGGGAAAGGTTATTGCAAAATCCCCATTTCCTCCAGATCAACTGAGACTTGGGAGGCAGAGAACAGATGGAGGCAGGGCCAGTCAGAGGTGGTATTTACAGAACTACTCAAAAATTTCCACTACTGGTTCTCCAGAACTGGTCAGAACCTGCTGAATACCACCTCTGATGTAAACTAACCAGGAAGATTTCTGGAATAAGGCAACAACCAGCCATTTCCATGTTACTGTCAAGAAAGCAGCATGAATGAGTTCCTGAAACATGATAGCAGGATATTGCTGTGAGGAAAAGCATTGATGAACTAGGCATCCTTTTTTAATTCTTCCCTTTTAATTCCAGGTAATTGCAAAAAAAAAAAAAAAAAAGAGAGAGCACCTCTTCCCAAGCTATGCTCCAGGGCTATGGAAGAGAAACAGCAGAGAACAGCAACTGTAGCAGGCTGATGTTTTCCACACATGAAATTTCACATTTTCTTTCCATTGCTCCTTTATTACCCTGACATATTCATTATCATCAGTCATGTTTTAGAGAACAGAATTTTGCCCAAAGTCCTAATGCAAACAACACTGAAGTCAGCAGTTTGGAAAGGCATAGTTTGCATGTTGCAATAATTAACTAGCAGGTAGCTAAAAGAATGGCAGAAAGCAGATTGCTGTCAGGCATATTTAATGGCTTTTTTTAAAAAAAGGTGATCCCTGAAGCCTATTTACTTAAATAAAGGAGGTTTTAAAAAATAGATTCAGAATATAAAGTTTTATCTCATCAAATCAAAATCTAAATATGTGTTCATCTTATTGGAGCATGAAAAGGCTGCTTCAGTAATTCCCCAACTGAACCCATTTTATATCTCTTTCTGGTGTTCAAATCTCCCAGATAATTTGCATACCTGTATAAATAATTTTAAAAATCAAATAAGCATCTTATACACTATACCTTTTTGATTTTTGTACAAGAAGAAATTATAAGGAGAAAGAGATGAATTCCTCTCTTACCTATTAAATACAAACTAGATCTATGACTTAATATCATTTTATGTAATCAGCTTATTAACTTTTAAGGCAGTTCTCTTAGCAATATGAAAAATAGGAAATGAAGCATATAGATTTTGCAGTTCAAATTTCTAAATAATCCTCCAGCAGAATTCCCAGCAGTACAGTGCTTGTTCTGATGTAGAAAGAGAGGTTGTAGAACTGACAGAGATAATATATAATTGACAATGAAGTAATATTTTCCCAGCATCAATCTCTGTGTGTCCATAAAACTGTGCAATATCCATTTCCATTGTCCTCCTGTTTCAAACTATTGGTATATAATTCAAAAGAACACAGCAGTCCAACAAAATAAATGTGTCTTCCAGAGCAAAACTGATATATATGAAATAACTTATGTTTAAAAGGAAATCATTATGGTGTGTATTCAAATTATAAGAAACAATGTTGCAATTTGAACATCCAATTACTTTCTGACTTATATAAGACACTTTCATCAGGTTCCAAATCTGAGACACAGCACAAAAGGAAGGAGGGGAAGAGAGGGAAGAGAGAAATAAGCAAACATAGGCAAGAGTTCTTAAGTCTTTAGCACCAAAAACAGTCAGGAATCTGGTAACACCTTTTTCAACTGACAAATATTATTAAAGATTTTGTGAAGTGCAATTTACTTATATAATATTGCCACGTGCTGCCTTGAAGAGGATGGGAGGATGGGAGGAAGGAAAGGAGGGAGGAGAGGAAGAGTAGGAGAGGGAGGGGGCAAGGGGAAGGGAGAGGGGGAGCGAGAGAGGGAGAGAAGTAGGGGAGAAAGGAAGGAAGGAAGGAAGGAGCAGGGATGGATGGATGGAGGGGAGGGAGAAAGGAAGGAAGGAAAGAAAGAAAGAAGGAAAGAAGGAAAGACAGAAAGAAAGAAAAGAAAGAAGGAAAGGCAGAAAGAAGAAAAGAAGGGAAGGGAGGAAGAGTAGGGGAGGGAGCAAGGGAATGGAGGGGGGAAAGGAAGGAAGCAGGGATGGATGGATGGAGGGATGGGGGGGAGGGAGGGAGGAAAGAAGGAAGGAAGGAAAGAAAATAGGGGCGGGAGTAGGGGTTAAAATGGGGAACATAATTAGAAAAAAAGGAAGAGGTTGATGACATTTTCCCCCCAGGCAAAGCCAATGTATAAGCCCCAATAGTTCCATTTGTTCTCTGTTTTAGCTCTGACCAGCAGTCAGAGACCCAGCAAAGTTTGTGATAACCCATCGCTGTTATCGTTCCCTATTAAATCCTTATCATGGACTTTGGAATTCGAGTGTGTAATCCCTTGTCTTTGTTTCAGCCAGTGGTACAAAAGGCCTTCAATTCTGGAAGTTCTGTCAATTCCCTACAGTAATTGTGCGCAGCAAAAGCAGACCAAGAAGAGCTGTTGCTGTGTAGTTCCACCATGTGAAATAGGAAGAGCAAAGCCCAGAGGAAAACAGTGGTACAGCAACCCAAGGAAAGGAATCCTGGAAACCTGTCATCTTCATAGTTGCACAAAGCCAGTGATGACATTTTAATAACATAGCTGCTCAGAGCTCAGAGTTTGCAAAGAAGAACCCCCTTCTATCCGGGGGTTAAAATATAAGAGGCCCTGTTAATCTTAGTATCTAATCATCTAACCACTTTGCTATGGGGCACTGAGGAAGAAGCATTCTTCTGCTTTGAATAAAAATAAAATAAAAACCAGCAGATTCAGGAAGCTTCTTTTCCCTCTATTAGAAGAAACATAATTTCTGGCTAATGTCAGACCTTCGAACTGTGTTTGGGACAAAGCCACCGAGAGCCGTTTTAAGAATGAACAATGTTAGCCTTGATGGCTAATATTTTACAAGAACGCACTAGCCTGTTATTTGAGGAGCTGAGTCTTCCTGATTCCATCTGTCCATCCCATCCGGCAGATGACGTATGTTGCAGGTCCTGTCTGCTAAAGAGCCATACCTGATAGGTCCCTTTTCTGTTGTGCACCTGTCTCATCCAAGGTGAGATTTGCTTGATCCATGCCAAATTTCTGGAAGTCCTTCAAAATGTGGCTGTTTCAATAGGTTTGGGGGTGGGAGAGTAACTCAAGGGAATGGTGAAATAATGAGGTGGCTCCATTTTGTGTAAAATCTCATGTTCTTTCCTAGTCTTTGAATTATAATATATATATTAATTGTTTTTATATATATTTAATTGTGCATCACCCAGAGTCATAGAATCATAGGACTGGAAAGAATGTTGGAAGTCTTCTAGTCCAACGCCTGCCCAAAGCAGGACTCCTTACACCATCCCAGACAAATGGATAGCCAATATTTTCTTGAAAACCTCCAGTAATGGACGTCCCACAGCTCCATGAGGAAAGCTATTCCTTTGACCAATTGTTCTTACTATCAGGAAATTCCTTCTTATTTCCATATTGCATGTTCTCCAATGAGCTTCCACCCATTGCTTTGTGTCCTGTCCTCAGATACTGTGGGAAATAAATCATTGGCTTAAGGTCGACTCAGCCTTTCATCCTTCCTAGTCAGTAAAATGAGGACCCAGATTGTTGGGGGCAATAGGCTGACTCTGTAAACCACATAGAGAAGGCTGTAAAGCACTATGAAATGGCATATAAGTCTATTGCTATTGCTTAAATATGGACCAAAGTTTACACGATAATAATACCTAATATATCTTATTAAAAGACACTTTTATTTCTATGGAACCTATGGTAAATCTCCATTGACTTTGATGGCCTTGAACAGAGGGCAGTAATTGAGAGAAATGATGCAAGTTTTTTGATTGAGTTGAAATGGAGGTATGTGTTTGTGTGCCTTGTAGATTTCTCAGGAAATCCTAAAAGGTCTTTCCTGATTTTTATGAGAACTGAAGTCCTGCAGTCTAGGAGGCCTTTTTAATGAATCTCCAAGCAGGAGGAGAACTGCAGTATTCCTCTAGTTTGCACAATTGTCTTTTCCAATTATTCTGTCAAGGCAACAGACAGACTCAGTGGTATTGCTTTAAAGATTTAATAGCGGGGGAAGAGAGAGAAAAGACTAGAATGTCAGAAATTGTTTCCCTCTCATACTAAAAGCACCAAAGTTTAAACCTGGCCCCCAGAGAGTCCAAAATATGAATCTCATCTTGCATTGCTAAAAACAATCTTTTTTTTAAAGTAAATTTCTTCCACCCTAATAACACGGTTGATCCAAATAATTGAACTGAAAAAGTAAAGCTGCAAATATCACATGTGCCATTTCACAGGTGATGAGGGAGGGGGCAGGTGGAGATGTTTGCAGGCAATTCAAAATGGAACGCACATCCTGCTGTCAGGTGAAAATACGTGATATTCATAGCACCTCTAGGAATGCACTATCCAAGGTATTCTGGGAGCTTCAAGTGATTTCTTAAGAGCACTTTCAAAGCAAGTTGCTTGTTGCTTGCAAATAGTCAAACTCTTTAATTTAGAGGTTAATTACAAATATCAGATGAAAATATTTAAGTAAATGTAAACAACCACCTCCAACATTTCCAAATAAAAAGACAAATACAAGTAGTGACTAGTGTCTAGAGACAATGGAAAGAAAGGGAATAATTAGTTAGTGAAAGTTCCTCCTTTAAGAATATTTTTTTAAATAAAACTTTTTACTTTGAGGAAGAAGATGTTGGATATTATTGTCATGTATTTGTAAAAAATAAAATAAAGGTAAACAGGTGCACAACAGAAAAGGGACCTATCAGGTATGGCTCTTTAGCAGACAGGACCTGCAACATACCTCATCTGCCAGATGGGATGGACAGATGGAATCAGGTGGTGCTGGAGAAGACTCCTGCAAGTCCCTTGGACTGCAGGGTGACCAAACCGGACAGTCCTAGAGGAGATCAACCCTGACTGTTCTTTAGAAGACCAGATCCTGAAGATGAAACTTAAATACTTTGACCACCTAATGAGAAGGAAGGAATCATGGGAGAAGAGCCTAATGCTGAGAAAGATTGAGGGCAAAAGAAAAAGGGGATGACAGAGAATGAGGTGGCTGGATGGAGTCACTGGGCATGAGCTTAAATGGACTCCAGAGGAGGGTAGAGGACAGGAAGGCATGGAGGACCGTTGTCCATGGGATTGCAATGGATCGGACATGACTTCGCAAAGGTGGGATACAAAAAAACAAATAAACATACACTTTCCCCTATTTATGTATTATGTTTGATTGTCAGGTGCAAAGAATCAGGACCATAGGTTGCAGCATAGAATATTTAATTAAGTGTATACACAAGAATCTGGCCAAATAAAGTTCACCACTAAATTGGCACCAAATAAGGGCTAACAGAATTCAGGAGAGGTTGGACTTGGAGCCCTTGTGGAAACATAATGACTCTAAGCTGATGATGCCTTTATCTCTGCCCTCAGCTCTGCTTGCTCCTCTCCTACATTGAAGAATTTAAAGTGACTATATGTTTATGAAAGAGAGGGGAGGGGATATATGATAGGCATAGATTGGGAAAAGCAGCTGTGACCAGGCAAAAATGCTTCCTAACCCAATGCCTGTGGGTAAACCTTGAGTGGGGAATGAATGAATGTGTCCATTGCCTCTCATGCTTCTGTGGATGTAAATATTCAGTTCATCCCTTCTCCTAAAGGTAAAGATTTCCCTCGCATATATGTGCTAGTCATTTCCGACTCTATCATCTCCATTTGAAAGCTGAAGAGTCAGCGCTGTCTGAAGACGTCTCCATGATCATGTGAGTGGCATGATTAAACGCCAAAGGAATGCTGTTACCTTCCCACCAAAGGTGGTCCCTATTTTTCTACTTGCATTTTTTACGTGCTTTCGAACTGCTAGGTTGGCAGAAACTGGGACAAGTAATGGAAGATCACTCCATTATGCAGCGCTAGGGATTTGAACTGCCGACCTTTCTGATCTGGGTCAGTAAGTAAGTATAAGTATAATCTTTATTTCCATTGTTCTTAAATACAACGGAATTGGTAAATATTTACAGCCCCAGAAATATGAGAGGAGATGGATTTATTCATTTATTCCCTACTCCAGGATTACTCACAGGCATTGACACCACTGTTTTCAGCTATGTGTTTTATTAAACCACATCCAACTTTTTTAGGAACGTGATTATGTCCAGAGGCAGCCTCACAAAAGTGTATGTGTATGTAGGAGAGAAAAGGAAGACAACAATGAGGAGACAAGGAAGTGGGAAGCAAAATCTGGATTTACATTTATTACAGGCAAGCAAGAGCTATCAGCCAATTGCTAGGACCACAAGGTACAACAAGCAGCCATTGTGGTGTGATTCCTTCTTGGAAAATAACCTGGAGCTTTGTAGCAACCAGAAAAGGAGCAACCAATGAGGCAGCAGCTAATCCCAACCAATGTAAGAACTTTGAAAGGAATCCAAAGTTGTGTGCCACTTTACAGACTTCAAGAGTTTTGTTATAAAACAAGCCATCAAAGACTTATATGTGAGGCTCCACCAATTTGCAAAGCTTAGCCAGGTCAAGTTAACCCGGGTAAGAGGAAAGGTGTATGCTACAATAAATTATTTTGTACAGTTTTCTTCTATGCTGTGATATGCCTAGCATTTGAACAACAAACAACCCTCACAATATGTAAGATATGTATGATACAATCCATAATACATTTGTCTCCGGTAATCTTTAGCAATCCTTCAGAGCTGCATATTTTCCTCAGAAACCTTAGGAAAAGTTTCCACATCCCTCCTGATATTGCTTTTCCTTATAAAGAAAGAGAAAAATATAAATAAGACAAAAGGCAGTAACTTCTGTCCTTCTCCTAGCCTCATCTTATTGTAATCCCACCTACCCGTATTTTTGAGAGTATAAGATGCAACTTTCCCCCCCAAAAAAAACCAAAAAGAGGGTAAAAATCTGGGTGTGTCTTATACACTAAATACAGTATTTTTGGCCTCCCAAAACCCCACCCCTTCACAAAAATGGATGTGCATAGGCTTTGGAAGGCCTGCAAAGTGCTCCTGGGGGCTGGGGAGGGCAAAAAAGAGTGAAAAACGGGATCATTTTTTTGCTCATTTTTACCCCCGCCAGTCCCCAGGAGCAGTCTACAAGCTTTTTAAGGCTATGCATGCCCTTTTTTGGCAAACAGTGGGCCCATTTTCCTGCAAAACAGGCCTTTTTTGGTAGTTTTTGACACCTCCCACCCAGTTCCCAGGAGCTCTTTGCAGGCCTCTCAAACTCTCTGCATGCCCTGTTTTTCACAAAAAATGAGGCGTGCAGAGGGTTTGGGAAGTCTGCAGAGTACAAAAACTTTTTTAAAAAATTTACCTGTTCAAAATCTTGCTGTGTCTTATACTCTGAAAAATACGGTACTTCTTGGAGAGCAGACTTCAGCATTTTATTCCCAGGCCAAATGCAGTCTTTAAAAAAAGAGGTGGACATCCTTCTTTAACTGGATTGAGCTAAAGATGTTGAGCTCAACTTCTGATTCATGCTTTTTTTCTTCATGAACAGTATGGAAAGGGGTTTTCACTGCTTTTCCTTGAATATTTTATTGCTCAAGCCTTCAGCCTTGTCATTTCCTAGTGGTCTCCGATCCATTTTTTTTTTAAAAAGTCTATTGCAGTTTAAGTTTTCAAGACTTGCCAAGATCAGCTAGTTGTCTTTCATTCTTACCTGGAATATGCATATAATCAGCATATCTGATTATACGCCGGCATACAGCACTTGGAAGAAATGCAATATCTGGCATGAATAACATCTGGAAGCGTAAATACATCAGCCTCACAACCAAGTGCAGATTAGTTAACACAATTATTTTTCCAATTGCTACTTATAGCTGTGAAGCTTGGACTCTGAAAAAGACAGGTAGGAGAGGTGTGGACACCTTGGAATTGTGATGCTGGAGGTGACCATTACACACCCTGTGCTTGGCCATGATGGCAAACTTATGGCATGTGTGCCACTGGTGGCACGTAGAGGCCTCTCTGTGGGCACACCAGCCGTTGCCCCAGCCCCAGTGCACATGGGCGCATGCCTCCTGCCAGCCAGCTGGTTTTCAGATCTCTGCAACACATGTGCGGGAGGTAGGGTGCATGTGGGAAACATATGCTCACATACATGGGGGATGGAATGCATGTGCGGGGGCGCTTGCATTGCATTTTCATGTTTCACGTGTACATGCGCTACCTCTGCACTTCATTTTGGGCTTGGAAGGCCTCCTGAACCTACCTGGAAGCCAAAACAGGGTGTGGGGGTGCCGTACGAAGCACCCCCATGCCCCGTTTTGTCCCTCAAAAGCCTGCTGCACCAACCTGGAAGCCAAAATGGGACAAAGGGAAGGCATGGCAGATGCATTGGGGGGGGGCATGAGCGAGGGGCACTTGCATTGCATTTTGGGATTGTACTCATGTGCTTTGGGCACTCGGCACCAAAAAGGTTAGGCATCACTGCCCTATAGGCTTGGAAAATACAAGGAAGTCTTTGATTGAACCTCATCAAAAATATCACTTGAAGCCAAAGATCACTAAACAGAGAGTCATATTTTGATCATGTCATGAAAGCTGACTCACTCAAAAAAAGTCAATCATGCTGGGAGTGATGAGTGGAAAAAGGAGAAGGGGCCACCCTAGTGCTGACTGGACACTATAAAGGATGACACCAGGATGACCAGGGTGGATCTGAAGGAGGCAGCGCAAGACAGAGGGGAATTGGAGAATGCTGATCCATAGAGTGGCCAAGAGCTGGACAGAATTGAATGGCTGATGACCACGAATCAGCATATCGCAATAATGAGGTTCGTTACTAAGAGCTCTAACCTTCCTTTTGTCCAAATGATTAAGTCAGATACATAACATCTCATCCACCCATTTTTTCCCCATATAAAAACTCTTACAAAGAAGTTGGACTGAAGTTGGACTTGATCCTAGATCTATCAATGCCAATACTGGTGGTTTCCCCCCCCCCCCACTATATCACACTCGATCTCCATTTCTTATTCAAAGCAATGTTAACTGTGTGACAGCAGAAGAGGCAGCATATGAATTACCTATCATCCAATGACATTTCTAATTATAATTCAAAATGAAGATGACTTTGATTGTTCATACATGTTACTGAAAGCTGATTACAAGTCATGATATAAGAGGCACAGTTATTAATGTGGTATCGGTATTCGCATCTTCCACTCCACTATCAGAAAAGCAAGTAAGAGGAAAGCATTTAATTAGGAAGCTTTCAGTATTAATTTTCTAGTTTAATAGGCCTTTCCAGCTGATAACAGAACTGATTATATGCCAGCAAAGAACTGCCTGGATCTTGCCTTGTTTTCCCTTTCCCTTGACAAGCTGGGGATAAAGATTGGGAAGGGAGTTGTATATTAATTATTTTTAAAACTCACTCTCTACCAGTCAAATTGATCTAAGAGTAAGTCAAACCCTTTTGCTCCCACACAACTTTCTGTGCTATCTAAATATTTTCAGCAGGATGAAAAGAATCACATGGTGCCATAATACAGGGATGCCAAAATATGAAGCTCGCCTTGTTCAAACAAAGGTAAGGATCAGCTCGATCTAAGGATGATTATTTACACACTGCTTAGAAAGAAATGCCATGAAATAGAACTAAAGGAAGATTTTTTCCCCATGCTGAAATATCAGGTTTTGTGGACTTTATGCTGCCAGCATTCCCAGCTATATAAGAGACACCATAGACTGAATCCAGTTCAGCTCCCGAGAACACCATTTTAGCTGTCATGGATGTTGAAGTAGTATGGACCAACAATTCTCACAAACACAGCTTCCAAACTCTAAGAGACATCCTCATTGATGCCAGAATAGCAGGCCTGTCTTCCAGATTATGTATTCACCCAAAATTGCTTCACCTTTAGTAACATCATATACCTGCAAATCATTGGCAGCAGGGGTGAAATGCCCGAACGGATAGTAAAAAAAAAATGCTTAACAAAGTAAAAAAAAGTTCAGACAATTAGCTGTGTCATGCAATGTAAAAACTTTTTTTAAACTTTCTTTTAGCATTTGGTGTCCGTTTTTGCTTCCAGGAGGCTTCCCTGAGGCCTTCTAGATCAAAAATGGAGGGTGGGGGGATCCATTTTTACTCCCAGGGGGCTTCCCTGAGGCCTGCTAGGCAAAAAACAGGGATAGGGGTGTGTGGGAATGCAAAGAAAGAAAGAAAGAAAGAAAGAAAGAAAGAAAGAAAGAAAGAAAGAAAGAAAGAAAGAAAGAAAGAAAGAAAGAAAGAAAGAAAGAAGGGCGAGGGAGGGATGGGAGAAAAAAAGGAGGGAGGGGAGAAAAAAGGAAGGAAGGAAGGAAGGAAGGAAAGAAAGAAAGAAAGAAAGAAAAAAAGAAAGAAAGAAAAAGGAGAGGGAGGAAGGACCACAAATCTGGCAGTAGACGCAGCTTCAGAGGATACCTTGAAAGAGCACAACAATCCAGGGCTGGAAGGGTATCTGGAGATCATCTAGTCCAACCCCCTGTTCCAACAGGACATTGTTAAAGTGAGTTTCTGTCTTTTGACCTCCCAGTCACATGACAACATAGCCATGCCCACCCAGTCATATGACCCCCACCAAGCCACGTCCTTCAGTTGGAAATTTTTTTTAGATTTCACTACTGATTGGCAGTCACGGTATGCATGTTTCTACATTATGTCAACATCTTCACAGCTGATCTAGAACAACACTTTCTTAATATTCATCCCTTGAAACCATAGTGTTAGATTGGGTAATGGATAGGCACACATAGGCTTAACGGTAACAACAGCTCTTTATTAAGTACAACAAGTGAGAACAATCCAGAGAAGGTTGAGTCTGACAGCAGCCCTTTTATAGGGAGCTGTCAGACCCTTTGACCAATAGGATTTAACCTCTGTTCCCGCCGGAACAGAGGACTTGATGGAAACCACTGTAGTTAGAGCAAGTATCTAACACATAAACTAACAAAGCTCCCCTCCTATACTATTTAAATATGCAGTACAATGAATCAGTTTCAGTTCTGAAATTATAAATGGGAAAAGATTATTTGGGTGAAAAGCTATTTGATTCTGGATTGTCTTCTTAGAAGACTACCTCTCCATGAACCCCAAAATAAGCCCAGTCTCCACAAGGTCATTTAGTTGGAGCAGGAGGATTAACTTTCACATAAATGAAGGGGAATATACATGTCCCCCAGAGGTGGGATGCACTTTCTTTAACAAAGGGTTTGCTGGTTGTGAGCATATACACACACTTCATACGCACCCCTTTGGGAGAGAAACGGAGCTTCAAACAGACTCCTAATCAGCTCAGGCAGCTCCGGTGTGAACAGCAGGGGCGGAGCGGAAGGCCAGCCAATGAACTAGAAAGTAAGTTATAAATGGATAGCATAGAACATGGGTGGGTAGGTAGGCCCAGCCAGCAATCAGAGCTAATGGTTTGTCCAAACCCTTGTAACCATGCAGATAATGTTGCAAGATCTAATCTGAGTCAGTCACCAGGACCAAAGTTTTATTCTTCAAGCTTTCAGGCTTGTGCTGGAGCCCATCCTCAGAGAATTACACATTGAGTGATGCCTGGTTTGTGTGTGGCTTTTAGTTGGTAAGTAGTGTGTGGATGGCTAATTATTAAGTCATTAATTGTTGTTTCCTTGTGCCACCGCATCTTTGGCTCCGAAGTACCTGGTAAGTTGGTGATAAATCAGTACAGTACTCCTATTGACTAACAAGAGGTCCATTTCCCAGGCTTTAATCGTTTCTCTGGCTATTTTTGTCCCTGGTCGGCCGACATTCTTAGTAGCTATGAAATTGAATGCATGTTCTTGTTCACTGCAATATGAGGCTAAAAATGAGTTCAGGTCTCCTTGTTTAACCGCTCACTCGCGTTATTGTACTAACTTTCACTTACGGAGTCATTGCTATTTTAAATTGATCTGGCTTGGAGAGGGTCAACTAACCACCCATTTCTTGTTAAGGACTCATGTGCAATTTTGTTTTCCTCATTTCCAGAGATTGGGATGAAAACACAGTATTTTTAGTCTATAAACTGATAGACTAAAGAAAAGAAAAAGAAAAACAACAGTGCATGGAGTAATCCGAATACTGTGCATGTTTCTTAGTAGACGTTTTTCCCATGCAGGATGGTGTTGGGCAGGCTGACATTTTACTCAAATGACAAATCACAGTCTTTCAATGTGACTTGTTAAAGCTGTATGAACAGCAAGTCAACACAGATCCATTGCTGGGCATGGTAAGGGTGCCCAGCACAGTAAGGGTGAAATGTGGAGACAGTAAGATTTCCAAAACAGCTATGTTTAAGTTAGTGTTACGTTACACCAACTGTCTTAGACCATCATTTCCATAATTCTATAGTTAGTATTGGGGAAAATATCTAAATGCATCAGGTTGAGAAAGACAGATCTGTATGAAATTTCAGGAATGGAATAAGAATATAAAGATGAGTAAAGCTCACAGGAATGATCTGGATTTTTAGAAGCTGACAGTTTCCAAAAGTCCTCAAATTAGGCTGAAAATGAGCTGCATTTGCAGTAGCTGATTTTCATAACTCAGGTGAATTACTTAGCTCCAGTATTTAGATTCAAGCCAGTTGATCCCCAGAGGTTTCAGACCTTGTAGAGATGCATGATAAGTGGTCAAACTCTTGGCCTGAAATCCTCAAACCTTGATTGCAAAGCCTCCCTTGTTTCCTGATTCGTTTCATTTTGCTACTGGCAAAATTAAATTGTCAGAGCTGGGTGAAACGAAATCAATTCACGCTTATTAAATAGTTTTAAGGCAGCATCTGTATATGAGGCATGGTGTTGTTATTCACGTTGTGTGCATCTGAAGAGGGGGGGGTCTGATTTCTTCATGGTCAATGAGGTGATGTGTCTGCTGAGTATGCATAAATTTCAAGGCATGCTCGAAGTCTCAGTCATTTGCAGACCAAGGCAAAACTTCTCAGATTGTGATGTTAATTTAGACTAGGGAAGAAAATTTGCTGAGACTTGGGAAAGGAAGGAACTTGAAATGGCTAATTTCCAGGGTACCTTGGAGACCAATGTTCAACATCATTTCCTTGCTTCTGCTGTTCCTCTCCTGGCTTTACTGCTATTGCCACTGATTGTATTGTGATCTTTTCCTTCCTATGTACAGTACCTATCAAATTTACCAAAGCCAATTTATAGAATTTGAACTGCCCACCTAGCAGTTTAAAAGCATGCAAATGTAAGTAGAAAAATAGGTACCTCTTCAGCGGGAAGGTAACAGTGTTCCACGCACCTTGGCCAGAGGAGGGTTGCTCCTGGTTAGGCCCAGATTGGGAAAACCAGTAGTGGTGGTGGCGGGCTCTGCCCACGTGCTGGGGGCTTCTGCGCATGCACAGAAGTGTTGCACACATGAGCATGTGCACGCACATGAGCAAACTGGTAGTAAAAATCATGGAAACCTACCACTGACCTTGGCGTATAGTCATGCTGGCCAAATGACCATGGAAATGTTTTCTAGGCCAAGAAACAGAGATGAGCACTACACCCTAGAGCCAGACACAACTGGACAGGGTACATTTTATCTTAATTTAATAGAAGAGTGGTGGGCTTCTCTTCCATTAAATGGAAGAGAAGAAGAAGGCATCATGAGCACGACAGGAAGAAAGGATTGCTTATGACCTGGGCAAGGCTGGTACCAATGCTGCTAATTCTAGCATCAGCAAGCAGAGAAGTTGCTAGACTCCCACCAAAGCTTGAGTGAATATATGGATAAGCTACTTGCTATAGTGGCTAAAGTCAGCTGTGAAATAGAAACTGTTTTAACAGTTTAAATGAGTCACTAGATCAAGGTGCAAGAGCGGGAGGATACGATCAGGGAATTTTGGGGGGGGTCATGCTATTCACTAATTTCCATCTTTTTTTTTTAGAAAGAATAAATCTTACATTTGGATTGGATGAATGTTATGATGCTCCAGTTGATTAGTGAAAGGGGAAACCTTTTTAATTTTTAAAATTGTTGCAAAAGTGTACTGTGTACATCACAACCCATGAGCCCCACCATAGATGGATACCTTATTAAAATGGATATCTAGTTATTAAATCTAATATCTAGATTTCTGTTTTTTTTTCCCTAGATGCATGAAGGGGAACCTAGTAAGATAAGGAGGAGGAATGTGCTCTACAAACAGACCTTGCTGTATCGGGGAAAGAAGCTAAATCGATGTCCCTTTCATTTTTAGTGCTGAATAAAAAATGCTATCCTGCATTTTTATAGTCCCATTTGCTTGCTGTGAAAAAGGAGGGCATTTTAGCTATTTTTAAAAGCAAGAGGAGAATTTATCCTCTTTGCCACGAGCGAATGTAATTGCATTGCTTTTAGGCTGCGTTAAAGAATTAGGCTGTGTTCAACATAGCTGCTATGGTAAATATACTATGATAAATTCATAGCTCTCATGCTGGCATCTGATGTTATACGTAAGTCTGCTTTGGGGGTTCTTTATCATTGTGAATACCAATGTAAATATAATATTTTTTGTAATTATTAATAAACATATTACATAGTGCCCACCCAATTTTTTTTTTGAAAAAAGGGTAATAAAGAGGAGAGGGATCTCTATGGAAAAACAGACTTTTTAGGAAACGGGTGGACAGAAGATGACATGTAAAGAGTGAAAACACATTTGCACAGTTTTCACCCAAATGGTGCAGGTGATTTTTCATAATTCCACACTTCTAAAACCTGCAGAGTTTGCTTTGTATCGACAAGGATGTACTGCATTGCATTCCTATTTTAAAAGCTGTACTGAAGCAAAAAGGTATGTAGCCGATTCCACTATTTATTTATATTTTAAATTCGTGGAACAGAGAGAGAGAGAGAGAAATAGCTATTTTTCTCCTTTCCAGATAACCTTGCATGGGAAAAAAAAGTTTATTTAAATAATTATTGCAGTGTTCATTTCTTTATCAGAGGAATGAGATGCCAGACAAGTGGTGATCTCAGAAGGGTTTCTATAAATATGACCAAACCAAAGAGAGTGATTATAAACCCCTAATGCAGACTTACATATAACATCAGACGCCAGCATGAGAGCGATGAACTTATCATAGCCTATTTACCACAGCAGCTATATGGAACACAGCCTAATTCTTTAACACAGTCTAAAAGCAATGCAATTCTATTCGCCCGTGGCAAGGAAAATAAACTCACCTCTTGCTTTTAAAAATATCATGTTGTAGCATGACTACAGATTCAGTTGCATCTTCAGGCCTATTTGATAATTCTCCAATTACGACGGGTAAGATAGCAAAACAGGAAGTAGTGAAAAGGCTCCTGATTAAATATTTGTGTGTCCCCCGCCCCCTCTTTACATGTAGACATAGTGATAGAAATGGTTGACTTTCCTTCACTTATACCACAAGTGTTTGTTTATTGTGAGACCCCTTCTTAGCTGAGTTTCTGTTAAGGTCCATATGATACACATGTCATCTTTCTCTTTTTATTTTGAGTCTCTTGCCTGTGTGATTAAACATTGTGAAAATATCATAGGAATCACAGGATGGGTGGGGATAGAAGATAATATTGCACTGTATGCAAATGCTATCTTTTATAGAGAAATTAGCTTTCCGGCCACCCAATCTTATTTCATTAACAAACGTGGTTGGTATCCTATGGGCTACTTTATAATTGGGGGGGGGGGGGGGAATCAAGCTTGATATTACTGGATTATAGCCACTGGGATTTCAGATTGTGTTCCGACTTTTTCATTTATCTCAAAGTAAGAATTTCCAAGACGCTTTCTCAAATGATAAATAGAATTTATCCTTTTTGGAAGCAAATTAGAAATGAAAGAAAATTTGGACAGACGGTCTAAAACTCCTTTGAGTATTTGGAGTACTATACATATGATTAAGACAGATTAAATATTAAAATTGATTTACTTTTGGAGAAGCTTCCTATACCTACTCTATATGATCACAAATCTTTGTGAAGACTGCAGATTGCTAGTGAGAAAGGAAGGAATGGGATGGAGAAAAGGAGGAGAAACTATGTTAGTTTTAATTAAAGTAAGCCTGCTTGAATTGCGGAAATATTCTTTCTGCATATTTCTAGGGAATATTCAGTATTTTTTCCCTATTGTGATTTGCAGTTTAAAAATCCATTTAGCTTTCTTTGTGGAGTGTTGGAACTGTAATGGTAATTTTTGTGTAAATTATGTTGAAAGAGGGATGTAAAAATATGTAAATATATTTACCATACATCTCAAATAAATGAATGAATGTATGTGGCTATAAATGCACTGATGGCACGCTTCTTCCATTTCTTCTGTCCATTTATGGTTTCAGAACATGCATTTTATTTCATAGCTTCACAGGAATCCAACAAAGCCATAAAAGCAGTGCAGATCAACAGTGTTAAAAAAGATATTGATTGCAGATTTAAGCTGGCATTCCAAAGTAGAATTAACATGTGCCATTGACATAGTCTTCGTGACCTCACTCTTCAGTACAGCATGATCTTGGATACAACTATCCACAGCAGTGCCAGAATACTGCTCTCAGAAATAACACAAATGTCAACATGATAAATGGCTAATTCTGTAATGTTAACACAAGCAAAAATGCTAAATGTGCCATAAGGATATCGACACATAATGCTTATGTCATCCTCTTTCTCTTGGTGTCTCCCCCTCCTCTCTTTTCCTAAAATCAGAACAACATTTTTTTATTGAAAAGTTTTAGTAGAATTTACAGATATTTCCCTTTCCCCTTTCTTCCCTCCACCCCAACCCTGCCACCCCTCCAATCCTCCCTCCCCCCAACTTCCCAGAGCAAAATACAGGTTATAAACATTTAACAATCATGCACTAACATAAGATAACTAACTATAACATCTTACCTCCCTCTTGTACTTTAACTCCCCTTTTATTAAGCTAAATTTGGATAAACTATAACATTTCTTATTCATTCATAAGCTAATTGAAGTTCCTTAGTCCAATGTTTATTTGAATATAGTCAATCCATCTTCTCCATTCTAACTTGTGTTTTTCCTCTGAATAGTCTTTCCAATATGCTGAAATTTTAGCCATCTCTGCTAAATTAACTACTTTTAACGTCCAATCTTGAATAGTAAGCAATTCTTCCTTCTTCCAGCAATCTTGTTGCCATTATCAAATTCAGAATCAAATTAGTCTCTATAATTGTACAGTCTGTAATTATACCTAGCAAAAACAACTGAAGAGTGAACTTTATCCTCTTTTTGAGAATATTTTAAATAATCCACCATATTTTTATCCAAAATGCTTTAGCTTCTTTACAAGTCCACCATACATAATAATACATACCATCAACACAATCACATTTCCAACATTTAAATTATAAATTGGGATACACACAAGCTAACTTTTTAAGATCTAAGGACCATCTATAAAACATCTTATAAAAAATCTCTATCAAGTTTTCATCTTGCATAAATTGTTCATTTTTTACCCAAATCTTTTCCCATATTCCCAAACACTTAACAAATACTTTCCTTTTAAGTTTCACTTTGGTCACACCCTTTAACTTGCAGATGCCATCTTTATTACCCTTTGTTCTCCTCAATCATTACAGAAGGAAGTGATACTGCGTTGGAGTTAAAGTTTATACTTGCAATTATAATCGCTCCTGTCTTTGCTCTGCCTGCTTCTTATTCAATTGTAGATTAAAACATTGATTGCAGGGGTGGTCATGGTGTTTTGTTTCTGCTGCAGCAGAAGCATCCCGAGATGCGGAGCCTTGTCGGGCTGCTGGGGGGCTCTCACCCTTCAAGCCCCAGAATTGCTCCTGGGGGTCTATGGGGAGCTCTACCCTTGCCTGACTGCTCTCCTCCCCCTCTTTTCCCGAGGGGAGATTTTTCAAGCCGCTTGACAGCTGATTTATGCCATTCTAGCAGCTTAAACACGATCATGAGGCTGGCATTCCCAAAGGAACATCCTTCAACGCCTACCGTGCCACCGGAAGTCCTTAATCAGAACAACATTTAACTATTCTCATTTGGACACATTTTATTTCTTCAAATGTAATTAAAGAGTTTCAAGATTCAGTATCTGTCTTCCTCCCTGAAAAAGGGCTGTTTTTTTCCCCCCAGATCCTTATGTAGTTCAACAAAACCATCCTCTTATCAGGTGTATTTTTATTATCTTATGATTTAATTGATTGTTCTGAACTTTCAGCATTTTTACAGTTCTTTATTACCACTGCAGTTCATCAAGAGCAGAATCTTTCAGCACCTGATCATAATAAATAAACAACTCCATGACTCTCTTCCCTCCTTCCCTCCCTTCTTTCCTATCAACTCCTGTAGGGACCCATAGTGAAACAAAGTGTGCTGCAGACCACATGCCACTGCACAGAAATGTGAATACATATAACCACATGTTCCATATGACTCAGGCCTCCATGTCTTCTGTAGGGCCTTAGTTTTTTTTCAATGACTTGAGCTAGCGTTTATATAACTTGTTAGCTGAGGCATTAGGAAGAAATATGTCTAGCTGGCACACGGGAGAGATTGATAGGCCTGTCATTAATGGGAAACAAACACAGTTTGGAGCCTAATGAAAATGGAGAAAGAATAAAGAAAGGAAGAAGACTCCATAGCGTTCTGTACAAATTATTGTGCCATTTTCAAAGACAGTGCTTCTAAATATGTCCATTAGGAAACATCTAGCGGGATATTTTTAGGGGCAAAAAGCCATCATTTGTTCAACTGGAATATTGTACAGTTAAACACAGCACAAATGCAAGCACAACTGAAATGCCTATTACTTTTCCACTTAAATATTTCCTGGAATAAAAAGCTAATAGAGAAGGGAATTAAGGAGAAACTTCCTAACAGTGAGGCTAAGTAACCAGTGGAAAAAAGCTTGTCTTCAGAAATTGTTGGTGCTTTATAACTGGAGACATTTAAGAAATGACTGGACAGCCACCTATCTGAAATGGTACAGGGTCTCCTGCTTGAGTAACAGGGGGTTGGACAAGAAGACCTTTAAGATCCATTCCAGCTCTATTCTGATTCTGATTGAGTCAAGGGGAACCAGAAGGGCCATATTTACATGCCCAAAGATGAAAAAGAATTAAATAAAAACAAATAAGGGAAACAGGTTTTAAAATGCTCATGGAAGAGAGATGTGGACATGGACACATGCTCACACACAGAGAGGCCCGCCCTGCATTCTTGCTTAGGCTAAAAACAATTGCTTCAAAGCTAACTGAAAGGTGAAGTTAAATATTCCAATAAATTCATAACATCTCCCATAATCAAATCCCCCCCCCAAATAAACAGCCTGTACAATAGTGTCTGCTGGTTGTCTGTCAAATTGTGCCAGACATTTGCAACATCTGCTCCCCCATTTAGAAATTCATTTACAGGGGTTTTGAATAATTCACTTTTCCCACTGAGATCTTTCAGCAGTAGCCACCAGTCCCTGTCTATGTTTATTTGTGCCTTATCTCTCTGTTAAGTAATCAAGAGATTATGAAGACACCTTGAGTTTTTCTATTGCATCTCTTATTATAAAAAGTGACAATAGGTACAAGTTGAAGAATGGTCCATTCTGGGATATCTTGTAAGAAACAAAGTCCAACTTTACAGGACTCACACTTGAGGCAGGAGGAGAACCTTTCCATTGTTTAGTTGAGTAAGTCATCAAGTGACTGCTTTGTTTCATGAGAAACAATCATGAGAAAATGTGATCTTGAAGAATCCAAAATCAGGCTAAAGATAGGAGGAAGTAATATCAACAACCTTCAATACGTCAATGATACAGCTCTTCTCTCAGAAACCAAAGAAGGCCTGGAACATGATCAAGAAATTCAAAGAAGTGAGAACTTTGGTCTTTTTCTGAACATCAAAAAACTCAAGCTCATGACCACTGCATGAGCACTGCAAGGAATGGTAACAGCAAAATAGAAATTGATGTTGAAGAGATAGAATGTGTGGGGAAAACATCACTCTCCTAGGATCCCATGTCATTCAAAGAGGTAAATGCAGCCCAGAAATAAAAATATCAGATTGCAATCGGTCATACAGCAATTCATAAATGAATATGAGCTGAATATGGAAAAGCAAGGACATCAGCATGGCAATCAAACGTAGGTTACTCTGTTCTATCGTATTCCCTACAACCTATGGTTGTGGAAGTTGGATTTTAAAACAGCAAGAGAAAAAGAAAACTCTTTTTTGCTGTGCTGCTGGAAAAGGCCATATTCCTTGGATAGCAAAGATGACTAAAAAGCAAGGACTGGAGTGCGTAATATCAGACATGTCACTGGAAGGCAAAAATCACAAAACTGCATCTCACTTATGTTGGCCATGTTATGTGGGGAAATTCACTGGAGAAAGCAATTATGCATGGAAGAGTTAGAGGTCAAAGGAAAGCAGTCCAATAATGGACATGGTAACTGGACACCATCAAAGATGATACCATCCAGAGCATAGAACAACTCAAAGAAGTAGTGCAGGATCGGAAGGCGTGGATTCTCGCCCATAGAATCACCAAGAGTTGAACAAAACTGAATGGATAACTTTGTAATCATCCTCATAATAGGCCCAGTTGTAATTTTATTTTACAGAACTATTCTTCAGAACTATTATCCTGCTTTGAATTTATGCTTTTGTTGTTGGATAAAACGCTATGCAAGATTAACCATCAAAATGTTCAGCCCCAATATACCCAACTATAATAAGCCCCAACTATACTTAGCTCAGAATACATTCTATTGAAAAAGATATGAACAAGATTTCATCAAATATATTCCACGTTGGTGTTAAACTCAGGATCGATTGACTATATTTTTAACAATTGCATGTCGCAATTTCAAATGAAACTGGGTGTCTTACAACTGGTAGCATTCAAAAAGTCTATTTTACTGTGGATTTTTATGACACAGGTAGAAATAAGCCTCTGCTAGAAAACAAATAGAAACAAAGAATGAGAATCTTTTTAGAGCTGAGGGCAGAAGGTGTAAAGAGTACTTGTAGTACTTTTGTATGATCCACACACATTTTTCTATAGGAAAAAAAAGGATCAATGTAATACAAAGAATTCTTAAGGCCGTTATATACACTGGTTCTATGTCCTTGGAACAAAACAGTTTTTCCACTTGGGCAGAAATGTACAATATATCTGGTGTCTGGTAGGTTTTTAAAATACATTATTTACCTTTAAAAAATATCTGAGAAAATGTAAACAAGATCAATTGCAAATCTTATCTGTGGCTCCTCTGTGTGACTTAAAAGTATTGCATAAATAATTTTTTTCATGTTTTTCCTTGTTATAAAACACAGGTAAAACATTATATTATTTGAGTATCGTAGTATCTATACAGCGCTGGCTGGAGATGATTAAATCCTGAAGTTTAGATAACTTAAGCTTTTAAAGATAAAATAATGTTTAAATCAATACAGTGTTAGCTATGAGTTCTAAATTGATAATGTTGATAAGCATAAGTGGCTTACATATGACATCTAAAGCTGGAAGTGGTACTGACAAACAATCACAAAATACATGAAATTATGTTCTATAATAAACATTTCTATCTTAATACTTAATAAAAGATATCGATTGTATTGCTCCATATGGTTGTTTATGCATACTAAAAAAAAAAAAAAAAGACAAAACTAGAAAGTTATTTGCTTTCTAACTTCTCCCCTTTTGTATCTCTACCAATGTGTGGTCCTCATAAGCATTTAGACCAGGGAGGTGCGACCTTGACAATTTTAAGACCTGTGGACTTCAAATCCCAGAATTCCCCAGCCAGCATGACTGGCTGAGGAATTCTAGGAGTTGAAGCAGGGCTGTCTTAAGAGCATTATGGGCCCCCAGGCAAAGCAGTGTACTGGGGCCCCTACGACAACTACTCATAGGAATAAAAATGCAAATGGTTGATAAAATTAAACATACATTTGTAAGTTAGTATTAATTTTAAAAATGTAGTAAAATGTAATAAATATGGTGCTGTATTTATATGATACAAGATGCATTGAAGGGTTAACATACCCCGATTAGTATGGGGCCACTATGCGCGTGGGGCCATGGGCAAGTGCCCATCAAGCCCATGCGTTAAGATGGCCCTGAGTTGAAGTCCATAGGTCTTAAAGTTATGAAGGTTGGGCACTGATTTAGATCCTCTTAGAACCATAATACACACAATGTATTATGCCACACTGCATAATACATTGTGTGTATGAGAGCCATTCTTGCTTAAATTTGATTCAAATTCAGTTGTAAATATATGCCGTCCATTTTACCATTGCTGCATAAAATCTTTGTGTACGTGCAACGAAGATATTGAAGATGCTGATGAAACATCTCATAAAGTCCCTGTAAAGGGTGTGCTCCATTATACATGCAGGAGCATAAAGTGTGTGGTTTGTCAAAGTGTAACAGCAGGGAAAAATTCCCACCCACCTCCCCTGAGTTTTTACAACAAAGAAATAGGAATGTCTGGAAAGTTCCTTAAGGAAATATTAATGAACTGCCAAGTACTAGTTCAGTTATCCCCTTGCCATAAATTAAAATAACCCAGCAGATGTGAAATTTTGATTATGTAATTGAGTGCTTCTGAATATTCTTTTAAAGCTTGCTCTTAATGCCCTTTCTTCTTTTTTATCTATGAAGCTGTCTTTGAAAACATCTTCAAATGAATTTTTATTTCATGATGCTGCTTCTATTATTTTCATAAAGCTCAAGTGCTCAGAAATAAATAAGTGATGTGATATTCACACCATCTTACACACAACATGTAGCAGCAACTTGTTATTGTTAGTTAGAAAGTTGTGTCTGACCCATCACAACCCCATGGACAATGTTCCTCCAGGCCTTCCTGTCCTCTACCATCCTCTGGAGTCCATTTAAGTGCACGCCTACTGCTTTGGTGACTCCATCCAGCCACCTCATTCTTTGCTGTCCCCTTCTTCTTTTGCCCTCAATCTTTACCAGCATTAGGCTCTTCTCCAGTGAGCCCTTCCTTCTCATTAGGTGGCCAAAGTATTTAAGTTTCACCTTCAGGATCTGGTCATCTACAGAGCAGTCAGGGTTGATCTCCTCTAGGACTGACTGGTTTGATCACCTTGCAGTCCAAAGGACTCGCAGGAGTCTTCTCCAGCACCATAGTTCAAAAGCCTCAAGCAACTAGCTTGTGTATAATGGTACTTACATAGAACTTGGAATCTGAAGCATGGAAGAAGGCATTCTTACTCAACACTCGTATTTTATTGTTTTCCATGGGATTCCTTTAAAAATAACTGCTCTATATACAACTAAGCTATAATTCTGTATACCTGAGTTGCAGACTCATCGAACAGTACAAGTAATCATCCAAATAGTTGGGTAGGTATAAAAAGCTCCCTTTTCTTAGGCAAAAACGTAGTTGTGGTAGAAGCAAATATCTGTAGCTCAGGGTTGAAGTTTGGAATCCTTGGTGCCCTCTGAGCTTGGTTGTTCTCTTGCAGTCTTTACCCACCCAGGTAGCTTCATGGGTGCTAGTGAGGGTGGGCTTTTCTTCCTGTTTACATACAGTAGCTTGTCCTGCCAGTGTAGATATACAATGTGTTCTCCTTGGTAGTTCCTTGATTACAATAGAGTTTTCTGGTTGATTGATTGTTTGTCTGGATATCTGGGTGTTGGCTGCAGGAAAGGATGTGACCTGGTCGTTCCTTCTTAAGTTTTTTTTTTTTTAACTTTTTGTCTCTGAATTGTTCATGTAGCAGAATATTGTCTTTTATTTTCCAATACAGATATTTGCTACTAGATCCTCCTAATCAGAGATGCATGCAAAGTAAGGGCCCGACCACTGAACTAGACTCTGTTTTTCATATAACATTTTATTGTAGCCTCATTACACTATATATTAAGTACAATTTCCATGAATCACTAAATAAATCTTTGCCTTGGTGTCTGTACTGGATTATCTAATTGGTTGTTTAACAGCAGTTCCACATCATATTTATATGGGAACCAATGTATTTTCTGATTTCTGCAACTCTCATTGTTTCTCTGTGATGAAGACTAGACTTCCAAAAAGCACCCTGGTAAAAATGCATTTTTAAGAAGGGGCAAAGCCATCACCCATAATAAGAATAACTTTTTTCATTGTGTTATTCATTTAACTATGACCCTTTTACCCAAACGTTACATGGACTATGGTTTCATCCTTGAATCATTGTTATTATGCCAATGTTTTTGCTATCATGAAGTGCCATAAATTGTTTATAGGAAACATCATTTCATTGTCTCTTTACAATATGCATATTGATTGCTTTCTTAACATCTACCTGTGCAAAGACCCCTTTAGCTCCAGTTCAGATCTTTGTTTTCCTCCAATGTTTGCTTTCATAGAATTTCTTTTTATTTAAAGATCTCTTTTAAATTTTTATGACTTGCTTTCTGCTACTATAGTGAACCCAGGATTGATGCCTTACTCCAGTGAAAACACTAAATATTTCAGTCCTTTATGAGATGTTTAAGATAGCCACTTACACATCGTGATTTGAACCTTATTTGATAAAGATGAAAGATAGATGGGTGGGTGGATGATAGATAGATAGATGATAGATAGATAGATAGATAGATAGATAGATAGATAGATAGATAGATAGATAGATGGATTATATATATATATATATATATATATATATATATATATATATATATATATATATATATATATATATATATATATATATATATATATATATATATGCTGGTTTTGTTGTATTCGGGTCTTTTCCCGTGTAAGGTTGAGATTGTCTTTGCAACGTTGCGGCAGGATCTCACCTGCCATCTTCAAGCGTGGGCTTAAAAAGACCTTTTAAGCCCACGCTTGAGCCCTGGTATGCCTAAATATGGGAGGAAGGTCACTACTCCCTCTTTCTGTCCTTTGGCTCATCACAGAAGACCATGCAGGCAGAAAACCATATTTTTATTTTTAATGTTGCCTTTTTATATTTGTGTTGTATAAAAGTCTATAAAAGGATTGATTGTCCATACGCCCTTTGCAGAATTCAACGTTAGGAACTATTGGGAAAGTTCTGTCTTGGGAGCTTGGCATGCTGGAGAGCTGCTATCGTGTCTCTGTGCTGGAGGGTTCTGAGAGTCTTGTCGTGGTGGATTGCTGCCAAGGATCTGTCTGTCTGTTGGTGCAATAAATTCTGTTGAAGTAGTTTTGGTCTGGAGTGTATTCTGTGTTGGCGAGGGAAGAAGGGGGGTCAGAACAGAGAGGGATCTAGGAGGTCTTGGAGGTTAAATGAAAATTTATTTAGATATGAGAGAAATGTTATAGAATGTAAAAAAACTATTGAAATAATATTTTGCTTTTAACATGCATAAGGGGACATCGATGGAAATGGTTTGGGATGGTAAAGAAGGTAAAGAAGTTTATCAACAGGATATGATTAAAAAGGCTTTCTCAGAATATTATACTAGATTGTGCGCTAAAATGCAAGGTTTAGATATAGATAGATATCTGGAGAAAGAGAAAATACTTATAGTTACAGATGAACAAAGGGAAAGACTGAATCAACTTGTAACCACGGAGGAAATTCTCCTGGCAATTAAGCAATTAAAAATTGGGAAGGCCAGAGGTACAGATGGATTGACAGCGGTTTATTACAAAAAGTTACAATTAGAAATGTTAGATCCTCTTAAGGAATTATTTAATAAAATTCAAATGGATGGAAGGGTACCGCTATCTTGGAGAACAGCCTTTATTTTCCTGATTCCAAAAGAAGATCAGGACCACACTCAGCCAAAAAACTATAGACCTATTTCATTACTTAATACAGATTATAAAATCTTTGTTAAAATATTAGCAAATAGGTTGATGTCAATTATACAACAAACGATTCATAATGATCAATTTGGTTTTATACAGGGGAGACAAATGAAAAGTAATGTAAGACAAATTGTTAATATATTGGAATATTTGGGGAAGAACAACCAAGTCCCCGCAGCGCTTTTATTCTTAGACGCAGAGAAAGCATTTGACCGAGTGAATTGGCAATTTCTAATAAAAATAATACAAAAGATGCATTTTGGAGAGTATTTCACACAATCTATCAAGGCAATATACCAGATACAGACAGCACAAATTATAGTTAATGGTAGTTTAACAGAATCCTTCAAAATTGAAAAAGGAACAAGACAGGGGTGTCCCCTGTCTCCATTATTGTTTATCTTAACCTTGGAGTTACTGCTGAATAGAATACGTGGGTCAGATGACCTACAGGGAAGTAACATTAGGCATTATGAATACAGAGTACGAGCATTTGCGGATGACTTGGTTGTAACTTTAACCCAACTGGGGAAATCAGCTATAGGTTTAATGAACATAATTAATCAATATGGTCAAGTATCTGGGTTCAAAATAAATTAGGAAAAACAAAGATGATAGTTAAAACTATGACCACAAATCAAAAAGAAGAACTAGAAAGAGTAACAGGATGCGAGATAGTAGAAAAGGTTAAATATTTAGGAGTTTACATTACAACCTCAAATGGGAAATTATATAAGTATAATTATAAACCATTATGGCATAAAATACCGTTAGAGATGAATAAATGGAAAAAACTACAATTGTCATTGTTGGGAAGGATAGCAGCAGTAAAAATGAATGTTTTTCCTAAGTTTCTATTTCTCTTTCAAATGATACCAATACTTTAAAAAGATGCAAATTTGGAAGAATGGCAGAAAGGTATTAATAACTTTGGGTGGGTAAGAAACCAAGAATAAAACTTAAAATAATGCAAGACATACGGGAAAGAGGAGGTTTGAAAATGCCTAATTTAAAATTATACTATGAAGCAATAGTTTTATGAACAATTAGTGATTGGATTAATCTAACAGAGGATAGAATACTGAATATTGAGGGATATGATTTGGTATATGGTTGGCACGTTTATTTAATATATGATAAGAAGGTGGATAAGATTTTCAAAAGCCATATATTAAGGAATGCCCTATTGCATGTCTGGAAAAGTACCAACATAGGTTAAATGATAAGATACCTATGTGGGTAGTACCCAGACACGCAATAGGGAATATAGGTATAGAACAAAAACAGGATGTAACTACATATAGAGAACTTCTTAATATAGAGAGAGGTGTACTACAGTTAAAGCCTTTGAACGTATTAAGAGAGGAAAGGGTAATTCAAACCTGGTTCCAGTATGGACAGTTACAAGCTAGATGGAAAAAAGATCAGACAATTGGTATCACGCAAAATGAGGAGTTTGGTAAAACAAATTAGGGACCAGAGTCAAATGCATATAAAAAGGTTGTATAAATAGATTCTGAAACACAGTTAGTTAAAGACTGTATGATAAAATGGGCACAAAATTTCGAAGAGCCAATAATGATGGAAACATGGGAAAAGATTTGGGTAAGAAATGTAAAATTTACGCAAGCTCAGAATTTGAGAGAGAATTTTATAAGATGTATAGATGGTATTTAGATCCCAAAAAATTATCTTGTATGTATCCAAATTTACAACCTAAATGTTGGAGATGTGATTGTGCTGATGCTACGTATTACCATATATGGTGGACTTGCAAAAAAAAAAAAAGCACTTTGGATAAAAATATGGTAGGTTATTCAAAATATACTTTTAAAAAGGGTAAAGTTCACCCCCCAGTTTTGTTAGGTATAATTACAGACTGTACAGTTATAGAGACTAATTTGATTTTGAACTTAATGACTGCAGCAAGATTGTTGGTGGTGCAGTACTGGAAGAGGGAAGAATTGCCTACTATTCAAGAATGGATGCTAAAAGTAGTAAATCTAGCAGAGATGGCCAAAATTACAGCATATTTGAAGGACCATTCAGATGAGAAATATAAGTTGGAATGGAGAAGATGGATTGACTATATTCAAAATAAATATCGGACTAAAAAATTTCAATTAGCTTATGAGTGAAGGCACAAGGAATGTTACAATTTACCTAAAGTTAGTTTAACAAAAGGGGAACTAAAGCACAAGAGGAGGTAGGATGTTAAAATCAGTTAGCAATGTATGATTGTTAAATGTTTATACCCTGTATTTTGCTCTGGGAGGTTGGGGGGAGGGAGGGTTGGAGGGTGGGAAGGGGAAGGGGTAATATTTGTAAAATTTGTGAAAACCTTTAATTAAAAAGAAAGAAAGACGTATCTATGACATGTACGGAATCCAATTCTCAAAGTCATCAAAAGGAAGGCAATTGGGTTGTAGAATTGCCTCTGCAAGGCAAAGTACCTCACTGAGATGGATTGCAGGTGATTCACACAGATATAATAGCTTTTCCATCAACAACTCTTGATATTCTACTTCAGAACTATGGTTGCCAACATATTAGTAAGACTTGCCTCCTGGGTCAACTCAAATTGACCTTTCTTAAAGCTTTTGTGGATTCTGGAGAAACAAAGGTATAATATTATGTTGGCAACAATAAAAACATTTTTTTTTTGGCTTTTCTTCCCCACCAAAAGTTGTAATATCAATTGGTATCTTTTAAAGAAAAATATATTCTTTTCAGTCTCTCTTTTTTGTCCTCATTTTTTTCTGATATTGTCAAATACTTTGCCTGTAAACATAACCAAAGATTCATGGAGGCATCATCCACCATTTATGGTGATCTCTTGTATTACACCAATTTCTCAACAATCCATCTAAATAGCATTCCTCTGTTTTGATTTGCTTTTCATCATTTGTTTTTATGTACCTCACATATTTCTTTCTTTCTGTCTTTTTATTTTTTTATTTTGCTATGGGGATATCTAAGGCCTACATTCTGATGCAAATTGAACATCTCAATATATGGCTCCCAGTCTAATGGGTGGCCCAGACTGCAGTTAGTTCAGAATGCAGCCGCGCGGGCTGTGATGGGGAGTACGAGGTACTCCCACGTAACACCTCTCCTGCGCGAGCTGCATTGGCTACCTGTGGTTTTCCGGGTGCGTTTCAAGGTGCTGATTACCATCTTTAAAGCGCTCCATGGCACGGGACCTAGTTACTTGCGGGATCGCATCCTCCCACATACATCCCTGCGGCCAATACGCTCACACAGGGAGGGACTTCTCCTGGTGCCATCCACTGGACAATGCCGGCGGGCGACACCGAGGAGTAGGGCCTTCTCTGTGATGGGCCCAACCCTCTGGAATGACCTCCCCCCCGACATTAGAACCACTTCTGACCTCCGCTCCTTCCGGCAAAAACTGAAGACCCACCTGTTCCGATTAGCAGGCCTGGCATAATTCAACTGTCCCTCCTGGCAAACGCACTATATCTGGTTATTTTAGGGGTTTTTTAATTCACTGTATTTGTTTTTAGGGGTTTGAACTTATTTTAATCTGCTTTGTACAGTTCTTTTAATGTCATTCTTACCTCCTCCATGTCAACTGTCAATTGTACATACTTAATTTTATTGTATCTGATATATTTTGTATGAACTGTACACCGCCCCGAGTCCCTTTCGGGAGAGGGGGCGGTCTAGAAGCATTAAATTAAATTAAAATTAAATTAAATTAATTAGCTTGCATATTTGTCTGAATGTTGGGATATGCTCCTGGCAGGGTTTTTATTTTTAATGACATGGATATATCTAAAATAATAAATACATACACATATAAAATAGCACAAAGTGTCTCTCAAGCAAAACCCTTAAAATAATCAAGTCTTTATCAGCATTTTTTAAAAATATAGAATAATTTGCAACAGTGTGGAATTAATTTTGAATAAACCTAGGTGGAACTGAAATCAATAGTTGGCTGCTATCTTTATTAGAGCCACCAAAATTTATAGAAGTGTGCGTAGATTTTTGTTAAGTGATGGTGTTCTGGAAGCAAAAGACTTTGAAGAAGCAGGATAAAAGGAGTATTGATATATATGTTGGAGAACATGCTTGAAAATACTGTGGCCAGTTAAGAAAGTATCATCAAACAAATCAACCCAGGATTCTCACTCAAGGCACATATGATCATCAGGCTACATCAGGCACATTATGTGAAGACCTTGCTCTCTAAAGAAGCCGCTAATGCTGAGAAATGTGGAACGAAAGAGAAGAAGAGAAAGAAGAGGACAACCAGCAACGAGGTGGGTAGGTCCAGTTATATACCTATGGGTGCACTTTTAGAAGATATGAAAGATCAGGTTGAGGACAGAGGTCATGGAGAAAATCTACCATATAGTCTATAAATATATCACACCAACCAGAATGCACATAATCCATAAAGTAAGACTCTTCTGTATAACAAAAAAAAAATGGTTAAAAAAAATCTCTTTCTTTAGAAAAGAAATCTGATTTTATTTTTCCTTTAATTTTCTTATTAAAGGTTTTGTTATTTGTATTATACTGGCACTTTAATTTTCATTCAATGTGACTTTCAACTTTCACAAAGGTATTTTTTGATAGGATGTTACATATATATTTTTGGTCAGAAAAAAGTAAGGACAACTAGCAGACTGAAGCCTATTGGAAATTCAGTGGTGGTAATCCATTCCCAATGGAATCCAGAAATGAATCCTTTCATCTCCTGCTCAGAAGCTGTACTCTTCTAAATGAAATAGATAGCAATACGGATTATGTTGGTTGGAGAGGGAAAAAGAATACTGAAGGCTGAAGAAAGACCATCTCTGTATTCCTCACAAGTGCTTCCAAATCATTTGCTGCTCTCTTTTTGGTAGAAACCGAATGTAACTGTGCAATTACCAGGCTGCAGGGAATCATGATAAAAAGTGCCTTCAAGTGCCTTCCCAAGTATTTGATTATGATGATGATGTTCGTCCATCATGTTCGAAGAGGACCTTGACATCTAACAAGTATGGGTTGTCCACAATGTGTCTGCAGGTGGCTGGTAAAGCCTATAAGGGCATGAAATGTTCTGCCACATGTCGGGCAGGCATGTGTGGGTACCATTGCTGCAGAATTTGCAGAACTGGCTTTGCAGAGTGATCGCTTCTCTTGTGTTATGGTTGTTCTTCTGTGTTCAGATGCCTGGCAGCGTTGGTGGATCAGTGTGTGCCATGGCGATCAATCTTATGCCAGGGTTTCTCAGGAGGTGGGGTCAATTTCCAGGGACTTGAAGGAGGCTTTCAACATGTCTTTGTATCGCTTCCTTTGTCCCCGGTGCGATCGATTTCCTTGAGACAGCTCACCACAGAGGAACTATTTGAGGATGTGATGGTCTGGCAACCTTGCAACATGGTTTGCCCAGCAAGTCTGGGCTTTCATCAGCAGGGTGTGAAATGATGGCAGGCCTGCTCTGTACGTACGTAAACAGGCAAGAGAACAGACAAATATGTTAACTGAGAAAAACACGGAAAAGTCTAGAACTTAAAATCTGGAACACAGAGCTACAGTACATAAATGCATTAGTTTATTTGCATTGCAGAAGGCAATTGATGTGTTGTGTATATCCTTTCCATTTTGTCCCCAATAAGGATTTAAAGCAGGGGTCTCCAAACTTGTCAATTTTAAGACTTGTGCAGCTCCCAGAATTTCTCAACCAGCTATGTTGTGCTGCAGAATTCTGGGAGTTGATGTCCCTATGTCTTAAAGTTACCAAGTTTGGAGACCCTTGATTTAAAGTAGATGTCTGAGAGTCTTCTATCAAGTTCAGCCAATGGATGGATTTTGGGTTAAGTAGGTAGAGAAGAGAGATTTTCAGTGCATTTTCAGCCAGAAAAGAAGGGCTGAAAAGGTCACTTTTTTGTTATACAAACTGTCTATGTACTGACGTCTGAAACTGATCCAGTATAATTGTAGGAGAATCAATGAATCTCTCCTTTTTTGTATAGTAAATTGAAATAGAAGACAAAATTAATTTGTCCTATATTCAAATTGATACACAAAAGAAGGCCTAATATAATAATAAATAAAAGATTTCACTTTCTTGTAGCTCCTACTTTATATCATCATCATCACTACCATCATCATCATCATCATCATCATCATCATCATCATCATCATCTTAGTCATTGTATGTCAACTGCAGGTTGAACACCTCTTCTGCATGTTTCCAACCTGGACGGTCCTGAGCTTTCTTTTGCCAATTGGGCCTGCAATATTTGCTGATGTTGTCAATCCATCTTGTTTTAGGTCTCTTTCGTGGATGCTTTTTAACCAAGTGGGATCCATTCTAGGGCTGCCTTGGTCCACCTGCCATCAGCTCTTCTTGCTATGTGAGAGCCCATTTTCATTTCAATTTTTACTTTCTTGATTGTATTGTATACTTTTGTTTGTTCTCTAATCCATGTGCAGGTCTTTCCATCTTCTCTTGTAATGCCAAGCGTGCATCTTTCCATGGTTTTTTGTGCCAGAGCCAGATTATGTTTAATACATGAACCAAAGAAAGAACCATTTTTACATTTGGAGAAGAACTAGATGTAGTAGATAACTACATATACCTTGACCAAAGGATCTCAATGGAAAGTGATAGAGTAAAGGAAATTGAATGGTATGTTAAATGAGGTTGGTTGGCATTTGGCAAGCTAAGCATAATTTTCAGGAACAGCCTCCCCTTATGCCTGAAGAGAAAAGTTTTCGATCAGCCTGTGCTACCTGCTCTAACATATGCCAGTGAAACAGGGACACTAACCTCAAAATAGATACAAAAGCTACTGTATATACTCTCTCTCTCTCTCTCTCTCTCTCTCTCTCTCTCTCTCTCTGTGTGTGTGGGGGGGGGAGGGAGGGAGGAAGAGAGGGAGGGGGAGGGAGAGAGAGAGAGAGAGAGAGAGAGAATATGGTTGCATGTTTTTGAAGAATTGTGATTAAGAATAAAGCTAATATCTCTTTTGAGCTGAGTCAGATTTTTGCTGATTTGATATACACCTCTCTGTGGTTTTCATTACAGTGGGTATACAAATGATGTTCATGTTGATAGTCACCTGTTTTATTGGCTTCTTCTTAGAACTCAATATAATTTCTAACTTAATCATGCTAAACTTTATGTCTGAAATATTTTGGCCGAATAAAAGCCCAGAACATTACTGAGATGTATCAGCTCACATATCTGAGAATTCTATTAAATTGTTACAGTGTTTTCATCACTGGCATTTGTATGTCACTTCATTGAACATGAATAAATATTAGAATCATACCAAGAACAAGCCATCCAAGAACTATTTCCTTAGGTTAGTCAGTTGCATGTTATATTTCTTTATATTTGTTGCTTCTACTTTTTGTCTCCCTCACAATGATAATGCTCTTCCCAAGCCTCTCCAGTGCTATTGTTTTAGTGCAAAACATTTTTCTTATGATTCTTTCATCCTGTAAACACTTTCAATAAAATGCATTGGATTTTCCCATTGTGATGAATTCTCTTGCCATTGATGCTTGTCGTGAAGGAGGTTTACAGATCTTCCCCACAAGGGCTGTTTACAAAGACAGGGTTAACAAAGACAATTTGCAAACTGTCTTTTAGTTTATGTGTCTGTGCATGTCATTTTTTTCCCCTTTTAAATATTACCAGCTAAAATACTTTGATGAGAGTGGGGCCTCAATGCAAACAGATAATTAGACTATCAGAAAAAGAAAATTGAATGTGTCATATTACTGATGTATTCAAGTTATTCTGTATTACTTCCTGCTGCAATTACAAGAGAATTTTCTCGATGAGTAACTTCACTCATGCTTGAGAAGTTTAGAGGAAATAACATGAACAGCCCTCATACAAGTGTAAAGATGTATTTACAATGAGATTAAGGTATCTGAAACTTCTGGTCATAAGTGGGCCAATGAAAGTCAACCTGAACATATAGAATAGTCCAGTGGTAAAATTCTTTTTTTTTTTTTTACTACTGCTTCTGTGAGTGTGGCTTGATGGGCATGGCAGGGGAAGGATACTGCAAAATTTCCATTCCCACCCCACTCTGGGGCCAGTCAGAGGTGGTATTTGCCGGTTCTCTGAACTACTCAAAATTTCCATTACTGGTTCTCCAGAACCAGTCAGAACCTGCTGAATTTCACCCTTGGAATAGTCTCTTTTCCAATAATTGTTAAGGTGAGTGTGACATAAAGGATAAAGGCAGAAAGGTGGTACATTTGAGGTTGTGATGGCCATTCAGCAAACTCTGAAAAGTATGAAGGAGAGAACAACTTTTTCTTTCCCCAGTATCTAATCAGAAACCTATCAAAAGCCCACAACACAACATGAATAGACCAGAATCTTCTCATTTATCTTTCCCAGCAACTGGAACTGAGAAATATCCTGGTTTTGATGCTGAAGGTAAAAAAAAAACCTTGATCAATCATCCTAATCCTTGCAAAACTCTGAGTGGTTCTTTATGCATGGTCACAGAAGGAAGGCATATTTGATTGCTACCAAACATGCATTCAAAAAAGTCAGTCCTACCTGTTTGAAAAACATACTTGAATAATGTACATCTTCAATACATTTACATGTTTGTATTTTTGAGTGGCACAAAATCAGTGTGAGGGGAAAAATCTTGGAAGCTACATATAAAGAATTATGGAAGAAAGAGTGGCAATCATTTCCTGTAATTTCATTGCAGTCTACAGGCAGTCACAGAAGAGACATCCTTGAATGTGTGAATGTAATTATCTTCACTCAGTTGATTAATATATGTGGGATTTATTAGCATGTTACAGTTCTGTTGTTTCGTAAGTAGTAGATGCTATTTTTTCTGATCTAATATCAATCATTATTTGTCATTTATGGTGCTGGGGAATAAAAGTATGCATATGCTGTAATGTATGGACTTGTTTGTATATCGTTATTTATCCAAAATGCTCTACAGCTAACTCTGTATTCCAGTTTCTTGAGCAGTACTTGAATTAAAGCACTAAAAATTATATGAATCACTTTTATTGAACGTGTTCCCATTGCAATAAAAGCTTGCTGATCTTCTAAAATATTAACCCAAAAAGCAGTTGGACAAATTTGGCACCCCGTCGCTGATGCTTTTTGAGCAACTCATTTCTTAGTCCTTCCAAAGGCAGGTCAAATATTAATTTTTAATATTTCACCAGTTTAACAAAGCTCAAAAACTACATAATTTTGCAGTGTTTCTTGTAGTGTATTGTTTAGTATTTCCTTTTTCTTCCTGACTATCTGACATTAGAATATAGAATAACAGAGTTGGAAGGAACCTTGGAGGTCTTCTAGTCCAACCACCTGCTTAGGCAGGAAATCCTATACCATTTCAGACAAATGGTTATCCAATCTCTTCTTAAAACTTCCAGTGTTGGGGCATTCACAACTTCTGAAGGCAAATTGTTCCACTGATTAATTATTTTAACTGTCAGGAAATTTCTCCTAAATTCTAAGTTGTTTCTCTCCTTCATTAGTTTCCACCCATTGCTTCTTGTCCTGCCCTCAGGTGCTTTGGAGAATAGCTTGACTCCCTCTTCTTTGTGGCAGCCCCTGAGATATTGGAACATTGCTATCATGTCTCCCTTAATCCTTCTTTTCATTAAACTAGACATACCCAGTTCCTGCAACCATTCTTCATACCCATTTATCCAAGACACCTCGTTGTGGTATGACCATTAGTAATCCCTATACCAAACCAGTTTTGACCTCTCTCTCTCTGTGTTTGGATGAAACTGAACAGAATTAGAAGATGTGATACTGGAAGAAGTGCCTTTGCCCTATATGAACAGGGATGGAAAGATCCCCCTTGTTCTGATTGAGGTGCTGTTATGGAAACTATTGAACACATTGTACAAGAGTGCCCACCATGTGAGTTCTCTGGTTCTCTAGAGGTTCTGCACAAAGCAATGCCACAGGTGATTGCCTGGATACTTGAATTGGTTGCAAAGGTTGCATCATATTCACAGAGCTTTTAGTGGAATGATATTATCTACTTGGTAATGAAAAGTCTATAAGAAAACAACCAACATCAGAGAGCAACAAGGACACCAATTCAGTCCTGAGCTACAGATACTTTCTTCTGAACTGTAGGAACTTCAGACTGTACATCTTTGGAAGAGGTACAGAATGGAAGAAAAAAAATGACAATAAAGATGATCCTGTCAGAGGAAGTTGGTCTAACATATAAATTAGAGGCAGTTTCACTATAGAGTGGTAATTAGACCTATTAAGGAAATAACTTTGATTGCAAAATATTGTAACCAACAATGGACAATGATTTTAGAATCATAGACACCATTCAAAATCCTGAAATGAAACTCGTATAATAGATATTGAATGCATAATGCAGCAATTTTAAGAGAATGTGCTGAAATGAACAATTTTTAAAAAAGACGTGATTAAATGCTGGAAGTGTTCAATGGTGACATATAATGACTATGTGATCTGTTAAAAGGAAAAACCTTTTAAACTAATCAATCTCCTTCCACAACAATTTATGCCAATGGTTTTTAAGATGAACCCATCTCAAATGGGGGAGTTGACAAAGAAATATATCAGAGGTGGCTGCTGTAGGGGTAAATCTGCAGAGCTAGAAAATGGGGTTTTGAAGAAGACTTCTAAAATATGAATTTTCAGCAGATGTTAAAAAACTCTTTTGCAACTCTTAAGTACAGTTCACTAGCAATGTCCTTCTCCTTCATAGAGTAGATTCTGATACCAGATGAGACAATATCAGTCTATTTTAATCTTTTTTGTACTATCAATGATTTATGAAAAAAATAAAATAAAATTGAGCTTATATTGTAACAATCTCAAAAATATGTTTAAATATTGTGGAATCTGTCTCTCTCTCTCTCTCATGCACACACACTGTGTTTGTGAGTGAGAGAGAGAGAGTGTGTGTTTCCTCTGCATCCTTATTTAAATGCTTAAAAGCCACTTTAGGAAATCATAGGTGCATTATGGATCTTGAGGTGCTTCTTTTATGGAAGTTTAAGTACCAAATTGTCTTAAGGTTTATATATCTTAAATAGTGGGAAGGTTAGTATACTATATAAGTCATTTCCTACTCTGGTTTTTAAACAAAATATATTGGACTCCTCCCTCTTTCCATGGTCTTAAATTCTAACTATTTTACATCATAGTATATTATAGCAAAAAAAAAGGGGGGGGGGAATCAAAAAGCAAAGACTTAGTTATTTAGTATAGTTTAGTTGCCAGTATATATAATGTCACAAGCTGGTGGTGACAGCTAGCCCACCAAATCTTTTTTTTTTTTTTTTTACAAAAGTCAGAGATGGGTTTGCTTATTCTTTAGATTGGAAATCATCAAGATTTTAGGACTACAAACTAGACTGGGAAATGAAAAATAACTGGAGTAAGGCAGTGAGAATTCAGCTCAGCAGTGTTGCCAAGATAACGAAATGTACAAGTCACACAAACTCTGGAATGTAGCTCAACTCCAGAGATTTGACTTATGTAAGACGTTCAGGGGCCTTAATGCAGCTTGGAAAATATCAATTTAATGCAAATTGTGGTGAGATCATTATAAGATGAGAACCAGAGATAACATAAACCAAACATTTCTGGAAAATTAGGATTTTTAAGTAAGCTCAGATTGGCATGATGCACACAAAATATTAATGCAGAGAAAACATCTGCCTCCCATGCATCAATTATATTAGGTCTACTTAAAAAAAATCCCACATATCTTTCAAATTTGCTACCTTTGGAAAATTTTACGTAACAGTAAATTAAGACTGAATCTGGTAAATTAAGAACTTGGTTAATACTAATTGGTTTATAAATAAAACAAGCTCAATAAAATCATAGCTTTTTTTTTTAACAAAAAGAGTCTTACAGATCATATAGACTTGAAAGCAAAAAGCAACATACTGCGCGTGCGCACACACACAGACACACAGACACACACACACACACACAAAAAAAAAAAAAAAACACAGATTCAAGCAAGAATAATAGCAATCTTCCTTAACATACTAGTTCTGTACGCAGGCAGCAAATTAAGTTCATTAACGGGTGATCTCAAGCAATTGATTGTCCTCAGTTTACCTAGGTGAATTTGTATACCGGATCTGGGGACCCTTAAATTGGATAACAAGACTCCTTTAGTTACTCGGTCCAAGAATAGATCTGCAGCTGAGAGAACAGACAAATTAAAACCAAAAAGAAGGTGCCAATATTAAAATAGGAGTTCTTCATACTGCAAGAACAAATGAAGCTGGAACCAGGAATGTCAGATGGGCAAACATAGAAAACCAATGTTGGTTAAGGCACCAGGCTAGAAACTGGGAGTCCATGAGTTCAGATCCTACCTTAGTCATAAAAGCCAGCTGGGTAACTTGGGGCACTCATTCTCTCTCTGCCCAACCCACCTCGCAGGGTTGTTGTTATAGGGAAAATAGGAGAAGGAAGGTGAGGCAATATATTTGCTGCCTTGAGTTATTTGTAAAAATAATAAAGGCAATAGATAGATGATAGATAGATAGATAGATAGATAGATAGATAGATAGATAGATAGATAGATAGATAGATGGATATCAACAATATCATTGATACAATGCATGCCCCTGTTACCCATATAATAGGAAAAAATAATGTGGAATTCTGCCATTAAATGGAATGTAATAAATGCAATATCAAGGAAGGAAGAAAATCTAAAATCAAGTAAAAAGTTAGTGGAAAATCAGGAATCATGGGGAAGATTTTGACTGGGTGAATAAATAATTCAAGAAATGAGTTCATCGAGTTTTGCAAAGAGAATTCTTTGTTTATTGCCAACACCTGCTTCCAGCAATATAAATGTAGACATCACATGGATGTCGGGTGAATAACACTGGAATCAAATAGAATCAGTAATAGGAAATCAAGGGTGGAGAAATACAATCCAGTCAGCCAAAATAGTTTTCAGGTGCAAGCTGCAGAACAGACCCTAAATTACTGGTGTCAAATATATGGGTTAAACTTGGAAGATTAAAGAGAAAAGGTGTGCCAGCAAGGTATGCCCTGGAGAATATGCAGTCAGAATACAAGATCAAAGTAAAGAACAGCTTTAGTTTGCCTAATTTATGCAAAATTAACTTGAGGTGCTATGGGAAGAGATAAGAGAGATTGTTAAACCTAAAGTTAAAAAAAGACCCCAGATTTCAAAGATGAAAAGATCCAAGTGGCTTTCAGAAAGAAGCTAACAGGAGAGTCGGGGAATCACAAAAGTTCAAAGCGATGGGCAAGAAGAAAGATGCATGACTATTGAGCACACTTTTCCAACCCCATGCAAGAAAAGTCAAGGAAAAGTATTTCAGTGAGGAATACCCACAACTGGAAGAATATAAGAACAACATAGAAATAAGGTATTTTTTATGAAGGTCAGAGAACCGATAGGAATCTTTACAGCTAATGCTGAAGACTAAACATGCAGGGAACTGATACAGTGAAGACCAAGGCAGAGGTAAAGACTAGATTGAACTCTACTCTTTTGTACAGAGAGAACATATTCAGGAAGTGAATGACAGGTGAGGAGAGAGACAGACAGACAGACAGACACACACACACACACACAGAGAGAGAGAGAGAGAGAGAGAGAAACAGAAAGACAAAGAGAGACAGAGACAGAGAGAGACAGAGAGAGAGAGAGAGACAGAGACAGAGAAACAGAAAGACACACAGAGAGAAACAGAAAGACAGAGAGACAGAGAGACAGAAAGACACACACACAGAGAGAGAGACAGAGACAGAGAGACAGAGAAAGACAGAGACACACACAGAGAGAGACACAGAGAGACAGAGACAGAGAAACAGAGAGAGAGGCAGAGAGAGAGAGACATAGACAGACAGAGAAACAGAAAGACAGAGAGACAGAGAGAGAGAGAGACAGACAAAAAGACAGAGACAGAGAGAGAGACAGAGAGAGACAGAAAGACAGAGAGACAGAGAAACAGAAAGACAGAGAAAGAGAGAAACAGAAAGACAGAGAGGGAGAAAGACACACACACAGAGAGAGAGAGAGAGAGAGAGAGAAACACACAGAGAGACAGAGAGACAGAGAGAGACAGAGAGACAGAGACCACAAGAGCATGAACAAGCTAGCATATGTATATGACTGAATCAAGGATAGTTTGGAAGAACAAAAATGTATGGGGAGATACAGGTAGGCCTTGATCTGCAACCATTCATTTACTTACCATTTAAAGTTACAACAACATTGACAAAGTGACATGACCATTTTTCACGCAACTATTGCATCAGCCTGATAGTCATGTGATCACAATTTCAACACTTGGCATATGGCTCTTATTTATGAGAGTTGAGTGTCCTGGGGTAATGTGCCCTTCTGACAAGCAAAATCAATGGGGGAGGCAGATTCACTTACCACAATAGTGTTACTAATTTAACAAGAATCCAGGAAAAGTCATCAAATGGGGTAAAATTCACTTAAAAACTGTTTCACTTAGCAATGGAAATTTTGGGCTCAATTGTAGTCGCAAGTTGAGGACTACCCATAGTGGATAGTATTGGTGTAAAAGAGATTTCTTTTTCTTTTCTCTTATCTCCTGGACTTATTTAATTTATTTTCCTTATTATTTTCCCCTGCTCTTTATATAATACTAATAATAGTAATAGAGTTTTGGGAAATGTCAGAAAGAAAAGTACCACTTGCCAAACATACAACCCTTGAATTATCTTTCGCTACAAAAGAAGGAGTTCTATTTGAATAAATACAGAAGATTTTATGATCGAGAGATCGCAAAAGGTTGATGCATATATCAGTATTGAAAATGAAGAACTGAATAAGACTGTGATAGTTGTCAAACCATTGTATTAATTTATTATGCAAACAAAGTTTTGTTTAAAGTCTTAAGAAAAGAAAGGAGGAATATAGGGAGAGAGAAATGCCAAACGAACAGGCGGTTTTAGAAAAAGCAGAGGAATATGAGTTCAGATAGCTAATTTAAAAAAGATAATGAGGACAGTAATATAATACAAGAAAGAGATTTACCTTTTCTTAATTGAGTATAGCAAACATTTGACTATATAGATCACGCCAGAATATGGAATATATTAAGGATAAATGGGGGTACCATGATATCTAATTATTTCTTTCCTGAGGAAGTGTTGCAGTGAACAAGAAGCTACTGTAAGAATTTAATTTAGAGAAATATGGAAGGGATATTATAAAAATGACATAACTAGAGCCAATGATAGCTAAAATAAAAAATGGAGCTCAAAATGCTTTTGGATATGCAGGTGATTACCTCTTTATTCAATAAGAGCAAATATGTGCACCTGAGGGTTGAACTGTGGAGATATCTGAGCTTGGTGGTTTGTTTGAAAACATTTCATCACCCAACTAGGTAATATCAACCATGTGTAAAATGAAACCACCAACCTCACTAAGAAATTTACCATCTTCTTAGCTAAAAGTAAAGAAGAGCCCACTATGAATATGAAATTGGAAACTGAAAATCAGGGTAATGCTAAATTTTACAAAAATAATGTCAACTTGTCTTTTTAGCAAACCTATATTTGACGGCAAAAAAGAAGTGAAGGATGTGGATAGTTTGGGTTTTTGAGTGCAGGGTTAGTTGAAGGTGAGCAAAATGGTGAAGAAGTAAAAAGGTACCGTAATGTCTGGAAATGGTTTCTTCAATAATAAAATGCCTGAAAAAATTAAACCAAATAAGGATGACTGCTTCCCTGAGATGATGATCTTCAAGCTGTAGCTAAGGTAGATGGATGTGATACAAAATAAACTGGGGCATCCATGTTAATACTGGAGAAAAGTTTGTTGACAAGCATTTGTCTATGCTATCACTAACAATTAGGCTAATTCTGTGGCCTTATTACCCTATTTAACGCCCTTCGGCTTTGAAACGGAGATGAGCGCTGCCTCTTAGAGTCAGGAGGAACTAGCACATGTGCAAGGGGAACCTTTACCTTTATTAACCTATTCACTGCAGTTCTTAGGTTCTTGCCAGATATAACTAGAGGCTTTCATCAGTACAAGGTTACTAACCTCTGCTGAAGACATTCAGGGAGTAGGAATAGTTTGGAGAAAGGAGAGAAATCAAGGAATCGATAACAGTGGTGAAATTCAATTTTTTTTACTACCGGTTCTGTGGACGTGGCTTGGTGGGCATGGCAGGGGAAGGATACTGCAAAATCCCCATTTCCTCCCGATCAGCTGGGACTCAGGAGACAGAGAATAGATGGGGGTGTGGCCAGCCAGAGGTGGTATTTCCCGGTTCTCCAAACTACTCAAAATTTCCGCTACCGGTCCTCCAAAACTAGTCAGAACCTGCTGAATACCACCTCTGTGCTAATCATAGAAGAAAAGAAAGGTCTCAGATTCAGGGAAGATGGTTATCGTATTATGGAGGACTCAAATAATTCTAGTTTTATTTCAATCTTTATGTAAAAAAACATATCAAGCAAAAAAAAGATTTTTTTTTAAGATACATACACACAAAAGCAAGATTCATTAAATGTAAAAGGGGGAAGGGTAATGCATAGACACATATGTATGAATGTACATATTAAACAGCTGATTCAAGACAGATTCATTTGTTTCTTAGTACCAGTTAAAGGCTGGGAACTTAGTTGAAAGAAGCTAAACATCATCTGCAGGAATTGGGTTACAAATAAATACATTCTGGTTTTTCTGAATGATTAAGAGAAATGAAATATTACCAGAATGTTATAGCTTAGCCACATTCTTTTCCCCCACATTGAAGGTCATTTTATATCAGAGTCCCATAGAGGTAATTGGGAATATATTATTTTTTGCATATATTACTTTAAATTCAACATTACAACCAAAGTTCACATGAAAGTATATTTAACATCATTATGAATTTGTGACTTGGTTAAAAAATAGCAACAACAGAGAAAAAAAGTGTTGCTTTTTGCTGCTTGCTTCTTGGAGAAATTTATTGCTTTTCTATAACATAGATGACATTTTATAAAACTACAATCTGTACCTTGATAAAATACAATCACTAAAAGCGGCAAATTTGCATTTAATATTGAAACATTTTTGTTTTGCTTCAATACTTTGGTTGGAACAGAATTAATCCTAAAATATGCATTATATATGCATTCTGTTAGATACTAGCTATAGTTATAATGGTTTCCACCAAGATCCTCTGTTCCGGCTGGAACAGAGGTTTAATCTCATTGGTCGAAGTGTCTGACAGCTCCCTATAAAAGGGCTGCTGTCAGAATCAACCTTTGCTGGATTGTATATAGTTGCTACTGAGTTAATAAAGAGCTGTTGTTACCATTAGCCTGTGTGTACCTTTCCATTACCCAATCTAACACTGGCGACAAAGGTGGGATTGGAAGGCAACTAGGCGAATGAAAAAGAGCATAGCAATCCAGCAAGTAAATCCAGCCATGAGCTCAGCACGGCTTCGAGCAGCCATTTTTGAGCAGCAAACTCAATACGCCCTCAGAACACAAAATGGCCATGCACACCCCACTGACTCCTTATGACCCAGTCACCGAGCACTGGGACTCGTATATGCTGAGGTTCGACTGCTTCCTCGAAGCCAAGGACCTCATGGGCCTTTCTGAAGGTTGCAAGAAGAACATGTTCCTCAGTTACTGTGGGTGGGAAGTGTTCGAAACTGCCAAACACCTGTCAGAGCCGACGCCGCTACAATCGGTTGCTACGCTCCCAAGCCATCTAAGCATGTCCGCCAGCACAAATTTAATATTTGCAACCAGAAGGAAGGCGAATCAATCATTGAGTACGCTGAGGCACTACGAAAGGCCGCAGCGTACTGCGAGTTCCAAGACCTAGACAAACTTATTCTTGACCGCTTTATTTGCGGTGTGCGGGACATTAATTTGCAGAGGAGGTTACTTGCCAAATCTGACCTCACTCTGCAAATTGCCTTGGACAAAGCCAGGGCATCAGAATTGCCCGTTAAGTCTGCAGAAATCCTGCAGCACCAGGGTACTCCGTAGGACATGTGGAAGAGTGCACGGTCACATCGCAAGGCTGCAGAGGCTGAGAACTCAGAAGGCAAAGAAGATGACAGCTGCCACATGTGTAGTAGCCACACCAAGCCAGCACGCAAATTCAAATCGCGTCTCCCGCCATGCGCTAGCTGTGGAGAAAACCATGCCAGATTGTTTTTCCATTTCCACGATGCTATCAGCCAGCGCTGCAAGCAAAAGGGGCACATCGCCAAGTTTTGCTGAAGCAAGCACCCCACGACAACTTGGCAGCCAAGAAGCTGACCTAACCACCAGCAGAGGCCCGACCAAGAGGCATGGCAGCCACCACCATGGCGCTCAGACCAGAGTCACCTACCACACCTCAATTGGCCAAGTCCGCACAAGGCGGTCAAAGAAGCTGAAGGTCACAGTCCTCACCGAGGGCTCTCCATGTGAGATGGAGATTGACATGGGGTCATCATTAACCATCATACCGTGGTCTACACTAAAGCAGGCTATCTCTAGCCTGAAGAAGCAGCATCTACGTGCCACTGACATCCGCCTTCGCGATTACCAGGGGAACAGAGTCCCTATCGTGGGCCAGGGCACCTTCCCGGTGAACTTCAACAACTTCAGCGGCCAGCTCCCAGTAATGATGGTCAGCGGTGACCTGCAGAGCCTCCTGAGGCTTGACTGGTTCGAAGCTCTAGGGCTAGAAGTGACCGGTATCAATGAGAGCGCCGACGAACTACTCACAGACCCTACCCCCAAGACACCAGTCCTTCGTATTGACTCTTTAGAGACTGGTCCCATCTAGTTTAGTGACATTGCCCACCACTCTGCAAAAGACTCCTTGATCAAACAGGTTTTGAACTGGGTGTGGAGGGGGTGACCCAAGGGGCCTGTTGGGTCTGAATTCAAAATGTACCATTGTAAGTGTGACAAATTGTCTGTTGTTAATGGCTGTTTGCTGTGGGGGAACTGGGTCATTGTTCCACCCAAACTGCACCTTGCAGTATTAGAGGCTTTACACATAGGGCATCCTGGAATTGTCAGGATGAAGTCTTTGGCCAGGAGTTACGTGTGATGGGCTAACATGGACAGGGAGATCGAAGAATGGGTGGCTACCTGCACACCGTTCCAGGAGTCCAGACCAGCTCCCCCAGAGGCGCCTGCTAAGGAGTGGGAGCGACCTCAAGCACCATGGTCTAGGGTGCACATTGATTTTGCTGGCCCAGTTCATGGCCAGACTTTCCTCGTAGTTGTGGACACCTACTCGAAATGGCTAGAGGTAGTCCTGATGACCTCCACTATGGCAGAAGTGGTCATCAAGGTACTACGGAGATTTTTCTCCACGCACAGCCTGCCCAACGTCCTGGTCTCTGACAACGGGCCCCAATTTACGGCCATGCAATTCGAAACCTTCTTAGCAGCACAGGGAATCAGACATGCCCTGGTTGCGCCATTCCATCCAGCCTCCAATGGTGAGGTGGAGAGAATGGTGAGATCTGCAAAAGAGGCCCTATCTAGGATGGGCCCGGGAGATTGGCAAACATGGGTTGACCACTATTTGCTAATTCAGCACATTACACCAAGTGCCACTACAGGGAGAAGCCCCTCCAAGCTTCTCATGGGTCGCTGGCTAAGGACCCACTTAGACCGGCTACACCCAAATTATTCTGCCGCATCGCCCCCTGACTCCACAAGCAACATTTGGAACTTTAGTGTAGGGGATTCAGTTTATGCCCACAACTACGCCGGGGGAACTCTGTGGATTCCTGCCACAGTGATAGGCATCACTGGGTCTCGCTCTTATCTTGTAGAGCTCGAGGACAGTCGGAATTGGAGAAGGCACATTGACCAACTCCGTGGCCGCTACTCCAACTCCACTCTTAGGCAACTATAGGTAACTCCTGCACGAGTTAGCCAAAGCCCTACCCAAACGGAGCAAGCACTCACTCCATCCACACGCAGCTCAAGCCCAAGGGTACCAGGGAACTTATCTGGTTGTGTTGAAGGCCCGCAGCAAGCTCCGAGTGAACTAGCTCTAGAAGCTCCAGCCGCGGCCTGTGAAAGTTTCCAGGAGCTTTCACTAAGCAGAGCTGCGGAGCAAACAGGTCCGTCCGACCTGTCCAAAGGACACCGTCCGACTGAACTGCACAGGTCAGGCAGAGCTACCAAAAAGTCCGCCTACCTGCGTGACTATATAACCAGTAGGATTATTCCGTCTAAGAAGGGAGGGGTGTTAGATACTAGCTTCAGCTATAATGGTTTCCATTAAGGTCCTCTGTTCCGGTGGGAACAGAGGTTTAATCTCATTGGTCGAAGGGTCTGACAGTTCCCTATAAAAGGGCTGCTGTCAGACTCAATCTTCGCTGGATTGTATATAGTTGCTACTGAGTTAATAAAGAGCTGTTGTTACCATTAGCCTGTGTGTGCCTTTCCATTACCCGATCTAACACATTCAAAATATTTCAATACCCTGTTTTGGGAATCTTATAAAAATCAAATGATCATAGCATTTGGATTTGAACCCTGGTTTAAGATATAAAGATCATACTACTTCATATGTATCATAAATGGCAAAGAAGGGATTTATGACAGATTGGGAGTTGTTGTCTACTGTATTTTTCTGATAAATCCGATAATTTCCCTGTAAGCAGTTGAGTAAGCATTTGATTGGCTGTGCAAAAAAGTAACACAGTTGCTGAAAATTCAAATTGCATGCTATTGTGAGGGAAGGAGTAAACCCCAACTAATTGCACCAAGCTTATAGTTTTCAGTGGAGACATATTAAAACAGTAAAAATGGCAGCTTAAGCGGTCTGCAATGAACCCGTCATCCTAATAGTTGGGAAAGAAAATTCTCTTATGCATGCTGTTGCCCAAATCACAATAAATCAGCATTAACTTAAAATAATTAGACATCCCAGTATGATCGTAAAGCTAGCTTTAGCATATTTGCTGGCCTTTCTTTCCCCCACAAAAGGGCTGAAAGCATTTTTACAAATGTTGTTTTAATCGTCGGAGATGCTGTTTCAAAATGATCATTTCTGTAGAAAATATGGCAGGGTATCTACAAAACAAAATGTTTCTTAATACCCTGGGTGCATTTATGTCTTATTTTCATGGAGAGGGTTGGGTTTCATTTTGCTCAAAAGCTGAAAAGTTGCTTTCTTTTTCAGTTCCTTTTGTGAGGCTCCTGACAAATGCAGAGGCTACATATTTGTCAGAGTCTATTTTCTAATGTATTCTGTTTATCATCATTTCTTTGTCATCATATAGGTGCTATTTTGGTTGCTGCTGTCAGATTTTCCATTACAAGCACAGATTCAGCAGGAAAGGAGGGGGAGATGTAAGCTGCCCATTAAAATCACCTTTGAGATGAAATTTGGCAGACAAGTCTCAGCACAGAAGTGTTTTTCTTCCTAGCAGAATGTAAATGGGCTTACTCATTTTTTTCCAAGCCATTTTTTAAAGGTAGAAGAGGAAGAAGAGAAGGAGCAGAGGGGAGAGAGCAACACATTTTGAACCATATAATGCTGGATAATAGTTTAAAGCAAGTACATAGGGTTTTTTTTCTTTTTATTGCATTTAAATGCTTCCAAATGCCAATGGATAACAATTTCCTTTCACTATAGACACATAAGATCCATTTCCTGAAAGTATGTTGACAATTTCATGACTTTTTCAGCTACTTGTTATACATTTACAAAGCAATAAGCTAACTGCTGAATTCTGACAAAGATACGCATAATATCAAGCTAGCTGTTGTGAAAATCTGTGATCAATGTTAACAATGTATGCATTTTTCAACATCAGATAAATATTTGTGTGATGAGGGCTTCAGTTCAGGTATGAGAGAGAGCGTAATGCATCACCAGTCAAACTTTATAAGCTCTTCCACCCACGCTTCTCTATTGCAATAGGCAAAGGTGTTCCTGAAGGCCATACAGAAGTGTTAAGAAACTTATAAAATGGCCTCCAGAATCCATGATATTATATACGGATGTATTCTTGGAGAGTTCTATTATGTGTCCGTTTACTTCTGTGCTTGACAGCATGTGCTGCTCCTGAATTACATTATCCAAGCTCCCAAGTAATGTGAAGAGAAGTAGGACTTTTTTGGGGAGTAGAGAGGGGTACACATATCTTGGCTTCATTCCTCCTCCTCCTTTCTTCCTGTTCTTTTTTTTTTTTCTACATTGGGTGTAGAGGGAAATACAAAGTTCTGCTTTTGCAGTTTTGGAGGTCTCAACCATTGTTATTTGATGATGTTGTAGTCAGTGGTGGGATTCAAATAATTTAACAACTGATTCTTTGCCCTAATGACCAGCTGGGTAGGTGGGGCTCGATGGTCATGTGACTGGGTAGGCGTGGCCAACTCAACATCACTCACATCAACGGGCGTTTTGCCTTAGCTGTTACGATGTAATAAGGTTTAACCGGAGAGGCAGTTTCTGTAAGCAGGACAATAAAGATTAGGCTAGAAACAACACCAGAATGTTTCCTTTCTGCCTTCCTTACAGGATTAGACCTGTAAAGTAGAAAAAGCAAAACGAGATTCCTTCCAACAACCAGTTCTCCGAGCTGCTTAGAAAGTTAACAACCGGTTCTCCCGGATAGGTGCAAACTGGCTGAATTCCACCACTGATTGTAGTGTGCCTTTCATATTGTGTCTACATCTTATTTCATTGCTCTGACTGGTTTTAAATTTTATATTATATTTTTATATATTTTATTATTTTATTGTATTATTATTTGTTTGGAAATAGTCAGGGCTGGACCATGCCACCTCCTGCATCTGCAGAGGCCACATAACTCTTAAGGAGAAAAATGACATTGGTGGTTGAATCACATAATCTCTCCTTAAGGCTCCACAAGAGCTTGATTCACTGGGGGCTGTTGTGGTTGGATTCTGGCTTGCCGAGCTATGTAGTAGCTATTTAGGAGCCTTGGTAATGAATGATGGATCTTCTTCCAGCCAGAGTGGGATAGTGGCCACCTTTCAGCTCCTCTCTTTCCATCTCCCCTTTAACAAGCTTCACAGAAGCTGACCCAGCAACTTGTTTCAGAATTTCTGGAGTCCAACCTGAGTGGCTTCCAGCTTTATTTCAAGTTGATGGAGAGGGCAAAGTGAAAGGGGATTATATAGCACTTCTTATATAGAAGGCTTGGCCATATGCACAAGTCTTAAGGAATAAAACAAAGACATTTATTTAGAATAACAGAGTTGGAAGGGATTTTGGAGGTCTCCTAGTCTTACAAATCTTACATCACTTCAGACAAATGGTTATCCAATCTCTTCTTTAAAACATCCAGTGTTGGAGCATTCACAACTTCTGGAGGCAAGTTGTTCCACTGATTAATTGTTCTAACTGTCAGGAAATTTTTCCTTAGTTCTAGGTTGCTTCTCTCCTTGATTAGTTTCCACCCATTGCTTCCTGTCCTGCCCTCAGGTGCTTTGGAGAATAGCTTGACTTCCTCTTTCCATTAAACTAGACATTCCAAGTTCCTGCAACTGCTCTTCATACGTCTTAGCCTCCAGTCCCCTAATCATCTTTCTTGTTCTTCTCTGCACTCTTTCTAGAGTCTCCACATCTTTTTTACATCGTGGTGACCAAAACTGGATGCAGTATTCCAAGTGTGGCCTTACCAAGGCATTATAAAGTGGTATTAACACTTCATGTGATCTTGATTCTATCCCTCTGTTGATGCAGCCTAGAACTTAGTTGGCTTTTTTGGAAGTTGCTGCACACTGCTGGCTCATGTTTAAACAGTTTCAATAACCAATTCCTACTCAATATCTCATGTACTCATTCTTAGGTACTTTCTCTCCCCTCAACCTGGCTGATCAGCACTGTGTTTGAAGAAGACCCTCCATACAGCAGATGGATGACCCAGGTCAGATGTTTTCTGACAAGCCTGGGATTCCACCCTCCTTTTATAGCCTGCAGAAACTCCCAAATATTTCCCCTTAGCAAATCCCTTTTTTCTGGGATAATTTGCTTTTAAATAGCTTGCCTATAATTATATATTTCCTTTTCCAATCATGTTATTTGCACTTATTCATCTATATTCCTTCCTGCTCCTCACCATCTTCTGTGGATGCAAATTGGTGCCTGACTTCCACAGTTATAAATGGTATCTCAGGTCATTTATAACAAATTTCCATTTCATCTTTAGAAAAACTTTTGAGATTGATTATAGACTTACTGCCATCTGCCCCAAAACAGATGCTGGAGCTCTCAAGGATAATGTTGCAAGATACTTTGAGGACAAAATGATCCACTGTCATGCTGACTTGAGGGTTGCTTTTGATACTGTCGATTGAGTGGTGCAATGCACCATTTGCTCCTATTGAGTGAGGTTTTTAAAAACATTAAATCTGAAAATGAAGACAAGATTCTTGTTCATCTTGCTTAATTGTACTCATTGAGGAAAGTGGGACTGGGTATTGTAGAGTTATTCCAGCAGTCAAAAGAGTGGGTGATATGATTACTCTTGAAAGTCCGTTCAGTTGCGCAGACTCCACCCTGAAACAAGGGATTACAGGCAGGGGTGGGTTGCTCCCTGCATTACTGCCAGTTCGGTGAGTGCAATGCCAGATGTGCGCTCCACGCATATGCATATTTGCACAAAAATAGGTCTGTGCATGCACACAACGTTAAAAAAAGAAATAAATAAATTTTGTACAATTACAATTGTTCTGCGCATGTGCAGAACCAAAAATCAAGATGGCGCCCCCTTAGGAGAACTGGTTTGGGGGGGGGTAGGCCTGTGTCACTGCCGGTTCCAGCAACCCAGTCCGCCAAACCACTACCAGTTCGGCCGAACCAGGCCAAACTGGTAGGGACCCACCTCTGATTACAGGGTCATACAAAGAAAAAAAAATAATATTATTTTTGAATAAGGCAAATGATTGGGTTGGGTCCTTGACTACAGACATTCAATGATGGGGTCTGAGGAGATACACTTAAAATTGAGGAAGGTGGGAAGGCAAAGACAACATGGAATTCGGGCCTTCATGGAGCTTAACTCTAGGCCACAGTTTCCCAATTGTGTTATAAACGATATTGTGAATGTATATATACCTTCAAAACAATATTGACTTCTGGTGGCTGCCTGAAACTTGCAGATTTATTTCCAAGATTTTTGCTTCTAAGAGCTGAGAAAGTTTGACTGGTCCAAAGTCACCCGGTTGGCTTTGTGTCTAAGGTAGACTAGAACCCACAGTCTCCCAGAATCTACAATCTGATGTCTTAACTACTATACCAAACTGCTCTTAAAATCATCTTCATGGTTTTCAATCTAGATTTAGCCCTGGAATCACTGTGGACATGTAAATGAATAATGAAGAAGTGTGATTTTGCTGATTATGCTTTATATTTCAGTACTTTTTGAATTAGCCAATCTTATTTTAATCATTGACCAATATAAAAGAACATTAGATGTTTATTTATAACCAACCCAATATCAACAGTTTAGCCTATAAGCTAAACTAAAACTAAACTAAAATGTATAATTATTAACACAAAATTAAAAATATGATATCATTAGAATATTAAAAAGAAGATTATAAAAACCACAGTTTAATACAGTAAAGTATCAAAACGTGTGATGCCAATTTTAATCTATAAAAAAATGGAAAAATAGTTGACAAATCAATATAAAGTCACAAATACTAAACTCTATGTATATATAGTGTGGTATTAATGTTATTGCAAAAAAAGCAACAGCAGTACAAACTGAACTAAAAGGCTAAACAACTAAAAATAAATCAGCACAAATACAAATGTGAAGGGATAATTTTTGTTCCTAATGGCTATGAATGACTAAATGAATTATTGTGCTCATGGACTGTAATATAACCAAATAACTCCCTAAAATTACAACCACTAATCACTGCTGACCATTTGAGGGGGAAGTTTGCACCCAATGTAGCAGAATTTTACAACATTTAAACAATAAAATTATCTTTGTCATCTAGCAAATTGTGCGAAGAAAGACTTTTAATATCTTTGACAATAGCCTCCATGAACGCAGAACCAAAAACACTGAGTTATTATGATTCTACAGCATAATTCAATGGTTCTATCTACTCCCATTCAAAAATTTCAGAAAGTAGCACTAGGTGCGTGCATTTCTGCACCCTATTTTATTTCCAGTGCTATTTAACCCCCACATAAAGTCTTTGGGGTTACTTCCTATGCATTTAAAACAAAATATCATCAATCTATGGATGACATTCACCTTTACCTTTCCATGACATGTCAGTGAAGAAGAGAGAGTGCATATTTGCATGTCGATACAATGCTAGATTGGTGAGAGCCAGTAAGTTGATTTGAATCCTAGCATGTTGCAACTCAACTGGCTCTCAGGTATAGGAACTGATGCATTTGCCTAATGCAAATCTGTATGCCTAGAAACTATTCTTGATTTACAATCATCACAGCATCCTCAGGATCATGTAATCAAAATCCAGCAGATGCCTGAAGTCTTCAGAGATGAACATTTTGTGCCCATTAAGAAAGACTGGGCCAATCTATTCATAAACAAAACACCTTCTGATGGGATGAAGAATTTACATTCCCCCACCCCAAGTTCTAAGAACAGAACATGACATTTAGGACATAATACCATATGATTTTCCCACCACTATTAGAATAGCAAAAGACACAAGCTCACTACATTGCATCACCCCCTGAAGCATCTCAAACACGAAACCTCAGAAACCTGTAAAGATCCATCCACTCAGCCATTTTGTCAGCCACTCCAGAAACATGCTTCTGTCACTGAAGTTTCTGGTATCCAAATTAACAGAATTCTTCCCAAAGGTGCTTTTTCAGGAGGCAATTGGACTTTTTTTTATTTTTTCATTGAAGACATTTCACTTCTCGTCCAAGAAGCTTCTTCAGCTCTGACTGGATGGTGGAAAATGGCAAGATTTATATGACCAGCTGTCTGCAAGGAATATAAATCCTTCTATTCCTCACTAGCCAGTCAGAGCTGAAGAATCTTCTTAGATGAGAGATGAAATGTCTTCAAAGAAAAAAAAACATGAAAGTCCAGTTGCCCCCTGAAAAAGCACCTTTGGGACAACCATGACCTGGATGACTGAGAATCTCCATAGACTTTAAATAAAATCCTTCTTTCCAATCAGCTTCCATTTTATTTCCAGTGTCTTTTTCCCACCTTGGAACTGGACTGGATATTTTTTTTCTAACACAACTTCCAATAAGCAAAGTCTGTTTGGAAATCTTGATTTGTTTAATGACTGCCTGATTTACTTAATAACTGCGGTGATTTGGTTCACCATGGCAAAAAGATCATAAAATTGGGTACGAGTTACTTAACATGCATCTTGCTTTAACAATGGGAATTCAATGGTTTTAATGACTGAGGTCATTAGCCAAGGTCTACCTGTATTATAAAAGCACAATATCAACAAAGTAGCAAGATTTTACTCCGAAAACACTAGCTTGGATTTGGGAACAGGATGATTCCTTCCATTCATCAAAGGCTGTTGATATCAAAAAGGATCCTCAAATGAAAGGAAGGCAATTTTTATTTTCATCCCTTGTTGCTGACTTTTTAAAGAGTGAAGATTTTTAAGAGCTGATTCTGGCCCAGAATAGATACATGCAACCTGCTTTTATGGCAATCTATTCCCTCAATTGTGATGTGCATTCATGTGAGTTCTTTGCTCTCTTAAAAGAAAAAAAAAAAAACACCAGACAACCTTAAAATAACTTTAAATAAAAGAATAACAGAAGGAAACTATTTACTTCTTTCACCCTCCATTCTTTCCATCGCAGTTTTGAGATAGATACACAGACACACAGGCACACATTTATATATAAAGTATAGGAAAATTCCCTGTTTAGGATCAGTCCTATATTAAATTGATAGGAGCTGCTTTTGATTTTTATTTTTGGCCTTTAAAATACATTGGGGGATTTTAATTTTGGTAATACATTGATGTTCTACAGGGGTGTCCAAACTTGGGAACTTTAAGACTTGTGGACTTCAACTCCCAGAATTCCCCAGCCAGCATGGCTGGCTGGGGAATTCTGGGAGTTGAAGTCCACAAGTCTGAAAGTTCCCAAGTTTGGACACCCCGGTTCTATAACTTCAGGGGTGGGACTCAGCTGGTTCAGGAGAACCGGTAGTTATGGTGAGCATTTGGGCCCACCCACCGGCCCCTGTGCTTTCCTGTCCTATATTTCCTATTTAGCTCAGTTGATTTGCGTGGCACATCAGTTTGCTGGCATCAGCTGTTTTACTCACAGGCGCTGACATAGAAGGTAAATTTTGAAGCTTAAAAAGGTCGCTTTTTGAATGCTGCACAACCAGTTGCATTCCACCACTCTGTAAGGTAATGTGGGCTATTTCCACAAATAGACTTGGTCTTTATTTTTAACTACCAATTTTATGGAAATCCAGGCATTTTTGACAATGAAGTGTTCCTTTATTGAGAGAGAGAGAGAGAGAGAGAGAGAGAGAGAGAGAGAGAGAGAGAGAGAGAGAGAGAGAGAGAGAGAGAGAGAGAGAGAGAGAGAGAGAGAGAGAGAGAGAGAGAGAGAGAGAGAGAGAGAGAGAGAGAGAGAGAGAGAGAGAGAGAGAGAGAGAGAGAGAGAGAGAGAGAGAGAGAGAGAGAGAGAGAGAGAGAGAGAGAGAGAGAGAGAGAGAGAGAGAGAGAGAGAGAGAGAGAGAGAGAGAGAGAGAGAGAGAGAGGCTTTGTCCATTCCTTGGTAAAATTGTAAGCCTTGTCCCATATGGACCGGGCCATCTGGACTAAAAACAATCAGGATAGATACTGAATTGTGAACTACAAATGTTGCGCAGAAGGCTAGCAATCTGAAAATTGGTTTCTCTGAAAGTGCTTAACGCGTTGCTATGTAAAGAACAAGATGCTTGCCTCTGATAATAGTGCTTCCCACAAGCTGCTGTAATGTATGCAAAAGCTTGATGATTTTTTTTAAAAAACAAATCTTTTAAACAGTAGACACACACAAGTACATACACACCCATGCAATTAAAACACAGAAAACAAGACATCACATTTTATTTATTATCAAAAAGTTTTTCAGAGCTGGTTTGGCCAGACTGGAGGTCCCCCAGGATTTTTCCTTTATTACTGAGTCTGAAATCAATGCGGCTTCTTTAGTTCAACTATAATATTCATGTTATAATTTCGACCATTGATTTAGCAAAGGACTTTGGGGGGGGGGGGAGAGAAACCCTTTGCATTTATATTCACATGCTTTCAGAACTTTCCTCAATTTTATTTTCCTAAACAGGTTTCTAGCATGAAGTGTCAATACGTCAATATCTGCTATATGTTGGCTTCAGAGTTTCATTCATTTGTCCCCTTGGTTAAGCTTGTTCTATTTAACATTTTCTATTAAAAATAATGCAGCATACAAATTGCTTTTCAATCCTTGAATAATTTATCTTCAAAGCTTCCCAAGTAGGCATGAGAGACAGGGCTGGTTGTGTTCATGATTTCAAAGTGTGTTGTTTTTCTCTTGATGGCTGTGGTGGAATCATTATATCTAGAGTCACTAGTTGTTGTTCACCTGCAAAAATCACGTATAACCACACAATCGTAGCACCTGTAGAAAGTCAAGATGATGGGAAAATTATGTGACAGGGGTGGGTTGCTGCCGGTTTTACTATGCACTGTTCATTGTAAATTGTTTTTTGCACATAGGTAGAACAATTTACAGTGAACTGCACATGTGCATTCACTAAAATCCAAAATAGTGGCAGCCCAGAGGTGGCAAGGGAATGGTGGCCCAGCAGTGTCAAGGGTTCAGGCGTGTGGCAGGTCTGGGTCGCTGCTGCTTCTGCAACCCAGGCCTGAATTCCACTACCGGTTCAGCCAACTAGGCCAAACCAGGGACAACCCACCTCTGATATGTGGTGATATCTCCTTTCATTGTTGTATCTTACATTAAACACAATTTCCATTATTTGTTCTCTCCTTGTCCCCTTCCACCTACAACTCTCCAGCCAAACTTTTCCAAACCTTTGAATAGAAGAAGAGACATTAAGAGGTTGTGGATATATCTACGTACATGGCAGTGGTGGGTTCCGGATCCCGGTGCAACCAGTATGGTGCAATGGGGTCAGGCATCCACCACATGAATGCACGCAAGCGTACTTACCGCCTGCAACACTCTGCAATGCCTCCATGATGCTCCAGAGCGTCGCATAGGCGCTATATGCTCTGTGCATGTTTGCGGAAGCCCCGAAAACCTCCAATACCAGTAAGGAGCGCGGGCAGGTGGGTAGGCCCTCCGGAGCACCATACTGGAACGGTACCTGGTGCTCTCAGCAGGTACCAGTACGCCCATACTGGGGCATACCGGTCGTAACCTACCACTGGTACATGATGGAAACACTGCTACTAAACATTTATAGAGATGTGGTTACTAACCTAAGGCCATTATATTTATCTCAGAGTTGAGACAGGATCCAACATGGTTTCTTCCAATTAACAACCAGTGCATCATCCAAGCCTGTTTAGATTATTCTTGCTGAGAATATTAGTGTGTGTGTTATTACACATGAACAAGTGTGATTGAAGGAAATGAAAGTAGACAGATTGGCACGACTGTTTCTAATTCAAAGTTACACAATGCTATTTCACACCTTCCCATTTCAGATCAACTTTTGGAGAAAATTTGAGAACATATGATTACGTTTGCAATAGGAGTAAGGAGAAATTTTGTAAAGAGAACTTCAGCTAAATACTCTTCACCAAAGTGCCTTGATAATAATCTGGCAAGGGAAACTGTTCTGATTAGTTTAATTAAGTGTGAAATGTGATACATTTATATCATGCACATATGTGAAACCAAAGAATACAGCTCAAAGGAGAAAAAACTTCTTGAAAAATCTGTGGTGATTAAACGAATATTTAAATATATGGTTTAAACATTATCAAAACAAACATTTTTAGATTTTAATGAAGAGGAGTTTTAATATAGGAGTTTTCATACAGTATTTCTAGACTTCTCCTGTGACTTCATAGATCAACAGCAATTTAAATATTATTGCAAAAGACTGTGATTCAAGTAAATATGATATTTTTTTACAGGTCCAAATACTGAGTGAAAATTATGTTATAATTTACAACAAGTTTATGATCAGCCAGCATTCACTGTTGGCATAATAGGAAGGGGAAAAATATGGGGCCAATAGTTTCTCTAAGAAAGTCTTATTTTGACTCAAACCAAACCAAACTTCTAAATCTGTGTTTATGATATAGATAAAATAAATATTTATCATGATGTAAAAGATACATTTAGCTTGTAAAAAGTAACATCTAGCATTTTGTGTGTAGCTTTTAATGCAATAAATACTTCCATTCTTCATTCTCTCCCCTCAATCTTATATGACTTCCCAAATTTGATTAAATGATGTTTTTCAGGGGGCAGAAGAAGCTACCTAATTTTCATTAATTGCAGTGATTAAAAAGTTAAACTCGGTGACTAGTTATTTATAAAGAGACTGATAGCAATATTACTTAGATTTATATACTACCTCACAGTGCTTTACAGTCCTCTCCTAGCCCTCTCTAAACAGTTTACAGTCAGCATATTTTCCCCAACAATCTGAATTGTCATTTTATTGACCTCAGAAGAATGGAAGGCTGAGTCAAACTTGAGCCTAGTGAGATTTGAACTGTCAAATTGCAGGCAGCCGGCAGGCAGCAGAAGTAGCCTGCAGTACTGCATTCTAACCATGGTGCCACCACAGCTCTGATGTTATTAAAGCCATACCAGAGTGCATTGTTTGTTTGTTTGATTGATATTAGAAGTACTCTCGTGATGTTTTTATTTTTTATTAAATTTTGATTTTATGACATAAAATCCTAACTGCAAAGATATAGCACCATTATTTGCTGCTATATGGCATCTTCATCATAACAAAACACCGGCTATCGTATTTTTATTTTTTATTACATTTTGATTTTATGATATAAAATCCTAACTGCAAAGCTGTGGTGGGTTTCAAATCCCGTTCTAACCGGTACAGTTGGAACGGGGCTGGCATCTTCCTCATGGACATGCGCAGTGCAAGCACGCATGCGTGCAGTACACACATGCGTCTTAGTGCCTCCACGACACCCTGAGATGCTCCAGCTGCTCCGCGGAGTGTCACGCAGGCGCTGTACATGCCATGCATCTATGCGGAAGTGCAGAAGCCTTTAAACACCAGTAAGGAGCTCAGGCGGGCGGGTATGCCCTCCGGAGCACCGTACTGGAACGGTATCCAGTGCTCCAGGCTGGCTCCGATATGCGCATACCTGGGCATACCACCTGCAATCCACCACTGCTGGAAAGAGTTAATACCATTATCTGTTAAAGCACCAGTATATCTTCATAAGGAAACACAAAATTTGGAATACAGTATCATAATCTATGCTCCTTGGACGCTTATAATTGGTTGTTATTTTAACCAATTGTATTCATGCTGAAACAGACTAATGTTGGGGAAATGTCTCTATATGAGAAATTGGATTCCACAGTGCTAGGAGACCTTCACTTTTCAATGCTGATTCCAATTGTGATTAATCCTCATGAGTACTAACTATGTAAAATTGCGCAAATGGCTAACTTTTGACATTTCTTAGAAACTTACTGCCAGATAATTTTCTGGCTGCATAGAATTTCTCCATGGCAAAATAGAAGCTTACAGGGAATTACTATCAATGTGAAAGAATGATATTTCTGCTGTTTTTTAAAAAAAAATATTATTTCATAATCTCTGAGTTATTACGCATATAGATTTCCAATAAAATAATAGGTTACAAGCAGAGGAGAGTAAAATAATCAGCACAACAGTCCTACATAAACCTCACTGAATCGCCTACATTCATTGTAATTGCTTCTTCAGGTTGTAAGAGACTAAAGTCTCTTTTAAATATGGGGACTGCTATTGCAATCTGCTAAAAATGAAACTTTGTTCAAAAAGAGTAGTTATAGAATTGCTTATTGCAGGTCAAATATATCATAATCATTGCGTCATGAAGATATTCAAGCATCCTAGTTTTCTCTCCACTGGCCGTAATTGCCATACTTCAATGTTATTCAAATCCCATTAGACATGAAGCATTCTGGAGAAAAATGTCTATTGAGATTCTCAGTCATCTAGGTTATACTTGTCTCAAAGGTGCTTTTTCCTTCAAAAGGCAACTGGGCTGTTATTTCTCCTTGAGGAAGGAGAAAACCTTTTGCTTCTTATCAAAAAAAGCTTCATCAGTTCTGATGGGGGAGTGGAGGGAATGTTAGGTGCTGACACTTGAGACTGGATGATGGGGAGTGGAAGAATATGTTCTGATAGGATGGTGGGGTGGGTGGGTAGGAAGGATTGGGGTTTCTTTGCAGTCATCTGGTAGTTAGCACTCTCTGAAAGCTGTTGAGGGCATTTGGGGGAGTTATCTGTGCTCTCAGGGTCATCTGAATCAGAGTGTAATTGGTTGTGGAATCTTCTTGGAACTGATGCAAGGACTGTGTTGTAAATTACAAATAGGTGGTGCCTTATTCCTCCCCCTCTGTTGAGGGAGAGGTGTGCAATTCTAACATAGATGGATTCTTTTAACCCCCTTTTGATCAATGTTTCTCTCTATCCAAAATGAAGACTTAGCTGTCTTCAAAAGTGTGACTTTTGTCTCAGTGGTGGGATTCAAACATTTTTACTTCTGGTTCTGTGGGCGTGGCTTGGTGGACGTGGCTTGGTGGGCATGGCAGGTGAAGGATACTGTAAAATTTCCATTCTGTCCCCACTCCAGGGGAAGGTTACTGCAAAATCCCAATTTTCTCCTGATCAGCTGGGACTTGGGAGGCAGAGAATAGATGGGGGCAGGGCCAGTCAGAGGTGATATGTACTGGTTCTCTGAATTACTCAAAATTTCCGCTACTGGTTCTCCAGAACTGGTCAGAATCTGCTGAATACCACCTCTGGTTTGTCTTTCAAATGCAGATAGACAGCTGAATCTTGTCCTGATGGGTTTGATCTCCTATGTTGTCCCTGTACTTGTGAAGGACAACCCCCCCCCCCAAATGTCAGGAAAAAGAGTTGCTGAATTGAGGAAGAACAGGAGTCTTCTTCTGCCAACTAGACCGAAAGCAATTTCCTGGACAGATCCCAGTACTAGACAATGCTAATCTGATTGAAACTACCACTTTGCTATTATTATATTTATAAAGGGAACCATTAAATCCTCAGATTTAGAATTAGGCCAAATTCTTCAATGTTACCATTCCTCCCGAAGGCCCAATAATTCACTGAGTTTCCTCAATGACTGTCTTATTTTTGTCTCTAATAAACAATCTTTTGTTGGAATGATGTTTTTTCTGAATGCCCTTGTGGTTTCACCACTTATATACACACCTCTTGTTTTCACAATCCTCAGCTGCATTCTGAGCACATCTGTGAAATGATTGCACTCTTTATTTGATCTCAGCAGATGGCAGTACTTGGTTGGATTCTGTCTGGGATAAAAATTAAGCATGGTCAAACCTAGTTAGCACTTGAGTGGCAAAGTACTAAGAAATACTAGATTCAAGGTGAGATTATTTTACCTTTTTATCTTTTATCTGAAACTATCCCCTGAAAACATGTCATAGCTGTTATTGATATTGATGATGATGTTTATTATGATTTCATTAGATTTAATTACCAACTGCTCCAAAACAATTTTGGGTGATTCACAACATCAACAGGAAGCAAAATTAAAATACATTCCTGTTGTGGCCCAGCCAGTGCCGTTGCTGCTGCCACCAGACTCCAAGAGTGATAGTCCCTACGAGTCAGCTCCAGAGGAGATGGGCGACCCTGGACAGAATTCGGATGCTGAGCAGGGATCCGAGAGTCTGGTCGGCCACCAGGAGGCGCCTGAGGCATGGAGCAGCGGTGAGAGCCGAAGGAGGGGGGCTCCCGATGCCATGCCTTGGAGCAGTGGGGAAGACTCACGAGATAGTGAGTCAGAACTCAGCAGGGCGTTTCTGGACGCCCGTTACCGGCGCGCCCATAGACGCAAGGAGCGTGGGCGTAATTATAGGCGGTAAAGAGCTCTCAGCTGGTGTTTGAGAGGCGCCCTTTTTAGGTTATAAAAGGGTTGGCTTTGCATACGCCCTTCGCAGCAGTCAACAGAAGACTTATGCCAGAAGCTCTAGTCTGGGATCCTGGCAAGCTGGATAGCTGCTTTTGTGTTCTGTTCCTGTGAGTTTTGTCTTGGTGGCTTGCTGCCACGGAACCTCTTGTCTGTTTGTGCAATAAACCTTGTTCCCTTGTACTGTTCTGGAGTGTGTGTTCTGTGTGGGCAACGGAGGAAGGGGGGTCAGAACACATTCCATATAAACCAAAATATTCTCATTGCTGTTTGCACACTTACATTACAGTTAGAGCTCTGAGTTTTGGGTCAAAATACAGAATTGGGTACTTATCCGTATATCAATAATAACAAATTTCAAACCAATGAATAACTTCACTCAACAATTTCATGTGGGTGTTTAAACTGGAAGAGGAGCGAGAGGGTAACCATAAAGGAACAAAGAGGGCCACTTTAAAACAATGCCCTAGTTCCCATCCCCAAAGGCTGTTCAGAAAGATCAATGCTAGTGAAAGTCATTAGGAGCTCAAGAAGCACCAGGATGGATATATACTACCCCATCCTGACTTCATCAAAAATCAATGACAAAAGTGACCAATGATATCTATGGGCTGAACCCAGCCTGAAACCTAAGCGCAATAGGTCAAGATAATGCCAATATAGAGACATAATACCATCCATTTTGATATCCAAGAAGAAAATCATTTGTGGGTTCAAAACAACATTTCCATTTGGGCAACAACTCAAAAGAACATCACTTTCCTGCATCTTTGAAGGTGAATATCTGCAAGGAGTAGAATCCTCCGAATGGCCTTTTTTATTGCTCTTATTAATAGCACAAATCATTCTGTGGTAGGCAATTGTTTAGATAAATAGTTCGTAAGTCTTTTCGCACCTTCTCTCTTAGAAGATTAAGAAAGGAAAAGAGCAGTCCAGGATCGGACAATATTTATCCTTAATTTCCTTAGACCACAATAAAAACTATAGATGGGCTGTTACTTGGTCCCCTCTGAAGAGAATTATGAAACTGACAAATCCTTTGTCAAATTCATGTATATAGCAAAAATATTCTATGTTTTTATTTTTCCTTTTCGAAGAACCTTTGCATATACTTCCTCACAACTCGTGAGTTTGAGGTTCTGGAAGAAAAATGCTAATTTAACTGCTTTGCAGCCCTCTCACAAGCCTAGACATAAATGATTTGACAAGGGTTGAAATTGACAAGGGTTTTGTCTGGTTTAGTGAGAGGGCTGCAAAGCAGTTCAATTAGCATTTTTCTTTCCAAACTCAGGAGTTGTGAGGAGATATATGGCAAAGTTTTCCCAAACAGAGAAAAAGAGCAACAGCATATTTTTGATACACACATATACACACAGGTACACACAGAGAGGGGATTTTGCAGGAGTTTCAGCTACTCTACATCTAAGATGGAAATAAATTAGCTCAGTTCACCCACGCAGCTAACATCAGGACAATACAGAGGTCACAATTCTTTTCAAGCTAGTACCAAACCTGCCTGTGGAAGTGCCCTTAATTATAAACTCTGAATAATCAGCTAAAGGGGAAAAATATGTCTGGATACAGCAAAGCATTTCAGGTTTTTCTAACAGGTACTGAATCTTTTGTTTATCATAAAATGAATATAAAATGGTTTGGATTTTGAGGACATCTGAGGACCTCTCTTGATTTAGAAGTGGTTGTATATGTGTTGATTATTGTGCAACAAAAGGAAAGCTACAGATTGTTTTTCTGAAAGCTCTTTTTCCTACAGTGGCAATCAAATCCAGTCCCTCTTAATGGATTTTCTTCTACAGAGATGCCTCTGTTCTCGAGCAGTGGACATGAAGTAGTGAAACTCCATTAGGTAGCTTCTTAAAGGAAAAGTCAACCAGAAGGGGATTGGAAAAATCATTTCTGATCCTTTGGGTCCATGCACTAAGCCTGCTACAGAATTATTATTGATTCTGGTGCTTTTGCAGGGTCTTGCATGATTCCTATTTCTGTATCTTTCTGGAGAGGTATTTTCTGCCAGCGCTATAGCTCATTTCTCTCAAAGGCACAGGTAAGGCAAATTCTCTGACACTGAATAAAACAGCAGTGTTAAGACAATTCCACAAGAAACGCAAAAGAGTAAACCCTTCAGCAAAATTTATTCAAGATGTAACATTAATTATCTACACATATATCACTGCTTGCTGGTCTTTGAGATTCTGAGACTCATTCAGGTAGTGAATGGAATTTTCTTCTGTTTTGTTTTTTATTATATACCTCTGTAATTTTAGGGATGTTCCCCATACAGAAAAAAAAAAATTGATACAATGATCTCATTTTTTTCCATGCTTCATCAATGCAGACATACCTTTTGTTTCATTTGTGAAGAGGTAAATTGAATACAGCATGTATATTATTTCTTAAAGGAGCTTTTTTTTTGGGGGGGAGAACAAGGAATCAATTTTAGAATAGAATAACAGAGTTGGGAGGGACCTTGGAGGACTTCCAGTCCAACCCCCTGCCTCGGTTTGGGTGAACTAGTAGTGGATATCTGCAGATGGACCCACCCCGGCTCTATGCCAGCCTATTTAGCCACGTTTTCTAAGCTGTGTGTATGCAGGCAAGCTTTGTGGAAGGCGCACTTGCTCATGAAGCAAGCGTGTACATGCATGCATGCTCACAGTTTCGGTGTGCAGTGAACCAGTGATAAAATTATGTGAAACCCACCTCTGCCTACAGCTGAACAGCTGGACTCATCTAACATTCCAATTCAGTGTCAGATAGAATAGTCAAGGTTATCAAGTTCTGGGAAAAAGACTAACTAGACAAGTATAGTCCAGTTATAGTGTGTGTGTGTGTGTGTGTGTGTGTGTCTGTGTGTGTGTGTAGAAAGAAAGAGAGAGAGAGAGTATTATAATCACTTTTGCTCATTATAAATTTATATTAAATTCGATGTTTCTCTCTTCAGTCCATTTCTGATACTCAATCAAATCTCAACTGATTTCATTGACAAATTTTCCAACCAGAATTTTCTTTCATATGGACAGACTCACATTGCTGAAAGCCTGTCTATAAAATGGCCATTAACTCATAACCCAAACATAAAGAAGAAATGCTTTCAGACATAGTGGATATACAATACTGAAAGCTGATTTTTATTTTACATTAATGGAACCAGAAGTATTTCCTTTCCTACTCCCATCCTAGAAAAATGTTCAGTTATTTACAATACTGCATTTCCATTTAAGAAAATTTAATGTATGGTAAGCATTGAGCACATGGCTGCAGCATTTTCACTTAGGGTTCAGCTAAAAAGTCTACAGTCATCTTTTTAGTTCAGTAGGATTGTTCTGATATTTACATAGACATTTATAGGTTTAGGAGATAAAATCCTGAAATGAAGAAGAATGGGCAACATAATGATGGTTTATTTGTGTTTTGCAAAGAAGATCTCTTGATGGAATGTAGCATTCCATCAATAGGTGTTACATTGGGCCATCAATATGATAAAACATAGGCACTTTTTAATGCTAGAAATTAATTTAATAGGCAGAATGATTGTCATATAATAAAAGGGAATTGTATTTGGCAATATATCTGAGAATGTTTATGGACTCTTAGATAAACAGGGCTCTTAAGATAGATGTCTTAACAACAACAACAACAACAACAACAACAACAGTGGATAATGATAGTAGACCTTAAAAAAGCACTTGCAAGTTTATCACTGAGGGATTCCATTCACAGCGTAGTAGGACTATATACTGCAGGAGTATGTCCCATTATTTCAACACAAAAATGGTTACTATTAAAAGAGTCGATGTAAATGCCACATTAAAAAGAACTAGGTAAGCAAGTATTAGGTAGGCCTTTGAGTAATTTACAACACAATTATACCAAACCTAGCCATAAAGTTTAATATAATAGCAAATCTGGGTTATTCCTCTGAAAAAATACTCAGAATATGAGAGCTGAATTGTTGACCGAAGGAAGTTTTTATAATATTCTAATCAGGCACAGACTATATCTAATTAAAAACATTCAATTTAATGTTCATCAATGGATGTTATTTTCAAGTTCTAAATGGCTTAGAAACGAGAAATGGCCTCCTGTAAAATGTTGCATACCTATACTAGATCCAACCCAAGAGAAGTCATTTTGCCTGTCTGCTAACCAGATTTTCACCAATTCTGCTGTTATGAAATTAAGAAAAAGGATTTATTATTGTAATGCCCCATATGTAGAATCATCTGCTTAGAGGTCTACAGTATCAGCCTTCTTCCTGTACCTTTAAAGGACAATATTTGTTGCTCAGAGTTAAAATGAGAGTTCCTTGGTGCGCTCTGAGCTTGCTTATTTTCTTGCAGACATTTCATTAACTTAACTAGGTAACATCCTCAGTGCTAGTAAAGAGTGCCGTTTGCTGTCAGTTTACATTCTGAATATAAACTGACAATAAAGAATATAAACTGGCAGCAAACAGCACTCCTACTAGCACTGAGGATGTTACCTAGTTTGGGTAGGTAACAGCAAGAAAACAAGCAAGCTCAGAGAGCACCAAGAATCCCCCTTCTAGATCAATATGAGGGAAGAACAATGTGCTATACATGAGTCTGTCCCTGAAACCACTCAAAAGCTTCAGTTCAGAAGCTTCAACTCAAAATAAAGTGGCACTGGCAGTGATGAGCATGTCTCAGTATGCGCATGTGCATCTCTGCTTTACAGCTACATTGGTTGCTAATCTGCTTCTGTGGGTGATTCAAAATGCTGTACGTATAAATCCCTATATCACATAGAGCCTAGTTACTTGAGGGATCACCTATCTCTCATGGTTTCTGCCCAACTGGTGCATGCCAGAAGCTTTGGCATGCTCTGGATTAAACAGCATAATCAATTAGGATCTAAGAAGCATGACTTCTTTGTCACAATGTCTGCCCTCTCACCCTATTGATATTTTCTTTCCTTCCTTCCTTCCTTCCTTCCTTCCTTCCTTCCTTCCTTCCTTCCTTCCTTCCTTCCTTCTAAATTTTATTTGCTGCCCATCTTACCGTAGGATGACTTTGGTGGCTCACAGTTACATCTTAGTTAAAACAAAAATGTTAAAATCAAACAGGGGAGTGAGGTGGGATCTGTTATTACTGAATCAACCACCTCCATTGTGCTTATCTCCTACTGGGTCCCCAAGCTGACTGGCACAGCCACATCTTAGAAAAGATAGGAGGGTTGGGGCCAATCTCACATCAGGGGGAAAGATGTTTTGGAGGGCAGGAGCAACAACAGAGAAGGCCCTCCTCCTGGATCCCACCAGCCAGAATAATAATAATAATAATAATAATAATAATAATAATAATAATAACAACAACAACAACAACAACAACAACAACAACAACAACAACAACAATACTAGCGCATAACACACCAGACATCACACTGGTTGAGAAAAAGAAGGTTACAATCATAGACATCGCAATACCAGGTGATAGCAGGGTTGAGGAGAAGGAACATGAAAAAGTCACGAAATACCAGGACTTAAAAATTGAAATCCAACGATTATGGCACAAACCAGCAGTGGTAATTCCAGTGGTAATCGGCACACTGGGTGCTATTCCAAAAGCACTGGAATTACATTTAAAACAGTTAAAACTTGACAAAATCACCATCAGTCAAATGCAAAAAGCTGCACTGCTTGGATCTGCACGTATATTACGAAAATACGTTACGACGTCCTAGGCCCCTGGGTGGGGCCCGACTAGTAATCAATGCCAAATCCGGCGAATCAACTGGCCGCTGTGATACAATCGTATAATAATAATAATAATAATAATAATAATAATAATAATAATAATAATAATAATAATAATAATAATAATAATAGTTTCCTTTGCCAGCATAAGTGGTAGAGGCCAATCCCAGTAGAGTGAGATGGTCCTTCAAGTAAACTGGACCCATGCCATGAAGGGCTTTTAAGGTGATCACCAACATATTGAATTGCACCTGGAAGCAGACTGGTAACCAGTGCAGCTCATGGAGCAGTGGCATTACAGGGACTATTCTTCAGGCACCCAAAACTACCCATGCTGTTGCACTATTCACCAGCTGTAGCTTCTGAATGTTCTTCAGAACATTTCCCATGTAGAGCGCATTACAGTAGTCCAGTTGTGAGATGACTAGGATGACATTCCATGAAGCTTTGAAGATCTGGTTCAGAGGTGGGTTCCTATCGGTTTGGACTGGTATAGCCTAACTGGTAGTGGTATGCCAGCCTGGGTTGCAGAACTGACAGCGGCTCAGGCTGCCCATGCCCGAAACCGGTTCCCCGGTCGTCGCCACCATCTCTTTTTTTTTTTGAGTTCTGCGCATGTGCAGAACAATTTCCATTGAACTGTGAATGCACACGCAGTGCGCATCCAGTGCGCATCCAGCATGCATCCAGTGTGCATGCGCACAAAGCACACACATGGGCAAACTGGCAGTAATGCTGGCTAAAATCCACCCCTGATCTGGTTGTTCTCCCAGCCCTGGGGTTGAGACACACCCTTCATATGTGTGTCTCTAATGTTTGTTTTCATATACACATTGTATCTTGATCCCAGTCTGTTTGTATTGGTTTTCAGGATATTATATTGTAAGGTGTCCAGTTAAAGTTAATGGGCGCTTAAATTGAATTAATTAATAAAATAAATGAAATAGCAAGTCCTGGCATTTTAATAATGTTGACTTTTATAGTCTGCTTAGTCTTTCCATACCAGATCATATCATAATGCAGCAAAATGTTCTGATTTCATTCAAGCCCATTGTAAGTCATAAAAGCTTGCATGGCTTAAAAGCTAGTTATAAATGTGAAATCAGGATGAATTCATGTTCTGAATGTGGTAAGTGTGTGTGTGTGTGCGCGCACACACACACACATGCACACACCAAAAAGAGTTTAATGGATTGTACTGGGATATGTTGCATATTAGAAATGAGATCTCTTTCTGTTTTAAATGTTTATATAACCTCTGCTGGTATGAACTCTAAACAGAACTGAATGAGCTTTGAAGATCAACACAAATATAAATCAAAGATTTCCAAAGCATCTATTGAACAAAATGTTCAGAGACATACCCTGAGAATAAAGTAATGATAAACAACTCAACATATAAATGGAACTTAAAATAAAGCTCCTGAAACTGCACTTTATAATAGTAAAGGTAAAGGTTCCCCTCACACATATATGCTAGTCGTTCCCAAATCTACGGGGCAGTGCTCATCTCTATTTCAAAGCCAAAGAGCCAGTACTGACCGAAGTTGTCTCCATGGTCATGTGGCCAGCATGAAAACGCCGAAGGCACACTGAACACTGTTACCTTCCCAAGAAAGGTGGTTCCTATTTTTTTACTTGCATTTTTACATGCTTCCAAACTGCTAGGTTGACAGAAGCTGGGACAAGTAACGTACGGGTCTGGATGGGAGACAACAGACTCAGTCTCAATCCCTCCAAGACGGAGTGGCTGTGGCTACCGGCCCCCCGGTTCAACCAGTGTACTCCATCACTGGCCATCGGGGGCGAGCAACTGGCCCCCATGGAGCGGGCGCGCAATTTGGGCGTCCTCCTAGATGCCCGGCTGTCTATGGATGACCATGTGGCAGCCGTGGCGAGGGGGGCATTCCACCAGGTCCGCCTGGTGCACCAATTGCGCCCCCTATTGGACCGGGATGCCCTTCGCACAGTCACTCACGCGCTGGTGACGTCCCGTCTGGACTACTGCAATGCTCTCTACATGGGGCTCCCCTTGAGATGCACCCGGAGACTACAGCTGGTCCAGAATGCGGCCGCGCGGGCAATTATGGGGTGAACAAGGTTCACCCATGTAACACCTCTCCTGCGCGAGCTGCACTGGCTCCCTGTGGTCTACCGGGTGCGCTTCAAGGTGTTAATCACCATCTTTAAAGCGCTCCATGGCACAGGGCCTAGTTATTTGCGGGATCGTATCCTGCCCATACATCCCTGTGACCAATCCGCTCTCACAGAGAGGGACTCCTCCGGGTGCCGTCCACTAGGCAGTGCCAGCGGGCGGCGCCCAGGAGTAGGGCCTTCTCTGTGATGGGCCCAGCCCTCTTGAATGACCTCCCCCCAGATATCAGGATAACGACGGATCTCCGCTCCTTCCGCACGAAACTCAAGACCCACCTGTTCCAACTAGCCGGCCTGGCTTAATCAGAACTTCTAACCTCCCTGGCAAATTTTAAACTGTATATTTAAATCTTTTGGGTATTTTAATTGTTTTAATTGTATTAATTTTATTGTTATTTATTTTAACTTTGTGGCTTTTACTTTTTGTATTGTTAATTGTTGATGTATTTACCTCCTCCATGCCACATGCCTTTATATTTGATTGTACGTCGCCCCGAGTCCCTTCGCGGAGAGGGCGCGACTGATAAATTGAATCAAAAATAAATAAATAACGGGAGCTCACTCCGTTACGCAGTGCTGGGGACTCAAATTGCCGAACTGTCGACCTTTCTGATTGACAAGCTCAGTGTCTTAGCCACTGAGCCACCCTGTCCCCCTACTTTATAATAAGGTGGCTTTAAATGCGAACAACTAGCCAGAAAAAAAAATCAGCTAGCATAGGATAGATTTTAGACAAATTCTTATTCTGCAATTTTGTTTTGAGATGTGTCTATTTATTTCAGAGAGTTCTCCTCTCTTCACAGCACATGCTAGCCTGACAGAGAAATTTGATCCATGATATCCTTTAAATTTCACCCTTGAGATTCCTTCTCTTGAAGGAAAGCCCTACTTTTTCTATATAACAATGGACCTAATTTGTATTTCTCCACCCCACAGTCAATATGGCATATATATTATACTACTGAGATAGCACTTACATTACTGAGAGAGATTCCTGAGGAAGACAGGTCATTTAAGTTTATATTAAATTGTAGTTAAGTGGTATCTAGGGAAAAATTGGGACGAGGATGAATACTAGTTGGAATTTACTAGAATCTTCAAAATTGCTAGTTATATCTTATCTTGAGAATTATCTTTATGACACAGCTCTTGTCTAGACATGGAAATGAAAATGTGTACACAACCATCAAATATGTTCTGGGATTGAATCCCATCATTTAAATGAAATTGACATAAGAAGGCAACATAGCGTCATCATATACTACAATAGGAGATAAGATTTGAGCAGTATGCAGTTATTCAATCCAGATAAACCATAGAAGTAAAACACTTTTAAGAAATATGTGTAATTCTGGCACATTTGAACACCGGAATGGCAGGCTGGATTCTAAGATTCACAGGGCAGGAAGATGAAACACAACACTGAGAGTGTGAAAGTGTTAAGGAATCCATATAACACTCGTGAGAAGCAAGAACTGTTATTCCTGACTTATTCATGTAGATTTTACCAGGCGTTACTTTTTCGTTTACTTGCATTGCTAACAGATTTCAAGCAGAGGAAAAGAAGAAAAGGAAGGATGAAAATAGTGCATGGGTATGGGAAATAATATGAAATTTTACCAGTTTGGAATTGTTAGTTTTTTCTTTGCAAAGATTGGTATTGCAATCAGAATGGGTAAGTTATTCATCACGCAATCTGATACATGTAAAGATTTTTTTTCTCTTTATTTTCCTTCAGGTAACATTTTAATTAAGTTAGTGAAATGCTTTTTAAACTCCAGCTAATTGTTGATTCTAGACAGAATTTTTACAACAAAAGGACACAAAGAAGAAAATAAGACTCATAAATCACTCACAATAACCGAGCTTTAATTTTCTGTTTAAAAAACATTCCAGAACTGGAAAGCTGTACATAGTAGTTCAGATTAATGCAGCAAAAGAATCACAAAACCAATAATCCTGAACAGATCTTCCTCATCAACCTATTATGTACCTTGGTCTTTTTAGCACAGATGGTTTTCATCTGAGATTTTCATATTGAACAAGAAAGCAGTAAAAACTGACCAATAAAATTAGCTATTATTCCTTTCACACCGAAAAACTGAAATCTTGGTTTATTTGTATTAATGTTAAGATGGTAGGTACCTATAGTACCTTATTTATTTGATAGATGGCAGATTTCCTAGTGGAAATCAATTGGTTTTAACCTGGGGGGGGGGAATCTATTGGGAAACTTGATTGGTACTGTCAGAAATTTACGCCACATTTGATGTGAGCATCCTGTGACAAATTTTTGTTTTCCGGGTGGCTCTACTAGGAAGAACAGGAATAAACAGTTCCTTGTCAAATTCCATTTTAGTAGCACAAAATAAATAATGTCCTCATTTAGATTTTAAAGGATGGAAGGAGCCATCATAATCATGCAGAAGTTCTTATTTTAAATCTGTATGGGGAAAAATATATGTTACACTATTGTAGTTCTATAGTTAGAATTATATTCTAAGGTCTCTGTTCTTTTCTGAACATTATGAATAAAAAAAATTATGTACATTCTGTTATTAACCTTACTATCCTTTTAAAGAACTGGAATAAGATGAGCATTTAATGTTTCCACCTTAAATTAAAAATGAGATTTTTGTGGCTCTGAATTTAAACTATGGCAGTAAGGATGTCAAATACTGACTATTAGAAATATTTTAATTTTCTTGAAAATGAATTGAGTGAACACATTAGTATTTGAATTTCATAATCAAGGAATTACTTTAGTTTTTAAACAATGCAATTGTTTAAAGCTATATTCAAAGTATAGTTGTGTGCAAAAGTTTAGCATCCTTGGTCAAACTGTATGTTTCAATGAATCCCTAAGTGAACAGAGAATGGCAACATGTTACATGTAACATGTTACATGTTACAAAGATAAATACAATAAACTTTAAAAAAATGTGTGTGGCATGCACACTTACTGTTTCTCTACAACTATTCACAGATTCAATATAAAATCATGAATAAGGCAGGTGCAGATGTTTGGACATTCTCCCAGTTGATATGGTCCTTTAAAATAAACCAATAAAGTTGTTAATAAGGCCCCAAATGGTAACTGACTCATTAGGTTTACAATTAGCCAGAAGAAGACAATCCCACAGGTGTACAAAACTCTAACTCCTTTCACCATGCAGGTTGTGATAATGGTTCTATGTCTAACCACCATGAGATCTTCTAAATAGGTGTCCAAGGAACTCTGAACGGTGTGGTCTTAATGCTAGTTTGGTCTGCTTCCTGTGCAAATAATGAAGACTAGTATAGTTGGGAAACAATTTAAGCTACTATTTACAATTATGGAATGAAGTATTTTAAGGGCCAACCCAGAATTCAATCTCTAAAGCCTTTTATGGCATGGGGCTGGGTTATTTGAGGGACTGCCTCTCCCCTGATACATCTTTATGTCCCATCTGATCCAGTAGAGAAGGGGTGCTGCAGGTTGCATTGACTAGAGATTTCCTTCAGCAGATCCTTTTCTGCTATGACCCCATAATTTATGGAATACCCCCCCCCCCAAGTGAGGCCACCCTCATCTTTTAATTTTCCAAAGTCCTTCAAGAGGAGAGGAGAAATGAAGAACCTCTTTTTCCTGGAGCTTACTTTCTTCAGCTTGCTGTCCCAAGGACTTTACTGCCATCTGGCAATTGAGGTACTAATAGAAACACAGCTTTTAATATTTGCAGAAAAGACTTTTCTACAGATGCCCCTACCCTTCTGGCTTGTTGGAAAAGTACTATGGTGTTCCTTCCAACGGAGCTGAGAACTGCCCCCTAGAGTCAGGAATGACTAGCACATATATGTGAGGGGAACCTTTACCTTTACCATATATTATATGTTGTGTGTATATGTGTATGTATGTATGTGTGTGTATGTATATGTGTGTGTGTGTGTGTGTGTGTGTGTGTGTGTGTGTGTGTGTGTATATATATATATATATATATATATATATATATATATATATATATACATACACACATACACATACACATACACATATACACCCCTGGTATGCCTATATATATATATATATATATATATATATATATATATATATATATATATATATATATATATATATATATATATATATATATATATATATATATATATATATATAATGTTGTATTTGTACTGATAAATAAATAAAGGGAGAGTAGTATTGATCTATTTCGAGCTAATTAGCTGTCATCAGCTAGCCATACCTTTACTGGGATTTGAACCTGGGCTATATTATATCTTAGGCAGGAGAAAGAGGGAGTAGTGACCTTCCTCCCATATTTAGCCATACCAGGGTGAGGAATTCTCTCCTCAAAATCTCTTCTGCCATTCTCTGTATCTTTCTATGTGAAAAACTGACACATGTTTCTAATAGGATGTTCCCTTTGGGGGGGAAATCAACATCTTTGCTCAGTCATAAACTCAATTTTCAATCTTTTCATGAAATGCATTTTTGCTTAAAAAAAGAAAATTACTTTGTCATGGAAAAGCACCAGCCAATAATAACAATGATAACAATAGTAATGGGTAATAGACAATACAACAGTAGCAATGGAGAAAACATGAGGATTTAGTAGTACTTGTACAGTATGTAGACAGATCATACAATCCTATGTAAGTATTCTTGGAATAATGTTTTGCTAGGTTCCATGACCATCATTCCCAGGTAAATGTGCATACAGTTTTTTAACAAACTAATAACTTCCAAGTCATCATTTCTCCTTTCCAATTTCTTCTTTACTTCTACAGATAGCAATAATTAACATTTCTGGGCTGTGAAAGGATTAAGGGTTGAAAAGAGTCATAGTGATCATCTTAGCTTGCTGTATTTTAAGATCTCATTGTGACCAAATAGCAGGGAAGAGATTCCATCTTCATTGATCATGAGCTCCTTGTTTCTCATTGATTTTTTTGTGCCCTGCCTAGCTCTATCAGTTATTCAAAAAGCTTCTCTCTGATTCTGACTATGCTGAAATGCTATGTTATGTACTCGAAAATATGTGCTCTGTTCAGCTCATTATCATGTCTTTGGTGTATGAAAACACTGATAGGATTTCCACCACAGAAGGAACTGAAAAAGCAAAGGGGGTAGAGATTTCATTAGACCTTTAGTTTGCACCTAAGATGCCAAATGCAGGAAATCAGGAGTGAAGGCAGTTCAAATAAATCCAGGTTTATTACATGCTAACACTTGTACAAGAATCTGAACTACTAACAGTCAAAGCAAATGGGTAGTAGATAAGGATCAATGGAATTCAAGGTTGGCTGGACTTAGATCTCTTGTGATTATGAAGGGACTTGAGACTGATGACACACCTGACCCTTCCTTGGTCATCTCCTACATAAGACTTTTGAAAGAGCAAGAGCAACAAAAAAAGAGGTTTGTTTGTTCTGTGTTGCAGAAATGGGTAAAATCCAAATCCACAATGAATTGAAATGATTTTGTAAGCAGATTTCCATTTTGCTGAAACAGAGCCGATGGTCATCATCTCTTCTGCTAGGATTCAAAATCTTTGATTTGGCCTGCTGGTTTTGGTGCACTGCCAATGGTCCCAATGTAAGAAAATTGAGGCATTTGGGATTCAGGGACTGAAAGGTCAATCCTTAAATCTGAGTGAATCTTGGGTTGATATGCTTCATTGCTTTTTTCCTCCCACAAAACCTTAGGAGAGGTGGAGAAATTGTCTAAGAGTTTAATTATTTCCTTCATCTCCCTGTTTCCCATTTGATTTTATTCTTAGGTAATATATTTTTGCTGCTGAATAAAATTTTGGAGTGCTTAAGACAAATTAAAATGACATAGCTCTACCAAACCTCACTTTAATTTCTAGGAAATATGGTATGCTTCATCCATTAAGCAATCAAGGTATGCTCCAAATGTCATCCCATTCTGAGAAAAAGCAAAGATGAAGTTAATATAAATAGACTGTAAAGTAGACTACTAAAAGCTTCAAACATTCTCTATCAAGCAGGAAGGTCCATGGTGCTCTCTGAGCCTAGTTGTTTTCTTGCAGCTGTTTCATTATTCAACCAGCTAACATCATCACCAGCTAACGCAATAGATTGCTAAGAAATTTAGCACGCTCCTGCCCTTCAAGTGAGGAATGTCAAATCTGGTCTATCAGTGATGATAGGAACAAAAAATTATCACCATTTCTGGAATCCCACATTAAAACACCAAAGCATAGAGGTCTTGATCTGAGCACCAAGTCCAATCAAATTGCTCTACAAGTGAATTAATTATCTGGTCTTTGTTAATTCATTTATGTTCAATTTGTCTGCAGAAGGCTCAAGGATGGCATACCTCAAGTGTTCCTTATGTTATCCTTCTTAACATAACAACAGCCCTGTGAAGTTGGCCTGAGTCAATGCGACTGGCTTCAAATTCAGATTTGAAATTAAATGTGCCAGGTCCAAACATCCTAACCTACATTCTTCTATTATATGTGCTATAACAGCGATGGCGAACCTTTTTAGGCTCGTGTGCCATAAGTGGGGGAAGCGCAGGGGGGTCCTGTGCGGGCATGCCATACCCATAATGCAATATGTGACCCCCCAGTGCGCATGCGCACACTACAGGCGTGACGCCCCATTTTTTGCATGCTTTTTTCGCCCTTTTTTCGCCAGAGGCTTTATAGGAGCCTGGGGGGGGGCGAAAACAGCCCACCCGCCCACCCGGATGCCCTCTGGAGGCTTTAGGAACCTTCAGGAGGCTTCCCTGAAGCTTCCGGAGCAGTCAAAATGAACCTCCGAGAAAACCAGAAGTCACTTCCAGTTTGCTCAGAGGTGTTTTCAGTGCTCCGAAGGCTTCAGGGACCTTCAGGATGCTTCCCTGAAGCCCCCGGAAAAGTCAAAATGAACCTCCGAGCAAACCAGAAGTCCGTTCCCGAACTTCCGGTTTGCCCATAGGGCTGGCAAGCGCCTCACATGCCCTGACAAATAGCTCTGTGTGCCACCTGTGGCACGCGTACCATAGGTTCACCATCACTGTGCTATAACATCAAATGCATCTCTTTTTAAAGCATATGATTTGTAGAAATGGTTTTGGAAAGAACATTTATTTTTATTTTTTTCTATTCCACCCTTATAGAAATCAAACTTCTGGAAAGCAGATGCTGGCTTACAAAGGTTGAGGTTCTCTAGTGATTTTTCTGCTTCTGCTTTTGGTGAGCTGTTTTTTTTTAATATCCTCACTATGGGCAGTTGCCCAGATGAAGCAAAAGTATCTGTCCCCATGCACAGAGACAGATGTCACAGTCATGAGTCATCAGTAAAACCTAAGCAGGCAGTAAAGGGGGTAATATTACCTAATAAAATGCTTGTCTCCAGGGAAAATTAAAAGTGCTTTGCAAATCTATGTGTGTCCTGTTGTAGGCAAAGGTAGGTAAGTAAATGAGGGTAATAACTTGGCTGCAATAAATCTGACATAAGATCTAAAGAAGCCTCAGCCACCTTCCCAGCCCAAATAGTTAAGCAGCAGGAGAAGTGCCACCAGATTAAATATTTATGCCCTCATTTTTAGCCTCCTAGCTTTAAGAACATCTTTAGCAACCTGGTGCATTGGGCGGATCTAAAATAACACTGGGGCATGATTAAAGCTTGTGTCAGTTGGAAATAAGGATCACTGAGTTGAGGGAGCCTTTGAATAAGCATGCATGCTTAAACTGATGGATGTACTCGTCCTACAAATATCCAAGTTATGGAGAAAAAAATGATGCAGTGCAAACCCTCCATCTTTTCCAAGTGAGATCATCCATGACTGTAATTATGCTTCACCTTTCACAAGTTGGAGCAAAGTTCATGGACTAGCAGTGATAAAGAACGTGGCCCAGGAGATATTTCTGTTGGATCTCCAAATCATGGGTCCATCTATAGCTCCTGGCTGAAAGCAGCATTCCAACATGTGGAGAGAAGAGTGGAATCTGCATATGCCCCCTTCCAAATATACATCCTAAACATGGAGCAGAAGTTTGGAGAAATATGCTAAACTTCATATAGATATGGACAGAGGTGAGATTCAGCCTGTTTGGACCAGTTCAGGCAAACCGGATGTTAATTTTAATCTGGTTAGCCAAACCAGTAGTTAAAAGGACTGGCTGATGCCACCCACCATGCCCCTCCCCTCCAGGAGTTTCCACGTGGCCTCTTTTGGATGTCAGGTAAGTGCAGAGCCCACGTAGCGGCTCTGGGAGAGTGGAAAGGAAGCTGACTAGGCCACACACCCATGGCAACGCTCACCCAGCAACCGGGCAGAGAACCAGTTGCTAAAAATGTTCAATCGCACCCCTTGATATGGACAATAAACATAGAAATTTACACTTGCTCAATATTTATATACAATATAATCTTTGCAAGGGGTACAATGAGAATCTCCGCAAAAACTAACCCCTCTATTCCAAGATACCAGGCAAAAACATTTTTCACTCATACTTGGAGTTCTAAGGAAGTGAAATTGTGAATTTTTACAAGATATGGGTTTAGAGCACTTCCTAATTCACTGAACTCTCTTGAATAAAGATAAGTTGCAAGACTTTGAACTTAAGTCACATTACTCAAATTTTCCTGGAAATGATTTGTTTTCTACCCCTTACTTCGTGGACTGAAGCATGTCTAGAGCCATTTAATAATTCTACAGTACTGATTTCTTTGTCAAGTGCCTCCCCTTTTATATTGTCAACTTCTTCACTTGTGGAGGAAGAGTAAAACTTGGAAGCACAATAGGTTCCCCTTGGCAAAAGAAAACCTCATTTTGGACCATGTTGGACAAGAGACTACCCTTTCCTTGAGGCGCGGCTGGAGAGAGGGGGATTTCCCCCCCCCTCGGACAGGCGGCTTGGAACAATTCTGCTCTCAGCCCCAGGGGAAGGAGGAGGGGGGAGAGCCAACCAATGATGCCACACCCTTGCTTAAAGTGACTTTCTTTGGACTTAACCCCATAATATACTGATGATCTGAAAACTTTGGGAACTTTGAAAACTTTGTTATGCCTCTAAACCCGAAGCTGGCAGGGCAAGATGGCACACTTCTGTTGTCTTCATGAACTTTGAAACCTGACTCCACCTTTAAAAATTCAGGCTTCCGGTCTTTGTCTCCATGCTACTCAGATAAATCTCTTGTGGATTCCTACTCTTTGAACTCCCTGGGGTGAAAAACTTTACTCTACTGCCAGGCTGATTAGAGAAATTCTCCCCTGCCTGGACCCTCTGCCTCCTGGACTCATCTGGCTGCTCTGCCGCTCTAGCTGTCCATTCTCTACACTGACTGAGCTCTTTATTCTATAAACAATGTCTCCTAAAAGACCACCTCCTGGAAAGCCTGGCTTTGCTACCTCTGCCCCGACACCAGCAACTTCCAGCCCTGCTACACAATCAAAGATAACAGACCTGATGCAACCTAAAAGTACAGAGATGGATTTGCAACAAATGCTTCAGCAACTTTTACAGGGACAAGAGGAAATTAAGAAACAATTAAAGAAGAAATTAAAGAGAATCAAGCCCAAATTTATAAGAACTCACAGAGACTGGACCTTATGGAGGGTGGGGTGGCTGAGATGAGTGGGGGGGAGGCAGTGCAGAAGGGAAACAAAGAACTTGATACCCAACAAATGAAAACAGAATTTGAGAGAATGTCCTTTTATCTTAGATTTCAAAACGAGATGGAAGCAGATGATGAAAACATAAGGGACATCATGATAAATATTTTGGCCAAATATATCCATAAAGAAAAACAACAGATGGAATGGGAGATAGATCTGGTTTATAGAGTGAACTCAGTCTATGCCAGAACACACAACGTACCCAGGGAGGTACATATTAAATTTCTCAGAAAAACCACAAGAGATGAAATTCTGGGTGCACAAAGGGGGCAAGCCCTGACATACCATGATAGGGAGATAACCATTCTAAAACAGATCCCCAAGAAAGTGAGGGAAAAAAGAAAAAATTATTCGCAATTAGCGAATAAATTATACCAGAAGGGGGTGTGGTTCAGATGGTTGATGCCTGAAGGTATGTTAATATTCTGGGAGGAGACAAGAATTATTATCAACACATCCATAGAGGCACAGGCCTTTATGGAAAAAAACAAAACACACCTAGAAAAAACAAAAGATCTTACAACAGATATGCAGGACACGGGAGGGGCCGGAGCTCTGCCGGCGGGGGGAGATAGGGCAATACCAAGAAAGCTCAGATCACAAAAATGAACAAGAAAATCTTTTTGACATAAACTGACCGAAAGTACCAATGGAATTAACATGTGGACTATATACTACTATGTATGAAATTGATTGAAAGTACCAACATAATTAACATGCTGACTATATATAACTATGTATTAATGACTTTTACCCAGATGTATACTATGAGTTTGGAGGGAGGGGGCGCCTACCACACTTTGCAACTGCCAAAATTTGTATACTTTTTCCACTACCTTTTTCCTTGCAAATTTTTAAAAAACTAATAAAACGTTGTTTAAAAAAAAAAAGAGACTACCCTTTCCTTGTTAGTAAAATTTAAGTGATTAAGCTACTGTTGCCTATGCACTAATATAAATGCAAAATAGTTCACATGACAAACTCTGTGACATTGCATTTGAATGGTATATGTAATAAACATGTTAATTTGCAAATATAATATTGTGGAATTAATCAATTTATAATGAATATTGATCTGAGGCCAAATATTAAAGAATTTGATATATAATAAGAAAAAATATATTTCACAAAAGTTTTGCCTGCTTAATAAATATTGACTATTTCCCTCAACATGGTTATTCTCCTTCTTATAAAATGAGTTCTGTTGTGAAAGACCAGAGGAGAGCATCATCTGTGCTGAAGTTACTAGTGGAACATTCAAATGTCCTCACAATTCTCTTTTTTTATACAGGGCATGAGAGTGGGTCATAATTCCCATTGGATCAGATGCAAGTAACCATAAGTTTGTTTCCCAAAGAATCTGTGATAGAACCGCCAGGTCAGAGGTGGGTTCCTACTGATTCACACTGGCTTGGCTGAGTAGGTAGTAACTCAGCCTGTCACACCCCCGAACGGATTCTATTGGCAGTGCTATAAGTGCCGCCATCTTGTTTTTGCTTATGCGCATGAGCATTTTTTTACTACTGTGTATGTGTGCATAGTGTACATCAAATGCATGTGTGTCCGAAGCGCATCCCTGAGGAAACCAGCAGTAGCAGAACCGGAACCACCCCTGCCCCAGGTAGAGTGAGGGAGACATGAAACGCCCGGCGAGCTTAGAGTTCTTGCTGGGAAGGAAGCAATGGAGGCTAAACCCTACTTCTGCTACACACACACCCGCCCCAGAATTCCTGAAGGCTTTATTTGATCATTCCCAAGAGAATGTAGTTAGTCCAGTGAGATTCTTGTAAACAGGAAGGCAGCAATAAAGAATTGAATAGGCAGGCAGCAATAAAGAAATAACTCTGGTCAGCTCATAGTATCATTCTGGTTACTTTACACCTGACAAAATATCTAGAATTGAAATACTAGCTTACAGGATGGGGAGAAAATGGATTTCTCTTCCATATATTGGCATATTCACTGAAACTGACTAACACTGTCTATCATTAGTAGGGAATGTTGAATACATCAAAGATATGGCTGAGGTTTATGTATGCCTAGATTACACCTGCTCTCTTACTTAAAAATATTATCTGAAACTTTTGATTGTTCAGCATCATAATGGGTGGAGGATATCAATACCAAAGGAGGGGAGTATTTTGTTACATAAAATAATTTATAACGTATTATCCTAAATCTTACTAAGCATAGATATTTATATAATATACCAATTAATACGACTGGAATGGCATAACAGAAAAAAAGTTATTGGGCAACGGAATATTATTGTGATATTTGTTAAAGATTCTGAGGATACCCATCATTTCAGAATCACCTGGATTGACAGCTGCCAAGCTACCCCTAAATTTAGCAGAGCACTATGGGATTCTAGGAAGATGACTAGGAACTATAAAATAATTATAACAACAACATCTCAGTGACAGTTCGAATGCAGTTTCTGCTTTGAGAGAAATAGGCTTTCAAGTGCCCAAGTCTTCCAGCTTCATATTTGAAATTGAGCAGAACCTAAGTGAGCTATTTTAACTATTCCATTACCAGATCTCTTTCTGCTGTGCATTTGTAGCACTGACAGAGTACTGAAAGACAGTCAAAATTGAGCGGAGATGTCACGGCTAATCAGTGATCAATTATTGCCCAATAACTGTGATCAAAATGAAACCTGGTCACTTCTGCAACAAGCCACCATTGGAATAGAAGGAAGACACTGCAGATGGCTGCTAGATTGATGGCAGACTCCATTGTCAACCCCCCTTGCTCTCTGCTCTCCACCCATCCACCTTTTTGGTTATCATATTGATGTATCCTCTTTTGTGTTTATATTTGTTTAGGTAGTTTGTCACTCATGTACAAGATAACAGGAATAAGAATAAACATGAATAAGAACACAGGAAATGGGTGCAAATAAATGGGGACAGTAGGACAGGGACACTAGGCCCGCGAGTGCACTTATGCATGCCCCTACTGACCTCTTAGGAATGGGGTGAGGTCAACAGTAGACAGTTGAAGGTTGAAGCTGTGAGGGTTTGAGGATGTAACAGCAGAGTTAGGTAGTGCATTTCAGGCATTGACCACTCTGTTGCTGAAGTTGGATTTTCTGCAATCAAGTTTTGAGCGGGTTACCTTGAGTCTGTATCTATTGTGTGCTTGTTTATTATTGTGGTTCAAGCTGAAGTAGTCATTGACAGGTAGCACATTGTAGCAGATGATTTTGTGTACTATGCTTAGGTCAGACCATAGGCAGCATAGTTCTAGGTTGTCGAAGTCCAAAATTTCAAGCCTGCCGGCATGAGATTAAATACTCTTCTCATGAAATATCTCTGGACTTGCTCAATTGTGTTAATATCTGATATACAGTGTGGATTACAGACAGACGAGGTGTATTAAGAATTACAATAATACAATAATACAATAGTAGAGTTGGAAGGGACCTTGGAGGTCTTCTAGTCCAACCCCCTGCCTAGGCAGGAAACCCTATACCGTTTCAGACAAATAGCTATCCAACATCTTCTTAAAGACTTCCAGTGTTGGGGCATTCACAACTTCTGGAGGCAAGCTGTTCCACTGATTAATTGTTCTCACTGTCAGGAAATTTCTCCTCAGTTCTAAGTTGCTTCTCTCCTTGATTAGTTTCCACCCATTGCTTCTTGTTCTACCCTCAGGTGCTTTGGAGAATAGTTTGACTCCCTCTTCTTTGTGGCAACCTCTGAGATATTGGAATAATGCTATCATGTCTGCCCTAGTCCTTCTTTCTCTTAAGCTAAACATACCCAGTTCCTGCAACCGTTCTTCATATGTTTTAGTCTCCAGTCCCCTAATCATCTTTGTTGCTCTTCTCTGCACTCTTTCTAGAGTCTCCACATCTTTTTTACATCGTGGCGACCAGAACTGAATGCAGTATTCCAAGTGTGGCCTTACCAAGGCATTATAAAGTGGTATTAACACTTCACGTGATCTTGATTCTATCCCTCTGTTGATGCAGCCTAGAACTGTGTTGGCTTTTTTGGCAGCTGCTGCACACTGCTGGCTCATATTTAAATGGTTGTCCACTAGGACTCCAAGATCCCTTTCACAGTTACTACTACTGAGTAAGGTATCACCTATACTGTACCTGTGCATTCCGTTATTGGTCTAGCAAAGGTTTTGTATGCCCTAGTTTGCAGCACAATATTACTGGAGAAGAAGCTTCACAAGATTAGATTAACAACTCTTAATGTTCTTTTCTCATTGTTTATGTTATAGTTCTACTATTTTACTTCTGTTTACACACCCTTCATTTTTCTTCGTTTTATTATTGTAAGCTGCCTAGATAGCCTTTCAGTGAGATGGGCAGTGAATAAATTTTACAAACAAGCAAGCAAACAGTAAGAAATTAAGTAAGTTAAACTTGGTTAACTGAATTGTGCTGGATCACAATTTAAACCCTCATCCAAAAGGGCTCAGTGACCCAGAAATGTAACTATTATCTTCTTTCAAAGGAAAAAAAAATACAACCCTGTTCAGAAAAGTCTCTAATAATCTTAAAAATACACTATGAAGATATATGGCCTCCTATGAAGCAAACATTTCATTATAACCATTCAGAGCCATATGCAGAATCTGGAAAAGGGCATAATAGCAATACTATGAAGAAAAGCTGAATTGAGATACATTACTATTATTATAAATTACTTGAAATGGGAAAAGAAGGTTCCAAGACTATTAAATGTTTTCTCAATGCCAAATTTAGTCTGACTTTTTACCCATCATTAGACATTCTCCATCTAAGATAAGTATGGTATTATTCTTTTTAAAAAAAAATAGAGCAGGAAAAGTGAAGACATTTTCATAGTTAGAATAATTTCAGGAAAAAAAATTTTTTCAAACTTTGTGACATGTGACATAGAAATTATCCCCCCCCTTTTTTTTTTTAAAGGCTCAGATGCCACCGGGCACTATTATAAACAATTAACTCTTATTGTGAGTTTTCTTTCGTGGAATGTTGTTGTTAAAATGATTTATGGTAAAGGTACAGTAGTAAAGACCATCACTGATACATTGCAATACATTCAATCATTAGATGATACCAAGAAACAAGTGTTCCTAAATCTAGTATATCAAATAGTTAGAGTGGCAGATTATAGATGTTTCCATGGAAATTTGGATGAATGTGGACATTTTGCTCTTTTTTTATTGGCTAATGCCAAATGAAACAGAAAAAACTAGCTCTTTGGCAGTAAAAACATGAAAGTAAATAAGTCACTCACAAATCTGTCATATATATATATATATATATATATATATATATATATATATATATATATATATATATATATATATATATATATATATATATATATATATATATATATATATATATATATATATATATATATATATTCATAGATTTTCACGGGTGTAGGTATGCTGGTTTTGTTGTATTCGGGTCTTTTCCCGTGTAAGGTTGAGATTGTCTTTGCAACGTTTCGGCAGGATCACACCTGCCATCTTCAAGCTGTGGGCTTAAAATTTTAACCACACACCTCAACAGCCTACACCCCAAAATACAGTTCACCATGGAAACAGAAGCCAATAACCAACTCCCCTTCCTGGATGTCTTAGTCTATAAGAAATCCGATGGATCCCTAGGACACACCATCTACCAGAAGAAAACACACACAAACCGCTATTTGCACGCACTCTCACACCACCACCCAGCACAGATCAACTCTGTAGCCAAGACACTCATCTCCAGAACAAAATGCTTAGCTGACGAACAACACCTCAAAACCGAACTACACACTCTCACCAACGTACTAACATCCAACGGATTCCAAAGAAACAATATCACTAACCTAATCCAAAAAGAAAACCCCACTAAAATCCAAGACAGTGAACAAGAAAACGGCAAAGCCCTCCTCCAATACATAAAAGGCACCACAGACAGAATCAGCAAGATCCTCCACAAACACAACATCAAGACAGCATTCTACACAAACCGAAAAATATCCACCATCCTGAGAAACCCCAAAGACAAAATAGAGTTAGAAAATCAAGGAGTATATGAAATCCCATGCACCACCTGCCCCACCACATACATCGGACAAACCAACAGAAGAATAAAGGCACGCATTGAAGAACACAAAAACTCAGTCAGAAAGGAGGAACCAACTTCTTCCCTGGTCTAACACCTCAAAGCCACAGGACATGATATAGACTTTAAAAAGACCAGAACTATTGCCAAAATTGAACACTTTAACAACAGAATAATCAGAGAAGCTATTGAGATAGAAAAACGACCACACAGCATGAATAAACGAGATGATACCTCCCGCCTACCAGCCATTTGGAAACCCGCCCTCACTGACAAACGAGTCCCTAACACTAAGAATGATACCAAACCCACACTCACGAAAACCACACAGGATGTCACTATCACACATCCACGCAAAAAGCAAGCCCAAACTCACACTGATAATGACCACAAACCAGAAGCCCGACCACAAACCAGAAGCCAGACCACAGCTGCATTATTAGCCACTTTAAACCCTTCCAATCCATACATGAAGCAAACTGATGCCCACCACGAAGATGTGGCACGACCACAAACGCGAAGCCAAACAACAGTAACGCAGCTCACCAGCTCAAATCCCTCTGCAACTCAGACTAACACAAGCACAACCAGGCCCCCACCCAAACAGAACACGCCCCCATCCAATCAGAGCACAGCCAAACTCCCATCCAATCAGAGCACAGCCAAGCCCCCTACCAATCAGAATACACCTCCACCCAATCAGAATGCAGACAAGCTCCCACCCAATCAGCACAAACCCCCACTGGCAGTTAAAAAGAGGAACCGGCTGAGATCTCACATTGCTCCTGGAAGCACCTGAAGATGATGAATGAGACTTCATCGAAACGTCGTGAAGATACTTCCAATTCTACGTGGGAGAAAACCCGAACAACCAAAGACATACATACAAACACCCGCGAAAACCTCAGAAAACATATATATATGTATTTGTGCTGATAAATAAATAAAGGGAGACTAGTATGGATCCATGTCAAGCTATTTAGCTCTCATCTTACTGGGATTCGAACCAGGGCTATATTGCATACCAGGCCGATGTAATTGCTACTAAGCCACAGGCTCTCTTCCTTATCAGCAAGGCCAGGGAAATAGGTATGTATTTGTGTTACAACCCTGGTATGCCCAAATATGGGAGGGAGCTCACTACTCCCACTTTCTGTCATTCGGCTCATCACAGAAAACCATCCAGACAGAAACCCATATTTTTATTTTTAATGTTGCCTTTTTATATTTGTGTTGTATTTGTGCTGATAAATAAATAAAGGGAGACTAGTATGGATCCATTTCAAGCTATTTAGCTCTCATCAGCTAGCCATACCCTTACTGGGATTCGAACCAGGGCTGTATTACATATTAGGCAGTAGTCTTAGCCACTAAGCCACAGGCTATCCTCCTTTATCAGCTGAGCCAGGGAAATACACACCTAGTCTCCCTTTATTTATTTATCAGCACAAATACAACATACATACATACATACATACATACATACATACATACATACATACATACATACATACATACATAGGCCAACTAAATTTACAGAACTGACAAATGATGCATTTTAGAATCAACTTTCTAGGATTCCTTTTTCTCAAATGCTGGTTGGAAGAGAAGGCCCATATGGGCAAAAACATAATGCTAAGATTGTGATCTAAAGCATTTAGCTGTACCAAATTGCACAAACACACACTCTCGTAGTTAGCAAGAGTACATTTCAGTTTATTTTTGGGCGGAGGGATTTTAAAAAGGGATTTTTGTTGGTGTTGTTTCGTCGATTTTATTTACCTACTGCAATGACAAAAGCTGGCTCTGCAGAATGTTATTCTGTCCTTTGCACTTGAAATGCTTTTCGTCTAGGTGTGTAAAAGATACCCATTTTTTTTATTATTGTTCTCCCAAGGGAAGCCAATCCATTCGACTTGAAGCAGACGTGAGTATTAAAAAATGCAGATCCGTAAGAGATGCAGAGGTATATTTTCGCACCAGAAGTAAATGAGGCAAAGACAGGGCTTGACTACACATGTTTCTGCAAATGCATCCCTTCCATTATGCATGCTGAAAAGACAGCTGGTGGAATCCATTCAGATATTTTCGGGAACGAAAGCCCAAGACTGAAAATAAACACTGATGCCCTTTTCTCTCTCACTCCCTCCATGCAGACAGTTCACTGGAAAGTTCTAAGGCCTCTCAAAATCTACAAGGTGCTTCAGAAGTTACAGAAGCCTCAGATAAATCAATTTCTTGAGAGGTACAAAGGCTGACAGAAGAACAAAGTTCTTGCCAAGACCAACAGTAAGTTCCTTTCTCCTCAGCAGCAGGAGAAATAAAAAAATCTTGTCTAAAAGCCAAGGATGCCAGCTCTGATTTGAACCAGGGCACTCCGCGGCTTAAGACACTGCCTGAGCCCCCCTGGTGTAAATTGCTGTCAAACATCGGCCATACAAGAACTGGAGAATGGGGGATAAGCCCCTTTCGTCATTAGCATAGCAAGAACAACACTAGAAAATAACTTCAATAATTAATACGTTGGTGACTACTGCACAGCTTTAAAGTTTGTCCTGAATGAAAGGGCAAGGATATTTCAGCCATCATCTGAAGCTGACAGGAAAATTAATTGTGACCAAAGCTTAGTTTGATTCCTTTTTCTTGTATCTGTGAATTTACATTCTTTTTTCATCTGCCATAATTCTCCTTGCTCTGGTTCCCCCAGGCTATTATCTAGGTTTATAACACTATGTGTCATGAGGGTGTGTTTGGAAGAGGACTGGATCTAGTTTTCTTCATTACTTTGGATTTGTGCTCTCACAGCTTCCGATGAATATTTCCAGGCTGCTTTTTGAAGGTCACATACTATTATTAGCCTTCCATTCATTGAGCACAATTAGCCATCCTTGTTCATTTGCAAGATGGGAGATGATAGCATTAAACAACAACCCATTTTATCACCCAAACAAATAATGTCTTGCTCTGTCTGCTCAGTTCTTGAATCTTTGGATTCTTTTTTCTTTGTACACCCATAACATCCTGATGTCTTCTTTATTTGTTCATTTATTTGCTGCCTATCTCATTGTGGCTACTCTAAGCTGCTATTTATCCTGCTCTATTGTACCTTGTTACTAATGCAGTGGTGTAAATGCTACCTGTTCGGGCCGGTTCACCCGAACAGTAGTAAAAAGTGTTACTGGTTCGCCCAAACCAGTAGTTTAAAAATGCTAAAAAATTTTTGAAAAAAGGTTCCGACGATCATGTGGCACAGCTGATTGTCGCACAGCTGATTGTTGGAACTTTTAAAAAACTTTTAAAAGCATTTTTTTAAACTACCTGTTCATGTGAAGCGAACCAGTAACAGACTTCAGAGTATTTCACCTCCGTACTTATGTCCGGATTCTCACTTAAAAAAAAAAAAAAAAGGGAATCGACTCAACAGTAGAGAAAATCCACATTTAATAAATGGAAATTCCTTTTTGCCACCTCCTTTTATCCACTTTGAGAAATGTCATCCAGAATATTATTTTGTCCATTGTTAGTTACAGTCTAATTTTAAAGCATAGCCTGGTATAATGGAATTACTAGATATGCATAGTTGAAAGAAATATAAATGGCCCCCCTCAACAAGGGGTCTACAATTCTGTGGAAGTGTCAAGCCTGTTCACATAATCAGGTCTTCATGCCTTTCAGACTATCAAAAGGGGCAGTGCCAATCTAATTTGGGGAAGAAGAATATTCTATAAGGCTGGCACAACAGTAGAGGAGGTATGTCTCCTGGGACCAGATGTGGGTTCCTACCGGTTCGGACTGGTTCAGCTGAGTAGGTAGTAACTCAGCCTGCCACTTCCCCGAACCAGTTCTATCAGCGATGCCGAACCGGCATAATGCCGGCAGCAACCGGCATTGGGACCCACCAAATTTAGAATCCTAGCCCAAGAGATCCATAGCATAATTTTCTTGAGAGATCCAATTGGATAGGATGGTGTCAGCAGGGGATGGTGGTCCCTGAAATAGCCTGGTCCAGTTCATGAAGAGCTTTAAAAGTTAAAACCAACATCGAGCAAGCAATGCAGCTCACAGAACAGCAATCTAATATGTATTGTCCTAGGAGCACACATACCTGCCCACACCACTTCACTCTGTACAAAGTGAGGCTTTCAGATATTTTTCAAGGGCAGCCCCACATAGAACACATTGCAATAGTCCAATCAGGGTGAGTGACTGTAAGCAGGGCCTATGTACCAAAAATAGGTACAACTGGCTCATAAGATGAACCTGCCCAAAGGCCTTTCTAGCCACCATTGCCACATACTCTTTAATCAGAATTACGAATCTGGCAAGACTCCCCCAAAATATTAATGACTATTTTGAAGAACTTTTACTGGCAATAATATACCATATTTTTCGGAGTATAAGGCACACCTTTTTCCCTCAAAAAAGAGGATGAAAATCTGGGTGCGTCTTATACACTGAATATAGCATTTTTGGCCTCCTGAAACCATGCTCTCTTTGCAAAAATGGCTGTGCATAGCCTTTAGGAGGCTTGTAGAGTGCTCCTGGGGGCTGGGGAGGGCAAAAATGAATGAAAACTCATTAGGCTGCTTTATACTCATTTTGGGGGCTCCCCACCCCTCAGGAGCATTCTACAAGTCTCCTAAAGGCTATTCATGCATTTTTTTTAAAAAAAATGGGTCCACTTTCACGAAAAACGGTCCATTTTGGGGAGGTCTACAGAGTGCAAAAACCTTTTTTAAAAATTTGCCTCTTCAAAATCTTGGTGCACTTTATACTCAGGTGCATCTTATACTCTGAAAAATATGGTAGGTGAGTCAGTCAGAGTTCTCACAGCATAGATTTTGTAATCCTTGGGTCTCAGTTGTCAAACAATAGATCCTAGATATATTCTTTGGGCTATGAAATTGGAGTTTCAAAAGTGAAGTCCATGGTATTCTCTGACCTTGGTTGTCTACTTGCAGACATTTCTTTACCCAATGCAGCCACTGATGTTATTATCTAGTTGGATTCCACAGTTCAGCCAAGCTACCTACATTCTTTTCTATTAGAGATTCAAAAGTGGAGAAATGGTGGAGGAAAAACTGAATTGAATTCACTGAAAAACACATTGGACTTTCTCATGAGAGGACTTCATACATTGATACTGCAGTTTGCTCTATTGGTTAAGGCATCAGGCTAGAGAGTTGAAAATTGGGTGACTTTGGGCCAGTCATTCTCTCTCTCTCAGTCTAACACAATTCACAGGGTTATTGTTGTGGGGGAATTCGGAGGAGGAGGTTGTGCTGGTTATGATCACCAACCTTGGGTTGTTTGTAAAAATAATAAAGGTGGAATATAAATAAATAAATGAAATTGTATTTCTTACCATGTATTAGATACTCTGAACATTGCCCCATCAACCAGAGCAGGACGTCATATATTCTATACCAGCTAGAGTATGAAAATTTGTGTGTAGCTGTTTTGCCATTGTTTTGTGTTTTCCTGGATAAAACTTTTCCCCTTGTAATCTGGACTCTTCATTTCCAGACTCTTAATATTTTCACAGTTTCAATTCTTTTTAGCTAATTGAACTCAAGTATGGGGACAGAGACCCTGAGCGGGTAATTCGCTTTGTACATGACCTTCTTTTCCAATGAAAATGGTCAGAGGGAAAATAATTTCTGACCTTTTTCTAAACTACCATTTTAAGGAAATGTCATAAAATGTGTGGTGACATTTCATCCGCAGGAAGTGTTTGAGGGAGCTGTTTACTTGGATTCATTTCAATCAGGATTCAGGCTTTTATCTGGCACTAAAACAAATGTGGTCACCTTTGATGATGATCTACACTCAGACATTGACAGGGAGTGGGCAATCCATTGATTCTGCTGAATTTTTGGTGGCTTTGGACATTAACACATGTTATTCCTCTGAGTCATTTGGGAAGCCTTGACCTTAGAAACACCCAGAGGGATGATAGCAGAAGACTAAATATGATATTGCTCAGTTACTTGTGTAGATTTGACCCAACACTGTGTCAATAAACAGAGACTCATGGTCTCATCACTCTACATGGGGTTATGTTTGAAGATCACTTGGAAATCCAAGTGCAAAAGGCAATGGTTAAGTTGTGAGTTAAGTAAGAACCATTATTCTTCTATTTCTGTTGCTTTATAGTTGCTGCATTGGCTACTAATAAGTTTCATTTTCCAAGTAAAATTTCATGGTTTTTCTTTTAAAATTTAAAACCCTCTATGCCTTTGATCTCCACATTCCTCTCATCAATTCTGCTATTCAGTTCTTCCAATGCTTTGAATTGAAGGTGCTTTGAATCCTATCCTCTAAGACAGTGAGGGCAAACCTTTTTGGCATCGAGTGCCCAAAGCAGAATGCATGTGCATGTGTGCGCGCTAAAGCACCGGAAATCTGTAGATCAGCTGGCCAGTGCACATGCGTGCACTAGCCAGCTGGTTTTAGTGCATGCCTGAGCACCGGAAACCCGAAGACCAGCTGGCTGGCATGCACATGCCCATTTTCTGGCCCATTTTCAGGCCGTTCTTTGGGCAGTTTCCAGGCTGTTTTTTGGATGGTTTTTTTTTTTGGATGTTTTCTGGACGTTTTCTGATGCTTCAGAGCCTGCGAAGACCAGTTGGCGATGTGCATGCCGGAAAGCAGAAGAGCAGCTGGCAATGATGCACGTGTCCATAGAAAGGGCTCCGCATGCCACCTCTGGCACACCTGCCATAGGTTCACCAAAACGGCTCTAAGAGAAATCCCAATTCTGGTGGCCCTCATGTTATGGCATACCTTGCTTCTAGAGGTTTCTTTGCCACTTGTTTTACCGGGCTTTGTTAAGGCTATCAAACTGCTTCAGGGGAGATGATTGGATTGACTACTCTAGTAATTTTTCCTCTCTCTCTTGGTTATACAACATTTTCTGTTTCTTCTTATTTCTGCATGTATTGCATTTTGATGGTATTTGATGTATATACTGTTATGTACCTGATAGGGTGGATTTATTTTCTTTTGTGACTATTATAAACCACTCACAGCCTTGGAATTTGAAAGACATACACACATGAGACACTTGCCGTAGACACACACACACACACACACACACACACACACACACACACAAACCTAGAGGAAACTATTGGGATAGATCCTCATGGAGTTACATTTGTGATGTCCTTAGTATATAGATAGCAGCACCCAGTTATATATCTTACTTTCTGCCTCATTTCTTGTGGTTGTGGAAGTCCTGAATTGATCTCTGGAATGGTAACATTCAATTGAGATACTCCAGTGTCAAGTAAGACCAACTCAGCTATGTTTACATAATCAACTCTGAATGGAATTGCCTTCAGAGAATTGAAGGATGTGGTGTGCAGATAGGGAATGTTTGAGGCTAAGATGATGCAAATATAGGTCTTTTTGAACTTCAGCTGCTGCATTGACTGCAACTATTTCTGGAACTTGCTGATCTTGCCAAAGTGTTCTATTCTCTGTTATTCTAATCATAATTGTACCCTGAGCTTCAGACCTCTATTATTGATCCAAAATGTGACAATTTGAGTTTTAGCAGGCTCTAAAAGATCACCGCAATGAAGAGACCCTTCCTCCATTCCATTGGTAGTCAGTTGGATTCCTGATTGAATGAAATTGAAGGTGATGATTATTCCCTTAAAAAAATAATTAAACAGCTTGGGATCAAACCATCTACCCACAACTTCCCATTTTAATATGAATCTAAAAAGCCTGTAAGCTACTTCCACTTTAGGTTTGTTTGGTTTTTTTTACATAGAAGATGAATAACTGATTGATTTCCATGCAGTATTTTGTCTTGCTATAGCTTTGTTTAATGAATCTACTCATTCACATTAATTCATATTTTAAATGTATGTATTCAATTGTAATTTTAAAAAAATACTGTATGTATATTACATACTCTCCTATTCATAGTTTTCTTGGTAGCTCATTTCATGGAGGTTTAAATAGAAAAGCAAGATGAACATATATAAGGTAAACATGTAGGGCAGATGCATTGAAATCATGACACATTAATTACCAGTGATTTAAATGAGTGTATATAGATATGTATATAACTAGGCCAATGTAATGATTTTAACATATAATGGTTTATTTGATTGTTATTTTGCTATCTATTGCTTCAGACCAAAAGGAAGAGCATTTAGGTCCATATTACTGTATTATCACCATGCTCCAGTAAAATACAGAATTAAATATTTTTCTGTTGTTATACCAACTTCCTTTTCAGAGGAGAAGACAGTAAGTACATATACTACCCTAACAATTGTATTTAGGGAGACTACCTGTGGTTACACAATGTATTTAACTTCTAATCAGACCACTAGCTAAAAATATTAGAAATCCATGTGAGATTAATTTCAGGATGAACATAGATATGTGAATATAAAATATACCTCAAATAAGAAGTTATAGGTGCATGCTGCAATGGATAATTTTTAAAAGCTTTTGCCATATTTTCCAGGTAATTTTCAAATAATTGTCCTCTAAATTAATACCTGGAGCTTCACGTTTAATATAACGATGGCCACCAAAAGTCTACCTTTATCATCACAGAGTTTTTGATTTGTTACTAGTTGTTGCCTTATCAATTTATCTTTGTCTTATCAATTCATTTTTCTGAACAGTAACACTCCTGATTGATAGAGGGCACCCACCCATGTTTTAGTTGCTAGTTTCACCATGAGTAGTTAACAATCAGTTATTTCAACACTGAACAAGTGATGTCTGCTTATACTACAGATCATCCTATAGAAAAAGTATTCTGCAACTAATTTTAATTACTTAACTATTCCAAGATAATTCTTTACTAAACATTTGTCTATCCTATTCACAGAACAAAGACTGAGTCAAAGAAAATGTGGTTCACTCAGTTATTAATTAACATACCCACCCACCCACAAGTTCAAAACAGGTTAAATTTTAAACTTTGTACATACTAGTAATCCTGCTTTTGAAATTGATTACATTTAGCTCTATTTTGGATTTTGCTCCTTGTGTGGCTTTTCTTAAAGAGCACGTTCCTTCAGTAAATGATTTGGGTAATCAGCTTGTATTCCATTGCTCTCCAGGCATATGGATTTTTCCTCTTTCAGACACTGTATTTCTATTGTCTGTGGCAAATTTCAAAGCTCTCTAAGGAATTGAATACAGGTTTTGTAATTATAACAGTTTCTAGCTTAGTATCTGCACATCTGCTCTACTCTATGGGGAATAAAATTATAGCAAACAAAAAATAGTGTAAATTCCATCAGGATTAAAAAAAATGTGACAGAATTTCCATTTTCTATTTTTCCTGGACACTTTGGTTTAATTATTTTTAGAATGTCATAGATTGCTATTAAGCATTTGTGGGCTTCAGCTGAAAAGAAAAAAATCAGACAAAACACATGGTGCTTATTTGACTATAACCCAACAGGAATTGTGCTATGCTCAGTTTGTTTCTTTTTCCAATGGACCTTAAAGCATGTATGATATGTGAAGTTAGAGCACTCTAATCACGATTGTAGAGGGTCGAAGCATATAGTTTATTGATAGGGCTGTACCAGGAGATGCCAGAGTCAAAGAAAAATAACTGGAAAAAATCATGAAATATTGTGAACTGACCATCAAAACTACACGGCTATGGATAACACACATAACAGTAATACCCATTGTCATCGGGGCACTTGGTACCAGGTCCAAGAATTTTACAAAACACATAAAGAAATGGCACCTTCCTGCAATAACACCAGCGGTATCAATCAACTTGGTTGATACTAAGAAGCTGGCAGCAACCCGTATCAACCATTAGCACCAATTTGTATTTATGATACATTATTGAATGTTCAGTTGACTGAGTTTCATTTTTAATGAATAAAAAATAATAATTAGAATGATAACAATGATAACAATAATTGGTTGATACTTATGACACTGATTGGTTGATACCTAGGACACTGGCAGCAACTCGTATCAACCATTAACACCAGTGAATGGTATTTATGATACATTTTTGAATATTCAGTTGACTGAGTTTCATGTTTAATGAATAAAGCATATAATAATAATAATAATAATAATAATAATAATAATAATAATAATAATAATAATAATAATAATAATAATAATAAAAAGTACAGTTTACATCCATGCGGTGACAATGATAGACTATACCTGGCCCGAAAATCAGGTGGCAGAGGATTATTACAAGTGAAGCAAATAGTTGAAGAAGAAAAACATGCACTGGCTGATTATTTAAAAGAAAGTCAAGAACATCTATTAATCGAAGTAAAGAACAAAAATCTACTGAAGGCCCAACAGACAAAACAAGAATACAGAAAAGATGTGATAAAATCAAGAATGGAGAGTTGGCAGAACAAAGCATTACATGGTCAATTTCTGGAAAAATAAAAGATAAAGTGGACAGTGAAAAAACTTGGTTATGGTTAACAACAGGTACATTAAAGAAAGAAACAGAGTCACTAATCCTGGCTGCGCAAGAACAAGCTATCCGAACAAATGCCATTAAGGCCAAAATCGAAAAATCCTCTGATGATGCCAAATGCAGACTCTGCAAAGAAGTTGATGAAACTGTTGACCACATACTCAGCTGCTGTAAAAAAATCACGCAGACCGATTATAAATTGCGGCACAATTCAGTAGCACAAATGATCCACTGGAATTTGTGCAAAAATTATAATATTAAAACAACAACAAACTGGTGGAAACGAGATCGGATTTGCTCCAGCTGCGGGAGTCCCCCCTCTCGCAGATCTGGCCCTTCGCCCTCTCAAGGGCCCACCTTAATGACGGGTTTGTTAACCCCGAGAGGTGGAGGAAGCGAAGACTCAGGGGGTTTTTAACTAAATGCTTTTTATCCTTTTTAGGGGGTTCCAGGGTGGGTGGGAGGGATCAGGCCAGGAGGAGGACTGTAGCCAGGCGAACAGGTGAGGTCAAGGAGGAAGTGAGCGGAGTGTGGAGGGGGAGGGGAAATGACATTCCTACAGAGGGTTGTTTTATTCCAACGGTCGTGGGGAGAGGTGGATGCGATGACCGAATAAAATCTCATAGTCGGTTGGGAGACCGTGGCTGTTGGACACGCCCGGTCGCTTGTACCAACCCTCGCAGCCTAGGTGGTCAGGATCTACAGAGCCAGGGCCTGAGGCTGATGCTTTGCAATGCAAGGTCCGTTGTTAACAAGGCCCCCCTCATTAATGAGTTGATCTCAGAGGGGGAGCCGGACCTTGCAGGGATAACGGAGACCTGGCTGGGCCACGAGGGTGGTTTACCCCTCGTGGAGATGTGCCCGCCAGGCTACCGTGCATTTCATCAGCCACGGGCCCAGGGTAAGGGTGGTGGGGTGGCGGTAATTATACGGGAGAGTCTTGAACCGAGGGAGTTCACTGTGCCATAGATCTCCGGGTGTGAGTCCCTTGGTGTGAAATGGGGCCCAGGGAGGCAGTTGGGCTTGCTGATTGTATACTTGGCTCCTCGCTATGCATCAGCGGCCCTGCCCGAGCTCCTCGAGCTGATCGCGGAGACGGCAGTTGATACCCCCAAACTTGTGGTTATGGGGGATTTCAATCTGCCATCGACGGGTGAAGCATCCGAGGTGGCTCGGGAGTTCATGGCTTCCATGACAGCCATGGACCTGTCCCAATTAATTCAGGGCCCCACACCCGAGGGTGGACACACACTGGACCTTGTTTTTGTATCTGGACAGTGGATGAGTGATCTGGGAATAGGGGATCTAGTTATCACACCCCTGTCATGGTCAGACCACTCTTCTCTCCGGCTCGACTTCCCCGGCGCTACCCCCCACTGCGGGGAGGTGGAACCTGATTGTCCCAGATGGTTCCGCCCCAAGCGACTGATGGAACCGGATAGGTTCCAGACGGAGCTTGGGCCATTTCCTGTAGCCCTGACCCGCTCCCGGACGGAGGACCTAGTGGCCGCTTGGAATAAGGCGGCTGTGGGGGCCTTGGACTGGGTAGCGCCTTTGCGGCCTCTCTTGCGGCAACGAACCACCCTGGCTCCTTGGTTTACCGAGGAGCTGAGGGTGATGAAACGCCACAAGAGACGCCTAGAAAGCAGGTGGAGGTCCTCACGCTCCGAATCTGACCGAACACAGGTAAGAGCCTATTTACGGACCTACCTTGTGGCTCTAAGAGCGGCCAAATGTAGACACTGTGCCGCTCTTATTGCGTCTGTGGATAACCGCCCTGCCACCCTGTTTCGGGTGACCCGCTCTCTCTTATTTCAGAGGTCGCGGGAAGCCCCTTTGCAGGGTAGAGCAGAGGAGTTTGGGGAATATCTGCAGGACAAAATCGATCAGATCCGGAGTGGATGGGTCCATTTCAGTGGACCAGGAGAGACGTCGGAAGCAAGTCTTGAGACACCATGCTGGGAGGGGTTTGACTCTGTTGCCCCCGAGGACTTGGACAGGTTACGTGGGCGACTGCGAGCCACCTCATGTTTACTGGACCCGTGTCCCTCCTGGCTTGTACTGGCATCCTGGGAGTTTACACGAGGCTGGCTCCTGGGTCTGGTGAACGCTTCACTGGAGGAGGGGTCCTTGCCGACCGCCTTGAAAGAGGCGGTGGTGAGGCCCCTGCTCAAGAGGCCTTCCCTGGATCTGGAGGAACTAGCTAATTACCGTCCTGTCTCCAACCTTCCCTTTTTAGCGAAGGTTGTAGAGAGTGTGGTGGCGCAACAGTTCCCACGTCACCTGGAGGAAGCAGTCTATCTTGACCCGTGCCAGTCCGGCTTTCGACCCGGTCACAGCACAGAGACGGCCTTGGTCGCGTTGGTAGATGATCTATGGAGGGCCAGAGATAGGGGTTGTTCCTCTATCCTGGTCCTATTAGATCTATCAGCGGCTTTCGATACCATCGACCATGGTATCTTATTGCGCCGGCTGGAAGAGATGGGCGTGGGGGGCACCGTTTTGCGGTGGTTCCGCTCCTATCTCTCCGACCAGACGCAGTGTGTGTTGGCAGGGGAGCAGAGGTCGACCCTGAGGCCACTCACTTGTGGGGTGCCTCAGGGTTCGGTCCTCTCACCCCTCCTGTTCAACACATACATGAAGCTGCTGGTTGAGATCATCCGTGGTTTTAGGGTTGGATACCATCTGTACGCTGATGATACACAGCTGTACATTTCCACCCCAAACCACCCCAACGAGGCCGTCGAAATGTTGTCCCGGTGTTTGGAAGCCGTGCGGGTCTGGATGGGGGACAACAGACTTAAACTCAACCCTTCCAAGACTGAGTGGCTGTGGCTACCGGTGCCCCGATTTAACCAGTTGACGCCATCACTGGCCATAGGGGGCGAATTATTGCCCCCCGTGGAACGGGCGCGCAATTTGGGCGTCCTCCTTGATACCCGGCTGTCGATGGATGACCATCTGACAGCCGTGGCGAGGGGGGGCGTTCCACCAGGTTCGCCTGGTGCGTCAATTGCGCCCCCTGTTGGATCGGGACGCCCTACGCACAGTCAGTCATGCGCTGGTGACGTCTCGCCTGGACTACTGCAATGCTCTCTACATGGGGCTCCCCTTGAGATGCACCCGAAGACTGCAGCTAGTTCAGAATGCGGCCACGCGAGTTATCATGGGAGGATCAAGATACTCCCACATAACACCATTCCTGCGCGAGCTGCACTGGCTGCCTGTGGTTTTTCGGGTGCGTTTCAAGGTGTTTGTTACTATCTTCAAAGCGCTCCATGGCATGGGACCTAGTTACCTGCGGGACCGCATCTCACCTCATACATCCCTACGACCTATCCGCTCTCACAGGGAGGGACTCCTCCAGGTACCATCCGCCAAGCAGTGCCAGCGGGTGATGCCTAGAAGTAGAGCCTTCTCTGTGATGGGCCCAACCCTCTGGAATGACCTCCCCCCCGATATTAGAATTACCAATGACCTCCGCTCCTTCCGACAGAAGCTCAAGACTCACCTGTTCCGACTAGCTGGCTTAGCTGATTGACAGTTCCATCTTCCACCTCCTGGCAAACATTTTATTGGGGAATTTTTAAGGGTATTTTAATATTTGTATTTTAACTAAGAATTGTACAGTATATTTTTAACCTCCTCCGTCTACGTCCACGTCTATGTCTATATCTATGTCTATGTTCATGTCTATGTATTTGTATATGGCTTTTTAAACATGACTGTACACCGCCCCGAGTCCTGCCTAGGAAAGGGTGCGGTCTAGAAATAAAAGTTATTATTATTATTATTATTATTATAAGCCTGAAAAAGTCACCGAAAATCAGATGGTCAAGATCCTGTGGAATTTTCGTATACAAACAGACAAAATACTAGCATAACACACCAGACATCACACTGATTGAGAAAAATAAGGTTACAATCATAGACATCGCAATACCAGGTGATAGCAGGGTCAAGGAGAAGGAACATGAAAAAGCCGCGAAATACCAGGACTTAAAAATTGAAATTCAACGATTATGGCACAAATCAGCAGTGGTAATTCCAGTGGTAATCGGCACACTGGGTGCTATTCCAAAAGCACTGGAATTACATTTAAAACAGTTAAAACTTGACAAAATCACCATCAGTCAAATGCAAAAAGCTGCACTGCTTGGATCTGCACATATATTACGAAAATACGTTATGACGTCCTAGGCCCCTGGGTGGGGCCCGACTAGTAATCAATGCCAAATCCGGCGAAACAACTAGCCGCTGTGATACAATCGTATAATAATAATAATAATAATAATAATAATAATAATAATAATAATAATAATAATAATAATAATAATAATAATAATAAACACCAGCGGAACTGCAAAAAACTGTGCCACTCGGAACATCTTATATTTTAAGAAGGTACTTGGTTGATACCTAGGACACTGGCAGCAAACCGTATCAACCATTAGCACCAGTCACTGGTATTTGTAATGTATTTTTGAATGTTCAATTAGCTGAGTTTCATGTTTAATGAATAAAGTATGTACTACTACTACTACTACTAATAATAATAATAATAACCCCTCCAAGGAGCTTTACCTTGTCGTGGTGGAGGGCCTTGCACGTTCTAGTGATCCTAAGGGCTAGGCTGAACAGGTGCAACCATATCATACAGGTCTTAGGTGAAGAGCCAGACAAAATTTGCTCCACAACCCATTCAAACATGGTGAATAAGAGAAAAATGAAATTTATACCCAGATTAACAAGGGTTCCATTGGATACTATGGCTCCTGGGCATTCTGTGCAAAATGAGCTTCAGGGCTCAGCTCCCTCTGCTAGGCAACCAGGGCATGGAGCTGACAAGCTACTGGAAGAAAAAGAAAAAAAGCGAAAAATCTGGATTAGGGAAGAAAACATCTCTATTATGGAAGCTTATTATCAGTCTGAGCCAGAAAAACATGGATTTCAAAAACGAATGTATCAGATTTGGAAAGTGAACCACACAGACTGTGATATCAGTGAACAAAGGCTAATGGACCAATGACGTGTAATTCTGAGCCACTATTTTTTTCACTACAGCAGAATTAACAGGAATCGAAGAGAAAGCAACTAATGGTCTGAGTATATACCAACAAAGAAGAGTAACATCAAAAATGATTTCCAGACTCAAAAGCAAACTGAGGAAGAAAGGGGGGAAGAGGCTGCTGAAATGGATGAAGATAAAGAACAAGGAAGCACTGAAGAACAATCACCAACAGATAGTGCTCAATTAGCTGAGAAAATAAAGCATCAAATGGAAGATGCTGAAAGAACACATTTGCCAAAGCTGAACCAAGTGAACTGGAAAGAATTGAGAAATGTCCTAAAAAAGGTCAATGGGGCTGTGCAAACCATTCAAACCACTACATTAGCTGTTGTATGCAGCAGCCTTCATAACCACCAAAGAATTGGGTTTGAAAATACAAAGGAACGAAAGTGGCAAGAAGGGAAAGCCTAAGTGGATAATTCAGTTGGAATTGAAGATCAAAAAATTTCGTGGAGACTTGAGCAACTTGAAGAACCTAAGGCAAGGTCAGCTAAAGAACAAGCAGGTTAAAAGCAGCCTGGAAGCAAGATACGATTTGGAGAATAAGGAGATTGTGGTAGTAATTGAAGAGCTGAAGCAGAGGGTTGTTGCCATTGCTGAAAAGATTAAACGGTATGAAAATTGAGTAACTCAGTTCAAGGAAAACTCACAGTTCACAGCAAATCAGCACCAGTTTTATAAGAGCTTAGAAAGTGGAGATGGAGTAACAACAAATGAAAAGCCTGATAAAGAGAAAGCTCTGAAATTCTGGAAGAATTTGTGGGAAAACACCAAGAAGCACAACAGAAATGCAAAATGGATCAAGCAGGTTGAGGATTCTATTATAGTGCATAAAATGGAAGATGTGAAAATAACAAAAGAAATGGTGCAAAGACAGTCAAGAAAAGTGAAAAATTGGAGTGCACCTGGACCATATGAGTTACATGGTTTCTGGCTAAAGGCACTTACAAGTATGCACGAAAGATTGGCAGCCCAAATGAACCATATTTTAAAAACACCTGAACATGATGAATGGATGATAACTGGAAGGACATTTTGGATCCAAAAAGATAAAGAAAAAGGAAATGACCCTGGAAACTATAGGCCAATCACCTGTTTGCCAACAACATACAAGCTCCTTACGGGTATCATTGCAAAACTCAGCTGCCAAGTCTTCCTGCAGCGGCCGCTCTAGGAGTGTGCTCTATAGTTATGGGCTGGCTGCTGGAAGACTCTCTGTCCAGAAGACTCTCTTAGAGAGAGTTCCAGCAGCCAGCCCACAACCATAGAGCGCACTCCTAAAGTGGCTGCTGCTGGAAGACTCGGCAGCCGAGTTTTGGAGTTTGGAACCGGAGAAGACGTTATGCTCGGAGCGCGGCAGCGGCAGTGGCTGCTGCAGGGAGAGCTGGGCCCGGACATGTTGAGGCTAGGAGGCATGCCTGCTGGGGGCGGAACAAGCACTCGCGCAACCCCCTTCTCCAGCTGGGCAGAGCTCCATGCACTGACCTAGGGGGTATCCCTAATGTGCCAAGCCACAGGAGCTGGGGAGCGGGCAGAGCACCACATGGCTTGGCGCCTTAGGGATACCACCTAGGTCAGTGAATGGTGCTCTGCCCGGCTGGAGAGGGGGTTTGCCAGGCGGTTGCTCATGAGAGTGGTCACCTCATGGCTGCTAAGCCCCTGAGGCTGTGCTCGGCTCTTCAAGAGCCAGTTTGCAAGGGAGCAGCCGTCCGGCAACTCCCCCCCCTCCAGCCAGGCAGAAGCCACTCCCCAACCTAGTGGTATCCCGAAGGCGCCAAGCAATGTGAGTGCCTTTCTCCCCCCCCCCCAGTTCCTGCGGCTTGGTGCCTTCAGGACCGGTATGTCAGTGAGCGGTGCTCTGCCTGGCTGGAGGGGGGGGATTGTCCAGGGGGGGTTATTTTCGGGGGTGGACTTATATTGTTGCCCATGCGAAAAATGTGGCAAGGCTTCAGTTTCAGGACAGGTCTTATTTTCAGAGAAACACGATTTTTAAAGCCATTAATACATAGACAGTTCCAGTGATACACTACTCAGCTGGAATCATCAACTGGACTCTGGCTGAACTGGAAAATTTGGAGCGGAAAACACACAAACTTTTGAGTATGTACCATGCTTTACATCCATGAAGTGACATCGACAGTTTGTACCTGCCAAGAAAAATAGGGGGCAGGGGGCTATTGCAAATTCATCAAACTGTAGAAGAAGAAAAATGAAGTTTGAATGATTATGTGAACCAAAGTACAGAAAAATTGCTGCGGGCTGTGAAAACGGAGAACAGCATAAAAACAACAGAAACAAAGGCAGAATATAAGGAAAAACAGCTGGATGTCAGATTAAATAGATGAAAAACCAAAGCTTTGCATGGACAGCACTTGAAAAACATTGAAGGAAAATGTGACGTGGACATGGCTTAAGATGGGAACTATCAAGAAAGAAATGGAAGGTTTAATACTGGCTGCTCAAGAACAAGCACTACAAACTAATGCCATGAAAGCGAAGATACAAAAATCCACTGACAACCCAAACTGCCGACTTTGCAATAACAAAGTCGAAACTGTTTCACATTTAATATGTGAATGCAGCAAAATTGCACAAACTGATTACAAAGCTAGACATGACCGAGTTGCTAAATTAATCCACTGGTCATTATGTAAAAAATATGATTTACCTATATACAGAAAGTCATGGGAACATAAAGTGGAAAAAGTTATCGAAAATGAGAAGGTGAAGTTCTTGTGGGACTTTAGAATACAAACAGATAGTCATTTGGAGCACAACATGCTAGATATCATGGTTGTAGAGGGCCGAAGTGTAAAGTTTATTGATATCACTGTTCCTGGAGATGCCAGAGTTGAAGAAAAAGAACTAGAAAAAATAATAATATATCGCAACCTGGCCATCGAAACTACATGACTATGGATGAAGCATGTAACAGTGATACCCATTGTCATCAGGGCACTTGATACCATGTCCGAGAATTTTACAAGATGCATCAACAAATTGCAGCTTCCTGCAATAACACCAGTGGAACTGCAAAAAAAACTGCCCTACTCGGAACATCTTATATTTTAAGAAGGTTGGTTGATACCTAGGACGCTGGCAACAAACCGTATCAACCATTAGCACCAGTCACTGGTAATTGTAATGCATTTTTGAATGTTCAGTTGGCTGAGATTCATGTTTAATGAATAAAGTATATAATATTAAAAAAAATCAGAATCACTAAGGTATAATTACTACCAGTAGTAATCAGCACAGTGGGAGCTGTCCCAAAAACTCATAGACAGCACATCTGTGAAGTGACATAATTTCCATCTGTCAATTACAAAAGACTACATTGCTTGGATCCACAAATATATATTTTTACCGATTCTAGATTATGCGGAAAAACTTGATTGTATGAAGGCTCACAGTAGCTAAGGAACTGGCAACTATGATTTCACATAGTGTGTATATAACAATAATATATTAAATGTATATGCATATGTATATGTAAAAGAGTTTTTTTACCTCACCATTATTATTTTTATTAATAACTCAAGGCAGTAAACATTTTCCTCCTCCTAATTCCCCCCTCCCCAACAACCATCCTGCGAGGTGAGTTAGGCTGAGAGAAAGTGACGGGACCAAAATCACCCAGCTGACTTTCATCACCGAGGTGATGTCTTGGTTTCTAGCCTGATGCCTTAACCATTAGACTGAACTGGCTCTGTTAAACATTTAAGCACTTAAAAATAAATAAATAAGGGAGTCTACTGCTCTCTTAGAAATTGGTTCCACTGTCAAACTGTGTCTCCCCCCCCCCAATATCCAGCTGCAGGATAATACCTCCTTCTGTAACTTGTCTTGCATTAAGAATAAAGATCCAGTTTTGACTTTCTTCATGATATCCTTTCAGCTATTGGGAGAGAGCTATCACAGTTCTTCTAACTCTTTTATTCTCAAGGCTAAATATTCCCAGTTTCTTCAATCTAACTTCACAGGACTTTGTTTCTAGTTCCCTGATCATCCTTTTTTGTTCTTTGCTGCCATACATGTGTTCCAATTTGTTTGAAAAGTCTGGATATTCAGGAGTACAGAGAGGCAGATCAAACACCTTCACAGAAATGAAGAGTTGATCTAACTCTTAAATTGCCAATTTAGTGTGGTAATTTGTCTCATGTGCACTGGCCAGGAAAGTAATACTGCCTTGTGCAGAGACAAATATGAGACATGTATGGTGCGTGTAGTACAAGGGGGAAAATAATTGTTATCTATAACTGGGAGCTAGTTTTTCTATGTCTGCAAAGCTCGGCCATTAGAAAGCTAAGCTTGAATTCTACTTTATGCTTTATAAAAGGAAGAATGAAGATTATAAAAATATTTTCCCCAACATAGTTTAGTGCTCTCTGTGTGACAATATTATTCTTTCCTCATAATCCATTTATCTTGCCTTTGTAAAAATCTCTGACTCACACTAGCTTAATTTCCTTTAATGTTGACTTCCACACAAATTAGCATTTGCCCTTTGTATTTTGCAAATTTGTTATTTTTCATGGTGGTATGCACATGTTGTATTGTTGGCTCTGCACTCTTCCAGTTATTGTGTGTAGGCATGAATAATTTTAAAAGAAGCAAGAGCATCGAGTTCCTAAATCAGTGTTAGGTGGTGTTTTGGAAGTAGCAAAACGTTTGGAGGCAAATTCAAGATTATATACAATTTAACCTTTTCAAATGATTTCAAAGATAAATCCATGAATATAGCCTGTGACAATAAGCCCAGAGAGGTGACATTCCACAAATATAACACGTAAAGAATGTGACAAATTGCCACAACGTTAGTGATGGAAGCATCTTTGCACCTTTAGCGAAATTAGCAATGCTTCAACTGAACACACAAAATGTGTGATTTTATCAAGGTTTTCATTGCAAAGGGCACAGGCAGATAGCAAACATCAAACTGTTGCCTACATTGTATTAAATGTGTCAAGAAAAATATTGAAATCTTTGTTTGTGTGTTTCTTTCAAAAAGGAATGTCAAACAAGGGTATGAAAGTGATGTCCGCTTTAAGTTGGATTCTGAAAATCACAGTAGATTTTTAAAATTCATTATATGCATCCAAAGAATAACACAATTGTCCTCCATCTTTCTTTCCAAGAATGAGATAAATCACATATACCACTTCTAAATTTTTACTGACGGCCCTGAGTGCTGACAGTGACAGGTGTCTGGCATATCAGGAGAAAATTGCTATTCATTTATAAAAAAAATAAAATGGAGCTTATTCTTGGTATTGCCAAACTCGATAGAATCAGTGTTAGATGTTTATAAATAACAAAGTAGGGTACAACCCCAAAGTGTGTACTAGATTTCATGCTACCATGCCTCTTTTGAGGAACTATGCTACATCATCTGAAGTCTAAACCACAACAGCTAAGTGTTCATTCTAAGTAGTTTACATTTTGCTCTGTTTCTTGATGTCATGATCAAACAGGATCAAAACCCCATAAGACTTGCTTGTATTAATAATGTTGGCAGTGTTCATTTATTCTGCTGTGGTGTTCTATTTGGTCTCTACAAGAACTAAGTGTATCTGCCATCTCAATTGTTATATTTGTAATATGGACCCCCCCCCCAAAAAAATGAACTGCTTTGCAGATATCTTCTGTTCTTCAGAGAGGCAGTGAGATTCTTATTCTGAACCAAGGAGCCCCTGAAGATTTTACTCTGCTAGTCCTTGCTGACTATAGAAGTTGGTGCTCATCTCCTTTTCAAGGCCATTGAGCCAATGCTGTTCGAAGACATTTCTGCAGTCATGCGGCTAGCATGATGTCACAGAATACTATTACCTTCCCACCAAAGTGGCACCTATTTATCTACTCACATTTGCATGCTTTCAAACTGCTAGGTTGGCAGAAACTGGGGTGAGGACGGGAGTTCACCCTGTCACGTGGTGCCTGGGTCTCAAACTTGGGCTACCACCTTTCCAACTGAAAAGCCCAGCATATTAATCACTGAGCCACTGTGCTGCTCATTGTGAACCAAGCATAAGTTTTAAATTGGAGGAGAGAAAGGTATTATGTTATGTCATATTTATCAATAAAGAATCAAGAAGATCACATATTTGATTTGTGCAAACTTTCCTGGTTAAAATTTAAAGTCTTTATAAAACGGTTTGCAAAAACATAATTACCAGATGGTCCTCATCTATCTTATTCCCACATTGCACTAAGCTATATTGTAGTTTGCTGGATTATGGTTTAGTAATCACTATGGTTTGTTTAACAATGATTGAATCAGGACATTAGTTCCTGTTCAAAGAACTGGGCTTAGATAAACCATGCTTGAAACTGAAATTTGAACACAAAGTGTATTTATTTTACTTTCCTGCCTTTAAAAAAAAAGTTAATCATGTTCCTACTTGCAATAAATGTTTTTGAGGGCTTCCATACTTTAATTTAGTTCTCCCAGCAAAAAGACATTTCTTCCGCATCTGTAAAATACAGATACTCTTTGAGATTTTGTTGACTTTCCATTAGCAAACAAGAGAGCATGGGCTATTAGAAACTTAGTTGTTTTTCAAAATACAGTATCTTGCCTCTGCTATCAACATAGGATCAAGAATTGTAACCTATTACTAGTTATTTGTGAGGTTCAAGTACCTCCTTTTACACAGACTGTGACCCTTCACCTTGCATGCTTTTTCATCATGACTTTGGAAGCTCTAAATGAATTAACCTGTACATCATACTGTTTTATTCTTATTTTTTGAGGTTTAGGTAGAAGGTCTGTGCTCAGCATTTCTTATGCCCTACAACTCTTCCAACTTTTTTTTTCCATCTGCAGCATGGGTGGTTTGCTGAACTCTGCAAATATTTCTTCTTTGGTAATGAATACTTATTTTTCACTGAGTTCCTACAACAAATATTCTCATGTGTTTGCTTGTTTTCCCTTCTGCTCAATGCACCCCTTTTCTCCATAACCAGCAGCTTGCATAGCGGCTAGCCTTTTGATCTATAGTAGAAATTTTACCCACTGATGACTCTTTTGATTTACCTCAGCAATAGTGTGTCAAAGTTTTATCCACTGTAGTTTTAAGTTCTACTGTTTTCTGTTTTTCAAAAGAATCATTCCATTTGGCTCTAGTTGATTTGGGATCCTTCCACCACCACCACTCATATCTCTCATGTGAGCCTGTCTGTCAGATGTTATTCATTTTGAGGGATTTGTTCACTTTGATTTTAAAATTGCTTTGGAATTAAGTAGCTCCGCTCTTACGAAGAATGATTTGCATAGTCTGCTTCAAGAAAATATTCAAATGGTAATTCTAACTTTTTAAAAAAATGTTTCAAGTTTAAATTGCCTGACAATTTGAGATTCTTGCCCCTTTAATTCATTCAAACATCACTATCATCCATTTTATCATTCCTATCCTTCACTTGCATCAAAACTGAAGGATTATGCAAGAAACCCAGAAGACTTACAGGCAAACAATTTGTGTTAGATGCGGGCACACAGAGAATAATTCATTTTTGTTAATATTCACAAAATATATTTTCATATTCTTTCCCTTTTTTATTATATTGTTGTAAATCTTAATACACTATATCTTACAATGATATTTGTACAGCATTTATTAAAATTATGTGCATTCTATGGGTTAGATAGCTTAGATCAGGGGTGTCAAACTCTTCTCATCATGGCAGCATGAGGTATTGGGATTTTTCCCCCTTTGCTATAATGGGCTTTGGGTGTGACCAGCATGTAACACATCCGTCCCATGGGCTCAGAGTTTGACAGCCCTGGCTTAGAGTATTAGAAATAAAGAAAAGGGTGTTCTATCAGTATTAATTACAATTTAAGGTATCAAAATTGTTTTGAGATACATGGATAAGTAGAATAAATAGTCTGTTGGAAAAGCATTTATTGCAAGAGGCCAAACAAGATTCATTAACTTAAAGAACTGCTCCAAAATGGTTTGAGAAGTATTCTCCTAGTGTCTCAAAGAGACCTTTCTGGATGAGAATATCTGCAACTCCAGGTTGAACTGTGGGATCCTAGGTGCTCTCCGAGCTTGGTTGTTTTCTTGCAGACATTTCATTACCCTACTAGATAACATCATTGTTGGTAGAAGAAAGTGGGGTTTGCTGGGTTTTTATATACTATTGACTTACCCTGTCAGTGTTTGCTTGCCTGCTGGTTCCTTGATTAGACTGTTGTTTCCTGTTTGACTGTTTGTCTGAGTTGATAGTTCCTTGATTGTGGTAATGTTTACTAATTGATTGTAATCTAATATTAATGTAGGTGTTAATCTTTGCTTACCTGAGTGCTTATTGCTTGCAAGGTGGCGTTGTGATCGTTTTGTCACCTTTTAAACTTTTTAATTGTTTATTTTGAGTGGTATGCAGATGTTGCTTATCTCTAGCTGCTCATTTGATGGCTGATTGTATGAGTACCAGACTTCCAGGAAGTCTCTAGCATTTTTGAATTTAGCTTGGTCTAGGATATTAGAACATTATCATTTATTCTTCCAGAATAGAGACATCTTCACACACTTGCCGACCTAACCCCTGGCCTAATCAGAAGGCCTCTCTTCCTGGTGTTGACCATTTAGGTATTATGTGGTATAATAATTATATTACACATTAAAAATAGCTTTGTGATAACTTGGAAAATGTCCTTTTTTTAGCCTCTAATTAGGCTGATATACTGGGAATTAGTGAAGACCAGAGAATATTGTTAATCAAAACATATATTTTATATGTAGGGTAAAAATTAGTAGATTAAAGTCATAGAAAGTGAAATACTGCCCAAAATAAACAAAACAAAACATTTCATCCGCTCAATTGTGGAAAAGAAAAAAGATATGCACTGATAATAGTCTAACACAAGTACATAAAGCTCTCGTTATGCACTTCTCGATTGTCTGCAACCATTTTTGTATAATTGTTGGAAGCTTCTGGGTTCAGAAGGACAGCAGAAGGATCCCTTCAGTGGTTCCCAGAAAGCTTTCAACCATGAAGGTCTAGCTGCCAGGGTAAAAGATTTGGAAATAAATTTACAGTCTCCAATTTTCTATGCCAATTATTTTCAGATGTTTGATACCACTTTCTGCGAGCTTCCAGACAGGTTACAAGCAACTACAAGTCCCAAAAATCCTTCACAGCCATGGTTCTGCCTTTTAAAGAACTACAGGCTGCCCATTTTCAAGGGATGGTTCTTGAACCTGCCCTAGCTCTTATTTTAGTGAGGCCAAATTGAGATTAGCTAGTGTGCAATCCAAGCTATTTAGTATTTTTTTTAAATTACACACAATGAGCCCAGGGACTCCTACTCACGAGACCACCAGTGCAACATGTCCTGCTTTACTGGGCAACTGGGCAGCATATTTTTTTTTTGAGTCACAGTCAGTGTTTGAGTTTTGAAGATCCTTTCTGCTACTCTTCAAGTGGGGGAATTACCTGAGGGGAATTGACCCTCACCCATGGGATTAAAAGGGAGATATCACTGTTTAGGCTTTTTTTTTTTTTTTTGGTCAGGGAAAAAATCAACCTAGGAGAAGCTTTGTGTGGAGGAGATAGTTTCAATCTAATTCTGAATGGGGTCTCTCTCTCTCTCTCTCTCTCTCTCTCTCTCTCTCTGTGTGTGTGTGTGTGTGTGTGTGCGCGCGCGCGTGTGTGCGCGTGTGTGTGTGTGTGTGCGTGTGTGTGTGTGTGTGTGTGTAGCTGCTTGTACAATACAGAAAATATAGATATTTTGGATAAATTTCCCTCCCACCAGTCAGAAATCTAACGTGTTCAGATCTTGCTGTGCCAGCAACTCTCAAATACAATTCTTACATGAGTACATTAAACTGATTACAATCCACCTTCCCCATAGTCTTTACAGCTGTCTTCTGGGGATAGAAGAGAGTCTTTTGGTCTTTTCTTCTCCATCTCAGGATCATTTCATGTCTGTTAGGGTGGCATGCTTGGTTTGGTGATAAGGCTGATGAGTTAGACTTCACTCTAGTTACTGGACATTCAGTGGAGGACTGTATCCAAACCCAATTCCTGGCTCAAATGGATGGAGGGTCTCCTCTGGAGGCATCTGGATCCATGTGCTCTGCTCATCCGTACTGAAAGACATGGGAACAAGATCTCCTCCCCCACTGAAAAGGCATCCTTGGAGGATTGGAGGCAAGGGGGGGGGGTGAGATAGTTTGCAGGCAAAGTTTGAGAAAAAAAAGTATTGCAGTTACTAAACAGATAAACTGGTATATCACAGATGGGAAAAGGGAGCTGGATTCACATGCTTCAGGAAAGAAATGAACAGGTAAAATCATTTAAACACACAAGAAATGCAAGGATGAAACTTTTCTTGCAAATGAACTTAAAACATTTCCCTGGTTTGTTACTTTAAGGTGCTGAGAGAGAGAAGGAAGAAAGCATATATATTTCTCTTCACTCTGTGTGTTGGCCAAAGAGACACAAAGTAAAGACTCCCCCCACCTTCACTCAGTTTTCTGGGCCCAACAAACTGAGCGAAGGCAATTTCTGCCAATTTACTCTTTTCTTTCTTTGAACACTTTAAAATTCTTGTCTTTTTTGGATTGGAGACATTTTATAGTTACAGTTACCTTGAGGTTGCACAAAGACTTAGACACACATTTACACAAGGACAAGGTGAAAATAAGAGGAGGGAAAAAGAGAGCTCTCAGGTTTACACATCCTAGTCATTCCCAGAACAAATCTGTTAAATTAGGGAAGGCACAAATCTTAACAAACAAACCACGTGGTTGCATAGAAGACAGAGAGACAGGCAAGAGAAAAAAAGAAGTCCCAACATTTTCCCTTTTCTTTTAAGTACCTTTTATGTAGCCAAATTAGTTTTTCCTGTATCATCTTTCAGCAAAGCCCATTTTTCTACGTATCTGTTTTGCTTTCCTTTTTTTCATTCCGGCCAAGACAGGCATCTGCCTTTTCGTCCGAGGTCCCCAACAGCTCCCCTAGGGGGGTTTCCGTGGCCACCCATGAGCTACCGCTTCCCATGATCCCGCTCAGATGTGGGGCTCACTTCATCCTAGCCAGGCTTGCCACTTCCTATTCCCCGCTTTGTGTCCTTAGAGGACCTTTCGCGCCCTTTTAAAGGGACTTTATTTCTTGCCCTTCGGAGGGACTATTCGCACCCTTCGGAGGGACTTTTTGCCCCCTTCGGAGGCACTTTTTGCGTTCCTCACCATGGGAACCTTCTTTCGCGCCCTTGCATGCAGGGACTTTTCTAACAGTTTTCAAGTCTTAGGGAGAGACCCGGAGGACCAGCCGCACAGCTACCCAGGAGGGGTCTTGTCGTCAGTGGGCATGCACACCTCTTCTTTTCCTCTCTCTACGCACAATGGGCATTTGCTTTTTTTCTCTCACAAAAACAGCAGCAACAACAAAAAATTTAAAAACTTCATTCACTTTTCCATCCATTTTCATACACACTAGTCACACACATGCAGGCATACACACATTTCCCATGCTTTACAATTAAATTTTTAGAGAATTAAAATTTAGAGGTACTCACCTTCTTTCCAGGCAGCCTTTGAGCTCAAACTCAAAACCCCTTTAAAACCTACATCCAAATGGTTAAGGCCAAGATAAAGTCCACCCACAGACCCAATGGGGTCTGTGCCGGCATGGGAGGCTTACCTCGGCCATATCCATTGGTTAGGCTAGCTTGGAGTCCCATCTGGGCTGCCAATTGTTGGAAGAAATGTCCTTCTGGGTTCAGCTCCAAGTGGGGAAAAACACACTGGAGACATGGAGGCTGCTTGGAAAGATGGTTTTAATGTTGGACAGGACCACATGGCCTGAGTCCTGAACAGAAAAGGTGATCACATGCTTCAATGTTGGTGGAGAAGAAGAGAAGGAAAGGGAAGGAGCTTGCTAGGCTTTTTATAACCTGTTCAGTCCCACCTCTCTGTTTCCTGTTCCTGTGTAAGAAATGTATTCTGATTGGTTGTCAGACTCAAATGGGCCCATGCAGGGGCAACTCTCTAGGCTGAGTCCGGGTTTGGATGAATTCTCACAGTTCTCAGATGCCATGTGGTCAGTTGAGTAAAGGCTTATATTATCATGCCTTCATTCCCATCCCCCTGGAGCTGAAGGGGAGAACTCTTTATTATGTAAAGTGGACTAGCTTGGCCTTCTTAATGGCCCATTGATAAAGTGAGGATGGACAGGAAGCTGCATGAATTTACTTTGTGTTTAAAATGTGTTTCTCCCTTTTTCACATCCAGGAAAATGTAATATTCTGCCTTTTCAATATTTCCTAGGATATTTCATTTTTCTGGGAGAGGGCTGGGTAATAATTTTCCACACAATTATATACAGTGTTTATATGTATAAACCATATATATGATTTAAATCCCTTTGGGGAACATATGCGAAGGAGCTGGAACAATCTGGTGTTAATAACTACATATACCTTGCTAGGCAAATGCTACTTGCCCAGGTGCCAAAGTGAAAAAAAAATCAAATCAAAATACTTTATATGACTAGCAAGCAAGTGTCTAGTATTTAAGGGCAAATGGAGACATCTCACATGAAAATGAATGTTTGGAATATTATTAATCTCAAAGATGGTGTGAAGAGAGAGAGAGAGACAGAGACACACAGAGAGACAGAGAGATCTACACATCTCCTTGTTGATTTGCTGTTTCCAGAGGACTTTAATCATGAACTAGTTCTGCAGATCCTATTTGGAAATGGAAGGTTTGATTATTGAACTTGATACACAGAAAGTGAGAAACGAAGTATTGCTTTCAGGCATGACACTGTTGTTCAATTTTCTTGCTTATGAGAAATAGTTCAATGTCAGTAACAAGAAAATGAGGAAACATTCTACTTTCTTTGTGGGATAATAGCTACATGTGTCCCTTTAAATGTCAACCTTTGAAACAAAAAGGCTCAAAATCTTCCAACAGCACCCCTTCTTCAATTGCCTTCTGAAACATGGCTTTAGCTACAGCCTATAAGGAACTCTAAAACATGATATTAGTATCCTTGATTGTTATTTGTTTTGGGGGAAAACATTGGCCCACATATCTACTAGGAAGACACAACAGAATTTCATTACAAGTTCTGAAAAACATTGTCATTGTCAAGCAAAGAAGATTGTCAGTATTTGAACTACAAGAGGAGTCCTTTGTTCAGATCAAACTTGTATCTCTCCATTTTAGTGAGAGATGAAATAATGGAGCTGAACTGCAAGCCTAACTAAGTTAAAAACATCAGCAAAATACTACATTTTGTGTTCTACTGGGTAAATTGCTGTTTATCTCTCCCATCAGCACAATGCTGCATCTTGTGTATCCCAAGTAAATTGCTATTTATCTCTCCCATCAGCACAATGCTACAACTTCTATTGAGCTGCCAAGAGATACCCATGTTGTTTGAAAGTAACAAAAGGAATTGAGGCGGGATACAGACAGCTGTCTTGTGCTATATTTGATCATTTTTCTAGTAGCTCTCCAGGACTGCTGACAATATTGTATATAAACCCTTTCATATGTAAGGTACATGCCCTTCCAGTTAATTGTGAATTATGGTTTTTCCCCTCTTAACCAAGTCTGTATAGTGTTAGTATATGAAATATGAAAGATGCTGGAAAAAATGGAGCCTTGGGTTTTCTTTATTTTCATAATAATAGATAGTTAAAGCTGAGATTGACTAAGATAACCTTTTCAAACATTGGAGCCAGTATGGGTGGTTTGTGGACTAAGTTTCATAATGGTGTGATGTTCTTTCACTATTTAACATGCTCCAAATAGCAAGTAAATTTATAAAGAAGCTAATCTGGTATTATGTGCATTGATGCTATATTCTAATTAAAAGCATCTACTTGTTTGATAGTTTTTAGACATTATCAGGAAGGTTTTATAATCCTATGACCTTTATAACCTTATAACATTTATAACCCTAACAGAAAAAAATCAGTTGTTTTTCCTTCATTTATAATTTACTAGCTGATAACCCGGTGTTGCCTGGGTATTTATTTATCTTAATCCATACATTTGTCCTCAAAAATAATCCCGGACCAAATGTAATTTCTAATGTTGGATTTTCCCCCATAAAAGAGGAAGCCCCTTTGTGGAGTACCATGGAGCCGTTACCATGGCAACTCCACTGCACTGTAAAGTAGAAGCCATTTTACAGCAGAAGCCATTTTAAGGCACAACAGGCTGTATCTTAACAGAACACCCCCCAAGGGGTTTTAGGGATGTCTTACATTGTCCCCACAATATTTGTTTCCAGAGAGTACGTTATCTGTGTACCAAGTTTGCTTGAAATTGCTCAAGGCATTCCAGAGTTATGCAGGAACACACACAGCCATATACATACATACATACATACATACATACATACATACATACATACATACGTGTGCATGTGTGTGTGTGTGTGTTTTCGTAGATTTTCACGGGTACAGGTATACAGGTCTTGTTGTATTTGGGACTTTTTCCATGTAAGATTGAGATTGTCTTGGCAAAATTTCAGCGAGGTCTCACTCGCCATCTTCAGGCTGGGTTTTGGGCTTAAAGTGTGATTGGAGCTGCCGTCTTTCTATAAATCTTGGAATGTGTGTGTGTGTGGGGTGGAGTGCTGGCTTTGTTTCAGTAAGTGGATTCATTGCAATGACTACCAAGCCAAACTATCCAACCTACTCCAAGACCGCGCTTATAAACCTCTAAACACAGACCCTACCACCTACCTGGAAAAAAACACCAAATCCAAAATAAAAGCCTCTCCCATCAGTGAAGAGATCCAGCAAAGAATCATCCCCAGAGAGAAATCTTCCAAATGCCCCAAACTCTATGGCCACCCCAAGATACACAAAGAAGGAACACCACTCAGACCCATAGTCAGCTCCATAGGTTCACCTCTACAGAATCTTGCCAAATTCCTCACCAAACAACTCCAACCCTATGCAGAATCCATCACCTCACACATACAAAACTCACTCCACTTAATAGAAACAATAAAGAAACAAAACCTACAACCCAGTGGCTTACTCATGAGTTTCGATGTCATATCCCTCTTCACCCAAGTGCTATAAAAGAAGACTTGACAGCTGTCCAGCACAAACACAACCCCTCTAAACACATCCTGGACCTGACCAACCACTGCCTAACCAACACACATTTCATCCATAATGGACAAAGATACAAACAGATAGAAGAAGTACCCATGGGATCACCCCTCTCACCCGTCATCGCAAACTTATAGATGGAACATTTTGAAACTAACGCCTTAGATAAATCTGAACGCAAACCCAAACTTTGGCTTAAATATGTTGATGACACTTTTGTGATTTGGCCACATGGGAAAGAAAAACTGGACAACTTCCTCACACATCTCAACAGCCTACACCTCAAAATACAATTCACCATGGAAATAGAAGCAAACAACCAACTTCCCTTTCTGGACATCCTAATCTACAAAAAACCCAATTGCTCCGTAGGACACACCATCTGTTGGAAAAAAACACACACCAACCGCTATTTAAACACACAATCCCATCACCACCCTGCACAGATCAACTCTGTAGCCAAGACCCTCATCTCCAGAGGACGCCTAGCCAACAAAGACCACCTGAAAACTGAATTACACACTCTCACAAATGAATTAATCTCCAACGGATTCCAAAGAAAAACAACCACCAACGTAATCCAAAAGGAGACTACCCCCAAAAACCAAGACACAGAACAGGACAATGGCATTGCCCTCCTCCCTTACATCAAAGGCACAACAGATAAAATCAGCAAAATTATCCACAAGCACAATATCAAGACAGCCTTCACCACTGACCAAAAAATAGCCAACATCTTAAGAAACCTCAAAGAAAAAATCCAGCTAGAAAACCAAGGAGTCTACGAAATACCATGCAAAATCTGCCCGACAACATATATAGGACAAACAAACAGGAGAATAAATGCATCACAAGAATGCAGTAAGAAAAAAAGAAAAAACTTCCTCCCTTTTCCAGCACCTTAAAGCTACAGGACATGAAATCAATTTTGAAGGAGCCAGGTTAATCTCCAAAACAGAACACCTCCACAAGAGAATAATTATGGAAGCCATCGAAATAGAGAAACACCCCCACAACATGAATAAACGTGATGATACCTCCCGCCTACCAAACATCTGGAAACCAGTCCTAGCCAACAAACGAACACCACCCACCACCCAGGCCGTTACAATACAAAACAACAATGCACACACAGCCAACACCAATCAGCACCAATCTACCAATCATGATACAACCACACAACCAATCATTCCACTTACTGAAACAAAGCCAGCACCCCATCCCCTCCCACCAAGATTTACAGAAAGACGGCAGCTCCGTTTGCATTTTTAGCCCAAAGCCTGAAGATGGCAAGTGAGATCTTGCTGAAACGTTGCCAAGACAATCTCAATCTTACATTCATTGAATATATATTCATTGCTTCTCTGTCTCTGTTTAATCTGAAAAATCCTGCATTCCACATGTTTCTAATGTAACCTCATTTAGGCACTCAGTGTATAGATCTTTTCCTGAGAGCAGTAAATAAATTTTTCCTTCTCCAAAACGCATTAAGAAATCTGGTTCAAGTTTATATAGAATCTGTCATGTGAAGGTGCCACATGGCAAATATTCCTGCTTACCCACAGACACAAGCTCTTAGGAAATCTTTCCACCCCAACTTAGGTAGGGCAGAGGATACTAAATGTTCCTCTTGTGATGAGACCTACATGCAAAAGTATCACTAAGTAGTTTTTCTTTTTATTTCACCAATCACTTTTCTTGATAATGAATTTTCTACAATATATTTGAAACTCCAGTTGTAATACTTGGATTTGATTGGAGCACTTCATTGCAGATTTATTCATTGTAGAAACATTAGAGATTTGACTACCCTTCTTTACAAAAGTGGACAAGATGCTGCATCATCTGATGTCTTACTGATGATTAAAAAAATATCATCTCTTAAAAATAGAGAATGTTGTGCTTCACAGTTTGATAGAAAGACTGTCAAACCATCTAATTCAGTATCATCTACACTGAGGGAAAAGGACTCTACCGAAATTCATACTGGAATATTTTGAAGCTTCCCCAAGACCAGAAATTGAAGTGAACCTTTAAGGTTCTGGTCTTCTGTTGTTTCTTGAGTAAATTTTTTGTTGTGAAATAACCTAGCGTAGTACATGTGTATTGTAGACATTTCAGTTAGCTCCTGGGCAGAAAACAAAGTGCAAAGAAAGCTTAAAATTCCAGTGTCTTCTTCAAGAAAGGCTTACTTGTGTCAAAGAACATTGCTAATTAATCCACATCTATCTTCTATCACGGTTCATGAGGACAGCTGAATTGCAGAAGAGCTCTTAAGAAGAAGAGCTCCAGTTATTGAAGCCAAGATGACGTGGGATCTTTATAAAACAAACCAAAATAAAGGACTTCAGGATGCATTTGAAGGTCATTTTTCAACCCCAGATTGATGGATTGATTTAATCAAATGGATATAGCTGCCGATTTTAACAGAAGTGACTCTGGAAGGCATACAACAATCAATATGGTAATAAATGAGCTCTAATGATATTTATTTCTTGTAATGCTAGAATAGACCACCAAAAATGCTGAGTATCTGGGTGGTTGGCCTATATAGTATTATTCGTGTTTGGATCACATTGTATATAGTTACAATTGCAAGGGGAGGTCATGTTTAAACAAAATTGGTATTTTGGGTGAAAAAAATCCTTCCAGCCTTTTAAAATCCAAACTTCTCCATGTTGAGAGATAAACTTCCACATTACTTTGTGGCTACAAAACAGTGATGTGCAGTCAGGTGAGGCAAGTGAGGCACAGCCTCACCACTCTCATCTTGAAAAAAAAAAGTAAAAGGAAAAAGCTGAGCTAGTTGCTGCCTCACCGTGGATGACTCTGCTTAACCTCACTGGTGCTCTCCCTCCCCAAGTGTAGTGACTTCCTCCCCAGGCCCCCATTCATTTCTCTCTCACACACACACAGCTGGATAAAACTATATAAAAATCTAGCCCAGCTTCACTGATTACAAGTTTGAAAAGGCAACGTGGCTCCACCTGCAATCAAACTACACTTGGGGAGGGAGAGCACAAGCGAACACTGAGGAGACCACAGGAGGAGGCAGGAAGCCAGGCAAAGAGCCATGCTATAGTACACACACTTCCCTCCAGCCTCTTTCTTTTGGAAGGCTCGGCTCGGCTTGGCTCCCCTCCGGCTTCTCTGCCTCTCCTCTCACCCCAGCCTGCCAGCAGGAGGTGGTGGGTGGGCTTTATTGTGTTCCAGGCATTTCCCACCCAGACAGCAGGCTGCATTTGCAATGGTGGAGGTGTTTGGGAAAGGCAGCAGGGGAATGGGGTGGGGGATGGCAGAGGAGCTGCTTTCAAGCCACTGGAAAAGATATCCAATCCAACTTGGGTGTGTGGGGGGGTTTGTTTGAGAGTGAGTGAAGAGGGAAGGGGTAGGAGAGATAGTCCAATCCAACTTGTGTGTGTGTGTGTGTGTGTGTGTGTGTGTGTGTGTGTGTGTTTGAGAGAGGGGGAGGAAGGGAGAGAGGGAGGAAGGAGTGGAAGGAGAAGAAAAAGAAAAAGAAAGAAGGAGCAAAGGAGAAAAACAAATGCTGTCGCTTTAAATTGGAACTGAGCATGCCTGACTGTGGAATTCTGGGAGTTGAAGTCCACAAGTCTAAAAATATTTGAAACTCAGCACTGTGTCAGTGCCTCACCAGTCATAAACCTCACCGCACGTCACTGGGCTGAAATGTGTTAGAATTGTAGTTGTAGCTCTTCTTGAGGGTTGGAGAACTTTGCCTCATATTTTATTGTGAAGGTCTACCAATGAGATCACCACAAGATCTTAAAGTGAGGAGAGGACTGCTCTATGCTCCATTACTTGAAATGTTATTTAGACCTTTGCATGGGCTTCAACAGTGAAATGCAAGATTTCTTGCATATTCAGATCTGCCCATGACACATGCTTTTGCTTTTAAAAGAAAAATATGATGTGTGTGAGAGAGAGAGAGAGAGAGGGAGAGAGAGAGAGAGAGAGAGAGAGAGAGAGAGAGAGAGAGAGAGGGAGGGAGAGGGAGAGGGAGAATGACTTTATTCATCTTTTCGTGTTTATTTGACTTTTAAAAATCCCATTGTTTTGTTGAAGGCAGCCGCATGAAATTTACTATTTTAAATCAGTCAATTCAGTCAAGTAGCATATATACACATACATCAGATCTGCTACCCCCTCAGAAGTGCTTACCCATTTTAAGTATCATATAAGTTCCCCAGATTCCTCATGCTATCCAGAGCAATCACCATAGTGGCTACTTCGGTAAATTTGACACAGAGGCATAAGGAGAAAGAAAGAACCAAGAATGCCCCGATAAATCTCTCAAGTTTTGATTTCACCAATTCTTATTTTCTCTTTCTTTTATTTCATCATATTTCCACGTGAATTTTCTTTCTTTAAAAAAATTGGGGTGCATTTCCATTTGTATGCAATTTGCCTCTAGCCTTGGGAAGAGCAAATTGGATATGCTCACATACCTTCACACATTTCTTTATATTAAAAGCATAGTGTGATGCAGAAATGATACCGAAGGTGAACAGTACCTACTTTTGGAATTCGTCATCACTGCTGCCACCACTATTGTATACTCCTTTCAGTTGGGAGTCAGACATGGTTACAGCATTGATATAGAATTGATTGTGCTTTTCAAAGAACTTTGGCAAGTTTGAAATTGATACTGTCCAACATGATATACTGGACCTCTGAATACGTTCAAGAGATTAGAGGTTGAAGGCAAGGTATGATGGTGATTCTTCCCCCACCCCCCCCGGGGCTGGTTTCAATCATTGTTGTTGGGTGGAGCAGAGACAAAGCTAAGATTTGTAGGATTCCTCTGAGCTGTATTTTTACCCCACTCCTATTTAATTTCTTCATTAAAATGCCTGATGGAGTCATCCATAGATATGGAGTTCAGAATCAATAGTACACCGATGATGTCCAGCCATACAGCTCTGTCCCTGATTAACCCAGTGAGAATCTGAAGATCTTTCTTAGGGACTGTGAAGGCCTGGAGAGGAAAGGAAGAGTTTCAGCTTAATCCTAGTGGCTGTGGAGTTTGAACCCCCTTCCCCCCAAACCTGAGACTTTCAATATTTAGGTTTTTCAGACATTGTGAGGCACAATTTTATGATTCTTCTAGAGCCATGATGGTGAACCTACGGAAGTGGCACGCAGAGCCATCTCTCCAGGCACACGAACTGTTGCCTGTTGCTCTTCAAATGCGCTGGCCAGCTGGTCTTCACATGCATGGGAGCACCGGAAAACAGAAGAGCAGCCGCCCGATGCGCGCATGTGCTCCCCGGGAAGACGATCCTTCAATTCCTGGCACCCATGCATGCACGAAGACCAGATGGCCACTGCACATGCGTGCACCAGAAACTAGAAGATCATCTTCCTAGGGCGCGCATGTGCACTGGGCAGCTGCTCTTCCAGTTTATGGCGCATACACATACTCCCATTTTGGACTCAGTGCTGGAAAGATTTTCCAACACTGTCCTAGTCTCACAGCTCCTTCTCAAACACAGTTGAAAACAGAAAGACTTCGCATTTGTCTTGTGTGTGCCAGTTGCACCCATCCCTTGGTTGGGAGGCCTTTCTCATCGTAATTGATGCCTTAATCACCTCCTCTTTTGTGTTCCTGTCATGCATGGCAGCTGAAAGCAGCAGCAGCATGGACAGATTTGGGAGTCGTGTAACACTGCTGGTCTGTGAAATGAATTGGCTTCCAGTAAACATTTGGGTGCAATTTAAATGCTGGTTACCACTTTCACAAGGCACAAGGTTAAGCTACTTGCAGGACCACATATCTCCAATTGTTTCTGTTTGCCCACCAAAACAGGAAAGTTTGTGCTTCTCTTCTATCAAGCAGTGTGATCGTTCTGAAAGCCAGGTGTTCTCTGTTCGAGCATTTTCCCTATGGGACAGCACCCTCTGGAGATCCAGATGAGCCTGGACTCTGCTAACTTTTCACCAGGAAAATAAGATGTGGCTGTTTCTCAGGCATTTGGGTCCAGAGGTTAAGTAAACTCTGCTGCTTGATCTGCTGTTGTTGCTTTTTTGCTGATTGAAAAACAAATGGGCCTTGGACACTTATTATGTTGATTTTGATTGTTCTTTGAGGGTTTTTTTTTTGGGGGGGGGGTTGTTGCTGTTCTTATTTGGATTGTTCTTTGGTTTTAATCCTTGCATTCTTCTGAGAAACACTACTATGAGATGGGCAGCCATATAAATTGTTCAAAAAAATGAACTTTGTTTCCTTAGCTGGTTTCTGAAACACAGCATCAATGTTGAACCCTGTGTTTTTAGATGCTGCTGAAACCTGCATGATGCAAATTCCTGTCCATCAAGTGAACTGTTTCTGATCCCATGAAATCTTGAGAATGATATTTAAGGACGTAGCTTAGATAAGTAGATGGTATAATTTAACCCAATAGCATAGTCTTCCTGTATCCAAAAAGGAACTTCTTAGTTCACAGCCCTTCTAGTTTAGCACATCTTTTCTATGAATGATACAAAATTGTGAACAGTTTTAAAATACATTCTGTATTATGCATCCTGCAGGGCGCTTGGTTGGCTCTTTTCATTTGAAATGCAGAGTAGCTGGGAGTTAGAATCAGGAAAGCTGAGAACTGAAAATTGAATAGCTGTGGCCTAGAATGACAATGAGCCAAGGACCAGCTGAGCTGGAAGCAGGCCTTCCAACCTTGCAGCTCTGGGGGCAGAGAAAATCTCACCCCAGCTGTGCAGGAAATGGCAGAGCTTCCTTGGCAAACCTTAGGATCTTTGCTAGCTGAGCCATGTAAAGACATGGAAATCTGCTTCACCAGGTTCTGCTGTGGCATAAGAATGTCCCTTGCACCAGAGGTGGCATTCAGTTGGTTCTCTCCAGTTCAGGCGAACTAGTAATGGTGGCTGTGGGAGGCTCCGCCCACCCGCCCCGACATAATGCGCAAGCACTGCACATACACACTCACATTTGTGAACCAGTAGGGAAGCTATATGAATCCCACCGCTGCCTTACTCATCTATAACTTTGGTGTCTGTGCCCTTTAAATAAGGTAGGCTGGATCCTGCCCATTACTCTTTAGTTTTACAGTCCTTGCTACAAAAATATCTCTGCTTCCCTTGGACTCTGGCTTTAGTTCAGCCATCCACTTGCATCATGAGTGAAGAGCGTAAGGAAGGGAAGCGACGTTTTCCCCCCGCAAATGCCATTTTTGGCTTTAATTCTTTGGATCCTTTCCCTTATCCAACAAATCTAAAGGACACTTCAGTTTTTAACTTTTTTTCCCCCCATCTGAATAATTTGCATGCAACTGCTTTACTAGTTTCAGATCAAGCCCATTCATCTTAAAAGAAGTATCTAGTCTTAAGCCAGTTAATAAATTGGGTGAAATGCTAGTTTGATTAAAACTGGTCTCTGTATAAATACCTCAGATGTGAGCTATAGCCATTTTTTCCATTGGCTCTTTTATTCAAGATTTAATGGGTTCCAATTATCCAATTAATTTCTTTCTTCCTTGTTTTTCTGGCTGTATGTCTCTCTCCAGGGCTGTCTTAACGCATGGACCTGATGGGCAGTTGCCCATGGGCCCCATGAGTGGTAGGGGCGCCATACTAATCTATATATGTTAACCCTTCAGTGCCAGAGGTGGGATTCACTTACCTTCCCCGCCCATTTGCAAATCTGAGCACGCTCGCACACACGCTCACTTCGCTAGCACGCACCTCATCTGTGCATGTGCACCGCCTTCTGTGCATGTGCAGTGCTCACACCTTATGTCGGGGTTGGTGGGCAGAGCCTGCCACAGTCACTGCTACAAGTCCGCCCAAACCAGAGAGAACTGACTGAATGCCACCCCTGTTCAGTGCACCTTTTACCATATAAATACAGCAACATATTTATTACATTTTACTGCATTTTTATTAATACAAACATGCAAATATATGTTTAATGTTATCGACCATTTACATTTTTATTCCTGTGAGTAGTTGTCTTAGGGGCCCCAGTACACGGCTTTGCCCAGGGGCCCATAATGCTGTTAAGACAGCCCATATCTCTCTCTCTCAATCTCTTCTTAGCTTAAATACTTGTCTTGCTTCCCTCAAAGAAACTATATCAGCTTCCATTCTTCCTTCTCAGCACATCACAAGGGAAGCTTCCTTGACAACAAAGAGAGAATAATAACATCTTGGCCCCTTCTTTTATTGCTGAAGGATGCACAAGTGGAACAGTCTTATTGCATCATTTTAATTCATGTCACAAATAAACCCTGCACTAATTCTGCATTTGTTGCTTCCTTTTTTGTGTTAGGAGGAAGGAACAGGAAAGCTATACAACTGTCCTTCAAAAATACAAAGATTCGCACATTTTTGAGATGGAAAAAATGCCTATCTTGCTTGACATAAACCGTACCAACCAAATCCAGTACATCTGGACCCGGACTTCTGCAGATTTATGGCAAATGTCATTCACACATTGATGTCATAATGAGGAACACTTGAAGAACACCAGCTTAGTGGGCTCTGAAATGAGGTGACCTGATCCTCACACCCTTCTCAGATTGATGTGTTGATCGGAACACAATGACATTATGATCTGTGAGGGTTTGCAGACAGGGAGAGAGCAAGGGAAACTTTTGAGGAAAAAAGTATGATACATATATTTTGAGAATTATGCTATTTAGCAGAAACTAGACTTAAAACAGCATTTAAATGTATTTTTGAAGAAACAGATTCCTAGATTAATGTGGAAACAGAAGCAGCAAAGAAGAGTAGAAATGACATATATCAAATAAGGACTTAATCCTTTCTTGGTTCCAGTAATAGCACTTACACTTATATGCCTTTGCAGCCTCTCTAAGCGGTTTACAGAGTCAGCCTGTTGCCCCCAACAATCTGGGTCTTCATTTTATCGCCCTTGGGAGGATGGAAGGCCGAGTCATCCTTGAGCTGCACAGAATCTAACTCCTGCAGTACTGCATTTTAACCACTGTGCCACCACAGCTCTTCAATCAGTAATGTGAGCTTCAGAACGTCATGTAAGGTCTGGCACAAAGTAGGCTTACCATCACAAATTGCAAAATAAGAACAGAAAGTATGGTAAAGAAAAGATAGAACAAAGGAAAATAAAACCTTTTTTGGAGTATAAGATGCAATTTTTTCACTCAAAAAAGAGGCTGAAAATATGGGTGCGTCTTATACACTGAATACAGCATTTTTTGCCTCCTGAAACCCCACCCCCTTCACCAAAATGGCCATGCATACCCTTATGGAGGCTTTCAGAGAGCTTCTAGGGGCTGGGGAGGGCAGAAATGAGCAGAAAATTCGCCTTTTTTGCTCAATTTTGCCTCCCCCCCAGCCTCCAGGAGCACTCAAAAATCCCCCTAAAAGCTATGCATGCCTTTTTTTAAAAAAAATGGACCCATTTTCATGAAAAACGGGCCGATTTTGGGAGGTTTGCATAATGAAAAACCTTTTAAAAAAATTTGCCTCATCAAAATCTTGCTGCGTCTTATACTCCGGTGCATCTTATACTCTGAAAAATACGGTAGATAACACAGGGGGGGAAATCCATAGATAACACATAAAAGACATGGTTAATCAACCTTTTTTTTCTTTAAAAATCCTGCCTAATGCATATGGCAAAAGAAGAATATAAGGCCATGAGGTGTTTTATAAGAAAGGTTCTAAACTGTTAATCTCATCAATCTCTTAACAGAAATAGCAATTGCATAAAACTTGGCTACCTTCCTGGATACTTTAAGAACCATAGCAGCCAAGAGAAATTAAGTTTTCTCTTATCAACCATCCATAATAATTTAATCATAAAAGAGCTATCAATCTGTAGGCACACCTCCCTAGAAAGGAGAAAGAAATCTAGTTACCAGACTCAGTAATTCCTATTTGATTGGGGCATATTCTGACCATATATTTTGTCCTTGATTAGTGTCAGAAGTTAAACCTTAGTAAGAAGGGAGCCCTTTGAAGTGACAGGCTCAGGATGTTCATTAGGTAATTCACTGGAACAAATGATCTACGGATGGAGAGTCCTCCAAAGGAGGAACACACTACCCCCATGATTGCGAATTTATGGCACGTGTGCTAGAAGTGGCACACAGAGCCATCTCTCCAGGCACATGAGCTGTTGCCTGTTGTTCTTCAGGGTGCGCTGGACAGCTGGTCTTCACATGCGCAGGAGCACCGGAAACCAGAAGAGCAGCCGCCCGGTGCACGCATGTGCTCCCTGGGAAGATGTTCTTCCAATTTTTGGCACCCATGCATGCACAAAGACCAGATAGCCAGTGCGCATGCGTGCACCAGAAACCAGAAGATCATCTTCTTGGGGCGGGCATGTGCACTGGGCAGCTGCTCTTCCAGTTTATTGCACATGCACACAGTCCCATTTCTCCAGGCATGCAAGCCATTGCCCGTTGCCCTTCCTTCCTTGAGAAGCAGGTTCCAAGTTCAAGGGCACCAGCCAGCTGGTCTTCACATGCACAGGAGTGGCGGAATCCAGAAGAGCAGCTGCTCAGTGTGCATGTGTGAGCCAGGAAGATGATCTTCCAGTTTCTGGCAGACACAGATGCACTGGCCAGCTGGTCTTTGCATGTGCATATGTGCCAGAAACCAGAAGACTAGTGTGCATGCACGTGCCAGAAACCAGAAGATAATCATTCCGGGGCCCGTATGTGCACCAGGCGGCTGCTCTTCCAGTTTCCAGTGCATGCATGCACACCAGCCAGATGGTCTTTGGACATGCATGTGTGCCAGAAACTGGAAGATCAGGTGGCCGGTATGCAGTTGTGTGCCGGAAACTGGAAGAGCAGCTGCCTGGTGCGTGCATGAGCAACTGGTGGCTGCACTTCCAGTTTCCGGCACACACATACCCACACACTCCAGTTTTGGCACTCCATGCTGAAAAGATTCGTCAGCACTGCACTAGTCCAATCCCTACAAAGGTCAGTGTCATAGATTTGCTGTATCTGTTCTGTATTAATTCCTTCCTTCCCTATAGAGATTATATAATGTTCTGAAAAGCCCTGCTATCAGAGGTCTAGATGAATGCTCTTTCATCAGGTTGAAGGGCCAGTTTAATCTAGTGTTTAAGGCACCAGGCTAGAAAAAAAAAAGGGGACTGAGTTTTAATCCTGCTTTAGGCATGAAAGCCAATTCATGCCTCACCTTGAACCAGTCATCTCAAAGGTGATTTTTTCGAGGCAACCAGACTTTTTGTTTTTTCTTTGAAGATGTTTTGCTTCTCATCCAAGAAGCTTCTTGACCTGGATGACTGAGAATCTCCATAGACATTTGGGCCAGTCACTCTCTCTCATCCCAACTCAGTTCATAGGATTGTTGTTGTGGGGAAAATGGGAGGAAGAATTTGTGTTGGCTATGTTTGCCACCTTGAGTTATTTGTAAAAAAATAATAGAGATATAAATAAACAAACAAACAAATAAATAACAATTATCAAGAAGTTTCAATGGATTCTATCCATAATGTTCCAGATCAGCAACAATGCACATGTCAGTCTTATTTGCAAATATATGCATGTCCCTAGGCTGTACAGTATATGGATATGGTTTACAGTGATGATAAGCAGGCCCCATTGGGGCATGAACAAATTATGTCCTAGTTTGATCTGGAGGTTAAGGGTCTGGCCTAGCAACCAGGAGACTAGTCCCTGATCCTAGAGTCTAATTCTAGGTCTGCCTTAGACATGAAAGCCAGCTAGATGATCTTGGGTCAGTCCTTCTCTCTCTCTTTTAGCCCAACCCAACTCACAAGGTGATTGTCGTAAGGAAAATGGGAGGAGAAAGGAATACTAGGTATGTTCAACCACCTTGAATTATTTATAAAAATGATAAAGGCAGGATATAAATAAATAAATAAATAAATGAATGAATGAATGAATGAATGAATGAATACATACATACATACATACATACAAACATTACATACAGTAAGTAAGTAAGTAAGTAAGTAAGTAAGTAAGTAAGTAAGTAAGTAAGTAATAAAATAAAATAAAATCTACACTGGAGACTAACCTCTGGACTGGAAAAATCTGGATGACCACTTTGTGACTTTTCTGTATATTTTGCTGCCCTGTTGATCTTTTTTTCCCCCATCCCATCTACTGGTCCCATATGCTTTCTTAACATATTTTAAGGCATTTATCTGAACTGCCTTATGGTTTCTTTGAAAAAAACTTTTCCTTGCTAATAATTTATAGCACCTTCCAGTGTCACACAGCCATCATTGAGATGATATAAACCCTGTCCTCATTACCATTATGGTAGTTCAACAATGATTGAATGATGCTACAAGATGCTATAAATCCCTAGTGAGGAAATGGCATGAGAAAGGGCTTTTTCTTCTGTAGCATGTCTTCTTCTGTCTGGATCAGGAGTGGATTGCTGCCAGCATTACTGCTGGCTTGCTTTGTGCACACACCGTGCTTTGCTTGCACATGCGCAGAACATTACAAAATGACTAAAAAGATGCCCACAATGGCATGGGCAACCAGGAAACCAGTTCGGCAACCCAGTCATAATTTCAATTACCGGTTCGCCTGAAACGGTGCAAACTGGTAGCAACACACCTCTGGTTTGGATGAACATTAGATAGCGCCAAAGACTTGTATGTTCTACTTACTTGCTTCCTCCTGAATTTCTGCAATCCTATTACAGGTAGTCCTTGCTTAATGACCAGTTGATTAGTGACCATTCGAGGTTACAATGGTTGGTGAAGGAGTGGCAGAACCTGGGGATGGAGTTAAAAGAGGGATCAGCTTAGAATCTCTACATAGCCACAAGCAAACTAAGTCCAACCCTCCTTACATTCCATTGACCCCTATCTAACTCCTAACAAAAGCTAACCATTAGTTGAGAACATTTCTATGCATAGGTGTGAGTAGCAATAAAACAGCTTAATTGGACCTTCACATAAGATCTGATCTTTCATGCCTAACAGGATCCAAAAAATGTACTTAAAATGGGATTCAAACTTCCAATTTCAACCCCTTCCCATGGTCGCATGTTACATTTTGGATGCTCGGCAACTAGCTACATTTATGGACTTTTGTAGCATCCTGGGGTCATGTGGTTATGATTTATGTTTCCATCAAACAATGTCTATTGTGAACAATGAGTTCTCATCACTGTTGCATTTACTCAATGATCATAGCACTTGCTTAACAACCACCACAAAAAGTGATTGTAAAATCAGGTAAGTCACATGATGGCTCACTTAACAACCAGCGACTGTAATTCCAGACTCAATTAAGGTTGCAAGTCAAGGACTATATATACATAGTAAACCTACTGATATCTTCTAGTCTAGTGAATTATGTGTCTGTTATAATCCAGCCATTTAAATAATCTCTTTGCCTAATGTAGGTTGATACTTTATAAACATATATGTCATAATATTAGAATAACCACCGATCTCCGCTCCTTCCGTAAGAAGCTTAAGACCCACCTGTTCAGCTTAGCTGGCCTGGCCTAACTGTAGTTTTGTGTCCCTCTAGCCTGTATTTTAAATTGTTAGGGGTAAGTTTTTAGGTTGTTTTAATTTTTAATCATACTGTACAGCCTAGTATTTAATTTGATTTTATGGGTATCTAAGAATATTTAATTTTGTATACTGTTTTTATTGTGTGGTCTGTACACCGCCCCGAGTCCCTTCGGGGAGAGGGGGCAGTCTATAAATTTAATAAATATAAATATAATATAACTTAATGCAAACTCTCTTTTCTGCCTTCTCCCCCAATGCAACTGTTTCAGGTGTTGTTGCTGTTTTTTTCATAAAGAAAGCTACCTGGAAGAACCTCCTCTATCCTTGTTTCAAAATTTGCATTGCATTCCACTAAACTCAAAACCAAACAAGAACCTTAAAAATTATTTATAATAAATTCCTCCTTACTACTTTCTCTCCCAAGTCCCTTATCTTAGAAATAGACGGATCAGGAGGGAATAGCAGTCAAACAAATTGCTATTACTTTTTATTTGTCGTGACAAGAGGCACATTGGGAAAGGGGCAGAATGTGAAGTGAGGAGAGGGCAGAGAGAATGTACAAAACCTAACACACTATCCAAGTAACAAAGAACATTTCTTTTATTGCAAAAGGCTGGTGGTCTGATTGTTGCTAGGAAACCCTGAAAAGAATTAATCAGGGAGACATGAATGCCACAAAAACAGGCACTACACAATGTGTTAACAGAGAGGAAGGAACATGGAGGAAGAAATGAAATTGACAAATAGTTGGGACACATGTATAGATTTAGTTTTAGAAAACACAAAGAGTATGTAATCTTGTATCCTATGCTATGAAACCGTCCCAAATCCAGAATATGTTGAATATCATTCAAAACATCTAAGTTAAGGACATATATGTGGCAGAGTTCCTGTCGAAGCCCTGGGACAGAATAGGATGAATGTCAGGCCCGAGACCAAAGAAGTTACTGTGGAATCCAAGAGTCCAGTTCTTCATTCGCTTACACCTAATAGACAGAATCTCACCAGATTAAAGCTGTAACCTTCTAACCTAATAGATATACACTAAGAGATTCTAAGATGTGACTACCTCCTCCTCGCTCTCCCAAACCCGAAGTTTAGGACTGTGCAGTCTCTTATTCTGGATTTCTGTCTGGAATGTACTTCTTTCTCCCTGGAAAACTTCAGTGGTCTTACTGGGATTCCTCCATCCACGTCAGCTGCATATTGCATCAAATAATCATGTCCTAAAGTAATCAGAATCCACCAAAGAAGAGGAAGAGCTCATAGGAAAAATCAAATCTTATTATGAGGATCAAAACCATAGGACAGAGGATTCTGGCACCTTAGTGGTGGGAGTGGAGCTTTGTGAAGACGGAATTAACACTGAGAGAAGGAATGGAGGGAGTGCATTGACAGCTTGAGCAGGTGTGCTGCTGGAAAACTCTTACAGGCAGAAGGCACACGAACTAAGATTGGGATTGGATTGTGACCAGACGTTGTGGCTTGCAGAAAAGGAAAGACACAATTAAAAGAAGTGTTTACATGGGAAAAAGACAGTGACGATTTCAACTGGTAGGGGAAGTGAATGAAGTGTGACAGTGACTGTGTTAAATAGGCAACATCTTGGACATAAAGGGAGGAGGAGCTGATGCAGCAGTAAGAACAAGGAAAAAGAACTCTCTAGGTTTCTTGCAACTTATGAAACCTAAATTAGCTCTTCTTTCCACATCAGATGCTACATACATGGAGTGTTGATTGTTAGTGGCAATATGAGATTAGTGTTGTAAATATGCAAGGGACATGTCTCTACTGCTATTTTTTTTTTAAATAGTGAAGATCCTGGTTATGTTCAGGTTAGAAGGTCATGAAACAGTAGAATGGAGATTTTTATCTACCTGAGTTGAGGATGAAAGAAGATGTCTGGATGGATTATGCATTTGATTTATAATCCTTCCACCTATATACTCTGGCAAATAACAAAATCAAGTGAGCAAAATTAGAATTAAAGAAGTAAATTAAAAGAAATGCTTAAAAACTATCCCGGAGGCTCAAGGAAAGCCTCTGGAGTCTAGGGAGGGCAAAAAAATGGACCTCCCAGAAGTTCCAGAAGTCTGGAAACAGGCTCATTTCCAGCCTCCGGAGGGCCTCTGGAGCCCAGGGAAATCCATTTTCGCCATCCCAGAGGCTCAAGGAAAGCTTCCAGAGCCTGGGAAGGGGGAAAACAACCTCCTCATCCTGGTGCAGGAGGCTGGCTAGGCCACGCCCACCCAGCAACAGTCAGAGAACCGGTTGCTAAATTTTTTGAATCCAACCCCTGACCAGAGGTGAGAACTGCTTCCACTCATTTGGCTAAAGGGTATTAAAACTTGGTTCTGCTGATTGGGTTGGGGCTTTGAAAGGGATGCTCACACTGAAAGTGGTGGACAGGGTAAGAAGACCTCATCCCCATCCCATCTTTCTCCTTGGCTCTGATTTTCTGCATAGTTTTCCAATTTTTTATGTTCACAGTTTTTTTTTAAATTAACTGCTCTTCTATTTATCTTTTTATGTTCTGTAAACTGCCCAGAGTTGCCCTATCAGGGAGATGGTTGGTATATAAATGTAACAAACAAACTAACAAATAAAAACCATCCAAAGTTGTTCTTGGAAGTAACAATTCTAATTCTGGATGCAGCTTGGCAACTCTACAGCATCTTCACTGAAGGTGCCCTTCTTAAAAGGAAGTCTGTTCTTCCAGACTATGTCCTGGTTCTCCTTCTGTTCCTTCTTTTTATTCTAGACCAGAAACCACACTATGAGAAATATGAATTTGACCATTAAAAGAATAAAATCCCCCCTCCACTTTTTGGGGGAACCTCTCCAAATCTCTGCTTGTTTTGTTTTCACAGAGGAAATCCATTCTGTCTCTTTACAATACTTGAGAATGCTCTTCCACTGAATGAAATAATCCTCTAACTACTCACATACTTCCTGTTATGACCTGGCCAAAGACATCAGGGAACAACTTTATAATGTATAAAGCAGATTAAAATAGCTTTGAAATAAAACGGAGGCCAACAAGACTACTTAATCACACTATAAGGAACCATTAAAAAGGTTTCACCAGGCACCATAAAGAATAAAGGTACACACTAAACAAGCTTCAATGGGATTGAAATGTCATAATAGTGTTTCCATCGTCATTTGGTTTCTGGCCATAATTCAAAGGGCTGGCACTATTATCAAAGTTCAACGCAGCTTTAAAGTTTGGTACTTGGGTCCTTTAAGGATCGTTTTCTTCCATAGATTCCTCCTATACTTCAGACGCCACTGTTTCCCAGTGTCAACAAATGCAACCTCACAAGAATGGCTCTCACCCAGGCTTGGTTCCGGCTGCTGCTACTGCCGGTTCCCTCAGGGATGCATTGGGTATGTGCACATACTTGATGTGCACTGTGTATGCATGCACAGCGCAACAAAAATTTCTATGCACATGCACAGAAGGCAAAAACAAGATGGCGGAACCTATGGTGCGGCCGAGAGAAGTGGTTCCGGGGCATGGCAGGCCAGGGCCACTGCCGGTTCCAGTGACCTAGGTTGCCAAGTTACTACCAGTTCATTTGAAACGGTCTGAACCAGTAGGAACCCACCTCTGCTCTCACCTTGTCAAAGCTTTTGCCAATGCTTATTCCACATTGTATTGTAAAAACATGGCTTTTCAATATGAGCAGTTAAAGCAAACTGTAAAGAGGAAGAGAATTTTATCCATATTACCTGGTCCCCAAACCACATGGGAGTTTGAAATGTAAAACCAGCACTCTGAATTCAATATCTCCTCCACCCTCCCTTGAAAACCCCCTCCCCTAAATAAAGAAAATAGGAAGGACAGATGAAATCATAATGTCCTGTTGCAAGTAATAAACTTTGCTGCTCTGCTGAGGGACTACTGAATGTTGCCTGCAGGAAACAAGGTTGGGCTACAAAACCTTGGGTGGTAATTGATGGTGTGTGTAGACTATAGACCAGGGGTGTCTAACCCGCGACAACATGTTGTCATCTGACGTATTGCAACTTTTTTCTTCTTTGCTAAACTGGGGGTGGGTGTGGCTAGCACATGATGCATCCAGCCCATGGGCCCTGAGTTTGACACTCCTGCCATAGACCATGAGGCAGTCATGAATAAGAGGTTACCAAATGCCTACAAGAGGAAGAGAGAGAGCACAGGCCAAACCAGATCTTATTTTTCATCCATTCAATCCTGTCCAATTCTTGGAGACTTCCCAAAGTAGTTCTGGCAATTTTCTTCATGAATTTGTTCAGAAGTGGTTTGCCCTTGCCTCCTTCCTAGGGCTGAGAGAGAGTGACTGGCCCAAGGTCACTCAGTTGATTGTAGTGTCCAATGCAGGACTAGAATGCTCTCAGCTGATGTCTTAGTCACTACACCAAACTGATTTTAGAAACAGATTACGTATTAGCATACCCCGTTTTCCCCAAAATAAGACCTCCCTGGATAATAAGCCCAACCAGGCTTTTGAGTGCATGTGCTAAAATAAGCTCTTCCCCAAAAATAAGCCCTTCCCAAAAATATTGCAACACAACAGAAGTCATGAGGTGACCATGCTCTCCGCCTCCTGCACCTCAAAAATAATAAGACTTCTCCCAAAATAAGGCCAAGTGCTTATTTCAGAGGCCAAAAGAAAATAAAACCCTGTCTTATTTTCAGGAAAACATGCTAAATGATGACCGGAGACAGAAGAATAAGTGGGCTAATTTAGACATTTCTATATTTCTAACTGTTCAACTGCATGTATTTCCTACTATTGAATATCCTCCAGGGCCAAAGTCTTTGTTTTAAATATATCAGATGCACACCTTTGATGCACATCTTTGGAAGATATGAGAAGGAGATGGTCATCCAAAGTGTTAATGAAATAGAGAGAAAGAAATGTATTTTCCTCTTTCAACAAATTTTATTTATTTTATTTCCTATACCAGGGCATTGGAATTTTCCATCCTGATATAATTGCACTAGAACTCAATATGTAACCATTGGCAATATTCATGGAGGCTGATGGGAATTGGAGTTTAACTTCAGTTTAAGGGCCACATGTTCCTTAATGTCACACTGTAGTATCCTTATTAAATTAGTTTTATACATATTGGAAATCTTTACCAGCATCATTTCCATAAAGCAAAACTGCAACATCCAATAGCAAGCCAGTTCTAATGATATACTAACTACAGAAAGATTCCACTTTCAAAGAAATCCTGTTCTGTAGATAGTAAAGTGTACTGCATTAACATTTGTGTTCCAGTCTTTTGGAGAAAAAATGGTAAAATGAAGATGGCTATGCTAAAAGCAGAGCCAATGACCGCAATGGAAAAAAGACAGGACTTGACCTCACCCCAAAGTGTTCCAGAAAGTTGCAGAACTTGGAGAATTTAAAGCTGTAAGAGATGAGAGAATAACCATCTTATTCAAACCATGGTCAACACTTTTTTAAAAATCATTTTTGGAAATTGCTTGTTAACTGCTTTTTACCTATTTAGGAGCCTTTAGATTAATGAGCCTGGAAACACTGGGTGAGTTTCCTTCAATTCTTGATGAAAGAAGTTTTAAATGCAAATTTAAAGACTTACTTAAAAAATTGGGGAGGAAAAGGAACAGCAAAAGAGTGATTAGAATTTTGGTTTTGGAAAGTTACAAATCGACTAATGGTCCAGATGGACTTGAAATAAGATTTTGGAATGATAAAGAATTATTACATAGGAAAATCTTTTATTTAAAATTCATTTTCAAAAGCATGGTAGGATGGAAGTTTGAAAATTGGACACTAGAGGAACTAGAATGAACTAAAAATCACAATTAAATGGGAAGACCACTTAAATTTGACATAATACAGAATAGAATAAAATATTGAAGGATATTTTTGAACAATGAATCCAGAAGGTTATTTTTTAATTTTAAGTGTGTCTTCCTATATAAATAGAATGTTCACATAAATTGTTATGGAAGAGGAACAGGTTTGCCTGGACAAAACTGAGACTGAGCTAAAAGTAGATGTAATAACAATTTACCTAAATAATATGGAAAAAGATACTACACTGATATTACACACAAAGATAATGTGCAAAAAATTGACTCATGTCATAGTAATTAAAAGAAATGTACAACTAACAAACAAAGAAAAAGATTTGGATAATTTTCTATATTGGATTTATAAGAGAAGCTGTTAAAACTTTGAAAAAAGTTTTGAAAAAAGACAAAAAAGGTAAGAAAAGAAATCAAATTCAAAGGCATTATTTGAAAGATTTGAAGATCAAGATTGTTAAAAGTAAAAGGAAGGGATATGAAGTAGATTTATTTCATTGAGGCTAAAATAGATATGTTGTTATCTCTAGTAATACTTAATAGAGTTTTGCTAACCAGGACTGAAAAAATGATGGAGTATAGGAAGAGATTATTTATTTTAAGAGAAAGTGATGAGTTACTAAAATTGTTTATACTTGTGATGAAGAGGGAAGATGCTCTATATGTCTTTTCTATAGTCTCATTTTTATTTTCTGTGTCTTTTTCTTTTTAGGTTGTAGAGATTTATTGCTGTAATTTTGATTTTTAATAATATCACTATTTTTAAAAAAAATCATTTGTGGTACAGTGTCTAGCATCACATCCAGGTTCATCAGACATTCACATACTTAAAATCTTAGCTAGGTTTCTCAACTAGAGACTATCTATCTCTATATCATCTCTACATCTACATATCAACTCTATATCTGCATCTATATCTATATCTATCTGTTAAGGTCTGGGTCTAGGTCTACATCTATATTTATTATCTGCATCTACATCTATACAGTCTATACCTATCTATCATCTACATCTATATCTATTTATATCAGTGGTAGGTTTCTACCAGTTCGGCCGAACCGGTAGTGGTATGGCAGCCTGGGTCGCTGGAACCAGCAGTGACCCAGGCCTGCCACACCCCCAAACCAGTTCCCAGGTCTCTTCTGCCATCGCTGGCATGTTTCTGCTCATATGCAGAACAATTTTCAGTCAACTGTGCATGTGCAGCAATGCCTGGTATGTGGGCGCAGGAGCAAAGCGAAGCAAGCAGCGTATGAGCAAAATACCCTCTCAGTGAACCGGTAGTAAACCGGTTAGGAACCCACCACTGATTTATATCCATATCATCTATATCTATTATATACATCTCTATGTATATGTGTACCTATATCTATGTCTATATCCATATATCTATCATCTATATTTGTATCTATATCTATATATCTACCTATATTTATATCTATATCTATGTCTGTCTGTCTGTCTGTCTATCATCTATCTATCTATCTATCTATCTATCTATCTATCTATCTATCTATCTATCTATTCATCCATACATACATACATACATACATACATACATACATACATACATACACACACACACACACACACAAACTCATACAAACACACAATGCACATATTACTGAACACTTGCTTCAGACATCTGAGCGACTGATTCTTCCAGTGCTTAGCTCATATGCAACAATTATCTGAACATCCACAGTAAAACAAAAAACAAAAATCTACAGGAAAGATGAGTTTACTTAACCTTCAGTCTATTCCAAGAGAGGATAAATGTACTGCATTATTTATTGGAAAAAGAAACACTGTTTAAAGCTACAGGTTCTTTCACAGGAATTAATTTATTCAAGGCATTTTGCACCTGTGATTTTACCTAGAGTTTACATTGAAATTCCATTTCAAGCACATACGAATGAGTGAATATAGATTTGTCCATAACGTGAAGAAACTTTTAAAAATTCAGTCTGGGGAAACTTTGTCCAGACCTAGCAGTAATTAGGTCACAGAAACCATTGAGTTTTATTCAGCACCAATGTGCACTTTTTAATTCCCCCTAATGCATTAGACCACATTGCCATTAACTATAAAAGCAGAGCTGATTATAAATTTAAATGTCCAAGAAAACACATTATTTCGATTTGTTTCAGAAGGAAAGTGCATGTGCAGGTAACATCCAGCTCATATTGCTAAAATACTTAGAAACTTGCATTTTAAATGTCCTATCGTGTACTATCACATAGCAAGAAAAACTGATGGCAGGTAGACCAGGGCAGTCCTAGAATGGATCTCATTTGATAAAAAGCATCCAGGAAAGAGACCTAAGCCAAGATGGATCAATGACATCAGCAAGTATTTTGGGCCCAATTGGCAAAAGAAAGCTCAGGACCCTCTAGATTGGAAACATGCGGAAGAGGCCTTCATCCTGTAGTGGATAGACAATGGCTAAGATGATGATGATGATCCTGGGAGCCATGTATGCATATAGCAATAAAGTATATTTTAAAGCTACAACTTTAAAAAAACACTTATATTAAGTTATAAAGTATTATAAAATACAAAAGTAAACAGAATAACAGTGAGGGGGGAGGGGGAAGGGGGAAGTGAAGTGAGGAAAGATAGGGTGGGGGGAGAAGCATTGACATCTGACTTTTTCTGTTACAGTAAAATAAGGCATTAATATCAAATCACAGGTTTTTGTTTTTCCATAATAGTATGAACAAGCCATTTCTATAAAGATCTATCAGTCTAATCTGTAAAACCCAAAGTCAGTTATATATTTTTTCCACATCAAGCATGAAGTTCAGAAGTGGTTTCCATGTGGAAAAAAAAGTCCTTCCGTTCTTTTCTTTTATTCAGCCAACTCTATCAAACTCTGCAATCATTCTTCCATGATAGGAATCAAAGAGTCCTTCCATTTTTGTGCATACAATAGTCTTGCTGCTGTCAACATATATAGTAACAAAGTTCCATTTTTTTTCTCCAGTTCTTTTTCCATTAAACCCAAAAGGAAAAGTTCTGGTTTCATTTTTATCTCTGTTTTCAGACTTTTCTGTATTAAAATATGAATCATACTCCAATTATTATTATTATTTTGCTTTATCACATGTATTTTAAAGCTACAACCAACCCTGCTCTTCAGGATGAGTCTCTTTGATAGACTCTCAGCAATGTCTTGAGATTATGATGCTCTCCTCTTCAATACCACTGCTTCAGTGGTGGGTAATTCAAATTTTTTTTACTACTGGTTCTGTGGGAGTGGCTTGGTGGGCGTGGCTTGGTCGGTGTGTCAGGGGAAAGATACTGTAAAATCTCAATTCCCTCTCCACTCCAGGGGAAGGTTACTACAAAATTCCCATTTCCTCTCAATCAGCTGGGACTCGGGAGGCAGAAAAAGGATGGGGGCGGAGCCAGTCAGAGGTGGTATTTACCGGTTCTCTGAACTACTCAAAGTTTCCGCTACCGGTTCTCCAGAACTGATCAGAACATGCTGAATAACACCTCTGCACTGATTGGTTGAACATTTTGGGTTAAAATAGACTCTCTTTGGTAGAAACCAATCAACCAAGCAAACAATATCCCAAAACCCTACACTCTTAAGTTTTATAATTGACTTGTTTAACAGTTCATCATAAATTGTCTTTAGTCATAATTGTTGATTCCTGCTTCCATGTCAAGAAGTTTGAACCCAGATGTTGTTCAGTCTTCTTCCTGGCCCTAGAGGAGAATGAGAATTGTGCACCTTCAGACCCTCCTTTGGCTGAGAGAGATTTAGCCTTAGAGTGCTGAGGCCTGGTTTAGCATTACATGAAACACAGCCTAACAGACTCTCCTGATCTAAAGGACTGTGAAAAACTTAAAACAGAAGCAGGACGAGCCAATTCCACTACAAAATGGTGTCCTTCAAGACAAATTAGGAGAGTTATTTGAAACAGCAGCCTTATAGGTTACTTTTACATCTCCTGACGAAAACGTTCTGATAGATTTTTACAAAAAGGAATATAAAATGCATTAGCATATGGAATATATCAACTTTTAAAATGAACCTTATGTTTTAAAACTTGGAACAAAGGCTGATCAAAACGAACAAGTTACTTAGGTCGAAAGCCCACATAATCCAAGCCTGAAAAGCAGAACAAAGAAGCTTCTCATTTCATGTATTTTTTTTTCCTCCTTAGCATAAAAAATAAGCGTCTGACAGAGAAGAATCTAGCCTGAAAATTTAATATCACTGAAAAATAATTGACAACTTTTATTTTAGCATATTTTAAACAGTTTGGAACCAATTAACGTATCACCTAAACTTGAAAGAGGGCCAATCTTACTTCTGTAGCTTAGTGTTGTTGTGTAGGAAGAACGAGGCAAGCAGGAACTGAGGCAAGGCAGGTTGAAGCTAACACAGCCTTTATTAACAGTTTAACACGGCAAAATGTAAGGCAAACCTCGAACCCGCAAACAGCAACATTTGACAGCTGACAGCCCTTTTATACTAGAGCTGTCAGACACTGAACCAATAGAATGGCTGCATTCTCCCACCAGCTGGCTGCCCGCGTCTCAACCAATCAGGGGCCGGCAATGATAGTCAATGGCATCGTAGCTTCGAGGACTTAACACCCCTCTCCTCCCAGTTAGCACATGCGTAGTCAGCCAAGTACGCTTGCCAGCGTCGGCTCCGCCCCGATCGTCTTAGTTCAGGGGCAGTGGCCAAAGGAGGAGAAGCTGGTGGAGATTCCGGTGGAACATCAGGAGACTGCGCAGCTGAGTCGGTGGGAAACTTGACCACCGCGGGACTGACCGGATTCTCAGGTAAGCCTGCCAACAAGAACGCATTGGTGGTGGGGGGTGTTGTGTGTAGCTCTGTTTGCGCTAGAGCAGTCTCTGTTGATATTAGTTCCCTGGGGCAGGATTGGGCCTGCACTGGGTGCTGGTCTGCTGCGCTGGTGGCTCGCCATCTGAGCTGGTTGATGTGACCCTATAAGAGTGGGGTCCAGTTAGTTGCTTGATTTGTCTGGGAAGCCACCTTGGTTTGGCCACATAGTTTTGGGTATAGACTGGGTCTCCCACATTAAAGGCCCATGTGGAGTTGCCTGCAAGGGGGCTTTTCTCTGCTGCATAACCGGGGTGTAGTCGGTCCAGGGTTGTCCGGAGCCGAAGACCCGTAAGCCATTCTGCGGGACTTTGCTTGGTGATTGGGCACAGGGTTGTATGCTGTGCTAGGAGGTATTGGGACAGTTTGTCGTGCCAATTTCCTGGCCTCAGGAGGCTGCCCTCTACAATGATGAGGGGAAGAGGTTCCAGGAAGTTATTGCTGGCTATGGTGAATGTGCCTCAACCCACAATGGGTATTGGCTGCCCTTGGTAGTCTCTGAGGCGAAGGGGGCACTGTCTGAGTTGAGCTTTGGTCAGGCTGGGCACTATCCATTTGATAGTAGCCCAAGAGACCAGAGATTTGGAAGAGCCAGTGTACACTTCCATCTTGCAGGGCTCTCCCTCTATGCGCACAGTCAGGTATACTTTATGGGTAGGCTTGGTTAGGGACGCATGGCTGATAGCCCAATCAGGGTGCTGCTTGTCACCTGCAATGGCAAAGCAGTCTTCGCGGTGTTTGGGAAATCTTTTTGTGAATTGTCTAGACAAAGCGCGCTCCGGAGGTGGGTCAGCGATTGGCATGGCCGCTCTGCAGACCTTGGCTAAATGTCCTTTCCTGTCACACTGATATTGTGGCTTTGAACCTGCAGACTGACCTTGCATGGTTCCCGCCACAATTCAGGCAACCCACCTGAGGTAAAAAATCAGCCTGAGTCCATTTTTTCCTGGTGGCCAGTTTGAGGTGGCTAATCTCTTCTTCCTCATCCGAGAAGTCTTCTCTGTCATTTTCTTCGTGGTGGACAGCATGACCTCTGCTGGCATGGGTGGCCGGTGGCAGAAATCTCTAAATTTCTGCGGTGGATTTGTCCGACAATTCATATGCCGTGGCTTCATCCACAGCTGCCTGAAGGCTCCACTCTTTTCGTGCCAGCAAGAGTCGCTGAAGTCTGAGGTCTTTGATACCACAGACCAGCTGTTCTAACAGGGCATCGTCCAACACAGGAAAGTCACAGTGCAGGGCTGCCGTTCTGAGGGAAGCCATGTAGTCGCTCACAGATTCCCCTTCTCTCTAGGTCCTCTGCATAACGTCTGGCTATGCGCGAGGGAGTTGGAGAGTAATGATTTTTAAGTTTCTCCAAAAGAGTCTCCCAAGGCATCAAATGGATGGATTGAGGGGCTGCTAAAGCCCTAGCTGTTCCAAACATCTCGTGGCCACATGCGCTGAGAAAATATCCTCTTTTACGGCCACTGGACAAACCGGTGAAGTCGTTTGCCTCCAGGAAGCACTCAAACCTCTCGTGGTAGGCATCCCATGTTTCAGTGGCCGGGCTGAATGCCATGAATGCCGGTAGATTAGTCATCCTTAGAAGGATGGAACTGAGGAATTAGCCTTTGAGCGACCTCTCGTCGCCTGTGATTTGAAGCAGCTCTTATTAGTGACTTTGCTTTTCCTTTACCTCAGTCCTGATCCCACCTTTGTCGCCAGTGTTCTGTAGGGAGAATGAGGCAGGCAGGAACTGAGGCAAGGCAGGTTGAAGCTAACACAACCTTTATTAATAGTTTAACACGGCAAAATGTAAGGCAAACCTCGAACCGGCAAACAGCAACATTTGACAGCTGACAGCTTTTATACTAGAGCTGTCAGACGCTGAACCAATAGAATGGCTGCATTCTCCCGCCAGCTGGCTGCTCACGCCTCAACCAATCAGGGGCTGGCAATGATAGTCAATGGCGTCGTAGCCTTGAGGACTTAACAAGTGTAATCAAGTTGACACTGAATTTTAAAAATGATCCAGCTAGATATATTTTGTCATCGTTTGAGGATTCAGACCTAAACAGATATGTAGATTCTGCCACATGTTATTTCCTTGGAACTCTACTATATTTGTAGAACTCACATTCAAAATCTCCAACTGTGGGTATCAGGATCAATTGGACACTAATGACAAATGTATTGGATAATATTCTATTGATTTAAAATAAAATAATTAGATGGTACCCTTGAAATATAATTCCACTAACATATGGATTTCTTAACTCATCAAAAGCACTTGAATATAGGGATAGATATGGATTATGTGTATGTTGATTCATAAAGTTTGCTTGATAATAATATCATAATATAATTGTCAAGGGTTCTATACCTGATAAAGTTTTTCTGTGTCTTGATGTGATCTTTCAAAGTGAATATGAAAAATTCATATATATATATTTATATTTATATTTATATTTATATATATATATATATATATATATTTGTGTTTGTGTTACAACTCCTGGTATGACCTAATATGAAGATAGCAGCTTGAAGATGGCAGGTGTGATCCTGCCGAAACGTTGCAAAGACAATCTCAACCTTACACGGGAAAAGGGGATATATATCAGGGGTGAGTTCCAGCTGCCGCTACTGCTGGTTCGCTCGCTGCAGGCACATGTGCAGAAACAAAAAACAAGATGGTGGAACCTATGGTGCTGCCGATAGAACCGGTTCAGGGCATGGCTGGCTTAGTTAGTACCTAGTCGGCCAAACTGGTCCAAACCGGTAGGAACCCACTTTTGATATATACACATACACACACACACAGTTCTATCTATGCTTTCAAGAGGGTAATATTCAGCAAAGGGCTAAAAATATGATATATCCAGGAAAATAGCAATGAAACAGCATTGCAACCATGTAAGATCTATCGCTTTTGAAATAAGGATGTGCGTCATTCAACTCAACCCTGAGATGTAGTATGGTAGCACAGAACAGATTTTAATTTCCCCAGGGTAGAGTCTCTTTTCATTCTGTCTTCATGAAGTTCTGCTATTCGAAATCTTCATAATTTATACAATGCTCCATAATGGTTATTTACTTTACTTAGAATGTTTATACACCACTTTATTCTGCTGCGACTTCTACTGGTTAACATAGTAATAAAAACAGCAATCTGTAACTACATTAATAAACAATTAAAACAGTTAAGTGCAAGCATCTTGGCTGGCACCCTGTATCTGTGGTAGCAATCAAATGCTCTGTGAAACAATACTGTTTTAACAGCCTTTCTAAAGAAATGCAGGGAAACCATCAAAGTTCTGGAAGATGTTATTCCAGAGGGAAAGAGTAACACTGGCTCATTTCCCCAGGTACCCAATTTTTTTTTTTGGGGGGGGGGGGAGAGGACATATTAAGCAGAGGAAGGTACACTATGAAGCAGTTTTGCTTGAAGGAGACATTCCTGGAGATACCTAGAGCTATAGGAACAATGTAGATCATAATAGGTTGAAACACTTTGAACTGTATTCAGAAGCCTATCAGAAACTAGCAAAATTCATATCAAATGCCTGTGAAGGCTCTCATCCACCATGTGGGACACTACACCAACTATTTTTAACCAACTGCAGCTTCTGAGTAGCCTTCAAAGGTACCTCCCTGTGTGGAAAAAAATATTCCAAAAATCTAGATTTGTACAATAAGGTCATGTGTTACTTGCACCAAAACCTCTCTCTCCAGTTATGGTCACAAATGATCCACTAGACCAAAAGGTTTACGTAGTCATAGTCTCCAGGGCCAAAACCAGGAATAGCTGCAATTATAGGGATCCCCAAGGTGCAGAATTTTCCCTTCATGGGGAGTGCCATCCCATCCAGACATAAAACAAGAGTTGTCAGTGGCCAAATATCCCCTCCATCTCACCATGATACTATTTAGGCTTGTTCATCCATCAAGACCAGAGGTAGGTTGCTCCCGGTTCGGCCGGGATCGGATAAACCAGTAGTAGCAGTGGCAGGAGGCTCTGCCCACCCAACTGAATGAGCAGAAGCTGCCCGCACACATGGGAGCACACCCCAACCAGTAGTAAAGAAACTGGCAACCCACCACTGATCAAGACCTACGCAGTATAGCTTAACTATAACTGGATAAGAGAGATGTGAAATATTGTATTAATTTTTTGACAAGTAAATCATTAAATCAGTATAAGGTTTGCAGTGAGTCTATCATTAATCACCTCAATCATTTCAAGCTGGGCACAGGAAAATGGTGTAGACAAGGAAATTATTTTCATTCATTCCATAATGTCTCTTGATCTCATTGTCTCACCTGTTATTGTATGCTGTAGTCTTTTCTACAGAATCATAAATTCTACATAATAAACTACATAATCTAACAGAATAACAGAGTTGGAAGGGACCTTGGAGGTCTTCTAATCCAACCTGCTGCTCAAGTAGGAAATCCTGGACCATTTTAGACATGTGGTTGTCCAATCTCTTTTTAAAAACCTCCAGTGTTAAAAACCTCCAGAGTACCCATAACTTCTGGATGCAAGTCATTCCACTGATTAAATTGTTTTAACTGCCAGGAAATTTCTCCTGGTACTCTCCTTGATTAGTTTCCATCCATTGTTTCTTGTCTTTCCTTCTGGTACTTTGGAAAGTAAGTTGACTTCCTACCTCTTCTTTGTGGCAACCCCTCAAATATTGGATCACTACTATCAGGTCACCCCTGGTCCTTCTTTTATTTAAACTAAACATATTCATTTCCTGCAACCATTCTCCATATGTCCCTTAATTCAGTCCCCTAATTCTAGCGCAGAGAAAGAGAACTGGCCTAGCTAATAATTATTTAATATCATGCATCTGATGCAAATGCTGAAAATTCACTCTACCGCATTGGAGAAGGACTATTATTACTTTTCCATAGTTCCCCTCAATGTCTCCTTTTGAAAGTTTGCGTGCATATACCTGCCCTTCTGGCTTCTATCCCTGCAGTTGTCATCATACTGTGTTTAAAACAAGTTAACTTTTAAAAGGGCACCTTTTCTATGTACCATAGCCTATTTGAATCCCTCACCATGTTCTAGCTAAGTGTTGACTTAGAGTGACTAGTACTGTATTAGATCATTTCCATAATTCTTTACTGCCCAAATTGGAGCTGGTAGTCTATATTCCTCCACACACTTTGGAAAGTTTCAGGCATTACCAAATGTGTAGGAGATATTTGTAAATCCCCAGAATAAGCAAAACAAATGAAAGACATTCAATTCCATTTTATATCCATATACATAAATGAAGACATGCCTCCACCCACAGCTTAGCCTCAAACATCAAGCATCTGACATCATTTCCTCTCTCTAAGTCTGAGGTTTATTAATTGTGGCCACCTGCGACACAACAGTTCAAAGACCAGTGTCAATCACTTGGTGCCTGGGCAGAGACAGAACCTCAGTCAGTAATGATCTCTTTGTCGTAACTTCATTGGAATCAAACACAAGCAATACCATAATAAAATTACATCAGTATAGCAATCCAGGTCTTCACCTGGTCTCCTAACTGTGATATGTTCCCAGCTCAAATTTCTCAGTTCGTGTCTAATGAGATACGTTTCTTCACAGTTCCTGCTCTGCACCATACACTTAGATTGCCTCCTCTGAATTATATTTCTAGGCAAACTTGTCTCTGAACTATAGTTTAAGTATTCTAATTTGCATCCAAAAGTTGTCATTGTGGAAATTACCCGATGCTCTCCCAGTAGATCTCAATTAACTGGCGGTCCAAATTATTTGTTTGACTAAATAATTAGGCCCCCAAAATTACAAACAAATAAAATGACCTTACAAATTAAGGGGACAATTGGAGACTGAGAATACATTTGCTTTCATTGTAATCAGTCTGAGTTGTAAATGTGGGCTGTCGATATTTTTTCTTTATTCATTAGAATTATACTTTACTTCAGGAGATCATAGCACTCTGTCCTCCCACATTTTAATCTATAGCAGCAGCATTATTTTTAATTTATAGCAGCATTATTATTGCAACATTATTACAATGCTATAGTGGTCAGGGTTCCAAGTAACACCCCCAACAAAAGAACATCCCGAGGCTTGAAGTGCCACAAAGTTCCATTTTATTAGAGATGTGATATTGGCACATCTGGGAAAAGCCGAATCTGAAAGCTTCTAGGTTTTCCCCACCCAAATGAAAGTCCAAGTCCCTGCCCAGCACCCACATGTCCATCGCATGGCCCAATCAGGCACCGTCCCAACTGGAGATGTCTCCCAGTCATACCCCTCCAGTGCAGGGCAATATGTCCTTGACTCTCTGAGAAAGGATATTAATTTTCACTATATATCTTCCATACTGCATATAATCACCCCTCCCATTTTCCCACAGCATTGAATGTAGCAGGTCGGAAGGCCCAATGCAAAAGATGGCTTCCAGACCCAACAATAATAGCATTATGATTATAGGTTATGCTGAGACGGAATAACTGGCCCAAATTCCTCCAGATGAATTGAATCAAAGTCCCTGTAATCCTAGCCAACCAGCAACTATCCTACCATGACTTTCTGCAAATTATCTCAGAGAGAATGCCTATTTAATTAGCAACAACTAACTAGAACAACATTGAGACACCAGAATAGCAGAATAAGAATTGGAAGGGATCTTGGAGATCTTTCAGTCCAACCACCTGTCCAAACATGTGACTCTATGGTATATTCTGGATAAATAACTGTCCAGTTTCTTCTTAAAACCTCAAATGTTGGGAGTACTGACAACTTCTAAAGGTAAGTTGTTCCACTGATCAATTGTTCTCATTCTTAGGAAACCTCTTAATATTTCTAGATTGAATCTTTCCTTGATAGGTTTCCATCTGTTACTTCTTGTCCTGCCTTCAGGTGCTTTGGAGAATATGTTGACTTCCTCTTCTTTGTGACAGCCCCTTAGATATTGCTATCCTGACACTCCTAGTCCTTCTTTTTGCTAGATTAGACATGCCTAGTTCCTGCAACCATTCTTCGTATGTTTTAGCCTCCAAACCCCTAATATCTTTGCTGTTCTTCTCTGCACTCTTAAAAGAGTTTCAACATCTTTTTTTGTATTGTGATGACCAAAACTGAATGCAACACTCCAAGTGTTGTCTTATCAAGGCATTATAAAGCAGTACTAACACTTAACATGATCTTGATTCTACCCCTCTGTTGATGTAGCTTAGGACTGTTGGCTTTTTAGCAGCTGCAGCACACCGCTGGCTCATATTTAAGTGATTGTCATCTAGGAGTTCTAGATTGTGCTCACAGTTACTGCTATTGAGCCAAGCGTGGCCAGTTTTATACCTGTGCATTTGTTTTTCTTCCCTAAGTGTAAAAACTTACTTTTCTACTTGCTCTACAGCTATTTCTCCACAAGGGTGGAAAGTCTCTTCTCTTCATTAACATTGTCTCATAATCTCCCTGGCCATTGTGGGTTGTAATAATGTGCTTTTTTCTCAGAGTTTAGTTAGAATAGGAAATTTGGTTCCTCTGAAAGCATGTCTGACTGTGATCCAACGAGCTACAAAACCCTTGGGCTATGCCTCTCACCCCAGTATTGTTTGGAAAGTTCTACAATTTGGCACAGTTCCTCTTCTTTCAAAGAATCTGGGATGTCAGCAGCAGGTGTTGTCTAAAATCATTTCCCTCCCAGAAAACACGTAACAGTGAGCAGAATCAGCTTGCCCTGGCTTTGATGCATTGCTCATCAGTTGCCAAAAGAGTATGGGTGGAAGGAGGCGGTCATGCGGAGAGATTCATTTGTATAAAAATAAAATATGGGTACTGCTCAGTTTAAAATTTGAACTTGCTTTCAGAGGCATCTGGTTGGCAACTCAGGGAAACAGGAGGATGAGCTACATAGGTCTTCAGTCTGATCCAGCAGGGCTCTTCTTATAGGAAGGGCCAATAAAGGGGGGGGGGATACACTAGAACCTTCATGACACAAATCCAATGCCAATGTGACAATTGTTTCTAACTGATTGGTTACTTGGCACCTGGCAGTAACAATCAACATTTCACAGTTTCCAGCAATCTGCCAGTTCAGCCATCCAGAAGGATGTTACTGGAGTCTGCCCCATTCTGTTCTCTCTCCCATCTGCTCTATATTTTCCTAGATGTGAAATGAAATACAGAGTCCCAGAAAAATCCACAAGTAGCACAACAGAGAAACAAACAAACAAACAAATACAGGAAATTGCATCCCCCCCCCTAAAACAAATGTAAGGTAGATCTAAACCAATAGTGAACAAGCAGTAGTGGTACAGACAGAGGTGAAAATGTTGGTTATTGAATGTGGGACCATCTGTATGCCAATGATGTGCTCTTCCATTATCCAATTTTCTTCTGCACATGGAAAGGAAGAATAAGAACAATCAGCTAGGAGTAGAGTAATGAATGAAGAATGGCCACAGGCACAGAGGAAGCAAACAAGGATCAACAAAAGGAAGCAAAATGGCAATGTGAATTTGTCCATGCTTTCTTCTAACCAATGGATATATAGGGCACGTCTTCTTAATGACCTTTAAAATTACATCAGCTACAGGAAGGAAGCAATCAGAATTCTGGAGAGTGGATTATGTTTATAATAAATATGCAATTCTAAGAAATACATATTTTATTAGTTAAATGTTGAAGGCCAAGGTTTGAGAGGCTCTTTGAAAGGTGAGAGTTTCAGGAGAAACTTCCAATTCTCCAAAAAGCCTAGAGAAGCAACACAAAGCACCCTAAATGAGAAAGTAATTTTTACATAATGGAGGAAAAGAAATTAACTGAGGCTTTGAACATGATGTGGGTCTGTCCCAATAGTCCACCAATCAGGCTGTCAGTAAAGATGGTAAGAAGGAAGACTATTGCCAATGCCACTCAGAAGTGGAAGCATTCTCTCTCTCTTTCTCTCTCTCTTTCTCCTCTCTCTGCATTCTTGATTTTTTTTTGGGGGGGGCAACTAAATTAAATTACTGCAGTACAACATTCCAACCTTCACAGTTATGTCTGCCAAGATCAAAAACCTCTTGATCCATCCTTGTTGGAAAATGAGTTTTGAAAGGCTGTACTGGATGGATTCAGTACAATAACTGAAGTGATTTCTATAAAGACCTGAATTTTTATAGAATGGTCAAAGACTTATGTGACCTGTAGGACTTTGGAAGGCATGGAGATTGAACTGTCTCAGTCAAGATTTGCTCATGGACTAGAACTGAATTGGAGGCACTGAGTCAGTGTGAAAGAATTGACCTGTTCTACAGACTGAATTGTGTGGATTTCGGCCTAGCTGGCATGCTGGGTAATGATTCATACCAGGCTTTGTGGTCATTGTATGCCACAATGTCTATCTTGGTATTTTAAAAAAAAATATGAGGGGGAATTAAAAATTAAAAACAGCAGCTGTCCAGGGACATATGAGAGTGATTATGATTAATTCCATGCACATACAATTATTATTTCATATGACAAAAGATAACAAGGAAATCATGCATCAAAGCTATGAATGCATTATATTTAAACCCTTTCCCCTGAAGTTTGGCAGGCCTCTGCTCTCCTAAACTTCTGAAAAGCACTTTAGACCTGGTGTTTCCCCCCAAAGCACTGGGGTGACATGAGATGGACAAGAGGATTTAATGAGGGACTGCATAGGGAAGCTTAACTTTGTTGCCAGGTTTTAATATTTATGGTCATAATAGATCCCGTATATGCAGTGTGTTGTTTTATTATAGATGTATATTTTAATTATTGATCGGGAGATGCCCAGAGTTTGATGTAAGTTGTGTGGCTATATAAATATAATAAACAAATAAACAACTCTTTCAAATTAATTCTTTCATTATGTTACACACCATTAGGGAATTTGAGTGATAGTGTGATGGTTTCTTCAGTGTGGTATGTAGCATTCAGTGTGTTCAAATTAAATCAGAATTGCCCAAGTTTGTGTCCTATTTCTGATCAGAATTTTCTGGGGAAGCAGTCGTACATATTACCTCCCAACTCTATGATCTATACTTGCCAATGCATAGGAGAATTAAAAAGAGACCTTCTTTGGCTACCCTTTGATAGGTCTGTTTCGCCAAGCATCAGGGCAATGATAAGCTGCCCAAGCAATTGGTGCTTTTGGATCCAGAGACAATAAGCACATCAGCGAATGAAGAAATGCTAAGCTCATTATTAATTCAAGCAAAGAGATGTAAAAAAAAAAAACCATAACATAAAAACCATACATACCAAGCAAGATGATACCCAAATCCCTTACAAGCTGTCAGGAACTCCTTAATACCAACAGCAGAGATATCCCAAGGGTGGCCAATTTCTACAGTACCCAGTGCTAGATTATTTTCCAGAAGCTCCCTGTTTAAAGGCCAGTACTAGGGTTGTTAACAAAACCTGGAACCATGATTTCATGGCTCTGCTTCTATGGTCATAAGACTGCAAGAACTTGACCGAGTGACACATGACTCGAAAGCCTGCAACTTTCACAGATAACAAAAACTTCGCAGCTTTTGAAGATGTGAAGATTGCTGCTATCCCCTTCTCCTTTATTCAGTAAACATGTTGGCTCAGAATGAGCTCTAAACTTTTAGGTTTTTCTTAAAATGAAGGAGAAATCAAAATAGGTCACTAAACTCCTCAAAATAACAATGGTCTTCTGCATTGCCACCTCAAGGTTCAAATTTGCAGCAAGGAGCAACTGATAGTTCAGTGTCATAGTAACAAAGCAGCAATGATTTTAAAAGATTTTTTTAAAGATAAAGGAAGGAAGGTTTTCCAATACTGTGGACAGAGGATAGAAAAGAAAAGGGAATCTGCTTCCTTCCCCTGGACTGGGCAGAAACCCAAAGGGGCCCTGCCAGAAGATATAAACCTTGAATGGAACATGAGCTAGGACTGAGAATGGCTCATTGACTTAAACAGCCATCATTGGATCAACCTCAAGGTTATATAAAAATAGCAAGTGTTAACTACCAGAGAAGATAAGCAACCTGGTGGTTTGGATGAAATGGATGCTTAGGGCAGTGACAAGCCGCTGGGAGAGAAGGGGCATGCCAGGCTCTGCAGCCAACTGGGATCTGGCTAGAATGGAAAAATGTCCTGGAGGCCAGTCCTCTGATGGCCTTAAAATGGCACCAGATGGAAAACAGATGTTCTGAAGCAAGGCCAGAAAATGCAGGCAGGGGTTATGTTTGGAGTTAGCAGGGAGTGGGAACAAGATGTCATCCAGAAGGAGATGGTCCAAGTAGAAAGTGTCAATGGAAGCAGCAAAGCTTATATCAGCTGTCCATGAACAGCACAAGGTTCTTTATCTCTTATAAATGTCTCTTGGCAAAAGTGCTTTGACCTTTTTTTTTCCCCCTGGCATATTTTTAAAGTATAAAAGTAGATAGTGTTTACCCATATAAATAACTGGACAAGGAAGAACTCAAAAGCTAACATTTCTGTACATTTTACATTCATATAATAAATCTTAACTTTTAAATATTCACAAGTGGATCATCACTGTGTCCCAGTAACATTGGTTTTGCTTTCCCATTCTCAGCCTCAAAAGTAGATTTGTTTTGATTTCATCCAGATTTTCTGTGGAATACTGATTTAATATTAGTGACTCTCGCAAATGTACACATTCCTTACAGGATAAATTTTTTGCAAAAAGTGCTGTATTGGCAAATTAAAGTTATGGCAGACTACTTTGTGGATTGAATTGGGACTTTAAAAGCAATTTCCTATTCATGTCTGCTCAAAAGCAGTTTCCATTTTATATAATTGTGATTGCTTTTAGTAAGTGAGTATAGATTACAGTTTCAGTCTGTTTTAGAGCCATAATACCCTACTACATATACAATAAATACTATAACATAGAATTAAAGATTCCAGTAAACTTACCACCAAGCATAATCACCATATGGTGAGTCAAATGAATACTGTTTGGTGAAAGCATGCGAGTTTTCCAAGCACCACAACAAACGGCTTTATTACCAAGTAATTACTCATACTATCAGATTATACAGATGTGAACTGCATCTACATGGAAGTTAATTCAGTGAGAACAAGTGTTTCCAAGCAAGTTGGCATTCAGGTAACTCAATGTAAGTTGCATGCAAGCTTATTCAAGTCAATGGATTTAGTTCACAGCACTTTATTCTATATTACCAACGAGATCGCTGATCCTTAAATTCAGCTCATCTTCTAACTTTTGAATTTCTTTATTCCTTAGGACACTTCTATGTGTTTGTTTTCATCTTTTAAACTTGTCCAGAATTTATAGCTACAAGGTAGGAATTATTATTCATGAGGCCAGTTTATGAAAGCGTTCACAAAGATAGAATAAGGCAGAACTCCCAACCAGCTGCTTGTTCCAAGTAAGAGTGGAGATGATTGAAGGCCTTATCACTCTTTCCTTCCATTCCTTATGTCCAAAATTTCTCTTCCAGCATGAGCTGCAAGAGCCAGCCCCATCTGGCTTGTTCTTTGCCACTATGGCTGGTTGAGAAAATGGGAGATTCTGGACTCTATTAGATTTGAGCCTAGAATTGCAGGCCTTATAGCTTGACTTCCAAAAGCTCATGACCATTAGCCTGCGGTAAACTATGGCTGTGTTTATGAAACATACCGTATCACAAATTATCCAACCATATTTTATCCTGGTGTTTTGTGCAAACTCAGCCCATGTGTCATGCAACCTCCAAATTAGTTTGAACAAACTAGGGGTAATATTGGGTAAACCTGTCACAGAAACAAAATCTATTAAGTCCAGTTCCACAGTAGGTGATACAGATGCTCTAGATTTGGCAAAGTCATCTCCATCTCTATTTTCACAACTTCACAGCATAGTTTTCATTTATTCTGCAAGCTGGACATGATTTTCCAAGTCTCTTTTATTTTCCTGTGCCTGCTGCAATGTTGTCTTTTTGATATTACACCTCCGCAGAGAGTTTGCCCTGAAGTAATTAGCCCATTAGCCCAATCTAATTTGGCTTTTCTAACTGCAATTTCAACAGTGGTGACAAGACTGGTGAAGCTGTATTTCATGTTTCCTCCGGTTTCAATATCTTGCTCCTGCATATATCATTTTGACCAAAGCAGAGCCTGATCAAATGGTATTGCCAATGAATTGCTCATTACCACTGCTTCAAGTTAGTCCACAAATTAATGGTTTGCAATGTTTGTGTGTGAATCTGTAATAAGGACCCAAATATGACCAATTTCCTTCCAAATGTATTTCTTGACATATGTCTTACCTGCTTCATTGATATGAATATATATCTGAGACATCGAAAGAGACTGGGAAAAATCATGTCATTTTTTTTAACACAAGTTTCTTTGTACTGAAAATACCACATTTATTTTAAATAAGCAGAAAATTTACACAAAGCATATGCATTTGAAAAAAAAATTAAAAACACTACCAGATTTAATTTGCATACCTTATGCTGCATAATACTACATTATACACTCACACGCACACATGCACACGATAACTTATATTTCTGCACACTGCCTTTGTTGGCAAGATGAAATCTGATTGAAAAAGAAAACAGGTCCTTGGGTGGTTTATTTTTAATTTCCTATATTTAGCAAATATTAAAAATCAATATATTGTTTGGAAGAAAATGTTGCTTCTTATCATATAGAATTGTAGGGCTGGAAGGGATCTTGGAGGTCTTCTATAACCATTTGACCAAGACAGGAGTCCTTATACCATCCCGGATAATGATTGTCCAATCTTTTCTTGAAAACTTCCAGTGATGGAGAGCCACAACTCCAGGAAGCAAGCTGTTCCTTTGGTTTATCCTTCTTACTGTCAGAAAATTCCTCCTTATTTCTAGGTTGAATTGTTCCCTGATGAGCTTCCACCCATTGCTTCTTGTCTTGCCCTCAGATAGTATAGAGAATAAATCAATGCTCTCTATCCTGCGACAGCCCTTCAAGTATTGAAGGACTGCTATTATGTCTCCCTTGAGCCTTTTCTTCATTAGACTATGCATACAAAGCTCTCTTAGCTATTCATCTTATGATTTAGCATCCAGAACCCTTATCATCTTTGTTACTCCTCTTTGCACTTTTTTCTAGGGCCTCAACATCTTTTTGAATCATGGTGACCAGAACTGGACACAATATTCCAAGTATGGTCTCACCAGTACTGTATAAAGTGGTACTATTTCCTTCCTATAACTTGGTGCTATTCCTCTGTTGATACAGGCTAGAACTGCATTGGCTTTTTTGGCAGCTACAGCACACTGCTGACACATATTTAAGTAGTAATTGTACGTAACACCTAGATCCCTCTCAAAATTATTATTGTTGAGCCAGATACTTCCTATTCTATAGCTATGCATTTGGTTTTTCCAGCCTAAATGCAGAACCTTGCATTTCTCACCACTGAATTGCACCTTGTTGGATAGGGCCCAATGCTCAAATCTGTCAAGGCCCTTCTGAATCTTGAGTCTCTCTTCCAAAGTGCTATCCATTCTCCCCAGCTTAATGTCATCTGCAAATTTGATGAGTTCCCATTCTATCCCTTCATCTAGATAATTTAAGAAGAAGTTGAAGAGTACTGGACCCCAGCCAGAACCTTGAAGTACCACTGCATATTTCCTTCTATTTAGATGTACTTCCATTGAGGACTACAAGCTGAGTGTGGTTGGGCAGCCAATTGCAAATTCATCTAGTGATAGTACTGTCCATTCCATATTGTTCTATATTACCAAGAAGTAAATGTGTGGTCTACTTTGTCAAATACCTTACTGAAGTCCAAGTATGCTATTTCCACAACATTCCCCTGATCCACTAATGTAGTATTGCAAAGGAGGCAATAACATTTGTCTGGTATAGTTCATTTTTAACAAAACTATGCTGGCTTCCAGTGCTTATTTCTAGTTGCTTGCAAATCTGCTGCTTAATTATCTTTTCATGTTGGTTAGTTGCACTGAACAACTCTTCCTATTCTTCATTCTAATCAAATCCTCAAATTTACTCCATCAAATATTAGAAAGATTGTTCAAATGAAACTTATTAGGAACCAAAAACGTATTCTATTGCCTAATTGCAAATACAAATGGAAATCCATAATAGGCTCTTTATAAAACATGTATCCGTGGTTTCATTCAAATAACCATACTGTTTAGTTTTTCAACACACTGAACTAGCCACAGAACTAAGTTTTTACAGCATGCTCGCCTAAAACGTGACTAGTTTCTTTGTGTAAGTGTATTACGACACCTAATTTAAGTATCAAGACACTTTCTCACTCAGCTCTTACATTTTTTGTCTTTTATGATTTGATTCAGAAATAAAATAAAGAAGAACTTAAAAGGAATGATGGAGAAAGAATAAAGAGTGAATTGATTATGAGGCAGTTAGACCAAAATGACCTACAAAGAAACTCATTTTGCAATATATTCTAATTAATTAATTATATAGCATACATCGACATGCCAATATAACACATTTAAAATATAGGAAATTGTAGTCAACTAACTCTAAGCAGATGCTGACCATTAGTTGAGAAGATTCTTTCACATAAACTATAGCAATAAATCAGTTTAATTGAAACTTCACATGTGTATCTGGTCCTGACAGTTGTGTTTGCATGCAGACATTTCATTATTCAACTAGGTAAAGTCATTAGTGCCAGTGAGTGTCAAATTTGAACCTTCTCTTTAGAGCACAGGTGTCAAACCTGCGGCATCATGTTTCCATCATGTGATCTTTCACGTTTTTCCATTCACAAAGCTGGGGTAGGCCAGTTTGATACCCCTGCTTTAGGACTACCAGTGGACTAGGATGATCTCAATGAGAGTGGAACCAAGTTGCATATTTCCAAGATTATTGTACATTATTGATCATTGTTTGGATATATTAAATGAATGGGTTTGAGGGAAGCATATTGATGATGACTATACACTGTACATACTTATATACATAAGCACTGCTTGGAATATCTTAAGGTCTGTTCAGCAGTTTTCAGATTTTTAACAACCTACTGTAAAGATGGGTCAAATAGAGCATCCAGAAACCAAATCCAAAAATCAGAAAAATGGTTCAGCCATGAAAACAGCCACTCCTGTCCAGTAGTCAGTAACATGGATTAGTAATGTCAGATTCAAGGACAAAGAAGAGTTACTCCTTAACTTTAGAATTTCTGGCTTCCTCAGCATCCCGTTTTTGAGGTGTCTTGCTTTGATGAGGAATTATATAAAACCCAAATGCTTGTGCATCCTTTTGAATCATTTTCATTGGACAGAAGGGCTCACTTGTAGCTGGTTTGTCCTTGCCACGGAAATGAAAGTTCATTACTTTTGCTTAATTTAATTATCGGTGCAAATAAAAATGTGAGGAATAATCATGGACATTCATTGTTAGCAGCATAAGTCATCATCAGCATTATATTGTATGAACTTTGTTGTGTGCCACCAGAGTTGCTTCTTTTATGAGATGAGATATAAATAAATATACCTGAAATCAAAAGCTGTTTATAGGCGTGCTTTAAAAGTAAATGATAATAATGTCTATTGGTGCATTCAATTTGAAAGTTGCAACCACTTCAATATCTAAAAAGAAAGATAGCAAGCTTAGGCTTGTGACCTATATCTCACTGAATAAGTCTGAATAATAGAGGTGAATTAATATGACATGCTTATCTTTAGGCACTCACTGTGATATTAGACTAACCTTCCAGTCATGGTTGATGAGTCAAATATGTCAATAAAATAATGCTATTTAAAGAAGGCCTTTTTAAATGGATATCAAGGAAAATGTCATTGCTCCTAGCAAGCAATAAGTTCTCCTCATTGTATGTTTTCATTAAATACTTTAAATTGGTATCATTCAAGAACAAGACAAATTACTTTCCAGCTATTAAACATTTTTGTCATAAAAGAGATAATCCAGATATATATTTTACTCTCTGGAGAAGCAACCTTGGAAACTATCGTTATGAATTTTTCTTTCTTGATTAGCATTCCAGATTTATCACCAAGCCTGGCTCTGATAAATATAGGGGCTGATAAGAGATGTCAGAAAATGATAAAAATGTTCCTTAAGGTGCAACCATATGAGTGGTTTGACAGCATCCAAGGGGCCATAAGGTCTCCCTTCTTTGGTTAAAAGTACATTATGCCTGCAGTTAAAGAACGTATTATACATTTCAACTACAATCACCCTTATCCGCTTAAAATCAACTCCTTTAAATGCATGCAAGAATTCTTGCACTTTTTTCCAATGTGCCTGCCAGTACCACTTTCCTGACTAATCCTATAAGTTAGTGCCACACAAAGATAACAGCTCCCTCTGTGCCTTCTGCTAGTTTCTGAATAAGAAAATTCAGAAAGCCACTAATGTTATAGAAGACCCATATTAGACATGTGTTGTGTCCCAACAGAATCATTAAAGTCCTTGCCACTGCTGCTTCCTGTCTCTTGAAATATCTGTATTTGTTTTTTAAAGACATCATCCATATTTTCTTCTTGGTTGGACAGGAAATGCAGGATACCAACACATTATTTTTATTTATTCCTCTGTTTATTCAGCACAGATGGTGACTACAGTAACACAAAATTATTTTACTTCATTTCTGAGCAGGTATAAATATTTTTAATATATATTGCAGCTCCTTCTCCGTTTCCATGATTTCTGCTCCTTTTTAAACAAACTATATCCTTTATTTGTTGTTCTGCTGTTTTGCACCAAGACATTGGGTATCGTATTTGCCAGCTTGGGTTCAACTTTATAGGTTTTAGTCCCTGTACTATGAACTTTAGTGACAAGACAATGAAGGTCATGAGGAGGTTTTTTGAGTCAGTTTTTTGCTTTTCCTGTGATTAGTTTAATAGGTTCCAATTACAGCCACATTCTCACATCTTTCTACCATGTGCAAGTCTGTCTCTGAGATTCTTCTTCTTCCTTCTCCTCCTCCTCCTTTCTCATCTTTCTCATTTTATTTTATTTTTAAATCTTCTTCCTTCAACTTTTACAGAATCAATATAGAGCACATGTCAAAAAATACATTTTTTAAAAAAATCAGTCTTTTATAAGGTATAGTCTACCTGACCCTCTTGGAATACTTGTTTACTGCAAACTGAAGATGACTCAGTGCTATAAGATGGCTACAAAAATAGAAATATAGTTTTTGTATCATGGGAATTAAGCAGATTTATTATTTTGGGTTGAACAAATGCTACTTCAGTGATTACACTTTCGGTACCACCCTTTAAGAAGGATTCAGATTTCAGAGAAAAGTTTAGAAAAGAATATTTAAAGATTCAGTGACTGAAAAATAAATCCTATAAATTGAAATGGAAAAAAAAACTGGATATCTGTCTGTCCATCCATCATCTATCTATCTATCTATCTATCTATCTATCTATCTATCTATCTATCTATCTATCTATCTATCCATCCATCCATCCATCCACCCACCCACCCACCCACCCACCCACCCACCTACCTACCTACCTACCTACCTATATATGTATTATTTGTTAAGTTTGTATGCTACCCATCTCACCTGGAGTCAACTCTAGGCAGCTTACAACCAAGCAAAGACAACAAGGTAAAACATTAAGATAATAAAATAATGACCTTTAACATTAAAGTTGACTTAAAATAATCAAAGATGGGGAGGAAATGAGCAAGATACACATGTTCAGCCTTGGAAAGACAAGACAAAGCAAGCATTATAGTTCAAGTATGTGGAGGAGTGTCACACAGAAGACAACCAAGATCTGCTCTTCATCATTCAAATCTACAGGACAAGAATTTAAATTCCACGAAAGCACATTTGACTGCACAGTAGAAAGAACCTCTTAGAATGAAGACCAATTCAGTTAGTCAGAGTGGTGGTTGCTTCTCCTCGACTGCATGCGGGGGTGCTTTTATCATGATTCCTGCACTGAGCAAGGAATTGTACTTAGTTATGTAAACAGCCCTTCCTGTGTTTGATTCTGTGATTTTATCTTAAAAGAAAAATTCAGTTCCTTGACAGATGGTCATACAACCTCCCAGAAAATTTCTCCAGAACAGAACACCTCCCTGAGGCGGTCTGCTCTACTACTGAGAAGTTGTTAACGTTAAGATGTTTTTTCCTAATGTTTAATTCAGGAATGCACAATCTTTGGGTAGGCAAGGATCCAAGTGGTGTGTCAAATGGACGGGGTCAGGACAAACAAATGGGTGAGAGCAAAACAAATGCTAAATATAATGTAATGTAGTACTAGCACCATGCTACCTCCCCTTCATTTTATAAGTCCCCTTCTGTCACATTAAGAATTATAATTCAGTTGAACCTATGGAGGCAACAGAGAAATGCAGATCTCTAGCTGTCTATATTCTCTTTATTGAGGGGAAGGAAAAGGCCACTTATTTCTTCTCTTTTGTTGGTATAACAAGCAAAGCAGAAACCTATGGAGCTATTGGAATACTCAAAAAGCAATACAATTTAATCTTGTATGTTGTATTGTCCACATATAAGATGCCATCGCTCTGCTGAATACCTACTGTAATTATCACAATGCTGTCTTATGTCTAAGAATATTTACCCATGTAGTATGGCTGTCTTACTATTGTTCTTCTCATATTTTCTATTACCTTCTCCATTGGTAACTTATGATTACAGTGTTTCCCCGAAAATAAGACAGGGTCTTATTTTCTTTTGACCCCCGAAATAAGCGCTTGGCCTTATGTTCGGGGAGGTCTTATTATTGTTGAGGTGCAGGAGGTGGCGAGCATGGTCACCTCATGGCTGCTGCTGTGTTGCAATATTTTTGGGGAGGACTTAGTTTCGGGGGAGGGCTTATTTTAGCACATGCGCTCAAAAGCTCAATTGGGCTTATTATCTGGGAAGATCTTATTTTCAGGGAAACAGGGTACATACTTTGTTGTTGTATGTACACTGAGAACTTATGCACGGGAGACAAATTCCTTTTATGTCCAATCTCATTTTGCCAATAAATATTCTATTCTATTCTATTCTATTCTATTCTATTCTATTATCTCTCTGTAGTATATATGTACAGTATATATGTGTATGTGTGTGTGTATGTATGTATGTATACACTGATGTTCTACTTAAATTAATATTTATGTTTGTGTGTATAATGTGTTTTAGTGTTGTATATCAGTGAATGCATGATCACTATAGATATCATAAATACATACATACATACATACACACACACACACACACACACAGAGAGAGAGAGAGAGAGAGAGAGAGAGAGAGAGAGAGAGAGAGAGAGAGAGAGAGAGAGAGAGGAGATTCATGCATTTCTGTGGAAAGATAATATCTTTCCCTCCTCTGGGTGAAGATGTTATTTCTATTATTCTTGTTGTTGTTTTTTTCCATTTTACGTCTCATGGGAATGACCTCCGCCCATCATGTGCCAAATCAGTTAATATTCTGAATCTGAGTGGATAACACTTTCAAATCTCTGTATACCTAGTGTTACCTCTGTCAGTAAACGCTGCTTGTGATATAGATGGCTTGCTGAGCTAAGGCTTCAAAAACCTTAGACACAGCTGCCTGACCAAGTTCGTATTTAAAACAATAATTGCACATATGCTGGGCACAGTTAGTAGCCATATATTTAATATTTGGTTCCTATTCAAATCTTATATTCAAAACTGCAACTTTAACACTATATATCATAGGTGGGAAAAATTATTGGAGATAGCTGATTTGGGAGTTGCAATAGCCATGTAAATGCAGCATATGCAAATGAAATGTACTTAAATTAGCATGTCTCTTTTGTGTTACAGCCATAGGTCCTTCATTTCCATAAATTGGAAGGTGTGAGCTTGTATTTATAGCTGAGAATTCTAACACGATCACCAGCTGAGATCATAAAGAAAATAAGGGAAGAAAAACCAGAGAAGCTGTAGGCCATTCTGCATTTTTATATGGAAGAACCAGGTCAAGTCAAGTATATATGGCCAACCTGAGAGGCATGTAATGCTGAATCCTTTTCTATCCTAAGACAGTCTTCCCTAGCATTATGAGCATAGCACATACAAAGACTCTAACATCTTTCATCTCTAACCTTAACACACAATTAGCTTTGTTGTTTTTTTTAATGTGCAGTAAGGATGTTAGGGCATATCATCCAACAGAACTGGAGAATGTTGATTGACAAAATAAACTTCTACGTTTCGCTGTGCTGGTAGTGAAGGAGAAATTTTAAAGTTCAAGCTTTCGCAGAAATGCTTTTTAAGAGTCTTCCAGAACCAAGGTGTGTGGCATTGTGCCACATGATGCATTTGTTTGCACATTCCTATTAAATAATTGTGTGGTAAATAAACACATTGATATGAAGAAAGGAAAAGTTTTCAGAGTCCTAAAGAGATTTAATTCTAATCAAGTCTGTAGTGGGGAAGCTTTTGTTATTGTTAGTTTTGGGGATATGTAGCCCCTGATTGTTGGCTACATTATTTTTCTCAGGCAATAGGATTGTATGTCATTCTGTTTTCCTGGCTTTTAAAACAGTGATGAATGACAGAAAACTCGCCATCAAATATAACAAAGGGAAATTTTAATGCCTGGCATTTTCTTCATATCGGCTAAAATGTCACAGAAAGAATTGCTGCAGTCAGTCAGAATTCTGGCTTTTTTTCAAGGATCAAATATCAGACATTTTGTTCCTGCCTCCTTTGCTAACGATTATGAGAGTTAATAACATATATAATAATATATTTTAATTTATATATGTAATATATATGTAATAAATATATATATAATTTATTTGGTTGGTTAGTTAGTTAGTTTAATCCCCTTAAAATCTTGGGCCTCTCAGGGATATAAAATATTTGCATACAAGAAATACATTCAATAAAGTAAAACACAAATCCAGTAATTACATGCCACAAAATATAAATATTTGGGAATAAAAAAGCATTCCTACCATGACGCTTCGTCTCAGTATTTTAAGGCCAAGGGAGGCATCTATGACAAAGATTATATAATTGCCCCTCAAATGATGATGTGTGGCTTTGTTTAGGTGTAATGTTAAATTATAGGTCATATTTGTTGCTCTTATTGAATCACCAAGTTGTATCCAATTCTGCAACCCCATGGATAATAATATACCAGGTTCCCTTGTCCTCCTCTGTCTCCCAGAGTTTGCCCAAATTCATGTTCGTTGTGTCGATGACACTATCTAACCATCTAATCTGCTCTCATCCCCTTCTCCTTTTGCCTTCAATATTTCCCATCATCAGGGTCTCTTCCAATGAGTTTTGTTTTCTCATTTGGTGACCAAAGTATTTGACCTTCAGCTTCAGTCTCTGTCCTTGCAAAGAACAGTTGGCATTGATTTCCTTTAGAATTGACTAATTTGATCTCCTTGCAGTCCAAGGGGCCCTTAAGAGTCTTCTCTAATGCCACAATTCAGAAACATCAATTCTTTGGTGCTCAGTCTTCCTTATGGCCCAACTCTCTCATCCATACATTACTACTGGGAATGGTTTCTCTAGCTCTTCCTTATTTTATCCCAGCTCAACCACGAGGAGCAGGTCTTAATCTTTTGCTTTTTCCCCTTCAATAAATGGCTGATTTTTAATCACAATTGTGTCAAAATCTTACATGGTAGGAAAAATAAGGCAGACTGTTTTAAAGCTTGGGTTCAAAACTATGAGCCAAGGCAAGCAGGATTGTTGTCAGAGCAGAAATGTCAAGACTGAGTATTGATCTTCAGGGAAGCAACAGACTGAAATGGGTCCCATCACATCAGAGGACTCTCAGCTTGTCTACTGCAGATAGGAATTCATGGAAGAAATGAAATAGTCATCATCACTATCAAGAGTGTCAAAGTCAGTCTGGTATACAACCCTGTCAAAATATTAAAAGCCTGCTGAGCTAGATACTGAAACTCTACCTTTTAAAAATAGATCCATTCTAGGTCAACACCTGACTGAGAGATGGCTTATGATAGAGCAGTCAGCAACCATCAGGGTGCTACTTATGTCTCCCAAAAAGTGCATGGGAGAATATTTTACTCTGTAAAACCTAGGCAAATCTACCCTATCATCAGGCTAAATCTTTCTTTTGCTAGCCTTTCTCGTACCATGTTAGATCCTGTTCAGATTAATAAAATTCTGTTGAGAAAGTCTATGTTTACTGCAAATACCTTATTCTAACTATTTTAAAAAAAAACATTTACTCTTGGCTCATGGACATCACCAGATAGACACTACTGCAATTAAAATGAGTGTGTTCAGTACATGCAAAATAGAGGAAGCTCAGCAGTCAATCAGCAGAATCTAATGATGTCACAAATATTATCATATCCTCTATTTAAGTCAGTGTTGTATAGCTCTCTTGTTTTTCCATTGGCATTTTGTTCAATTGCCTTCCATTCATTTCTCCAAGATTAGGATCCATCATAACCCTAAGAAGAAGACCTCAAAGCAGCAGATTGTGGACAATCCTGGTGAAATGATATCTATCAGGTCACAAAGAGTTGGAAGCAACTTAACAACAGGAACTGAGCTGAAGCAGATTTGTTTGTCTAAGCTCTCTCCACTGTCTTAATTATTTGATCAAGTGCATGAATCATGGCTATGATTCTATCATTATCTATATAAGATTATTTGCACTAGGAGCTGATCATGCTAGAGAACCAATAAAAGGACGGCAGGATTTGAAATAAATTTAATTATCGCAAGAAAGCAACTGAAGTCCAACATATCTGGGCTTCCTTGAATCCAGACGTCCTCTTTACATCATAGCTGCAACATGGGATAGGTAATTTTACAATTTTTCTCTTTGTAATAATCATATGCACTGGTTGGGAGAAAAAGTGGATGTAGAACAAAGTGAAGCTACGTGTGGACAGGGCAAAATTGATCATCACTGGCTCTATAATTATAATAATTATATTAAACCCTATAAGTAGACTATGGGGTTTGGGAGATATGGATCATGCATGCTTCCATTTCAGTAATGGATTCAGGATCTTCCTTGATTCAGCCTTTGTTCTGGATACCCACCATAGAGTTGAGGAAAAGACTTAAACATAACTTTCCTCAAGATTGTTAGAGTTTTTTGTGCTCTGGCAATTTGATGTTCTGCTAATTTAGATTTGATTCCATAGCAGGATAGGCAACTATGGCCACTTGATGTGCTATGGACTTCAACTCCCAGAATTCCTGAGTCAACCATGCTAGTGGTAAGGAGGTTATATTTGTTCACTCTTATTCTGTAGCGATGTTTGTAAGCAGCCTAGAACTAAAAAAGAGTGAGGGGACATTTATATATAGTTATAACACAAGTACATACCTATTTCCCTGGCCTTGCTGATAAGGAAGAGAGCCTGTGGCTTAGTGGCAATTACATCGGCCTGGTATGCAATACAGCCCTGGTTCGAATCCCAGTAAGGGTATGGCTAGCTGATGAGAGCTAAATAGCTTGAAATGGATCTATACTAGTCTCCCTTTATTTATTTATCAGCACAAATACAACATATACATACATACATACATACATACATACATACATACATACATACATACATACGTTTGTGTGTGTGTGTGTGTGTGTGTGCTTCAATTAATAAGATAACCGTTATGTGTGTGTGTGTGTGTGTATGTTTCAATTAATAAGATAACCGTTATATTTTTGGGTTCCCAACCTGAAGACAGGTTAATACCTGATATTTGGACTAAATGAGAACCTCCTCATCTTCAGGACCTACCCTTATGGCTTTGATCTCTTTAGATGTGTCTGTTCTCCCTCCATTGGTCTTGGTCTCCGGTTATTCTTCAATATTGCCAAAATGCTGGAAAGATATGATCTTATTACTGGTTAAAAAAACCCCAAACCTCCATTAATCTATCAAAAAATGCTAGATTCTGGTGGAAGTTGGGCCCCCAGTATTATGCTTGGAGAATTCGAACATGTAATAGAAGCTGACAGAGAATTTGATAAGCAGTGAAGTTATGGCCCTTCCGTGAGTTTTTAAAGGCAAAATCTATTTTCTAACTTTATATTAATAAAGTTCATCTGTTCCATTATCCAAATATTTATTACAGCTTTATTTCAGAAATTTGTAGCAGTTGGGAGAGGGGAAAAGCTGATAATTAGTCAAAGAATGTATTTTCCTTTCTTTGGCTTCTTGCTCTCTTTTCTATTGGTGTCCCAGATGGCACAAAAATATTAAGTGTGCATGGAATATATATGTATATATGGCACTGCTCTATGGCATTAAATATGTAAATTCTTTGTTCTTTTTCATATTTCTCAAAATACAGAGTGGCATGGTTGATTGATTGATTGATTCACACTGTATTAAATGCAGCTGCTAGAGACAGAATTTTCACAGAGATGATCAGGGTAATGAATCGAGATAAGATTATTACCTTCATTGGACCTTCTTTTTGTAAATCATAGTTTATTTGGGAAAATAAAGCGTTGGAAAGTCTATGGAGATTTTCAGTCATCCAGGTCACAGTTGTCCCAAAGGTATTTTTTCAAAAGGCAACGGGACTTTGTTTTTCCTTGAAGACATTTCATTTCTCATTCAAGAAGCTTCTTCAGTTCAGAACTTGAGTTCAGTTCTCATCCAGTTCCATTCAGTTCACAACTGAAGAAGCTTCTTGGATGAGAAATGAAGCATCTTCAAGGAACAAAACCCAGGTGCCTTTTGAAAAAGTACCCTTGGGACAAAAGCATTCAAAGCAGTTTGAAAACAGTGTGCCATTTTATGGCATTTGACAAAAATAATATTTGCGCTAGTTTATACACTCAGTGTTCTTCTAATGCCAACCTTGGGTGGCTATTAGTGGAAACTATTTCAGTATCCCGTGGAGCTGTTACACTGATGCTTTTGATATGACTGATGTCAATGTGCATAGAGCACTTGGGCTCACATATGCTCAGCACTACAAGGGAGCTTGTATACATCCTCTCCCCCAGCAAGGTTATGGCCCATATGTTCATGTCTATTGCCTTTCCCCAGCACTTTTTTCTAGAAGAGCATGTGGGATTTTGCCATATGTGAAGCATAATCACATTTAGAATTTCTGGGGAGAAATGCTCAGATATTATTATTTACCTCTGGGGGCTCTTTTAAGATGCATGCATATTGACCTGATTGGTAGATAAACAATTATGTGTCAGGGTTCCAAATAGCATCCAAAAGTAAATCAGAGTCCAAGGCAAAGTATTGCTCAAAGTTCCAATTTATTAAGAGAGCCATGCTGGCACATCTGAGAAAACCCGAATCTGAAAGCTTCCTGGTTTTCCCCACCTAGTTGAAAGTTTAAGATCTTGCCCCCAACCCCACAAGTCCATCACATGGTCCAATCTCCCACTGCCATGCTTCAGTTCTACCCGTCCAATTCCGGTCAGGTGCAGAGGTGTAGAGACAAAGGATGACCTTGGCTTTCTAGAAAGAATTTTGTTGTGGCTACATAGTATGTGACTCCTTGCAATCCCCCCTCCCATTTTCCCACAATAGAAAATGCATGGCAGAATAATAGAAAGTGTGGCAGGCCAAAGACCCAAAAGAAAAGATGGCTGCAGGCCTGACATTATGCCCATGTCCAAACTGTCTCACTTCCTCATGGATTGGAAACATGGTAGCTAAAATTGGCAGTTCATTTTGTGTCAACCTCCTTGGCTTAAAAACTCCTTTTAGCCTCTTATTGTTCAATGGTTCAATATTACATTATTTTGTACTCTACATTAGCGGGGAAAAATACAAACAAGCTATAAACATTTTAAATGCATGAACGTACATGAGAAAAAAGGCCCAGAGCATTAATTCATAGGTGAATTTGGAGTGGTAGGTGGTAATGAGTCAATTATTCAATTTTAATATTGCTGGAAAAATTAGAGCAACCTATTCACAGTTGTTTATCAGCTAAAGTAGCAGCTAGGAAAAGAAGAGGGAGGGATCCACGTTCTAAAGAGGGCTTTATATCACTTCTGTACTCGTTATATTTTTGCAAAGAAAACCAGATAATACCACACTTTTTTATGATAACCTCAGGAAGAACAGTTGCTTAGCACTCCAAACAGTGTCTTAGTTTTATGAAACCTAGAGGAAAGTTATAGGCTAATTTTAAAGAATGTGTGCCCCATGTGTTTTGATCTGATAGCATGTGTGCTAATACAGCGGGGAAATTGCCTTGCAATTTTTCAGAAATTTGCTTCCCCTAAAAAAAGAAGGTTCCGGTTTTCTCCTTTTGATTGAGGCAACAATGATTTTCTCTCATGTTTTGAATGTACTGCAGTGGTGGGTTCCTGCCGGATCGCACCGGATCGCGCGCGCTCCCTTTCAGCGCTCCACCTGGCTCGCGCGCTCCCTTTCAGGCGCTCCGCTCCGCTGAGGAAACATCTCTGTTCCCAGCCGAGCTGGTGGAGCGCAGGCAGGCGTCGTCGCTTCGCCAGGGGCGGGGCAAGACCGTACTTCCGGTTTTAGCGCCGGAAGGGAGCGCGCGAGCCAGGTGTAGCGCTGAAAGGGAGCGCGCGAGCCAGGTGGAGCGCTGAAAGGGAGCGCGCGCGATCCGGTGCGATCCGGCAGGAACCCACCACTGATGTACTGTATTCTTGGATACAGTGGGAAATGCGACTACTGTTGTTCTTCTACCATATAATTACAGGGGTGGGCAACTATGGTCCTTTTACCACCTTGGATTTCAATTCCCCCAATTTCTGGTAGCCATGCTGGCTCAGGAATTCTGGGAGTTGAAGTCCAC